>NC_060130.1:434320606-435570606 GCF_021461395.2 Schistocerca americana | reverse complement strand
GTCATTCGTAATGACCGAGTTGATTCTGTTCTTCCCTAATCGTCAATAGTCTTCAGTTCCGCTAAATTTGCTTAACACATTTGTTTCAGGGTCGTTTCTGCTTAGTCAAACTCCTGCTAGCCGTTGTTGCGTACTACCTAGTGTCTCTTATGTAATATTATGGGAGTTCAAATGGTTCAAATGGCTCTGAGCACTATGGGACTCAACTGCTGAAGTCATTAGTCCCCTAGAACTTAGAACTAGTTAAACCTAACTAACCTAAGGACATCACAAACATCCATGCCCGGGGCAGGATTCGAACCTGCGACCGTAGCGGTCTTGCGGTTCCAGACTGCAGCGCCTTTAACCGCACGGCCACTTCGGCCGGCTATTATGGGAGTAAGGAAGGCGGTTCTGTCTGCAATGTTCTAACAGTTTTCTGCTCAATTGCTCGAAGTCTCTCTTAAGAGTGTCGAGGTGGCTGTCTTGCTGACCCAGTAATGGTGTTGAAATGTTTGCGCTTCCCACCTGTTGACTGGTGCCACTTCCGCTTGAGTGAGTGACGCCGAATTACAAAAAATCTTTACTCTCACCTTTTCTTACTAATTTTGTCATGTAACAGAACGTTGGAATTCTTCTGGCCAGGGAGCATACCATTTTCGGTATAATTCATGTTACCAATCTCAGCAACAAGACTTTCCAGGTTCTCCAGTAATAACAACAAACCAGAATGTTCATCGGTTGATCTCGTCTTCCTCCCAAATGCAGACAGATGTTTAGCACTTTGGAGGAATCCATCTTGACAATTTCCGCCACCATAGAAGACTAATCGGTTTTGGTTGTCAGTCCTCCCTTTACACGCTAAAGAACCAAGATGGTGGCACTCTGGTGATTTACCACCACAGAAAAGCTGTTCCGTAAGTTATTCGTTAATTGGTATTACATGGAAGAAATTGTCACGCTCTACGGTGGAGCACATTGTAATTACTGTTTTTGGTGTTTAATACACTTAAAGAGCTTGCAAAGGGCAGTTATAAGAGTCGATTGGGGGGTAAACTGGTGGATATCCTAGCCCAACAAAAATCCTAGGGAATTCCCTATTTACAATGTTTTATGTACTTGTATTTCGAATGGGAGAAGTGGGTAGTTGGGTGACCTTACAAAGTTGCCGAAAGTAGGTAGCTGAAGGCAAGGCAACCCTTGTTGCGTCGTGTCGTACCTATATGTACACATGAGGCCTAGATGGACGTACAGACAGCAAAAGAGGACGGTTTGCACGCAATCAAACTATAAAAATTAATAGTGCTCTAAAGATGGGGGTAGGGGGGGTGGGGGGTGAGCATTTTTTTATTTATTTATTTTTTTTACACCTCTAGTTCAGTAGGACCGAAATCGAGAACCAGACCTCCAAGGTCATGGAACATGTCGGTACATAAAACTACGACAGAAAAGTAATAACAGATTAAATAAAATGTTTATGAACACAAAAAAAACAAGACATAAGTTTATGTAGCGCAATCAACAATATGACACAGCAATCAGCTTAATTTTTCAAGGAGCTCCTCGACAGAATAGAAGGAGTGACACATGAGAAAACTCTTCACTTTCGATTTGAAAGTGCTTGGATTACTGCCAAGATTTTCGAATTCTTGAAAATGGATGCAGCAGTATACTGCATACCTTTCTGCAGAAGAGTTAAGGAAGTGCGATGCAAGTGGAGATTGGATTTCTGCCTAGTATTAACTCAGTGAAAGCTGCTTATTCTTGGGAATAAGCTGATATTGTTAACAAAAAATGACAGTAAAGAATATATATATTGAGAGGCCAATGTCAGAATACCGAGACTAATGAACAGCGGTCAGCAAGAGGTTCGCGAACTTGCACGACTTATTGACAGAACCGTCCGTTCCTGAGCCAAAAATATCCTTTGAGAATGGGAATAGTTACCCCAAAACATAATCCCATACTTCATAAGCGAATGAAACTAAGCAAAGTAGACAACTTTTCACCTCGAACTATTACTTACTTCAGATACGTTCGAATAGTAAAAGTGGCAGCACTAAGTCTCTGAACAAGATCCTGAACGTTGGCTTTCCACGATAGTTTACTTTCTATGTGATGACCTAGAAGTTTGAACTGCTCAGTTTCACTAATCACATGCCCATTCTATGAAATTAAAAATCGGGTTTTCGTGAATTGTGTGTTAGAAACTGTAAAAATTAGTCTTACTGTGATTTAGCGTTAGTTTATTTTCTACAAACCGCGAACTTATGTCTTGAGTTGTACTATTTGAAACAGCGACAGCGTTGCACACAACATCTTTTACCACCAAGCTAGTGTCATCAGCAAACAGAAATATTTTAGAATCACCTGTAATATTAGAGGTCGTATCATTTATATAAATAAGGAACAGAAGTGGTCCCAGCACTGATCCCTGGTGCACCCCCCCCCCCCCCTCCTTTTAACTGTGCCCCACTTGGACCCCACATCATAGCCATTCTCAACATTGTGAAGAATGATGGTTTGCTGTCTATTATTAAGGTAAGGGGTGAACCAAAGGTGAGCTACTCCCCGTATTCCATAATGGTCCAACTTGTGGAGCGATATTTTGTCATCGACACAATGAAACACCTTAGTTAAATAAAAAAGATGCCTGACGTTCGATACCTTTTGTTTAATCCATCCACTACCTCACAGAGAAAAGAGAATTAGCATTTTCAGTTGTTAAACCACTTCTAGAAAAGTATTGTACGTTTGAAAGAAAATTATATGAAATAAAAATATCAATTATCCTTACATACACAGCCTTTTCAATAACTTTAGCAAACACTGATGGCATAGAAATAGGTCTAAAATTTTCTACATTGTCCCTTTCTCCCTTTTTATAAAGCGGCTTTACTACTGAATGCTTTAATTGTTCAGGAAACCGACCATTCTTAAAGGAAAAATTACAAATATGGCGAAGTACAGGGTTAACATGTGCAGCACAGTACTTTAATATTCTGCAAGGTACTCAACCATATCCATGAGAGTCCTTAGTCTTCAGTGATTTAATTATTGACTCAATCTCCCCCTTGTCAGTATCACAAAGGAGTATCTCAGACGTCAGCCTCGGAAAGATATTTTCCAAGAGAGGTATATGATTCACTGTAGAAACTAAGTTTTTGTTTAATTCACCAGCAATGCTCAGAAAATGATTGTTAAATCCTGTACATATATCTGACTACGAACTGACTTTATAACATCGACCTTGTTCTGCTGACCAATACTTCCTTCACGACTGACCATACTGTTTTAATTTTTTTCTGTGAATTAGCTACTCTACTTCCGTACCACATACTTTTTGCCTTCCTAATAACATTTTTAAGGACCTTACAATACTGTTTGTAAATCGATTGTGACTACTTCTAACATTCTGATATAATGCCCACTTTGCTCTACCTGATATCCTTATCCTATCAGTCAGCTACGCAGGCTGTCGTTTACTGACAATACCCTGCTTAGAACGTTCTAACGGAATGCACGTTTCCAAGTGCAAGAGAAATGTGTTAAGGAGAGCATTATATTTGTCATCTATGTTATCGGCATTTTAAACATCCTGCTACTCTTGTTCCTTAACGAGGTTTGAAAAATTCTCTATTGTCGTTGGATTAGTTTTTCTACGTAGTTTGTAATTATATATAATATTTGTTTGAGTACAAAAACCTTTTAGTGTTAGAATTTGTGCATCATGGTCGGAAAGGCCATTCACCCTTTTACTAACAGAATGCCCATCTAGTAATGAAGAATGAATAAAAATATTGTTTATGGTTGTGCTACTGTTCCCCTGCACCCTGCTTGGAAAAGACAAAGTCCATACACTCGGATGGAATATTGTTTTTACGTACATCGCCACTCCCCCACACTACAAAGAACTCCTTGAAAAAACAGCCAGCTAATCTGTATCCTGATAAAGGAAGCCTCTGAATTGTCAGACTATTTAAGTGGTGTTCCGGTGTACCAATGACGTCAGTGTCAACATCTATAAGCAGTTCACTAACTTTATCTCTAAGACCTCTTACATTTTGCTGAAATATGCTAATTTTTGCCGCGCAGTCTGAGGCGCCTTGCAACGGTCCGCGGTCCTTCCCGCCACCCCTCCCGCCACCCACCGTTGGAGGTTCAAGTCTTCCATCGGGCGCGTGTGTGTGTGTGTGTGTGTGTGTGTGTGTGTGTGTGTGTGTGTGTGTGTGTGTGTGTGTTGTCCATAGCGTAAGTTAGTTTAAGTTAGATTAAGTAGTGTGTAGGCTTAGGGACCGATGACCTCAGCAGTTTTGTCCCGTAAAACCTTACCACAAATTTCAAAATTTTTTTGCTAATTTCTTCACTACTTGGAAACCTAACCTCCTTTGAAGATGATTCGTTTGTTAGAGGGACTTCCTTTAAGCATGGATACCTATTAGCTGACTTCAGTCGAAGAAAATTGCAGCTCTAACACCAACTACTGCAGGAATTTTTCCATGAGTAATTCCACCACCGCCAATTACACTGTCACCAATAAGCTTTGCCAGCTTCCACTTCCCATACATATTGCAAACAATTAGTCCCCTTCCGGGTATTGCCATTTGATACAGGATGAGATGAAGGGATGGTATCATTGCACGAGCGCCGGATATCGGCGCCAGAGATTCTAGGAAAGATAATGCTGATGTCATCGATTCCAGGAGAGCTGATACTGACGTCAACGACTTGGCCGAGGACCCATAGTAACTCTGTACTGACGCGTGGCGGAGCAGGAGCCGAAGCTACGGTCTTCCGTTACAATGACAGGGACAGCAGACAGCTGTCCAGACGGTCAGATAGCAGATCCACAAGACGTACACGCCTGATGTTCCCGTGTATGCAGTGACGTATCCCGGCCAGTTCGCATGGACAGCAGCACTTTACCATGCCAAACGGCTAGCAGCCGCGTGGGAACGTGAACTGCTTATTGCTCGCAGCGTGCTTGCCAACTCGCCTGACATATTGAAATCAGAGGATATCGCAGCAGGGCTGACCAGCACTCTCTTGCGCTGTAAGGAAGTAGCGCATTTTGCGCCAGTGTGTTATTCTGGTTGTCTCTTAGTAGCCGTGGACAGGCTAAAAGGTTGTAAGCTGGATCCCAGTTTACATCAATTCTACACAGTGGGCAAGCTATTAGTTCTGGCAAGAGGAAAGGCTGTGGATTTAGGGGTGTTAAGATGAAGGCGTATCTGACACCAATTGTGTCTTGTTGGAGAGAAGGGATGCAGGGGTCCTACACAGAGGGAAGTATTGCAGAAAACTTCAGACGCTCCAGGATCGATGCAACGCAGTAACGGAGAGCGAGCTGCCTCCCTGGTCCGCTATAGGTCAAACTTTCTCGAGCTAATTGGATACAGCTGATTGGTCGCTTGTGAAACGCCGCAACATCAGCACTGACACCACAGAATGAATACTAGCGGTAGGGCACTTGGACCCCCACTTCCCTATCCCCAGCCTCGGAAATCGGATCGAAAATATCGAAGCTGTTACAATACATAATAACAACTACACATCCTATAGTACCAAGTGGCACAACCCAACACCAATATCCTTAAAGAACCTTAATTGTTCACAGGTGTCCACGCACAACTGCACCTGCCCTGATTACAAATCTCGTGTCAGCATCTGGGTCACAACTCATTATCAGACTGAGTTTCTTCAAACTTCAAGAGGCTGCTCTATAAGCTCGTTGAACCACCAGGTATATTCCCATCACACGAAGGCAGTGTGTACGTCGGCGAATATGGTGTCTTGCCCAGTATCAGTGGGCCCAGCAACATTGGGGTGGCATCATGAGCATGGTCGAATCCAGCTTAGTCAGGAAAGCAATTCCCGTTGTTTGTTAATCCAGGGCACACACGTTTCATGCACGGTACAAGGCGCGATTCAGCGTCACTTATACAATTATTATAACCACAGAGATCGGCTTATATTAGAAAGTTTCGCGCGACATTGCGTGAAACCATATTCTAGAAGGCTGCAATTTCTTCGTTGCGAGTGTGTTGGCAGACCCATAATCATAACAAGTCAGGCAGCTTAGCGGTGTTGCGCAGTGGTTAGTACATAAAACGGGCGAGTAGAAGGTCGTGAGTTCGAATCTTGCCAAATGCACTGGAAGTTTTTAATTCTAAATCTATTCAAAAGACTTTGTTACTGTTTTTACTCATTTAATTGGTTTGAAATTTTTTATTTCAGATGCCTTGCCGCATAATTTTCATCATCGTATTGACATATTGTTTGCTTTTATTTATCTTCCTATCGTTCTGTTTTTCTTTGGAATCTGGCTGTGTCGCCTATAATCTGCAACCAAGTGTCAATCATGACTGCTCATCGGTTGGCAACGTGGCAGGTTGTGCAAGCAATGTGAGAACAGTTTCAGGTAACTAACGTTAGCGAGAGATTACAATTTGCTCTTAGCACTGGAACTGAAATTTTTCTGTGTTAAGTTTATTCGAAGGGATTAGCTTTAATCGCCCTGAACAAGGCGACCGTGTTTTCAGTGCTGCCACCGATTGCTGACCACCGTTTTCTCGGATACATTGCACATTACGAGGTTTTGTTTAGGTTACAACATGAGATTAAATTCAGGGCTACAAAACGCGTCGTCTTCCATAGTCCAGTGATTGATCACTTAAAAGCAGCTGTCGACAGAGCACCTCGCGTTTCTCTCTCGCACCCCGTGGCGGCCGCTTCAACGTTGCTCCGCGCTACCCGTTAACAGGATTTATTAAGGGACCCGCCGTGTGTGTGTGTGTGTGTGTGTGTGTGTGTGTGTCGCCGGTAACGGAGTTGTAGCCGGCAGCCGATATGGCAACACTGTAGAGGCAAGTGACAGACGTAAACCGTAGAGTAATTTCAATCGAATTCACGCTAACTCACATACAGGGTAACAATTACTGAAGTATTTGAAACAACGTAAATTAGTTACAAACTACGGCGTACACACACTTTATTCAATATGTGTAAACGTAACTACAGATATTCGGATTTAGATTATGACACGTCCGATATGCCTGCGATCATTGATGGTGATGTGATGCAGACGAGTAACGAAATTTTGCATGACTCGCTGAAGTGTCGGAAGATCGATGTTGTCGAAGACTTTCTGAATGGCTGTTTTCAGCTCAGCAATGGTTTTGGGGTTATTGCTGTACATCTTGCCTTTAATATCGCCACACAAAAAAGAGTCGCATGTGTTCATTTCGGGAGAATATAGCCGGCCGCAGTGGCCGAGCGGTTCTACGTGCTTCAGTCTGGAACCGCGCGACCGCTACGGTCGCAGGTTCGAATCCTGCCTTGGGCATGGATGTGTGTGATGTCCTTAGGTTAGTTAGGTTTGATTAGTTCTAAGTTCTAGGCGACTGATGACCTCAGATGTTAAGTCCCATAGCTCTCAGAGCAATTTGAACTATTTTTGGGAGAATATAGCGGTCAATCGAGGCCCATGCCAGTGGCCTCTGGGTATCCCAGAGCCAGAATTCGGTCCCCAAAGTGCTCCCCAGGACATCAAACACTCTCCTGCTTCGATGGGGTCGAGGTACGTCTTGCATGTACCACATCTTGTCGAAATCAGGGTCTTTTTGTTTAATGGGGATGAAATCATCTTCGAAATCATCACGTACTGTTCGGTAGTCACCTCGCCATCAATGAATATCGCACCCATCATTCCGTGACAGGACACTGGACACCACGAAGTCACCCGTTGAGGATGCAGAGACTTCTCGATAGCGAAATGCGGATTCTAAGTCCCCCAAATGCGTCAATTTTGCTTGTTGACGAACCCATCCAAATGAAAGTGGGCTTCGTCGCTAAACATGCGCATGCTAATGCCTACCATCCTCTGCGGCCAACCTTACAGTTTGAAGTGCTAACACAAACCGTTCTGAATTTATGACGATTTTATTTCATATACTTCAATGATTGTCACCCTGTACGTTGTGTGATCCTCTCATTGTTCATAAACGGTCAAAAAAAGATTGGAATTTTAGTCGGAAGTAAATGACACTGGGAATCATATAATGCATTCGCGTACACTTCATGATCCTTCAATGACGCCGTGGTAACAGCCAGTCAGTAAAATACACTTGGCGCATATATAAGAACTGTGCTAGGAAACCAATACGTCACAGTGGATTTTCGTAAATGAACATAGGTTTGCGGTTGCAGAAATCTTACGTCTGTTAACAAATTTCCTGTAACGGTGCACTCTGTATTTCAGTAGTTTGTAAGTCTCTTTAGGAATCACGGAAACAGTCCATGAAGATATTAATTCAGTTGAGTTAGAGGACGTAATTACTACTCCCTGGAGCTGTTCATTTTCTCTCGAGAATCATTACTTTTGGGAATGTTGGACACGACCTGAAATGACATTAAATATTTCGCGTTCTCACCTTATTTTTACTCTTACACTGGTTAATTTTTTCTTCAAGAACGGAAGGCAAATGGTTGGTTGGTTGGTTTAAAAGAGGGGTGGAAGGGACCAAACTACGAGGTCATCGGTCCCTTGTTCATAATAAAACAATGCCACAAGTGTGAGAACAACACAGACGAGACATATAACACAAAACGGAAAGAAAGGAAAGACCACAAGAACAAAGGAAAGGCAACGAACACAAAAAGGAACACTAGAGGACAATAAAACAACAGAGATGCAAGAAACAGTTAGAAGAGGGTAAAACAAGGAAGCAGATTACAGTGGCTGGCCGACCACGAAAATAAAAAGGAAAAGCCAGCCACCCTGCAACACATTAAAACCTCCACCCTGAAAGCACTAGGGTGGAGGACACAGAGGGACAAAGGACATGCGCTAAAACTCAGACCGAATGATAAAACCCACCCTCACGGATGAAAGGTAAAAGCAAATCAGCCGATGAGGTGTTGTCTGCTAAAATCAATGATATCGAGTCCGGCAACCGAAGATGAAGTCGCAGGGCAGCCACAGAAGGACAGAGCAGAAGAAAATGGCCCCTGAGGTGTGTCTTCACGGCGCAGGAGGTAGCTGTGGGTCACCAAGGCATGGCCAGTGCGGAGCCGGCAGAGAACCACGGAGTCTCTGCGAGAGGCCCTCATCGAGGATTTCCAGACATTCATGGTCCCCTTAATGGCTCGCAGTTTCTTGTGCATACCGAGATTTTGCCATTCCCTAAGCTGAAAAACATTGCAGCGTAATAACGCTCGCAGGTCACTTGCGGGGATGCCGATCTCCAGAAGTGGTTTCCGTGTAGGCTGTTAGGCCAGTCTGTCGGCAAGTTCATTTCCTGGGATTCCGACGTGACCAGGGGTCCAGACGAAAACCACTGAACGACTGGACCGTTCCAGGGCATAGCTGGACTCCAGGATGGATGCTACCAAAGCATGACGAGGGTAGCACTGGTCGATAGCTTTAAGGCTGCTCAAGGAGTCAGTACATAAAAGAAAAGACTCCCTAGGGCATGAACGGAGATACTGCACGAGATATTTCCACCAGTTCTGCAGTGAATACACTGCAGCCATCGGGTAAGGAATACTGTTCAATATGGCCGCCGTGAACGTAGGTAAAGTCAATGCGACCATCAGCCGTCGAGCTGTCGATATAAACCACTTCAAAGCCCCGGAAGACGTCAGGAATCGAGAGGAAGTGACAGCAGAGAGCCGCAGGGTTAACGGAGTCCTTAGCGCCACGTGAATGGTCCAGGCGAAGCTTTGGCCTAGGGCGACACCATGGAGGTGTACGTGAATCGACCTCGAGGAGAGGTGTTAAAGGCAAGGACTCCAGTTCAGACAGAAGCAATCGCACGACAACCGCAGTCGTTAGCCCTGATCTGGGCCGCTTATGCGGGAGGTGAACCGCCATGGTTGGGGAAAGAAGATGGTTATTAGGATGTTCAGGAAAGCTACGAATGTGTGCAACGTATCTGGCAAACAGTTGTGCACGTCTGACCTTCAGTGGAGGGACTCCAGCCTCAACCAGTAGGCTGGTCACCAGACTCGTCCTAAAAGCTCCTGTCGCTAGTCAAACTCCGCAGTGGTGCAATGGGTTGAGCAAACGCAACGCTGAGGGTGATTCCAAACCATAAATCACATTCCCATAGTCAAGGTGGTTTTGAACAAGGGTTGTGTAGAGCTGCAGTAGCGTGGAGCGATCTGCACCCCAGTTGGTGTTGCTCAGGCAACAGAGGGCATTGAGATGCAGCCAACATTTCCGTTTACGCTGACAAAGATGAGGAAGCCAAGTCAAACGAGCGACGAAAACCAGACCTACAAATCTATATGTCTCCATTACAGTGAGTGGATCGTCATTAAAGTTCTGGTTGCGGATGAATGATACGATACCGACCGAAATGGATGGCACACGTCTTCACAGCTGACAACTGGAAGCCATGGGCTAGAGCCCATGAATGCGCCTTGTGAATGGCTCCTTGTATGCGACGCTCAGCAACACCAGTACTGGTCGAACAGTAAGAAAGACAGAAGTCGTCTGCATACAGAGAGGGTGAAACGGACGGCCCTACAGCTGCTGCTAAACCGTTAATGGCCGCTAAAAATAGAGAGACACTCAATACAGAGCTCTGCGGGACCCCATTCTCCTGGATATGGGTGGAACTAAGGGAGGCACCATCTTGGACACGGGAAGTACGGAGCGATAGAAAATTTTGGAGAAAAATCAGAAGCAGGCCACGGAGACGCCACTCGTATAATGTGACAAGGACATGGTGCCGCCAGGTGGTGTCATACGCTCTTCGTAAATCAAAAAAAGACGGCAAAGCTGCCCTGACATGGAGCCAGTAGGCCAAGTGGCTCCAGGACCCAACCGAACTGCCGACACACCATACGTTCCAGCAGCTTACAAACAACGTTGGTGAGGCTGATGGGCCGATAGCTATCCGGTTTTTACCGGGTTTAAGCACCGGATTGACGGTGCTCTCCCGCCATTGCGATGGAAAGACGACATCCCACCAGATCCGATTGAAGATGACGAGGAGATGTCGCTTGTAGTCAGATGAGAGATGTTTAATCATCTGACCATGGATCCGATCCAGCCCAGGAGCTGTGTCGGGGCAATGTGCAGGGCACTGAGGAGTTCCCACTCTGTAAATGTGGAGTTATTAGATTCACTGTGGTGTGTAGTGAATGAGAGTACTTTCCCTTCCAGCCGCCGTTTCAGAGTGCGAAAGGCTGGGGAGTAATTCTCCGACGCAGAGGCTCGATCAAAGTGCTTACCAAAGTGCTCGGCAGTCGTGTTTGCGTTGGTAGATAACACGCCATTTATGGTAACACTGGGAACACCTGTTGGGGTCTGGTACCCGAAAAGACGTTTGATCTTTACCCAGACTTGGGAAGTTGTGTATGGCGCCCAATGGTCGAGACGTATCTCTCCCAATACTCCTGCTTCCATCGTTTGATAAGTTGGCAAACAAAGGCACGGAGCTATTTAAAGGCAATGAGGTGCTCCAGGGAAGAGTGCCGGTTATGCCGCTGTAGAGATCGCAGACGCTCCTTAATTGCTTCAGCGACGTCCGGCTACCACCAAGGCACTGTATTTCGCTGGAGGCAGCCTAGAGAACGAGGGATTGCGTTTTCAACCGCAAAAATTATCTTTGTAGTGACCTGCTCAATCACAGCATCGATGGCACCACGTGGGGGAGATTCAGTGGTGACACCAGAGGTAAAGGCTATCCAGTCTGCCTTGTTCAAAGCCCAGGCGGGGCAGTGACAGGAAAATGGTGAAGGGGTCACTACCACACAGGTCATCATGTGCTCTCCACTGGATAGATGGGAGACGTCCTGGGCTGAAAACCTATAAATCAATGGCCGAGTAACTATCTCGAGTCACACTGAAATGTTTGATGGCTCCAGTATTGAAGAGGCAGATGTCGAACTGAGACAGTAAAGTTTCGACATCTCTGCCGTGGCCAGTAAGCACGGTGCCACCCCACAAGTGGTTATGGGCGTTAAAACCTCCCAAAAGTAGGAAAGGTTTAGGAAGTTGATCAATCAGTGCAGCTAATACACTCGGGGATACTGCACCATCTGGAGGAAGATATACATTGCAGACAGTTATTTCCTGCGTCATCCTTATTCTCACGGCCACAGCTTCAAGAGGGGTTTGAAGGGGCACAGTTTCACTGAATTTAGGACACAAACGCAAACTCCACCTGACACACGATTATAGTCGCTACGGTTCTTTTATATCCTCTATAGCCACAGAGGGCCAGGGTCAGCATTGCTGCGAACCAGGTTTCCTGGAGGCCAATGCAGATAGCAGTTGTAAGGCTTAACAGTTGCCATAGCTCAGTCAGGCGGTGGAAAAAATCGCCACAATTCCACTGGAGGATGACGTCATCTTGAGACTGGGAAGGCATAGATAGAACAGTCAATGAGGCAGTTTACACCTCAGGGTCACCTGCTGCCACCGACGTATTGCCTGAGCAGTCTACGATGTTGTGTATGGGGGTCTGGTGAGTTCTAGGTCCTCATTGGATGCCAGAATCTTCACCCCATCCTGAGATGCAGAGCTTGTAGGTAGAGGTGGTGTGGGTGCCATTGCAATTTCCTTGGTCTTAGAGGTCTTCTCTCGCTGCTCCTTGGGTTTACCTGGCTGGGAGGACTTCACTGGCTCAGTCTCTGGGGCTGAGGTTGAGTGTGAAGTCCTACGACCAGCTGCTTTTGAGCTCTTCAGCCACTGGCAGGTGTCATCGTTCTCACTAGCATAAACCTGGGAAGGGAGTGACCCAAGGGACCCTTTCCTAGTGAGAGCAGCTGAAGAAGACTTACGCTTCTCCTGCTTAGAAGTGGCGATGCACGTCCCCAATGGTTGGGGGGGAGGGGTGTTGCTCTTGAAGTAGGTGGTACGGGAGCAACGGGGAGGGAAATGCCCCCCACCATCAGGGGTGCAGGTGTAGCCTTCTGGTTCTGAGAGGTGATTGGGTTTGGTGGAACTGATGGGGCCAGAACTGCTGGAGTGGCAACGTAAGACGATGTCATATGTACAAGATGCAGCCGTTCATATTTTCTCTTAACCTCAGTGTAGGTCAGTCAGTCCAGGGGCTTGTACTCCATGATTTTCTTTTCTTTCTGGAGAATCCTGCAGTGTGGTGAGCAAGGCGAATTGTGCTCTCCGCAGTTGACACAGACGGGAGGCAGGGCACATGGGGTATTGGGATGTGATGGGCATATGCAGTCTCGACATGTGATGCTGGATGTACAGTGGGAAGACCCACTGAACTTCCAGCACTTAGAGCACCGCATCATGGGAGGGATATAAGGCTTTACATCACAGCAGTAGACCATCACCTTGACCTTCTTGGGTAAGGTGTCACCTTTGAAGGTCATGATGAAGGCACTGGTGGCAACCTGATTATCCTTTGGATCTTGGTAGACACGCTGGACGAAATATACACCTCACCACTCTAAATTGGTGCGCAGGTCATTGTCAAACTGCAAAAGATGGTCCCTGTGAAATATGATACCCTGGACCATATTTAAGCTCTTATGTGGGGGTGATGGTTACAGAAACAGCGTGTCACCAGTGAGTAACGTCCGTGACTGGGCTGAGAATGCTGATTTGATCAAGATTGACCCAGATCTCAAATTGGACAATCCCTCTACCTCCCCAAACTTGTCCTCTAAATGCTCAACAAATAACTGAGGCTTCATCATCATGAAAGATTCCCCATCAGCTCTCGAACATACAAGGTACCGGGGCGAATAAGATACGCTTCTATCCTTAGCCTGACGTTCCTCCCATGATGTGGCCAGGGAGGGGAACGATTTGGGGTCGTACTTGGGTGTGGTGAATTGAGCTTGTGAACTCTTAGAGACTGCTGGTGTTTTACCACCAGCAAGAGATGATGGCTTACACTTCATCACGTATCATCTGCCCTCATGCCACCCACTCCGACCAGGGGCCCTCCCCACGGGCGCCACCCAGCCGCAGCAAAGGCCACCTGGCAGGATGGCCATTTCTGGGAGTCCCGATGTCCCAGGGGGATGGGCATCTACCCCTTGGCATAATTGGGGAGTTAACAGCGCAGGCATCAGCAGAGCGATCCCTATGTTGTCAGTGGGCTACAACCAACAGTTTACATGACGGTCCCCCAACAACAGACTGGCTACCGTGCTGGATATCAGGTGCAAAGAAGTCCATGGTCATCGTCGACGCAGAAAGCGACACTGCGTAGTGCATGGTGGAAAACGCACCCAGGAATGTGTCCTCGCCCAAGAGATGGAGAATGAGCGGGACTGAAATGCGACGACGAGAAAATGGGTTAAAGATCTCAATGCACGACGGACACGGTGCACCATGTAAGGCGCCCTTCCCCAATTGGCTCGCTCTTCGGGAAAATTTTGAAGAATGGAGGTCAAATCCTACAGGGGACCATCACAGAGACCGAAACATGTGAGACTCCTTTTAGTCGACATTTACGACAGGCAGGAATACCTCGGGCGTAGTCTAATTCCCAGACCCGCAGGGGGCCGAAGCAGATGCGTGTAGGTAACGACCATTTGTATGTTCTGCTTGAAGTTAAACTGTGATAAATTATGGAACTGTTGTGCTTACGTTAGGGGGAACAATATCGGTTTTCCTCTTTCATTTTCGGAACCGAATTTCTCATTACTGACCAGAAACATATTCCGAAGAATGTTTTGTGGCAAACGTCCCCTTCCTTTTCCATTTCAGTGAATGGAATTTTATTCTCCTCACTGAACAGACGAAATGAACTATTTCTACCCTCACAATTGAGGCAAATGTGTGGAAATGTATATTGTAAAAGACTTTGACAATTATTTTGCAAACTGAATAGCCCTTCCATGTTCAAGTGTTCGAGTATATATTTGTCTCTTGAGAAGAGTAATTAATATGTAATTGAGTGCACTGAGGTAGGATCAGCAAACAAGTACACCATATAGTCAACTGTTCTCTTCAGCTAGTAAGTGCACATTTTTCAACGTGTCTTTCACGTCAGTAATCTCGTATTTCCATTTGTTTATCAGATATTATGTACCCATGTCTCCTTACCTTTCTATACAGCAAAGCACGTATTCTGAAGTTTCCGCGTAGCACTTTTATTCATTATTTAACGTTCGAGGTTGTTTCATATTTGAATTTACTTAATTCGATTGCTAGTGCAGTTCTCATAAAGAAGCAGTCATTTTGCAGCTTATTACTCTGATCAAAATAACCAACAGTGCATTCGTGTGAGTTTTGAATCAGAAACAGAGCAATGAACAAAACTATAATGCCGACCTGCTTAATATGGTGTTGTTCCGCCTTTGGAGCATAAACAGTAGCGATTCGGTGTGGTATTTATTCGAAAACTCCTTGCTAGGTTTCCGTAGGTATGTGGCACTAGGGGCCCACTCACAGGTCACACAACTGCCGTAAATTACGGGGCCGAAGGTTTGTTGGTAAGGAGCTGGCGCCTGATAACGATCCAGACGAGTTCCATTGGGTTTAGATCAGGCGTATTTCGTAGCTAATATATCACCGTGAGATCACTATCACGTTCCTAAAACCATTCTGGCAACATTCTGGTATTGTTCAATGGACAGTTACACTGTTGGAAGATGCAAACGCTGTCTGCGAAGATGTCATGCATGAAGGGATGCCTGTGGTCTGAAATAATGTTAAGGTAGTCCACAGTTGTCACGCTGCCTTCGTTATTGACCACAGGTAAGTAGCAGGGAGATGGGGCCATGGGTGAAGTTTTGATGTAAAATTGATAAGCAAATTAATTAAATTGAGCATTTAATCACCACCTGCCCCCAACCACACCTACCCCGGACAATGCCCACCCCATCCCTGACCACGCCCCCCTCCACCCCCAGATCACTTAATGTGTATTTCTCAGCCCACACGTTGCCCTCAGCCCCCTCACCTGTCCTCACCCTAATGGCGGGAATTTCGAATTTTGGCGGGAATTTCTTTGTCCCAGGACTGTACTGATGTCCCACCCTGGAACTGACTGGAAAATAAAATTGGCAGTACCCTTTCTGGGACTCAAACCCTGGTTCTCCTGGATGGAAATCCCAAGTGCACACTCCTAAAACAATGTTACCACCAGAGGTGCTTGGAATTGATAGGAAATTTTAAATGGTGGTGCCCTTGCCATGACATGAACCCTGGTTCTACTGGATGGGAAGCCCAACTGCACCACCCAGCACAAGGAAACTGTCCAGATACAGGAGTAGAAGGTTAGATTAGTGTACTTTATTTATTTTGGTCGGGAAAGTGAAATGAAGATGGGTCCTAATTAGGTAACTAATCATAAATGTCAACCCAAAGTATACAACTATATATGTAGCGCTACAGAAGGAAGGCCTAAAATTGCTATACAGCTTAAAAAGTGATGATACCATTCAACTGGTGTTAAACTCCTGGAAAAAATTTCACAATACTACTCGAAACTAGTGACTGATACACTCAAACTCTACCACTCACCTATAAGTTGGCAGGAAAAAGTCGGGGGTGCAAGGTAGTACCTTCATTGTCTTTTGGCTAGAAATATGTTAAAGTGACAAGATGCTGGTGTTGGACAAAGGGGAGTTTAAGAACTGTGTTACCTGTAAGCATAAAGCTGAGAACAGTATCTATTGTTGTTTAATGTCAGACTTCACTACAGATGCCTGCTCAAGAACTACCCTGCAGCCCAGTTAACTGAAGCCACTACACTCTACCACAACTGATGGGGAAAATGCATCACAGTTCTAATTACACTACGAAATTATCGTGAAAAAACCAGCACTTTTAATGAATGGGTCATAATGAAACAGAAGTACTGGGGAAAATCCCCGTCCCAAAAGACTGCATAGGGGGTGGTAACTGAACGTGCATTCTACATCTACATACATACTCCGAAATCCACCATACGGTGCGTAGTGGAGGGTACCTCATACCACAACTAGCATCTTCTCCTCGAGAAGTGTCCACAAACTGCCGAAAATCGAGGCCCTCTCCTCTCGCCTCCCTCCCTTCCTCCATCCACCTGCATGGGTACAAAGGCTTTTTCAAACAGCCAGCTGCTCTAACGACTGCTTCATAGTTTTTGTGCAGCCAACAGACATCCGCTCATGTTCGCTGGTGGCACTCGGCCTTCCACCGTGTGGCCACCTTGAGACTATGCTGCTGCGCCAACACAATAGTGTGTACAGTCAACTAAACAATAGGAGATTAAAGGACAGCCGCCTCAAATGCAACTTGTTGGTCTAAAATATAGTGACAGAGCCCCAACACTTTGTCCCCATGGTTAGAGGGTGGCTGTGTCCGGCGACCACCCCCAGTAGGCACCCGCAGTCTGGATAGCCCCCATTTATCACGGTTTTGTTCTGAGGGATTCCGGTGTCATGCTCTGTTTTATGTGTAGCTTTTGTCGGCATTGACAATGCTGACCGCTCAGGAGTGTGCTAGCTGGAGCTCATCGTAGTGAAGACACTGCTGTGTGAGGCTGCAGCCGCTTTAGGCGGAAGGTTTCCTGTTTTGCAAGCAACCGACTTTTGAAAAAGCCATCTGGAGCAGCGGGGGCAGTGTGGTGCTGCTAAATTTCCCTTTTGTGTTAGCTAAGGCCGTCATATCAAGGCAGGACTCCTGCTGTGAGTGACCGCGGAGGGTATCAGAGGGCCTGTTGTGACCAGTGGCTTCAGAAGGTTGGCAGCGGAGCCGCATAAAAACTACAAGACGCTCACCAGAGCAGCTGGCCATTTGAAAAAGCGATCTGGAGCATTCTCCAGAATTTTATTTTTGTTCCAGAGGGGTTTAGTCTTTCTGAGAAATATGTTCAATAGATTCCAAAAAAGAGTTGCACTGAAGTTAAATACAATTGTTCTCCATCGCAGAATGGTGGGCTGCTGGTGGCGAAAGGGGGGGGGGGCGGCGTGTCAATTGGTGGTGGTCGCCGTAAACAGACGCGCTCTGACCATGGGGTCCAAGTGTGGGGGCTCTGGCGCTATATTTTAGACCAACACGTTGCACTTGAGGCAGCCACCCTTCTATCTTCTATTGTTTAGTTGACTGTACAGACTACTGTGGTGGCGCAGGAGCATCGTCTCAAGGTGGGCAGACGGTGGAAGGCGAACATGAGGGAGATGCCTGTTGGCTGCACAAAAACTGTGTGGCGGTCGGCGGAGCAGCTGGCTGTTTGAAAAAGCCTTTGTACCCCTGTAGGTGGATGCATGGAGAGAGGGGAGAGGAGAAGGGTCTCGATTTTCGGCAGTTTGTGGGCACTTCTCAAGGAGAACGCACATTCAGTTACCACCTCCTCTGCAGTCTTTTGGGACGAGGACTTTCCCCAGTACCTGTGTTGCATTATGACCCATTCATTTACAAGTGCTGGTTTTTTCACGATAATTTCGTAGTGTAATTAGAACTGTAATGCATTTTCCCATCAGTTGTGGTAGAGTGTAGTGACTTCAGTTAACTGGACTGCAGGGTGGATCTTGAGCAGGCATCTGTAGTGAACTCTGACATCAAACAACAATAGATACTGCCCTCAGCTTTATGCTTACAGGTAATACATTTCTTAAACTCCTCTCTGTCCAACACCAGCATCTTGTGACTTTAACATATTTCCAGCCAAAAGACAATGAAGGTAGGACCTTACACCCCTGCCTTTTTCCCGCCAGCTTGTAGGTGAAGGGTAGAGTTTGAATGTATCTGTCACAAGTTTCGAGTGGTATTGTGAAATTGTTTCCAGTATGATAACACCAGTTGTATGGTTTCGTTAGTTTTTGAGCTGTATTGCGATTTTAGGCCTACCTTGTGCAGCACTATGCGTATAGTTGTATACTTTGGGCCGATCTTTGTGATTAATTACATAATTAGGACTTCTTCACTTCATTTTCCCGACCAAAATAAATGAAGTACACTAACCTAACCTTCCCCTCCTGCAATTGGACAGTTTCCATGTGCTGGTGGGTGCACTTGAGCCTTCCATCCAGTAGAACAAGGTTTCTATTCCTGGAAAAGGCACCACCGTTTATAATTTCTCGTCAATTCCAAGCACCTCTGGTGGTAAAATTGTGTTAGATGTGTGCACTTGGGCTTTCTGTCTAGGAGGTCCAGGGCTTGAGTCCCAGAAAGGTACTGTCAATTTTAATTTCCTGCCAATTCCTGGGTTGGACATCAGCACAGTTCTGGCACAAAAAAATCCCCACCAAAATTCGAAATTCCCGCCAATGGGATAAGTTGAGGAGGGGGAAGAGAGCTGGGGGTCACGTGCAGGCTGAGAAAAACACTTGACGTCATCCGGGAGTGGGGGTATGGATGGTTGAGGATGGGGTGTGTATGCTCTGGGGACGGGGCTTGTCAGGGGCCAGGGGTGATTAACTGATCATTTTAATTAATTTTCGTATCAATTTGATATCTAAATCAAACCCATGCCTCCATCTCCCTAATAGTCAGGTCCAATGGAAGGCCAGTTGCATGTCCCCCATAGCATATTACTGTCCTCAGCGGCCTGCGTCCGTGGCAGGATGCAAGGTTCGACCAGCTGCTTGCGTGGATGACGACTTATACAGACGCAATCACCGACTTAGTGTAAGAACAATGCGATTTATTCGACAATGCTGCATCTTTCCATTGATCCACAATCCCGTGTAGACGATCATGTGCCCACTGCAATCGTAATTGATTCAAAGAGGAACTTGCAGAAGTCGTCAGCTACGGAGCCCCATGCTGAACACTGTGCTCTGAACAGTTTGCCCCATAACACTTGTACGCACACCATCATTGTACGCTGTTGTCACAGCTGCTACAGAGCCTCGCCTAACCAGCCTTACACCCATGTTCTGTAATAAGGCTTAGACATCTAAGATCTAGTAGCCTGCTTGTTGTTTCACCGTCGTGGAGATGGGGCACTCGTACACCACATGTCTGGAGTGCCCTGTATAGCACCACAGTCACATGATGGTGTAGCCAGCTTCCAGAACTGGCATCGATACTCACGACTGTAGCACGCCAACCAGCTAATGAGATTCGCCGTTTCCGAGATGCTCTTTCTTACGCGCTGGGTTATAACAGTCTACCTTTTGTCAAAGTCGCTTAAGTCAGTGAATTTCCACATTTCGTTGCTAACATGATACTCTAGCCTTCTTTGCTCCACTTACATACTGTTTGATTAGAAGTATCAGGACACTCGTATGTAATGCAGCATTGACCTCTAGATATCGCAAGAGGCAGACCCGCCAATATATCAGGAGACAGAGAGTATTGTGTGCCAGTAGAGGAGCCGTAACACCGGAGTGGGTGGGTCAGGAGAGCTCAGTGACTTCGAACGTGGACGTCATTAGATGGTATCTGAGTAACAAATCCATCAGGGACACTTCAACCCTTCTAAAGCTGACAAATTTCACTATTAGTGATGTGATTGCTAAACGGAAACGCGGAGGAACGATCACAGCTATACTAAGACCAGGCATATATTTTTTATGTCTCTCTTGCACGTTGTAAAGTTCTTTAGTGGATACCGGAGAGAGAAACACATGCCATTGTGAACAAAGACTTCAAATATGAATGTATTCTACATCTAATATCAGACAGTGAAAGTAATACATAACTTTGTTGCAATAGTAGCAGTGCACATTGCTAACAGTGGCTTTGAATGTAGAAATATATGAGGATACAAAATATTTAGAAGTCTGTCACTCTTCAATACAATGTCTATTCAGAAGATGTCGAGCACTGGCCACTATGAAAGTCTGTAAATGTTATTCATTTGGGAAACGCACAAAATGGGCTCAGTGCATGGACATTCGAACTCAAGGACAGCGGCTGCTGCAGCTCTGGAGGCAGGATGCTTAAAAAAAATTCTTTATTTCAAAACAACACTTTGATACATAAACAACCCACTACTTCACTCATTAGTGGCTCCTAATTCTACATATACACTACAATTACTGCAGCTACATTGTTTTACTACTGGTGGTATATTCTATTATGTTATTACTCCACTATGGGCATCTCTCGCTTATATTATCATTATTCATTCTGTATGTTACTTTTTCTACTGAGCTATCTACATGGTTAATATGCTAGTGACTGTCTTCTGATTCTATACTACGTTGTACCACTACTTAGAAACTAGTCTACACTACCTGCAGCGTTCCAGGTGAGCCAGTGTGATATATAAATCTATGTTGTCGGCCGTACTCACTGAGCTGATCCCAGTGGGCATGCCCCTGCCACAGGGCTGGCCCAAGATCTTGAAATTATCTGCTGTTCGTACTAATAGTTTATCCTATCTTAATCCACATCCAACCTATAAATCGTATTACTACTGTCATAATTTGTGTGCCGTCTTGATCGGTGATTTACCCACCCTCCCCTTAAGTCCGAAAAGTCCGAGACGTGACGGATCCCAGCCGTGGGGCGGTAGCCAAGTCCACACTCTGGCGGTATAGGAAGGTGCATAGTCTCTTCATCGATGTGTTATTCTAATTATGACTGTCGCTTGGAAACTCCATTAAGACTTTGTCTGATATTTCGTTTGAGAGTTCATTGAGAGTTTCAAATGTATCCTGCTGCCTGAGCAGGTGGTTCGTGTCGTGATTGGGTAACTATTGCCTAAGTTGTGATGCTACGTCGTGGAGATGGGGCACTCGTACACCACATGTCTGGAGTGCCCTGTATAGCACCACAGTCACATGATGGTGTAGCCAGCTTTCAGAACTGGCATAGATATGCCTGATATGGTCCATGTCCTGAGAGAAAGTGCAGCAGTCCTCTAGCTGGATTGAAATACCTGAGCTGCAGGTTCTCCCTTATTTTCGGCAGCAACTCATGAGTTTTGCTCCCAGTTTCATCCCCATCCAACTGCTCCTGCCATAGCTCCTCACACCTTCTTCTGACTGCAGCTTTGTCTCCTACTTGGACTGCCACTATTTGAATTATTTTCTCTCTTTTATCTTCATTTGCCCAATACCATGCCGCCTGCTCCCTGATCTTGATATCAAGCAGAGAGCGTCCCATTAACACCAACAGTGCGGCCCCAGGAGTCGTTCTGTATGCCCCTACAGTGCGCAGGAGCAAATTGGTTCAAATGGCTCTGAGCACTATGGGACTTAACATCTATGGTCATCAGTCCCCTAGAACTTAGAACTACTTAAACCTAACTAACCTAAGGACATCACACAACACCCAGTCATCACCAGGCAGAGTAAATCCCTTACCCCGCCGGGAATCGAACCTGGGAGCCCGGGCGTGGGAAGCGAGAACGCTACCGCACGACCACGAGCTGCGGACCAGGAGCAAATTCTGCTGCACCCTTCTCACAGCCATGGCAGGCATGACCCTCGTGAGCTTGTGTGCCTAGACTCCCGAACCACCGAACGATACCCTACAATGGATGTTAGGATGATGATGTACAGCTTTATCAAATCTACTGGTAGATGGAAACGTTTATGTCTAATTGCGATCAAACTGTTAAGTGTTTCCAGTGACCTCTGGGTCACCGTTTCGATAAGTTTCGCGTAGTGCCATTTCTCGTGAACAACTACTCCCAAGTACCGGGGCTCGCGGCGCCGAAGAAGCGTTGGATTTCTGATGAGTTGTCCCTTCAGTAGTAAATAAGTTGGCTTGATAGGTGCTACCATCATCTTTGCTCTTCGGCATCATGCTGTCAATATCGAAACAGACGTTTCCACTTTTGGCTCAAGATCCTCGCAGCCACGATCGCCAGCCAGCAGGAGGAGGTTGTCTGCGTAGGCTATAACCTCTAGCACATCCGCACATCCTCACTATTCTTCAAGCTGTCCAGAAGAGGTTCCATGTTAACATCCAAAAGGAGTGGCCCCAGGACAGAGCCCTGTGGACACCCCTTTGTTATTCTTTTACTGATTTTCCCACTAGGGAACGATAGCCAGATTTTTCTTTGTTCACAATAACTCCTAAGACAGCCATATAGCGGCCCTGGGCACTCCTTCTTCCGCGGGCAGGAGAAGGGCGAAGGCCACCACAGGTTGTCAGAGGCACCACTGATATCCACCATGATGCCACCTATGTGCTTGTGAGAGGCTGAGTCACAGACCTCAACTGCCAGTGCCATTGCGTCAGACGCCAATGTTCCGGCCGAAAGCCGAACTGCCTGTAACTCATCCCACACAGCGCATGGTTTGCTATTAGTCTGTATGCTAGCAGCTTCTCAAAAAGTTTCCCCAGCTGGGCCGGCCGGAGTGGCCGAGCGGTTCTAGGCGCTACAGCCTGGAACCGCGCGACTGCTACGGTCGCAGGTTCGAATCCTGCCTCGGGCATGGATGTGTGTGATGTGCTTAGGTTAGTTAGGTTCAAGTAGTTCTAAGTTCTAGGGGACTGATGACCTCAGAAGTTAAGTCCCATAGTGCTCAGAACCATTTTTTTCCCCAGCTGGTCCAGCAAACAGGTGGACCTATACGATTTTACCTCTCTCTGGTCTCTGTCTGGACCTTTCTTTATTATAACCACACTTGCCTTTTTCCATGTGGAGGCGAATTTCATGAGCCTCAAACACTTATTACACAGCTTAGTGAGAGGCGCCACCAACTGAAGGGCAAGGAATTGTACCACTTCCGCTATAGTGCCATCTGGGCCTAGAGCTTTGCTCCCATTTACGGTTTTGATTTGGGCAGCAACTTCCTCTTCCGAAAATACCGATCCTTCATCTTGATTCGGCATTGCTCATGTGAGTCATGCTCAGCATGGGGAAGGGGGTGTTCTGCTGCAGCCCGCCCACCGATCTCGCCCCTCGGCCAAGAGCACTCCTGAGCTGTTGGTTTCATCAAACCGTCGCCAACGTACTGGTCCCCTTCGACGGCTTAGTCACCGACGATTTCTTTTAGCACTCCTCAGCAAGTATACCCAGCACTGCTGAGAGGCGGATGCACCTCTCGTCCTTCGCTGCCTACTAGCCAGAGCTTCCACGTCTCGGCCAAGGACCCACTCCCACTCAGGTGGTGGACCGGTCACCCAGTCGTTCAGCAATCTGGACCCAACTAACGTGGCCGAACACGCCCACGGGCGCGACGAAGCATCCTTCCCGACTTGCGCCGATATCCCACGCCCACTATCGAGGTCGCGGGCTTGCAGAGCATCTGGTGTTCTGTGCTCAGCGCGAAGAGGGACGGAAGCAGCAGCCACCCAGCATAGAGGAGTTGCCCTAGCAGCCCGCTGAACCCTCTCCCAAGGGACAGATCTTCGGTCCCTGGACACAGATCCCCCTGTGCCACGCACCATTCCCTTTCGCATCTGGTTGGGTCGCAGCTCTCCCTTCTGACGTAAGGCAACGTCCGAGCGGGCCTGGGAAATGTCGAGCTTGACGTCTGGTACCTCGGGAAGGCAGAAAGATTCACTTGGGAAGGAGACGCTATGTGTGACACATCACTCCCTCATGTGAGGCCTGTCGCCGGCACGCCCGACCACGAACTGATACCTCAAGGTTAGAGATTCCGTGCCTTACGGCCCGCCGGCGGCGGGTAGGCCCGCACCAGGCGCACCGCACAAGCGACCGGGGAACTGCGAGCTTCCACCCTCGCTCAACCCATCTGACCTCACGCCAGACGGGATGCTTGCATCCCGTTGGCAGCGACGTGGCGGCGTAACTGGCAGTGCGCGTATTTGAAAGTGCGACCGACCAGATAACGCAATATCATGTACTGACGGACAGAGACCGTTGAGCCTAAGGTGGGTGGTTTAAAACATTGCTTTGAAATCAGCGGAAAGAATCACTAGTGACTTTCAAAGTGTTACCAGCAGTGCCGCTAGCACAATGACTGTCCACAGAGGGTTACAAAAAGATGGGCTACGGTGTCCAAAGCAGTTCCATTGACGTACAGTTGTCGAGAAGCTCCTCATAAGCTACACATTTCTGAAGTTAATGTTAGGCGACGCATGAAGTGTTGTAAAGAACGATGCCACTGGACAGTGGATGATTGAGAATGAGTGGTTTGGGATGAAGTATCATGCTATACTAAATGGTAATCCGATGGAATGGTTTGGGCTAGGCAAATGCCTGGATGACGTTAACTACCGTCACGTATAGTGTCATGGTTAGGGTGTAGTCCCCTTATTGTGCTTAGGAAAAAGCTAAATGTGGCAAGATATGAACCCATTTTATCGTATTGTGGACTGGGTGCAGTAGAGAAACAGTTTGGAAATTCTAGGAATTATGTTGTAAGTTCCTCTGGGACGAAACTACAGATTTCATCGGTCCCAAGACTTACACACTACTTAATCTAACTTTAAATTACGCTAAGGAAAAGGCATACACGCACGCCCGAAGGAGGACTCGAACTTCCGACGGGGACAGCTGCGCGAACTGTGGCAAGGCGCTCTAGATCGCGCGGCTACCCCGTGAGGCAAAAAACGCTTCGGAGGCCTTGACTGTTTCTGTCAGCATGACAACACATCCTGACGTAATGCAACATCTGTGAGGCAATGGTTTGTGGACAATAACGTTACTGAAAAGGATTGACCTGCCTAGGGTTCCTGCTTGAACCCAACGGCACAACTCTGGGACACGTCACAACGTCGAGTTTCTTCCATACTTCAGAATCCAACTTTTCTGGTTTCGGCTCTTGGGGATGAATGAACTCCCATTCCTCCACAGACGTTTAGACACCTCACTGCAAGTGACCCAGCAGAATCCAAGCCGTCAAAAAAGTGTAGGGTGGACACACCTCATATTAATGTAGACTACTAGATGTCCGGATACTTGTGATCAGATAGTGTACTCTTTTCTTATTGCTTTAAGTCTCTGCAGCTTCACCAGGTGGTCTTCAGTTTCGCGGTGGGCAATAATCATAAGGTTTTGGCTCATGAGTGTAACATACCTTTCCAAAGATATTGTATACAGGGTGTCCAATTTCAATCTATACCGGCCGATATCTCTGGGCGGCACAATACTGCAAAAAAAAGTCTCTAGTAAAAGTTGTAAGATTTGAAGGGGGTCATGGAGTGGTTACCTCTAAATGACCTTGAATCCTGTTTACAAGGTGAATCCAAGGTCAAGGTCAATTTTTCAAATGGTAATCCCTATTTTTTATTCCATATTCGTATTCTACGTGAAAAAATTCGCATTTTTTGTCGGCAACTCTTTTTCGGAAAACCAGTGGTTTGTCGCTAGGGGCCACTTCATTGTGTATCTGGAATTACCTTTTCTTCACACCCGTTGTCGGTCTAGTCAGAATAATGTTCCATTATGTTCTCGCGAACAGTTACAGCAATCTACAATCCAATCGAGTTAAGTCATAAATGCTTAGATCAGTGAAATCAACTGAAATGAGTCAAGTAACCAGAAAAAGTTCGTTAACGAGTGTTGCCTAGACATCCGCCCACGTCCTCAGTGAACTGCTCACAGCAAAGTTAAATGGTTTTTCGTTTTTTTCCCTTTTTCTTCAAGTTGTGGTTTGCGGCTTGTTTATTATTCAAACAACGAAGGTCGTATTTTCGCCCTTGGTGGAACGTGGTGGTGGAACGGTGTGTGTTGCAGTGATCATCACTGAAGCACGAACACCAATAAGGATGCTAGGAAGCTGATGGTACAATTCCATTAAGAACCCGTATTAAATACACGTAAACAGTAAAGTGGCTTCAAAAGCGAGATAAATTTAAAAACGATCGGTATAAAGGAACGAAGTTCTGTCATGAAGTTACAGCTGCTTCTAAAATAGAAAGAACGTTAAATTATTAAATTCACAGTAACGATAACATAAAACACACCGAAATTGCCCAAGTATAGTGTGAAAAGTTGAACCACTTTGAAACCAGACTAAGAAAATAAACTATTTTTACTGCGACGTGTAACGTTCATAGTAACTACACTCCTGGATATTGAAATAAGAACACCGTGAATTCATTGTCCCAGGAAGGGGAAACTTTATTGACACATTCCTGGGGTCAGATACATCACATGATCACACTGACAGAACCACAGGCACATAGACACAGGCAACAGAGCATGCACAATGTCGGCACTAGTACAGTGTATATCCACCTTTCGCAGCAATGCAAGCTGCTATTCTCCCATGGAGACGATCGTAGAGATGCTGGATGTAGTCCTGTGGAACGGCTTGCCATACCATTTCCACCTGGCGCCTCAGTTTGACCAGCGTTCGTGCTGGACGTGCAGACCGCGTGAGACGACGCTTCATCCAGTCCCAAACATGCTCAATGGGGGACAGATCCGGAGATCTTGCTGGCCAGGGTAGTTGACTTACACCTTCTAGAGCACGTTGGGTGGCACGGGATACATGCGGACGTGCATTGTCCTGTTGGAACAGCAAGTTCCCTTGCCGGTCTAGGAATGGTAGAACGATGGGTTCGATGACGGTTTGGATGTACCGTGCACTATTCAGTGTCCCCTCGACGATCACCAGTGGTGTACGGCCAGTGTAGGAGATCGCTCCCCACACCATGATGCCGGGTGTTGGCCCTGTGTGCCTCGGTAGTATGCAGTCCTGATTGTGGCGCTCACCTGCACGGCGCCAAACACGCATACGACCATCATTGGCACCAAGGCAGAAGCGACTCTCATCGCTGAAGACGACACGTCTCCATTCGTCCCTCCATTCACGCCTGTCGCGACACCACTGGAGGCGGGCTGCACGATGTTGGGGCGTGAGCGGAAGACGGCCTAACGGTGTGCGGGACCGTAGCCCAGCTTCATGGAGACGGTTGCGAATGGTCCTCGCCGATACCCCAGGAGCAACAGTGTCCCTAATTTGCTGGGAAGTGGCGCTGCGGTCCCCTACGGCACTGCGTAGGATCCTACGGTCTTGGCGTGCATCCGTGCGTCGCTGCGGTCCGGTCCCAGGTCGACGGGCACGTGCACCTTCCGCCGACCACTGGCGACAACATCGATGTACTGTGGAGACCTCACGCCCCACGTGTTGAGCAATTCGGCGGTACGTCCACCCGGCCTCCCGCATGCCCACTATACGCCCTCCCTCAAAGTCCGTCAACTGCACATACGGTTCACGTCCACGCTGTCGCGGCATGCTACCAGTGTTAAAGACTGCGATGGAGCTCCGTATGCCACGGCAAACTGGCTGACACTGACGGCGGCGGTGCACAAATACTGCGCAGCTAGCGCCATTCGACGGCCAACACCGCGGTTCCTGGTGTGTCCGCTGTGCCGTGCGTGTGATCATTGCTTGTACAGCCCTCTCGCAGTGTCCGGAGCAAGTATGGTGGGTCTGACACACCGGTGTCAATGTGTTCTTTTTCCATTTCCATGAGTGTATTTATCTTCAATACCGTATTTAAAAACTTTAATTCAAAGTCATATGGCTGTGGGGCTAATAAGAGAATACCTTAAATAATTTTCTGCACGTGCTTCAAATCGTAAAAATACGTGTCTCCATATTAAAGGCATGAGAAATAATTGCTTTTGATCTCCAAATGAGCAGCAGAATAGACCAACTCGCATTATATAGTTTGGAGCTCTTCGTGGACACATCAGTTTAAAGCTATTGATCAAATTTTGATGGTTATTGAAATACCTTCTATTTGTTAAAATGTATTTACGGACACTGAGCCTCACTAACGTCCTCGGCGTCTTCCCACGGCTGTTTCCTATATATTTTTTAAAATCTTTATTTTCAAAAGCTTATTAATCATACAATGTAGCCCACTACCTTATGTGATTAGTGGGCCGTAATATATCTACATTTATTCATTTTATTGCAGCTATTCTACGTATGATTTAGTAACTAGTTAGTAAGAGCACTACATGGGAACTACAATGGGCACAGTAATATGTTATTAAATACTAAGTGGTAACCTAACTAACTATGGACTAGTCACTAAAGCCTGCAGCGTTACAAATGTGTCAGCTGAAATTATAAACCTACTATAAGGCCTTGCTCATTGAGCTAACCCTAATGAGCGTGCCCCTGACACTGGGCAGGCCATGGTGTTAGTCGCTGCAGGTTCCTGTAAATGGAATCTATAAACTAGGTCCTACAACTAAACTTATCCTAAGGTCAAGATTGGGTGCGTTGTCTAAATCGGTGTATATATGCACCCCACTCCCCCTAATCCCGAAGCGCGGCGGATTCTAGACTGAAGAAGTCGGCCTTTCCGCGCTCAGGCGATTTGGGAATAGGGTACTAGACTTCATCGGTATTTAAAGTCTTTGTAAGGTGCTAGTTCGGTTCTCGCAGGTAGTCCCTTAAGACTTTCTGTGATACCGCGTTAGCCAGTTCGTTGATAATCTGAAAGGTGTATCGTTATCTCAACAGTCTGAATGTGTCATTGTGGGGAGAGCGGATTTTTTCCCGGACAAGCTTGTAGGGAACTCCCCAAGGGTCTAGAGCAAGTTGGTTTAGAACAAAGTGTTCCCAACTTTTGGATCTTACCTCACGTAGGTGTCTGTGGAAATTTTCTTTCTCGTAACACAGAGGCCACATCATTGAAAAGGGGGCACTCGTAGACTACATGGTCAGGAGTACCCTCCGGAACACCACAGTCACACGTGGGTGTCGCCTTTTTCCCAAATCAACATAAGTATGTCGGATAGGGTCCATGTCCAGTGAGAAGGTGAATCAATCCTCTAGTTGGTTCGAAATATGTCATTCCCATTCTTTCCCTGACATTTGGTAAGAGGTCAAAGGTTCTGCGCCCTGTTTCTTCGCTTTCCCATGAATGTTGCCACAGCTGTTCCCCTCTTAACCTGATCTCACTTTATTTTCAATCCTACTCCCTAGAATTTCTTCTATTTTATCCAAATTCCCCTTTTTTGCCCAGTACCAAGCGGCCTGCTCTCGAATTTTAATATCTAAGGGGCAGAGTCCCATTATGACTAATAGGGCTCCTCCCGGTGTGGTCCTGTAAGCCCCCATTGATCTCATAATCATGTTTCTCTGTACTCTTCTCACTGTCATGGCGGGCACCACCCTCGTGAGCCTGTGTGCCCAGACTCCATAACCGTAACCCACTATGGAGGTGAGTATGCTATTATGATATAGTTTGATAAGATGTGGTGGGAGGTGGAAACGTTTGTGTCCAATGGAGATGAGGTTGTTGAGTACTTGTAAGGCTCTTTGTGTTACGGTTTCAATGTGTCTGCCAAATGACCACCTCTCATCAATGATGATGCCCAGGTATCGTGGCTCACGTCGCTTGAGAACTGGTGAGCCCTCTATCCTGATTGTTGGATTTCTGACTAGTTGTCCCTTTAGAAGAAGGTATGTTGACTTAGTTGGTGAAATTGTCATCTTAGTATTCCGGCACCAAAGTTGTAGTGTTCTTATCGCACGTTCTATTTTGGGCTCTATGTCTTTTCGGCTTCGGCCGCCAACCAGTAGGAGGAGGTCATCAGCGTAGGCTATCACCTCTAGCACATCATCACTTTGCTGTAGTTTGTCTAATAGAGGTTCCATGTGGATGTCCCAGAACAGGGGACCTAGTACGGAGCCCTGGGGACATCCCTTAGTGATTATTTTTCTTACCCTTGTGCTAGGGGATGATAGCCAGACCTCCCGATCCTCACAATAGCTCCTCAGACACCCATATAGCGGCCCTGGACACTCCTTCTCCCGTAAACAGGAGAAGAGCGAAGGCCACCACAGGTTGTCGAAGGCGCCACTTATGTCCACCATGACGCCGACAACGTACTTGTACGGGGTAGAGCCACAGACCTCAGCCGCCAGGGCGATTGCATCAGATGCTGAACGCCCAGGGCTGAAGCCGAATTGCCTGCTGCTCAACCCGCACAGCACTCGGTGCGCAGCCAGTCTGTCAGCCAGCAGTCTCTCCAGAACCTTCCCAAGCAGATCAAGCAGGCAGATTGGCCGATAGGATTTTGTTTCTGCTGGGTCTTTGTCAGCTCCTTTCTTGATGATCACAACATTCGCCCTCTTCCAGATTCGAGGGAACTTTTGCTGCCTAAGACATTCGTTATAGAGATGAGTTAGAGGGGCGACTATCTGGGGAGCCAGAAATTGCACCACCTCCGCCACAATGCCATCTGGCCCAGGAGCTTTCCCTATCTTCAGAGATTTTATATGGGCAGCTACCTCCTCTTGAGAGAAAGGGTAGACTGCCGTATCGTTTCCATATTCATTGCTGTTATAGTTCTCTCGCAGCTGCTGTTGTTCGTCTGTCTCTCCATCCGCTGTGTCATCAGGCAGCAGGGACTGGAGAAGGACCTCAGCAGTTTCCTGCCAAGACTCCGTCATCCCATCCCCACGCCTGACGGTTGAGAGCTCCATCGGAGAGCGGATTTTTTCCCGGACAAGCTTGTAGGGAACTCCCCAAGGGTCTAGAGCAAGTTGGTTTAGAACAAAGTGTTCCCAACTTTTGGATCTTACCTCACGTAGGTGTCTGTGGAAATTTTCTTTCGCTTCCCGGTATAGTTGCAGCCGTCTTTGTCTTTCTAGCCAGACGACACTGCGCTGGTAGTGCCTCCTGAGCCTTCTGACAGACCGGCGCATCTCCTCTAGTTCGGCTGACCATGGTGACGGAGAGGCCGCTATGGCCTTCCTCCTAGTAGGTACAGCAGCCTTCACCGCTCGAGTTATTGTCGTTATCAGTTCCTCAGCTCTGTTGTCGATGTCATAGTCCAGGTGTCCGTCACCTTCTAGTAGTGCAGGAATGTCGCACTCCCTAGCAAGTTTCTCCCAGTCGGCTCTATTGTAATTATATTGCACCTCCCACCCCATGGCCCAGCAGCTCTCCCTGTCTCCCACACTGAAAGTAATGAGATTGTGGTCGCTAGTGGTGGCGTTCTCTACCACTTCCCACTGTTGAATTAGGTACGCCGCGTTAGGCGTAGCCAAGGTCACATCAATGTTTGTGCCTTGGCCACCTCCCGCCACATAGGTCGGAGGGTTTCCAGGCTTATTTACCACCACTAGCTGCAAGGCCATGATGGCCTCTTCTGCCTTCTCTCCGTTTGGATCCCTGGTGCCACTGTACCATAGGGGGGGATTTAGCATTTATGTCGGCAGTTATAATTACTTTTCGCCCCCGCAACGCCGTGATAACTGTGGTAAGGTGTGCCAGGTGTATTTCGATGTCATCACCGTACTGAAGGTACATATTGATGAGGATAATGTTACCGGATGGAGATTGCAGCTCCACGACGTTGCAGTGGCTGGTTGTGAATTGTGTCAGAACTATGGCTCTTAGGATTTTGTTAGTTATAATTATTGCCGATCTTGGGTCTTCTCCTCTGCTTATAACTTGCCATGTCGCGGCTGTGAAAGTTAATTTTCCATTCAGGGAGTACGGCTCCTGCAGACAGATCAGATCCAGTCTCCTCTCCTCCACTTCCTTACGTAGCTCCTGCATCACAAGTCTGCTGTTGTGGGCGTTAAGTTGTCCAATGGTGATTTTTGTCATTTAGTTTTTTATGGAAAATATGTATGTATTCTATCATTTGGCCAAGTCTTGTTCCAGTCGAACGTGATACGTCCATTTGCTAAAACTGCTTGTTCATATATATCGTTCAAGTCAAATTTTTCTCCACGTCTTTCAAAAACTTTCTTGAGTAAATCCCGCAGGGCTCCGAAGTCGGTGGGGAGATTCACTGACTTAAGTTGGATTCTGTCTACAGCCTCCATTACCGAGAAGGTGACTCTCCTACCATATTCATGTCCCACCCGGACCACGTGTCTTAAGGCAGTGGTCAGGGTAGTCGGCTGCTCTAATCTTGCTAATTGCATAGTAAATTCAAGGTTTGGGTAGATTCTGACTGGGTCGATGGGCGGCAATCTCACGACAGGATCTTTCGTGTTTAGTTCACTAGAGCTAGTTATTTTATTTTCCTGGAGTGGTTGGTTTATGTTTCTGCTCTCTTTCGTTGGGATTGCCACCGTCTCTGTTGCAGGATGCCACTGCCGTTGATCTTTAGTCGGCATTGTCCCCCGGCTTTGGGAGGGGGGAGACTTGACTGTAAGAGGATCAGTTTGAGTTCCTCTGTCAGTTGTGGTGGATTCCGTTTGAGTACTCGCATCATTGGTGATGACTGAGGCGTCAGTGAGCGATCTCAAAAATATCTTAAAGGCACTTGCCCTCATGGCATCCCTCCTCCTTTTGCTCGGGGATTTTCTTTTGGGCATGCTGTTCACTTTGGCTTGTTCAGCCATAGTCTATCCTCGAGATCAGCCTTTGCTCTAGAAGTCTGTAGGTGGGGCAGTTTCGCCCAGTGGCACCGCAAGGTTTTTTACCCCTTCTCTTACAAGGGATGCAGACTGTTGCAGCCTTACAATCCTTACGCACATGTCCATCCTCACCACATTTTGAGCAGGCCGACCCCCTGGTACAGTGTCTCAGAACGTGGTCGAGATCTCCGCAGTTGTGGCAACGCGGTACCACAAGATAATCGCGTGTGCTTATGGCGTGAAAGCCAATATAGAGTTTGCCCATTGTAGTCATTTTCTTCCACATTTGAGCAGAGACCTCAGCGACGTGGTGAACCACGTCACGTTCCCGAGGCCCTGTCTTAAATCTCAGTTTAAAGTTTTCTTTGAATTCGTCTTCTGTCATTTCCTCGAAATTTTGTGCCCTAATGGTTTCATGTATCTCCTCGTTTGTCATAATTGTTGGTACATCATGTAGGATGACCAACGGGTTTCTTTTCCTCGGTGGCTCGCATTTGACCACCGAGTTTAGTTTAGCATTGTTTAGTAATTTAGCTTTGTCCTCTTCAGAGGCTACTTCTACGATTATTTTGATCTTGTCTTGTATTGGATTTATTGTTGTGGTGAGCAGTTCCTGTATTTTTTTCACACTGGTATCCTGTCCGGGTAAGGTCCTTAGGAAGACCGTTGTGTCTGCTCTTTTTGTTACTTTTGCAATCGTGTCCCTAGTTGTTTGTGGCTTTGGTGGCGCTTGTGCTACCACTCCCGCCCAGGTCTTAGCCGGTTGTTTTCGCAATCTTTCATTTTCCTTCTCTAATTCTTCAACACGGCCCTCGAGCTTGGCGTTGGCTATGGCCCACGCCGCCAACTCATTCTTGATTGTAGTTAGTGCCGCCTGGCTGATTTTACCGTTTTTAATGTTTTGTTCAAGGAGCAAAGTAATTCTTGTGTGTCTTTGCAAGACGTTTTCCTCGTTCGCCTGTCCCGACTCGTCCTGAGGAGCAGGTACAGGCATCACAGAAGCTCGCGATAGCGCACTCGAATCACTCGTCTCTTATGTCTCCATATTTGAACGAGTGATAAAAAGGGGGGGTGGGAGCCAGTCTCTTGCCCCGGACCGTCTCCTCTGGCATGGGGGGGGGGGGGGGGACTTCTTCAGCTCGCCCACCAACGGCTGTTTCCTATTACTCCAATGCAGCAATGAATGTGCAGCATGTTTAACAGCTGATATTCGGCTCTCACTTTACGTTGTGGTATGAAAAAGGAATTTCGCGACACGTTTATCTTCCCGATCGCCCAGCCGTTCGCTCCTGCACGCATCAGACACTTTTGTCTCGCCAGAGGGTGATGGCGAGAGGGCAGAGGGAGCGACACAACGAACCTTGCTGGGGTGGCTCCACACTACGGTTGGGACTGTCAGTAGAGTTGCGCTCTACCAAAACTGCAGTTAATTAATTTTGGCACAGTACATAAATGACGTAGTAAATGGTAGAATTACCAGTTGTGTTGGTAACATTGGTACGGAAAGAAACATAAATAAATGTATGAGAGAGGAACTGGGCGCTGAAGATTTCTCCTCGTTTTTAGTGTGTTTAATTGTTTGCTTTGTACATACTTAAAACTGTACATCGTTCAGTGTTAATCGATTGTATATTTTCTACCCTTATAAAATATGCATTGCATTTTATAGATGAAAAATAGCCTCTTGCGTATCTTCTACGCTTTTATGTAACTAAAACAATTACTTTTGATGCAAGTACAGTTTACATGCATGAACACAAAAAATCTATATAATTATTGTCGTTATTTTGTACTCAATAGCACATTCTTCATCATGATGATCAGAGGGAGGTGTAGTACTGAGGCAAGGAGGGTACGGGCACACCCTGCATTGTTGCCAGATATATCCAAGATGGCGGCGATGACGCTATCCTAGATGGCGGCATGTCGACTTGGCAACAACACATGACATCTCCTAGATGGCGGCCATGACGTCATTCAGGATGGCGTATTTTGGCGGGAAGTTAGAATTCTGATGGGAAGATAGGTCAATTGGGCTACCTGCACTAACCTAACCCCCTCCCCTCAGAAAATGGGGGGAAGTTCAAATTCAATCAGGATAACACAGCCTCTACTAACATAAGAAAAATGGTGGGAAAGAAAGGGCAGTTGGGGTACTTCCACTAACACAACTCATCCGACTGCCACCTCTTCCTAGGGATTGGTGCGAAGTTAGAATTTTGACAGTAAAGAAAGGTCACTTAGGCAGTCTCTACTATACTATGAAAATGGCGGGAAAGAAAGGGCACTTGGGCTACCTCCACTAACCTAAGTCACCTGACCGCAACCTCGCCCTAGGGATTGGCAGAAATTTGAATTTTGTCGCTAAAGAAAGGTCACTTGGGCTATCTCTACTATCCTAAGAAAATGACAGGAAAGAAAGGGCATTTGTTCTATTTTCACTAACCTAAATCATTCGACCGCCACCTATTCCTAGGGATTGGTGGGAAAAGGACCAAGGCTGCACTGGGCTGCTGGAGAGAGGAAGGAGTGTACTTTATTTATTTTGGCACAATTTATTTAGGGATGGATTTTGTAAGATACTATATTCATCACAGTTATACAGAACACATGCTCTGACATGCCACGCCTCACAGCCTACAGACCTGCAAACCACTTGTAAATAATGCAGTACATTTATGTCAAGAGAGCCAAACAACTCGTAAATTGTCAAAATAATAATCAAAATATCCACGGATGTGCTGCCGGTCTATAGTGTCCAACGTGCACAATATTTCGGCGATCATACATGTCGCCATCATCAGGTGAACTGACGGACTGAGCTCCTGTGAACGTGCCGGCACGGAGATCCGTACGCTATGGCTGCTCAGAGGGAACTGGGTTCGGTCGCGGCGGCGGCCGATTTAAATACCCTCCGCCCGCGGCGCGCTCCCTCTGCCGTCCGCGCCCCGCACCACGGTCGCGCGGTGGAACAAATTGCGACGGCGTCTGAGATGACGTCGGTGTGATGGCTCTGTCCGCCGTGGTCGTCACAACTATTCGTTTGCTCGATTTACTCTTGATTAACCCCATCGCTGGTTCCCAAGCCTTGCTAAGATTATAGCCACAGTCACGGTTTATGAGGTCGTCATTGGTGCGAATTTCGATGGCCTCTCTAACAACGCTGTCCCAGTATCTCGACGTCTGTACCAGAATCCTCATGCGGTCATACTCCATGGCGTGATTTTCCGACAAACAATGTTCAGCGACCGCCGACTTGCTCGGATACATCAGTCGAGTGTGCCTCTGGTGTTCACGGCATCGATCCTCGACGGTACGCATCGTCTGACCAATATACGACTTGCCACATTGACACGGAATCTGGTACACGCCGGCCTTCCTCAAACCGAGGTCATTTTTGGCGCTCCCCACCAGTGCACGAGTTTTATTTGGAGGACAAAACACAGTTCCGACCCGGTGTTTATTCAGAATGCGGGCGATTTTCCCCGAGAGTGCGCCTGTGTATGGAATAAATGCAGTGCCTACCTCCTCCCTCGTGACTTCATCCATCTCAACAGGTTGTGCTGCAGTGGTTGGGCGGAGAGCACGTTGAATCTGCCACTCTGAGTACCCATTTTTTCGAAATACAGTTCTCAGATGTTCCAATTCCTGGGGTAGACTCTCTGCGTCAGAGATAGTGCGCGCCCTATGTACTAGAGTCTTAAGTACCCTATTCCTCTGTGAAGGGTGGTGGCAGCTGTCTGCTTGCAAATACAGATCAGTGTGCGTAGTCTTCCGATACACCCCATGACCTAGGGTGCCGTCAGCCCTTCTCTTGACCAAGACGTCAAGGAAAGGTAATTTACCCTCCGTTTCAGTCTCCATAGTGAATTTGATGTTAGGGTGTATGGAGTTTAGATGTGTAAGGAAGTCAAGGAGTTTATCCATACCACGTGGCCAGATGACGAACGAGTCGTCCACGTAACGGAAAAAAGCAAGTAGGTTTCCATACGGATGACGACAGGGCTTCCTCCTCGAAGTTCTCCATGTACAAATTCGCTACCACCGGTGAGAGTGGGCTACCCATGGCGACTCCCTCCGTTTGTTCGTAGTATTCTCCATTAAAAAGAAAATACGTGGAAGTCAAGACATGCCTAAAAAGTTCAGTGGTCTTCTCGTCAAACTTCTGACTAATCAATTCTAGTGACTCTCGCAGGGGTACCCTCGTAAACAAGGAAACGACGTCAAAACTCACGTACGTGAGAGAGTGCAGTTCACCCGCCGGAGCCTTGAGTTTATCTCACAGGAATTACTCAAACTACATTTGCAACTGGCTAGTAAGTTCACTTCTTGTTCCTGGGATTGGATTGATGGTGTCACCTGGGTGTCAGCTGATTCCGCCCATAAGAAGGCTACAGGACGTCAAACAGCTAAGTTCTCACTTCTCCTTGACAAACCATCTCTGCAGGTTCCGTGCAAGACTGTCATCAATTTGAGTGGCATGGTGTTGAGTGATGACGCGGTCTCGGTTTTGCAGAAAGGTCTCAACTTCGCTCCCACCCCCAAGTTCACTCCGGTCGCAGAAATTGTTAGTGCTGTTGAACAGGTTGCAGCTCGACTTCCGCCAGAATCATCCGAGGAAATACGTCGTGAAACTTGTCGTGCGTTGACGAAATCCAAGCCGATGAAGTCAAATATCAGCAGTAAAGAGAGGGAGGCCATTCGTGATCTGAGGGAGCGCTCTGAAATTGTTGTCTTACCGGCTGACAAAGGCAATGCTACAGTTGTTGTCTCCCATAAGGACTACACTGATAAGATGCAGAGCCTGCTAAATGACGATTCCTACCGGAAGATCAGCGTTGACCCTACAAAGAAGGTGGAGAACAAGACGAGGGCGCTTCTCAAGGACGCAGATTTACCGGAGGGTGACGCTAAGAAATGGTTACCCCAAGGTCCGGTACCGCCTAGACTATATGGACTCCCGAAGGTTCACAAAGAGGGGGTACCATTACGCCCCATTGTCAGCAACATCAGGGCCCCTACATATTTGTTGGCCAAATACCTGACGGGAATATTAAGTCCTTATGTGGGTAAATGCCCTCATCACATCCGTAATTCCGTGGATTTTGTTAAACGCCTTGATAGCTTCAAGTTGGATGAGTCAGATATCATGGTGAGTTTTGACGTCGTTTCCTTGTTTACGAGGGTACCCCTGCGAGAGTCACTAGAATTGATTAGTCAGAAGTTTGACGAGAAGACCACTGAACTTTTTAGGCATGTCTTGACTTCCACGTATTTTCTTTTTAATGGAGAATACTACGAACAAACGGAGGGAGTCGCCATGGGTAGCCCACTCTCACCAGTGGTAGCGAATTTGTACATGGAGAACTTCGAGGAGGAAGCCCTGTCGTCATCCGTATGGAAACCTACTTGCTTTTTCCGTTACGTGGACGACTCGTTCGTCATCTGGCCACATGGTATGGATAAACTCCTTGACTTCCTTACACATCTAAACTCCATACACCCCAACATCAAATTTACTATGGAGACTGAAACGGAGGGTAAATTACCTTTCCTTGACGTCTTGGTCAAGAGAAGGGCTGACGGCACCCTAGGTCATGGGGTGTATCGGAAGACTACGCACACTGATCTGTATTTGCACGCAGACAGCTGCCACCACCCTTCACAGAGGAATGGGGTACTTAAAACTCTAGGACATAGGGCGCACACTATCTCTGACGCAGAGGGAGACTACCCCAGGAATTGGAACATCTGAGAACTGTATTTCGGAAAAATTGGTACTCAAAGTGGCAGATTCAACGTGCTCTCCGCCCAACCACTGCAGCACAACCTGTTGAGATGGATGAAGTCACGAGGGAGGAGGTAGGCACTGCATTTATTCCATACACAGGCGGACTCTCGGGGAAAATCGCCCGCATTCTGAATAAACACCGAGTCGGAACTGTGTTTTGTCCTCCAAATAAAACTCGTGCACTAGTGGGGAGCGCCAAAGATGACCTCGGTTTGAGGAAGGCCGGCGTGTACCAGATTCCGTGTCAATGTGGCATGTCGTATATTGGTCAGACGATGCGTACCGTCGAGGATCGATGCCGTGAACACCAGAGGCACACTCGACTGATGTATCCGAGCAAGTCGGCGGTCGCTGAACATTGTTTGTCGGAAAATCACGCCATGGAGTATGACCGCACGAGGATTCTGGCACAGACGTCGAGATACTGGGACAGCGTTGTTAGAGAGGCCATCGAAATTCGCACCAATGACGACCTCATAAACCGTGACTGTGGCTATAATCTTAGCAAGGCTTGGGAACCAGCGATGGGGTTAATCAAGAGTAAATCGAGCAAACGAATAGTTGTGACGACCACGGCGGAGAGAACCATCACACCGACGTCATCTCAGACGCCGTCGCAATTTGTTCCACCGCGCGACCGTGTTGCGGGGCGCAGACCGCGGAGGGAGCGCGCCGCGGGCGGAGGGTATTTAAATCGGCCGCCGCCGCGACCGAACCCAGTTCCCTCTGAGCAGCCATAGCGTACGGATCTCCGTGCCGGCACGTTCACAGGAGCTCAGTCCGTCAGTTCACCTGATGATGGCGACATGTATGATCGCCGAAATATTGTGCCTGTTGGACACTATAGACCGGCAGCACACCTGTGGATATTTTGATTATCAAATACGGCGGGAGAAACTCAAGAATCACAAAATAATAATCCATCTAAAAGTCTCTTCAAACATGCTTGCTAACCGTCAACTGTGGAAATCGTGCACCAGTCTTTATTTAAACAATTTGAGGCACCTACACCATCCAGTGTGTTCACCATGAGGTCCAGAGTCCAACTCTCCTAGTACACAGTATCACCATCAGAGGGCAGTGTCGTCCGTTCTGTGACGTAATCCAAGATGGCGGCCATGTCGTCAGATGTTGACAAAAGTTCTGTTGTCCAAGATGGCGGATTTAGGCGGGAAACCGTGTGTTCACCACCAGGTCTGGGTCTAGTACATAGTACCGCCACAAGAGAGCACTGTCGTCTATCCCGTGACTTAACCCAAGATGAATGTCTGGAGTAGAAAATTACTCAGCCTGCTCTGGGCTGATGGAGAGGGGAAGGAGTGTACTTTATTTATTTTGCAACAATTTATTTAGGGGTGGATTTTGAAAGATAGTATATTTATCACACTGAAACATAAAACACACTGACATGCTTGGGGTCACGCCACACAGCCCACAGACCTGTAAACTAAAATAATGCTCTGCAGACATGCAAACAACTTGTACATTACCAAAATACTTTCAGTACAGACATGCAAACTATTCCTAAATAATGCAGTACAGTGATGTGCACACACGAAATCATCTCGTACATCGTCCAAATAATGCATAGAACAACCTAAAGACCTGCTCACAAACAATACGTGCAGGCACCGCCTGCCGCCTCGCCCCCCCTGTCCACAGGACCTCACATGCTCCCAAGTGTAGAAATGCACCGACAACCCCCACAAAGTGACGCAGACACCAGCTGCCAAGCCATGCATGGGGGCCCGTTCAGGTCCCTCAAGCATGAGGCGGTGACATCCCTTTCCTACTTGGTACCTGAGAAATTTCTCTGGAAATGTGTGTTCACCTAGGCATCATTGCTGACATGACCGGACAGGAGCAAAGTCCTATTTGCAGTGTGTGCCGCCACCACAGCGAGCCACAGCCGGATGCAAGCTAGTGTGAGCCATAACTCTCACTCTGCTGCTGACGGCATGTGAAAGTTTACCGTTCCTGCCACAGTGACGCATAGCTGTGGTGTGGCTCCAGTTGGAGTACTGTTCGCAGTTGTTTTCTGCGGATGAGACTTTCAGTGGTAAAATTATTTTGCACAGATCGCTAAATTGCACTGACAGTTAAACCCCCAAAAGTTGTCTACAGAACACCAAATACATACAAGACTCACAAGAATATTGGAAGCCAGGAACATATTTACCCGTGTAACTACAATTAAATATTACAACTGCTGCTACAGTCTGACACTGATCGATGTACAGGTAATGTCTCCTCTTGATGGCTGTGGTTCTGGAATGAATCTCAGTATCTATAGCGCACATAATTTTCCACATAAAAAAATCTCTCTCATACCCTCGCGTTTATCTATGTGCTGAATCTATACATCCCTCACGGTCCGACACACACTCATCTTCTCCGGTCATGCCACAACATAAGACACAGTAGCTTTACAATGCAATGTAACACTTTTTACACAAACTGTGAGTTATCTTTCATACCTGTACAGCACATGAAAAATTTATGGTAGGCCTACACTCACTACAGCTGTATGTCTCGATTCTCCTCAGTCCCAAGAATTTATCTGACAAACTCTTACAATCAGCGCTTCTGGAAGGTGCTGCATCCTGCCAAGATTCTCTCAAACAAGTGTTATGAAGGACAGGCATCAGGCACTGTGTGTGATAATGAATACTGCACCCGCGGACGTAATGCTTCGAAAGACATCACTGATGCGGGTTGGTATACTGTAATCATCTTCACTATCGATGGAACAACAAGGAAAATGCGAATTCGTTCTTCCTCTTGGTTCTAATGTGGCACCCCGTCCATCACATGTTACCCTTCCTGCTTCCAACATACACAAACGTTCTCACCACTATGTAGATACTCCTATATCCCAGCACAAATGATGTCTTGTGAATTAATGGGGGTTAAGATTGGCTCTTATCGAATTTACCCGCCGAATTACTGATGCCGTCGATGTGGAAGCATCGTCCACCTTTTTCTTTCTGGAGACGAGACTTTCAGCGGCAAAAAAACTGTTTTACACTTACCGCCATATTGCACCGACAACTAAACCTCGCAATGTGCCCTACATATCGTCAAATATGGAAAGACTTTTACTCAAATACACTGCTCTCAAACTGAGGACAGGAACTAGAATATTAGAGCATGAAACCGATCTCCAACCCAGCAATATATCATCACTTACTGTGTCGATGTAGTAAACATACAATTCATATCCTATACCATACAAAAATCACCCCTTTTAAATCCTTCATACATATACCGTGATGACTGACAGTGCCGTAGATATACTCACAGCACTAGATATTTCCCTGCGAGGTTGGCAGTCATCCACTCCCAACTGGTGACCAGAGCGCCCTCAGTGGGCCGAAGTTATTCTCAGAACTATTCTACATGTTACTGTTTCTAGTCCAGACCTGTTTCCCTGCAGTGACATTTTTAAACAAGATAATATGATATGTCACAAGGCCAGGAGTGTGATGGAGTGGTTCGAGGAATACAGTGGCGAGTTTCAATTGATGTGCTGGTCTCCCAGTTAGCCAGATATAAACGTGATCGAACACATCTGGGATGTGATTGAACATGGCGTCAGGGCTCATCGCCCCCCCTCCTCGGTATTTACGGGAATTAGGTGACTTGTGGGTGTCCCTTCAGCGACCTACCAAAGCCTCACTGCTTCCTTGCCACGATGCGTCGCTGCTGTTATCTGTGCCAAAGGTGGACATACTGGCTATTAGGTGGGTGGTCATAATGTTATGGCTGACCAGTATACTGTTCGTATTATCTTTCTGTGATATATGTTTTACAAATACAATCATTGGTTTGCAACACTGAAAACTTTATTTTCAGTCAGTTAACTAGTTAATTCCACATAACATGAATAGTTTCCATTACCTCCATCAAAATTATAAAGAATGATGTAGTATACAGGCAATAGACACATGGCTGAATCTTTGTAATGAAAATGAAAACTGTCATCTATGTACGAATGCATGCTGACGTGGCAGTATCTATTAATGAAATATTCTCGGATCATCTACACTATCATAATGTTCCTGATATGGTAAAAGGTTACATCTTACTCTTTACATGTTAACCATGCTGATTGTGTAAAATTTTAAAATTTAGCAATAGAAGTTTTGCAAATGCAGCTAGTTTTAAGGTAAATATTTGTGTACACAATAAGACTTGCACAGAATAAGTTGCTACTGTTTGGCCGTAAAATTTGCTTTACCACCTGTCAGACGTTTAAAGTTATTTTTTAAATAACTGAAGACTCTTACATCGACATATTACACTGGTATCTTGTATTTACTGCTGTTGCTTCCCAGTTCATTTGCTACTACATTGCCAATGCCGTCATTCTTCCTCGTATTTTTATACTCACAATGTGACATATCTAACAAAATACGAAAACGCTTCAAAAAAGTTTCTCTGAACAAGTGAGAATGTCGGTACATGCACTAGCTGGCGCGGTTCTGAGCCGGTGCGGCAGAAAACACGATCTGCAACGAACAGGCGGCATCGTGACAAAACGACGCACCACCGCGGCGACACTGACGGAAAACGCGTCTGTGTGGGCAGCTCCACTGTACAACGCGTGTTACAAAATAGAATCTGCACCTAGCGCTTACGCTCTCTCGAATGTCTCGGAGCGTTCGACGTGGAGTAACTGCACTCGACTTCTGCCACGCTCGTTGGAGCATATCGTGCTCGAATTGCCCAACCTTCTAGATAGCCGCTTGCCGCTGCAGGATCGTGATGCGTGAACGTGAGACGAAGGCGTATGTGCAAGCGAAATTTGATTCGAAAAAAATATCCTGATTGCGAAAGACGGCGTTTGTAACAGTGTCTGGAACAGATATTCACGAGAGACTGATAATGATGGAAATCATGGCTGCTTCGTGTCAGGTGCTCCACTCTCCTATCTTACAGGTCCACCGGCACATATTGAATGCACACGTTTGCAGAACACTACAAAGTGTGTGTTCGAATCACTTACAGTTTCAGTGAGAGCTACAGTAACTAAAAATAAGTAGAAATGGTACCAAAGATCTTCATTTATTTATATTAACACCAGGTGGAGAATTTACCACTCATGTCAAAAGCGTGTAAAAATTGGTTCAAAATGGCAACATGTGGCCATCTCCAAAATTTTGCACCATTCTATGAAATCAGCACGGAACACTGAAAGACACACCGATGAAATACAGGCGAATACGGTGCCCACTATTGTTCATGCCGTAGGCTTGAATGCAAATGCAAATACAGTGGATCTACGGACCGAAACAAACGGAAAAATGTGTTACCTATCTGTTACTGCGAACTTTGTTAAACAAGAGCAGGCACAGGTAAATATGGTATAGGTGATTACTCAATTTTCTGGCACTAAAAAATCTGGAGAAATTATCAAGAAGCAAATTGAGGAAACATTATTTAACTTAGGAACAAATTGCTAGCATCTTAATTATATTTCATTTGTCACGCACCGAAGCGCAAATTCATGCAGAGCATTACAATCCTTTCAGCATTACACAAGTCTAAATACACTCATGAAATTTTTTTCGAAGCCAGTTATTTGAAAAATAATTTATGCTGCCAAAGATCGTATCTGTGTCATGAAGAAACCTGGTGTTTGGAAGTCACTACAGATAAGCTTGAGGCAAGAAACAGAGCTAGGTGGACTATTTGTTTATTATACTATAGTCTGCAGTTACGTAGTATGGTAAAATCGTATAACTGCTTGCGGGAACAGTGTCTCTGAAAAATTTACTGGTTACGACAGCAAAACTGCAAAAGAACTCGCGGCATTTTTAGAGCCATTCAAAGATGCAAGAGAAATTCTGGAGGGCTAGAAGTGTGTTATATTTCAGTTTGTTTTGTTGTGGGTGTATAAAATAAAAAGTCGTAACGCACAGCCTGAAGGTAAAGAATTATAGTTTCGTGTTTAATATACACGCTGCGTGTCCAGCGAATGAAAATCGAACTTAACTGCAAAACAACGTTTTCAGTATCAGTCGTATTTTGGCAGTACAGTACAACTGTCCTATTATCGTCTACGAACTGTAGATACTAAGACCGCTGTCTCTGTCTCGTAGAGGTGAATGTCGAAATTCGGACGGTACACAGAATAGTAACATTTCCGTGGTCCTCCTTCCGATTAATAAAAATTATATCTGTTTTGCGATAGAGATGGGACGTTAAAAGTAGTGCGTCAAATTTTTAATGAATTTAGTTAGAACAAAACTATGTCAGTAATGTCTTACTCTGTTGTTGTGATATCTGTAAATATTTATTCAGGGCCGCCGAGAGAATGTCAGCCGCGCTCACCAACCAAGAAAATGTAGTCTCTGTTTGTCATGATGAGTAGCCAGTAGACCACGTCATGCAGGATATATCGACGAGATTGACTTTTATTTAACCCGAACTGATAGTTGTGACGGCGACGATCCGCATGAGAAGTGGGAGAATTATAGTAGTCTCTTTCCAAGCAATATAACTGAGCGAGAAGAAAGTTTCGTGTTCCAGGCTAAAATGTGGTATTTCAGTCGACAGGGGACCTTATTACGAACAGACGAAGCAGACTTGATCCGAAGCGAGTAGATGATATCCTGTCAATTCATTATTACAACAATGGTAACAGAGAATAATTTGGAGATAATTTTATTTCTATTAGATTATTTCTTAAGTGATAAAATTCACATTTTAAAATTTGAGTTGATAAAGCAGACGGTGTTATAAAAAGGAGCTTTGTGATTTTTCACTCCTAGACCGAACATCTTTACAAAGGCTGGTAGTTACTTAGTTATCCTGTGAAACCTTAAACTGCTTCCAGACTGTCTTTATTGTTGAAAGCAAGCAGTTTTCTCTTATAGATCATAATGATGTCGTCATTAGATAGTACCATCCAGGAATATCATCTACAGGTAAATAAATGGATATGAGTGTAGTTCCATGAGAGGGTGGGTGTACGTCAAAAGCAAGAGCAACCTGCAGACACACAGGGTTACTACTACAATTTTATTCATTTATTTATTTTTGAATTGGGGTATCAAAGGCCATACAGTCAACAGTAGTTACAAAAGTGCCGTGTTAACATAATTACAGTTTTCACAGAGCAGAACAATAAAAAAGTTCGACATCCAAGCATTAGGTCTTAATGTTAAATCAAAACGCTAAAAGACGGACGCTAAACATCCAGCAGTAGTTACAACAGAGCCAGGTTAACATTAGTGCACTTTACACGATAGAACAATGATAAGAGTGTGAAGTACCAAGATAAGGTGGTAATATAAATTAAAAACGAAAAATTATGACCCATGTTTCGAACCGGGGTGGTTACATAGGAGAATGACATCCCCAGCAACTTATAATTTGAAAGCTGGACAACGGCATTGTTTACAAAAATAAGTTCTTAATGAAAAGTATAACCACAGGCACACATCCCAGTTTTCGAACTGGGCTGGTTCCATGGGAGGACAAGATCCACACAACTTATAGGTCAAAGCGTCAGACTGGCTTTGGTACATGCCAATATGACCTGCTTCAGATCCGCCACCGCCTTTTTGTCCTGGTCACAATGTTCAGAAGCGATGATTTTCAACCGGTGTAGTTGTGCGGGATAAGTAGCACCGGTGTCCCAGCCTCATGCGAATAAGAACTGATACATGATGTCTACTAAGCTTCACTGAGGTGAACTATGGCCGACAAGAGACGTTCGGTTCTATGGCCACCAGGTGGCCGCTCTTATAGTGCTTGGATACGTGAAATTCACAATTCCAGTCGTGATAAGCGGCTATCTTGACGGTCGAGTTGAAATTCGTATAAGGAACTGGTGCTGGACGGAACTGTCTCTCCATAACGCTCCTCTTAGAGAGGTGGTCAACAGTTTCGTTACGGAGAATGCCGTGATGCCCTCTTATCCAAAGTTAGTAGATGTCAATGTCCTATGTCTGCATATCTATTATGGCCTCCAAGATATCCAAGACATACCTGTTAGTCTGTTTATCAAACGCTAGATGTTGTAGTTTCTGCAGCACTCTTTGGGAGTCCGTGAGGGTTAATAAAAACTAGAGTGTCTGCGTACCATAGTAAATAGCCTCCGTGATGGCTAGTAACTCCTCCGTGTAGATAGGCGATTGAGACGGCGGTGAAAACATTTGGTATGTGTCTCTATAGGATCTGAAGAAAGTATCCAACGCCCGCCTCTGTTTTAGAGCCACCCGTGGTGCTGCAAGCATGCTGTGGCCAGTGTCGGTTAAGGAAGTGCTTCAGGTCGTGATTAAAATTCGTCTCCGTTCTGAAATCGGATGATAAGTACGACACAGGGGCTGAGGTGAAGAAAGTACCAAACGAAGAGGTAAAGCAAGGGAGTTTCGAGTCTTGTAGGACTAGTGATAAAAGATGTCGACATTTCTCCTTGCTGCGAGTTAGTAAGGCAGTACGGATTGTCATTCGTCTGTGAGGTGCCTGCGTCAGCCCCCAAATTGAACCAACGCCTTCAGGGAGCCGCAATCAGTTATGGAAGACCGACTAACGAGAAATTTGTGAGATATCGTCTGCCGACATATGGTGAGTGGCATTGCAGACGCATCGACGAACAGTGCGTTGGTTTGCGTTTATTTCATGGCTCCAAGAAGAAGTCAAGCATCCTGTAATGGAGGACATCGAGTTTACGCAAAGTCGATTTCGCCGCGTTGCCATGGACGATGTTGCCGTAATCGAACACAGAGCAGATCAAGACCATACAGAGTTACGAGGACGGTTCCTCTCCCCACCAAGTTCTAGAAAGCATCGGTAATATACTCGCAGTGTGTTCCATCTTGTCTTTTAAGTACGCAACATGACGTGTCCACGTCAGTTTGCAATCAAAGTGGACATCAAGTAGCTTAGCACGTGACTGAACAGAAAATTTGAACAGACCAAGCTCACGTTCAGATGAGGAGTAATTGTGTTCGTTTACTCGTGAATATTACCACCGTACATTTTTCGGACGAAAAAGTGAGTCCATTTCCTAACTCCCATGTGGCCTGCATGTCACATGCGTCGTGAAACCATAATCTAGTCATTCAAAACCATGGTGTAAACGTCGTCCTCGTACTGAAGAACTTTGACGTTGGGACTAAACAGAGTCTCCAGGTCGGCGACATACAAGATGAACAGTATGGGACTCAATACCGCACCCTGCGGAAGACCACGGGCGGCTTGTATAACAGGTTGTCGTGGTCATGGACATAATCGATACGATAGCCGTGCAAACCATAGACAATTCGTAAAAGCTATACCGCGAGACGTAGCAGTTTCATATTGTTATTGAGCTCAGGAATCGTAAAACTGTCATAAGCTTTCGATAAATCAAGAAATCAAGCTGTCAAATAAGTCAGGAAGGGTTTTTCAGCGTCCATTGCAATAAATGTGATACTGTCAATAGTACTTCTGCGTTACAAAAGCCGTATTGCGCCCAGGGGAGCAAGTCTGGATTTTCTAACCACCATCCTATGCGGAACCTGAGGAAACGTTCAAAGGTTTCAATATGGGCACCAATATTTGAGTCATCGAGTCATCTGCAATGCTTCCATCCTTCCAGATGTCAGTAAAGATGCTCACAAGAACACATTTTGCATTATCCGACAAACTGCTGATCGTGGATCTCGTCGTACGTGGGTGATGTTCCCTTTGAATCCATCTGAGCCTTGTGGAGTTAAACGAGGGAGAATGATGAAGTGAAACCATATCGAATATCGGCAGCATTGTCGGTCACAGAGAGGTCAATGCGTGCTGGCAGTGCAGTGGATGGTGATATAAAAGTCAGTAAACTAGCTTGTCCAGTTCTGCAATCACTTCGAACGCGCCGGTTTCCGTCTGAACAAGGAAATTATTGCCCAGATTCACCAAAAGCAGTTTTAGTGGAGAGATGATCACAAAATTTCCTCCAGTGTTCTTTTCTGCAGGCCTTGAGAAAGGGCTCAGTTGCTGAATGAATCCGTTTGTAAGCAACATAGTTCTCCAATGTGGTATGCCATTTCAGTCGACCGCAAGCTAGCCTCTTTTGAGCCATCCGACTAGAAAATTCTTACTGCCACTGGGGAACTGGCTGTCTGCTGATGCTTGTGATCGCCTTCTTCTGTAGAGTATGAATCGATGCTGCTACATTGAGATGGTTTCGAAGAATAATATACCTTGTTTGCGGGGGCGTCACGGTGGGGGACGGTGAAAGTTGTGTGTCCATTATTGCGCAATATCGGGACCAAACCGCGTTCGTGACTACATACAGACCGTGACATGGGTCTGAGTGAATGGTGATGTAAAAAGAGCTTAGTGGCAAGACCTCATAGGATAAGGAATATAATCCATGCAAAATGCGAGGAAACAGTAGCCAAACACAAGGTCAAGTCGACGGCTGAGGGTTGTTGATCCGGTAATAGAATGTAGAGGAATCATCATTGTGGACGATGAGATTGAACTCGCCGAGAATCTCTAGAATCCCGACACCCAATCTATCATTAAACGCGCAGCTCCCTAGTCTGACGTGCGCGTTAAAATCTCCACAGAATCGGAAAGGAGGGTACCAATCTTCGAAGGGAATATACGACCGCGGCCGGCAGTAGATGGCCACAATAGTTATTCGATCGATTGGAGATGAGAGCCTGACCGCTCTAGCTTGAAAGCTGTCGATAGTCATGTGATATCAGTGTTGGGGTGTGGTACAGCACATTATTGCTGAAGAGGGCAACTTCTCCTCGAACATCCTCTCTGCCTTGTCAGTATACCGGATATTCTCGAAGCCGGACGACGGTATCTAACTGAAACTAAATTTCAGAGATGGCTGCCACTGATATCTTCCGCGTCCGAAGTTCCTGTTGGTGAACATCCTACAGATGCTGCATTCCATTGGAGGGTACTAAATCCCACAATAGCTGCTAGGCGTTAAGAGGGTCGTTAGTAATTGTCGTGTAGGCAGTATTTATGAGTTCCAGTTGGCTCTGTCTTCACATATTCAACGAGGTGAAGGATAAACCAGATGATTTTTTCAATGACATACTCGCTGTTATTACGAAGCAGCGGTAATTGTTTACCATACTGAGAAGGATATCGTTTGTGTGATAAAAAGACTCGGGGAAGATGGTGAGGGATAGAATATACTTGACTAATATGTAAAAAGTCCTGTAGCCAGGCTGGTCAGAGAATGTGCCATTTCGATGCACCTCACGTGCCACAGGCAGCGCCCGATCTGTCTTTGACTGAAAGTCATTCCGATGATGTCCGGCTCCCTAAGGGAGGGAAATCAACTGGGGTGGCACCGGCTGTGGCAGTGGTCTTCTGGAATAGTCTTGTTTAGCGAGGCGGTTGTGGTGAGAGCTTGCTGGTAGTGACGGAAAATTTGTGAGACTTTGGGGACTGGGAGGCTGTCGTAGGGCAGCTGAGTATGTGTGCTGCGATCTACCAGTTACCCTTCCCGCGTAGGTCCTTGCACATTGTTGCTCTTGATAAAGGAGAAATACCACACACGACCTATCTGTAACTGGATACTGAACAGAGAAGATTAAGCAGGTTGGAACCGTCGCCGTGCATGAATGCTTTCGGTGTTAACCGCCGCACCTGCTGCAACGAGTATGGCGTCTGCACCGGTTCGCTCGACCATGAAAATGTCAGCGATTTCTACAATGGATTACTGGGGTGATGTACGGTTCCACCGAACAGCGTGTCCCCCAGACAACAACATATGTGGCTAAAGTTCGTGAACAAAATGCACAACGCAGACTGGAATCGGCACCGTTAATTCGGGATTTGAATTATGTTCCCTGGTGTAGCATTTGATACTTACGACAGGGTACATACTCTTCATTCCGTCGGCTACCTCCTTATACATCAGACTAATGTCAACACCGCGAATAATGCCATATGTATGGAGTAGGAAGTTGTGGGCATACACATCGAGCTGATGACATTTGGTAACAGTGGTCACTATTAAATTATTGGCAGCCGCAACGGACTTCAGTTCCGTCTTAACTCTATTGCTTGCCACGAAGGTAGTGTATGGGCCTGCAGATCGACTGTACCGATTTTGGACGCTAGGCAACGCAACTGCATCGTGAGGGCTCGATGGGTGATCATGAGAGTATTCTGTGGTTGTCTGCACTGTGCCGCCAGCGGAAGGGGGATCCGAACCCGGTATCTCACACATATCACAGTCCCGGACAGTATTAGAATCGAAACAGAGCCGTTTACTAAGGGGTCGCTTTGTTGCTACGGATGGTCAGATTCATTGGCGTCAGGTGACAGGCTGTCGGGGTCACAGTGATGGCTGACATGCTGACTGACCTGATGTAGTTGATGTTATTGTTGATGATATTATTGTTGTTGCAGTTGCTCATACTGTTGTTACTGGCCCAGTTGTTGCTACTGAAGTTTATGTTGATATTGGTGCAGAAGTTGCTGTTCCTGATGGTGCTGTTGCCCACGTTGTTGCAGAAATTGCAGGTCCGGGGACGGCGGTTGACCCTGCTGGGCTTCACAATGAATTGCGGACATCGCCGACAACGGGACATCTGTCGGTGCCTTCTGATGGCAGATTTCCAGTTCCGACTATATGACAGGGGTGACGGTTATCACTGAAACAACTGGTTTTCGACCACTCCGGTTTTTTTCATCTCCAGTTTAAACCGACTGCCAAAACCGCTCAAAATAACCGGCATCTGAAATAGCCGATTTTCGGTTTTTGGTTGCTGCTGTTTCCAATAATAAACGCAGATATCGAACAAAGACTGAAAACATTCTACGACACCCACAGACTTTTGGATTAAACGTTCAAGGTACATAGAATCAAACTATCAAATAAAATTTGGTAAATAAAAGAAAACTCCGTCAGCGTTCGCTGCTTTTCTCGAAAAGTAATGAGAGGTTGAATATTACAAAAAATTCACCGATATTCTTCTACTGATCCTAATTTTTTGAATCTCTGTTAAAAATCCCATTATAATCGAGGACCGTACCACTGTTTGGGCATTACGAATAGCCAGTGCTAAGGGGTGAAAAATAAGTTTGCAGAACTCTATTTATCGTGTTCAGTTGTCCTTTTCTAAGGTCTGCAAACAGATATGGCACATTATATAGACACAGGCAGCAGATTAGCCAATTTCTCTTTTTATTATAAACTATGAATGAATTGTTAAGTTTTTAGTTTATCGATGTTGCCATAACTTCCTTTGTCTTTTATTATTTCATAGAAATTGTTGTGTCTAGACAAGACAGCCTAGACACAATGAGAGGAAGCCGAAAGGCACGCGCTACGCTCACGCAGATGGGCGTGAGGTCTGAAACAGGATACGTAATGAATGCTATAAAGAAAAGTACGTAGCTTCTGGAATACTTAACTTTAATCCATCCTTTTGGTACATCTGGAGATTGTGGCGATACAAGTGAGACTCTTTAGATACATGCAATGTTACTAATGGCGCCTTGCTAGGTTGTAGCCATTGACTTAGCTGAAGGCTATTCTAACTATTGGCTCGGCTAATGAGCAATGCTTAGTCCATGTAGTCGCTAGCAAAGTCGTCCGTACAACTGGGGCGAGTGCTATCCCGTATCTCGAGACCTGTCTTGTGGCGGCGCTCGGTCTGCGATCACACAGTGGCGACACGCGGGTCCGACATGTACTAATGGACCGCGGCCGATTTAAAACTACCACCTAGCAAGTGTGGTGTCTGGCGGTGACACCACAGAAATCATACACAAGGAATAAGCTTTTGTGTGAAATTTGTAGCGTCGTTTTTGTTTAACTATTTCAAACGAAAACTCGTTTTTTAGTCCAGAATGTAACTGGTTTTTTTCCTGACAGAAAATGGTCTTCCAAAAATTTCAAATGAATATAGATAGTGGGCGAAATATAACATTTACGAGGAAGGATGACATGAGAATAGTTCAAATTCAATAATAAATTTATCCAATGCCGAATACTTATTGTCCAGTCTCTTCATAATTATTCGTTCTATAATGTGTTGAGTTCACTCCTTTCATCAGCAATGATATCATTCAATGAGGATATCAATTTTTCAGAAGCAACAGAACGCACCCCAAGCACGTTTATGAAAAAAATGTTTTATCTAAAACCAAAAATTTTAGCACCTCTGGTACGGCAAGTTGATACATTTGTTTTATACCCAGTTATCTGTAAAAAAGGAAAAGACCTGTTATAACCGAGAACAAACAAATACCGAAAAATATCGGTTATTCAGGACTAACGTACCGGTATCGGTTTTAACCGATCGGTTCTTCCCAATCTCTACTGTATGACCTGACCAGTGTCAGAGGGATCGGCCATTAGTGAGGTTAACAGTGAAAGTGTGGCTAAGAAAAGTCACACAATGTCGGCCTACACTACTCTACACATAAACGTTTCCATTCTACGGGAACGACGGTGCGAGTATAAAAACACTTACAAGAATACGAAGCGCCATACTCCTTCGCGCAACGTAAATAACAGACGACCTCGCAGAGTGCACCAGGAAGTGCTCGCTGTGAGAGCTCGCTTCAAAGCTGCTGCTGCTGCGGCTGCTGCTACTACTACTACTACTACTACTAGTACTACTACCACCGCTCGTATTACGTTCACAACAGCAGCACAGTGAGCGCGCCAATCCAGGCGACCTCTGCCCCCACCCTCTCCCTCCCGGCTCATCGATCACTGCCTGCTCGCTCTGTGCAGTCATACTGGCGTACGTCGTGCCCAAGCGCGGTGAGCTGGAGCAAGTAGGGGGAGCAAAACATCTAATTTGCAGACCTCTATTACACAAATGAGGTGTGCCGTGGCAGCTGCGGCGCGATTTGTGCCGCATCAGTGTGGGGACCGCTTAAAGAAGAACATGTATTATACGTAATAATATACAACCAGCAAACAGTAGATAAAAGAATTAATTAAATAATATACAGGGTGTTTCACAGTTCATCTAACACACTTCTAGAGGTTGTAGAGGGGATTTAATACAACAAGTTTTACATAGGAACCTATGTCCGGAAACGTCACCCAACGGCGTTACAGAGCATCAAAGTTATAGACGCCTGTAAATGTATGTATATACAGGGTAACTCCGTAATGATGTTACAGACTTTCAAGGATGAAGGAGATGGATAAATGTGGAATACATGTACCAGTATTGTTTTTGCTAAGATTATACAGTAGGCAAATTTCAGAGGTGGTAGTATAGACGAAGACAAAAACAAATATCTAGTAAACATGGGCTCCAAAATGCATATCTGAGGAGCTATAATCACTTTTTTATCGTCGCTAGTGTGGAGCACGTCTCCTCTATTGAACAAGTGCCCATAGCTCTTTAGGAAAGCATTTTAGAGCCCATATTTACCAGACATTTTTTCTTGTTTTGGTCCATACTACCACATGCTTAGGTAGTCCGTTCAGCTGCAAAAAACTACAGTGCCAGGGCTGCATAGTGGTTAGCGCATCCGCCAAGTGAGTAGGAGATCCGGGTTCGAGTCCTCACATTGATAAAAATTTTCATTCCTTACTTCAGTCTGCATACATACGGTGTAGATGTTTGAGACTTGACAATATATCTGGAACCATATAGTTTCATTTGATTTTCTTTAACATTAGTACAGATACATCTAAGTCTTACAATTAGTTTTGAATTTCTTCGAATCTTATTCTAATTTTTGAGTATTTTCTGAGATTTTAATGGGTGGCAGTTTTCAACATGTTTAAGTGTTAAGGCAGACCGTGAAACGTGTGCGGGTAGCGCAGTTAAAAGTACATTCATAGTCGTCCGTAATTCTAAACCGTAATCCGTTCCTCTCGCTGCTGCGTTCACTGATGGAATATGAAGGAAATAAATAAATGAGAGTTCAAGCTATAACTGCAGTTCTTTACACGATCGTTTACGATCCTTCTCAGAGTAATTGTCAAGGATGAGATCGCCATGAATACATCTACGGCAGTTGCCTGTCTGTATTAATCAGAGCTACGTCTGTTTCCTCCATATTGCCTTAAACTGTACTCATTTGACAATGATCCTGACCGGGATTGAACAGGTTCGTGAGGAACAAAAAAATGGTTCAAATGGCTCTGAGCACTATGGGACTTAACTGCTGTGGTCATCAGTCCCCTAGAACTTAGAACTACTTAAACCTGACTAACCTAAGGACAGCACACACATCCATGCCCGAGACAGGATTCGAACCTGTGACCGTAGCGGTCTCGCGATTCCTGACTGTAGCGCCTAGAAGCGCTCGGCCACTCTGGCCGGCTCATGAGGAACAAACTAGAGCTGCGAATTTCATCATTGTTATCACAAATTATGCGAAACATGCACAGATGAGCAGAAGAGCATGACCACTGCTTAATAGCTTGTTGGTCCAACTTCGGAGCGCAATACAGCAGAGATTCTAAGGCCCATGGATTCGACGAGTCCATGGTAAGTTGCTGGAGGTGTGTGGCACCCGATATCTACGCACGGGTCATGCTATTCCTGTAAATTAGGGGCCGTTGGCAGGTGCGCGTGGAGGACGCGCTCGATGTGTTCGATTGCGTTCAAATCGCGGAGTTTTCCATTATTACCACAACCACAAGTCCTGTGGCAACCAGGCGAATGCCCCCCCCCCCCCCCCCCCCCGCCATGACATAATACTGCCTGGACCGCCTTTGCCCGAGGCGCGGCGCTGGTTTCGTGTCACCGTTCGTTTGGATGACTACGTTTCCGGATATCACCATCGACCTTGCGTAACAAAGAAACTGATTTATCCGACCAGATGGCACTTTTACATTGTTCCAAGGAGTAATTTCGATGAACCTGTACTCACTGCAAACGTATTTGACGATGTCGTTGGATTAACATGGAAATATACCGAGGTGACAGAAGACATGGAATACATCCTAATATCGTGTCGGACCTACTTTCTCCCTGCCTAGTACATCAAATCGACGTGGCATGGATTCGACAAGTCGTTGGAAATCCCCTGCAGAAATACTGAGCCATGGTTCTTTTACAACCGTCCATAACTGCGAAATTGTTTCCAGTACAGGATTTTGTGCACGAACTGATTTATCGATTATGTCCTCTAAATCTACATCTACATTGATACTCCGCAAGCCACCCAACGGTGTGTGGCGGAGGGCACTTTACGTGCCACTGTCCTTACCTCCCTTTCCTGTTCCAGTCGCGTATGGTTCGCGGGAAGAACGACTGTCTGAAAGCCTCCGTGCGCGCTCTAATCTCTCTAATTTTACATTCGTGATCTCCTCGGGAGGTATAAGTAGGGGGAAGCAATATATTTGATACCTCATCCAGAAACGCACCCTCTCGAAACCTGGCGAGCAAGCTACACCGCGATGCAGAGCGCCTCTCTTGCAGAGTCTGCCACTTGAGTTTATTAAACATCTCCGTAACGCTATCACGGTTACCAAATAACCCTGTGACGAAACGCGCCGCTCTTCTTTGGATCTTCTCTATCTCCTCCGTCAGACCGATCTGGTACGGATCCCACACTGATGAGCAATACTCAAGTATAGGTCGAACGAGTGTTTTGTAAGCCACCTCCTTTGTTGATGGACTACATTTTCTAAGCACTCTCCCAATGAATCTCAACCTGGTACCCGCCTTACCAACAATTAATTTTATATGATCATTCCACTTCAAATCGTTCCGCACGCATACTCCCAGGTATTTTACAGAAGTAACTGCTACCAGTGTTTGTTCCGCTATCATATAATCATACAATAAAGGATCCTTCTTTCTATGTATTCGCAATACATTACATTTGTCTATGTTAAGGGTCAGTTGCCACTCCCTGCACCAAGTGCCTATCCGCTGCAGATCTTCCTGCATTTCGCCACAATTTTCTAATGCTGCAACTTCTCTGTATACTACAGCATCATCCGCGGAAAGCCGCATGGAACTTCCGACACTATCTACTAAGTCATTTATATATATTGTGAAAAGCAATGGTCCCATAACACTCCCCTGTGGCACGCCAGAGGTTACTTTAACGTCTGTAGACGTCTCTCCATTGATAACAACATACTGTGTTCTGTTTGCTAAAAACTCTTCAATCCAGCCACACAGCTGGTCTGATATTCCGTAGGCTCTTACTTTGTTTATCAGGCGACAGTGCGGAACTGTATCGAACGCCTTCCGGAAGTCAAGAAAAATAGCATCTACCTGGGAGCCTGCATCTAATATTTTCTGGGTCTCATGAACAAATAAGGCGAGTTGGGTCTCACACGATCGCTGTTTCCGGAATCCATGTTGATTCCTACATAGTAGATTCTGGGTTTCCAGAAATGACATGATACGCGAGCAAAAAACATGTTCTAAAATTCTACAAGAGATCGACGTAAGAGATATAGGTCTATAGTTTTGCGCATCTGCTCGACGACCCTTCTTGAAGACTGGGACTATCTGTGCTCTTTTCCAATCATTTGGAACCCTCCGTTCCTCTAGAGACTTGCGGTACACGGCTGTTAGAAGGGGGGCAAGTTCTTTCGCGTACTCTGTGTAGAATCGAATTGGTATCCCGTCAGGCCCAGTGGACTTTCCTCTATTGAGTGATTCCAGTTGCTTTTCTATTCCTTGGACACTTATTTCGATGTCAGCCATTTTTTCGTTTGTGCGAGGATTTAGAGAAGGAACTGCAGTGCGGTCTTCCTCTGTGAAACAGCTTTGGAAAAAGGTGTTTAGTATTTCAGCTTTACGCGTGTCAACCTCTGTTTCAATGCCATCATCATCCCGGAGTGTCTGGATATGCTGTTTCAAGCCACTTACTGATTTAACGTAAGACCAGAACTTCCTAGGATTTTCTGTCAAGTCGGTACATAGAATTTTACTTTCGAATTCACTGAACGCTTCACGCATAGCCCTCCTTACGCTAACTTTGACATCGTTAAGCTTCTGTTTGTCTGAGAGGTTTTGGCTGCGTTTAAACTTGGAGTGGAGCTCTCTTTGCTTTCGCAGTAGTTTCCTAGGTGGAATTCATATTGAGTGATCTGGATGACCAACTCATTCGCCCGAATTGTCCAAAATGTTCTTCAAACCAATCGTAAACTATTGTGGCTCATTGTTTGGGAACATGAACTACATGAATAGCTCCAAATGGTCTCCAAGTAGCCGAACATAAACATTTATAGTCAATGATCGGTTCATTTTGACCAGAGGAGCCAGTCCAGTCCATTTAAACACAGCTCAGACCATTATGGAGCCACCTCTAGCTTTCACAGTGCCCTGTTGACAACTTGAGTCCATGGCATCGTGAGGTCTGCGCTACACTCGAACCCGACCATCAGCTCATAGCAACTGAAATTGGGACTTCTCTGGCCAGGCCATGGTTTTCAGGTTGTCTAGGGTCCAACCGATATGGTCACGAGCCCAGCAGAGGCGCTGTAGGCGATGTCGTACTGTTAGCAAAGGCAACAGGTCGGTCGTCTGCTACCATAGCCCATTAACGCCAAATTTCGCCTCAGTGTCCTAACGGATACGTTCCTCGTACGCCTTTGACACTGTGGATCTCGGAATATTGATTCCCTAAAGATTTCAGAAATGGAATGTCCCACGCGTCTAGTTCCAACCACTATTCCGCGTTCAGAGACTGTCAATTCCCTTCTTCCGGCCATAATCACGTCGGAAACATTTTCACATGAATCACGTGAGTACGAATGACAGCTCCGCCAATGCACTGCCCTTCTATACTTTGTGTAAGCGATATCATCGCCATCTGCATATATGCGTATCTCTATCCCATGACTTCCGTCACCTCGGTGTATATCAGTAGATTTTCGCAATTGTAAATGATAATTAACTGAAACCCTCAGCTGCCGACACGTGTTGTTGACATACCTTGATGGGGACAGCTGAAACTGTGTGCCTCGACCGGGACTCGAACCCGGGATCTCCTGCTGGCATGGCAGACGCTCTACCCATCTGAGCCACCAAGGACACAGATGAAGAGCGCGACTGCAGGGAGTAATCCCTTGCACGCTTCCCGTGAGAGTTTGGGCAACCTGTGCGCATTCGCACAAACGAAGGCCAATGGCCGGGTAGCCATTTAACTATATATGAAGATAGTAACTGTTCTCGGCCGGCCGTTGTGGCCGAGCGGTTCTAGGCGCTTCAGTCTGGAACCGCGCGACCGCTACGGTCGCAGGTTCGAATCCTGCCTCGGGCATGGATGTGTGTGATGTCCTTAGGTTAGTTAGGTTTAAGTAGTTCTAAGTCTAGGGGGACTGATGACCTCAGAAGTTAAGTCCCATAGTGCTCAGAGCCATTTGAACCATTTTTTGAACTGTTCTCGAAAGCACAGATACCATTGATGACCGTGCAGCTTCTCTAGAATAAGTGATAATTAATTGAAACCCTCAGCTGCCGACGGGTGTTGTTGACATTCCTTGATGGGAACAGCTGAAAATGTGTGCCCCGACCGGGACTCGAACCCGGGATCTTCTGCTTACATGGCGGACGCTCTATCCATTTGAGCCACCGAGGACACAGATGAATAGCGTAACTTCACGGACTTAAAGCTTGCTCGCTTCCAGTGACACCCACATTCCCAACTGTCCACAATCTACATACGTAATGTTCTTTCGAGAACAGTTACTATCTTCATATTTCGCAGTTGTGGCACGCTACAATGATTACCCACTCGTATTTGCTCACCTTGTGCACTTTCCTTACTGCATCGCGTGCCCACAGCGCCGTGAGACGATGGTCGTAATGTTTTGTCTCATCAGAGTAGATATGACATGTAAACGATTAGATTTTCAGAGAGACCGCACTAGTGCAGGTGTAGCAGCGGCTAGCGAACATCTATGTTAGGCGTTTCAGTAAGATGCCTATTAAACTTTCGGTGACTAAATCCTAAAACAAACAAAGAAAGGTAAAAATAAAACTTTTTATTTATCTTTTATGGAAGGAAAGGAATATTAAGATCTATTGTACCGTCGACGACGAGGTCGGTAGCGGCGGAGCAGTGGATAGGATTGGGGGAGGAGAGCGAAGGAATTCGGCTGTGTTCTTTTCAAAGAAACAGTCCTGGAATTTGCCATAAGTCGTTTAGGGGTATCATGGTAAGCTACATCTAGATGATCTGACAGAGATTTCAGCCGTCATCGTCCCGAATTTGAGTCCAGTGTATCGTCACTGCGCCGTATCGCTTGTTTATTTCTTTATAGTTATCAACTGATGAACACTTCCTGCAAGTATTGTAAAGATGTCAACGAAATATGTGTTTTGGAATCAAGCCAAATCTTGATGTAACGGGTCCTTCAATGCCTGTCGAAAATGTGTAGCAGACAGCTAACAACAGTAACAACAATGGCTATGTTCTCCATCCAGGTCCGAGCCCTGTGTTGATGGTTAATAAAAAAGACGGACTTCGGCCACTGGTGTCGGTGCAGTCTTAAGTAGTTTTCGTTTATGTTGCCTTCTCCTCGTCGGTCATTTTGTACAACGTAAATCTGAAACAGAACTTACGCGTGTCCTAATCTTTGCGAATTATAAGGTTAACACTGTCCTTCCTAGAGCATAATTTTGATATTAGCCTTAGAGACAGTCGCCGACTTTGTCTCACCATGTGCGCATGATCGATGTTCCCTACCAATCGAAGGGTCTTCATTGACTTTTGACCTGAACCTTGTGCATCGTCAACGGTCTCTTTTCCATCCCGAAAGCACTTGAACTGTGTGTAAGTAGCAAAAATGCTGGAAACGACTCATAAATTCAGTAATTGTAAACCGATGTGCTATAAGCTCGTCACTGAGGTGGAAAAAAACTTCGAGAAGCTACCTGCATTAACAGAGAAAAATCTGGTTTCTCATAAATTTCAGCTCGTATTACGTCATTTGCTCTCAAAACTGGTTTCACGTGTCTGTCCTCACAGCTAGCAGTATGAGGTGTCAATTGAGCTGTTTAGCATAACCCTGAGATGCTTTAAGTCAGCTCCCCATAAGGTCATGCAAGTATATGAGAAAGAGCGTTACGCAATGGATAACGTCGTATTGAAGGACACTAGGTGTGGCGCTATTAAGCATGAAAGTACGGGTAAAACACCTCCCAAAGATATATTAATGAAGGAGCTCATCTGACTACAAGAGAAAATTAGTACTCACTATAATAATTTTGTTTATTACGATAAGGCATCATATAAATGATTTACCCTCTGAATTAAGCATTTATGAACATTTTAAAAGTGGAAAAATGGTTGTAAATACTAGGGCTATTCGGAAAGTAAGTTCCGATTGATCGCGAAATGGCAACTACTCTGAATATCAGAAATATTTTATCTGCAACAGTCAGCTACAGCCTCCAGCCACTGCTCTACATTGCCACCACTCCAACTTAGACATTTGTCGTAGCGTTGTACCAACTTTCCAGTACCATCGTCAAAGAAGGCAGCCGCCTGTGCTTCCGCCAATTCTCTACGCTCATCTATAGCGCGTTGTCTGTGCGAAAATGTTGTCTTCATAGCTAGTAGTTAATGTGAGCAGAGATGAAATACAGAGGGAGCCAATTACGGGCTGTAGTGCGGGTGATCGAACACTTCCCATCGAAAACGCTTCAAGAGCATTTTCATTGCCCCTGCAGATTGGGACTAAAAATTGTCACAAAGTAGGAACCGCATGACAGTTCTGCAATGTGGGCTGCATAACATCAGACGAAATCTCTCAATAGGACCTCATACTTGGCGGGAGACACTATTTTCTGTGCATCTTTATGTGCCCACCATGCGCTCAGAACTGAAAAGAGCGAAGCTATGTAACCGACAGGCATACTAGAGACGCTGTGTAACACACATGTGCAAAGCCTTATTAAATTTTCACAGTGGTTTCCATTTCTTGACCGATCGGAACTTAATTTCCGGATATCCCTCGTATGAAGTATGGTCTTGGCACATGTGGGTGGACAGATGAAATGCAGACCACCAGCTCTATAATGCAATGACAACATTGCAAATTTGTGCCGGACCGGGACTCGAACCCAGATTTCCCGCTTATCGCGAGTGGTGGGTTTACCAATAGGCTATCCGAGCATAACTCATGACCAGACTCAAATTTCCATACGTCGTCAACCATGTGTCTACAACCTGCACTCATACGTCCATTATGTATATTCCTCTACAGGGGAGGCATTTTATCTGAAAGTAGCTTGCTCGGTGTCTGCGGATAAATACGATATTGCTGTGCCTGTGTTATTACAAATTACAATGCAATGTTCCTTCGGACATGCATGCATGTCCGAAAGAAGAGGCTCTCCGGCGACTACAGGCGTTATGAAGGGCATGAAATGTATTCGCAGTTGCCGGCCGGGGTGGCCGAGCGGTTCTAGGCGCTATAGTCTGGAACCGCGCGACCGCTACGGTCGCAGGTTCGAATCCTGCCTCGGGCATTGATGTGTGTGATGTCCTTAGGTTAGTTAGGTTTAATTAGTTCTAAGTTCTAGGGGACTGATGACCTTAGAAGTTAAGTCCCATAGTGCTCAGAGCCATTTGAACCATTTTTTTGTATTCGCAGTTGCGTATATGTAGAGCCATCAGCTGTGTAATGTAATGACGACAATAAAAATGTATACCGGACCTGGACTCGAACCCGGATTTCCGACTTACCGTGAGCAGTCGTCTCAATTTCTTTTTTTTTTTTTTTTTTAATTTGTTCGATATTGTACGTTTTGTTTGATCTGGGCGGACGTCGCATGACATCTGTTGAGGGTGATCGTTGATTCCTTTTCTCAGTTTTTATTATTATAGAGGATAGTCAGTCCTCTGGCCGAACACGCTGAGCTACCGTCAGGCCAAAATATGCATACAACGAGCGGCCAACCTGTGACCATTCACTCGTGAATATGATGTTTTTAACCCCATGGCCACATTTACCGTCGATGCTTTGGCTATTCGTGTCCAACTCACGGCCAGACCCAAACTTCCACACGTCGTTGTTCCTGTGTTACAATCTGTCTCGCTCCGGCAAAAATTTTCACTTCTGTCATTCACATGGTTGCTCGTATTCGCAACTGCGAATATACACACATCAAAAAAAGTTTTGCATCACATCGGTTCCAAGAATTCCGGAAGCTGTACAGAAAATTGGAATAGAGAGCAACATAAACATCGTTTCCGCCCTATTTATTGCTCATGGAAAGGACACATTGCATGTTGTACCATCATACAGCGAGACCTTCAGAGGTGGTGGTCCAGACTGCTGTACACACCGGTACCTCTAATACCCAGTAGCACTTTCTATTGCATTGATGCATGCCTGTATTCGTCGTGGCTTACTATCCACAAGTTCATCAAGATTGGTCCAGATTGTCACACTCCTCAACCGCGATTCGGCGTAGATCCCGCAGAGTGGTTGGTGGGTCACGTCGTCCATAAACTTCCCTTTTCAATATATCCCAGGCATGTTTGATAGGGTTCATGTCTGGAGAACATGCTGGTCACTCTAGTCGAGCGATGTTGTTATCCTGAAGGAAGTCGTTCACAAGATTTGCACGGTGGGGGCACGAATTGTCGCCCATGAAGACAAATGCCTCGCTAATATGCTGCTGGTATGCTTGCCATATCGGTCTCAGTATGGCATTCACGTATCGTACAGCCGTTACGGCGCCTTCCATGACCACCAGCGGCGTACGTCGGCCCCACATAATGCCACCCCAAAACAGCTGGGAACCTCCACGTTGCTGCACTCGCTGGACAGTGTGCCTAAGGCTCTCAGCCTGACCGGGTTGCCTCCAAACACGTCTCCGACTATTGTCTGGTTGAAGGCATATGCGACACTCATCGGTGAAAAGAACGTGATGCCAATCCTGAGCGGTCCATTCGGCATGTTGTTGGGCCCATCTGTACCGCGCTGCATGGTGTCGTGGCTGCGAAGTTGGACCTCGCTGTGGACGTCGGGAGTGAAGTTTGGCATCCTGCAGCCTATTGCGCGACGTCCTGTGGCTGCACAAAAAGCATTATTCAACATGGTGGCGTTGCTGTGTGGGTTCCTTCGAGTCATAATCCGTAGGTAGCGGTCATCCACTGCAGTAGTAGCCCTTGGGTGGAATGAGCGAGGCATGTCATGGACAGTTCCTGTCTCTCTGTATCTTCTCCATGTCCGAACAACATCGCTTTGGTTCACTCCGAGACGCCTGGACACTTCCCTTGTTGAGAGCCCTTCCTGGCTCAAAGTAACAATGCGGACGCGATCGAACCGCGGGACTGACCGTCTAGGCATGGTTGAACTACAGACAACACGGGCCATCTATCTCTTTCCTGGAGGAATGACTGGAACTGATCGGCTGTCGGACCCCCTCCATCTCATAGGCGCTGCTCGTGCATGGTTGTTTACATCTTTGGGCGGGTTCAGTGACATCCCTGAACAGTCAAAGGGACTGTGTCTGTGATACAATACCCACAGTCAACGTCCATCTTCAGGAGTTCTGGGAACCGGTGTGATGCAAAACTTTTTTTGATGTGTGTATTGTATGTGTTTCATAACGGCTGTAGTCGTTGCTGTGCCTCTTCCTTTTGTCTTGCATGCATGTCCGAATGAACATTGCATCTTTCTACTCTTATCAGCATAGGCATTGCAGTATCGTATTAATCCGCCGATACTAGGCAGCGACTTTCAATTAAAATATTCTTCCCTGTACGGGAATTACATACGTGTGTAAGAGCACTGGTTGTGACGCAGAAACGACTACATATGGAAGTTTGGATCCGATCGTGAGTCGTGCAACGATAGCCAAACGGTTGGGCTACAGCTCGTGTAAGGCGGGAAATCGGGGTTCGAGTCACGGCCACCACAAATTTTCATCGTTGTCATTCCGTTATACAGCTGATTGTTGTTCGTATTCGCAATTGCGAATACATTTCATGTATCAATAAGGACTTAGTAACTGCAGTGCCTCTTCCTTCGGATATACATGAGTGTCCGAAGGAATATTTCATCGTTCTTCTTAACGACAAAGGCACTGCAATACCGTATCGTTGTCGTAATGCCAGAGTCTTTAAATTTCGGTAGGCCTATTACCTATGGGATAAACGCTTTTGTTGTCACTAAAGAGGTTTTAGAAAGTTGTTCAATCCGTATTTAAATATGTTTCATCTCAGGAAATATTATGATCATTTGTTTCTTGGTTCAAATGGCTCTGAGCACTATGGGACTTAACATCTCAGGTCATCAGTCCCCTACAACTTAGTACTACTTAAACCTAACTAACCTAAGGACATCACACACATCCATGCCCGAAGCAGGATTCGAACCTGCTACCGTAGCGGTCGCGCGGTTCCAAACTGAAGCGCCTAGAACCGCTCGGCCACATCGGCCGGCATTTGTTTCTGACAAGCGTTGCAGACGCTGGATGTGGGGATTTCTGTTTTAATTTGATGATAGTGGTGTTCCTTCCTTACAGTCGATTATCAATATGTGTTTTAAAATTGAATTCGATAGTTAGGAAGCTATAGCTTGTCCAGCTGTTTTTGGATCGAGTCAGAGGTTAGTGCGAGGAACGAAGGGATAAGTACCATAGTGATCGCGTGGAGAGCAATGGTGTGCGGGGATAGCCTCCGGCATTCCTGGCAACATTTGCAGCTCGCGCTACATTCTGGCACTTGCTGTAAAGGAAATGTCGCACGAAAGTAACAAGGTTTCGTGAAGGCTCGTTAAACCGAAGCTCACGTTTACGCGTGGTACGTATTTTTAGCACTGAAACTGATATAAAGTTAAATTAAACCGAGAGCTCAGTGTCATATAATAAGCCGAGTATTGCGCAATAGGTATTCCAGCGCCACTCACTATTAGCTTGCATAGATTGGCAGCGGTGACAAGCACATTCGCGAGCGTCACAGAAAATTAGGAATTTTGTCGACGAGTGCCAAGGAGTACCAGAGGCCATTGCCCAAGAAAAGTTGGACAAGATATAAAATCTATTTTTAACGTCGATTTATTTTCTGTTTTTTGAATTTGCAAACTAACAAAAGCATCGCTAGCAACATTGACCGTTCATGCTTGTACGATCAATCAGCACAGATAGTTCGGCGAAAATTTTAGTCTCCTAACGAATCTCAACTGAATAAAGAACAAAAGTACATACAGAGGTAAATTTTTTTCCACGGGCCCTCAATAGCCCGGGCACCCCAACATTTTTTGGGGTTCCTCCTTCCCCCCATACAGGTGGTCATGCTCCTACACAGATTCGCCAGTGGCTTAGGTGGACTTACACCCTTCCTGATAATTAATGTTGTCGATGTGGACTGGATGTCCTCTGCAGCGTCGTTTCGTGATCAGGCCGTCGGCTGACGTCACAGTTCTCTTCAGACAGTCAGCAATCCATAATTAACTGTGGCGGCATCCCTCGGTGAGTGGTGCGGCTTCGCCCAGGGCTAGGAATTGGTCGATTAGGTGTACTGCACTGGCCTGGGGTCAGAGTGTGCACATGCCGACAGGTACAAACGAGATTTGTTGATCTACAAATTTAAGAACGTAAATCATAAAATCAAGGTATTTATCAAATTCATCCTGGCAGGAGTTGCAAAATTCCTATGTGAGGAATCAGTTGAACTGTTTAGCATACCACTAAGATGGTATAAGTCCGATCCCCAGCAGCCTACATGTAAGAGAAGCTCCCCTCAAGACTGTGCAAATTTGAGAGAAATAATGTCGTTCAGTGGTTGAAATGGCTCTGAGTACTATGGGACTTAACTGATGTGGTCATCAGTCCCCTAGAACTTAGAACTACTTAAACCTAACTAACCTAAGGACATCACACACATCCATGCCCGAGGCAGGATTCGAACCTGCGACCGTAGTGGTCGCGCGGTTCCAGACTGTAGCGCCTAGAACCGCTCGTCCACTCCGGCCTTCTGTCGTTCAATGAATAACGTCTTAACTAAGAAAAACTACCAGAGGTGGCTCAATTAAGCATAAAAGAATGGACACCACACTTTACAAGAATATATTAATGAAGGGGCTCATGTAACTACAAAAGGAAACTAGCAGTCACTATAACAGTTTGGTTTCTTATCATAAGACATCAAACAAATGGTTTATCCACTCAGTTAAGCATGTAAACATTTAATAAGTGGACAAAAGTTTGTAAATATGAAGTACGGCCTTGGCACAGGTAGGTGAACAGATGAATGTATAACTTGAAACTATTCATGAATACGGCAAATGATTGCGAAAATGGTTAGTAATTGAAAGTAAGAACCCTGCAAAAGCAAGTAAGAACAGCAATAGAAGGTATAGTAGCAACCAGGTGGCTGCGAATGTCAAAGCTGTGCTGTTAAATCCTGATGTAAATTAACTATTCTCGCATCCGGATCGGGCTTACGAATCTTAAATAGTATGAGTGTGGAAGACGGCCGCAGTAACGGCTGGAAATTGAGTCTAGCTCGACCTACGTACTCTGCATTCCGAGATGCCGAAACATACCCTGAATTTTTTACACGGAAATTTTGCACCGGAATAAAGACTCTGTAAAAATTTTAGCTGCTAAGACGCAGTACAATATTTTTTTTTTAATGTTGAAAATTACCAAATTCGTACCTCGCCGGGCAGCTGGATAATTCTACACTCTTCCGTGAGCCGTAACGGACACCACATGCCCAACATAGTAGGCGCATATCCTAGGTTGACGGCGCATATGTAAATAGAAACTTTTAACGTGAATTTCTTTCCGTTGATAGTTTTTCTGGAACAATTGTACACAGTTCATGTTCACTCAGATTTACAACTCATTTAATACCCATAGTAATTCAAGTTGCTTTTGCAATAGCGTAATGGTTAACAATCGAAATAAAACTGAATTAATATTCATTGTGTTAAATGCTAAATGTTAAATAGGTTGCAAATACGGTTTTGCTTCGTAATACCTGATTGTGAACTGTGAAAATGGAACAAATACTTACACGAAGCAATAAATAAACGCCAATATGAAACTCGTAAAACTGTGAAAGAAAAACAATCCGAAGGATTTACTGTACGAAGTGGCCACAAAGACCGGTTACACCCCACCTCCTCCTCCCCCAATTAATAACCGACATAATCCTCTAAACTTGAATAAATAACATGAATAACAGTTCTTTAGATGAGTTTACTTGAGATATGAACCATGTAGAGGTGCTTTTGAGAGACAATACTCTGTTACCGATGGCGATATACTAGGCTGGGTCCTCCAAATCGCGACTGAGTTGAACATTGCTGATTTCAGGGCTTTTTCGACTTGGTTAAGCAGATTCAAGAAATCGTACAGTATAGAGAAGTCGCAAAATAACGATGTTCTTTTACTTCAGATAAAGATGTAGAGGATACGCCGTTAGTTATTCCTACCTGACGTGAAGACGAAGAAGCTTGTTGTTATCCCCAAATCTGCTGTGTTTAGCACCGATCAGTCAGGTTTCGTGTAAGAACTGCGAGCAAACCGTACTTTATCATTTCGAGGCGAAAAAAGGCAGAGTCTGTTGAGCAATAGATTAATGCTATGGCACATTCGTGTACAACAATGCTAGTGATAAGTAAGACAGGATTACTGTTACCACAGCTTTACGTATGTCTTCACGAACCTTTAAGGCATATTAGAAACAAAAATAAAAGGATCGTCCGTTTAGTGGCAGAAAAGCTTATAATCGATCTATCGAAATGTAGAAAAACAGGAAAGAATAATTTTTAACATTTCATTCTAAACGGTTTCTAACCAGTTGCAGAAATTTTTTCATTGCTTTTGTTGGGCTCTTGGCTTAGAGAGAACAACACCTCTGTCTTTGAGGAGGACTTGGAAAAGACGGTTGATATAATTCAGATTCTACCTGGAGCAACCAATGTGACTCTCGATAAAGAATTTTTCGTCTATGGAAAGTATTTTTACGAACACTATTGGACAATATTATTTACAATAGCTCAGTGTCATTTTAGGTTTATTAGGAGAAAATATTATTAAATTAAAGTCATTTCTTAATTATCAATCTGCATCGGCACATTTTACGAATTGCTTCAAGTATGTTCGGTATGCAGCGCAATAAACAGAGTAAGACCCAGGACCATTTAGCACTCCGTTGCTAATAATTAGTGTGAAGTGTCGATGCATTAATTTTTCTTTCATTAGGTGTGCCTAGTTTAAGGAAAATGTTTGTTTTCGTCACCCATATGACACTTTAATGTTATTACGATGCAGAATAAACATGGAACTGTTTCATTGTTAATAAAATACAAATTATTCAAAAATATCGTATGCGCTGTGCTGCAGGAACTGTAATAAAATTATGGATGAGTAAGAAACATTCTATTTCACTAAATTAAAGTTACGATTGATGGAAGTCATCTGTAATGTAACGTCAAACATTGCCTTCATTTATTTTCCTCTGCTAGTCACCTTTTTAGGAATTACATTTGCGACAATTTAGCTGTCTATATGAACTGCCTCTTATTCAAAACATTAATGGTAAATGACAATTTTAGTATGGTTTAAGTGCTTCAAATTCGCCTGTGTCACTCTGGATAATCTTACTAGGTGGCGCTACGCTTTCTTGTCACAGCCGATAGCGCCTTAGGTAGGAAGGGCTTGATATACCACTGTCATACGTGGTTCTTCATGCGACAAAAACGACGAACTTCAAAATTTTTTTAAGAAAATACTTCAGTGCATTTTAGCAGCTAAAATTTCGACAGTACATTTCTTTCGTTGTATTCTTCCAGCGTAGAGAGTATCAGGGTCGGTTTCGAAACGTCAGATTGGACCAACCGATTTGAGATAGAGACACATCTCTCTACTGCTGCTAAAGTTAAGTGCCTTCTCGACGTGTCCCAACGGTAAGTGTTCTCTTACACAGCTCACCTTAACCTAGTTGGTTGAGCCTGTGTAGAAATCTCGCCAGCCAACTTCAGCAGGCTTCGCAAGTTCCGATGGATAATAATTTTATAAAAAAGCTTAACAAATTTCTGCTCTCGCAGATTTTGTTATGGTTAACCAATAGCGCTGCGGCTTGAGAGGGAAGCAGGAAATCTCTCCCACTACTTGGTAGGCCTCCAACCCCGGCCAACAAAAAGGCTTGCATAAAAACACACGCGGGAAAGTGTGCCTTCTACCAAAATAATTTTTGTGAGCCAGTCACAGACCCTGTTACTCGGACTGAGTGACGTGGGCATGGAGAACGGCCACTGTCTTCTACGTCATGAGCCAGCTAAAGAAAGCTCTCACAGTTGCGAAAATAACAGGTCCCATTCATTGCAATAAAAAGAAAGGAGAAAAAGAAGCAATTAACCGTGCAATCATAGGCAGAATTGAATATTGTCTGCAGTTACCATGCATTGTTATGGAATCGACTATTAGACTACTGGGCTGTGCAAATTACATTGGGCATAAATTACCATGTAACAGCAGGAACAAGAATAAACGTCACAGCCGCCTTTCTCATCTGGTGCAAAGATGATACTGCGTCAGGTTATGGACTGAAAACTGTCAAATATATTATCCACCACCTAAACGTCTCTCGCGCACACACACACACACACACACACACACACACACACACTCGCTACCCACAATTCGTGGACAGCTTTCTCTTGACAGTGAAGGAAACTTACTACCTGGACGTGCTTCACATGTGTATAGCTTTCACAGTGAATGCTGCATTAAGATACAAAGACCTCCTGTGACAGTTACTTACATCTGGACTAAAGTGGCAGTCATCACATAGTACAGTGTTTTCCATTTACTGCGTCCATGTGTTATTTGCCATGTATCTTGAGAACTCCCTCTGTATCATTATTCAGTGAAACAAAAACATGGACCCGTAAGCGTGGTTATGCTGACAGAACACTTACCTAACCAGCTCTAACCACTGGGTGCCGAGAGCATGTGCCCATTACTCTTGAGTTAATGCTAAGCGGATGTCAGTGACGAACATATTTACTTTCTTCTTTCGTGGTTTTTCTATCCTAATCGGTGTACGACTGAACACAGTTTACGACCATTCACGCCAGCAGTGAACCAGAGACTAGAGTTGCAAAACTACTATAGGCTACGATAGACTATGGTAGTTTTCCTAGTAGACTTGGGTAGTTAAGATCCTGCCCGTGTTATTTGTACGTTAAGTGTGTCGCATATCTATCGGGAATTACCTCATTTCGATCGATTTATTTATGTATGCGATCAGTGTCTTACTTGATTGGCCTAGAAACCGTCCAGAAAGTGAGTGTGGATATATAAAGGGCCGTGTAACCTACGGAACATTTTTGTTTGGAAGTGTGGGAACTGTACAATACAAGGACGGCCGAAAACAAGGCAGAAGCCACGTCTTAAGTACTGTCGAAACATATATGATAATGCAGTGGCTACTCGTTTACAAGACCACCAGAAGTGTAGACTGTGTCCACAATCTATCAACGTGTGGCTCAGAAACCTTTACGGAGGTCAAAGACACTAATTGTGATAAGGAGTATTGTTACTTCGAACCGAAAAGAACAATTTTTATTTTGATCATAGTGACCGAAGTCGTGATCATAAGCAATAGTTTTTGGTGACCATTATTTTCTAATTTCTCACTAATTTTCTTAATTCGTTGTATTTTCTTTTGAGAAGAATTCTACAAATTCTAATTAATTTCAAGAAAATTTTGGTTAAACTATTATCGCATCACTGAAAGGAAAAAAATGTTAATTGCGTCACATTTACAGGTAGATAAACTAACATTCATGAATGGTTTCCACAATATTCAGTCACGTACCTTTTATTTCATATCATGGAATGTGTAATGAGATTACCTATTTTTTCAATATCACCGAACTGCTAAATATGAAACATTGTAACATTTTTGTTCTATAAAGTTATCCTCCTGACTATTACTTTAAAAATGTAATATTGTCAATGTTTAGTTCAGGTTCTATTCGAAAATAGTTGATTCGTAATGTGAAACAGAGAGATGATGTACTAAAAATAAAAAAAATTAAACTTATTTATCATATAGCGCTAGAAAACGCAATTTGCTCAAAAATGGTCGATGACGGCGGAATTCACGAAAGGAACTGCTAGCCAGATGCAAAGTTCAAAGGCAGGTCATCCTAAATGTACATAAACAGTCTAGGGATTGATCCAAATCGAAATACGTAGACACAGGAAAGTTCAATTACTCTACTAAGAATAGCGTGCATCGAAAGTTTCCGGGAACAGCGAAAAGCGCCGGACAACTGGGGGACTGCGTTATTTACAAGCACTCTCGCAGGAGTGGGTGGGTCCACGTGGCAGGCCAGCGGGGCCCTCTGTAGCCGTGGTATGAAGCTCAGGTCTTTGAATCACAGTCGGAGACTTACGTTGTCCCTACAGACATGTGGGCGATGCCACTATAAACGTGACAAAATCGACGTACAGCACTTTCTTAGGTATGACGGACAAACTGAGCAGAAACCCTCGTTCACAGAAGACGTTCTTGTTTTAAGGGAAGCGAATGATAATTGCCTATTTTTACTTTAGCAGGCGTTTCCAGTTATCAGCAGTTACCTGTTCTCAGATGCCACAAATTTCTATCCTGTCGATTTTCTTTCGGCAGACCTCTCCTTTCTTTAATTCTGGTTAGGTTCCTCTCCACGTTGCCCTCGGCCTCCCTCGGCTCCTTCTCTCTGGCCGAGGCCAATGACTAAACGCTGGCCGGAGTGGCCGAGCGGTTCTAGACGCTACAGTCTGGAACCGCGCGACCGCTGCGGTCGCAGGTTCGAATCCTGCCTCGGGCATGTCCTTAGGTTAGTTAGGTTTAAGTAGTTCTAAGTTATATAGGACTGATGACCAAAGCGGTTAAGTCCCATAGTGCTCAGAGCCATTTGAATGACTAAACACTGCCGCCATAGTTATTCTTCCATCCGTCGGATGTGTCCATACCATCTCAGTTTTCAAGCATCAGTACTATCTGTGACTGGTTCCACTGCATCCATCTCCATTCTTACATGTTTATTCTGCAGTCGATCCAATAGGGTCGCTCTCATGATCCGCCGTAACCTGTCCATTTCGACAGCCTCAGTTTTCCACCTCTGTCTCTTGTTCAATGTCCAGTACTCTCGAGCATATGCCAGAATGCTAGAATACTTTTAACCACAGCACGTAACACAGTTTTCTTTGTTCGTTTTCATATGTGCCGAATCCAAAAGATACTGTGTAATGATCTAATACCTACCGTCGGAAGTACGCAGTATAAGCTTCACAGCCACTTAAATAAAAGCTGCTACAGGTAAGCAGATGCAGCAACCTTCTTCACCTGTACGAGTCTCGAAAACCTCAAAAATACGATTGTACAAAATGGGAATTACAGTAAAAGTTGTATAGCCCGTCTAAAGCACTGCAGGCTAAGCGACCATTCAGATACGTGAATACCAACAATAGGTCCTCGATCAAAGTCGTCGAATTGCTGGTAATCCTCTGGAAGCCGACGCCAACAACACGTATAGTTCTCCCCTTCCCTTTCATACAGCGTAAATTGAAGCTGCATCCTCTGTGCCCTACGTTTGTGCGATGTCCATTTCATTTCATCATTCACCCCCTCACCCCACCCCCTCTCCCCCTCCCGCCCCCAACTGACGAAACGGTTGATCTGACCAAGCACACGGTGAATGACTGTTTTTCAGTGTCGTGATTTCAATGTGCACAAGAGTAAATAATCGTAGCACATGAGTTTTATAAATTTGCTTCAGATCTGTCGCAAATATAATACAGCTCACTGCCTCTCTTACAGTACTAACCTCTCGTTTCAGTAGCACACCTTTTACAGATGACGCTTCTAGTAACTGCTTTGGTAGTGTGGAAGCTGTTATTTCATGACTTTGTCGAAACTCTGAGAATTTTTATTCAAAAAATCCGTTAATTTTAGGTAATGTTTCTTTCACATGAGACATGAAGAAGACGAAAAATGAAATGATATAAACGAGGTGCTCTTTACGTAACCCTGGCACATTTCTGTATCTTTGGTGAGCAGAGAAAGAACATCACTATATCATGACTGAAAATGCCAGTTCTAGCAGAAAAGAAACATTTAATTTTCCCGGTATGAGACAGTAGCCGCATGACTTACTACATCTACTGAATAACGCACTAAGTTAAAATCACGTACATTCCCATAGGCTTTGCCGGCCGGGGTGGCCGAGCGGTTCTAGGCGCTACACTCTGAAACCGCGCGACTGCTACGGCCGCAGGTTCGAATCCTGGCTCGGGCATGGATGTGTGTGATGTCCTTAGGTTAGTTAGGTTTAAGTAGTTCTAAGTTCTAGGGGACTGATGACCTCAGAAGTTAAGTCCCATAGCGCTCAGAGCCATTCCCATAGGATTCTCAAGTACATCCACATGGGATGTTAATTTCGTTTTAGTTATTTGGCAACAAGAGCAGAATACATCAGCCTTTGAGTAATGGACATACTAGTTCCATCCAGATAAAAGCATCCATCTAAAAATGGAACATCTCTAACCTAATCCAACACTTATGCATGCAGACAGAACGCATAGGTTACACTCACACATATGCTCACATGTTTTGTTTTGTTTGCCAGGCTCTTCATCTTAGATGACTTAGATTACAACTGTATGAATGGTTTGAATTCTGCAAAAATAATATTTTGCAGGACAGAAATTGAGAAATATCGTGTAATTTTTCAGGATTTTATTTTACCCCATAGAGGTGAAATTTGCCTATAATATCACTCGAATAGATTGCACACATGATATCTACAAAGACGGAAAGTGGCAGTTCATGCTACAAGAATGTGAATGTGTGTAGAGTTACACACGTGGTAAGCAGTCCTTTCCTACTGAGATGTGACTATAGTTCAATTCTTATATCTTGGCGGTTCGTGCATGCCCGCCCAGACGCGGGAGATTGCTGCGTTGCCAGTTGTACGCGCCAAGAGAAGCAGCACCATAGCATAGTTCGCAAACTTACGTTTAGGGGGGAGCGCGCAGTTTATGAAGTAATGCCACCACGGCCGCATTAACCCTTTCGCTGTTACAGAGACGTGCTCCCCGCTTTCCGCGATGTGCGCGATTTTGTCATCATTGCACTGCTCTCCTGTGCAGACGCATGGTGTTTCGACTGCTTTGACACAATTTATCATTCGATTTCACAAAAACTATTTGGCCCAAAAATTTGATTTTTACACATCTTCTTGACTGATACCTTCGCCCCATAAATGAATTAATTTTGTCTCGATGTTCAACGCAGTTATTGTACAGCATTAGATGTAATAAACCATTGCACGAAATTATGAAGAGTCTGCAGAGGTAAAAGTCCATAGCGTATACTTTCTGTATGGTCGATTTTAGTTGCCACTAGAAATTTCAAAAAATTACATTCAACCGAATAAAACTCATGAAGTAAGACACTTCGATATTGTTTTTAAAATAAAGAAAATATAAAGCACCAATCAAGGTTTGAACTCAGACCCTTTCACTTAACAGCCATACACTTTAACCATTATGCTAACGCAGCTCGTCGTTCAATCCGATTCCCGGAGGACTTTAAAAGATCACGCAAAATACCGACAAACACTGTTGGTATGATTATGAATTACTCACGTTTCGTCGAAGTACAATAGGAAATAAACAATTACCGCTGTTCTTTATTGCGAAAAAGCGGTTAGTAAGAATGATACAAACACCTTTACTTGCTATCGCCTGAATTAGGAGGCTCATTACTTGTTTGGTTTAATTAATTAATAGAATATGAAGCAATTGGTATAAAGAATGTTTTTTCCAAACTTTCTATAAAAGAAAGTTTGTTATCAGGACATTGACTTTGTTCAATTACTTTATTTATGACTGAACGTTTCTAAAACTGAAGACACTCGTCCGTACTCTGCACTGCAGTCGAGCTCTGGCAACGTCGTTCTCTGCTCATTGGCTACTGTGTTTTGTGACGTCAGGTGCGCAGAACGAACCTAAACTCGGCCGCCGTCATAAATGACGCGCACTTTAGGTAGTGAGCACCCACGCGAATTGTGCTACACTCGTTAGACATATATGGCCGAACGTGGTTTTCAGGGATGGGAAAGACCCATGTGGTTCAGTAGAAGTGTTAAAAAGTTTTTACGAAAGTAAAGAGAGTTTCATCGCAGATTCAAACAAAATTAGAAATTTGTGGTAAGTTCCTATGGGACCAAACTGCTGAGATCCTCGGTCCCTAGGTTTACACAATACCCAGTGTAACTTAAACTAACTTACTCTAAGAACAACACACACACACACACACACACACACACACACGCCTGAGGGAGTACTCGAACCTCCGACGGGGTGAGCCGCGCCTCAGACTGCGCTGCTAGGTTCAAATGGCTCTGAGCACTATGGGACTTAGTATCTTAAGGCGGGTCCACACTGAGCGCGCCGTGCCGTGCCGCGCCGCGCCGCGCTGCGCTAAACGGCTCTGCGCGCTCAGTGTGGACGGCGAACCGCGTTGCGCCGCGTCGTGCCGCGCAGAGCCGCGGTGTTTTCCGGCTGTTGTAGGTACATCAAAAGAAGTGGCGCGTTTGCGCGCGCTCAGTTTAGACGGGGCTCCGGCTCGCTCCATCTTCAGACCATGCGCGCGCTCCAACTGGAACACAGTGCGCGCCTCGGAGCGGCGCGGCGGGGCGCGTACGGCGCTCTCCTCTCTCCTCTCTGCTACAGCTGTGCGCGGGCAGCAGCAGCGCGGCGCAGCACGGCGCGGCGCGGCGCGCTCTGTGTGGACCCGCCTTTAGGCATCAGTCCCCTAGAACTTAGAACTACTTAAACCTAACCAACCTAAGGACATTACACACATCCATGCCCGAGACAGGATTCGAACCTGCGACCGTACCAGTCCCCTGAAGCGCCTAGAACCGCACGGCTACCGCGGCCGGCTGCGGCTAGATTCAAGCGACGACGAAGCCCTGTTGTTCACAAACCAAACCTGAGCAAAGTCAAAACTATAATAAGGAGGTCTACTCTAGAAGGGATCAGTGAGTTTGAAAACAAAAATTGGAACATTTTATTGTACTAAATATCGAAAACTTCGAAGACGTTTTGGGCGGCAAACTTACGTACTCTTCCTACGGCAGGTGCTAAATACACTGCCTGTCAAAGAAAATGTGAAGCACTTACAAGACACGGTCGGATGTGAACGTAATTTCGTACACGAGCACACCATCGGCGGTCATGTACATGACTAGAGATGCAATTCACTGTGGCATGTAGAACGGGCACCAGGGTTCGCCTTTAGTGTATTTATCAGACATAGAAGGATATACAGGGTGAGTCACTAACTATTCCCACCTAGAGTAATTCAGAAAGTATGATAGGAGCTGAAAAGTTTGTGGGACAAAAGTTGCATGGGACAACGTGGGCCATAATATGACGTTGGTTTTTTGTTGCCAGGTGGGGTCGCTTCAGAGAAATGAAGGTCAGTTTCTTTTAAAAATGGGATGCTACAGTTTGGATTCGTATCGATAGCCACTATCAGAAAATTAGTACCAATGATGTGTAACAGTAAGGTCTTTGAAGGTAAACGAAGATCAAAAAGGTGGCATGAACGTCCAGTCACAGAAGCTGTTCGAAGTAATGACCATTGGTATCAATGCAGTGCTGCAATCTTCTTATCATTTATTGAGTGGTATTCCTTATCACATCGGCACTTGCCGAAGCACGTGCTCTGACAATTCTCTGCCGCACATCTTCATGTGTAGTTGGAACGCCTTTATAAACAATGTTTTTTACGCATCCCCACAAGAAAAAATCCAGAGGCGTCAAGTCTGTCGAACGAGGGGGCCACGACGCATCTCCTCCGCGTCCAGTCCAACGATTTGGGAATTCTCTCTGCAACTCTCTTCTAACCATCAACGAAAAATGTGCCAGACACCCATGTGTTGATACCACATTCTGTTCCTCGTTCCTAAAGGTATTTCTTCCAATAACAGACCTAATGTTTCTTGCAGGAATGTGGTGTACTTCCTACCAGTAAGATTTCCTTCAATGAAATAGAGGCCTATAATTCTGTCCTGCAGAACTACACCATACATTCACTGACCACGGTTTTTGGTGTGCAACTTGCAGTAGTCAACACGGATTTTCAGTTGCCTAATAACGCATGTTATCCAAATTAATATTTCCGTGGCTCGTGAATGTAGCCTCGTCAGTAAATAAAATCAAAATAAAAAATGTGTCATCCCTCTGAATCTGAAATTGAGCCCACCGGCAGAACTCAATGCGACGCATACAATCCGTACAAGTTAATTCTTGGTAGAGGCTGATGTGGTAAGATTGATATTTATGGCGATGCGGAACACGAACAACACTATTATGGCTCATGCCAGATTCCGTAGCGATTTGGCGCGAACTAACAAAATTATCTCGAACCACAGTGGCAAGAGTATCAATTTCCGTTTCCTCGTTAGTAACTTTCTTTTGCCTGATGTGTTTCCGATGCATTAAAGATCCAGTTGTTCTCAAATTATCATATACATATTGTACGACGTGTAGGGTGAGTGCGTTGAGGATATCTTTCATCGTGTAAGTCTCTAGCTCTCACTGAATTTCGTTGGCATTCTCCGTAAATGAGAAGCATATCGACTTCTTCTGCGAAAGAATACATCATTCACATTTGCTTGATTCGAATATACTAGTCTTACCTAGTGTTGTATTTCGAAACCGTCGAATGGTGTGTAAATGTCAATGGCACATTAGATGGATACGCCATGTTCGGCGAATATTTACTATGTGCACGATATACGAGATAGAATTGTCAGAGCATGTGCTTCGATAAGTGCCGAAGTGATAAGGAGTACCACTCACTCCATGATAAGAAGATTGCAGCACTGCATTGATACCAATGATCATCACTCCAAACACCTTCTGTAAATGGAAGTCCATGCCACCTTTTCGACCTTCGTTGACGTTCGAAGACCTTAATGTTACACATAATTGGATTCGTCTTGATAGCCGCTATAAGAAAATAAGTACCAAACTATAGCATGCCATTAAAAAAAACAAAGTTGACATTCATTTCTCCGATGCGATCCCACCTAGCAAAAAAAGAAAAAAAAAAACCAACGTCATATTATTGTCCCCGTTATCCCATGCGACATTTTTCCCACAAACGTTTCAGCTACTATGACGTGAACGTTGCGGAGATTCCGTGTGCCCGTGCGAGACAGCGTTATCAGCTGCTGACAGTGTGAAAGGGGCATCATTGTAAGTCTTCTGCTGGCCGGCAGGCCGAGTCGTGTAACATCCAGAATTGTGGTGCATATGAATGTGACAGTAGTCTAATGTTGCACTGCATGGGAATATGAGAGCAGACATACTCGCCGTCAAGATTCCAGTCGATCACTTCTTCAGACATACTCGCTGTCAAGATTCCAGTTGATCACTTCTGACCACCACAAAGAGGATAGCCGTAGTAAACACAGAGCACACCGGAACACCTTCACATCTGCGCCTGCCATCAGAGAACAAGTAATGGATTCAGTGCAACATTCTGTGACATCCGGCACCATTGGTCGAAGACTTTACTTTTTATTTTTATATATATTTCGCAAGTAAAACCCTACTGCCTGTTATTATATAGCAGGTCGTATATTGTGTAATTTTACATGTTATGTCATCCAATTTAAGTTTTATTACTAGTACATTTTTTGGTTGAAAATTTTTTTAAAGGATCAAATAAAAATAAATATATGTATGTATAATAAGTACAAATGCACATACACAACTTTGTTTAAACTTGTTGCTAACTTAGTTAATGATAGTAAATAAGATGCATAATAGATGTGGATATATCTTAAATTAAAATTAAAAGTGTATTTAATAGATAAGTAAAGAGATGGCAATCTGACAAGACTAGCAGCAGCCGGTCCAGGGAATTTCCGTCCCACGTGTAGACTGCTGTTAACACTACTACACAAATGGCAGCTTAAGGAGTGGTGCCGAGACCTGATGACTGTCGTCGCATTGTCTTGAGCGATGGGCTGCGGCTCTGCACTACCTAAGATTACCAGCGACAGCGAATACGGCGGCGACCTTCTGAGAGCTATCGTTCTTCCAAGGTTTTGGAGAGGCACAGCGGTGTTACACCCTGTCTCATGGTATGGGGAGCCATCACGTATAACTTCAGGTCATGGCTGGTAGTGACTGAAGGAAATCTGATGGTTCAACGATACATTATGGACATCCTGCGTCCTCTTGTGCGTCCTCACATGCGACAGCATCGTGGTGCCATTTTTCAACAGGACAATGCTCGTCCACACATGATATGTTTAGGTACTTCAATGGCCAGCAAAGTTCCCATGTCTATCTCCGATAGAACTTCTGTGGAATCAGTGTGGTCCATCCCAGTGCGAGTACCCAGGATACCATATTGAAACATTTGGAGAAAGAACAACTTATCGTTGCCGGAATATGCATGGCGTAAATGTTACCGTTATTTCCGTGCCAAACCAAAATTTAGAGCAGATGCTGTATTATTTAGTGTAGCGTGGACAATTCGACCTTGTGCGCTAAAAAAATGGTTCAAATGGCTCTGAGCACTATGGGACTTAACAGCTATGGTCATCAGTCCCCCAGAACTTAGAACTACTTAAACCTAACTAACCTAAGGACATTACGCAACACCCAGTCATCACGGGAATCGAACCCGGGAACCCGGGCGCGGGAAGCGAGAACGCTACCGCACGACCACGAGCTGCGGACCTTTGTGTGCTACTGTGTATTGCAAAGCTTTTGATGTTGCAGATTATCTGGGCAAAGCACATCTACATGGATACTTTGCAAATCACATTCAGGTGCCTGGCAGAGGGTTCACCAAACCACCTTCACATTTCTCTATTATTCCAATCTCCTAGAGCGCGCGGAAAGAATAAACACCTATATCTTTCCGTACGAGCTCTGATTTCTCTTATTCTATCGTGGTGATCGTTCCTCCCCATGTAGGTCGGCGCGAACAAAATATTTTTGCATTCGGAGGAGAAAGTTGGTGATTATAGTTAAGTGAGAAGATTCCGTCGCAACGAAAAACGCCTTTCTTTTAATGTTGTCCAGCCCAAATCCTGTATCATTTCTGTTCACACTCTCTCCCATATTTCGCGATAATACAAAACGTGCTGCCTTTCTTTGAACTTTTTCGATGTACTCCGTCAGTCCTACCTGGTAAGGATTCCACACCGAACAGCAGTGTTCTAAAAGAGGACGGACAAGCGTAGTGTAGGCAGTCTCCTTAGTAGGTCTCTTACATTTTCTAAGTGTCCTGCCAATAAAACGCAGTCTTTGGTTAGCCTTCCCCACTGCGTTTCTGTGTGTTCCTTCCAATTTAAGTTGTTCGTAATTGCAATACCTAGGTATTTAGTTGAATTTACGGCTTTTAGATTGGATTGATTTATCGTGTAACCGAAGATTATCGAGTTCCTTTTAGCACTCATGTGGATGACCTCACACTCTTCGTTATTTAGGGTCAACTGCCACTTTTCGCACCATTCAGATATCTTTTCTAAATCGTTTTGCAGTTTGTTTTGATCTTCTGATGACTTTATTAGTCGATAAACGACAGCGTCATCAGCAAACAACCGAAGACGGCTGCTCAGATTGTCTCCAAAATCGTTTATATAGATAAGGAACAGCAAAGGGCCTATAACACTACCCTGGGGAACGCCCGAAATCACTTCTGTTTTACTCGATGACTTTCCGTCGACTACTACGAACTGTGACCTCTCTGACAGGAAACCACAAATCCGTTCACATAACTGAGACGATATTCCATAAGCACGCAATTTCACTACGAGCTGCTTGTGTGGTACAGTGTCAAAAGCCTTCCGGAAATCCAGAAATACGGAATCGCTCTGAAATCCCTTGTCAATAGCACTCAACACTTCATGTGAATAAAGAGCTAGTTGTGTTTCACAGGAACAATGTTTTCTAAACACATGTTGACTGTGTGTCAATAGACCGTTTTCTTCGAGGTAATTCATAATTTTCGAACACAGTATATGTTCTAAAATCCTGCTGCATATCGACGTTAACGATATGAGCCTGTAATTTAGTGGATTACTCCCAGTACCTTTATTGAATATTGGTTTGACCTGTGCAACTTTCCAATCTTTGAGTACGGATCTTCCGTCAAGCGAACGGTTGTATATAACTGTTAAGTATGGAGCTAATGCATCAGCATACTCCGAAAGGAACCTAATTGGTATGCAGTCTGGACCAGAAGACTTGCTTTTATTAAGGGATTTAAGTTGCTTCACTACTCCGAGGATATTTACTTCTACGTTACTCATGTTGGCAGCTGTTCTCGATTCGAACTCTGGAATATTTACTTCGTCTTCCTTTGCTGTGTTTAGTAACTCTGCTATGGCAGCACTGTCTTCGATAGTATCTCAATTTCTATCGCGCAGAGAAGGCATTGGTTGTTTCTTGCCGCTAACATACTTCACATACGACCAGAATCTCTTTGGATTATCTGTCAGGTTTCGAGACAAAGTTTCGTTGTGGAAACTGTTATAGGCATTTCGCATTGAATTCCGCGCTAAACTTCGAGTTTCTGTAAAAGATCGCCAATCTTGGGGATTTTGCGTCTGTTTAAATTTGGCATGTTTGTTTCGTTGTTTCTGCAACAGTGTTCTAACCCGTTTTGTGTACCAAGGAATATCACCTCCGTCGTTTGTTAATTTATTTGCTATAAATCTCTCAATTGCTGCCGATACTATTTCTTTGAATTTAAGCCACATCTGGTCTACACTTACATTATAAATTTGGAATGAGTGAAGATTGTCTCTTAGGATGGAGTCAAGTGAATGTTTATCCGCTTTCTTGAATAGGTATATTCTTCGCTTACTTTTAGAGGATTTGGGGATTACAGTGTTCAATCTCGCTACGACAACCCTGTGTTCTCTAATCCCTGAATCGGTTTTGATGCTCGTTATTAACTCAGGATTATTTGTTGCTAAGAGGTCAAGTGTGTTTTCACAATCGTTTACTATTCGCGTGGGCTCATGAACTAACTGCTCGAAATAATTTTCAGAGAATGCATTTAGCACAATTTCGGATTATATGTTATGCGTACCTCCGAAATTAAACATGTATTTGCGCCAACATATCGAGAGTAACTTAAAGTCACCACCAACTATTATAGTATGAGTCGGGTACGAGTTTGAAATCAAACTCAAGTTTTCTTTGAACCTTTCAGCAACTGTATCATCTGAATTGGGAGGTCCAATTATTACTTTATTCCGGTTGCCAACAATGACCTCTGCCCATACCAACTTACAAGAAGTATCTGCTTCAATTACGCGACAAGATAAACTACTTCTGACAGCAACAAACACGCCACCGCCAACCGTATTTAGCCTATCCTTTCGGAACACCGTTAGGTTCTTCGCAAAATTTCGGCTGAGCTTATATCCGGCTTTAGCCAGCTTTCAGTGCCTATAACGATTTGAACGTTAGGGCTTTCTATTAGCGCTTGGAGCTCTGGTACTTTCCTAACACAGCTACGACAATTTACAACTGTTTTATATCAATGGTTCCTGTATCTACGTTCTTCCTGTGTTCAGCCTGCACCCTTTGTGACTGAAGCCCTTCTTGTGTTTTCTCGAGACCCTCTAACCTAAAAAACCGCCAAGTCCACGCCACACAGCCCCTGCTACTTGTGTAGCCGCCTCCTGCGTATAGTGGACACGTGACCTATTCAGCGGAACCCGAAATCCAACACGCTTCGTTTCGAAGCTTACTCTATATTAGTGGCCGTCAAACATTTTTGCTCGTATATAAAAAACGCGCGTATTTCAATGCTGGGTTTTGTCAAAATTTCAGAGCAATTGGTAAAGAATTTACGGAGATTAAATATTTTGAATACACAAACATTTACATTTTTTAAATAGATGTAAATGTTCGTTTCCACAAAATCGTAAATCCCGTAAGTTCTTCATCGAATGCTTTGAAATTTTGACATAACGTTGCATACGAATACGCGCCTGTTTTTATATATGTACTGAAGCGAAAATGTTATATACTTTATAAATGAATAAATAATATATAAAGGGGATACTTTGTTACCAAAAATTACATGTTCTTTTTTCAAAAGCTTAAATCTCCGAAAGTTCTTCACCGATTCCTTTGAAATTCTGGTACAAAAATGTTCAAATGGCTCTGAGCACTATGGGACTTAACTGCTGTGGTCATCAGTCCCCTAGAACTTATAACAACTTAAACCTAACTAACCTAAGGACATCACACACATCCATGCCCGAGGCAAGATTCGAAACTGCGACCGTACGGTCCCGCTGTTCCAGACTGTAGCGTCTAGAACCGCTCGGCCACTCCGGCCGGCAAATTCTGATACAACGCTCCATTCAAATATGTGCGTGTTTTATATACCTGCTAGAGAATTAAATGGTATATAAATATATTATAAATTACATTTTTTGTATTATGTATATGGTTGGTTGTTTTGGGGTAGGGGACCAAACAGCGAGGTCATTGGTCCCATCGGATTAGGGAAGGAAGCCGTCTGTGCCCTTTCAAAGGAACCATTCCGGCATTTGCCTGAAGAGATTTAGGGAAATCACGAAAAACCCAAATCAGGATGCCCGGAAGCGGGTTTTGAACCGCGTCCTCTCGAATGCGAGTCCAGTGTGCTAACCACTGCACCACCTCGCTCGTTATAATAAAAGCCAATGGCGCTACAGCAGGTATATATTAAATTTTTATTTATTTTTTATTACATTTGCATTTATTATGCGTATATGTGTTTATTTACTATATGGCACTCCAGTAGGTACATAAAAACATACATGTATTCGAAAGCAACGTTGTGTTATAATTTAAAGAAAACGGTGATGAACTTTCGGAAATATACGATTTTGAACAAACGAACATTTACATTTGTATTTGTATAGTGTGGTAAAATGCGTAAATTAGTACGTTAAGAGCCCGCAATAGACTAGATATAGTAAGGACGCAATAAGCTGACAGCCGGCCCGTAAGCACTGACGGTTAAAAGTCGCCTCTATTCTCAATACGTCGTGCTGTCTGTTCTCTGTTTCAGGTTGTTGCTATCCTCAGGGACCCTTGACCTGTCATCGCTCCATTTGCTCACAGCGGTGGAAATCTTCAAAAGCTATAGACATTGGGTCATATCGAATTGTTTTCCTGAACACATACAGTATGTCGACTGGAAGTCTGCCGATTCCCAATGTCCCCGCGAGGACCGTTTTTTGCAAAGGACTTTGTTGTTGAACCAACTGTACAGACTGCTTCCTAGACATGATTTCTTCTGTTTCACTTTGGATATTTGTTTTGCAAACCGCTATTAAATATCCAGTTACGTTTTGGCATTTTGCGTCTGTGTAAAACCAACGAAACTACCTACGAGCCAGTCTTCATGTAGAGGATGTTAACAAGAGTTTTTATAATCTATTAACAATCAGTCGAATTTCCCCACACACAAAACAGGTCCAGGTCTATCCCAGACTATTATACAGAAACGCCCCAGGACGACCTCGGATACCCACAAAACTAGGATAAACATGGGGTGACCCGGACGTATGGCAGCCCTACAACTGCCTGACGAAGTGCTATGTTGGGTAGTTAACTAATGAATAACATTAATTGTACTTAAATTTAAATTCATTATTCAACACGTAAACAAAGTTTACTAAATATTCTGAATGTCAGTTTTCTTCTACTGTCTGCTTTGTATAACAGCCTTAATTAATTTAATGTTATTTGCTCCAAATACGTACCACATTTGGAGATGACCGTCTCTTTAACAGGAATTCACGAATCAACGTTACTTTCGTGTCAAAATTTGTACAACAGCAGCTGATATGTACGAAACGCGCAGTCCCGTGAGTTGTCAGTACTGGAAGAGAAACAATGATTATCCTGAAACTTCCTGGCAGATTAAAACTGTGTGCCCGACCGAGACTCGAACTCGGGACCTTTGCCTTTCGCGGGCAAGTGCTCTACCAACTGAGCTACCGAAGCACGACTCACGTCCGGTACTCACAGCTTCACTTCTGCCAGTACCTCGTCTCCTACCTTCCAAACTTTACTTTCTGCACGGTTCGCAGGAGAGCTTCTGTAAAGTTTGGAAGGTAGGAGACGAGGTTCTGGCGGAAGTGAAGCTGTGAGTACCGGACGTGAGTCGTGCTTCGGTAGCTCAGTTGTTAGAGCACTTGCCCGCGAAAGGCAAAGGTCCCGAGTTCGAGTCTCGGTCGGGCACACAGTTTTAATCTTCCAGGAAGTTTCATATCAGCGCACACTCCGCTGCAGAGTGAAACTCTCATTCTGGAATGATTATCCTCTCTCACATCCTCTAACCCTACACTGGCCGCGCTTCTAACTCCTCTTGTTCTTGGGTAAGCGGCCAACTTTACTCTGTTCACGGCCTAATTCACCAAGATCAATTAAAATTAAGCACATCTTAAAATATTACTGTCCCTTTTAAGTATTTTTGTTTGTTACTGAGTAGGAGAACTATACTCTTCAAAAGCTATTATTGTTAGTCGACTTAGTTCGGGCCGCAGTTTCTAGACCACTGATCTATATGGTAGTTTTGAATCTTTGTTTATGCTAGAGCAGTGTACTCCTGACGGAACCATACACGGCGCAGTGACGCCACAGGTTAAAGCCAGTACAGTCGCGTCCCGTTTGTGGCGCTGTCGGCGCTTACGGTAATCGCTCCCTTCCCTGTGCTGCCGTCCTCTGTCGCTGGCTGAACTCTGTGGTCACCCCTCTTGCCTTCCTGGCCATAATCTATAATTCGTTGCACTACACTTTTTGTTTAATAGGTACCAAACTTTAATTGAAATGGACATTTTTGCTGTTTCTGGTATAGCGAGAATCGCTGTTACATATCATAGATACATCAACTATTCACTGTGTGTAGTATATTAGAATATTTCATACTTAACCTGGTCATTAATAGATGGCAGCAGGTAATGAGCCTATGTCAGGTACACGCCGCAAGTCTGTTAAGAGCTGCAGGTCGAGCACAATAAAATACGAATGTATTTGAATCCCCACAGCTGGCACACTATATCGACTCTTCCACCCCATTGTAATACAAATGTGCTGCTTAAAGAGTCTTTAAATGGACGGTGACGAAAGATTTTAAGTACCCATAGCGAACGTAAATAAACACAAACGAGAAATCGCTTTTGTTGGTGAAATCCTGCTCTCGTGATAGCATGTGTTTTCGGGAATGTTTAGATATAGTGTGGCTCATTGGTTGAATGGGTAGAGGTCTGACTACGAATCCGAACCTTTTGTGAAATAACAGCAAATTTCCATGTGTTTCACGTGCTAGTTAAACAGTCGGCCCTCCTATAATTGGCTGGGTAAATAACACTAAAGGTTTGAGGGCGCAAGGGCATATGACCTCCAACAGTACAATGTGTCGGAAAACACAAGGGCGCTCAAACCACTCTCTGCATTGAGGGCAGCTTTACTTTAAGCAACACTAATACTTAACACAGAAAACCATATATGTACAAGTAATCCGAAGACGCTCCGACCCTGTCTAAAGAAACGGAAAATTTGAGGGAACTAAGCTGGGTGGGGCAAGCAGGAAGCAGCTCTGTAATACCACGACCATTTTCTTTGGTTATTCGGATACTCGTAGGTTGCTAGGTTTGAACATTCACTAATTGTGACGTTAACACTTTGTGTATGGTGGCGAGAGCACATGCTGTCGTCAGATATATTTTATACGACAGTGTGCATTATGTGGACCCCAAACTAGTTGTTCGTAACGATGTACAGTCAGTAAATTGACTGTTTCGCTTCTCTAACAAAAAACTGCTGTGAAAAATGCAATGCAATGCATGCAATTGAGTGCAGCCCCCGAGGATTCATAGAACATTACGCCAGTAAATGTGATTATGATTGCAAACTGACTGAAATCACATATGCAAAGGAACGGTCTTTTTCATATGATTAGCAAGGTTGCTAGGCGTAACGCAAATATCATTCAATGTGAAGAACTCAGACAATGTGGAAACGTGAAAGCATATGACGTAAGGTTTTGTCTATATCTATTGATGCGATAATCAGCATACGAGTCTGCGAGAACGGGGCAAAATAGTCCGTCTCCAGGATATGTTTTGGTCATACTGTAACAAAAAAATGGTTCAAATGGCTCTGAGCACTATGGGACCTAACTGCTGTGGTCATCAGTCCCCTAGAACTTAGAACTACTTAAACCTAACTAACCTAAGGACATCACACACATCCATGACCGAGGCAGGATTCGAACCTGCGACCGCAGCGGTTGCGCGGTTCCAGACTTAACTTACACGTGGAGTATTGCTAGGACAGTGATGAGCGTGTAGAACAAATGGAGAGAAAAAGAGAGCATACTGGATGACGCGAGGCATGTACAAAACCAGCTACTCCTCACACGAGGGTGTGCGGAGCGTCTAAACTATTGTCTGGGACGAGTCGGACTTCGTCCTAGCGTGCGGTGATACCCCATCCCCTGTCGCAGTTACCGCAATCCTGCAGTCTGTATTGCTGAACAGTATATCGGACCGTTGTCTCGTATGATCGTTTGGAGAGCCTTCGGGTACAGCATTCAATCTTGACTCCCACATATTGATTGCACACTGAACGACAGGCTGTACATTAGCTAGTTTTTACAGCGCGAAGTACTTGCCCTCCTTCAAGCAACTCCACACACCGTTTTTCAGCAAGACAAAGCCCCACCAAGTGTACTGGAGAATGTGTAAACAGTCTTTGAAGAATGACAGATACAGGTACAGCACGGTCGCCTGACGGGTGGTCTATATTATGGATGACTGTCAATGTAGCCGTCACAATACTGAAGCAACCACTGTCGGTGCTTTATTGACTTGCACAAAAACTGCATGAAAGGAGATTACGAAGTAACATATCCGGGCCCTCTATGGTTTCATATTAAGTCTTTTAGATGCTCTAATTTTAGTACTTTGGGTCTTCACACCATACTGAATTTCGACAACCAGAAATCATGTGCTGTTCCATAATTATTCTTGTTGTGTATTATCATACACCTAACACGTGGTGCAAAGTTAATTTTATCGCATGTCCGCCCTAGTGCTACAATTTGCACTATCATCACTACATAATATTCTGACTGACGTAGTAATTAATAAGTTCGACATTTTCATCAAATACAATATAATAATTGAGAAAATAGTGACTTAGGTGACGTGATATAGCTATTATCAAGTCTGACGTACCACATTTCTAATAATCATATCTGTACCACATACACTGTGTGATCAAAAGTATCCGGACCTGGCTAGAAATTACTTACACGTTCGTGGCGCCCTCCATCGCTAACGCTAGAATTCAGTATGGTATTGGCCCACCCTTAGCCTTAGCTTCCACTCTCGCAGGCATACGTTCTTTCAGGTTCTGGTAGGTTTCTTGGGGAATGGCAGCACATTCTTCACGGAGTCTGCACTGAGGAGAGGCATCGATGTCCGTCGGTGAGGCCTGGCACGAAGTTGGCGTTCCCAAACATCCCAGAGGTGTTCTATAGGATTCAGGTCAGTACTCTGTGCAGGCAAGTCCATTACATGGATGTTTTTGTCGTGTAACCACTCCGCCACAGGCCGTGCATTATGAACAGTGGCTCGAATGTGTTGAAATATGAAATCACCATCCGTTAATTGCTCTTCAACAGTGGGAAGTAAGAAGGTACTTAAAACATCAATGTAGGCCTGCGCTGTAATAATGCCACGGAAAACAACAAGGGGTGCAAGCCCCCTCCATGAAAATCACGACCACACCATAACACCAGCGCCTCCGAATTTTACTGTTGGCACTACACATGCTGGCAGATGACGTTCACCGGGCATTCGCTATACCCACACCCTGATATCGGATCACCACATTCTGTACAACGATTCGTTACTCCACACAACCTTTTTCCATTGTTCAATCGTCCAATGTTTACACTCCTTACACCAAGCGATGCGTCGTTTGGCATTTCTGTGTGGCTTATGAGCAGCCGTTCGACCATGAATTCCAAGTATTCGTACCTCCCGCCTAACTCTCATAGTACTTGCAGTGGATCCTGATGCAGTTTGGAATCCCTGTGTGATGGCCTGGAGAAATGTCTGCCCATTACACGTTACGACCCTCTTCAACTGACTGCGTTCTGTCAGTCAACAGACGAGGTCGGCCTGTACGCTTTTGTACTGTACGTGTCCCTTCATATTTCCTATTCACTATCACATCGGAAACAGTGGATCTAGGGATGTTTAGGAGTGTGGAAATCTCGCGTACAGACGTATGACACAAGTGACATCCAATCAGCTGACCACGTTCGAACTCCTTGAGTTCCGCGGAGCGGCCCATTCTGCTGTTTCACGATGTCTAATGACTACTGAGGTCGCTGATATGGAGTACCTGGCAGTAGGTGGCAGCACAATGCACCTAATATGAAAAATGTAGGTTTTTGGGGGTGTCCGGATACTTCGGATCACATAGTGTATATACAATCTACAGAACCCCCTTCTCAAGAAGACGACCGGTTACAAGTATCTAGCAGGTGAAAACGCCACGTTGAAGCAAATAACCGTGCTCAGTGCCTCAGTAGTAGCATCTGACAGAGATGAGGTTCCGACGGAAACACTAACAGGTACACAGAATATGGAATCTGCATATTCCACTGCGGTGACAACTGCAGAATTTGGTGGAGTGGGAAATTTGTCTAATAGTTCATAGAGGTGTAAGTGAAATTTGTAGAGAATACAGTGATAAAGTACTCTCATAATCATAAACATAATGTTGATAAGGGCGTAAAATGAGTATACTGGTAAATTATAATATAATTTTCTATTTTATTGTTGTTGCAAAATCTAAGGAGACGTAGGAAATCTAGTGCTACGTGCAAGCAATGTAACTTCAGTTCGGTATGATCATTTACTCCTGTACAAAAATCTCGATGGGACAAATCGTAAGAAGGAAGTTATTTTGTGAAAGCCAAATATCGATAATTTCGCTTTGCCGCGTAACCAGGCTCTTCTTCGGCCCGCCACGAATTCCTTTCCTGTGCTAACCTCTTCATCTCATAACTATGTCATAACTATAGAAGCCTAAAACAAGCCATCCAGAATTTTGAATATTCCAGGTCTCCTCCACTCTGTACGCTGCAGTGGGATGGTGCAGGGCGTTACAAATCTCACGGTCTCGCAGTACGACTTCAAAGATAACAAGATGACTGTTTGTCGTACCGTTTCTACCAAAGCACCAAGATTTGATTTAACGACTCATCGCCCTCTAGGTTGTTACAGAACTCAGATTAGGGAATGAAATGCGCCGTGTCCTTTCTAAAGGAGCCATTCTGTCATTTTCCTTAATCAATTTAGGGATACGACAGAAAACATAAATCTAGATGACGAGACGAAGACATAAGCAACCTGCCAGTGTTTCAACCACTCATAGGTACCGTTTCTACTTAGAATAGACTTTCTCTGATAGTATCTTCTGTCAATCAATTTCAGTGCCCTCGTCAATGGTGAAATCCCAGAAGACTTGAGTTAGGAGTATTACGGCAAGGTGCATTCAATAAGTAACGAAACTTTGTTTTCTTCCTGAAAGCACGTTGATTCTATAAAGGACTGCAATACGCCCTGTTATTCCACACTCTTTTGGCTACGAAACCCAATTTTTCAACATAATCTCCTTTCAATGCGACGACCTTACGATACCTTACTGGGAGGGCCTGTATGCCCGCATGGTACCGCTCCACTGGTCGACGTCGGAGCCAACGTTTTGATGAGTCAATAACATTCCCATCATCCACGTACAGCTTCCCGAGGAATGCATCCTTCATTGGGCCAAACAGATGGAAGTCGGAAGGTACGAGATCCGCGCTGTTGGGTGGATGAGGAAAAACAGTCTGGTACGCAGACTTGTGTGAGGGCTTGCGTTGCCACGGAGAAGGAGAACTTCGTTTACATTTTTGTGGCGACGAACACGCTGAAATCATTTCTCCAACTTCCTGAGGTTGTCTGCGGCCGGCCGGCACTCGGGAGATCGGACGTGGTTGCGCGATCTTGTTGCGATGATGACACACGCCTCGCCCAACGACTCACTGTGCTTTTGTTCAATGCCAGGTCTAGGTAGACATTCTGCAAGCGCGTATGACTATCTGCTATGCTCCGGTTTTTCGCCAAAAGAAACTAAGGAGAGCTCTCTGCTTGGAACGCACCTCCGTTACAAACGCCGTTGTGAAGGCTATGTGTAGCACCACTACCTATAGGAACTTCACGAAACTATAGGGACGAAGGGGGAATATTCCACGGTGCTCCACAATAAATTCCGCATCTTTTCAACGAAACTGGTCGTGCTGCATTGCATATTGATCACCTTTCGCATAATTCATTTATGGCGAAGACTGACGTAGTTCTAGGGTATTACATCATCGTGTGTACAGGGTGTAACAAAAATTATTTATACCGTAACAGAGTAGTTTAGGTGAAGTTAAGACGAAGGAATTGCTATGGAACACTTATGGTCTAACAAGCCGGGAAATAACCTCATATTGGTCTAGAAAAGCAAAGTAAGCTACAGCGCATGCGCGCCGCTTTATTTTGGCTAAAAGTGTTCTTGAATATTAAAAACCACTTGTTCTTGAACTTACAAAACGTAAAATAGACGTTTATGTAAATTTTGCCTCAAAACTGTGGTTTTTAACAATATAAAATAGTTTTGTTTGTCCGGCCTTCGTACTTCGAAACTACTGTGCTTCTAAAGGTTAGTATAGATCCAATTATGAAGGTAATTAATTTTTTCATAACGTTCAGAAAAGTCATTTTTCTTTCGTTACCGTGATGTGAAAGCAGAAATTAATAATGTGAACGAGAAACAGCCGACTAAACCGATGGCGTAAGGGAGAAAGACAGACAGACAGAGAGAGAGAGAGAGAGAGAGAGAGAGAGAGAGAGACAGGATATTGGAAATCTCACGTGGCGCGTATGCGCTGTAGATTAAGTGGCCTTTGTAAGCCAATGTGAGGTTATTGCCCGGATTGATAGACGGCAAGTGTCTAATATCAAACGGTTCGTCTCGCATTTCCCTACACCACTGTGGTACGTTGTAAACAGCTATCGTTACCACCCTATATAGCTCAGATGAAGAGCAGCTGTGCCCGTTAGTTTGCATGGCTTGTCCCGTATGCGAAAGAATATTTCCTCGACGAATCCTGTACACATATGCTTTTCGCGTTCTTAGTATCACGTTGAGCTAAAAATGGCAAATGGAAAAGTAAAGAGCACAGCATACATTCAAAAGAAGTTAACATCTTACTTAGAGTTGTAAGGAAACTTGATACGAGGTGCATATTTCAGTGCTAGTGATTTAACTGTTCCGTCATGATCATTGAAAAATCGGCCGTGTTCTTTTCAAAGGAACGTACAACACCCTTCTTTATACACAACACTACAGAAGTCATGTCAGCTGTTATTTAACAAAACGTATGAACGTTAATTTAATATAGGCAGTCCCCCATAGTCAACTGTGGTAAAGTATTCACTAAAACACACACACACACACACACACACACGTACGAAAGTAAGCGTACGCGCAGACACTCACAGATATACTGACTGGCAAAAGAAGTAAATGAGCGAGAAGGGAACGAGTAAACGAAATGCAACTTCACAGTTTTACAGGGTATGGAATGGTATTTCAATGATCACAAAATGTAGGCAGTCTAACTTCTCCAACACGTATTTTCGACGAAAAAACCAAGACGGACTGCAGATGGTTTCTGTTAGTCACACAAATCTGTAATTGTGTGTTGTAGGCATCTAAAATCAAGGCCGCCAGTTCCATTCAAATATACTTTAACTAACTACCTTATTAACTTTTCCATGAAAACTACTGAACCAACTTTTACGTGCAATATTGACTATATACTTTACCAGTAAATCATTCTCCCATGTTAACAGTTACATTAACGAATGTTAATGTTCTATGGTATGTACTGTGTGTATGGTTCTGAGCAGAGCAACATCGAAAGTAATCAAGGAAATTAATTGGCAGCCCCACTTTCTGTACTTACATGTCCCATAAACACAAGTACACGTAGGTGAACATACACATGCCATAATCTGCCAACAGTGAAACGTTAAATAAAAATTAATCATTTATCTCGATTATTTGTTGAGTAATTGTGTCAGAATAAAGTTACTCTTAGATGAATAATAAACTTTCTTGAAATTCAAATTCTGTTACAACATTGTGCAATAAGTTTCCACAACATTTAACTACATTTTTGCGGTTAAATCGTTTTTCAGTATAACAAATTTCTGAGAGACTTTGTTATGAAAGTGATAGTCAAAATTACAACCCTCAGAAAACAGTCAGGGTTTGTGTCAGGAACCTACCACAGGCAGTCTGACTTGACTCAGTAATAGCCTGTATGCACACGTAAATTAAGCTTTATTCATAAAAGAACACACAATAAATACTAGTCCATGTGATTTATATTGATACAGCAAAAGAGTACTCTGCCTGTGAACAACGATGCGTAGCACTACGTCAGCGTCATCGAGTATCGTGTAGTTTCAGCTTCAGCGTTTACGATGCTCAGAGATGGGTCTGGTTCTAATTAACAATTGCCACAGAAGACTGTTTACAAGTTCCACATTTTCGCTACCGGAGCCAATGACCATCCGAGGCAATATTTCCATGGAGTTATACAGATGTTAAGCTGGTGTCCAGTCCGAGATGTGTCCACTACGATGGGGTGACTACTGACTGGTGCTTCGTCCTCGCGCCTTACACCTTTTCCATTGTCTCGCTTTTGCCTCCTTAACACAAAGCGACTTTTCTCCAGCTTTTCTTATCTTACCGTTACAATTCTGTTGATTCAATACATCGAACAGTAACACATACAGTATTTTCACAGATTACATTAGATGTAGAGAAATGGTTCATACTCGGTAATAAACATAACAACAGAATATGCATAAAACAGGGGCTAAATATTATCTATAAACTACTGAAAATTATTAATGACAGAGTGTTGGTGTTACAAACCATTTCGGCATTAGAAGTATTCGAGTCAGGATAAACTAAGACTGAATGGTTGAGCGAGAATTTTCACCTCGCATCTCAGGGATGTGAATACAAAGCCCAATGCTCTGCGCCATCTCGCTCGATATGTTGCTTGCTGGGCAAATCAGTATTTTCCCCGAGACTAACGTCCCTGTGACTGAAACCGTACTATATGCACCAAATACGACTGATACGACCTTTTCATTGATTCTTTCTACGAAAAGTTACAACAGCCACAAGTCGCACTCAGGTTGTTTTATTGACCAGTTTCGCTCTTTAAATGAACAAGAGCAGCATTAGAAACTCTGGAATGTACACTGTAAAATATACAAAATGTGATAATACGAAATCTAACATTGATATTACAGAACAAATTCCATTTACAATGTGTTAACTTAGTTTAAAGTGTAGTAGTTGGCTGATTACATGGACAACGCCAGAGATTAAGTACGCTGTACTTCGGTACTGGCAACGTCCGTGGCGATGTGTATTCAAAGACAACGTAGTAATCTTTTTGAGCGAGATAAGAATATGCACTCAATGGCTAGAATCTATCTCACGAAAAACCAATGAATTTCAATTACTTCACTTCAATCGAACTATGGTAACCTACTGACATTTGTTACGGAATTCATATTGCTATAGGAAACAAAAATTTGCATTCTTAATCGCAGTTTTTATGGGCGTATGTATAGACATGCCATTCTTATGGCAAACTGCCGCCACACTAAAGGCACTTTGTTAAATGCCTTGGAGGAATTGGAATTTTTCTAGAAAAGAAGAAAAACGTGCAAAACGAATTTAATTTACATGGATTCTTCCAGTTATTTAACGAAGCGCTGTAAATAAACACCAAAGTCATAATACCTGCCGTATCATCCGAACAGAAATACTTCGAAGAACTGTATTTTTTAATATATAACTGCAAAGATATTTTTAAAGGCGTACTTTATAAAATGTATTTTAACAGTTACGGCAGCTGTTAAAGACGTATTTTTAAAATATATTTTGAAAGATATTGCAGCACAATGAAATTATATGCAGTGCACGAATGACATGCCTACATATACACCTGTAAAAGCGGCGACTTAAATTTAAAATTTTAATTTCCTGTTGCAATACGTATTTCCTGACAAATGCCAATACTTCACCATAGTCCGATGGTAGTGTAGTAAGTGAAACACAGTACATTGGCTCTTTGTGAAGCAGATTTGAACCAATGGGTATATACACCGTCCACTCACATTAATATGACCACCTGTCAAAAGCCTACACAACCGTCTTTCGCAGCGCGAATAGCTTCGAGACGTGCAGGACGAAAGTCAATGAGGTTCTGGAAGGTACCGACAGGGATATGGAGCCATGCTGACTCCAGTGCCGTGGACAGCTGTGGTAGATTTCTCTGGTGAGGATCCACGGCTCGAACAGCCCCATTGAGAAGGTCCCACAGATTCTCGACTAGTTTCAAATACAGAAATTCTGGTGGCCAGGGGAGTACGGTAGACTCTTCCTGGTGCTTTCCGAATCACACACGGACACTACGAGCTGCATGAAAAGTTGAATTGTCCTGCTGATAGATGCCATCGTGCTGTGGAAAAACAAACTACACGTACGGTGGACACTGTCCCCAAGGATATATGCATACTTCTCTTGATCCGTTGTGCCTTCCACAATAGAGATCACCTAGGTAATGCTCTCCACCCTGAACCGTTCCGACGCCTGTTTTCAGACGTTTCATGGCGTACACGCCAACGACCGTTTGTAAGATGGAGCGTAAAACGTGATTCATCTGAAAAGGCCATCTATCCCCACCCAGTGGACGTCCAGTTGCGGTACTTGTGTATAAATTCCAGCCTTCGTCGCCAATGAGCAGCAGTCGGCATGAGTGCGTGAACCTGGCGCCTGCTGCGGTGGCCCATACACAACAACATTCTCTGAATGGTCGTTGAGTAAAAATGGCTCAAATGGCTCTGAGTATTATGGGACTTAACTGCTGAGGTCATCAGTCCCCTAGAACTACTTAAACCTAACTAACCTAAGGACATCACACACATCCATGCCCGAGGCAGGATTCGAACCTGCGACCGTAGCAGTCGCGCGGTTCCAGACTGTAGCGCCTAGAACCGCTCGGCCACCCCGGCCGGCGGTCGTTGAGTAGAAACTGTTGCCAGCTCCTCGGTTTATCTGGGCGATCAGTTGTTCAACAGTTGCACGTCTATTCGCCCGTACACATCTTTACAGCCGCCGGTCACCCCTGTTGTATGTGGCCCTTGGCGCTTCACAGTTACCTTGACTCTAGGTTTAGGCAGCGCCATTTTGCCATGCACGGTATACTTTCACCACAGCAGGACACAAACATTTTACAACCTTAGCCATTTCGGAAGTACTTCCACCCTTGGTTTGAAAGACAATGACCATGCCCTTTAGGTTCAAAAATGGTTCAAATGTCTCTGAGCACTATGGGCCTCAATTTCTGAGGTCATCAGTCCCCTAGAACTTTGAACTACTTAAACCTAACTAACCTAAGGACATCACACACATCCATGCCCGAGGCAGGATTTGAGCCTGCGACCGTAGCGGTCGCGCGGTTCCAGACTGTAGCGCCTAGAACCGCTCGGTCACTCCGGCCGGCTGCCCTTTTGGGCGTCAGGTAAATCGCTCAGTTTTCTCATTGCGACAACGACCGCATATTTTTTTCCTGACTCTAGTTTTGTGTAGTATTAACTCTGGTGGGTTTCGCCTAACTTCGTGAGGTAAGTTGCGTCCAGGTGCATCTCGGATTTGGGTTATCTTCACGTCTGCACATTCGGTTAGACGTCGTGCACATCTGGGGGCATCTCCATTCAAAGATTCAGGGGTGCTACTGGTCGGTTATAGAGATCCCTTGCGTCGCTGGGTCTTTCCAATTGATTGACGAGTGGGTTTTATGCAGGACATGATGAGTTGTTGAGTTGTAGAAGTGAGTTGCGGGCTCACGAAATCTATCGATGACACATAATTCTTCCGCCGCTTCATAAAGGTAATGTGCTGGGAAGTTTTACGAGACGTGGAAGGGACATCGTAAGGCCTTGTTTTGTATTTGTTGCAACTTCTGTATGTGACAGCCGGCTGCGTTACCCCATAAAGGATAAGTCCATAACTGGACAAATGCATGCCCTGTAGAGTCTCAGTCCACGATCGATGGGTAGTGAAGATGAGAGGCTGAGCGCTGTGTTCAGTGCTCCCAACCTCTGCTACACCTTCTTCCAAACTCCTTCCACATGAAGCCTCCACTTAAGTCGCCCGTCAATGGTGACTCCTAGGTATTTCGCCGAGGTCATCTAGCGGATATCTTCGCCAAAAAGTCAGACCATATTTAGTTGGAGCAATGGCCTCTCCCTAAAGAGTAGAGCGCGGTTTTTGTTTGTGTTGAATCCAATACGATTTATCGCGTCCCAGCGCTCCAGTTCTTAACGTTTCTTCATCTACATCTACATCTACAGCCATACTCCGCAAGCCACCTGACGGTGTGTGGCGGAGGGTACCTTGAGTACCTCTATCGGCTCTCGCTTCTATTCCAGTCTCGTATTGTTCATGGAAAGAAGGATTGTCGGTATGCCTCTGTGTGGGCTCTAATCTCTCTGATTTTATCCTCATGGTCTCTTCGCGAGATATACGTAGGAGGGAGCAATATACTGCTTGACTCTTCGGTGAAGGTATGTTCTCGAAACTTTGACAAAAGCCCGTACCGAGCTACTGAGCGTCTCTCCTGCAGAGTCTTCCACTGGAGTTTATCTATCATCTCCGTAACGCTTTCGCGATTACTAAGTAATCCTGTAACGAAGCGCGCTGCTCTCCGTTGGATCTTCTCTATATCTTCTATCAACCCTATCTGGTACGGATCCCACACTGCTGAGCAGTGTTCAAGCAGTGGGCGAACAAGCGTACTGTAACCTACTTCCTTTGTTTTCGGATTACATTTCCTTAGTATTCTTCCAATGAATCTCAGTCTGGCATCTGCTTTACCGACGATCAACATTATATGATCATTCCATTTTAAATCACTCCTAATGCGTACTCCCAGATAATTTATGGTATTAACTGCTTCCAGTTGCTGACCTGCTATTCTGTAGTTAATGATAAAGGATCTATCTATCTGTGTATTCGCAGCACATTACACTTGTCTACATTGAGATTCAATTGCCATTCCCTGCACCATGCGTCAATTCGCTGCAGATCCTCCTGCATTTCAGTACAATTTTCCATTGTTACAACCTCTCGATACTCCACAGCATCATCTGCAAAAAGCCTCAGTGAACTTCCGATGTCATCCACCAGGTCATTTATGTATATTGTGAATAGCAACGGTCCTATGACACTCCCCTGCGGCACACCTGAAATCACTCTTACTTCGGAAGACTTCTCTCCATTGAGAATTACAAGCTGCGTCCTGTTATCTAGGAACTCCTCAATCAAATCACACAATTGGTCTGATAGTCCATATGCTCTTACTTTGTTTATTAAACGACTGTGGGGAACTGTATCGAGCGCCTTGCGGAAGTCAAGAAACACGGCATAATTCACAGTCTACAAGACCGTTGCATCATCTATAACATTCTTATTTTAATTCTTCAGGTAAAATATGCGATGTAGAGCCTAAAACGAACGTAAGGGAAAATACGTTATGTATTGACAAACAAATAAGAATAAGAAATAAATATTTAGAAAAAACATTAGTTCCTTGAACGTACCACACTATCTATGACAGAAACTGAAACAAAAAGCCTGTACAGCGTCGAAAATTTTTTTTTGTTCTTTGAAGCGTCCATATGTCTATTTCCGTTACAGTCAGTAGCTGCAAGCGGAGGTCTGCTTATGAAAAGGAAGAAGCAAGTCAGAAATATTTGCTTTTAGTTAACAGCGCATGATAGGAAAATGATTATTCAAAGTAGTAAAATATTCGTAGTGAAGCATACCATGTAAGCTGAACTCGAAGTCAATAGTAAAACATAAAATATGTGTACAACATCATTACACTGGATAATTTGTCCAAACAGTGAAGATATATGTACACTGGGTAACGCATGACCCCCACGTACTCATAGTTACAGCAACTCTGACCGTTGTGTTTACATGTAAAGGTCACGTTAATAGTTACAGAAAGTGCCGATAGCTGGTTCTTTGGTCCATAAGCGAAAAGCGCGAGAAAAAAGTTTCCGTTTCCTTCTTTTGCTTTTTTCAAAACAGAAAGTAATTAAATTACTTTTAATGCATATTGCAAAGGATAAAGAATAAATTTTTTATAAGTTTACATTTGAAATTCGTGAGCTTCTTGTCGGATCTCAGATTCTTCATAAGCGTGACTATTTGTGCCAAAAATCTAGCGTGCTCTAGATTTTCCTTGAGTTCTTCTGTGGGAATTTGTGTAGGTACTTTCTTGAGCACAGCTTTGATTGGCTTGGGGTGCACGGTCGGGAAGGTGTTGCTCGGAATGCCGTTCTCTCCTGCCGTGGCCTGGACGTAATCTTCAGTGGAAATAACTTAAACCCTAATAACATTATCATTGACATACTGGATTGTAAACTGGGTTTTGCAGTTCGCCTTCAGCCATTTGTTCAGTTCACGGTAGCTTTCATCGTGGTCTAGCACAATCGACAGTACTTTATGTGAGGTCATCACCCATGTGGTGGCGTCTTCTTGCTCAGCTGCGGCACGTTCTTGTGTTAATGCTTCGGAGCTGTTACTTGTCTCGACTGGTGGCTCAGCGCTGTTTTTACTCTTTTAGTTGCGTGCCGTCTTCTTCCGTGGTGGTTTGGAGAAGCCTGAGTCGTCGGCCACGGTCGAAGGATGCGTTTCCCCCGCCGTCATGTTTTCTCTGCGCAGTCGTACTTTCTTCCATGCGCTCAGCAAATTATCTTGCATCTTCGTCTGAGGAGTACTGTGAATCATAGTCCATTTCCATAGCCGTATCCGTCTTCGGTGCAACGCCAGATGTGGCCGCAGACGGAATAATTTTCGACTGACAATGATCCGCGCGCTCCGTAGCGTCGTAGTGGTAGCGGCTGTTAGCTGCCTCTCCCGCCCGGGCGCTGAGTATTTCCGTTCTCGTCGATATGACTCACTCGTATCACTGTTTTTCTGCGTCCCCTCCCCCTCCCCTCCTGACACGCTTTATATACCCTCCACTGCTAGTGCTGCCACCTGCCGTCTGTGAGTGGTTATTGCACGTTGACGTCGAACATAGACGGTGCTCACATTAATGTGACTACACTGTGTATATAGCGCCTTATCTCGCTCAATAAGGTTACTACATTCTCTTTGGATACACATTGACATGGGAGTTGTAGATATTTAATCTCTGGCGCTCTCAATGTAATCAGCCAATTACTATAGTGTAAACGTAAGTTATCGAATTGTAAATGGAATATGTTCTTTAATGTCATTGCAAGTTTCTTTAATGTCACACTCTACAAATTTTACAGTGTACATTCCAGAGTTTCTGATGCTGCTCTTTGCGTGTTGCTCAGTTAAAGAATGAAACCAGTGAATAAAAAGTTTTGAATGCTACTTCTGGCTGTTGTGGATAACTAGACGTTTACATTGCCATGATTTTGATTCAGAATAGCATTAAGTATTCTCCAGCGTCGTGGAGAGTAGTGTTTCTTTCACCAATCACACTTTTTCGTATGTAGAATTCGATCATAGACAGTGACGAGCTTTTGATACAATGTAAATGTATTACACGTTTCATTCGTGTTGGAAATCACTGTCTGTCCAAGTACTGTGTGACACGTTCTTCCCACGGTGGAAGCACTATTATGCTGATTATGTCGTCCATCTACGATAATTTGTTTAAATTATCCGAACTGTGGCGGAGCGTCAACCATTGGCAGTAATTATAAAACAGTTTTATTTTCAGTAATAACCGCAAACAACTTGTACAGGAATACCGCGACGTTTATATCATATTCAGACATTTGTTCCTACAGGACGAATGGTCGTCACTACTGTATTTTAAAATAAATTTCACTATTCTTCTATTTGGGATTTTGTTTCCTTATCATTTTGACATATAGTATTGGTTACCTTTCTGATTATAAAAATGACTATTTGAAGACGATATAAACGTCGAAATAACAAATAGCTACAAAATTTGTTTTCCAGTGCTAGTGTTCGGCTGGTAAAAAGAGATGTAGTGGCATACAGTCACTGATCATCATAGTGTCTTATTTTAAATCCCATACCTCTCTCCAGTGCCCCATGTTGGAATGTTGAGAGTGATTTGTACATCAGTTGGGAACATTAAACTCGACAAGTATCCTGGTGCCATGGTAGGGCAGTTCATCCACTACACATTCAGTCACCATACTCATTCACACAACGCAGATAAACACGTGACGCACTTAGGATACAGAATGAAGGCACATCACACCGTTTTTCGAAAACGTTTCACTGAGGAAGACAGAACTGCTGTGCTTTCTCTCAATCGTTGAAAAAACACCAAAATGATAGATATCGAGTTAAGTTAAAGCAGGATAGAACATAAACTAAAAGCGCCCAACAGAGGAAAGACCACTGAACCTGATAAGACATTTATACAATTCTAAATAGACCAAGTCCCTCTTCTAACAGCAATCTGTCGCAGGTCACTCGAGGAACGAATCGTACAAAGTGATTTGAAAAATAGGTAGATAAATCCTGTTTTCTAGAAGAGTCGTCGAACAGATGTACAAAACAATAGTTCTATATCACTGACGTCAGTATGTTATAAAATTTTGGCATACTTTTTGTGCTCACGAATTATGACTACTGTGGGGTCCTAAAATCTCCTCTGTAGGAGTCAATACACAGTCTATAATGTGTAATCGCTACTCAATCTGTTTGTCCATTACATTTCAGAGGCTTGCAGCTACTGAACAACCCATTTTGATGATCTGTTAATGCAGGGTAGTATTATTTTCCATCTTCCTTTGTCACACACGCACTTGAACACTGTGGGTGCAGTGAGCAACATCTAGCGGAGAAATTTCTCCAGTTGCATGTTTCGTAACTACAAGTATAGTGTTTCGAAACTGGAGTTACTGTACAGCGTTTGTCCTTCAGTTGTATCAAGCGTTTCATTTTCTGACGCGGCCAAACTTGGCAGAAATGTCATGATTAGTTTTATGCAATTCTCACAACAGAGGTATGTTTCTATGCGACACCTCAGTTCTCTTTCTCGTGTTACAGTCTTGTCGTGTATGTAGATGCTACCGCTACTAATTTCTCATGGATGTGCACTTTTAACACCTCCAAATAAGCTGCACCATCCGCAAATTAGACTCCAACAATCATGTTGTATCCCCTCGCTTCCAATCCTAGTGTGCTGCCGCGCCTCTACCTACACATCTCATGAACCCTCCATCTGCACACCCTCCACATCCTCTCCCAAAGAAATTTCAACCGTCTCCCTCTTCCGAAACACGAACTCTGCCCTGACATATACCCATCCTACCAACTCTGAATGCATTCCACCCTACCCACCCCACCCTCTCCCAAGGGCTTCCTCCTTGTCCTCTGTCCATACCACACCTGTCCCACCCCCGTTTTCGTTTCAAATTTATTGATCCCAATACCTGATAACGCTCTCTCCTCTTCCCCATCAGCCACCCCTGTCTCGCCACCACAGCTCACCAGTCCTCAGTCATCGTCACCGCTGTCCTGTATCCCTCCGTAACACCCTTTCTTTTCAACAACAGTCTACCACCCCATGACAGGTTTTAGTGTTATTCAAGTGTTTTTAACTGTGCTGTCTGTCCACATTTTTATCACTGTTTTTAAACAATTCATGAAGACAGCATTATTTCTTAAATTTTTCCATTAACATCATCCTTTTATGAATTTTACTTCGTGGTAAGTATGTCTTATTGTTTTGTGTTTAGTATCTAAGTTGATGAATAATGGTACTGGCTGAGGAGTGGGTTGATTGTACCGGTGCCAGCTCCTCCCCAACCCCGCCCACGTGGGGCGAGGGCGGGGGGGGGGGGGGGATGAAATAACAATACATGAAAAAATTGGAGTTGCATTGTTTTTCAGTTATATTAAATAAAATAAAAATATCTTGCAATGACAAACTGTTGAGTACTCAATTTTCCTAGATTTCATTATTCTGACAAAAGAGGTGACACGTGTAAGTGATTAACACACGCATTTTAAATGCTGCATCGTTAGTATTTTGATGAAGAAAGCACCACACAAATTCCATACGACGTGCTGAGCAGGTCGTCCCAGTACCAGCGACTTCTGAATGCTGTACACGAGTAAGTTGTTTTTCTGCCATGATTCTCCAAACGCTTATTTGATAAGTGCTCACAAAACAGTCACAGCACGTGCACAAGCTGCAGATACATAACTAAACCTCCCTTCCACGGCGTCCTCACAATAAGGATTTCTCAGATCACGCCTTCCGCCGCAAAAGTTCGCTGTTTCTCGGAAGCGACTATAAACTGCAGCAAAGATACTTTTGGTGTGGATGTCTCCTGTTAAGAAATCAAAGGCGGCAGATACAGAGCGTCTCATCCTATGCATATCTCCTCTCTCTAACACACACAAATATCAGTCTGCTTAACGGTTGGCTTTTGAGTATACCTTAGAATAATCCTCTGTATGAGACTGTATTACCCTTACAGCTTGTCGGCCACATCCTGAAACACTCTACTGCTGCGCGTTATATAACAAGATTTCTGTGGAAGAAGGAGGGCAGAAGGAAGATGAGTGTTTAACGTACCGTCGATAACGAGGTGCAGCGTGTACGCTGCTCTTGGGATACTCGCGTGGTTCGACCTCTTTATTAATTTAAGTGCACGCTATGCCCGCACCGATACAGCTGTCAGAATTTTAAATCCGTTTTTGGGCTCCAGGTTCTGTTTACTGGTGGATCGTTAAGGACTGAATAATTATTTCATTAGCAGCGAAGAAACTTGTTTTCAAAGCATTGAAAGGTGGCTATTTATTCGATACATTGTTATAGCAGTCCAGAGACGCCACTTCTCAAGCACACGGCAACATACGCTAAATCTTTGACTGTGGAAGTAATGTTCCCCACAGAATTCAAATTCTTTTTATCACTTTAAGTACTTCTGATTACTATTCTAGTCACTGGTAAAAAAAATGGTTCAAATCCCTCTGAGCACTATGGGACTTAACTCCTAAGGTCATCAGTCCCCTACAGCTTAGAACTACTTAAACCTAACTAACCTAAGGACATCACACACATCCATGCCCGAGGCAGGATTCGAACCTGCGACCGTAGCGGTCGCGCGGTTCCAGACTGTAGCGCCTAGAACCGCTCGGCCACCGGGGCCGGCAGTCACTGGTCAAATTAACAGCTTTAAGTCCGCCTTCAATAAACTGGAAATTAGATCTTTAGGATCAAGAAATAAGTTTAAGTAAGTCTCGATGATCTGATAGCCCACCAGAGGTATGGTTACTATAGTTAGCCCTCGTAGTTCTTGTCTCTGAAGTTTATTCCATTATTAGCAACAGCTTTTAATTTACAGTCCTCTAAAAATCAGATAAAATAATTTCCTTCAGGTATCTTCAACAAAATCACTACACAAACATATAATTATCTTAAATTCTTCAAATACATTTATTGCATTTCGCAACATACATGTCATAGATTAACTTCTCATGGTCGGGGTTCAGAGTTATGTAGAACTTTCTGAACGACATCATATTCGTCGTTGATTGCAGAAATTATTTGTTTCACCATTGTAATTTCGTCCTTTGGGCCATTTTCAAGTGGTGCTACAAAAGCTAAAAGAATATAGAAATGAAGCACAGAGTATGTATACAAAACAGCACAGACATGTCATGTAGACAGTAGTACATTATAAAAATGCTGAAATTAATCCATTACATTTTGCTTCAGCACACGTCATACTTTAAAACCTTACGACATGTATACATGTCATCGTCAACAACAAGCCTTTTCACAATAAACATACAGTAACATCAAACGAGTTCGAAGCTCTGTACGTCATGCAGTGATGTAAATTACGTAAACTCCTACCAATCTTAAGGTCCTTCACATAAATTGCTACAAATCAATGTTCTAACATACTGTTTAGATGTGAACTAAGGCCGTTGGCACAAAAGCACGTGCACAAATAAAACTGTATGTGCATTTATCATAGAACATTCCACCAATAACGATTGTAGGCTTCATATCATAACAGATTTTCAGCTTTTTACATCTGTTGACAACATACTGCTTTCTAGGTGATGATATAGTCGTAAGGCGTAAGATGATGGGATAGGAAAATTTATTTATAGCAGAGTAGCATAAAAATAAATATTTTATGTGTTCAAAGTTCTCACACTGACTTGGGTACCCATACAGAACATGGCAACAGAAATATTACATATTTTGTTGCTTGTGTATACATTACAATCGATGAAAAAACATAAAAGGAGCAAAATGCTTGCCAATGATAGAGCCAACAGTGCAGCATAACACATTTGGACAACACATCACAGGACGCTACATCGTAAATACAGGATGTCTTTTTATCAAGCCTTAACATGGGGAATTTAATCATGTAAAAACGTATGCATCTATAATAATAAGTGCTAAAGTGCTTAAAATCCTACCTACAAAGTGTAAAGTCTAAATATACAATATTATGATGCAGTGCTGAAATGTATTAGATTAAATTAGGCAAGACACATTCTAAACATGAAATGAAATACAGAGGATAAAATTAATTTACGAAAGTAAAATGTATGGGACTGCACTTAATTCTCCCTCGTTACTATGTACAAAATTTGCAATATAATTGAAAACATCTGGAGCACTTATAAAACTAGTTACACAGCATTTATGGAGAACTGGTAAGATAAGAGATGTTAAAAATAAATAAAATGAAGATGAAAATAAAAAATGGTAGTGTACATGATTCTTGCATATTACCAAATAAAAAAGTCGTTGGCAGCATAAGTGTCATGAAATCAAGATACACACGTTTCTGTACAAATTTTAGGGCAGTAATCCCACATCAGATGGGAAAGATACTGCGTCCTTATGCCATATTACTTTTTGTTATCTGCACATAAAATGGACTGGAAATTATCCAAAAATCTCCCATTTCTGAAATCACTTTGGTCATTAGATAAGTCGTCAAGATGATTTTTAATATAGTCGTAAATTTCTGTTTCTTCGAGAATTTTCATAATTCTTTTTTTAGGTACTGTATGCGGTATTGTAAGGGCTGAATCTATGTTGCTCACCATATCTTTAAGCTCACTTAAATATTTGCTGAAGGTAGAGGTACTGCTCTCTGTCTGCCCAATATGCTCTTTAAACCTGTCACTGAACGCCTGCCCAGTTTCTCCATTATAACGTTTTCTGCATACGATAGACACGTTACGTAACTTTGATGTGAAAGCTTTCGTAGCAAGACGAAAACCGAATGCAGAACACAATTCCAACATTCATCATTTCATTTTTTCGATATTTCTTCCTTTGACTCCAATTCCATAGTAGGAGCTGCTTCGCTGCATCGGGCTTCCTTTTGAGGCGGACCACTGTTGAATCGGGAACTCGCATCCGCCGACGCTATCTGCCATTTCTTCCTCCGCATTTGCCAATCCCCACGATGAATCAACAAACTAAAACTTACATTTATAGTATTACACTCATTGACGGAAAAAAATCGCAACGCAAAAACATAATTAATGCAGAGCAATGAACTTTCGTGAATACGTTTATCTAGGTAACATATTTCAGTGACTGGCGTTGCAAATTCACAGGTTAATGCAAGCACGAAAAAAGCAATTGCAAACGTGAAATGCGGGTACATTAATAATCGGTGTAATCGCCAGAATGTTGAATACAGGCACGCAAACGTGCATCCATTGTGTCGTATAAGTGCCGGATGTCAGTTTTTGGGGTGGAGTTCCATGCCTGTTGCACTTGGTTGGTCAAAACAGGGACAGATAACGATGCTCGTGTTACTTGATTTGGTGATATTAAGGGCATTCGCAAGGAACGTTGGTCGAATCAACACCGCCATCAATGCTATAGTGGTATACGTTCCGTCGAGATGTACGTTAAACAGAACATCCCGTCACATGTTCAGATTTGTGGTGTTACTTGTAGTGGCGATGTGGAAACATGCTTCTCATGTAATGAGAGTGGGCACCAACATCTCAGTTGTTAGAAGCGGGTTTTTGTCGTCAGAAGTTTTCCTGAACAGCGTCAAAAACTGACAACTGGCGATCTCGTTCCACCTGATGCTAATTCTAGTGGTAATCCACAGGCCAGTTTGAGCTTATCCGCGGGAAATTTCCCCCCGCTAAATTTGAAGACGGTTTCTGTGCCGTCTGCTTCCCTTGCCGATGCTCAGGTGCTGTAACATAAGCGACGTCTTACACGGGATGCAAATGTTTCCGATGTGGAATCCCCCATGTTACCCCCTTCTGTGTCAAGTGTCTCTCTTGGTGATACAAACTGAGTAGTAGCCTCCCATCCTCCTGTGGAGGGTGTGGGGGCAGCGGATTCGGGCGCTCGTTCGATCTCTGGGGTGGGACTCATGAAGTCGCGTTAGGTCTCGGGTGTGTGTCATCCGTCCCCCTCTCCGACTCCGCCCCTCTCCCCCCCCCCATCCCCCACACACACACACTGATGTCGAAGTCTTGCGAACAGAGACGACACCGCCTCCCTTTTTCCGTGTCGACCGCCATCGACGGTGCTTCTGTTACGCAACCTTCGGAGCTTCCTTGAGGCGATTTTGCCTGACGGCCGGCGTGCGCAGGGTGTCCAAACGGATTGCGCTGTCTCGCGCAAGAAATCACGGCGTAAGAGTTTTGCAGCGCGTGGGGCTAGTCTCTCTTCCTCCGACTCGTCTATGGACTCCATAGTGGATTAATGGTCGGAATGTGGAACAGATAGACTTTACTTTTATACCAGTCTGGTAGATGACTCGGGCATACTACCTTATTACTTTCAGTATCAACCGCATTGAATCTGAGTTACGTTTGGCTGTTCGCCGTCAGTTTATTTATGATTCTAGTGCACTATTACATTCTTGCAGGAAGTATGGTTTACCATCTTTTCTCTTCTCGAGTTTCAGACCCGTTTTAACGTAGCCCCTCAGGATGCGACGGGTACCGTTCTGTTTTATCGTGAAGATATTCCCGTCGCTGACATTGAAGTTCTCGATTTTGGCCTCAGGATTGGTTGTCGTCTTTTTGACCTTATCCTGGTTGTGCTTTATGCACCGTCTTGCACGGGTCAAACGGCGGCGCGCACGAAATTTTACAGAGAGGAGCTCCCTTCTCATGTGCATGATAATCGTCGGAACCTTGTGCTGGGTGGTGACTTCAGCTGTGTGTTGTGTATCGGTGACTAATCCCTCATTTTAATTTTAGTCGTGGTCTTCGATGAATTGCTTGGCACGATGTGTTTGTGGGCTGTTGGGGAACATAAATTTCCGAGTTGTTGAAATTTACATTACGTCTTGTAGCAGACTTGACAGGTTTGTCCGATGTTTTGTGTCGTCAGCTTCTTGCAGTCGACGTAATTCCCCTGTCTCATTGATTACTGTGCTGTTGCAGCGACTGTCAACCTCGCCCGACAATCCATGAAATATTGCCATGCTCAGTGGATGCTCAACTTCTTCCATCTTTCTGATGGACCCTTTTATGCCGTGAGTGAAGATGAATGGGATTTTGCCTCCATTTTGTCGAGCGCTACCCGCCCTTACTTGGATGGTGCTCTGAGTATGCAAAGCCGCGAATCCGTAAAACGCTGATATGTTATTGTGCTGCAAGGGTGAGAGACTTCCGGAACACACATGAGTTTTATAATACCGTTCTTCATGAATTATATGCACGAACAGGTGGTGCCCCTCTGAGGATCGCTGACGTTCGGCGGATGAAGGTTAAATTGCTACTGATTAAAAAGCAACGAATGGAAGGAATGGGGATGGAGTCCATAAGCCACGTCCCCTCTTTATCGAGAAAGTAACGTTCTTGTTCCATCTGCCTGGCCATCACATTCGTTCACGTCGCTCTCTTATTACCTGCCACACCTTACATGGTAACCATCACTTGCCAACTCAAGGTGAAATGACAAGCTTTACATCAATACTATGCACATTTATACGCAGCGGATGCCAGTTTTGCGACCCTCGGTGAGATGATTACTCCCGGCCAGAATGTCACGTTTTTAGCGGGTTTTCAAGAGAATTAAGCGTTTGATTTTATTGGTAATTCCCCGTCTCATAAATCCTCTGTTCTGGACGGTCTTCAGAAAACATTTTATTTACATTTTAGCATCTCTTTGGTTATATTTTTACTTTCATTTTAAAAGAGATTTTTCGGGGAAATCTGAACCTGGGAGCTTCAAGGTGAGAAAAATCGTTCTCATTCCGAAGCATCATCGCCTTTTAACAGTGGCTGATTTTCGTCCACTCACGCTATTCAGTTTTGACTTCAAAAATGTTGAACGGTCTGTGAATAGCAGATTGTTCTTGTTGCTTGTTCGTGTGATTGGTAAACATTAGTGTTGCCTCCATGACCGTATAATTTTGACTTCGGTGGCAGAATATAGTGATGTGGTTTCAGTGGCGGTAGTTACATTCATTCAGTGTGCTTTTACCTTATTAGATTTTCCTAAAATATTTGATCGCGTTAGTCGCGCGTATCTCGATCGCCTGTTCGAGATAGTTGGCGTTACCGCTTCTGGTCGTGTCGTTCTTTCTAACTTGTACAAGAACATTGCAGCGTCATACGGTCGCAGGTTCGAATCCTGCCTCGGGCATGGATGTGTGTGATGTCCTTAGGTTAGTTAGGTTTAAGTAGTTCTAAGTTCTAGGGGACGTATGACCACAGATGTTTAGTCCCATAGTGATCAGAGCCATATGAACCATTTGAACCATTGCAGCGTCAGTGATGGTCAATAGACCGCTGACGCCTCTGATTGTTCTCTGTCGGGGAGTACCTCAGGGCAGTCCGCCCTCTACGTCTCTGTTTATCTTGTCTCTTGAACCGTTGCGGCTGTTGATCGGCTGTCATTTTGAAAGCTGTCAGGAGGGAACCTCACAGTTGTATGCCCATGACGTGGTAGTCCTCCTTCGTCGACGTGAGGAAGTCCCCTTGTTAAAAGTTATAATTAATGATTTCTGCCATATTTCATATGCGCACTTAAATGAAGACAGATGCAAATTCGCCATCCTACACGGCTTCGAGGACGCTGTCCTTCCTTGGGCACGTTTTTTGGATCAGCTTACATCTTTGGGGGGTTGTCGTTGATCGTTGCCTATTGAAGATGGCGGCTTTGAATTGGATATCTGATACTGTTAAAATTCAGGGTGCCGTACTAGAACATGAAAGACACTCGCTTACTGTTTTGCAAAAAGTACAGGTATTGGATCGCTATATTTTGTGCAAGGAATATCGCGCTTATTTATCCCCTCCCCAAAATGTTAGCGAAAAAATTGCGGCAACTGTTTTGCACTTTTATATGGAAAGATCATATATTTAAACTACGTTACGAGATTCTGACGAAGCGGGAGAAGGAAGGAAGATTGGGTCTGGCGTCCCGTCGACATCGGGGTCATTAGAGACGGAGCACAAGCTCGGATTGTGTCAAGGATGGGGATGGAAATCGGCCGTGCCCTTTCAAAGGAACTGTACTAGCATTTGCCTGGAGCGATTTAGGAAAATTAAGGAAAACCTAAATTTGGATGGCCGGACGCTGGGCTGAACCGTCGTCCTCACGAATACGAGACCAGTGTGCTAACCACTGCGCCACTTCGCCCGGTACGGAAGAAGACTTGTCTCTCTCAGATGTCACATACATGGCGTCTGCATTGTATGTCCGACGCATGATATTGATTGTTACCCGTGAACTGCATGCTGTCACGTCACGACCCGTCACTGACTTACAGCCAGTGAGTCTTGCATCGCATGCTGACGTACGTCGCATTCATTTCAAACTGCGCCACGTTCAAGAATTTTTATATTATGGTGAGCCATCTTGGGGACGACGTCTTGAGGCGAAAAGTGGTTACTACACAATTCCTACTTGATCGTGGGGACAGGGTGGTCTGCCAAAATCCCGTTGAGCTGTTTTCACCGCGTGTTCTTTGGAAGGTTTTATGAACCAATATCAGTCTGCCGATTCACACGATGGAAGTAGCTACCTCTTGGTATAGAGCTATCAACAGCTTGTTACCTACTAATGAACGCCTACATCGAATTGGACTTTGTGACAAGGCAACATGTTGCCAGTGCGGTTCCTTGGACACGCTTTTGCATAGATTTACCTGCAGTGGTCACCTGCCGAACTGGCTCTGGCTGCGGAATCAACCTGCTTTTCTCACCAGGACTTCGGTCACTGCTTACACCACCGACGTTATCCCGCGGCCAGATTCCTCATGCTTTCTGAAGTCGAAGACTAATTCCGTGATGAGGTTAATTGCTCATGTTTTACATTTTATTGTTTCTGGTGAGTGTGTGTGTGTGTGGGGGGGGGGGGAGGGGGAATGACTTTCTGATGTTTCATCAGCACGAGCTTACTGCATATTGGGACGCCTCGCAACTGCCCTGTTATCGGGACAATTTTTACAACACGCAGAATCCCACATGTTTACCTGACGGGGGTGTTGGTTAAGGTGGTCTGCGAATGCGGGCCTTACCTGATGAGAAGTCAAGGTGCCCAAACAGGGTATATTCTCTCTCCATTTCATTTCTTATTTCTATCTTTGGGAAACTGTTTTGCCTATTGTGTTCAAAAATGGCTCTGAGCACTATGGGACTCAACTGCTGTGGTCATAAGTCCCCTAGAACTTAGAACTACTTAAACCTACCTAACCTAAGGACATCACAAACATCCATGCCAGAGGCAGGATTCGAACCTGCGACCGTAGCGGTCGTGCGGTTCCAGACTGTAGCGTCTTTAACCGCTCGGCCACTCCGGCCGGCGCCTATTGTGTTCTGTTGTTAGTACGGAAGATAAGGACACGGTCTTGCTGCCGGCCAGTGTGGCCGAGCGGTTCTAGGCGCTTCAGTCTGGAACCGCGCGACCGCTACGGCCGCAGGTTCGAATCCTGCCACGGGCATGGATGTGTGTGATGTCCTTAGGTTAGTTAGGTTTAAGTAGTTCTAAGTTCTAGGGGACTGATGACCTCAGCTGTTAAGTCCCATAGCGCTCAGAGCCATTTGAACCATTTGAACGGTCTTGGCTCTGAGCACTATGGGACTTAACATCTGTGGTCATCAGTCCCCTAGAACTTAGAACTAGTTAAACCTAACTAACCTAAGGACATCACACACATCCAAGCCCGAGGCAGGATTCGAAGCTGCGACCGTAGCGGTCACGCGGTTCCAAACTGAAGCGCCTAGAACCGCACGGCCACACCGGCCGGCTGAACGGTCTTGCTGCTGGAAAGTAGCACAGGCATAACGAAATGACGAACTGTCGAGATCAGACGGCTTTTAACGAAACTGTATTTTGGGAGACAGTGGTGGGTGTGAGACGAAAATTGATGCAAAGTATACAATTGCATATGTGTTCCATTAGAGGAGGGGTTGTATCTGGAATAAGTTTCACGTTGTAGTCTACGCTCCAAACGGAAAACATACAAGTGACGTCCAATGCAAACGAAAATGTCGTATTCTTGTTTATTCCACCTCCACCATGATAAAACATATCAAACGAAAACTGGACACAGACAAATGTTACTGTTAGGCCTATATCCCTGCAACAAAACAGCGCGCTATTCATTTGATCATGACAGATTGCGTTTGTGAGCTAACCGAGAGTTCTGTAACTTATTATTCATTTCTGTAACTCATTATAAGAATTAGTTACGATTTAGAAACTGCATTTCACCCTCATGTCATGTTTTGTGGTACTCGAAAGTGTGTATATGTCAACCTAATCGTTAGACATTCTTTGTAAATATATTAACTACTAAATTTAATTTACAGCAGTCTTTGAAAAAAGTTTTATCTACATAGATGTGTGTATAAACAGAACAATATCCACTGCTCGTCAAGCATTCGTTATATTGTTAGATAACTTGCTTCTGTCGCTCCAGGAAGGTTGGACATTTTGTGACATTTCGACGTGCACTTGAGAATAGCTATGAGGCCGAAATCATGATTGTGTGAAATAAATAAATAGCAATTTGCAGTTTAATGGTGGATTTTTTATTTTTTCAAAACGGTTGCTCATGTAGTGGGAACGCCGCGAGCCCGCGGTTATACTTGCAAACTCTCCTTCAAGAGCGAGTCAAGTCTTCTAGAACCTGACAACTGATTCATGTGGCCAGTGGGAGACGCACGAGTCTACGAGCACACGGAGACAGCGAGTCCGCGGGGCCAACGAGATATACGGGCGCTGCAACGAACTTCTGACGTCACACTAGTCGACTTGTCTGCCACTTTTCGTGTACTCTCGGTTCCGTGCAGGGTCCACGGGAAGTCAATATATAATTGAAAATGACCCACTAAAGCTCTTAAATTTCTCGTGTGCTATTGAGAGCTTACATGCATTTAAACGTGCAGTCAAGAATTATTAAACTGGTCTGAAGTAGGTACTCGCTCCCCGCCGGAGATGATTACTGGCTACTCGTCATGATCTGCAGTATCATGTGCTGTGACGGACGCTCCACGGCCTGTCTTTCCCGTGGGCCTCGCGAGTTCGGAAACGAGGTCACGGGAGTCGCTGGCGATTTTAAAGCGAATATATGCAGCTCATTTCTGATCTCTAACGAACACTAGGCGTATTCTGCCGTTTACGACTGGATACAAAGCTCGCACTGCTCTGTTGCACTGACAAGGGAATGATCCGATGCGATATGTCAAAACATGACATGAAATTTTCTTATACAAGAAGGATGCACCGAAAGAAAGACCCTTTCAAATTTTTAGACGTCAAGTTGTACTTCAAGGTTTTTTTTAGTGCTGAAAATGGTCAAATTCGTAGCTCGACACGTAGCTGGAGGATTTTACATCCCTACCGGAGCTGCAGCGGACTGTGCATGCGCAACATCCCCGGTCGACGGCGCACCGATAAACAGATAACACGACGCAGCGCCAGCGTAATTAGTGAAGCGAATCAGTTTTCGTTGATCGTTTCTGTGAAACAATTGTCCGCAGTTAACTCACATCCGCAACTCATTTAATATCCATAATAATTACCCGATATGCCGGCCGAAGTGGCCGTGCGGTTAAAGGCGCTGCAGTCTGGAACCGCAAGACCGCTACGGTCGCAGGTTCGAATCCTGCCTCGGGCATGGATGTTTGTGATGTCCTTAGGCTAGTTCGGTTTAATTAGTTCTAAGTTCTAGGGGACTAATGACCTCAGCAGTTGAGTCCCATAGTGCTCAGAGCCATTTGAACCAATTACCAGATACTTTTGGGATAGCGTAATTGTTAACGATGTAGACAAAACTGAATTAACATTCATTGTGTTTAACGCTTAATGTTAAACAGTGTACAAACCCAGTTTTGCTTCGTAGCATCTGACCATGAGCTATATAAATGGAGGAAAGACTTACACGAAGTAATAAATACGCGCCAAAAAGAAACCCGCAAAACAGTGACAGAAAAACCATCCGAAAAATATATTGTACAGGGTGGCCACAAAACCCCGTTGCCCACAAACACCTAAACTTGTATAAATAATATGAGCAACAGTTCTTTAGAGGAGCAGGGTTTCCTTACCGATGAGAGACTGGGCTCTCCGAATTGCAACTGAGATGAACGTTGTTGATTTTAAGTCTTCTTGGAGCTGGATAAAAAGATTTAAGACATCATACAGTACAGGAAGTCGCAAAACAACGAAGTTTACTTCTAGTAAAATTGTACAGGAGATGCCATTAATTCATGGATGACGTGAAGACGAAACTTGCTGTTACCTACATGTGCTGTGTCTAACAGCGATCAGTCAAATTTCGTGAAAGAACTGCCAGCAAATCGCACTTTATCTCTCTTCGTGGACCTCATGGCATATTAGAAGCAAAAATTTAAAAAATGACTATTTAGTGGAAAAAATCCTATAATGGACCTATCAAAATCGGAAACACGGAAACAGTAGGAAAGAATAGTTTTTAACGTTTCACTCGAAACAGTTTCTAATCAGACGCAGAAATTAGTTCCCTGCTTTTGTTCGACTCTTAACCTGGACATAACGATACCACTGTCTTTCAAAAGGGCGACTAAAAGACTGTCGATATTCAGCTTACACCCGGAATATCCAATGTGACTCTCGATATAGCAATTTTTCGAATGTGGAAAGTATTATTAAGAAAATTGCCGGACAATATAATTTCCGATAGCTCCATGTCAGTAGAGCTTTATCAGGAGAACGGTATCTTTAAATTTCAGTCGTTTATCAGTTTGCATCTGCATATTTTACGAATTGCTTTAGGTACGCTCACTTTGAGCCCTCTAAGACCGCGCGGTGTAGCCGTGCCGCCTAGGGCGCCTTTCCATGGTTCGCGCGCCTGCCTCTGTCGGAGGTTCGAGTCCTCCATTGGGCATGGGTGTATGTGTTGTACTTAGCGTAAGTTAGTTTAAGTTAGATTAAGTAGTGTGTCAGCCTAGGGACCGATGACTTCAGAAGTTTGGTCCCTTAGAACTTCCACAATTTCCAATTGAGCCCACTAAGCAGAGCAACGGCCAAGACCATTTATTACTCCACTGCAGTTGCCAGCCGGTGTAGCCGAGCGGTTCTAGGCGCTACAGTTTGGATCCGCGCGACCGCTACGGTCGCAGGTTCGAATCCTGCCTCGGGCATGGATGTGTGTGATGTCCTTAGGTTAGTTAAGTTTAAGTAGTTCTAAGTTCTAGGGGACTGATGACCTCAGCAGTTAAGTCCCATAGTGCCCAGAGCCAATTTTTTCCACTGCAGTTCTATATAAACAAAACTGGTAATTACTGAGAAGTGCCTCAAAGCATTAAATTTTCTTTCGTCAGGTGTGCCTAGTGTAAGAAAAAGTTTGCTTTCGTTATTCAAATGTCACTTTACTTTATTGTGACGACAATGGGGAATAAACAAGGAAATGTTTCATTGCTAATAAAATATAAATTATTCAAAAATCATAAGCACCGTTCTACAGGAATTGTTATAAAATAGTATATGTATAAAAAAATTTTCATTTCAGTCCGCCTGCTTAGCAGAGTGCAGTCTGTCTTCGGCGGTGGTGTGGCTCGGACATTTGTTTACGTCCCTGCCGCGGAAGCTAGCGAGCGCTGTTGTTTACCTATCCCGCGCACTCGCAGAGTTTGAAACCACCGACATACACTGAAGCGCCAAAGAAACTGAAATAGGCTTGCGTATTCAAATACAGAGATTTGTAAACAGGCAAAATACAGCGTTGCGGTCGGCAACGCCTGTATAAGACAAGTGTCTGGCGCAGTTGTTAAATCGGTTGCTTCTGCTAAGATGCAAGATTATTAAGATTTAAGACCGAGCGAGGTGGCACAGTGGTTAGCACACTGGACTCGCATTCGGGAGGACGACGGTTCAATGCCGTGTCCGGCCATCAAAATGGTTCAAATGGCTCTGAGCACTATGGGACTTAACATCTATGGTCATCAGTCCCCTAGAACTTAGAACTACTTAAACCTAACTAACCTAAGGACAGCACACAACACCCAGCCCTCACGAGGCAGAGAAAATCCCTAACCCCACCGGGAATCGAACCCGGGAAACGGCCATCCTGATTTAGGTTTTCCGTGATTTCCCTAAATCGCTCCAGGCAAATGCCGGGATGGTTCCTTTGAAAGGGCACGGCCGATTTCCTTTCCTGTCCTTCCCTAATCCGATGAGACCGATGACCTCGTTGTTTGGTCTCTTCCCCCAAACAATCCAATCCAATCCAATTTAAGTGAGTTTGAAGTGGCGTTATAGTCGCCGCATGAGCGATGGGACACAGCATGTCTGAGGTTGAGATAAAGTGGGTATTTTCCCGTACGACTATTTCACGAGTGTAGCGTGAATGTCTGGAATCCGGTAAAACATCAAATCTCCAACATCGCTGCGGCTGGAAAAAGATCCTCCAAGAACGGGACCAACAACGACTGAAGAGAATCGTTTAACGTGACAGAAATGCAACTCTTCCGCAAATTGCTGCAGATTTCAGTGCTGGGCCGTCAACAAGTGTCAGCGTGCTAACCATTCAACGAAACATTATCGATATGGGCTTTCAGACCGGAAGGTCCACTCGTGTTCCGTTAATGACTGCACGACACAAAGCTTTACGCCTCGCCTGGGCCCGTCAACACCGACATTTTACTGTTGATGACTGGAAACATGTTACCTGGTAGGACGAGTCTCGTTTCAAAATGTATCGAGCGGATGGACGCGCAGAGGTATAGAGACAACCTCATTAAACCATGGAACCTGTAGGTCAGCAGGGGACTGTTCAAGCTGGTGGAGGCCCTGTAATGGTGTGGGCCGTGTGCAGTTGGAGTGGTATGGGACCCCCGATATGTCTAGATACGACTCTATTTCATGAGTATAAAGTCATGAGTCAATGAGTGCTATCGACAGGGGATGTCAAATTGATTCCATATTTTTAGATTTCCAGAACGCTTTCGACACCATTCCTCACAAGCGTCTTCTAACCAAACTGTGCGACTGGATTCGTGATTCCCTGTCAGAAAGGTCACAGTTTGTACTAATAGAGGGAAAGTCATCGAGTAAAACGGAAATAATGTCTGTTGTTCCTCAAGGAAGTGTTATAGGTCCTCTATTGTTCCTGATCTATATTAACGACGTAGCCGTCTTAGATTGTTTGCAGTTGATGCTGTCATTTACTGTCTCCTAAAGTCATCAGATGACCGAAACGAATCGTAAAATGATTTAGTTAAGATATCTGCATGGTGCAAAAAGTGGCAATTGACCCTGAATAAAGAAAAGTGTGAAGTTATTCACATGAGTACTAAAAGAAATCCGATAAATTTCGATTACTCGATAAGACACACAAATTTGAAGGCTGTAAGCTCAACTAAATTCTTACGGATTACAATTACAAATACCCTAAATTGGAACGATCGCATAGAGAATGTAGTGGGTAGAGCCAACCAAAGACTGCGATTCATTGGCAGAACACTTTGAAGGTGCAACAGGTCCACTAAAGAGACTGCTTGCACCAGGCTTGTCCGCCGTATTCTGGAGTATTGCTGTGCGGTGTGGGATCCACATCAGATGGGACTGACGGATGACATCGAAAAAGTACAAAGAAGGGCAGCTCGTTTTGTATGATCCCGAAGTAGGGGAGATGGTGCCACAGACATGATACGTGAATTGGGGTGGCAATCATTAATACAAAGGCGTTTTTCGTTGCGGCGGAATCTTCTCATGAAATTTCAATCACCAGTTTTCTCCTCCGACTCCGACATTCTGTTGGCACCCACCTACATAAGGAGAAATGATCATCACGATAAAATAAGACAAATCAGGGCTCGCACAGAAAATTTAAGTGCTCGTTTTTCTCGCGCTCCGTTTGAGAGTGGAACGGTAGAGCGACAGTTTGAAGGTGGTTCATTGAACCCTCTGCCAGGCACTTTATTGTGAATAGGAGAGTAATCACGTAGATGTAGACGTAGATGTAGATGTAGACATGTACGAAAGTATCCTCTGATCACCTGCATCAGTTCATGTCCATTGTGCATCCTATTGACGTGGGCAATTCCAGCAGGAGAATGCGACACCCCACACGTCAAGAATTGCTACAGAGTGGCTCCAGCAACACTCTTCTGAGTTTAACACTTCCCATGGCCACCAAACTCCCCAGATATGAACATTATTGAGTATATCTGGGATGCCTTGCAACGTGCTGTTCAGAAGAGATCTCTACCCCCTCGTACTCTTACGGATTATGGTCAGTCGTACAGGACTCATAGTGTCGGTTCCCTCCAGCATTACTTCAAAAATTAGTCGAGTCGATGCCACGCCGTGATGCGGCATTTCTGCGTGCTCGCCAGGGCCCTACACGATACTGGGCAGGTGTACCAGTTTCTTCGATTCTTCAGTGTAGAATGGAACATGAATACCAAAAATTGACTTTCAACATTTGTTTTTCGAGTGAATATGCCAGACCGGAAGCCTGTAAAATTAAAAAGGCTCCTACGAGACGAAGATAAACTTCATTACAACGAACTTACTGACTAAAAATGGTTCTGAGCACTATGGGACTTAACTTCTGAGGTCATCAGTCCCATAGAACTTAGAACTACTTAAACCAAACTAACCTAACGACGTCACACACATCGATGCCCGAGGCAGAATTCTAACCTGCGACCGTAGCGGTCGCGCGGTTCCAGACTGAAGCGCCTAGAACCGCTCGGCCACTGCAGCCGGCGAACTTATTGGACTACACCGCTCCATAGTGAGCAGTGTCGTCTACGTCAAACTGATTAATGGTGCAGTGTGTGACAAAATCATTCGAGATTCTAAACATGGACTCAAATTTTGTCACTCCGATGGACATGTTGGAGAGGTAACTATTGATCACGCAGAACTGGGATTATGAAGCATACGCATCTTCGAACTTCCCTTCGAGGTTCCGTCTGACTTGGTCATTGATGCCCTATGCCCTTATGGAAAAGTGGCACGTGGAGGAAAAATGGTCCAACTTCTCGGCCTACCCTGTTCTCAGTGGGGTGCGACAGATCACAATAGAATTGACACAACATGTACCCTCATACTTGTTCATCGGCGGATGCAGAGCAATAGTCATCCACGATGGACAACCCAAAACATGCTCTGGATGTGCGAAAGAAGGCCACGTCCGTTCCGAATGTGTGCAGCGGAGGATTGTGCAAGCTCCAACTGGCGAACCCGTGTCTTACGCCCATGTGGACGCGTTTCGAACAGATCCCATCCCGAAGAATGACCAGCTCTAGGATCCTGACAGTTTACAGCAACCGACTGCAGAACAGATTGCCACCTGTGAAGAAACGACACACACATCTGCCACTCCGGCGCCGGCGAAGCCATTGTCCAACGGGAAAGGATCGCTAGGAGGGATGGAAATTGATCCTACGGTTGTGCCGACAGTTGCTTTCGTCCTTGAGCGCCGAGAGTCAATTCCGCTCTCGGACACGAAGGCGCGCAAGCACAAACAACGAACGCCGAACCGCCACAAGCACCGACGGTCGTGGACATCTGCTTAATGCAATCAACGGCAGCCAGAGTTGCGTGTAACGACACACAGTGAATCCGGATGCGCAACGGTAGGTTTTTCCTCCCTCACAGCAGTACGACGCGAATTTCACGAGACAGCGGCTGAATACGGACCCACCACACGGAAATCCGCCGGTAGGAGCTCATCCATCCACCGCAGCAACACCTTTGCCTCTGCTCAGCCCTGCAGGAGAAACAGGACAAGAGATGGACCTTCAGCACAGGAACTGGGCCAATGAATCCGATACTGATCCACAGATCGACGACGCAGCTGCAATGGCGGGTGCGGCGTCCACCGGATGTTAACCACGCCGAAGATGCAGACGGTCGCACAGACACCATGTTGCCGAGCAGCAGAGCACAAGTGAATATAAGCGTTCATGTGCGCTTTACGCATTGAGGAACAGCGGCAGGCGTTTCGAACAGCCTCTGTCAAAATCAGTATAATTAGAACATCAGCCAAATTGAAATTATTAAGAGACATGCTTAGTGCGTCAGACGTCGACATCCTCCTCTTGCTGGAAGTACGCGTCGAGAGCATCCCCGATCTCTACCAGTACGATGCATACATTACACCCACTAAAGACGGCTGCAGCGGAATAGCGATACTCCTACGTGATAGCATAATAGCAGAGGATGTGTAGTACCTGCGGTCAGAGCGAGGACTGGCGCTCACAGTACTAGGAGCACGGATCATTAACATCTACGCACCATCAGGGTCCCACGGAAAGCGCGATCGATCCAGATTTTACGCAGTGGAGACTGCGCCACTATTCTTAAGCTCGTATGAACATGTCTTATTTGGAGGTGATCAACTGCGAGTTCTCACTAAAGGATCAGCACCCACGCTGTAATTGATGCCAGCAGCTGCGGCAACCGATACAGGACATGAATTTAATCGATGCATGGGAGACGATACATGGCGACAAACGCGGCTATACATACGTCACAAATCACTCTGCAAGTCGCCTCGATCGAATTTGCGTAACACGTCGTCTCGAATCTGAGGTCCTCGATGCGGAATTATGGCTCGTCGCCTTCTGAGATTACATAGCATATATACGCACGGTCTCCCTACATCGTCAGTGGATGTGGAGGAGTCGAGGTGTTTAGAAATTGAAAACAGCGCACATATGTGAACGACATATCCAACGACATTGCCATGATGGCTGGAATGCGTTAAGCCTGCATTGCTCCGAGCATACGGAAGAGAGCAGATGATGTGGAGGCATACGGAAGAGAGCTGATGATGTAGAGGCGCCACAAGACGGAATTTTATTTCACGATGCTCCGCGATTTTTCTGTACAAGTGCCTTCACAGGGTTGGAGTGCTGCTATCAAACGAGCGCAGGTATTAATAATTTCTATAACGCTACGCCGTCTGGAGGGGGGTCGCAGTCCGCGCAAGGGCCTTTGAACGTGTCCCTGGAGAACAGAAGTCGATGTATCACGTTATGAGAGAAAAACATCGTAGCCACAGGTCCTTAATACAGGTGGTCGTACTGCCGGATGGTCGCCGTATGACAACGCAAAAATACATTGTCAACGCCTTTGTGGAACAATGTGGCCACCTCTATGAAGAAGCGGAACACGATGAGGCAGCCTGCCATGATGTCCCACGAACGCTATCCGTGTGCCTCGACGCGATGGCCGAGCGAGAGTTAGCGGGGTAAGTCACAGATAACGACGTAATAGAAGTGCTCGATAAGGGAGCGTCGAACAAGTCAACGGGGCCGACGGGTTTCCGTTAGAGTTTTATCGGACATTTAAAGATATCATGACTTAGCGATGGACCGCTATGTTCCGCAAATTGATATCTCCCGACGTGCCTCTTCCGCCCGCTTTTGCGGAAGCAGTGATCATCCCTATCCACAAACGATCCAGTAGCACAGGGATACAGGCCTACCAGCAGTTCTTAACTGCGACTACAGGATCTACACCAGTATACTTGCAGCACGATTCAAACGCGTACTGCGCCAAGTGATATCACTCGACCAAACCCAACTAGGAGGACATAGCAATATACAAACGGCACTAAATGACTACCGCAATGTGATCGCACTAGCAACAACATGTCGTCTCTGGGGTACATTGGTATCGATAGATTTCGATCGCGCCTTTGACAGTGCGAGCCAAACCTGTCTTGTGGAAGTGATGACGCAAATGAAGTTTCCACAGAGTTTCATCACCGTCGTGATGCGACTACTCCACGGCACCTCATCCAGAGTGCTCATCAATGGAAGCATGGTGGGCCCATAACCGTCTCACGATCCCTCACACAGGGGTGCCCGCTGTCGACGATGCTTTATGCCACTGCTCTGGAGCCGCTGCTCAGCGGGCTCTGGAACCGACCACAAGGATTGACGATAATGCCCAGGAGTTTATATGCAGAACATACGCGCATTACCTAGTGATTTTAGACGGTCGGACGACGAGGCAAAAGCGGCCTTACACTGGATTGATTTGTATGGAATGGCTACGGGAAGTCGTATGAGCATTGCAAAGTCGGGAGCGACGAACATTGGGACAGGACTCTCGACGGGAAGAGTAGCACCATTACAACCGATAGACAAGATGAAACGCTTAGGAATTATCTTCACTACAGACTTTCGACGTACGACGGCCCTCAGCTACAGACATCTTGTGCGAACAATTCGTGCGAGCTTCAAAGTCACAGGTAACGGCTTTAGACATAATACAACAGGTCACCTTTGCAACACTTATCTAGTGTCTCGCATCCCCCACCTGGCCCAAGTCCTTCCTATGCCGGTGGTGCTGTCGCGTCGAATCCTCGCGGCATTAGGATATTTTGTGAGCACAATGCTGCTTCGTAGGTTCGGATATGATTCCCTAACCCTTGCTAGTACTCGTGGAGCCCTTGGGCTGGTCCACGTCTGCGACCGAGCAGTGGCGATTTACGTAAGCACGGTGATCAAGATGTGGACACACCAGACAAGTCTGACGGGCGCCTTGATAGACGAACTGACATCATCATCTCGTCTGGCACCGGTAGCAGTGGCTCACATCTCACCACCGCTTTCACACATACGAATCTTTTTTGTGGAACACAGTTATGTATATGTGGAACTACTAACTACCAGGACGGCAGTGACACGTGATATATATCGCATCTTGACTTGAGGACGTCCGAGTAATGCCTTACAGAAGCGACAACCAACAGTGACATTGTCGGTGGTATGGCGTACAGTGCACCACGTACACCTTGTTACGGGGACGCATGCGCTGTGGTATCAGATAGTAAATGGGGAAATATTGACTATTTCCAGAGTTCATACAGTTCACATGACGGATACTCCACTGTGTCCACAGTGCAGTGTTATGGGCACAGACGAATATCGCCTAATATGAGGATCTTCGGCGGCAGCGTGGTGTTTGGTACAAAAACGATCGCCTTCCTCCGTCGGATGGAGCTGCAAGCCACAGAACCAAGGATACTACTTCTCCTAGGTATGACACATTTTCCCCGAACAGCGGAGTATTGCGATTCGGGGTGTGACTGTCCTTCACCTTTTCCGAGAGGACAGTAAGAATTTACTACACTTTGGAGCCTTACTACAAGAACGTCGCGGTGGCCGTGCGGTTCTGGCGCTGCAGTCCGGAACCGCGGGACTGCTACGGTCGCAGGTTCGAGTCCTGCCTCGGGCATGGGTGTGTGTGATGTCCTTAGGTTAGTTAGGTTTAAGTAGTTCTAAGTTCTAGGGGACTTATGACCTCAGATGTTGAGTCCCATAGTGCTCAGAGCCAACCAAGAACGTCGCTCACTGATTATGCAAAATCTGAGATATCGAACATACACTCCTGGAAATTGAAATAAGAACACCGTGAATTCATTGTCCCAGGAAGGGGAAACTTTATTGACACATTCCTGGGGTCAGATACATCACATGATCACACTGACAGAACCACAGGCACATAGACACAGGCAACAGAGCATAAACAATGTCGGCACTAGTACAGTGTATATCCACCTTTCGCAGCAATGCAGGCTGCTATTCTCCCATGGAGACGATCGTAGAGATGCTGGATGTAGTCCTGTGGAACGGCTTGCCATGCCATTTCCACCTGGCGCCTCAGTTGGACCAGCGTTCGTGCTGGACGTGCAGACCGCGTGAGACGACGCTTCATCCAGTCCCAAACATGCTCAATGGGGGACAGATCCGGAGATCTTGCTGGCCAGGGTAGTTGACTTACACCTTCTAGAGCACGTTGGGTGGCACGGGATACATGCGGACGTGCATTGTCCTGTTGGAACAGCAAGTTCCCTGGCCGGTCTAGGAATGGTAGAAAGATGGGTTCGATGACGGTTTGGATGTACCGTGCACTATTCAGTGTCCCCTCGACGATCGCCAGTGGTGTACGGCCAGTGTAGGAGATCGCTCCCCACACCATGATGCCGGGTGTTGGCCCTGTGTGCCTCGGTCGTATGCAGTCCTGATTGTGGCGCTCACCTGCACGGCGCCAAACACGCATACGACCATCATTGGCACCAAGGCAGAAGCGACTCTCATCGCTGAAGACGACACGTCTCCATTCGTCCCTCCATTCACGCCTGTCGCGACACCACTGGAGGCGGGCTGCACGATGTTGGGGCGTGAGCGGAAGACGGCCTAACGGTGTGCGGGACCGTAGCCCAGCTTCATGGAGACGGTTGCGAATGGTCCTCGCCGATACCCCAGGAGCAACAGTGTCCCTAATTTGCTGGGAAGTGGCGGTGCGGTCCCCTACGGCACTGCGTAGGATCCTACGGTCTTGGCGTGCATCCGTGCGTCGCTGCGGTCCGGTCCCAGGTCGACGGGCACGTGCACCTTCCGCCGACCACTGGCGACAACATCGATGTACTGTGGAGACCTCACGCCCCACGTGTTGAGCAATTCGGCGGTACGTCCACCCGGCCTCCCGCATGCCCACTATACGCCCTCTCTCAAAGTCCGTCAACTGCACATACGGTTCACGTCCACGCTGTCGCGGCATGCTACCAGTGTTAAAGACTGCGGTGGAGCTCCGTATGCCACGGCAAACTGGCTGACACTGACGGCGGCGGTGCACAAATGCTGCGCAGCTAGCGCCATTCGACGGCCAACACCGCGGTTCCTGGTGTGTCCGCTGTGCCGTGCGTGTGATCATTGCTTGTACAGCCCTCTCGCAGTGTCCGGAGCAAGTATGGTGGGTCTGACACACCGGTGTCAATGTGTTCTTTTTTCCATTTCCAGGAGTGTATTATGCGAATTTTTTTGGGAGTGCCTTGCTTTATCCCCCACCTAGCTGCGGTGTAACAGGTAGAAGACTGTAATTATTATATATAATTATTCTGAACAAGAAAGGACCAGGACACTGGAGAGGACCCATCACCATACATGAAGACGTATCCGGCAACAACGCGAGATGCAACGGAACGAAGTAGTTTATGTTTATTATTGTTACATCATTTATGTAAAAAAAATTGTTGAAAAAGTCCAATTATTTATGTTTTCCAGAAATAGTTTATTTTATAAAGGACGTCGTCTTATTTTCAAACAATAGAACGTAGTCGTGTCGCTCTTCCATTAAAAAAAGAAAAGCGATAACGTTTTTGCCTACCATGCAGCGGGCCCGGGTTCGATTCCCGGCCGAGTTGGACATTTTCTCCACACGTGGTTTGAGTGTTGTGCTGTTCTCGTCATCCTTTCGCCCAGTGTGGCGTCACCTGAAATAAGACTTGCACCCGGCGGCTGAACTTTCCCGGGATGGAGCCTCCCGGCCATCAATGTCACACGATCATTTTATTTCAACAATTTAGAATTACGATTGATAAGAGTCGTCTGTAATGTAATATCAGTTATTTTCCTCTGATAGCCACCTTTGCAAATACTTAATTCAAAACATTAATGATACGTGACATTTTTTGTATGGTTTAGGTGCTTCAGATTCGCTTGTGTCAGTGCGAATATTAGCACTACGCGGCGCTATGCTCTCTTCTCACAGCCGATAGCGTGCTGGCAGGAAGGGCTGTACAAACCGTTGCCGTAAGCGCTTCTTTGTGCGACAAAAACGAGTAATTTCAACAATTCTTGAAAAATACTTGCAGTGCGCCTCAGCATCTAAAATTTTGACACTACATTTCTTTCGTTGTATTCTTCCTCCACAAGAAATTTTAGGGTGGGTTTCGATATGTCGGTGTGGACCACTCCCTTCTGAGACTACTTGTTACTTTTTACCTTCATCACAAAGGTGAATGTACATGGCTAAATGCTGTGGTCAAAGAAGTATCGAAGAGAAGCTGATGCTGCTTCTGAGTTAGTGTTTGAGGCAGGGCCAACCACGCATACCAAACGGCCCACGAGGCGGGTGTGCGGGCCACTTGCGGGCCGAGGCACGGCCTGTCTCTGCTTTGCTCTGTCCTTCTCGAAAGTACCCGGAACAGCGCGACGTTTCGTTAAGCGTATTGCGTTTTGGCAGTTTTCGGTCAGCACACCTCCTTCCAGATCTGCAGAATCGTGTTGTCAACGCTGTTTATCCTTCCCTATTTGTTCGTGATATGAAGGACGTTCATAGGTTCAGTGCCTGTGTGCACAAAAAAATCAGTCTAGCGATCTATCTTCACAAGGCTTTAAAACAATGGGATTGACAGAAGAGAGGGATGAGAATTTTCATTACATATTATGCAATGGCACAAGCGACGGGTACTGCAAATTTGCTATGAAACGATATTAAAAGTCCATGGAAAAAGAATTTAAAGATTTAGTTGACAATAGAAGAGCAAAATATGACAACGATCGTCAGACATAATTCATTGTTCAGTACACCAAGAAGCACTTTGCACCAGATATGTAGACATGGAGCACGTGAAGAAATTAATGGTAGGAACAGCAAAATTTCTGAAGTCGCACGCATTATTCCACTATCAGTTGCAAAATTTTTGGATGGAACTGAATGAAGAGTATGGGAACTCTGTACATAAAATACTGCGAAGTACGTTACTTAAGGCAAGTGGCAAGCCTCGAACGAGGTTTCGATTTTAAACGCGTCATTGTTGAATTTATGAAGAAAAAATTTAAGCAGTAACGAAAATTAGAACAGCCGGAATGGATTGCAGACATCAAATTTTAAGTGGAGTTGACGGCTCACCGCCCACATTAATGCAATGTAAAGTGAGGAATTTCTGATTTGATGTAGATACATTTAAAACGAAAATGGCGTTGTGGGAGCGACAAATTTGGGCAAAAAACGCCGTCCATTTGCCTAATCTCACAAGTGTTAAAGAAAACGCAAGGTTTGAAGGGTTCATTGTGGACCTGAAAAAAATTTAAGGATAGTTTTCTAAAAGCTTTGAGGACACTGCCGGTTTTTTGTCTGTTTTCGAGACCTTTTGCCGTTTCAGTTGAAAGCGCTCCTGTGCATGTGCAGATGTAAGTGGCTTATGTGAAATGTAATTCCGATTTTAATGACCAATCCTTTTACATCATATTTCTAGAGAGTTTCCACGTCACTAGAATGAGGTTACAAAGGTGCTACAACATTTCGATTGACATGTGTGTGAAAGGCGTGTTTTCGAATTATGAAAGTAAATAAGTCTCGATTATGTGGCAACCAGAGTGCGGAACTTTGTGAAATTGTCCGCATTTGTCCATATGCGGACAGTTCGTACCAGACACTATACTATGTCATCAGTGGGACAAAAATAATTAAATAATACTGAAAATTTGATTTGTTTGTGATCCAAGTAGTTGAGGAATGTGAGATACAAAACCGATTCGTATCCAGTGCGTTTGTATTGCCATTTTAATGCGACGCGTTCGCAATTTCCCCCTCCTCACGATCAGACAGCGTACCGTGGCCGTAGGGGAATCGTGCAGCCAGGCTGAGCACTATGGCAGTTATGCCAGGATAAGGCTCGCAGTTTTTGGACGCCCTTAGTTTAAGGGGAGCAAACAGCGAAGTTCATCAGTCTCCTATTCATTACCCCGCGAGAACCGAAACAGAGTGATTCTACGTGCAAGAGTGAGAAAGTATTACAAATGTTTGTGTAGCGTGTATCTGAGGCGGATATGGGACCATCCCGGTGTAAACCTAGTGCGAAGTCAGAAACTTCCATACTTCCAGGCTGGCCGGAACACTGTCCCTCGGCGCTAATCTGCCGGGCGGCTTCGATCCTGGGCCGGCGGCACTCCCCGTCCAGGAAGCGGTCGCTTTAAGCCACGCAGCTACGCAGGCGAGTCAACAACACATTTTATGTCAGGGTGTGTGTGGGAATTCTTAAAGGACCGAACTGCTGAGGTCATCTGTCCCTAGTCTTACATACTACTTAAACTAACTTACGCTAAGGACAACACACACACCCATGCCCGAGGGAGGAATCGAACATTTTATGTCAGAAACACAGACAGTGCGAATCATGACGGTTCTAAGAAATTATATTTTTGAGGAGCTTGATACGCTGACGAGTAGGACACGACAAGTGCCATAACCCGATTTCCCAGAAACTTCGCTCAGTGGAAGAGGGGTCAAAATAAGCGAACACGTATCTCGGCTTATCCCTAGATATTCGACCGTTTCTGAAAAAACGGCCGCCAAATTTGCGAGGTAATTTATGTGCCTTTTCGAGAACAACCAGTCAAACTGGATCGATGGCACACGCGCTAGCGTGACGGATTTACTCTTGCGCCACGTGTTCGAAACCCAATTATTATTTTTGTTTTTATTTTTGTTTTCCATTTATATACCCATGTCAGTAGAAGATTATTACACGAATGTTTTCCGATGTATATTGAAACAATGTTCTCCATTTCGCGTACTAACTGACAGATTGCCTTTGGCAGTGGTGAAGCGAGCACGTCTTACAAAATTGTTAAGGCTTTCGTGGCCACTTGTTGACAAACTGCCTATTGGCTTCTGTCTCGGGTTCGTCGGCCGACGTTCATCTAATGATTTTACTGACGTTTCGCTAGCACGAGTGGCTGGCATTGTCAAAGCTGCTTCACCCTCCATTGCCAGTGGTGAACTGGAGCCGAGCTCGCGACCGCAGACTACATTTATCTGGTGCGCCAACGTCCGAGGGCTTCTCCGCGGTCATTTGCGGTGCGGTGCTCCTCTTGCTACCTACGACGGTCGTTCGCTGCAGTATGGGAAGCCGGGATCCGTTTACCTTAAGGCTTTCCGCTTTCTTGTTGAAAATGTTCGCGTGTTTTTGTATCTCTACAGCTTCTCTGAACATGTGATAGGCTGCAGCCGCGAGCTTGGCTCCAGTTCACCACCGGCAGTGGAGGGTGAAGGTTTGACAATGCCAGCCACTCGTGCTGGCGAAACGTCAGTAAAATCATTAGATGAACGTTGGCCGAAGAACCCGAGACAGAAGCCAATGGGCAGTTTGTCAAGCACGTCTTGTTTGCGTCTCACCTATTGTGCTGATTGCGAGTGAGCGCATGTTTGATTACTTCCGCGTAGCAGCTTGTCTTTGTGTCCGTGTTCATTCACTATCATGGCGTTTTTCTGTGGCAAAACCACCATTAAATTATCTTTCCCATTGGATCATACAAGACTAAACCGTATGAAGTCGAACGGTTTATGTTCAGTCCCATAGTGCTCAGAGCCATCGGACTGTTTATACGGGACGAAATGTATCTCTCACCGCAAAATGTTCTCAGTATTCATTTTTCGATCATTAGTAGCACCGTGTATATCAAGATAGCGAATGAAGAGCTGTGCGCCGACGTTGTGTGGCGTCATGCTCACAATCTCATGTTCCGATACTCTGACAGCGTAATCGTTCATCGTGCTTGTTTGGGCCTCCGAACATTGAAGGTTTTCGAACTCCCGTTCGAAGTGCCGTCGTGGTAGCGGCCTTTAAGCCTTACGGCAACGTCATGGGCCACGTTGCTGAAACGTGGAAGACGTTCTAAACTTACCGTTTCCACAATGATGTCGGTCAGATAAAAACTGAACTGAGGAAACACGTGCCGTCTTACTTGGTTATTTCCGGCTGCAGAGCTGTAGTCATGTACGGTAGCCGACCGCGCACTTGTTCAGGTTGTGGCCAGGAAGGCCATGTCCGTTCGGAATGTCTCCAACGCTTAGTGGTTCAGACGGCGATCGGAGACAGTGCTGTCCTTGCAGCGCCCGTTGCGTTACTTCTATCGAACTCGTCCGCTGCTGCGCCCATTCTGAATCTGTCGGCATCGGTGCCTACACCTCTCGACGCAGCGATAGAAGTTTTGCCGGTCTCTCCTGTATTGCGACCGGCGGCAACAGCAACAACTCTTCTGTCCTCACCCAGTGGTTTTTGATCACGGAGCTTGTAATGGTACTTGTATTACGTAACCATTACGGCACCTCACCTGAACCTCTCGATACCAGTAATATTCTACTGCGTTTCTGTTAACCACTTAACATATTTCTGAGATAAGATTCAGATTTGATTTCATTTGTGATACATCGATATGTTTATATTGCAATGATATTATTCTTATGTGTATTCTTTCTATTGTCACTATGATCTTTGACGTACTTCTAATTCTGATTTTTGGGCGCGTAAGCGATAGTTCGTTAGTTGTTGAGTTGTTAGAGAGTCGGACCTTGAGAAGGTCAAGTGCTGGACGTTATGTTGGAAAGACGCATAAGGTAGTCAGTTTATAAAATGTGAACATTAACAGTGGCTGTGAGGAAGATGTTTTCAAGTATGTTTTGTATTGTGAAGTGATGTTTTGTGTTTACGTGATATTGCAGTAAAAGCAATTAAAAGGAAGTGTAACGTAATTTCGGAGTGCTGATTATTTTTTTTACATCACCATTGTCCAGCAAAAGTGTAATCTTCAAGGATGGTTTATGAAGCGCATCTACATAACTTTTAAATATAGCAGAATAAAACCTAGGCCTTTTTGCATCCGGGCATGGAATCATAACCACCTAGATTTTCAACGTTTGAGCCATGATTTTACGACGAGACCAGCGTGGGAAACACAAAAAGATGAGCGCCTAGTTTTTTTGATTATTACATGAAATGACTTTATTAACTGTGCTCTAATGACACCTGCCACATAATATGACTGTTGTTGCCCGAAAATGCAGTATTTAGCAGCGTGAGCAACACCACAGTCGTTATTACAATTTTGACCTTTGTTGTGGTAGGGTTGTTAGAAGCTGTACCGACCTCCACTTTTCTGCCGTCTGGCCACATGTCGGACGATAGCTATCCGCCATCCAACACGGAACAGCGTGTTAGGAAGTAACGGTTACCGAGGAAGCGGAAGTGACAGCGTCGTACCCCTTCCACCACTTGATGTGTGCACGGAATGATGACCCTCCTACTGTGCTGTCCTCCGACTTCCTGACACTGGACGACGCGACGTCTCTCCCTGCCACCGTCTCTGGTTATCATCTACCTACGGACACCAACCTTCCCTCGCCTGTATCTGATGCAGTTGCCCCCTTGCCTTTTCTGCGCTACCTATGGGCGCACCTCCAAAAGTGTTCCACTGAATTGGCCTGGTGAGACGTCGTTTCCTGGGCGGACAACGTCGATGCTGAGATGGACGTTCTGGAGGTGTACATGGCGATAGAACCCCCAGATTCCCCTTGGTGGGTCGACTCGGTCCGTGTCACAGTAATGTGCCCTTCCACAGGGGCCTAGAGGGAAGCTCTCCTTGCTTCCCTGTGGTTGCATCGCCCGGCCACCTGGTGATGACAGCTGTTAAAACTTATCGCATAGCCATGGCCAATGTCAATACCATTTGCACGTGCCATAAACCGACATCTCTCCATGAAATGCTAAATGTTGCGGACGTTAACGTTGCTCTCCTTCAGGAAGTGTGTGTTACAGATTTTTGTGCTCCTCATGGCTTCATGGCACACGTCTCCCATGCTTCCCTTACTGGTGCTGGGGTGGCAATCCTTTTACGTGACGGTATGTTCGATGATGCAGTTGTCTATCTCCTGGATGTCCGAGGTATATGCCTCTCACGTTTGGTGGCGTCAAGATCATCAGTGTCTGTACGCGATCTGATTCGGGTCGCCACTGTAAACGTTTCGCGTTCTTCTCCGAGGCAGTCACGCCTCTCTTCCTGGGTCGGCAGGATCCTTGATCATAAGAGTTGACTTAAACTCCACTCAAGTGGCCAAAGATCAACTGCAGCACGGTGCTAGCAGCTTGTTCGGTGCCTCAACCTTGTGGACTCATGGGAGCATCTCTTCATCGCGATCGTCCGGAGTTTATCCATTTCACTATCCACATTTCCAACCGCCTCGATCGTGTTTATATTTCCCGCGGTATTGTCGGTGGAACGCGGCTGCTGAATTCTAGGCCGTTGCGTTCTCTGAGCATAACGCCTATATCTGTGCCGTCAGTCTCTGCCACTAAAATGTGTAGCGCGGACGGGGACCATGGAAACTGAACGCGATCCATCTTACTTCACCCGACTACCGGCTGCTCACTGAGACCACGTCGACAGTCCGTCGTCGAGTGCCGTGATGCATATCAGTCTGCCCTGTCATGGAGGGTTCTCTCGCAAAACCTACCCTCTGCACGGCCTCAATTGAGAGCGGAAGTGAGGTCGTGGCGTGGCAGCGACGAAACCAGGATTTCTTCTTGACCTTTCTCCAGGAATATACTATGATACCGTATTCGCCAGAGCCTCAGGCAATGGTGAATCGTTCCAAGGCGCAGCTCACTGCCCTCCCTCGACGCCACCTTGAAGGAGCTATGGTGAGGGCGTGCACAGATGACGGGTTAGCACAGGAGCATCCGTCTACATACTTCGTGATGGTGAAACGACGCCGCCGTCGGAAGACTTCAATTAATGTTCTTGCGACTGATGATGGACGGCGTCTGGATACGTGATGGAGTAAAAAGTCAAGGCGGGTTCTACAAATAAGTCGTCCAGCCTCTGACGGCCTCCCACTAGAGTTTATCGGACATTTCGTCCCCTACTGGCGCCGGCGTGGACGGTAATTCGTGGAGATCTTACGTCGTCCTATCGTGCAGATCCCCGACGGTCTTCTTGAAGGTCTCCTCATTTCCATTTACAAGCCTCGGGCTATATCACAGATATGTGATTGTCGACCCTTGACGTTGCTGAACAGTGACACTTAAACCTTTACTCGGCTGTTGGGTGGACGGCTTAAAAGGACGGCCCGGTATGTGATTTCTCCTGATCAAACCCCTTTTAGCGGTGCCAGTAACATCCGTAGTGACCTCTGTCGCTATGGAGACATAATAGCTGTTGCTCAAGCTAGTCGTGCGCCTGGGCTTTTAGCTGCTCTTTAACTTCAGCCAGGCTTTCGATCGGGTCGATCACGACTACCTGGAAGGGGTGCCTTGCAATATGGGATACCCTAATACTACCACCGACGTCGTAATGCGTCCTCTTTGCGGAGCGACGTTCTGTGTGCTCTACAATGGCCGTCTCACTCCTCTCATCTTGATCTGTTGTTCGGTGCGTCAAGGCTGCCCGCTATCTGCACTGTTGTAGACTTTCCCCATGGAGCCGTTACTTTGTGACCTCCGTCAACACCTCCCTAGGATATCTCTTGGTGGCCATGTCTTTTGCTGCACTGCTTGTGCAGAGGATCGCGTCATCGTGCTTGGCATGGGTTGCCATCTACGGTGAAGCTTTTGGCAGCTGCTTTAACGTCCAAAAATCGAGAGCTTTGTCTATAGGTGTGCAGCTTCCTGAGGACAGTGCTGCTCCATTGCGTGTACCTGCTACTATCTGCTGTTTACGACACGATTTCAAGGGTGATCTGCGGCGCACGATCGGCCTCAGTTGCCGCTGCCTGTCCATTCCTTGTAAACACAGCCCACACCATTATGGAGTCACTACCAGCTTGCACAGTGCTTTGTAGACAACTTGGGTACATGGCTTCGTGGGATCTGCACCACCCTCGAACCCTACCATCAACTCTAACCACCTGAAACCGGGACTCATCTGACCAGACTACGGTTTTCCAGTCGTCTAGGGTCCAACCCATATGGTCACGAGCCCAAGAGAGGCGCTGCAGGCGATGGCGTGCTGTTAGCAAAGGCACTCGCCTCGATCATCTGCTGCCGTAGCCCATTAACGCCAAATTTCGCAGCACTGTCCTAACGGATACGTTCCTCGTATGTCACACATTGATTCCTGCGGTTATGTCACGCAGTGTTGCTTATGTGTTAACACCGACAACACTACGCAAACGCCACTGTTCTCGGTTGTTAAGTGAAGAACGTCGGCCACTGCGTTGTCCGTGATGAGAGGTAATACCTGAAATTTGGTATTCTCGCACAATCTTGACATTATGGATCTCAGAATATTGTATTTCCTAGTGATTTACGGATTGGAACCATTCCGCATTCAAAGTCAGCAGCCATAATCATGTTGGAAATATTTTCAGACAAAACGTTTCAGTACAAATGACACCTCCACCAAGGCACTGCCCTTTTATACCTTGTATGCCCTATACTACCACCACCTATATATATATATATATATATATATATATATATATATATATATATATATATATATCCCTGGTTCCCAGAACTCCTGAAGATAGACGTTGAATGTGGATATTGTATCACAGACACAGTCCCTTTGACTGTTCACAGATGTCACTAAACCCATAAGGATGTAAACAACCATGCATGCACAGCGCCTATTAGATGGAGGGGGTCCGACAGCCGATCAGTTCTAGTCATTCCACCAGGAAGGAGGCACACAGCCGGTGTTGTCTGTAGTTCAACCATGCCTACACGGTCAATACCGCGGTTTGGTCGCGTCCGCATTGTTACTGCGACAGGAATGGCTCTCAATAAGAAAAGTGTCCAGGCGTCTCGGAGTGAAACAAAGGGATGTTGTTTGGACATAGAGGAAATACACAGAGACAGGATCTGTCGATGACATACTTCGCTCTGGCCGCCCAAGGCCTACTGCTGAAGTGGATGACCGCTACCTAAGGATTACGGCTCGGAGGAACCCTAGCAGCAACGCCCCCTTGTTGAATAATGCTTTTTGTGCAGCCACAGGACGTCGTGTTACGACTCAATCTGTGCACAATAGGCTACATCATGTGCAACTTCAGTCCTAATGTCCAAGGCGAGGTCCTACTAGGCTAAGAAAATTGTGGGTAGATACCTCACTTGGTCTACCTCGATTAACCTAAATCACCTGACTGCCACTTCTTCCTATGAACTGTCGCACAAGTTAGAATTTTGGCGGTAACAAAGGTCACTTCGCATATCTCTACTAAACGAAGAAAATGGCACGAAAGAAAGGACACTTGCACTAACCTCAGTCACTCGACTCCCACCTCCTCCTAAGGATTTGTGGGAAAAGGACTTGGACGTAAGTCTTTATGTAATCATTTTCATGCAGTATGGACCTCCAGTGTGTTCACCACGAATTCTGGACTTCACCTGACTTAGTACACATCGCCACCACCAGAGGGCGCTCTCATCTGTGACATAATCCAAGATGGAGGCATACATTGTGTTAACGAAGACGTCCAGACTCCAACTGACGTAGTACACATTACCGGCACCAGAGGGCATTGTCGTTCGTAACGTCATCTGATGACATGACTATTGTTATTCAAGATGGCGGCATACATTGTGTTCACCATAAGGCCTAGTACATATTGACACCACCATAGAGCACTACCGTGGACTTGGAATGAATTTTCGCGAATGCCACTCCCACGTGGACTTGGAAGGAAATAATTAGTCTCCATCACGATCCTCAGCTAACCGCCACGTCCCCGTACTAACAAATGTTTTCAGGCTAACGTACACTAACGTGTACTAAAGTGTACTAACGTGCACAGTGCATGACGTCATTCAAGATGGTGGAGCGAGATGGCAGGAAAACGACTCTGTCTATGATGGACATAAGCTTTATTTTGCAAGCAATGTCTCCACCGTCAGATAACTGACCTAGTACACATTACTGGCACCAGAGGGTATGTCATCCCTCCTGTGATATAAAATGGTTCAAATGGCTCTGAGCACTATGGGACTTAACATCTGTGATTATCAGTCCCCTAGAACTTAGAACTACTTAAACCTAAGTAACCTAAGGACATTACACAGACCCATGCCCGAGGCAGGATTCGAACCTGTGACCGTAGCAGTCGCGCCCTGTGATCTAATCCCAGATGGTGGTCTGTAGGGGGAAAATGGCGCGAAAATGACTCAGGCTGCACCAGCCCGTGTGGCCAAGTGGTTCTAGGCACTTCAGTCTGGAACTGCACGATCGCTACGGTTGCAGGTTCGAATCCTGCCTCGGGCATGGATGTGTGTGATGTCCTTAGGTTAGTTAGGTTTAAGTAGTTCTAAGTCTTGGGGACTGATGACCTCAGAAGTTAAGTCCCATAGCGCTCAGAGCCATTTGAAAGATTTTTTGACTCAGGCTGCACTGGGCTGCTGGAGAGAGTAAGGATGGAGTGCTCTTTATTTAATTTGGAACATTTTATTTAGGGATGGAGTATATCACACTGATAGAAAACACATCCTTGCGGTCACGCCACACAGCCCACAAATCTGTAAACTACTCCTAAATAACGCTCTCCAGACATGCAAACAACTCCTAATTTACCAAAAGAAGTTCAGTACAGACATGCAGACTCTTCCTAAATAATGCAGTACACAGATGTGCAGACACAAAATCAACTCGTAAACTGCCCTAATAACGCATAGTGCAGCCTACAGACCTGCCTGCAAAATAATGCAACATACACACAAACATCGTACGCAGACACCGCCCTCTGTCCACTAGACCACACAGGAGGATACCAAGAGCCCCGCGAAATGACGCAGCCGTCAGCTGTCAAACCACGCACAGATGCTCGCACGCATGAGGCGGCGACATCCCTTTCATACTTGGTACCTGAGAAATTCCTCTCAGAATACGTAATCAACTAGGCGCCGTTGATGCCTGATCAGATGATTTATTTACAGAGCACAGATGCTCCTAGCTGGGCCGCGCGCATGGGTTCATCGCTACCCTCCTTCTAACTGCGGTCCAGCGAAGACACTGCAGAAATCCGTTTCACAATAGTACAAGCTGCTTTCTCCTTAGCAATTCTAACGGACCATGCGTGACATGTGGCTGACGCATCGCCGCGCGTAGCTACCTACCACCGCAAGTGCATCTAGCAACGTTCTCAGTGGTATACTGAAGCCACATTGCTATCTAAAATAATCAAGTCAACTCTAGTAAATTGCATAGTGTTCCAGAAATACTTAACATGCGCTTTTGTAGGAGCTTTCGTGTTGTATATACTCATTTTACACAAACAGTGCAGTTTTCTTTTATATCTGTGCAGCAACCGAAAAAATTGTCATATGCCTAAAGTCACACCGACTTTGTCACGATGCTCCTCAGTCGTAGGGAAGCACCGTCAACCTTTTCTTTCTCTCTACAGACATGAGATTCAGTAGAAATGAACTATTTTACACTGATCACCATATTGCACTGACAACTAAACCTCCCGAAGTGCCATCCATATCGTCAAATACGGAAAGACCGCAACTCAATTACACACTGAGACATGTCCTTTTATTTCGTCTCCATGGATTTTAATTCCTACTACGAATTTTTCTTTTGTTTCCTTTACTGCTTGCTCAATATACAGATTGAATAACATTGGGGATAGGCTACAACCCTGTCTTACTCCCTTCCCAACCTCTGCTTCCCTTTCATGGCCCTCGACTCTTAAAACTGCCATCTGGTTTCTGTAAAAATTGTAAATAGCCTTTCGCTCCCTGTATTTTACCCCCGCCACCTTCAGAATTTTAAAGAGAGTATTCCAGTCAAATTTGTCAAAATCTTTCTCTAGGTCTACAAATGCTAGAAACGTATGTTTACCTTTCCTTAATCTATTTTCTAAGATACGTTGTAGGGTCAGAAGTGCCTCACGTGTTCCAACATTTCTACGGATCCAAACTGATCTTCCCAGAGGTCGGCTTCTACCAGTTTTTCCATTCGTCTGTAAAGAATTCGTGTTAGTATTTTGCAGCCTTGGCTTATTAAACTGATAGTTCGGTAATTTTCACATCCATCAACACCTGCTTTCTTTGGGATTGGAATTATTATATTCTTCTTGACGTCTGAGGGTATTTCGCCTGTCTCATACATCTTGCTCACTAGATGGTAGAGTTTTGTCAGGACTGGCTCTCCCAAGGCTGTCAGTAGTTCTAACGGAATGTTGTCTACTCCCGGTGCCTCGTTTCGACGTAGGTCTTTCACTGCTCTGTCAAACTATTCACGCAGTATCATATCTCCTATTTCGTCTTCATCTACATTCTCTTCCACTTCTACAATATTGTCCTCAAGAACATCGCCCTTGTATAGACCCTCTATATACTCCTTCCACCTTTCTGCTTTCCCTTCTTTGCTTAGAACTGGGTTTGTATATCTCAGCTCTTGATATTCATGAAAGTGATTCTCTTTTCTCCAAAGGTCTCTTTAATTTTCCTGTAGGCAGCATTTATCTTACCCGTAGTGATATGCACCTCTACATCCTTACATTTGTCCTCTAGCCATTCCTGCTTAGCTATTTTGCACTTCCTGTCAGTCTCATTTTGAGACGTTTGTATTCCTTTTTGCCTGCTTCATTTACTGCGTTTTTTATTGTCTCCTTTCGTCACTTAAATTCAGTCTCTCTTCTGTTACCCAAGGATTTCTATTAGCCCTCGTCTTTTTACCTGCTTGATCCTCTGCTACCTTCACTATTTCGTCTCTCAAAGCTACCCATTCTTCTTCTACTGTACTTCTTTCCCCCATTCTTTTCAATCGTTCCCTAATGCTCACCCTGGAGCTCTCTACAACCTCTGGTTCTTTCTGTTTATCCAGGTCCCATCTCCTCAAATTCCCACCTTTTTGCAGTTTCTTCAGTTTTAATCTACAGTTCATAACCAACAGATTGCGGTCAGAGACCACATCTGCCCCTGGAAGTGTCTTACAATTTAAAACCTGGTTCCTGGATCTCTGTCTTACCATTATATAATCTATCTGAAACCTTCTAGTATCACCAGGCTAAGTGTTAGCTATGATTAAGTTATGCTATGTGCAAAATTCTATCAGGCGGCTTCCTCTTTTATTTCTTACTCCCATTCCATATTCACCTACTACGTTTCCTTCTCTTCCTTTTCCTACTATAGAGTTCCAGTCACCCATGACTATTAAATTTTCGGTTCCCTTCACTATCTGCATAATTTCTTTTCTCTCATCATACATTTCATCAATCTCTTCGTCATCTGCAGAGCTAGTTCGCTTCTACTACTGTGGTAGGCGTGGGCTTCGTATCTATCTTGGCCACAACACTGCGTTCACTACGCTGTTTGTAATAGCTTACCCGTATTCCTATTTTCCTATTCATTATTAAACCTACTCTTCCATCACCCCTATTTGATTTTGTATTTATAACTCTGTATTCACCTGACCAGAAGTCTTGTTCCTCCTGCCACCGAACTTCACTAATTCCCACTATATCTAACTCTATCCTATCCATTTATTTTTAAAATTTTTTAGCCTACCTGCCTGATTAAGGGATCTGACATTCCACGCTCCGATCCGTAGAACGCCAGTTTTCTTTCTCCTGATAACGACGTCCTCCTGAGTAGTCCCCACCCGGAGATCCGAATGGGGGACTATTTTACCTCCGGAATATTTTACCCAAGAGGACGCCATCACCATTTAACCATACAGTACAGCTGCATGCTCTCGGGAAAAATTACTGCTGTAGTTTCCCCTTGCTATCAGCCGTTCGCAGTACCAGCACAGCAAGGCCGTTTTGGTTACTGTTACAAGGCCAGATCAGTCAATCATCCAGACTGCTGCCCCTGCAACTGCTGAAAAGGCTGCTGCCACTCTTCAGGAACGACACGTTTGTCTGGCCTCTCAGCAGATAACCCTCCGTTGGGCTTGCACCTACGGTACGGCTATCTGTATCGTGTATCGCTGAGACACGCCACGCAAGCCTCCCCACCAACGGCTGGGTCCATGGTTCATGGGGGGAGGGGGGGGGGAGTTCAGGAGGCATGAAGTGATAAATATTGAATGGGTGAAAAATCAACTTTTCTTTAAAGCTTAGCTTAAACGTTGTTCTTTTTAAATATCGCAAAATTTTCACTGCATTAAGAAAAGGTGTCTGAAGGTAGTCCTTGTATCACTCTTATCATGTACAGCTGACAGATTATAAAAAACAACGTTTTCATTTTTTACATTGCGATGAGCACCGCCCCACGCCTGGCATTTCGCGCAGTCACTGTGGCTCGCATAGCACAGCTGCAGACGGACGCGTATTCCGCAGCACGCTGCGATAAATTTCCGCACTTAGGGAAACATAGGTTTAGGCGCTAATGTTGGTGGGGAGGAAGAGTATGGTACTAGTTGACACTTGACTGCACTCGAGACTAATGGAATTCGTAAGTTTGGGAAACACTGCTCTACACACTGTGGTGGGTTTGCAAACATTCAACAATGGCTGCGCATTTCGAAGATGAAGCAGAACAAAATAAAAGTGCACTTAAAGAAAAAAATGAAGGTTAGAAACTTTGTTTTCAAAAATGCGTAAGGAAATCGTCAAGTACCGCCAAGTCACAACAATGGACGCGCTGCAACTGTCACACTGGCCTACACTTGCAAGCGGGTGGGGTCGTGGGGTTCCGTAGCGGAGGCATATCGTCGGGTTGTGCTCTGGCGTTGTGGGCGGTGGGAAGGGGTGGAGGATTGAGAAGGGGGAAGGCATGAGAGGGGCGCGGTAGGGGAGAGGCGGGCGTTGGGGGGGGGGGGGGGAGGGCACAGATAGCAGCTCGCCATCAACAGAGCCACGTGACGCGCATGTGCAGCGGTTGGCAACCGTGGCGCAGTAACGCGGAGGGCGGCTGACAGAGGCAGACGCAGACGTTGGTTGCGCAGGCCGCTGAGCGCGCGAAGAGTGCTTCAGGGGTTACTGCACAGGGTTGGCCAGTAAGCGGGCCGTCCTGACCACGTGACTGCAAGACGGCGCTGCTGTAGGGTGTCTCAACTGCGCCAGTTGCAAGTCGATTCTATCGGGTTACGTTAAGCTGTTCCGCGGTTTGTCGCCGCTTACGGTAGAGAGAGGGAAAACACGACAAAGAACTGGCGGGTCGAGCGCGGTGAACAATGTTTACTGCTTGTGCGCGGGAAAATGCCCAACGCGTGACGCGGCTGCCCGGTGGACGCTGTGGTGATTAGATGCAGCTGCAACACTAGATGCGGTCGTCAGCCCGGCGCTCGAGAGAGGTGCTCTGCTCTGACGCCAGAAGCGATGATAGGACGGAAGAGCTCTAAGGTAAGCCGGCGTTGCTACGCGCCGGCAGCGCGCGCTACGGAGGGTGACGCAACCGCTGCCGTTGTTGCTGACGCCGCTGCTGTCGCGGGCGGCGCGCGTGCCCGTTGCTCTAATATAACTTTCCCACTGCCTCCCTCGTGTTGCATCGGTTTGCATTCGCTTTTTACGCGTCATCAAACGTCAGGTGTTAATTTCTCAATGATTAGAGCACTAAATAATAATTGTACAGCAGGACTGAATGCGAAAAATGATGTAGTCGCATCTTCTTTCCTGCGTGCAGTCTTGACCAGAAAGTTCAAACTATTTCGTCTCGCCTTTCAACGTTATAAAAACATTTGCTAGAATATGTCGTATTTGTGTTCTAACTCGAGCTGTTAGCTAACAGTGAATAGCACTTCGAAGATAACGTGCCAGTCTTTCTTCCGTAAAATAAAAATTTCTCTGTTCTTTAACATTTATTTTATAATGACTCATTCTTACAGAATTCATACCCCAGTAAGGAATGTTATATAAAGAACCCGCGTTCTACTGTCTCCTCTGTTGTCAACGGGCCACGTTTCCGTGACGTAGTCGCTACTACCTCATCCTGATACTGCTGCATCGCTGTCTATTTATCTGCTGGTGTATATTTCTGCTATATCTATTAAGTCTCCAAGTTTTCTCTGAAGACTGCCTTCATTTTGGGTAGTACTAAGACGAATTTAAATATTTCTGCAATAGGAAATATGAAGTTGTTATTTCTCCCGCCGTACCTGACGACTGAAGACGAGGAGGAGTAAATCAGAACATGTAGAAATATAATGATAGGTGTTGTAATAACATATCGAGAATGTGAAGGTGATTATAAATTACTTCGCAGTAGAAAGTAGAGAATCGTAGGGTAACAGAGATAAAGAAAGTCAGATCATGAAGAACTGTCACAAATGATGGGATAATGCCCCACAGAGAAAATGCGGAATTGCAATAACTGAGACTTAATTTCTTCTTTCTCCCATTCGTATGTAATAAGTAAATAGGCATCGCATTTATAGAATATTACATTTCCTTGTATTCGAGTGTTAATGCGTGTCATCCGCATTCAACATTTTTGGCTTTTACCATGAATTTACTAAAACGAAACATGTTATGTATAAATGAATGTTTTGTCGACGTGAAGGTCATTATGGAGACGGAGCTGTAGTTAAAATCGACAGTGTTCTTTGAAAGAAATTAGTTTCTTGCATAAGCTGTAATATACCCATAAAAACAGAACGGAGGAAATTAATTACTTGCGTGAAGTTTATCATACCTGTAGACCGTGATGCAAGCAAAATTTAGGAAGCGTTCTTTTAACAAACCTTGACGTAGTACACCAGAAGTGATCTTCAGAAACCATGGAAAACTTAAATCAAGATGGCCGAACGGTGATTTCAACACTGTTCTTTTCGTATAAGAGTTCAGTGTCTTCTCCCTCCCTTACCGCTGTAATAATTTTATTGATAATCGGCCTGTTTCACTAAGTTAAGTAACGTCATCCTAGGACAAGTATGAAATTTAACGTGTAGATGTACTTATCCTTGTCAGGTTTGTTTGCTGCTCTAATCAACAATGACTTATCATATTAATGGCGCACAGTTTGTAAACTAATATAACGAGTATAAAAAATAATCATGCATTTCTTAAATCCCATTACAATCGATGGAGAGCCCTTTAAGTGGGATTTAAGTTGTGAAACCATAATTCCTTGTCTTTTAATTTCATTCATTTATTTTGTTCTTGAAAATACATTTAATCTAAGGGTGCATGCATTTACTCCCTCGGTCTGGAAAAAAAATTGTCAGAGAGAAAAATGTGAGGGCTGTCTCAAATGTATGATAATATATCTACGAAGACACGCTTACGAGATCAGATCAGCTATCGTTCCTCCAACAACGAACGGGCTCTTACGGTTTGGTTCGTTAGAAACAATATTCAGATTAACAACAAAATTTCAGAAGTGAGAACTTATGAATATCATCAACGAAATTCTACCAATGATGAAATTTTAGATTATCATGAACTATCAGTGTAAATGTATAAATCGTGCGAAAATTTAAATTGAATATGATCGATAATTTTCGATTTAAGTTCTGTTTCTCGAGCTACTTACTCGATCACAAAATAAGTGAACTGTGGCTCATACATCGCTACTTGTTTGTGAAAATAGTACAAGCGTAATCAGTCAGAAAAATATGACGTTCCTGTTAGATTTTTGAGTCTCTGTTTCGTATTTCTGTCTTTTGTGTATCATATTTTGACGGTGATGCTGCATTTCAATTTATAAAATCGAATTCTAAATGAGAAACTAAAGAGAAACTATCGCAAGCACCTATATTATGAAACTATACGAAGGAGATATTTGAAACAGATATGGAACAATGTAGTGTTCCCTAATGGCCTAAGAGTAACTCGTGACCATTATTGGAGACAGGTTTGCATTAACCTGCAGTTATCCAAACTCAGTGCGTATTCAGTGCTAGCGAGTCGAACCATAATAATGTCGACGATTACGTGAACACAGTTCTGATGTAAGTACAGCGCTGGTTCGTACGTAAAATGACTATAGTTTTCCTGGTCAGTGTATGCAAATATGTATACCCGCTCTATGTCGACATCAATAGGACTGAAAATCAATAAAATTAACAAAAAATTAGAAACTATAGAGTCATAAAAACGGTCTGAAGTAATGAACTTATTTCTGGGCAGAGCTAGTTCCGTGTGTTCAAGCGTGTTACTGCGTACAGCAAAACGATTTCCCACTGACGATAAAAGTCAGTTAGCTGCAGCAGCCTGTCCCTTGTCATTACTGGTCATGTTTCTACCGTGGACACCTTATAGTTTCCAAAAATTTAGTTATTTTTCATATTTATTTAGAAATTGACGATTCCATCATGTATGTCTATACAGCAGTTAAATATAGTTCAGTGCAACTGCTAGGCATGCACGATTGACTGAAATTTCTAAGATGAGTCGTCTCAATGTAAATACATAGCTAATGTTTAGATCTTAACACAAATGAATGCGAGAAATAAATGCAAGTTGAATTTACTTGCACGATTTGTATCTCGAAATAAAACCTCTTTATGGCGTCATGTTGATTACACTTACTGAGAAGTTCATGCTCTCTGGACGGAAATTTGGTTTTGGTACACGTCTCATGTTGTGTGAGTGTAACTGAAATGCGAGAAGCATATTTCACCTCTAAAAACAAAATCATTCAGCCGAACACTACAGAATTCGTTGGAGAATTTCCCTCTTAATCATCTTTCTTCCGTAGAATATCTGGAAATCATTGGATTTCACTTCTAGACAATGACGTAAACGCCATACAAACGACAAGCAGCGCCCATATATCTACAGGTGACCCAACCAACATTGCCATGTATGTTTTCAAAAGGAAACGAAATGTGAAAAATTCAATTGGCCAGGGATGCACGTGTCAGGGGCCCGAACAGTGGACAGGAATGCACAATCTCTACGAGTACACAAGCTTCACTTTCAACACAAATTTACGTTTTTTGTAAATGACTCATGCTTGTTTTTCTACTGAGATGAAAACGAGAGATTTAAATGGCACGTGTGCTGTTTCTACCTAACGAAAACGAGAGGTGCAATTAATGACGGCAAACTCGTTGTCACTGTTCTAAACCTCACACCTTCTGAAATACCGCGTACACTTATTATGGAAACGGCGGTACAGTTTCTGCCGTAATGCTGTAGTGCGGGTTGCCTGCAACGCAACCCTTGCTATGCGCAATACGGCAGAAGCTGTCGCGCCGTTGCCATCCGTTGAAGTCTGCGTATTTCAGAAAGTATGAGGTTTAGAACAGTGAAAACAAGACGTCTGTCACTAATTGTACCTCTAGTTTTCATTTCGTAGAAAAAAAAGTGTCATCTCAAAAATGTAAATTTGTGCTGAAAGTAATGTTAGCTTGCTTTTATGAATTGTGCATTCCTGCCCATTGCGCGAGCCACTTACATACGTACATTCCTGGCCAATTGCATTTTCCCATTTTGTTTCGTTTCGGAAATATATGAGGTGACAGAGACAGATGTTTCAGCTGCCCCTGTCGTTTTATGCATCCCGCAATGTCATAACTGCTCTTCAAAATCCACCCGCGAGATTTTCGTATTCTGTCGCTCGTTACGCTCAAAGTTTTAGCGACACAGAAAAAAATTAAATGGATCTTCTTGTAGCAAATTCAATGTAGTTAAATTTTGTAGCGGATACGTTTTCGGTAGAGGCCGCAGATTTCCAGTTATTCAAAAGAAAGTACAAACGTAACCTTCATACGCATTCCCACTCCCACACGCAGCCTCCACCGTTTAGGATGTACATCCTTCGGGGAACTCGTGCCTACCACCGTACAAAAATTTGTGATTGCACTAATTAGCACACATTCGACCTTTTTTTCGGTCTCCATTGACTGGCCTTGTTACGCTACCGGATTAGTCCAGCACTTACAAATTTTAAAACTGACGTTTGCGTAAATTTTACCTAATTTTTTTAAAATTTAACAGCATAAAATAATATTCGTCAGGCCTTCTGACTAGGAAACTACTGTGTTTGTGAGGGTTAAGTTTGTATCAGAGTGTCAACGTAATTAGTTTTAGCGTAACGTTTACAAAATCCGTTTTTCTTCCATTACTCTAACGATCATGCTAAAATAATAATGTTAACGAAATAACCGACTACGCTGGTGGCGTATTAGTCTAATCAATAGATACCAAAAGAAGTCGAATATGAGAAATAGTTCGTGTAGTCGGAAATTTTTGTACAGTAATGGGAGGCAGTGACAGGAACAACATACTTAATGCGTGTGGGGGTGGAGGTACATTTGAAGGTCACTTTTGTAACTTCTTCAATAACGCGAAAACCGTAGCCACCGGCGAAAACGTATCCTGGTACAAAATTTGACTACATTAAATTTTCTACAAGAAGGTCTTGTTCATTTCTCTGTAGGACTAACAGTTTGCGCGTAGCGAGCGAGAGAAGATGAAATTCTCGCCTCTGGTTTCTCAATGCCCGAAGTAACATTACAGGTTGCATAAAACATCATCAGTAGGGGCTTCTGAATCACCCTTTTTATTTGCGAGGAGGCGGGGGTGGAGATGGACTCGATCAGAAAGATGGAAGAGATGGTAATCCATTCAAAGACACAGTCTCAACAGAATACGGATTAGAATGGCTGACATCTGCAGAAAACAGTCACATTGTAATTACATATTTTGTTAGCTGATTCTTCCTTCGTCTTTTCGTAGAACATAATAATAAATGAAAAGTACAATATTGTATATGTTCTACAGGATTAATTTATTTAGCTAAACGGTTTTCGGCTTACATGGCCATTATCAAATTTAACTGACTATCGTCGTCAAAGAAGTTGCAATATTTGTAAAAAACATTGGAAAAGATGCTATTCATCTAGACCCAGGCACAAACACACAGTGTATGTTATCTCTGACAGTGCGGTGGTAATGCAGTTAAACAGGTAAAAAGTTGAACAATAAATACATATAAAAATGTTACTCATCTAAATATAGGCACAAATACGCAATAAATCTCATCTTTGACAATGCGGTGGTAATGTAATTAGAAAGGAAAAAGTTGGACAATAAATAAATATAAAGTTGTTGTTCATCTAAATTGAGGCTCAAATACACAGTAAATTTCTTCTGTGACAATGCAGTGGTAATGCAATGAAAATGTAGGAAGTTGAGTTGTAAATAAATATAAAGGGAGCGAACCAGGAAAAATCATTAACACTAAACTCAGAAAACAGCGCCTATCTGACAATTTTTACTGTCAATTGTTATGATGTATAACAGTTTTAATGTAAATTGTTGTATAGGCACCGTATTAATGTTTTTCTTGGTTTTATCCATTTATATTAATTTATAGCTCAATTTTTTACATTTTTCATTGCATTACCACAGCACTGTCAAAGATGACATTTACTGTGCGTTTGTGCCTCAGTCTAGATGAGTAAAATCTTTTCCAGTGTTTTTTTTACAAATATAGTAATTTCTTTGAAACGATTGTTAGCTCAAGTCTGATGACGGGCTTGTACCCCGAAAACCGGTTAACTAAATAAATTACTCCTGTAGAACACACACGATATTGTGCTTTTCACCGGCCGCTGTGGCCGAGCGATTCTAGTCGCTTCAGTCTGGAACCGAGGTTGTGCTACGGTCGCAGGTTCGAATCCTGCCTCGGACATGGATGTGTGTGATGTCCTTAGGATAGCTAGGTTTAAGTAGTTTGTAAGTCTGAGGGGTCTGATGACCTCAGATGTTAAGTCCCGTAGCGCTTAGAGCCATTTGAACCATTGTGCTTTTCATTTATAATCACACATTTCGTAAAAAACAGAGAGAAACTTTCATGGCCCACCAAAGCAAAACGAAGTCATATTTACTGCCTTTGAGATTTTTCAACGAAAGCACATCAAACCTTGGGAAATTGTGGGATTGTGTCACACGTACTATTGGCAAAGTAGTAGTGCAAGCATTTTACAATTAGAATTCTTCTACATCCCTTTAACCCTGTATGCAGCCGAATATATAAAGTACTCTCATTTTATAACACCTACGCTGAAATTTTTTCAATATTCCGTCTTTGGAAAACTAAAGCGATACAGTGGTGTATTTCCCTTAGCGCAAAAGGAGTCTACTTTTATACAACCAAATCGTATGCAAAGGGGCCCACGGTGTTGACACAATTTTTTACATTAAAAATTGCTTATATACATATAGTAAACAACTTAGGTTACATTGAGAAGCTGCTTTTCGTCGCAGACCAGATCTGTATAGTGGAGCATAAGGAATGAAGCGAACTCATTAACGTGAAACAGTGTCCAGGCAAGGTCGCGCTATCTCAGTCCCTTCATAAATACCTGGGGTTGTAAGTTGCCCAGGCGAGGAATTTAGATCGATCTGCGGCAGACTCGTGGCCAAGGTCTCCGCAGAAACATTAAACGATTAATATTAATAAAACGTTTCTAAACACAGCAAAAGATGTTCTTCTTTCCTGCTCTATGCCTATATAACCTCAGTATTCGTTTCAAATGCAAAATTACTCGGTGATTCGGCTAAGCCGTTCATCTGAAAATATTTCTGGAATCGTGTAAGATATCGTAATTTTCTTTACTCGCGTACGAAATACAAGAATGTGCTCACTAAAGCACACATGATCTGTTGCCATAACTGAATTAATTACAGAGATATTTGCAGCAATTTCGCTTTCTAAAACGGATATATACCTGATACTTACATGGAAGATCGCAAAGATACGAACTGAGCCGTATTTCTGTCTCCAGAACTCAATAAGTAGTTTCGGGGAAACTGCAGTATTTAGAATTTAGGACTTATCTGATGTTATCTAAACCCGATTAACGTCCTATACAGAAATTACTGATTTCATTCCCATTTAAGAAAGTACATCATAACGAATACGGAGGAAACAGAATGTTGCACCAAACGATTTTAGTATCAAAGGAAGACAAGGGAATACCAGCATTTTATTCTGTGTATGCAGTTCACGTGTATCAAGTTGAGAAAAAGTGTTCACAAACGAATAGAAAGTAGATATTCTACTCTTTTGTGGATTGTGCACAAGGTATGTGAACAGTCCAGTTGTACGCACAAAGGCATCGTTACAGACTATCCAGCAAGAATGACAGTTCAGCGCATATGCAAACAATATTGTTATTGGGAGAGCATTCGAATACAGTGCAGACGGTAAGAGTCAAGCCGGCAACGGGCATAATAAACGAAATAAATGTTCTAGCAGCTGTACAGAACTCATCAAGGGTGGGATTGGCGGACAAGAGAGGACACTCTCCCCCCTCCCACCTGGAATCTGAAATACAGAGTTTTTATTCATTACAGAATTCTAATTGAATTCTAGAAATGATTTCCCGTGACTCTGCTAAACCGCTCGTTTAAGCTAGTTGTAGCATTATGTGGCTGATTACGGTGAGACAATACTACAGGTTCTCGAAAAAAAATGGCAATGTTAGAGTCTTGCCCCCTTCCTTCCCACCTCCCTCTCTGGGATGAATTTCTGCGGACGCCCAAGTCCACGAGTTATCTGCAAAGAAACTGCTAGTGCCTCTACAATAAGTCAGTCCAGCGTTGTTCGCATTTTATGCGAAACCAGCTTCAATCTCAATCACGCATCACTTCACCGTCAGAATAACTAGATGGACTCCAGAAAATGCATGGAATAGCTTCACTCTGTGCTAATTTGAAAGCGGAGTTCTGTCTCCAAAGAATTCTCTTAGCCGTTGAAGGAAACTCTACAACGTATGGAAAGATCGCTGTAAAGAAACGTGCATTATTTGGCCATCGATAATGAAGATTAGACTCGTCAAATATTGTGAGTCCTCCAACACTAATTCTAAATTAGTTTTTCTCTCTCTCAGCTCTTTATATTATTAAAAGTAGTTATTTCGATCTGCTGAGTACTCTTAGTCCGACTGGAGCCGTGCAACTTAGTAGTACACAATTTGCTTTCATTATTAGCAGCACCGCATGACATAAATTTACAGAACATTCAGTACACACGTTATTATTAGGGAAGCTCGTAGTCGTAGCAATGATAAGATTCTGTTTGCTAAAGCATCCACTGCGCGGAACAGCGGCAAGCTGCTGCTTCTGTGATATCAAAACAACAGCTCTGGCTACTCATTAAAAATGTCTGACAGCTTTAACGATCGTGAGACCCTTAATTAAAATGAAAAATTATGAAACATGTGCCACCGACTGAAAAAACTGACGGTGACGAGTGGCGGTAAGTATCAACCACCTTTTAAAACTTCAGTCGACAGGCTGAAACTGTAATTTCATTCCTTCATCGCATACCGTTCACTGGCAGAGACAATTAATTCTTATAAACACATCACACTTGATAAACTGCAATGAAAATGTAGCTGCAGTGTATAGAAAGAGATCCTATCGAATTTCACGTGACATCAGAACCTGTATTGATCGCTAGAGAAACTATATCACCTTATTTGATGGCGTGCACCAGTGCACTCTTCATGTGCTCCTCTGTCAGTAGTGTATTGTGAGTACCTCAGTCAGTGAAACCTGCCACCAACAGGGCGACCTGTTGTGAGCACCATCGTTTTGATCAAAAGGGTCGCCGTCGACTAACGATTTATAGCAACGGTTAGACGAACTAAAAAACGTATTGTACTGAAAAGTATTACACTAGTTGCGTTTCACATCTTTATATTATTAATAGTGGACAAAATAAATGTTGACATATTCAACGCTACATACTGGTCTTGCGGTAGCGTTCTCGCTTCCCGCGCGCGGCGTCCCGGGTTCGATTCCCGGCGGGATTATGGATTTTCCCTGCCTCGAGATGACTGGGTGGTGTTGTGTCGTCTTCATCGTCATTCATCCCCATTACGCTCGGAGGAAGGCAATGGCAAACCACCTCCGCTAGGACCTTGCCTAGTCGGCGGTGCAGGTCTCCCTCATCGTCCCCCTACGATCCTCGGAGTATGGGATCTCATCATTATCACTGTGTAATGTCGCGTTACGTAGCTTCATACAATTGACTGAGGACAAAAGAATTTTGTTTCATATTTATTCCGACATATTGTATCTGAGGTAGTGGTGATAGTTTTTAACATATTTTCTTAATACTAAGAAGTTGTTTATGAACAACAAACGGTTCCTAAACACGTGTAATAAACTGATTTAATGAATCAAATAAATGCCCAAAGTGTTTAACTAAAACATAGAACTCAAATTCTCATGTGCCTTGGTTGCTGATATCTCTTACTTATCAGGAAAATGTGTTAACTGACGCATAAAATTTATTATAATCGTTGTAAAACAAAATTACGAGAAGTATTGCTGTTTACGCGAACTCTCAGGAACTGTTAAAAAGAGTACATATATCTGTTAAAAAATTGTCACCTCAAAATCTCAGCAGATACTTAAGGGGAGAAAATGTTGCATTGTTACTAAACGATCGTAAATTTTACTAATCCATATTTGATTCAAAGGAAGTCGTAAGTTGCAGTTTATACTGTAGAGTGGCCGTCACTAAATTAGTCATCTCAAAGACATAACTGTTCCCTGCAGTTCGCTGACGCTAAGCACTGTGATTCGCCCACCTCATAGCTTTGTTGGTGCATGTACACTTAACACCGCAGTTGGTCAGCATCAACTATATGTTCCCGTGTTTCTGTGCGATAGCTCCTGTGTTCACTTGTAATTTCAGTCTTCCGTGGAACGGTGCATTGATGTGTGTTTGATAGCGATATACAGGCGCAAGGGCCTACTCGTAATGCTAGTCCAGCCGGTGCGCATAAAGAGCGAAAAGACATTAGCAAACAATCTAAAACTGTCGTATCGAACTTACTGCAGGTTTTTTACTGATCTGGTCAACAGCGAAGAAGTCAGGAATAATACTAATTTTGCGCAAGTTCGTAAAATGACAACAAAGAAAAAATGGCTCTAAGCACGATGGGACTTAACATCTGAGGTCATCAGTCCCCTAGAACGTAGAACTGCTTAAACCTAACTATGCCAAGGACATCACACACATCCATGCCCGAGGTAGGATTCGAACCTGCGACCGTAGCAGCAGCGCGGTTCCGGACTGAAGGGCCTAGAACCGCTCGGCCACACCGGCCGGCCAAACAACAAAACATTGTGATATTTCCGAACTGACAATATACCGTATTAACAGTGCAATAACATGGTCAGAATCTCTAGATGCGAGCACGTGATTTGATTCTCCAGGAAAGGGATATAAATGAAAACGGAAATAACGGGATTTGACAATTTTGACAAAAATTTTCTGCATAGAACTGTACTTCGATACCACGAAAAAGGAGAGTATCCGACGGCTAGAAAAATACAGGGTGATCTCTCTGAAAATTAATTCTTCTGCCTCAGAGACGTCTGTTCTTTGTTTTCTGCGCTCACTTGGTTTTTGATTCAGAAAGTATAATGATGGACAAAAATTTTTAGTGGAATGCAGGGATACTGCAGCAACAAGAACGAAGTTTTGTGTAAAATGCACTTGCTGTGTCTTGCGGACAATAGTCTTGCATGTATACTTCGATAAAACTTGGGTTTCACAAAACCATACGCAAAAATATATTTTGCTCCACTTAACGGAAGTATTGGCCTGAAACTACCTACAGTTACTTTTTTTGTAGTGTATATCGGCGATCTCGGTGATCGGTGCAGTGGCGAATGGTCAATGAAGAGCTGCAAATAAAAAAAATTCGAGAGATACGGAGTATTCACTGTCGTATTAAAGCGAGCCGTCAGAAGTAATATCGTGTCGGCGGTATACAAGTACTCGCGCACCGTCGCGTATAGGATCTCTCGTAAATAAAACGCGTTCATACGTGACACGATACAGTAAATTAACTTCACAGTTTACTTAACAACTTTCTCGCTGGAAGTTTCGAAGGTCCAGCAAAACGCAGATTCATCAGCGACGATATTTATCGTTACGCAGGCGGAACAGTTTTACCCTCTTCCGGTATTTTATTTTTTACCTCAGAGTAGTTTTATCTTTTCACAATGAAATATGTATCACATGCATCTATAAACTTTGAGAATGTTCATAATAATTTTCAGTCCAAATATGTCAGTCGCTCTGTTTTTTCCACAGGTTGAAGTAAAAAGTATTTTCCTTCAAAATTTCGTGTAACGTTAGTTTTTATTTATTTCTTCATTTATTTTTTGTTTCATAGCAGTCGGTAAGAAGTTTCTCTTGTAAAGTACTGCATCATATTCTAGACTGATAACAGTGATGTCTAATATTTTGGGGGTATTTTTACTAGCGTCTGAAATAATCAGTAACTGGCAGTGTTGTAGGATGGTGAGATCACCCTGAGGCGACTATTTTCTTCGCGGCCGCCATTGTACATTACAGTTATAAGATATTCAGTGGTATGTAAAATACAAAACAAGTACAAAAGTCCTGTTTTACACCCTATACTGACAATGCCGGTTTGGCGAGGACCGTGAGTTGGTACTAACTGCAATCGTAAATTTTACGAGTGGTTATTAATCTAGGGTTAATCAAGCTAAACTGCATGTATATTTTCCGTTTGTTGGTAATTTTCGGCGACATTGCCTATATTATGCATTTTGTTATACTGTTTTATTAAGTCACATGAAGTAGTTGCTTATAATACGACTGGACGTATGATCTGCACATCTAATTAAATAAGAACAATCTGTTTTTGTACAATATCTTATCTGATAGATACAATTAAAGAATAATATTGCAAGATAGTAGGTACATCATTCCTCACTTCGATGGTGTAAAGAAGAGATGTATCATTCCTGAAGAGCAGGCTGTGTAAATAGTAGTGGATCATAAAACCATCATAGCTTACGACGAACCCGTCCGGTTATCCACGCGTGAACGCGACCGTTTCCGAGACGGAATGCTATGCCAACCGCGAATCGAACGTGCCCGGATGATCTGATTAATGAATAAGAGTCGTTGTGCTGGCCACTCTGGATGTGGTTTCTAAGCGCTTTGCTACGTCCCTACTAGGTCAATACCGAACTGGTTCCCAAGTTCCGCCTGAAATACACGCTACGCGAACATTTAGAGTACTTGTACACCGAATTTACTCTTTACGCATTGGGTACACTTGTTCTGTCCTGGAGGCGAAAAAGTGGGGAAGGTAGGGGGTGAATACACGACTGATGACCTTCGCTGTTTGGCCCCCTTACACACTCGCTCACCATCAGCTTATGGTACATCGAAGAAAACACATGCAGGTAGGACAAATACAAAGAGTGATATTATACTCTCTAGTAGGCCAATGTGTGGCTCGGTGGCTACGTGTCCGTTGTCCGCCGTGGTAATCGTGTGTTGCGGTCTTCCTGACAGAACGTCGTGTTCACAGAGAGCGCGCTTGCAGCTTCATTTCATAGTGTAGCTTCGTAACTGTATGGACAGTGGAAGTGTCCTTTTCTCGGAACACAAACTGAGATTTAACTGTGAGAGAATTAATGTACATCCACCTCTATTCTCCTTCGGGAGTGGTCAGTAAATGAAGCAAAATTGAATGACGAGGAATTTTTCGGTGTTCACGTGGATGATTTTACATAAAGAGTATTTGTAAAATGTATCGATGGTGAAGTTAGTGAAGAAGTAGTACAAAATGCTAACTGTAGCGGTGAACTGAAGACAGTGATGGTTGAGTAAGCACAGTTGCAATTACTTATGCTGGGTTAGGTTTACAATGTGTCAGAATTTATAATTTGCCCTTTGAAGCTCCACGTGATAAAATTCGAGGTAGTAAGAAGCCTTATGGCACTTTCAACCATGATAGGGAGGATACACGGCCTGACCAATATATGCATGGAGAACTAGGGGGAATCAAGGCAGCCAGAGTTGATTTGCAGCAGCACATCACGACCTCTCTATTTGTAGCCCCAGAGCATGATTGTGTAACATACGAAACACAACCATGCGTTCGTTTAGTTTCCAACTCAAGGGATTCTTGTAATCGGAGAAGCCCTGTATAATTTCCTAGTGACGCGGGATACAAACGGTTAGGCATTTTGTATATCTATCCTTTTCACCTGAGGTCTTGGTAACCACGGCCGTTCACTATTGTAAAGAAATTAAAGCGCCTACAACCGTCCTTATGTCTTACTTATTGTGTAGCACTTCAATGCGCCATCTTCAAACCTTAGTACATCCATATATAAGCTGCACCAGTGGACAACAAAACTGGTTTACGCAGACTATCTGAATCGTATATATGGATCTACAAAGAATTGTAGGATGTGAGGTCCGCCAGTTATGCAAAACACCGTTATTTCTCAGTACCCAAACATGTTTCAGCACCACTGTGTCGTCATCAGTGGGATTCCGTTTTATTTATTCAGTAATGTGAAAATTTTTATTGGATGATTACAAAATTATGTGGATGTTTAGTTCAAACAATAGTTCGTTTCTTTTCGTTAACACCTTTACACTTAGTGTGCATGATTTTTCCGGATCACTTGTGTATTATTTACTACAGGTAGCTTGTCGTCTATAACCAAACGACGTTGATGAGAAATTTGCTGGGAGTTAACCTATCATCTAGAATGTAATTTAGTTTGTCGCGATATTTCACGCCTATATTCGTTTTTACTTACGCTTTCGTGTGGCAAGCTTCTTTATTCTCTGTATCATCGTGAGGTGTCGTGATTCACAGGAAAATATAACACGTATTTTTTGACAAATAAGGTCGTAAAAGCATTTTTCTCTTCACCAAAACACAGTGTGATTATGGTTGTTGTGTGTCCCAGCCCAGTCAGTGTTCATTTGTTCACCAGAGAGTTCCGCACCAAATTTGAATTTTGTTTACATTTTATCTTTCTGTGTGTGTGTGTGTGTGTGTGTGTGTGTGTGTGTGTGTGTGTGTGTGTCTGTGTGTGTGTAGGATACAGGACAGACAACACAACACAGAAAAACATCAGAACACAAGAAACACCCATGGATAAATTTAACAGATCGGGAATATATGAACTCACATGAAACACTTGCCAATCAATGTACAAATGATAAACATGCAAAAAACTACAAAACCAGATATTCAGAACATGTCAGAGCTTTAAAAAGCAATAGCTCCCATAGCACATTTGCTGACCACCTTGTAGCCCACAATCAATACCCAACTTCAATAGAAACAGACTTAAGAATACTAAAACCCAGCCACGGCCTATATAGCAAACGGACTATTTGCAAGGGCACACTATTTAACACATTAAAGGAACTTTACAAATGAACACTGACTGAGCTGGGACACACAACAACCATAATCACATTGTGTTTTGGTGAAGAGAAAAGTGCTTTTACAACCTCATTTGTGGAAAAAACTTGTTATATTTTCCTGTGAATCACGACACCTCACCGTGATGCGGTGAATAAAAGGGCTTGCCACACGAAAACGTAAGTAAAAACGAATATAGGCGAGAAATATCGCGACAAACTAAATTACATTCTAGATGATAGGTTAACTTCCAGCAAAATTTCTCATCAACGTCGTTTGGTTGCAGACGACAAGCTACCTGTAGTAAGTAAGACACAAATGATCCGGAAAAAACATGCACACCAAGTGTAAAGGTATTAACAAAAAGAAACGATCTATTGTTTGAACTAAACATTCTCATAATTTTGTAATTATTCAATAAAAATATTCACATCACTGAATAAATAAAACGGAAACCTACTGATGATGGCACAGTGGTGCTGGAACATGTTTGGTTACCGAGAAAAAACGGTGTTTTGCATATCTGGCGGACCTCACATCCTACAGTTTTAGCTGCAAACACGGTCAACACAAGGAGCTACAAATACAAATGATGAGGCTCTACAAAACCCTGATAAGAGCGCACTGAAGCCCCGAAACTGGTAGCTACACGATAAGTAAGATCATAAGGACGGCTGTAGGCGTTTCATTTTCTTACAACGGTTAAGTATGTTCTCAACCATTTTGTCAAATCGAATTGATATCCTTCCATCGCATTCCAATCAAGAGAATGAAATAGAGCAAGTAGAAGACCCAAATTGTGCAGTAAAAACAAATGAAGTGGAAATAGCGATGACATTAGAGCAAGCTATACCAAAATCGGAAAGTAGTAATATGCAGCAATAGTGTCAATGAAATTCTAATTGGCAGAGAGAAACAAAAAAGGAAACATGTATAACAACAAAATGAAGGAATTCAGCAAGGAATTCATGAAGTGGAAATGACGTGTACACCTTATCAAGAAAGAAGTGAGCAGTCAGAAATTATGGAAGAAGAGGAAGAAATTGTAAAAACCACTGCTGAGGAGCAAATGATCAACAGGCGAACAAGTAATGACGAAATTGGAGCAAACGGACACGAGGATGTTATTCAGTCTGAGGGCTGTGAAATGATCTCCCTGTCGCTGATGACGCAGGAAACAACGTCATGATACAACCGAAAAGGGCAGCCTCACCGGGCACTATCAGATAAATATCCATAAGCACACAAAGAATAGCATCAACACAAAAATAAGAAACATAGTGAAAAAGTATATTGACACACCAAGCGTTAGTAAAAAGAGACACAAAGCTGACAACAAAGATCACATAGCTTGCCAGTAAAATGTGAGCATACACAAGACTGTGAGGGTATAGGGCAGAGAAGTGGGGTCTAGAAATACGGACCCTGGTCACACGAACAGCCAAACTCACCGGGAGATTTTTAATTTTTCTTTAATCTATCCCAATAGTCACTTGAATCCGATGGAGCAGACCCGTAACATTGCAACAATAAATGCGAATAAAGTAACGAGTCAACTGAAAATATTACTATTGTCTGATTTTATTTATTGCTGTGCTATTGATGTGGCGCCATCGCAAGAATTTTGTGCAGAGGTAATACAGCTGACGGGCAACGAATCTTATCTGAATACTGCCAGGATTGGTTGTGCGACACAGGCATAACAGTGAGGGAAAGAATTCCATTTTCTGAAACAGAACAGTTAGCTTCTGGCCATGGAATATGTGGACGTCTTTTTGATACACTGTAGTCACTGTATACAGGGTGTTGCAAAAAGGTACGGCCAAACATTCAGGAAACATTCCTCACACACAAAGAAAGAAAATATGTTATGTGGACATGTGTGCGGAAACGCTTACTTTCCATGTTAGAGATCGTTTTATTACTTCTCTTCAAATCACATTAATCATGGAATGGAAACACACAGCAACAGAACGTACCAGCATGACTTCAAACACTTTGTTACAGGAAATGTTCAAAATGTCCTCCGTTAGCGAGGATACATGCATCCACCCTCCGTCGCATGGAATCCCTGATGCGCTGATGCAGCCCTGGAGAATGGCGTCTTCTATCACAGCCGTCCACAATACGAGCACGAAGAGTCTCTACATTTGGTACCGGGGTTGCGTAGACAAGAGATTTCAAATGCCCCCATAAATGAAAGTCAAGAGGGTTGAGGTCAGGAGAGCGTGGAGGCCATGGAATTGGTCCGCCTCTACCAGTCCATCGGTCACCGAATCTGTTGTTGAGAAGCGTACGAACACTTCGACTGAAATGTGCAGGAGCTCCATCGTGCAAGAACCACATGTTGTGTCGTACTTGTAAAGGCACATGTTCTAGCAGCACAGATAGAGTATCCCGTATGAAAGCATGATAACGTGCTCCATTGAGCGTAGGTGGAAGAACATGGGGCCCAATCAAGACATCACCAACAATGCCTGCCCAACCGTTCACAGAAAATCTCTGTTGATGACGTGATTGCACAATTGCGTACGGATTCTCGTCAGCCCACACATGTTGATTGTGAAAATTTACAATTTGATCACGTTGGAGTACATACTGACGAAACTAAAATGAGCCCTAACATGGAAATTAAGCGTTTCCAGACACATGTCCACATAACATCTTTTCTTTATGTGTGTGTGAGGAATGTTTCCTGAGAGTTTGGCCGTACCTTTTTGTAACACCCTGTATAAGCATTTTGTGATAGGTAATAAAACAAAGAGAGCAATTTCTTTAATAATGGATATAATATACAGGGTGACCAAAAGGCCCGGCAACATTTGAAAATTCAATACTTCACGGAATAATGTAGGCAGAGAGGTAAAAATTGACATACATGCTTGGGGGATTTATTGAATCCAAAAAGTGCATAAAACGCCGCACAGATGATGCTTCATGTGTTACAAAAGCAATAATTAGCATAAAAATTGATTTTTAGCAAAGACGATGTTCTTTATAACAAATAGTCAGCATGCAGGCGGTCATTCATCAACGATACCTGTAGTCAAGGGACGATGTTGGGGCCAAGCATGACGGAAGTGGCGGCTCAGCACGCGAATCTCACCAAACGATGCGCAGAAGAGATCTTTCACATGTGTATGGGGATGGAGCGTCATCCGGCTTAAAAGTCGTACCTTCCAGCAGGCGTTTATCAGACATGCTACGGATGATGTGATTCTGTGACATATGGGCCTACGTCACACCCGTTCCGCTGATATTTTGGAAAGTAGCACCCCGGATTTCCTCGGAATGAAAGGGTCCGATTACGACTGATGTGGTAAATCCGCTCCACACCGTGACCGTCTCGTCATACAATGAGGTTTCCGCGACAGCTCAAGGATTTTCGGTCACAAAACCGATGGCTGACAGTTCATGATGACGTGGTTTTTGTATGGACAGCATTGGAAGGTACACCTTAGTGCTCTCCAAACGGTAATGCATGGAATGCCGGTGCGACGTGCGGCTTCACGAGCGCTGACCTCACGATGCAGAGATGAACCCGATCAAGTCTCCATTTGTTCCTGAACAGTCCGAGCAGTGTAGCACTCGCGTCTGGTCGCTCACTACGGTGCCGATTGTCTAAATATCCCACGGCTTCGAACTGCGTGATCATTTTCTTCACAGCTACACTCGCCACAGGATCTTTACCCCTTCGAATACCGTTGTTAAGGCGAACGAATCGTAAATCTGCAGTCGCGGATTCTCCATTCTGATAGTGAAGCTTCGCTAACAGTGCCTTTTCTGGTAAAGTCAATATGCCACGATAGCTGGCGCATCTGACTTCCTCTATCACTACAGCTCATTTTACACATGGTTCTCATGCGGCGTCACTGACGTGTTGCTGTCCAGCGCCATCTGTTGGGCAGTTTTTGCACTCGTATTTGATTTCAATAAAGCCCCATGTCATTTCAGGCATGTGTATCAATTTTTCCTCTTTTACTACATCATTCCGTGAATTAGGGCATTTTCAAATGTTAACAGACTTTTGGGTTGGTCAGGAAGTGAAAGCCAAATTAGTAAACGAAGTCGAGCAACAAACATCGCTGTGTCATCTTCTAAGATACACCACAAGGAGGGATCAGTGGAGAATAAAAGAAAATACAAACGGAAGAAGGAAATGCAGAAAGAGAGCAGAATGTCACTGTAAAAGAAGCAGAGAAATACACTTTCAAATCAAGTTGGATGTTACCGATGATAAAGCAGCTCGTAATCTTTTGACTCATATAACAAACAAAATCGACGTAGATGATATTCGGTGAGAATGAAGCCTCTTCAAAGAGGAAGATATTCTTGTAACATTAAGATGAGCCGCAAAAGGGAAGTCATCTGGCCCAAATGGAATACCTGTCGAGTTTTATACGAAATCTTCGGAGGTGATAAATCAGCATATCACTGGTTTCATGAACTGTTTTTGGATAAACGACGATATTCCGAGAAATTTTAAATAACGACTGGTTGTGCTAATCCCAAAAGAGACGAAGGTGAAACATTTATCAAATTCGAGACCCATCTCTCTTTATAACTCTCGTTATGAGATGTTAAATAGAGCATTGACGATTACACTGAAACAGATGATGAAGATCATATCAGATGATCAGACAAGCATAGTTCCAGATAGATATATTATACAGGCCGTAACTCATTACAAGAACTTAATTTGGATAATGTGCAGAATAGAAGCGAGTGCAGCCATATTCCCTCAACTGACTTCTTGAAAGCGTTTGACAGAATGAGTTATACGTACTTTTATAGCATTATGGGGAGGGTATAATAAGCGTCGTTAAAAGAACATACAGTCATACAAGATAGAGCAATGTGATAAATGATCAAATGAGGGATTTAATAAAAATAAATACCAAAATATGGTATGTGACACAGACAGTACCTACACCGAAACAAACTGCAAATAAGATGCAATTTGATGTAGACTGGAATAAGCTGTACAATATCTTCAAGGCTAAACTAACAGCTTTAGCTTTACCGTAGAGTAAAGGAGAATTAGGAATGTGAGCTCTTAAAATGGCGATGTGACACCTCACTTTTGTATAGCTCGCAGAAGTGAGTAAAAGCGCCTCCGAATGGACTAACAGCTGCGATTTTGAAACAGATGCGACCACAAAACCTGCGCTACTCACTGTGTATATCTCATACCAGTCACATCTTGGACTGGTTTATGCTACATTACATGACATACAGTTGTATCATAGTCCAGATAAGACACACAATTTACGTTAAAGCTGCAGACGTATATGAAGAGATACTCAATAAATCGTGGAACTGTAAAACATGAAACATTGTTTGTAATTTTTCTACAGTGGAATAATAAAAATACTCTGGTGCCCAAAATTAAAGCAACAAAGGGAAATCTTGCAAGGTTGTGTTTGTTTTACCACAAAACAGTATAAACAAGTGACAGTAAAGTAGAAACAATGTCAAGAATGCTGAAAGTAAACAACTGCAACAAGCATAACGGTAGACAAAAATGTTCTTCCTTTCTTCCAACTTAATGGATTTGCACACACATTCGGACAACTGGTTAATGTCCTCACTATGGGGCGTGACCACCTCTGACAGTAATACAGGCTTATTAACGATGAGGCATGCTGTGAATGATGTCATCAATCTAACGATGAAGCAATAGCGCCCATTCTTCCTGCAGAGCTGTTCGCAAGTCTTGGAGAATGATTAGTGGATGCTGATGTGATGCAACCCGTCTCCCTTGCGCATCCTAGACGTGCTCTAAGGGATTCAAATCCGGAGAGCGTACAGGCCACACAACGCTTGCAATGTCATACATTTCGCGGGAAACATCAACCATCCATTCAATGAGGTCGAACATTATCGTCCATCGATACGAAGTCTGGGTCCACAGTACCTCGCAACAACCGCACGTGAGGTCCAAGACCTCATCACGACACTTGACAGTTAAATTTTGGCCGGCCGAAGTGGCCGTGCCGTTAAAGGCGCTGCAGTCTGGAACCGCAAGACCGCTACGGTCGCAGGTTCGAATCCTGCCTCGGGCATGGATGTTTGTGATGTCCTTAGGTTAGTTAGGTTTAACTAGTTCTAAGTTCTAGGGGACTAATGACCTCAGCAGTTGAGTCCCATAGTGCTCAGAGCCATTTGAACCAGTGTATACGTTTTCAGACTGAGTAACGTATATTAAAGAGATTGGTTACACTCGTTGCACAAAAATAAATGCAAAAACGAAGCACTTTGCTTGCAAAACTGTGCTGTAAGCCAACGAACGTGAAGCAACACACTCAGAGAGAGTACACATCCAACGGCTGCAATTCAATTTTAGAAATCATTATACAAAAAAAATCCATTTTCACTGCATTGCTCACAGAATTGGAAAATAATTGGTATTTTTTTACGGTAGTTAAAATTTAAATCTTAATAGAATTGATTTTTTTGATTTATGCGCAAGTATCATAAAATTATAGGCCAAATAAGAAATATTTGGAAGGATAATTATACCTGTCTCACCACTTAAGGCAGACATTTTTCATATCTAACTGATTTAAATTTGGTAGTAAATACCAAGAAACACTTGAAGTTCTTTACACATAAATATTTAGTGCACATTTCACTCGAATTAAATTAATTGAAATTAATGAAATTTTATGCAAGGATGGAAATGAAATCTATCAAAACAGAATAAGATGAAATACCAGGAAAAACAGTCATAAATTCAGAACATGCGTGGTCATGACGATGAGATAATTTTATACAGCTAAAATAACACAGTGGAAAAGATTATAATTACTCAAATTTTCAGACTTTATCTTAATTTAACTTCAATAACACCCTGGTTATCTATGTCACCACAAAGCTAACGCATTTATGAAATAACCTGTTCTCCAATGAATTTGTGTTGGCGAGCTTTTAATTACAGATGGCTAATAAAGTATGGAGGAAGGGCCTTGTCTCTTTACGTTAAAAATAATACGAATAACATTTGTGGTTATGCGGTAATTTTTCTGATAACTAAGGAGAACAAAACATGCGTTATTATAAAAAACAGTATTTATTTTATTTCAGTGGCCCAATTGCGAGCTCACGCGGCACAAGTGCATGGCATGCGGCGCACGGTTGGGTGATGGGTCACACGGTCAACGCGGGTCGCTGCTAATCGACCCGTCTGGCTTTGGTCACATCCTGCATCTCCATATAGACTCTCCTCTCTCTCTCTCTCTCTCTCTCTCTCTCTCTCTGTCTCCCATGCACATCCAGTCTCACACATCACGAAGATGAGAATTCTTAGTTTGTATTTCAGACAATAAGGTGTTCACATTCTCTTCACGAGACTTCCCTCGTGCTATCAGGAAAAACATTACTATTAAATGTGTGATGTCTGTACTTTCGGACACCACACAGTCATGATTCCGCGGCCGTATATACATTGTAAGACAAGAAAAACGGCGCACCATGAAGGAATTATCTGAATGAAAAGGAAATTGGTAAATGTGATGTACATGTACAGACAAACAAACGAAAAAAATTTAAAAAAGTGGATGATTTATTGAAGAGACAAAGCTTCACAATTTGAGCGAGTCAATAACGCGTTATTCTACCGCTTGCCCTTATTCAAGTAGTTATTTGGCTTTGCATTGATTGATAGAGTTGTTAGATGTCCTCCTGAGAGATATCGTGCCAAATTCCGTCCACTGTAGCATTAGGCTACACCTACATTGCCTCCGGAAGGTGTCCGATCCGAACCTGCCCGGTGAAATGCGATAAACAAGCCCCGGCGTCGTCCGACGTGAATGCCTACTCTGGGTCCGAGCCGGTCAGGCAACGCGCAGCTGACGCACGTGTACGCTGGCTGCTAACTGCCCTCAAATAAACAATGGAAGAGATTACACTGAGCGTCAACCCAGTGTACTGTCGTCATTCATGAGTTCCCGCACTCGACTCAGTTACACGCTGTAAGGTCAGTAGTTGCAGTTGTTGAGAAGCTATCATGAGTGACTGGGATGATGATTTTTTGTGTCGACTACTGCTAGACAAGAACGTTCGCCTTTAAAGATGTAGGATAAGGAGTTGGGTGCATCGTTTTAATGAAGACAGATCTGCAGGAGAATTTTTTACAACTTGCCGGTCACTGCGAAATTTTCTGGACAAGTTCAAAGACTACTACCGCATGTCTATAGAAACGTTTGGCTATGTACTTGGAGACATAAGAGACGATATAACTGGCCATTCCATCTTCGGGAATGTATCATTCCAGAAGAAAGACTTACTATCACAATCAGATGAGTCAACTTTAAAATCAGTTAATAGCCTTTTTGTTATTGTGAGTGGCATAACTGGTCAAATAATATTAAAATGTTATATAAATTCTGGCATCAGTTACAAAAATATATTCATTAACATAGACATACATTTGTTAACGTTCCTTCACAGTAATATTAGATATTATTAGTAAATAAGCAACTATTGGCTCTGAGCACTATGGGACTCAACTGCTGTGGTCATCAGTCCCCTAGAACTTAGAACTACTTAAACCTAACTAACCTAAGGACATCACACACATCCATGCCCGAGGCAGGATTCGAACCTGCGACCGTAGCAGTCGCACGGTCCCGGACTGCGCGCCTAGAACCGCGAGACCACCGCGGCCGGCTAAATAAGCAACTGTTAACAAGTAAAGTTATGTACGTATGATGTGAAAATCGCAAGTTTGGTTCAAGAGTGACAAAAATCAGCATTGAATGTAATTAGTAAAATTGTGGAAAATAAATATCGTTACATAAAGATATATGAACAGTGCATTAGAGATAGCCCATTAAAATTAGTTGCCGCCGGTGTGTTGGTCAGGAGGACACATTTGAACTACGCTCACAAAGGAAGACGAATCTTGGGCGTAATTAGATTCACCTGGTGATGGGTAAGGTGACGGTTCTTCCGATCGTGAAGTCTTATTTTCTCCAGTTGAACCAGTTGTTTGACTGATGGCTGTAAACTCATGAAGAAGGAGTAGTCGTCATCATCCTGATATTTCTTTTTTCGAGAATCATTATGCTCATATAGATCGATCTTTCTTTTCTCATTGTCCAGCACCTGTGAATCATTATCATATTTCCAGAATGAGATTTTCACTCTGCAGCGGAGTGTGCGCTGATATGAAACTTCCTGGCAGATTAAAACTGTGTGCCGGACCGAGACTCGAACTCGGGACATTTGCCTTTCGCGGGCAAGTGCTCTACCAGCTGAGCTACCCAAGCACGACTCACGCCCCGTCCTCACAGCTTTACTTCTGCCAGTACATCGTCTCCTACCTTCCAAACTTTACAGAAGCTCTCCTGCTCAACCGGTAGAACACTTGCGCGCGAAAGGCAAAGGTCCCGAGTTCGAGTCTCGGTTCGGCACACAGTTTTAATCTGCCAGAAAGTTTCATTATCATATTTGTTTACATGACGTTTTAGTCTGTTTCTGTCTGCCTTCACAGAAGACGACATAGAAGCAGACATCTCTCGTTCGTCTGAAGAGAGACACATTTCACCATCATTTGTGCTTTTATCACTTGCAGTGGTGAAACGTCGGTCACGTGGAGAAGGCTCATTCTCTTTCTCTGTGGCAGGCAGTTTCCTGAGCTGGGCCCAGGTTTTACAGTGTCCTTCAAAAACAGCATGATTTTTAAATAGTGCCATTTATCAGCTGCAGTAGCTTCCTGACCGCTCTTGGAGTCATGTTGAATTTTATACATTTTCCTAAAAGTGTCTTGCAAGTTCTGCCACATTATCCAAGCACGTTCACCTGAAAATGGAAACATAAATCTCACAAAAACAGCACAAAGGATGTACTCAGTTCTTGGAACAAATGTTTTCTTATTGTTTATGTGTGTTTAAGGTTCCTAAAACATCACTAAAGAAGGCTACCCACATCATTTGAGTAATATTCCAATATCATTTCACTGCTTCAGGTACTGAGCAACAGGAATGTCTTTTCGGTCCTTGGGACTAACATTTCGACTGAGTGATTATACAGTAGGTGAGTGTGTCTCGGCAGTTGTGGATACGATATGGAGAAATTTCTGTGAGCGACATCTAACCGTTTCTGATTCGAAAAATTTTGAAGAAAAAGCGAGAGGATTCCATGAGCGGTGCAATTTTGTGCATGCAGCTGGATGCTTTGATGGCAAGCGTATCCGAATTAAATGTCCAAAACAAAGTGGAACTTAAGTTTTTTTCAATTGTTTTACAAGCTGTGACGGACTACCGTTGTCGATTTATTTTTATAGATGTGGGAGGCTATGGAAAACAGTGACGGAGGAACGTTTTCCGCTTCTCCTTTGTCTGCATTCTTCGAGAACTGTCATGCTACGTTACCGCAACCTTCTGCTGTCGAAGGGATTACTACAGATTGCAGTTTGTCTTACTTGGAGATGATGGGTATCCTTTGAAAACTTATCTCATGGAACCTTATTCCAAACGACATCTCTCACACGAAGAAAAAGTTTTCAATTACAGGCTAACGAGGGCTAGAAGATGCGTGGAGTGTGCTTTCAGTATCATGACTGCCAAGTGGCGTCTATTGGGAAAATGTATTAAAACAGAACCTGGCAAAGCGGAGAGGATATGTATCTGCTTACTGCACAACGTAATTATTGACCGTGAAGGTGGTGACTTCTTCAACTCTGCAAATTTAGAAGAAGACGTAAGTGTATCACCACGTCAAGAAAGTGGTTCATCAAGAAGGTTTAACAGACCGTCACAACAGGCTCAAATTATCAGAGACAAATTCAAGTCATACTTCAAAGGGATTGGCGCCGTTCCGTGGAAAAACGAACGCATCGAGTAGGATTTTAGTAATTAAAAACTTTTTTGACTGTTTAATAAAAAAATTATATGCTAAGAATAATGTGATTGAAATTAGTACTGATTTTTAGTAACAGGTAGTGATTTGAAAGCAATCATTAAAACTATTGCAACGTAATTTCGATATTTGTCATTGACTGATAGTTGCTCCCCAATAGATATCCACAGTTGTCGCTTAATTTCCCGGTTATGGTAGCCTTTAATCCACTGGTCCCACAAGCAAGGCTCATTGCTCACGGGACGAATTACAAATTCCTTGTCGATCATCCCGCTCGTGGTTCTCCGCCGGACTGCACTGCCGAACTGGAAACAAACATGTTTGGTAGGCCAATCCTGCAGTCCGGTGCCGGACGACGTCGTACTGCGCTTCTCCCTCCAGTGTACGCACGAGCATTAGCCACCTGGTGTTTTGTTTTTTACTCCGGCGTTAGCCGGCGCCGGACCGGTTCGGAACGGTCAACTTCTGGGTCCAATGTAGATGCAGCCTTAAGGGTGCCGCAGATGACAATCAAATGCGTCGTGCTATGAAACGAAATGGCACCCCAAACCATCATTCCTCATTGGCGTGTCGCATGGCGAGTGACAGTCAGGTCGGTATCTCACCGCTGTCCGGAAGCGTCTCCAGTCAGGTCTTCGGTGTGGAATCTCATTGACTGGAGTAGAATTGTCTTCATTGATGAGTCCTGCTTCGGAATGAGCCTCGGTGAACAGCGTAGATGTCTCTGGAGACGACTTGGACAGCGGTGGGATACCAACCTGACTGTCGCCCGCCATACGACACGACAACCAGTAGTGATGGTCTGGGGTGCTATTTCAACCTTACAGCACAGCGGCTCGTCGGCAACATTATATACCACGTTTTGTTGCTCTTAATGGTAAACCATCCTGGCCTTACATGTCAGCAAAATAATGTCCGTCCGCACAAGGCGAGAGTTTCTAATGTTTGTCTTCATGCTTGCCAAACCCTACCTTGGCCAGCAAGGTCGATGGATCTCTCCTCAATTGAGAACGTTTGGAGCATTATGGGCAGTGCTATATAATCCTGCTCGGGATTTTGACAGGCACAACGGTACGTCCACGATATTCTACGCCCCCTTTTGTTGCCCTTTAGCGCAAAACTTCCTGGGCTTACATGTCAGCAAAAAAATGCCCGCCCACACACGGCGAGAGATTCTACCGCTTATCTTCATGCTTGTCACACCCTGCCTTGGCCAGCAAGGTCACCAGATCCGTCCCCAATCGAGAGTGTTTAGGGCATTATGGGCAGGACCCTCCAACTAGGTTGGAATTTTTACGATCTAAGGCTGTGACTGGACACAATTTGGCACGATATTCCTTAGAAAGATATCCAACAACTTTATAAATCAATGCCAACACGAATGACTACTTATGCAAACAATGTTTCATTCTAAAATATATTTAAATGCTAATGTTAATGATGGAGGTGGGAGGAAACGGCGTAAATGACTAACTGATTGCCAGAGGTGGACCAACGCGTTATTGACTTGCTCAATTTGTTAAGCTCTTTCTTCTGAATAAATCATCCCATTCTTCTTCTGAAATTTCAGTCATTTGTTTGTCTGTACATGAGCATCACAACAACCGATTTCCGTCCCATTCGGATAATTCATTTGTGATTCGTCTTTTTATTATTATTATTATTATTATTATTATTATTATTATCATTAAGAGTGTATACATGTTGAAAGAGAAATACCGACGTCATACGCATGAGAACATTGAAATAATTCAATAGCGAAAAGTGAAAGTTTGTGCCGGATCGGAACTCGAGCCCGGATTTTCCGATTTTCCGCTTTACGCTGGCAGTCGCTGTAACGGCTCCGGCTATCCAAGCACGCTTGATTTCCAACCCAAATTTCCAATTTGTCTTACACTACTGCCGTAGTGCCCCCTGTCCTTTATCTCGTCGCTAGCAGTATCTCGCATGATTTCCCCAAGATGTCGGGCCTAGGGTGCTTTAGAACTGAAAATATGAAATGCCATCAGGGTGTAGATATTACTATCATACGTGTGATGTCTGTTCTTTGGGACATGTCAAAGCGTAGGTGAAGCAAGTGTCGCTAGAGAGAGGTGTGGTGCAGACGAAGCAGTTTTGTAACACGTGTCTACGCCCAATATAGCTTTCTTTTCTTAGAACGAGTTGTAGGTAGCACTCTCGATATAATGAGAATTGCTTCATAATTCTGTAAAAAGATTGTTAGTAACAAGCAGTGCAAATTGTTTCATTGACTCATTAGTTGTTCAATAAAACACGTACGAAAACTAAATATCAGTTATTTTTCGCCAGTTTCAAAACGTAAGTATTCAACGAAAATTATGTTTCTTGGTACAGTATATTTCAATGCTAATGATTATAGTGGGGGTAGGACGAGGATACTAGCTAATAACTGATTGCATTCACCTGCAGCCTTAGGAAGGTTGGGAACCACTGTTCTAGATGTATCTATGTTGCCTGTTTCCAAAATCGTGTCCAGAAGTTAAGGGATCTTTGAGCTATACGAAACAGCAGGAGACATGATGAAAGCACGTACACTAAAAGGCTGAAACCATTGTGGCGTATGACGTAATGATGCTGTAATGAGGAATTGTGAAAAACCGATCATGGTCCGTGGGTAGCGTTTATCGTGTGTTATAAGCCGATGACACACGTGACAACATTTATTGTGTGATACTGTCACATAGCAATGCGCGACTTACAATGGCTCCCCAAGCTGCAGTCAGCCGTCCATTATGGCATAAGATAACGCAATTGCCTTGCAACCACCCTTTGAAAATCAACAATGATCTGGAATAGTGGTGTTAGTGTTTCCTTCCTTTGAGCTTGAGTATACAGTGCACCTTCAATCGGATGTGGAGCGTGGTGTTTACTGTAACCGTGTGATGTCCTTGCTTTACAGGTACTCTGTCACTATGGCAGCCTTGGGGTGTCATGTATTGTCGTTCATAATATGGAACCTGTGTCCATACGTACTACGAAAAGGATACGCATACTGTGGCAGAATATTATCTTTATAAGCAGTTGTAGTGACAGTATCCCAAGAAAGCAAATTCAACAGCGAGAAGTTTTTCACATGAGAGAACACTGGCTCTACAATTTCAGTCCCTTTCCACAATATTGGCACAGTTGTAAAACGTCCCACGAACGTGCCATGTGAACAGAAAGCGAGACTCACATTCGTGGCTAAACCGCTGTTCATTCTCTCTCGAAGTCAGTAGAGACTGACAGAAGATGTCTGACCAAGACGCTTTATTCGTCTATGTCCATAAGCAAGTTCTTTACTGTGTCTATAAGCAGATGCTTTACTGGTTGTGCGTCTTCACTGCCTCACAGAAAGATAACGATCCCAGTGCTGGCTCAAGACATGTGGTCCATCGTGACCATAAGGCAACTGACATTCCCCCTCGTGAAATCCTCTCCAAAGCCGCGAAATGAACAATAAATGCCCCATTTCAAGAAGAGCATGTCACCGAGATTATATCTTACAATGTAATCCATTTCTTTAATGTTATTAAGCGGTCATAAAATAGATCTTATCTCTTATGTGTTCACGATCCAGCCTACAGGGTGGTCCATAGGTGTAGCATCACTCATTTAGTACAAAAACGGTTGGTTGAACAGAAATTTAAAGTCAAGTATTATGAGACGGAAGAGACGGAAAACCGTGAAGCTATATTACTTACATGGTGGCTGTTACGAAGCCGCCATTTTGGATGCAACGTGTAATTTTCATATAGAAAGGGGTCATATGACATGTCAAACGGAGAATTACACGATAAAAACAATGTTGCATTTCATTTAAAGATAGCTTTGTTCACTCTCAACTTGTGATTGATGTTGCTTCCTTACAGAAGAGAAAAATGACTCTAAGCGCTATGGGACTTAACATCTGAGGTCATCAGTCCCCAAGACTTAGAACTACTCAAACCTAAGTAACCTAAGGACATCACACACATCCATACCCGAGGCAGGATTCGAACCTGCGACCGTAGCAGCAGCACGGTTCAGGACTGAAGCGCCTAGAACCGCTCCGCCACAAGGCCGGCCCTTACAGAAGACGTGGAAGCTTATGTCGTTAATCTGATGCCGTACTCTGACGAGTCCGACTCGTGGAAGCAAATTCGGACGAAACGTGAACATCAGGAATCACTTTCGTGGAAACGAAAGTCGGGCCAAACTTTTTCTTTATACGTCGGATATGGCTCTATTCAATACGTACATCATCCAAGAAACAGTACGTTGCCAGGGAAAGGAAACATATGCTGATTACCGAATAAATATAGCGGAGATAATGTTAAAACTTTCCAGCTTACGGACTATGAAAAGCGTGCACAACCGTCACTTGGTGAAACACCTCTTCCACTCCAAGCGCAATATTGGGCCCAATTCCCAAAATGTATCGATCTTACACAAAGTTTATATGAAACACAAACAACGAAGCGAAACGACGTGAGGATGCACAGAGTGTAAAGTGGCATTACATCTACCAAAATGTTTTCGAAACTACCATACCAAGCAAGACTACTCATTTTTAGAGTTGTAGGTATTTTCCTATTAAAATTTCGCACAATAGGAGCATTTCTTCTTGTAATTATTTTTTTGTTGGCAGTGTCTGTGTTTAGGCGGCTTGTTTTCACATTATTTCTGAAGGTCGCACACCTTAAGACACCCACGAAGATTGATTCCTATTAAAGTATTCTTTGTGTGTAAGACCTCTGATCTCTGAACTCACATAGGTAGGAAACATGGGACGGTTGGTTGATTTTTGAGGGACAGGACCAAACATAAAGTCATCGGTCCCATCGGGTTAGGGAAGGACGGGGAAGGAAGTCGGCAGTGCCCTTTCAAAGGACCCATCCCGGCATTTTCCTGAAGTGATTTAGGGAAATCACGGAAAACCTAAATCGGGATGGCAGGACGCGGGTTTGAACGGTCGTCCTTCCGAATGAGAGTCAGTGTGCTAACCACTGCGCCACCTCGCTCGGTATATAAGAATTAATATTTATATTGTGAGGTACTGTTTGAAATACTGTATTAGGAAAAGAATTAAATTAGTGTTAACATCCACAAGAGCAGTATCACGTGAAATATATGAACGAGTAGCCACACAGTTATTCGCAAGTCTGCTGATAATGCGATTGTATCGCGCGTCACGCTGGCCCGTTTCGCACACGTCGTCTCCAATCACTTGGACACGGATTTTCGAAATAAGCGGCACGGCAAGAGGTTAACAAATGACGAACGCACTGTGATCGTCCTAATATCAGGAGATAGGATCACCCTTGTAATTACAGAAGATATAACTCAGGCCAACCAGAAAGGCCACACATTACCAACAGTACGATGGTGAAAATTCTCACTAAATTCCGTGAAACGAGCTTTGTCGCAGACAAATAGAAAGTTGAACTATCAGGAACTTCTACAGATGAAATAACAACAACAACCGCTGTTCTGGCATAGTTCATTAAGTGTTCTGAGCGCAGAACTTGCTCCACCCTGGTGGAAACTAAGTCCAGTCGGACATAAATAATGCGAATTTTGGCCACATATAAATGACACCCTTACAGACTGCAAGTGTTACAGAATACCACCGAGAACGATCCAGATCGTTGGGTTTAGTTTGCGGAATGGGTGACACGCAAACCGGAAGAAAACCGTCGTTTCCTCAACGACATGCGGCCTACGGATAAAGTTAATTTCTTTGTCAACGGAGAGGTAAGAGAAACGAATCAGAGATTCGGGTCAGATATCAGCCTTTACGGGATGGAACCATCGAAGACAGCAGTCGCATCCGAAATTGATGGTTCGGAGTGGAATAGAACTCTCGTTCTGCTGAGACGTTATTTATTCAGGGTACACTAACTGCACCCCGTTATATGCAGTTGCTAGACGATGATGTGCTCCTGTCACTGCTGTCGGAGGATGGGCCAATTAAAAGTTGCTCTCAGCACTATGATACCCCACCTCATTAAGACCTAGGCTTGCGGCCATACCTGGATATCCCGTTCCCAGTGATGGATAGCTTGTAGAGGTCGGATGCGCTGCCCACCACGTTCCCAGGATTTAAGTCCATCAGATTTCTGTCTGTGGGGATATTTGAAGGCAGCTGTGTACGCACTGAAGATCATAAACGTTGCATACCTCATTGAGTGTGTAGTTAATGCTTGTGCTTGCATTCCGGTTCATGTGTGTGTTAAAATCCATGACGAATAGATCGGAAAGAGCAACCTGCTAGACAACACGCCTAGCACATCCTGCAGCCTTCGTGTGTTACCACCAGCATTTGACTTGTTCTATACAAAACGTGACATAGCACGAGATTGAATAGAGCTGTGCTTAGCTGAAAGACACCATTATTTTGCATGTGTATTCTCTGTCTGTCTGTCACACGCTCCCTTTTTCATTTGAAAAGTACGCGTCTTCGGAAATGACCGCCATGTTGGTAACATAGCTTCACGTATTTCCGACACTCTCCGATCCCTTGCTACTTGACTTTGTATTCTGTTTATCCAACTCTTTTAGCTTAATAATGGCAATTCCACCCCTATGGTTCAAATGACGCTAAGCACTAAGGGACTTAACATCAGAGGTCATCAGTCGCCTAGACTTAGAACTACTTAAACCTAACTAACCTATGGACGTCACACACATCCATGCCCAAGGCACGATTCGAACCTGCGACCGTAGCAGCAGCGCGGTTCCGGACTGAAACGCCTAGAACCACTCGGCCACGGCGGCCGGCGTTCCATACCTATGGACCAGCCTGTAGTTAGCTGGACACGGCCTCGCAAACAAGGATCACCAGTATAGGCTGACCTATTTTTGTGCTGATTGAACAACTTCCAATTGTGTGAAACGCATTTTGTTGTAACAGTAATCTACCGGATCTGCCTTTCTCATATTTCTTATGTTTTATTTATCGCTGCCTGTTTCGAGCGATGGTCCATTGTCAAACTGGCTTTTGGAGTACACTAACTTAGTCTCTCGAAGATAGTAGCCCCCCTTTCTGGAACACTACTTTCAAATGTGTAGTTTCTGATTCTAGACTGTTCGTTGGAAATCTTTGTAGATTTGTCTGCATACGTAGTCACGAAAAACTTGGTTTCCATGTTGGAGGATAGCTCGCGTGCAAATTGGAGTGGTAAGTGACGGTACGACTCGGTATGAAGTGTATATACACGTTTTCGTGCCACTGACGAGGGGGCATTGTTTATATGTACGTCAATGAATTGTGACGACAAAATTCGTTGAAAGTGTTGGGGTGACCTGGGACTGTTTTGCGTTGTGGCAGTAGTTAGAAATCTTATGTATTCTCCCTCAACACATCAGTAACCTCTGCAGAAATAGTGAGAACCTTTGCATATTGGCTAAACCACTGAGCAGCTTTGAGATGAACTAGAGCGTCTGTTGAGTGCAACAATAATTCGCCGAAATACCAAATATAAATTACTCATTATGCTTCAAGAAAATTGCAAACAAATTGTGTTCTGTATCATAACTGTACATTAATCAAAGGCAGTGGTTGTACTGCAACCTATAGTTAGGTAGTGGAACTCCATACAAATGTTTGTAACGTTGAGCTTTATTGATCTCACTAAATTCAGCTCTTGTACACAGTTTTTGTGTGGTTGTTACTCATTTGCTTTGCATTCTCAAAAGGTACGTATATTCTTACCGTCATCGCTGTTGCAAATCTCCCGTTTATTTACTGCAGTCTCTAGATTCCAAAGTGAAACAAAACGCTGTGTAACCTGAGCAGCCGGGACGTTCAAATTATGTGAGTCCATTCAAAGTGCTGTTTAAATTAGTTCTCCTATTTAGGTTATTTTTCCAGAACAGTGAAATAGTACTGTAAGAAGCCCTCAGTATCGGAGAAGCAACGATCAGGTTAGTGCCCATTCCCAATTTCTCCTAACAGTTTCCTTGTTGCTCGAAGGCTGTTTTGTTTTGAAATGATTTTCAATGGAGCAGCTCTCTTATGTTTTTCAGTGCTCTGTTTATGACTGGATATAATTTACCCTAGACCATCTTCGAAATTGTTGTTGGACAAAGAAAACTCAAGAAACTTTGATGTGAAATTCTACCTAGTAATATTGGTGTGGCCGGCTGGAGTGGCCGAGCGGTTAAAGGCGCTACAGTCTGGAACCGCACGACCGCTACGGTCGCAGGTTCGAATCCTAACTCGGGCATGGATGTGTGTGATGTCCTTAGGTTAGTTAGGTTTAAGTAGTTCTAAGTTCTAGGGGACTTATGACCACAGCAGTTGAGTCCCATAGTGCTCAGAGCCAATATTGGTGTGGTTTTTCTTAAATGATGTTTACGTGTTGCTGATTTAATAACATTTCATCTACATTAGAACCTTCTGAAGCTTTTAGCAGTCGTCAGTTTATCGCTCTTGACTTTTTAATTTCATTTGTGATAAGTTAGAAGAGCAACACACCTCATTGCTCCACACACACACACACACATATATATATATATATATATATATATATATATATATATATATGTGTGTGAATTCCTATGGGACTTTACTGCTAAGGTCATCAGTCCCTAAGCTTACACACTACTTAACCTAAATTATCCTAAGGACAAACACACACACACACACACACACACACACACACACACACACACACACACACACACACGCTCGAGGGAGGACTCGAATCTCCGCCGGGACCAGCCGCACAGTCCATGACTGCAGCGCCTTAGACCGCTCGGCTAATCCCGCGCGGCATATATTTCTTCTTCTGACCTAAGATTGTGATTTGTTTAACTGCTTTTCGTATCGTGTTAGTGATTCGATAACTTTCATTAGCATCCAATGTATCTCTTTCATAAATTTATCTGTTGTTTGATACGTATATTTAGTTCTTGATTTTTTAATTGTTTATCTTCAATGCTGAGTTGTTAGTGTTACTTCATTTTGATTTTTGTTAGGGAAGTATGAATGACTTACTTTTACCTTAACATCGACTACTTCTTTTGGACTCATTGCCGCTAAATAATATAATTGCAAAGATACGTTTGCTTTACAGCCGTGTCATCATTCGCTTTGGTGTCGTCGTAAACAGTATCAACATTATCTTCCACATACTTCATGCAAGCTTTTCCCGTTTTTCCCCATTTTTGTACCCAGTAATCTCCTACCTTCATTTTGGAACTGAGTTCCTTTCCTATCTGGCCATTGAAGTCTTTCATTATGGACACTTTTCTCGCTTTTTGAGATGAAAAAAATATATTTTAAATTAAAATTGGCTACTGTTATTTGCCAACTTTAATGCGTCAATTTCAGTGTTGCACGTGACGCAACAAGCCACTTTTGCATCTTTTATTATAATGATGTGAGAGACGTAATATTTTTGGCGCTGATTCCGAAGAGGCAATGTGGGCTTGCAAACAGAAATTACAGTGTGTTAGTTTGCAAATTTCTGTGGCGTTTATTGTCTTTTAAGCACCCATTTTGGCATCAAAGCACTAGGAAATTACACACATTGAAGTGATTCCGATGGGTGAGTCCGAACAAAGGCCGCAACTTGTACTAAAATTCGTTGCTGCCGATAAATCGTTTAATTTGTTGCTGTATACTGCAGAGCGTTATGGTAGAAGTACGAAAACATTCATCCCTGTTAAAACTAAAAGTTTTCTTTTAATTGATACAGAATTATTTCGGGAGCGAAACTAGTATGTTACAAGAAATTTCTCTATAAACTGTTATAATCTCAGATTTTTATAGCATTATCATCCGATCTACGGAGTATAAAGTAGTGATGCGGACTGCTATGCAGAAATGTTTTTAACGAAAAATCTGTCTACGTACATTACAGATTGCTATCCTGTTGTTGTGATGAGAATAAAATTATGCGAAACCAAAAAGAAAATCTGTATTCTGCTAGAGCCATAGAGAAGGAATTTATAACAGCCACTGATGTACTGCTGCAAGTTATTTCAAGTCGCACTGGGCCCAGTATGTCAAAATGAGTTGCTAAGCGTATCCGAGCTAGTATAGCTTCCTACGACCATAATGCATTATGAAAGAATTAGAAGATTAAAGTCTCTTTTTTAAATATTTACAGTCAACAAAAAAAAACTGTTCGCATGTGTTAAGCTCGGGTGCCCAGCACACACTGGCCGCGGTGGCAGCACCACATGTAACACGCTTTAAGCAGTGAATTGTTCCCTTCTTGTTGTAACGATGTTACTTATACATCTGTTTGATTTCCCGTGATTGCGTATAACTACCGCTTATTGTTGTAAATATAAATCATAGCACTTGCTTTTCATCTATTTGAAACACAAATTGCTTCTGCCTGGAATAAATGAATTAACGCAAATCTATTATGTGGTAGCCGTGTTTGAAGCTCGAGAATTCTATTGAAGTATTTAGTGTTTGCGTCCCCTCGATTCCATATTTTCTTTTTACATTGTATTGTTTGTTGATGTGTTGCAGGCTAACACGGATATAGTCCAGGTATGCCGTACATGATAATTGATAACTCACTGCGCCACAGACGAGTATACGACAGTCATTTACCGCCAGGGCGTCTGAGAATACGCAGACCACGAGAGATAGCGTCATGGCACTCGTCCAGAATGATGGTTACAGTGCGCATGAAGCGGAAGCAAGGTGCGGCCTTCAATCTCGCTACATTCTGCGCTGAGATTCCGCGGCATTAAATTCCTTGTGGTCGCGGAGCGTTGTTTACTTCGATTTGCACATATAGTGCCACTCAGTCACTTGTGTCTTGTTGTAACATGTTAATAAGGCGCAATAGTACAGGAGTCACGTAAAGTTGTTCTAAATATGGACATCGGGCCCTCCGGGGAAGGCGGCTACCCGGCCCCTTTGCCTGCGGCCGTGCGTCAGTCGAGAGCAGCCCAGCAGCCACTACATTCAGCAGAAGCCATGGGAGTTCTCAGTGATTATCCCAACAATGACACCAACACCTCTTCCGATAACGGTGCTTCGGGTCCGTATAGAAGCGATATTTGGAGCATGAGGAAGAACAGAAGATTGACTAAAGGGCAGCACACGCCGTGGAGCAGTACGACAACCAAACAACAGAAGTATCCAGCTAATCGCAGCAGGGGGTGGATAAAGCTTTGCCGTTAGAGAGCCCTGCAGCTGTAGACCCATCCCTGAATCAGCACTTGCCAAGCTCTTCTAGTGTTGGACCAACTCGTGGTACAAACAATGCTGTTCCCTCCGGGCGGTCAGCATATGCTATGAATAAAAATAATCGTTATCGAGACAGTGACATTGGCCCTTTTTGTATTTATGTGGAAGAACGTGCAGAAAACGTTGGTAAACTACATCCGATGGTAATTGGAACTCTCGTGTACACAACGAATTCAAAGTGCAGGCAAGACATCAGATATATCTTATCAATAGGCAGGAACAGAATCAAAATTGAACTTTACCAGAGCAGCTAACGTACCAATAGAGTCCCCGGTATTTTCACCTCACCAACTAGGGGCCAATATACCGTCACGTTATCATGCGCCAAGGTGTAATCAGAAAAGTTGACACCAGCTTAAATGAAGAACAATTCTTGCATGCGATAGTTTCACCGTATACCATCTTACATGTCAGACGTATGTCAAAAGAAGTGATGAAGGATGGAGGAACTACCACTACCGCACCACCTGGTACGTCTGTGGTTCTGTTTGCTTCGCAAGCACTGCCAGACTGTGTTTCAGTCTATGGGATGCGTTGCCCGATGGATGTACATGTCTCTTCTGTGCGGCAATGTTTTTTAACTGTCTAAGTTTTAATCATGTAAGCAGCCAGTGCTGCTCTGCCATAAGATGCGCCAAATGTGGTGGAAATCATGCTAGAACCTTATGCCCGCGGCCTGTACATTGCAACCAGGTGCACAAGGCGATAAACCGGGAGCGGCCAGAGCGCGCGCGCCAGAGGTACGTTAAGGAAGTCGCCATTAAGCAAGGCGTCACTTTCGTGGAAGCCGGTTATCTGACATAAGACTTATGCCGAAGCATTGCATTCTTCTCCATCCCTGCGTGATGAAGCCTTCCCAGCTCTGCAGGTTCAGCCGCACAGATATACAATCACAAAGCAGCGACGCCAGGCCGCTCGCCCGCCCGGCGCCCACATCCTGATGGACGCTGACTCCAACTCTGCACCCGAACACTTAGCCACAGGCACCGATCCGCAGCATTCTATACCCATGGCAACACCACGCCTCTATATCGCTGAACAACTCTTGTAACGGTAGTTCCACGTCGGAGAAGGAAACAGGCAGACCGTCCGTTTCGGGGTCACTCACATTACAAGACAAACATTTTAGTCTTATCGTGCAGCTCATTCACGAAATTCGAACGGCACCTCAGTGACCAGTCAGTTCCACAGAGATGCGCCAGACGTTAGTGGAAACTCTGACTCAGCAAAATTACGATTAAAATTCAACAATGGAACGCCAGGTTGGTCATTTCCAACAGAGAAACCCTGCAAAGAGAATTACTTTCACAGGACATACATATTGCTGCTATCTCAGAAGCTTGGTTTAAACCACGTTCATTGTTCTCGCTCCCAGGCTTCCACATTTTTTAAGAAGACAGACACGACGAAAAATGCGGAGCTGCACTGTTTATTCGATCTTCAGTTCCTGCTTGTGCTAGATACGTCGACCACGCACACGTAAGAGGCTTTCAGACTGAAGCGGTGCGTACTCGCTTCAAGACTTTAGACCTTTCCATAGGGGCACTGCACTGTCCTCCAAGAACCAAAATCGGAACTGATGAGTGGCATACATTGGTTAATCAGCTCGTTGCCCCTTTCCTCATTTGTGGAGACTTTAATGCACACCATACGTCCTGGGGATGCAAGACGAACGATCGATGTGGAGCAGTTGTTTTGGACATCATAGATGAATTCAGTTTATTTGTTCTAAACGACGGTTGCCCAACTCTCATCCCGCCGCATGGAAGACGCTCGTCTGCTATACACATCACCCTGTGTTCTTCGAATATCTCCTAAGAATTTAAGTGTAAGGCGCTGGGGTCTGATGATTTTGCTATTCGAATAACTACGATAAATGAGAATGATCCAGGCCCATACATGCCGTCATCAAAATGGAACACGCTCAATACAAACTGGGAGGTGTATAAAACATATATCAAGGAAAACCTTCACGCAGGTTTATTGCAAGGGCCAGTAGAAGAACGTTACAATCTGCTCATTACCTTAATAAGCAAAGCATCCGTATTTTCCAGATGCCAAGACAGACCGATGCAGCGGCCGAAAGGTCTTTCAGTTCCAAGATGGAATTAAGACTGCTCAAGACAAGTTGGCAAACGAAACCTATCTTGCAGCTTCTATAAACGAGAATGCACCTGGGCGAATTTTCTCAAATACAATTAGGTGGCTGCCGCTACCAAACTGTTTAACTGTTTTTGGGGCAGCGAAAGAAAGGTTTTGGAAACACTTTTGTGAGACACTCGCCAGACAAACTCCGCTGTCATCAGTTTGGCGCACCATTCGCAATTTCCGAAACAGGCCCCCGTTGAGAGGAGATTTACCTGTCTGGCTGGATGACTTCGCAAAAATCGTCGCGTCCCCATCCGTCATCCCTGAATCAGTGCCAATCTCAGATGCTGCTTCTGCTTCGTCTCTGGGGTCAACGCAGTCCTTAATGACTCCACTCCAATTCTCAGAACTGTGGAATGTCTTAAAAGCCACCAGCAATGTTGCTCTAGGATATGAAGACATCCACTACAAAATGCTGGCCGATCTGCTGGACGAAGCCTTACACATATTGCTCGACATTTGCAAACATTTTTGGGAACTAGGCAACTTCCCAGACGATTGCCGCACTTACGTAATTGTTCCCATACTTAAGCCTGGCAAAGACCCCGACATGGGCATTTCATACCGTTCCATCGCTCTTTCTTCTTGTGTGTTTCAAACATTGGAAAGGATCATGAAGTGCCGTTTGGAATGGTTGTTTGAGAAGAACTCCCTTCTGCCCCGCTCTCAATACGGGTTTCGAAAAGGAAGAGACACCATAGACAATCTAAGTCTCTTAACTACCGACATAGAACGTATTTATGCGTCTAATGGTTACTTGACGGGACTGTTTTTCGATGTTTCCGGTGCGTATGACAGTGTGGACGTGAACGTCCTGATACGGAAGCCCCAGGCAACGGGTGTGCCAGACTTCATTATTCGCAACCCTTACTCTCTCCTACGATAGCGTGTAATCTGTGTCAAATAACAAGACAGTACTTCGCATGGGTCGCGTCTGGTCTACAGAGGACTGTCGCAAGGCTCCATGTTAAGTCCTATTCTTCATGCAGTGTGTAACGCCGGAAATGCATATCCTCCTATTTCCATCTATTGCACTGCAAATTTTTACTCATCAGATCTTAGCACAGTTTTTGGTGCTTCAGTAGAAGTCCTAATGTACGTCGATGATATCGTCATGTACACGTTTCCTCTCAGCTTGAGGATGACGCTAAGGTGGTTGGATTGAACGGCATACGTACTGTATTCGTGGACGTACAGAACTGGACTGAATCTGGCAGATACCAAATCTTCGGCAGTTGTCTTTACAAGGCAGAGATGGACGACAACAGCGCCTGAGATACGATTAGGGCATTTTACTATTCAAGTGAGGAGCTCAGTCAAATGGCTTGGACTCTTTGTCGATTGCAGACTGACGTGGGTAAGTCATGTGGAATATTTGATTTTCAAGGTCCTCCGATCACTCAATATCCTACAGTTGGTATCTCGCGTATTGTGGGGAGCCGATGTTACAGTACTAATCATCTCTTTAACGTGGAAAGATTCGGTCTATACTGGATTATGAGTGTACATAATATGGCAATGCTTCGACACCTCTACTAAGCAAGATCGAAACTCTGCAGTACCGTGCCACACGCATGTGTCATGAGGCAATGAATTTTAAACTTGTGAATGCGCTTTTGGTGGAAGCAATGGAGATGCTTCTTCAGATCTGAGGACTATCTTGGCTCAGAAATTCATCCTTAGTAGAGCAGTGTGTAACCTCCCCCTCACTTATCGACCTTAATGACAGTGAAAAATTAAACCGCGTGTACCTAATGGAAATTTGGGAAAAAGCAATCGTCACCGAAGTTAATCTGTCGGTAAAGAGGAAGGAAAGGGTTACATCTAAATGAAAGGAAAAATGCAAATGAAACTGGTGGAAATTAATTTTGAAAAGGGGTAAAGTTAATGAAGAAAGTAAATGTGCGGCCGTTACGTTAACAATTAACTAGCGGTAATTAGATATTTGAGATTTGGGGGAAATTACGGTCGCCAGTCCTAAGGACAATTACTATAGTAACTGAAAAAGAAAGGTAATTACACATATAATTAGCACTAAAAGCGTGGCAACTGAAGGTTGACACGTGTAGTGTGAAAACTGAAAGTTTGTCAGAAGTAATAACTTTCGTTGCACTCTGACTTAATTTAGCAAAAGAATTAATAAAACCGGAAAACTGAAAGTTAATTTAGTGACTGAAATTAATAAGAAGCTTTCTTTCTTAAGCACATCGAAATTCAGTAAAATACGGTTAGTCTTGGACTACCTCAACAATCATTTCAAAAGCTACTTGAATCTACGCAATTTAGAAATAAGAGATTCAGCTTTGAACTTGAATTAAATGATTCTGAACAATTAACAATAGTAAGATTTAGTACGTACCAAGCTGAGCTGCAGTCACAGGTAAGCTAAAATACGGTAACTAAACTCGCACTCTTAATTTGTGCTTGCGTAATCTAAATATTGTAGCCAGCTATGAATACTTGAACTGAACTTTGAAATTAAAGCAGTGAAATGGAATTATGCTGGCATTTGAATTTCAACGACACTCGGGTTCATTTCGGAAAAGGAAGGGACCCTGCTTGGTAATGCAATTGGGACAATGAGCAACAAAGGTTCATGCTAAGTTGCTGTAATTTTGCGAGACAAATGGAACAATTTGAAAAGCTGAGGTCTGCCATACAGTTCTAAAACTTTACGTGCTTCCAGTGTTCCTTGTTGGTTGATTGAAGGTTTGAAGCCGTCGATCGAGGAGGTGGCGACAGTCACTCATTGTCGGCCGTCGCTGTTGCAGAAGCTGGATGTTGGCGCGCCTTCTTCTCAACACGGTCACCAGACGAAACGGGCTCTTGATGTGCGCCAGCTAATGCTTCCCGTCCGCGACACCATGTCAGAAACTATTATCGCAAGTCGAGCGCAATTCCATGCTGCCAAACCCCGAAAGCGCGGCAACTCGCGGTAGCTACACACAACACACCTGCTCCACTCGCTACTCCAGCCAGACTCCCTCTGCCCGCGCTCCACGCGGCAGAGTTAACACTACCAAAGATCCTACACACTTTGATTCTTCACACGACCCATCGATGTAATCGTTCGATAGCAGTTTTCCCTAGGCAAGACCCAGCGTAAAAATACAAATAATATTTACGAAACAAACCAATTATACATCGACATAAGTGCATAAATATATATATATACAAACAGTAAAACAATTACAATATATAAAGAGACAGAAATGTCATATCTTGAGGTAACAAAACAAGGAAAAAAAATAATAGTACAATAGATGGAAATAGGAGGATATGCATTTCCGGCGTTACAAGTGGAAACATGTAATCCTCTTCTTCAAAATCTTAATTACTTCATTGAAGACAACGGATACGTCGATAGGATTCGAAGGAGGCGGGTACCCTCCTAGTTCAAAGTTTTAGGCAGCAAAGATATGTGATACCCCTCGTCCTGAAAGACACTCTGTCTCGTGCGTTTAGTGTGGGATATGACGCACTAAACTACCAGTGCACAATCTTCTATCAGCCCAGGAGGTCGGATCGGACTTTCAGTACTTCTGCTAGTGTTCCCCATTTGATTGGATCAACGGGGCTCTCATTGGTTAAAATATTCACTGACGGCTCCAAAACAGAGAGGCTGTCCTTACTTCTGCGGAGAACCACCATCTTGGGTTCTGTTTAAGCTACCGACGGAAGCCAACATCTTCACTGCCGGAGTCCTTGCAATTAAGGAAGCCTTTCAATATTCAGCGTATTAGTTCAACAATATCCTTATTGTCGCGGATTCGAGGAGTGCACTGGAAAATCTGGAAAACCAGAAATAGGGGCTCCAACACGTACTCGGTGTAATCAAGTTACTCAATCAGTGTGAAAGTCAACATAAACGTGTCCAGTTATTACGGATCATGAGACATTTTGGTGTCTCATGTATTGAGATGGCGGACTACGTAGCAAAACAAGGTGTGACTCATGGCCAGCTTTACTACACCTGCATTCCACATACAGATTTCGTTGCTGGCGTGAAGAAAAAGTATCGTCAAGAATGGGAGACCTCACAACAGTCAAAAAGAAGACATTACGTCGCAGTACCCCTGAGTATTCCGCGAAAAACCTGGTTTTCCCAAGTCAAGCTATCTAGACGTCATACCGCTACCCTAACGCGCAGCAGGCAGGGTCACGGCTGTTACCCTTCACATCTTTATAGGATGAAAGTTCAGCCATCACCATACTGCGAAAACCATCCAACTGCAATTACAGACCTCAACCATGTGATACAAGGGTGTTCACGCTATTTTGGACAGCGCCGCAAGTTTCTTAAGTCCTTAATCAGAACAGGCGCAACATTCAAACCCATCACAGTCTCATGCTCCAGACGTATGTCATCGGATGGTTCAGAAGACACTACATCGAATTAATGGTCATCTCGCTACTGATCAGTATATGGACACAATGAAACATATTATGGTGTCATGTGTGAGGATGCGCTATCTTAATGGAGTTATCCAGTTCCAGCAGAACCACGCACCAGTTTACACGAGTCGAATCATTCAACAACGATTTCCGGAACACGTTGACGTCGACCTGACTGACTGGCCTGTTCGAGCGCAGGACTGACCGACACCTGCCCCACGCACACCTTGTCAACTTTGGGACCTAGTGTTGGGTACGTGGGAGAATCTCTCGGAGGACGAGATATATTTCCAGAGGCTACCACCACCGTGTGTCGTCGGATAAGGCAGGTAATTGATGCCAGCCAGTGGTGGGAGGACCTCATACTAGTCTCATCCCTGATGTGAAATTTCTATCGTCACACATTACTCACCTTTATATTCTTTGATATAACTGTATGTTTTCTGATTGGAAATCTACGAGAAATCACTGGATTGTAAATTTTACTTATTTAATTCGTGCTACTTAACACTTACTACATGTAACTTTGAAAAATCTCTAACAAGTCGATTAGAATCTAAATAGGGATGGCGTCCTAACATGAGACAGTCAGGCTTGACATTAACTAATACATCCGATGGGATTTTAGTAAATATTGTCTGACAGAACTTAAAAGTCTAATGCAAGCCCATTATGCTGAATAGTTGAACTTATTTGTCCAAGCGTCTTCGTATTTTCACCTTGAGACCAAAATTTCTGAGCTCATCGTAAAACATTTATTTCCTCTTACTCAATCTCATCTTAATGATTGGTTCTGCTGCGTCTTCTTTCTCGTTCTGCCTGCTTCTTCCTTGAATAGTTTTGTGCATACAGACCAAGTTTTCACTTTGTCAACTTAATTTAAGCATGGTTGTTTTCGAAATTGATAGTGACAGAGTGAATTTTAGTATTCTCAAATAATAGGATAAAAGGATTGGTGTTGAGCGTGGCGCATGCACTTGAGTCTGTAATGTGAAAAAAGTATATCATTATCAGTTTAATTTGTATCACAAAATTGAATCGATTAGTTACTCTTTCCTCCTTCATTTGAAATACGAGTTAGGTAAAAAATAAATGTTGCTAGAAGTCTGATTGATCTAAAATCACTTACTCCTCAAAATGATAATCTTCTCTCACTCCTATAAAACGGATGCCCTTACAATAATTTGCATGGATTTTGTTTAAAACCGCGCGGCCACTCCACGCGGCTTAAAATAGTCAAGAGGGAAAAACTAATAGTTGATAAAAACTGCAGAAGTTTCAAATGAATATGAGATGTGATTAAATGAGGCATACATAAACAACATTTAGGAAAACCACGCGAAAAATATCGGGTAGAGTTTCACACCAAAGCTTCCTGGTTGTCATCCGTCCAACAACGGTTTAGGAGACTGTCACGGTTAAATTAAATCCAGTCATAAAGAAAACACTGAGAAACATAAAGGAGCTCCTACATTAAAACCAGCTGCTCAACAGAAATAAGGAAACAGTTAGGATACGTTAGGAAAGGGCACAAATTTGCCTCGTTGCTTCTCCGATGTAGAGGGCTTCCCACGATCCTGTTTCACTGGTTTGAAAAAATCATCCTAAATGGGAGAATGAATTTATACAGCGGTGTGAACGGAATCAAACAGTACTCTTGTATAATTTGCACCAAGTTCACGGGTCACAATTATGAGGCTGAAATGACAGTCTTCTTTCTACAAACAATGACTGTTACATTTCAACTAAACAATATCAGAATATATGTTGCACCAAAGGCTCAGGCCATCTTCGCAAGATAACAGATATCATTTTCCCACGCATTCTCGTTCATCTAATATCTCATGCACGTGCATGCGCGGGCGCGTTTGTTTGTTTGTTTGTTTGTTTGTGTGTGTGTGTGTGTGTGTGTGTGTGTGTGTGTGTGTGTGTGTGTCTGTGCCTGTGTATTTGTGTCGCTCTCGCTCTCTCATATATACCTGTATACCTCTTTATCAGCCTCCGCAGCTAACAGACAGCATGTCTGGCCACTACGTACGGAATCGATGGATGATTTACAGTGTTTCTAACGAGATTTTCTTCTCATAATGTCTGGAATAGGGATCATTCAGCTTCATATGGAGATCTGAGGATATATGTGAAAGACGGATAGCGGCTGTGATGTAGGAATGTCGATTTTAATGACTATCAGTGGCTCTGCAACGTAACCAACAAGACATGACAGAAGTAAATATACAGGGTGGGACAAATAAAAGTGGCCTGGAGAACGAAGTTCCAGTGTACAAAGAGACACAGCAGAGAAAAGGACAGACAGCACTAATCTGACTATAGCAGGTGTTGTTGAAAGTGACCGTCAGTCATCTCGTGACGCTTCTGTGCCCTGGTCAGCAAGTAGCTGAGGGCGGATCGAAGCTGGACTGCTGGAATTGCTGCAGTCTCATCCGAAATGTTCTGCTGCAGTTCTTGAAGACTGTGAGGGCTGTTGATATACACTTTAGACTTAAGGGCCCCCCTGACAAAGTAATCGCTCGCTGACAGATCAGGTGACCTTGGGGACAAGGCAGAACCGCGATCAGACTGACCTCTGTTAACAGCTCTGTCAGCCGTGAAGATTGTGTAAATGTGCTCCAAGGTTCGACCGGCTGTATGGGTAAGTTACTCCATCCTGTTGGGTGTGGTTATACGCAGACATTCAAGTTCAGTGGTATCCACTCGTCCGGGCCACTTTTATTTGCCCCACTCTGTATTACTAATATACATAATAAAATTTACGCGTCTGTAAATTAAAGCACTTTGATAAATTGCTAACTGAAGTGATTTTTGACGAAAAATCAATCTTTAATTTAATGAGTATTTCTCTTCTTTTTGTTCGTCCATTCGGACAAAGACCACTTAAAACCTACCTAACGTATTATGCTGGTATCTCCACTGATACACTTAGTGTATCTTCAGTTATGGCACAGCATTTGTTTCATCGGTTCGATTTACAGGAAGATGAGCTACGTTTATCTGAAATTGTTGCGGAAGAGGTCGAAGCGTTACTTTATCATTGAGAAGAACATAGGTGCTGTACGAAAAACATCAACTTATATGCGCTTACTTCAGCTTTGTGACACCTTTCTTCGACTTTTTCGGCAAACATTATGACATTAATATGGCTTTAAACTTTTGTCGTGGTTGTCGATTTGTAACATTTGGATATTAACGAGATTTAGGTTGTAGTAATGGTTTACGGTACTGAAATACGGTTTTATAGAAATTTCTATTCTGACAGGGCATCTGGTGTTAGATAATTCTGATTACATTTCTTATCTCTATTCAAAAGCTCTTCTAAAAGAAATCGCACTAACACTGTGGCATAATGAGAATTAGCTGCTACCTTGATCTCCAATGACAACAATTGCGCACTTCATGTTTCATATATCCGTCGAGTTAATCAGCTACATTTCCAGGAACAGCGACAGAGCGAGTATTTTTTAGTGATTAGTTCTGAATTGTGTACAACGAGGGCGCTACGACAGCTAGCGACCGTAGTTACTCACAGGACATTACCACACTATTTTATTTTGTTTGGTTTCTTTTTCCCTTTACAAGTCTGTCACTGAAGCGTCGTCATAGAAATCGTTTCATATATCCGTCGAGTTAATCAGCTACATTTCCAGGAACAGCGACAGAGCGAGTATTTTTTAGTGATTAGTTCTGAATTGTGTACAACGAGGGCGCTACGACAGCTAGCGACCGTAGTTACTCACAGGACATTACCACACTATTTTATTTTGTTTGGTTTCTTTTTCCCTTTACAAGTCTGTCACTGAAGCGTCGTCATAGAAATCGTTATAAAGTCAAACAATCCGCTTGTGTGGTACGGTGTCAAAAGCCTTCTGGAAATCTAGAAATACGAAATTAATTTGAAACCCCTTGTCGATAGCACTCAATACACTGTGTGAGTAAAGAGCTAGTTGTGTTTCACAAGAAGTAAATTTTCTAAATTCTTGTTGACTGTGTGTCAGTAGACCGTTCTCTTCTAGGTAATTTATAATGTTCAAACACAATATATGTTCCAAAATTCTTTTGCATATCGATGTTAACGATCTGGGTCTGTAATGTAGTGGATTACGCCTATTGCATTTCTTGAATATTGGTGCGATCTGTGAAACTTTGTAGTGTTCGGGTACGGATCTTTCGGCGAGCGAGCAGTTGTACATGATTCTTAAGTATGGAGCTATCCCATCACCATACTCTGAAAGAAACGTAATTGGTGTGTACTCTGGAGCAGGAGACTTGCTTTTATTAGATTATTCAAGTTGCTTCGCTACTTCGAGGAGATCTACTTCTAAGTTACTCATGCTGGCAGCTGTTCTTGACTAAAATTCTAGAATATTCACTTCGCCTACTGTTTTGAAGGAATTTCGGAAGGGTGTGTTCAGTAACTCTGCTTTAGCAGGACTGCCATCAGTAGAATTTCCATTGCTATCGCGCAGAGAAGGGAATATTTTCTCATGAAATTGCAATCACCAACTTTTTCCTCAAAGTGTGATAATATTTTTTTGGCACCCACTTACAGAAAGAAAAAGATGATCATAATGAAATAAGAGAAATCAGAGCTCGCACGGGAAGACTTAATTGTTCGTTTTACCCGTGCGCTTTTCGACAGTGGGACGGTAGACGAACATCTAGAACATTGTTCGATGAGCCCTCTGCCAGCCACTTAATTGTGAATTGCGGCGTAATCATACAGGTGTAAAGGAATATACTGAAATTCGATTATCTGATAATATTGTTAATAGGGATAAGGGTTTCCCTTTAAATAAGACGTGGAATGCGATTTTGTCTGATACTGAACAATAACTGTCTTTGTTTCGACCAGCGTGTTCTTTTAATTAGTTCTCGCTAGCGATATATGGATTTGCCTATTTCTTCTATCTTTGCGTTCCTAGTTCACGTGCGCTTGCGTGGTGTGCTGCTGCTCACGCGCGTGCGTTGTGCCGGCCGCTGTGTATAAAGGAGCAGCCGATTCTATCGCAACCTCAGTCGCGGCGAGATCGTGCATCACCATACTTACCTGCAGCTGGAAGCAAGTTGGTCCATTGAAATGTTATGACAAGATGACCGCCTTATCCGGCTACATGCCCGAGAAGAGTATCATCACTTATTACACCGGGCAGTCTACGTAGCCGGCCGCGGTGTTCTAGTGGTTCTAGGCGCGCAGTCCGGAACCGCGGGGCTGCTACGGTCGCAGGTTCGAATCCTGCCTCGGGCATGGTTGTGTGTGATGTCCTTAGGTTAGTTACGTTTAAGTAGTTCTAAGTTCTAGGGGACTGATGACCACAGAAGTTAAGTCCCATAGTGCTCAGAGCCATTTGAACCATTTTTGAAGTCTACGTAATCGCAAGATCATTCCTGCACAGCACAGTATACTACTACTGCGTCAGGAAAACTATTCCCTTACGTTTTCTTCTGTATCTAAGAACCAGCAGTAAAGTTTCGTAAGAAATGTAATTGTGACCTCCACGAAATCAGGAAAGATCACGAAAGCGCTGCACGAAGAGCTTTTTTTATCTGTCTTTCTTCCTTACGTGGGACAAGACAAATTTCTTTACATTATTGATTCTTGGGAGGGACACACTGATCAGGCATTTTACAATCAAATCTTTGTAGATGAAAGACAAGCATGCACCTGAACCACAAAAACTATGCCACCCAAATGTACTCTTCTTTGCCACTCCGGCTACGCTTATTTTTACAGGCTGGTTAAAATTTTCATCAAAGAGTTCAAATACTATCGGCTTACTAAGAATAAAAGAGAAATAGCTTCGAGGGAAAAAACCATTAAAAATACATTCTTTAATTCTGCTTTAATTTAGTACCTTCTTTCACAGGAATGATTAAATACGCGTGGTTTGCATTGAAGTTGGTCTTAAAAACTAAACTCCGCGCGAACAGGCCATGAAGACCCAACGGTACCGGCCGGCACCCGTGTCATCCTCAGCCCACAGCCGTCACTGGATGCGGATATGTAGGGGCATGTGGAGAGCACATCGCTCTTCCTGCCGTATGTCAGTTTACGAGACCGGATCCGCTACTTCTAAATCAAGTAGCTCCTCAGTTTCCCTCACAATGCCTGAGTGCGCCTCGCATGCCAACAGCGTTCGGCGTACTGAATGGTCACCCATCCAAGTGCTACACCACCTCGGCAGCGCTTAACTTCGGTGATCTGACGGGAACCGGTGTTGGCCGATTGGTTGATTTGGCAGAGGAGACCAAACAGCGAGGTCATCGGTCCCATCGGATGAGGGAAAAATGAGGAAGGAAATCGGCCGTGCCCATTCAAAGGAACCATCCCGGTATTTGTCTGACGCGATTTAGAGAAATCACGAAAAACGTAAAACAGGATGGCCGGACGTCGGTTTGAACCGTCGTCCTCCCGAGTGTGACTCCAGTGTGATAACCACTGTGCCACCTTGTGCTGTGAAACCGGTGTTACCACTGCGCCGGACGTTATGACCGAGCTGTTCTAGGTACTTCAATCCGAAACCACGCGGCTGCTACGGTCGCAGGTTCGAATCCTGCCTCGGGGATGGATGTGTGTGATGTCCTTAGGTTAGTTAGGTTTAAGCATTTCTAAGTTCTAGGGGACTGATGACCTCAGATGTTATGTCCCATAGTGCTCAAAGCCATCTCAAACCAAGCTCAGAAAATACGTACCTTTAGAGAATACATAAATAATGGTGTCGAAAGTCTGACTGAGTTGCTACCGAATGAGAAGGACATTTAGTACCGAATAATAGCACGGATGCCAATAGAATGCATGGAAATATAGTTCCACGTGTGCACACAACTCACACCAATCGACAAAGAATTAAGTTCCATTTTGAACCAGAACACCAAAGAAAAATTGGAGATTTTCTGTACATAGCCACGACATAGGAAAAATAAGTTCGTCCTAGATGAATAAAGCCGATTGTACCTTCAGTGCGAAAAGCAAGCAGAAAAACCTCACCAACAAATTTGCTGCAACACAAAACAAACATAGCACAGCGACGGGCAGCCGACGACCGCATGGCCAACCAGAATCAAGAAGCAAACAAGAGTAATAAAACAACAGTAACAAAACGCCGAAGTTCGACCGCAGTAAAAGCGAACTTTCACAGCAAAGCGTGTGATTGACCGACTCAACGAAAGATCCTCCTCTGAGGCACACGCTACGATGGTCGTAACGGTCTGAACTTCAGCCATACCTGTTGTTGTTGTTGTTGTGGTCTTCAGTCCTGAGACTGGTTTGATGCAGCTCTCCATGCTACTCTATCCTGTGCAAGCTTCTTCATCTCCCAGTACCTACTGCAACCTACATCCTTCTGAATCTGCTTAGTGTATTCATCTCTTGGTCTCCCTCTACGGTTTTTACCCTCCACGCTGCCCTCCAATACTAAATTGGTGATCCCTTGATGCCTCAGAACATGTCCTACCAACCGATCCCTTCTTCTATTCAAGTTGTGCCACAAACTTCTCTTAGTTATGTGATCTACCCATCTAATCTTCAGCATTCTTCTGTAGCACTACATTTCGAAAGCTCTTCTCTCCCTTTTCCTACTACCGAATTCCAGTCACCCATGACTATTAAATTTTCGTCTCCCTTCACTATCTGAATAATTTCTTTTATTTCATCATACATTTCTTCAATTTCTTCGTCATCTGCAGAGCTAGTTGGCATATAAACTTGTACTACTGTAGTAGGCGTGGGCTTCGTGTCTATCTTGGCCACAATAATGCGTTCACTATGCTGTTTGTAATAGCTTACCCGTATTCCTATTTTCCTATTCATTATTAAACCTACTCTTCCATCACCCCTATTTGATTTTGTATTTATAACCCTGTATTCACCTGACCAGAAGTCTTTTTCCTCCTGCCACCGAACTTCACTAATTCCCACTATATCTAACTCTATCCTATCCATTTATTTTTAAAACTTTTTAGCCTACCTGCCTGATTAAGGGATCTGACATTCCACGCTCCGACCCGTAGAACGCCAGTTTTCTTTCTCCTGATAACGACGTCCTCTTGAGTAGTCCCCGCCCGGAGATCCGAATGGGGGACTATTTTACCTCCGGAATATTTTACCTCACTGACCATCATCATTAACCATACAGTAAAGCTGCATGCCCTCTGGAAAGCCTTTCAATGCTACCAAAAAACAAAGGAATAGCGGTTAGGAATAATTCATTGCAGAAATCATTGTCCGTAGTGAATCGGCTGTTGCAGGCACTGACATTCGTAACACATAGAGTTGCAAAGATTGCTTTCGATAAGCTGAATGCAGTTCTTGGTAAAAATACAGACTATAACAGAGTCAGTGAAACTGCAAAACATCTGAGCGGGGAAACGTGCGAAGTGCGAGAACAACTCACTAAAGAAGAGATTTGGTGTTTCTATCATGTATCGGTGAGATCTTGTGTAGTAGAGAGACGCTTTCATTGTACAAAACTTTCTATAGTGATCAACGAAGAAGTTTCATTGCCTAAACCTTCATGATGACATTTCTCGTGTAATGTAACAGCAGCATTGGACAACAGAATGAGTTTCTAATACAACGTATTCGTTACATTTTTTCCCTTTAATATTTAGATTAAATCAGTGCAATACTTTCCTTTGAGTACAAATAATTAAATTGTGATGAACTGATGACATGATTTGCTAGCCGTACCATTTTTATTTTGCATGTCTTTATCCATGTTTTACGAATGTTTAATGCATACTTTCATGCATGTTTGGGCATTTGTTACTGCATACAAATCCGGGATCTGCTCTTGTGAAAATAAGCAGATAAGGGATGTAGCAGGGGAATTTTTGCTCTGGGCCATGACTTGGGGAAGGAAGTTTTTCGCGGACGTTTCTTCGGCATAACAGAAACAAGCAAGATTAAAATGCAATTTATGAATGTAAAATCATAATGTTTCCTTACATACAGACTGTAGATAGCGCTGCTACTACACTTCGGGCGGTTGTTCTGAAATGTTAATTATTTTCATACTAAAGCATGTAATACGCTTCATGCTAATTTGACGTTTGTTGCGTGCTCCCATCATGGTACTACAGTTTTAATACCCAGCAGTATAATAACATATATGATCGAATCACGAATAAACAGTATTTACTTAGTCCGATTAGAGTTACTGAACAGCTGGCGTCTCTCAATTACCACTGCAGTGTTGCCAAATTTGCCATATCGGCTGCTGGCTGCCGCTCCTGCTCCGTTCTCGGCGACACACACACACACACACACACACACACACACACGCGCGCGCGCGCGCGCGCGCGACAGCGCGGAGCAATATTGGTAGCGGCCGCCACGCGGTATGAGAGAGAAATGCGAGGTGCTCTGTCGACAGGTGCTTGTAAGTGACCAATCACTGAACTGCGGCAGAAACGTGTTTTGTAGCCTTCAGTTTAATCCCATCTCCTAACCTAACCACAGTCTCGTGATGTGGAATGTATCCGAGAGAACGGCGGTCAGCAGTCTGCAGCAGAACTAAAATCACAATCGGTCAGTGCACGCCATTAAAGCTAATCCATACGAGCAAACTCAACACAGAAAATTTTCAGTTACTGTAATTTCTCGCTACCATTGGTTACCTGAAACGCCGGCCGGTGTGGCCGAGTGGTTCTCAGTCTGGAACCACGCGACCGCTACTGTCGCAGGTTCGAATCCTGCCTCGGGCATGGATGTGTTTGATGTCCTTAGGTTAGTTAGGTCTAAGTAGTTCTAAGTTCTAGGGGACTGATGACCTCAGATGTTAAGTCGCATAGTGCTCAGAGCAATTTTTGTTACCTGAAACTATCCACACACTGCTTGCACAAGCTGCCACGTTACCAACGGATGAGCAGTCCTGGTTAGTATTTGGTTGCAGATTACAAGTCACTTAGGCAGATTCCTGACGAAAACGGAAAGATAGAAAGAAAAATAAGAGCAATTAAAATTATTTTTATAAAAATTTATAAATAAAACGTTTCAGCGTATTCGACAAAATTCGAACCTACGACCTAAAAGTCGGGTTTATACGCTAATCACTACGCAACGCCACTACACTGCGTGATGTTTTTATGTTTATGACTCTTGTGCTCCAATCGCAACAATGAATTGCAGCCTTCTAAAATTCATCAGTAGAATCATCAGTCACCCGATGCACAGTCGGTCGATAGCGCAACGCACGTTCAATCTGTCTTTCACTATAACCATTCTGACGAACTGTAGCTTCAAGATTGGCCAGCTCAGCTGGCAAAGTCTCACTGTCAGAAATAACATGTGCCCTGTGTACCAATGTTCGTAGTACCCCTTCACGCTGAGCCGGATGGTGTCAACCATCAGCCTGTAAATACGACCTTGCCGGCTGAGCTGGCCCATCTTGAAGCTACATTTCATCAGAATGGTTATAGTGAAACACAGATTGAACGTGCATTGCGCTATCGACCAACTGTGCATCGGGTGACTGATGATGATACTGAGTCGACACCAAGTCTACCGCCTTTTTGCCTTACAGAGGAAGCACTTCCAACAAGATCGGTCGTATTTTACGGAAATACGATGTGGAATGTATTTTCTGACTCCATTTAAAATTAAAGTGCTTTTGCGTACTGTTAAGGATGATCTTGGTTTGCGTAAGGCTGGTGTATATCGTATTCCTTGTAGCTGTGGCATGGCACTATTAGGCACTATTAGGACCGTGGAGGACCTATGTACTTAGCATAAACTGCACACGCTATTACAGCAGTCAAGTAGATCTGCTATTGCCGAACATTGTTTCGATACTGGTCACCCTATGTTATATAAAAATACCGAGATGTTGGTATGCAAATCCAGCTATTGGGACAGTGTTATTGAGGAAACTGTTGAGATTAATTTAGCGAGCCACCCTGTAAACAGGCATAGAGGTTTTTTGTTTAAACTCTGCTTGGAGTCCTGCTCTCTCCCTTATCAAAAAACAGATGGACAGAGTCAATGTTACGTTACCTGCTAGTTCGTAGTCTTTCACTATCGATATCTCTGACTTTGATCATCTTTGGTGGCACTAGTGTTCAGTATGTGTGTGTTATCTTTCCTGAATTACTCCAAGAAAACGTTTTTAATTTGCGTGTACATCGTATGTCCGTTGCAGTTTGTGCCGTGAAAATGGCGGGGTGTACTGCCGCCAATATGTCAGCGGTCGCCGTAAATAGTACCTGGCTGAATTCCCGTAAGTTGTTTGAAAATAGTATACGCCAGGAGAAACCCAGGTCTCACAAGTATAATAGAAGTGTGTCTCAACGCGGCAACGGGGAAGACATAAAACAGTAATTCATTTATTTAAACAAAATACATCACAAAGCTTAGTTAACGTTTCTTATACGCAGCTCATCGCTGCTGTATCAATATTGGGATGTTACATGCGTAAGGAGCTGTGACACACCGAAAGATGCCAAAGGTTAAGAAAGTCACCATCAAACAGAACCATCCACACTCCGAACTTGGGATAAATTCAAACTGGAAAAAACAAGTTGCAAGATTTCCAGGGAAACTAAAGCGAAACAGTTGGCAGCTAGTCGTTGGAAATCTGTTACTTTGCCCGTTGACAGTGTCAATATAAATTTAGGAATACACTGAAGTCCTGATCAGTACAATCAACAAGAACAAAGGAAACAGGCGTTGGCTTACAATCGTAAATCCCTACGACTGCACCTACTCTAGAAGACTTTGAGTAGATTTTTATGCAGAAAATTCAAGACAAACGCTACTCTGAACTTGATATTGTAAAAAGACGCCTCGTATAAGGGAAAACGTTATGGTACCGGTGAATTTTAATGGGTATGTGTGTTGTAGTAACATTCTTTTTCTTCTTCTTCTTCGCGGATGTATCACTTAGGACCACGTGTAATCAGCATTTGTTGACCTTCCTTTTCGCTCAGTATTCCTTCATACGCAACGAATGGGCTAGCTTTCGTTGCGCAGACTACGTATGTCGGTTAGTTTTTCTGTCTTCTTCCTCAAAACCCCATGTGTTTGTGATTTTTATGATTTCATTTCTGTCATGTAGATTTGGAGACACTATTTTCTGGCTGCTTGTAGCAGTTCAATCTTGTAGTTTTGTTCTTTAAAATGTATGGATTTTGTGCTGTAACCTGTTTGAGTCCATTCTTTCTAAATGCCCCATGAATCGGATTCTTCTCATGCGCATTGTGTCTGTTATTTTGGAGATATTTTTATATATTTCTGCATTGGGTTTTGGATAATGCACACCATCTTTAGTTGTTGGTCCTAGGATTTTCCTCATTATTTTACGTTCTTTCACTTCTAATTCCCCATTTAGTGTTCTGTGTTGAAGATTTAGTGTCTCAGACGCGTAGAGAGCTTCGGGTTTAATTACTGTTGTGTAATGTCGTATTTTGCGGTTCCACGAGAGACTCTTTTTGTTGTACACGTTTTTTGTTAATTCAAACGCCGTCTCCATTTTCTGGACTCTTGATCTGACAGATTTCTTTTCATTACAATTTTCTGCAGTCCATTCACCTAAATATTTAAATTCTTTTACTCGAGAGATGTAGTTATTACCAATTTTGAGATCAGAAGGTGCATCTTTGGTGCCAGTCATAAATTTTGTTTTTTCAAATGAAATTTCTAATCCTGTTTTTGCTGCCAGCTCTTGTAATAATTCTAGCTGCTTTTGTGCATCGGTAATGTTTTGGGCGATCAGTGCCATGTCGTCAGCAAATGATAAACAGTCTAATTCTATGCCCTTACGTTTTGGTCCCAGTCTGTGAGCTGCTGCACCTGCTTTTCTCCATTCTCGAACAACTTTGTGAAGAGCACAATTGAAGAGCACTGGGGACAGTCCATCCCTTTGTCGTATTCCTGTGTCTTATTTCAAATTCTGTGTAACATCCAGTGTTTGATAAAATATTAAAATCCATATCACCATAAGTTTGTTTTTCTAAGCGTAGTGCCAACTTTTGTATCATAAATATTAACCTATCTGAATGAAATTTGAAGTAGTCTTGATGTGCTTCAATTTCTGTGCATTAATATTATCGAAAATATACAGTGATTCCAAAAAGTATTCTTCTAGCTGCATATCTTTTAGAAAACAAAGTCTGTGCAACATGGAAAGAAATGTATACAAAATCTAAAGAGCCATTCATGTAAAAAGTACCTTGGTAAGTAATTTTTGTTGAAAAGCAAGGAAAGAAATACATCCAAATCGACATCAAGGTTAACAAAATAGAAAATGTAACACAAGAGCTAGTTCATAAAGTGTTCGTCCAACATCTGAACATCCCGAAATTCTGCGTCCAGTGATTAAACTATAACGCTGACCCACGGCACACAATAGAGTCAACGGTACGCGGCCCCCCTCTATCGTCTGTTATGGTTCTCAACGGCGCCGATACAGTGCAATTAGCGCCATGGGCCGTAAGGGTAGTGAGACGACGCTGACCGAAAGGAAACTTATTCTGCACTTACATAACGAGTGCAAATCATCTTACCAGATTGCTAAAGTAGTCGGTACACCTAGATCGACGGTTCAGCCGGTAATAGATCGATTTTGCGCTACAAAATCATTAAGAAACCAATCACGTACCGGACGCCCTCACATTTTGACTGATGCAGACGTGAGATTTACCATGAGGGAAATGAAGAAGAAACCTAAAATCAGCGTTCCTAAGTTGGCTGGGGCGTTAGAGCCTAGGGGAAAGAAGGTATGTGCCAACACAATAAGAAATACCTTCAAAACGCATGGGTATCCCCGCCGGGTAGCGCGCAAGAAATTTTGGGTCGGTGAACAGAATCGAAAGAAACGTCTTCATTTTGCGATGGAACGTGGATTCAAAAAGGAAGACTTCTGGAATAGAGTAATATTTTCGGATGAGAATAAATATAACGTATTCGGGTCGGATGACAAGCGAATGGTGTGGCGTAAGAAGAATGCGGAAATGTTGCCACGCAATCTTGTGCCAACCGTTAAACACAGGGATTAGCCGAGCGGTCTCAGGCGCTGCAGTCATGGACAGTGCGGCTGGTCCCGGCGGAGCTTCGAGTCCTCCCTCGGGCATGGGTGTGTGTGTGTGTCCGTAGGATAATTTAGCTTAAGTAGTGTGTAAGCTTAGGGACTGATGACCTTAGCAGTTAAGTCCCATAAGATTTCACATTTTTTGAACGTTAAACACACTGGTGGCTCCCTGATGGTGTGGGGCTGCATGAGTGCTGCAGGTGTTGGAAAATTACATTTCATAGAAGGTACAATGGATCACCATATGTATATCTAAATTTTAAAGGACAATTTGAATCCTAGCGCCGAAAAATTAGGTATGCAAGGAAATTACATTTTTCAACAAGATAACGACACAAATCATACGGCTCTAAATACAAGGCTGTGGTTCCTGTACAATACCCCAAAACAACTTAACACACCTCCTCAGAGCCCAGACATTAATCCTAGTGAACACCTTTGGAAAGTACTGGAAGATAGCATCAGGAGAAGACACATTTCAAACACAAGAGACCTAAAAGAACTACTTCAAGACGAATGGGACAAAATTCCAGCCTCTCTGACGGCAAACTTGGTTAGGTTGATGCCCAGACGACTACAAGCAGTAATAGCTGCAAAGGGAAACCCCACTAAACATTAATTTTTGTAGTTAAAATCATATTTACAGATTGTAAACAAAAAAATATGAGTAGACGAATACTTTTTGAAGTAGCCCTTGAATAAATTCTCGATTTTGTGGAATTAGTTATCGCTATAGATGTATTTATTTCCTTGTCCATCAATAAAAATGACTTACCAAGTTTCGTTGCATATGACTGGATGTTCACAGTTTATGTTCCCTTCCTTTCACGTGACATATACGTAGTTTGTTTTTTTCTTTTAATTACAACTAGACGAATACTTTTTGGACTCACTGTAGTTTGTTATTTTATTATCACATTCATGTACCAATGATTAAAGAACATTCAAGGCTGAAATTTTAAACAAACTTGAAAACTAATTATTACTATTTCTCATAAAATGAACGCACAGAACCGTTGAACTGTATCTCGTAAATGTACTTACAAAATATCTCATTTGAAAATTGTGGTGTGAATACCAAAAGCTGATTTTCAAGAACACCATTAAAATTATATTACAGATTCAAAACTCGAAGACCAATGACGTTGTAGACGTTAGAACTTGGGTATTGCTTCATCTTTAATAATAGACACGATTTCAATATATGATTGCTATTGGAAAAGCAGAAGAAAGGTTAAATTTTTGAGTGGAGTATTCCCTTAAGCACTGATCCGTATATACTTTATGTTCGTATGTAAGACTACGTCGAACCTAATAGTGATCATTCATCTGAAGACAGCACATCGTTTTTACTTCTCCTGCGCTACTAGTCCGTCGTGCTGCGCTGAGTAACGACGTCTGACTGTCCCATTTTACCGGAACTGCACATAACTCACGCGGCGAGCGAGCATGAGAGCTCTTTCTCCCCTAGCCACATCAACAGGCTCGCTGTGGTCTACGCATGTTACTAGAAATTTGTTTAACATATGCTGACGGGTTGCAAAACTGCAATCATCACTTTTTACGATAATTTGTTTTGTCTGTACTAGTTTCATGCTGGTTTGTTCAGTTTCTAATTGGATGGAATTGAATGTCATTTGCCTGTGTTTCCGCTGCAGAGATTTTGTCTGTCCATATAGATTTTGATTCTAAGAACCTCTCAAGGCAAATGTTGCGACTATTCCCTAGAAAAGGCCTGGTCTTAGAGATCGTTTTGTCAGTCTTTGTTAGGGAATATTTTACAAATGAAGGGGTCGGAGAGATATAGTCATAAGCCACAATTTTGTCGAAATTGAGATATTCATGCTATGACATTCTTAACGATGCCCTTCTCATCTTGGATTGAAGAAGCTCTGTCTTTCTCGAACACGAGTCAGGTGATGACGTAGTGCAGTTCTATACTCTGCCACCTGGTGTCTTTTTCAGAAGATACATAGTCAAAAACCACATTAAAATGGCTGAATGTTCACGTACATCTGAAGGTGTTTCGGGCATTCCATGCGTATATGGCAGTGACAGTAGTGTAAATGAGGGTTCCAGTCCTTTTGACAGTGATGGTGATGAGTCTTGGTGTCCATCAAGCAACAGTACCAGCTCAGAAGATGTTTCTGCAACTATAAATAAATATTTCTTGTTGGTGATCATTGTTCTGTGGCTTGTGATTTTGATTCTCGTAGCATTACTCTCACAATTGATCTTCTTCTTTTGAGTTAATGAGAAACCTTTAGAGCCTAATTTTAATGACCACTGATTGCGGTAATAATATAGTTTTCATGGCTGCAAACATGTAAGAGTATTTTTATTTTCAGTGCCATTTCATTGACATTTAATGATTTGTGTGGCTTGTCACTATATCTCACGGACGTTCTGTGACTATTTTTCTATTCATATTACAACTTGAAATAAGTAGAGCAAATGAAGTATCACCCCAGAAACCAAACTCTTGAAGGAAAAGAAAGCGTAATATTGATGAGCGGAAAAAAAATTAAGGCCAAACGTCGACGTAACGCGGTTCAGCAGTATGTGTCTTCTAAAACCAACAAGACTGTTCAGGCAGCATCTGTGGGAAGTCCCTGTAATTGTTCAAATAAGTGCTGTACGGAACTACGCGGACAAGAAGAAAACATTTTTCACTCGTTTTGGGACATAGGCATTAAGCCCATAATACCTAACGTCTTGTATGAAAATGGTACCAAAAAAGCGAACGTTCGTTTCACTTTTTTTAAAAAAACGATTGGACCAATTGTCACATATTTACTTTACCTTGTTCTGCTTCACATTTCTTTCTTTCCAAGAAAGACCACAAAGCAAATTTCATCTAGAGCTGTTACATTTTCATTCATGTGAAAGTAAATGGAATGGAAATCATAATTTGCAAGCAATCTTTCCTCAGGGTTGGTGGCTTATAGCACTACACAAGAAGAGTGAGGAATTTGCAACAGCAAATCAAATTGGGTCGCTCAGTTCCAAAAGAAGATTTTTGTGTCCGAATTTAACATAGGCTCCAAACTGCTGAAAAGCGGCACCTGTTTAACATGTGATGCCTTTCGAACAGTAATGAGTAACCCAGAATTATGTGCAGAAGAAATTACACAAAGAAAAAAACAACATGAGTTGCATCTAAGAAAGGCTGATTGCTGGCAAAATATGATCGTGTCTTTAACTTCTCTGGTTAAAGAGAATGTGAAAGAACACCACGTAATAGCAATGGACATGCAACAAACGTTTCCCACGCCAAAACTAACAGTTGGCCCAGCATTCTACAAGAGAAAAATATGGATGTGTAACTACGGTATCCAAGTGAGGGATACATGTTTCCGTCGAGTGAGAAGGACGGAGGAAGGGGTTAAGAGGAAGTCGGGAACTAAAAATGGTTCAAATGGCTCTGAGCACGATGGGACTTAACATCTGTGGTCATCAGTCCCCTAGAACTTAGAACTACTTAAACCTAACTAATCTAAGGACATCACACACATCCAAGCCCGAGGCAGGATTCGAACCTGCGACCGTAGCAGTCGCGCGGTTCCGGACTGAGCGCCTAGAACCGCAAGACCACCGCAGCCGGCAGTCGGGAACTGTTAACTAAAATACTTGAAGATAACTAACACTCAAGCCAAAAATCTCCACATAATCACAGATAACTGTAAGGGCCAGGCAAAGAATAGGCCTCTTATTGCCCTGGAAAGGACTCTCGTTGCCACCAAAAGATTTGAATATGTGCAGCATTATTTACCTGTGGCAGGTCATGCTAGATTTCCTTGCGATCGTGATTTTGGTCGCATTGAAATTTACGCGAGAATCAGATGTCCAATAGTATACACGCCAGATCAATGGGCAGAAGCAGTCCAAAAAATTTCGTTGTGACGAAAATGCACGGACAAGACTTCAGAAGCTTGGGCGATCTGAAGTCATTAATCTCGATACCTACTCTATTCAGATCTGGAGATCCCATTCGTTTTAGCCGAGCAACTCAATTTAAGTTTGAGTATAAAGATCCCTTCGCGCCAAGTTTGAAGCACTGCTACTCAGATATAGGAACCTTCACGTCATTGGATCTACGTAGCAAGCGGAAAGGAAGACCTACTGAACCAGATCTGTTTCAGCTGCCAATAAAATATAGAAATCCACTTCAAACTAATCAGAAAAAAGAGTGATGACATACTGTCTCGTATGGCATAGATATCTGCAACATATCAAAGCTTTTTCCAGTCATGTGCAGGAAATAATGTGAACAATGATGACGTAGAAGAACTTCCTTGGTTTCACATTTCAAAATAAATTATTAGACTGCCTTATCTGTTATGTATGTGTGTATGTGAAAGTGAAAAAATTGTTAAAAATCTACTAGTTGTTATATAATTTTCAAAATAAAACCTTATAAACGTATTTTGTTTTCTAAATTATTTTCAGGGAGACACAGTCATAAGCCATTTTCGACCACATCGTAATTAAAATGACTCTCAATATTACATAACAAAAAGAAGATCGTTTATTTTACACAAGGTTTGCAATGTATTAAAGTATAATTAAAAGCATAAAGGAAGTCTCTATTTGGTCTTCAACATTTTTATACTTCCATGAAACTTTAAAGTCGCTGAATCTCAAAAGTAGTTGAATGTGGCTTATGGCTGTCTCTCTCCGACCCCTTCAAATATCTAGCGACATTTAGCCGACTTTGTGTCTTTTCCAGCGAACAGCGTGAGGAGGTAGTCTCTCTCTCTCAGTCCCTCCTTAAATTTATTTACAATATTGACAAGATTTTCAGTGATTACATTAAACTACTTTTCAATATTCACAATTATTTTAATGATTATGCTGGTTTTTTTCGTCATTGTAACTTCTGTGCGTAGGCCACACAAGTCAGAAATGATTTTAAGTTCCCATTAGTTTGGAGTCTCTTTAAAACCTTTGCAATCGTTTCGTCGTCTTCATTGCTGACCTGCTTTCTTCTTTTCGCAGTAAAGCTCAAAATTAGTCTGTAAAACTGGTGGCCATGGTACTCTGCGTCTTCTTGATGATTTTTCACTAATGAGTCAACATTCGGATGAACTTTCGATATTAATGTATTAATTCTGCGGTTCCATCCTTCTGAGACGTTATTAGTGCGATGGCGCCTTCCACTGCAATTCCACATCTCTCTTGGCATATGTTCCTTATCGAATCACTGGTCCTAAAAATAGCCTTAAAAGTCCTGAAGCTTCTTGTTTTCAGGCGTGCTCTCTTGAATTCACAGCCAACCATGGTCCAGCATTCCCACGAGAAGATGTGCTAGAGCAGAACACATTCTTATGTGGCAGCGTATTCCCCCGTTATCCTTATAAGCTGGATGAGGCCGCAACACAACTTAATTTCACAAACATTGATTAAAATGATAATTGCAACCAGTAATCTCTGTTCCAGGAACCAAATTGTTAGCTGCCTGGACGAAGACAATTTTAAAGTCCATCATCAGAGATGCAGGGTTCCATACAGGCACGTTAGTTTTAATAGCTTTAAAAAAGTTTATATATTTCTCACTTTATTTGGCAACAAAGCGTGAACAACTGGAATGGTGTTTGTTTCCTCCCAAGAACTATTAAGGACGGCGTGGAGGATAAACAACTGGCCAAACTGCTCGCTCCAACTCTTGAACGTTCCATTCGCAATTTAATGAACACGCTTTTCCTTTTCCCTGGCAGACACCAGTATTCTGTCATTCGGTCCCCTGTTATCAGCTGAAAAAATATTGCTTCCATCATTCATCAGTAAATTATTTTCTTGGAAGAATGTACCTCCAGAATCGATGAGATGTTGTGTAGTTCCCATATACTCTCGCCTAATGCATTGCATCGATTGTTTCGCACTTCTGTGTGATGGGAACGATGTTACTATTTCGTAGCCTCGATTGACGAGATTCTTCAACGTAAACTGATGAAACTTAGCATCTGTTTCTTTTACTCGCATCTTTGCGCCGACAAAATATTTTCACACTTCATTTGCTCCTTCATCTGGAATATAAACATGGCTAACTCCCCCTAAAACTGTTATTTTTTATAGATAGTCTTTCTTTGCATTTATTCCTTTTAAAGTTTACACAACAGCAGTAAGTTACTTCTTGTTTGTCTGTATAGTCCACTACATACTGATGCCCGTTGTAAATCAGTAAAGGCTTCCGTTTGGTGGTCTCGTTGTACTCCATTATCTCAGCACTAAAACACGGAACACTGCTTGCCAGCCAGACAACTGCAGTACTGAACTCTGTGAGAAAGCGACGCACACTACGAACTGATGGGGGCACAGGCAACTTTGCGCAGAAATAGAATTTGGCCTTTCCCAGAATATGTCCCAGGTAGCGGCGGACTGGCCAGTGTATCTTACGTCCGGAAAACCCTGTCCACTACCTGCACTGTCCTGGGCCCCTTGCAAATGTCAGTACGTTCCCTCTCTGTACAAGTGTCACTCCGTGCTAGTGTCACAAACTCCGATGCGGGCAGGAGATGCGATAACGAAAGTATATAAGCGGAGTAAACACGGACGGGGGATCACCCTAGCGAAGTTATAAGCTGCAAATGGGGAAATCAGTTGAGATAAGCGACTTTGACAAAGTGCAGATTATTATTACGCAGAGCCTGTATACGAGTATCGAAAACGGCGAAGCTGGTTGAATGTTCACGTGCTACTGTGGTGAGCTCTACTGAAAGAGGTAGGACAGTGAAACTGCCACGAGGCGCTAAATGGTTGGACGTCCACGACTCTTCACAGAACGTGGAATTCGGAGGTTTGTCTGCCTTGTAAAGAAGGATACATAGTGATCAGTGGCATTTCCCCCGAAAGCGCACAGTGCTGATGCCCACACAAGTGTTTCGCAGCACACAATTCATAGTACATTGTTCGACACGGAGCTCCCCAGCAGACCACGCCTACGTATTCACATGTTGACCCAACGACATAGTCAGTTACAACTGCGCCGTGTACGGGACCATCGGGATGAATAGAAACGTGTCGGCTCTTCGGGTGAATCACACTTTTGCTGCACTATGCCGATGGTAGTCTCCACAGATCCCATCATCGAGGTGAACGGCGGTTCGAAACGTTCAGCGCGTCACGGACGCAGGCTGGTGGGAACAGTATTATGCTATGGGAGACATTCTCCTCCACTTACATGGGACCTGTGGTAGTAACCGAAGTCACGCTGACAGGTGCGAACTAGCTGCATCCCTTCATGGTTGATGTCTTACGCGACGGCGATGTCATCTTTCAGCCGTATAAATGTCTGTGTCTCGGAACCAGAACCGTGGTACAGGGTTTGTGGAGCATTATAGTGAACTCTCAATGATATCTCGGCGATCAAATTCGACTGATGTCAATCTGTGGGACCCATCTGGGTAGATATCGGGGGCAATCGCCGCATACGCAAATCAGCGGCTTATTATTTACGCGAATTACATGACCTGTACGTAGATATCTAATGTCACATACCTCCACAAAGCTACCAACAAACTGTCGGATCCCGGATCTACATCTACATCTACATCTACATTGATACTCCGCAAGCCACCCAACGGTGTGTGGCGGAGGGCACTTTACGTGCCACTGTCATTACCTCCCTTTCCTGTTCCAGTCGCGCATGGTTCGCGGGAAGAACGACTGTCTGAAAGCCTCCGTGCGCGCTCTAATCTCTCTAATTTTACATTCGTGATCTCCTCGGGAGGTATAAGTAGGGGGAAGCAATATATTCGATACCTCATCCAGAAACGCACCCTCTCGAAACCTGGCGAGCAAGCTACACCGCGATACAGAGCGCCTCTCTTGCAGAGTCTGCCACTTGAGTTTATTAAACATCTCCGTAACGCTATCACGGTTACCAAATAACCCTGTGACGAAACGCGCCGCTCTTCTTTGGATCTTCTCTATCTCCTCCGTCAGACCGATCTGGTACGGATCCCACACTGATGAGCAATACTCAAGTATAGGTCGAACGAGTGTTTTGTAAGCCACCTCCTTTGTTGATGGACTACATTTTCTAAGCACTCTCCCAATGAATCTCAACCTGGTACCCGCCTTACCAACAATTAATTTTATATGATCATTCCACTTCAAATCGTTCCGCACGCATACTCCCAGATATTTTACAGAAGTAACTGCTACCAGTGTTTGTTCCGCTATCATATAATCATACAATAAAGGATCCTTCTTTCTATGTATTCGCAATACATTACATTTGTCTATGTTAAGGGTCAGTTGCCACTCCCTGCACCAAGTGCCTATCCGCTGCAGATCTTCCTGCATTTCGCTACAATTTTCTAATGCTGCAACTTCTCTGTATACTACAGCATCATCCGCGAAAAGCCGCATGGAACTTCCGACACTATCTACTAAGTCATTTATATATATTGTGAAAAGCAATGGTCCCATAACACTCCCCTGTGGCACGCCAGAGGTTACTTTAACGTCTGTAGACGTCTCTCCATTGATAACAACATGCTGTGTTCTGTTTGCTAAAAACTCTTCAATCCAGCCACACAGCTGGTCTGATATTCCGAAGGCTCTTACTTTGTTTATCAGGCGACAGTGCGGAACTGTATCGAACGCCTTCCGGAAGTCAAGAAAAATAGCATCTACCTGGGAGCCTGTATCTAATATTTTCTGGGCCTCATGAACAAATAAGGCGAGTTGGGTCTCACACGATCGCTGTTTCCGGAATCCATGTTGGTTCCTACATAGTAGATTCTGGGTTTCCAGAAATGACATGATACGCGAGCAAAAAACATGTTCTAAAATTCTACAAGAGATCGACGTAAGAGATATAGGTCTATAGTTTTGCGCATCTGCTCGACGACCCTTCTTGAAGACTGGGACTATCTGTGCTCTTTTCCAGTCATTTGGAACCCTCCGTTCCTCTAGAGACTTGCGGTACACGGCTGTTAGAAGGGGGGCAAGTTCTTTCGCGTACTCTGTGTAGAATCGAATTGGTATCCCGTCAGGTCCAGTGGACTTTCCTCTGTTGAGTGATTCCAGTTGCTTTTCTATTCCTTGGACACTTATTTCGATGTCAGCCATTTTTTCGTTTGTGCGAGGATTTAGAGAAGGAACTGCAGTGCGGTCTTCCTCTGTGAAACAGCTTTGGAAAAAGGTGTTTAGTATTTCAGCTTTACGCGTGTCATCCTCTGTTTCAATGCCATCATCATCCCGTAGTGTCTGGATATGCTGTTTCGAGCCACTTACTGATTTAACGTAAGACCAGAACTTCCTAGGATTTTCTGTCAAGTCGGTACATAGAATTTCACTTTCGAATTCAATGAACGCTTCACGTATAGCCCTCTTTACGCTAACTTTGACATCGTTTAGCTTCTGTTTGTCTGAGAGGTTTTGGCTGCGTTTAAACTTGGAGTGGAGCTCTCTTTGCTTTCGCAGTAGTTTCCTAACTTTGTTGTTGTACCACGGTGGGTTTTTCCCGTCCCTCACAGTTTTACTCGGCACTTACCTGTCTAAAACGCATTTTACGATTGCCTTGAACTTTTTCCATAAACACTCAACATTGTCAGTGTAGGAACAGAAATTTTCGTTTTGATCTGTTAGGTAGTCTGAAATCTGCCTTCTATTACTCTTGCTAAACAGATAAACCTTCCTCCCTTTTTTTATATTCCTATTAACTTCCATATTCAGGGATGCTGCAACGGCCTTATGATCACTGATTCCCTGTTCTGTACATACAGAGTCGAAAAGTTCGGGTCTGTTTGTTATCAGTAGGTCCAAGATGTTATCTCCACGAGTCGGTTCTCTGTTTAATTGCTCGAGGTAATTTTCGGATAGTGCACTCAGTATAATGTCAGTCGATGCTCTGTCTCTACCACCCGTCCTAAACATCTGAGTGTCCCAGTCTATATCTGGTAAATTGAAATCTCCACCTAAGACTATAACATGCTGAGAAAATTTATGTGAAATGTATTCCAAATTTTCTCTCAGTTGTTCTGCCACTAATGCTGCTGAGTCGGGAGGTCGGTAAAAGGAGCCAATTATTAACCTAGTTCGGTTGTTTAGTGTAACCTCCACCCATAATAATTCACAGGAACTATCCACTTCTACTTCACTACAGGATAAACTACTACTAACAGCGACGAACACTCCACCACCGGTTGCATGCAATCTATCCTTTCTAAACACCGTCTGTACCTTTGTAAAAATTTCGGCAGAATTTATCTCTGGCTTAAGCCAGCTTTCTGTACCTATAACGATTTCAGCTTCGGTGCTTTCTATCAGCGCTTGAAGTTCCGGTACTTTACCAACGCAGCTTCGACAGTTGACAATTACAATAGCGATTGCTGCTTGGTCCCCGCATGTCCTGACTTTGCCCCGCACCCGTTGAGGCTGTTGCCCTTTCTGTACTTGCCCAAGGCCATCTAACCTAAAAAACCGCCCAGCCCACGCCACACAACCCCTGCTACCCGTGTAGCCGCATGTTGCGTGTAGTGGATTCCTGACCTATCCAGCGGAACCCGAAACCCCACCACCCTATGGCGCAACTCGAGGAATCTGCAGCCCACACGGTCGCAGAACCGTCTCAGCCTCTGATTCAGACCCTCCACTCGGCTCTGTACCAAAGGTCCGCAGTCAGTCCTGTCGACGATGCTGCAGATGGTGAGCTCTGCTTTCATCCCGCTAGCGAGACTGGCAGTCTTCACCAAATCAGATAGCCGCCGGAAGCCAGAGAGGATTTCCTCCGATCCATAGCGACACACATCATTGGTGCCGACATGAGCGACCACCTGCAGATGGGTGCACCCTGTACCCTTCATGGCATCCGGAAGGACCCTTTCCACATCTGGAATGACTCCCCCCGGTATGCACACGGAGTGCACATTGGTTTTCTTCCCCTCTCTTGCTGCCATTTCCCTAAGGGGCCCCATTACGCGCCTGACGTTGGAGCTCCCAACTACCAGTAAGCCCACCCTCTGCAACTGCCCGGATCTTGCAGACTGAGGGGCAACCTCTGGAACAGGACAAGCAGCCATGTCAGGCCGAAGATCAGTATCAGCCTGAGACAGAGCCTGAAACCGGTTCGTCAGACAAACTGGAGAGGCTTTCCGTTCAGCCCTCCGGAATGTCTTTCGCCCCCTGCCACACTTTGAAACGACCTCCCACTCTACCACAGGTGAGGGATCAGCCTCAATGCGGGCAGTATCCCGGGCAACCACAGTCGTAGTCCGATCAGGGGATGCGTGGGACGAGCTGGCCGTCCCCGACAAACCCCCATCCGGACCCCCACAGTGATGGCCATTGGCAACAGCCTCAAGCTGTGTGACCGAAGCCAACACTGCCTGAAGCTGGGAGCGAAGGGATGCCAACTCAGCCTGGATCCAAACACAGCAGTTGCAGTCCCTATCCATGCTAAAAACTGTTTTGCAAAGAACGTCTGAACTAATCTACAGAGAGCGCAAACAAATCGACAAAATTTAAACGGTTATTAAAATACAAGATTGCCTAGTAAATGCAGTAATGCAGCTACTTGCGCACTGCTGACACTGCTCGGCGGTGGAAGGAGACTAAGCGAAATTACAATATTCAGGTATTGAAACGCGATGCTACACTCTCAAATACTATAATACGCCCGAAATTTATGAATTAAACAATGCAAGTACCAAAAACACGCAAAGAAATTAAGAATTAAACTATGTAACAAACGAGTGAGCTAGGAGTATACGACTTGCTGCTCAGCTGCTTATCCAACGGCTGCAGGGAGCACACTGACTGTGACCAACCGACACTGGCCGTTCAAAACAAAAACAGTAGACAAACGACTACGCGAATTTACACTATTCAGGTACTAAAACGCGATGCTACAACTCTCAAATACTATAATACGCCCGAAATTTATGAATTAAACAATGCAAGTACCAAAAACACGGAAAGAAATTAAGAATTAAACTATGTAACAAACGAGTGAGCTAGGAGTATACGACTTGCTGCTCAGCTGCTTATCCAACGGCGGCAGGGAGCACATACGCAGAATCAGTGACGTATTTCGTTCCAAAGACGGACAAACAAGATATTAGGCAGGTGATCATAATATTTTGGCTCATGTAATATTCGAGAGATGGATGCTAGCATGAATTCCAGTATTCAAGGGATGGATGCTAGAATCACCAAAGAAATAGCAGATACGCAGTCATTAAAGCACAGATGAGATGAACTGAAATCTGAATTAGATTTGCGATGTGAAAAATTTGAAACTGAAATCATAACTGTAAACCCTTTCAACCGAGGTTTCAACCAAAAGATCGCGAAGGACTATGGCCAAAATCTAAAGAGAATTTTACGCACATATTGGTAGTATAGAACTTTTTTCAAAATACATTCGTCTTTATCCTTTGCGCAAACCTAGCAGTTGCAGGATGCTCGAGAAATTCGAAAAACATAATTTTTTCAAATGTGATCAAACCAGGAAATGTTCTCAGTGACAATGAATCACAGTTTCGATCAGAATTATGGAAAACTTTCACAGAAAGTCATAGTATAAAGCAAATTTTAATTTCCACTAACCGTTCAGCCTCGAGTCCAACAGAACGTGTTATGCGAGAGCTTAGAAGGTTATTTCGTGCGTATTGTAGAAAAAATGACAAGAATTTGTACGCAGAACTTCAAGACTTCGAAACAGTGCTAAACGGTTTAAGTCATGACAGCACCGGTATGGCACCATTTACAGTTTTATTCAGCCAAAAGCCACTCAGAATTTTTTGCCAGTATGTGATGTACCCATAAAAAAAACCGCAATCTCAAGTGGTTTACTGTTGCAACAAGTATTAGACCACATGAATATGAAAGCTAATGTTAGTAGACGGAAACATCATAAATTAGTGAAGCGTTTAATATATAAAGTGAATGATTGGATTCTCGTAAAAGCTACATGAAATCTTCTGAGCCCAAAGATGAAACAAAGAAATTTAATCATCACTATGTTCACCCCTTCAGAATCAGAAAGACTGTGCATCCTAATTGCGTTAAGCGTAATACGCCAACTCAGGTAAATATTACCGATAAGAGCATGTAGAGAACATTAAACTCTACTGGACAAAGAACGATCTCATACGAATAGACAATCGCATGGAACTGTAATTATGTTTAACTGAATATGATTTTTTGTTGTGCATGGAAAAGTATTTTGCGTGTGCTCTGTCCTCCAGCTTTGCAGACAGTGTCTGACTCGACAGAGACATCGCAGCAGTGCGGTATGCATCCATTACGTTTTTCTGAGCGAACGTATTGAAACAAGTGCTTTAGCAGCAAAAAATCCTAGAAAAAGTGCTGAATTTAAATTACGCGACGACATGTAGGCTACGTTCTTGTCGAAATTACTGCTGGTACCATGTTGCGTGTGTGTGTGAATTCCTAAGGGAGCAAACTGTTGAGGTCATCGGTCACCATTTTCCCCGCTTTGATGTATGTGACCGAGACACGCGGCCCTGGAAGCGACATACCAGAGATTTGACCCTGTAACTACGTCATCGCGAAGGTATGTCGCAGCTGACGGCAGACTTTGATGGCTCCAGTTCTCCACATTCCAGTCCACTAAGGCAGCGGAAGCAATAAACTGGGTCATTGTACTACGCTGTCCACACCCTTTGCAGCCACAGCGGTCGGCGGCTTCAAACAGCCACCGACATCGACCTGTCAACACCGCAGCACTCCAGTGCTTCGCAAATCAGTTGTCAATGCATCGCGTCATAAACAAATGGTTCAAATGGCTCTGAACACTATGGGACTTAACATCTATTGTCATCAGTCCCCTATAACTTAGAACTACTTAAACCTAACTAACCTAAGGACATCACACAACACCCAGTCATCACGAGCACGCGTCATAAACCAACAAGAATTTTGCGTGTGTCGTTTCTCTCAACATAAGGGATGCGCAGTGATACAATGAGAGCCCTTGGCATTCACCAAGACATGTAGGTTGTGCGCACTAATAGTAAAAACCGGCCCTTTACAAAAAAATAAAAAAATGTGTTCACCAGTGATTCAGTGCTTAGATGGAAACAAGTGCGTCAGTTAAAAGATTATCCCAGTCATATGTGAAGGTGTTTATATTATTCAATTGCTGTGTATGTTTTTTTTCCTTTCTGTACTATGTATTCATGTAATGACTATTGTAAACACCATATATAACATAGATTTTTTTCTTGTTTGCATTGATTGACGTTGAAGATTAACTTTGTTACCTTCATAAGCATTTTGCATTCTGCGTGTGATACAAGCTTAATTCTTACCAGTGCTGTGCGCAGTAGGTGATGCCTTGTATTTTTGTTCTGGTGTAGGATACTTCCAATTTCAATATCGTTTGACTACTAATTTATGCATGTACCATGTGATACTTCTCACTTGTAAAGTAGTTTTATGAGTGTGTTTTCCACATTTTAAATCTGTTCTGCAAATATTTCTATGATGTATACACTTATGTATGTCCAGTTATCTTACTGTATAGGTTAGGTCATTTTATAATCTTTGGTCATTCAAGTACATGCTTTGTCAGTATTTTTTATTTGCGGATGACAGTTTAATAAATCAAACAGCTTTTATTTAGAGTTTATTGATTTGTTAATCATATCATTCATGCAATTTGTAAGCATTGTACATATGTTGCAATACATTTGCGTCCATTGCTACCTGTTTTTCTTTACGCTTACATGATGATTCATTAGATTTTAAATTTTGGGAATATTTATTCACATCATACTATCATATAAATACAATAATTTAGTTGACTCATTGAATGTTATCTGTACATTTATTATAATACGGTAATTTTGTTTTCAGTTCTTTTATTTTTATGGCACCTTGTGTCTCGCCAAATAACTCATAAATGTTTTCCTATTTTGTATCTGGGTACGTTTAAGATTTTTATGGGCTGATGTAATAATATGCAGCGTAGTTGCCGCTACAAGGTGTATTGTTTAAGGCTTTGGCTACCAATTTTATTTCAAAAACATTAATGAATGGTTATTTTAATTAATGTCTTAGTCATAAAAAACAATATGAAATGAATATTTCCAGCCGTTTCATTTTCCAAGGGGGTTAGGGAGCGGGGAGTAGGACATACAGGGTTATTTACAAGTCTTCCAAGTCCCCAGAAGATGACTGCACTAAAAACACAAGAGATACTGAAAACAGACACACATCAGCGGACAGAGCATCTCTCTAAGTTTGTAGCACACACTACTACAGGTGCTCAGTTTGGGTTTCGTTCGTGATGTGTCAAGTGCCAATTCGTCGGTGCAAGTCGTTGACGCGATGTGTCCAGGACTGCGCGAAAGCAGCCAGCTTTGCGAAACTGGTAACTGGGTTGCCTATGTGCAGGTGCGAAGTACTTCGATGTGACAATACGGTGATGATGGTTAACAATAAAACATGAGGACAGCACAAATTACACATGCAATCTCTAGTTATAAGAATCCTGCTAACCAGTATTAGGCTTCCCTTTACCAGTGTAACACTGATATATAGCAGTAAGAACCCACGAATTCCAATTGGTTCTCTGATAACCTATCGTGGGGCACATACGTCTCCTTGGTAGTTAAAGGGTTAAGCCACAATAGTAGCTTTCGAATAAGTCTTACGCGCGCCTGTACAGTAGTTATGCGCATCAGATGATAGAGGCCACAGTATTAATGATGTTTTTCATCAAATGTTAGAATATGAAAAGTATATTGAGTACTACATGTTAATAAATCAGCATATTCGTGACTTAACACGTTTATCGGCGTCAGTGAATACCGCACCTGATTGTGATTGGTGTCTATCTTATAATCTAACTGAAGGTTCCTTTCTAACCTGGAATATATCGACCAAATTAAAGCTGTTTATCTACCGCGACTATCAAGACAGAAAGTAAGTATAATGTGAGAATCTTGCAAGAGACAGACGCGCCAACAATTTTGCACTCAATTATGACGTTGGATCAGGAATGGCACGTCTTTTCAAACGAGTCCTGTTTGTGCATACAGTACCACGATGGACGTATACGTGTGTGGAGGTTTCGTACAGAACGAACATTACCACACTGCATGGGTCATGCTCTACGGGAACAGCACCTGGCATGATTGTATGAGGTGCCATTGGGTACACAATACGATAATCCCTGGTCCGCATAACCGGTAATCTTTGATATGTTGAAGTCGGTGACTCATCCCTATTCTCGAACTTTCTGAGACGTTATCTTTCAACATGATAACGCAAGATCGCATATAGCCCCTGCTCATTTGGTCAATAGCGATAGAGGTTGTTTTCAGCTGTTGCTCTGATCCGGAAGTTCTTCATATCTCTCATCCATTCAAGGCGAGAGACTTACAAGCCAGCCACTAGTTTCGATGAACGTTGCCATAGAGGTGAAGCAACATGGAATGACGTTCCCGTATCTCCCACGCATTCCATTTCCACTTGATGGCCAGTCCAGTCAGAGCTGTTGTATCTGTTCTAAATTTAGTACCCGGTAGAACCCCAAACCACCTACAAACAAATTTAATAATGTTTTCTTCCTTCGCTAGTGTATACGCACAATCCTTGCTTGCTATCCTTTCTGGTGTTGCAGTTCTAATAGGTGGCAGTGTGGTAACACCTCTCCTCTACACCGCAGCACCATACGTGTACCTCTTCTCACTGCTCTGAGATTATCGTAGCTGCCACATCACCGTCACTTAGAGTTGTAGCCTACCATAGACTATCACAAGTAAGCGTAGACAATAGTAGTTTCCTTAGTAGGCCTGGTCAGTTACCCTCCTAACTGCTTTACCTGTACGTATGACGTGTTGCATGCCTACTGAGCATTACCTCAATCGATCGCTTTGTTTAGGTATGTTATCAGTGTCTTTCTAAATTCCCCTACAACCGGAAGTGGTGAATCGTCTAGAAACTGAGTGAGGAAACATAAAGGGCAGCGTAAGCTGCAGAACGTTTTTGTGCTATATAGTTATCCTCCTCTCTGTCGCTTAAAAATAAATAGTATTCAAAACAATACTGAAACTGTCAATATTTGATTCAGATTTTATTCGAAAATTGTTGGTCTGCAATGTGAAACAGAGGGATCTTATAGTAAAAATAAAAGAAAACAGTACATATTAATCATATAGTGCTAGAAAACGAATTTCCCTCAAAAAATTGTAAAATTAAAAAATAGGCCCAAAACCAAAACATATCAAACATAGCTTCCCTTCAATAATGCGTCGAACGTATGTAAGACATGTTTCTGCTATTCATAAAAAAGTTTCGCATTTATCACTAACAACAGCTTTGCCTTTGATCACGATGAAGAACGATTTCTTATGTTTGTGCATGTAAACTGTACTTGCATCAAAGTTAATTGCTTTCATAAAGCCGGTCGAAGTGGCCGAGCGGTTCTAGGCGCTAGAGTCTGGAACCGCGCGACCGCTACGGTCGCAGGTTCGAATCCTGCCTCGGGCATGGACGTGTGTGATGTCCTTAGGTTAGTTAGGTTTAAGTAGTTCTAAGTTCTAGGGAACTGATGACCTCAGCAGTTAAGTCCCATAGTGCTCAGAGCCATTTGAACCATTTTTTGCTTTCATAAAAGCGCAGAAGTTGCGCGATCAGCTACTTTTTATTACTCATAAAATGCAATTTATGTATGTTCCGCAAGGATATAAAGTACACAATGAACTAACAGTGCGCCGGCCGAAGTGGCCGTGCGGTTCTAGGCGCTGCAGTCTGGAACCGCGAGACCGCTACGGTCGCAGGTTCGAATCCTGCCTCGGGCATGGATGTGTGTGTGATGTCCTTAGGTTAGTTAGGTTTAACTAGTTCTAAGTTCTAGGGGACTAATGACCTCAGAAGTTGAGTCCCATATTGCTCAAAGCCATTTGAACCATTTTTTTGAACTAACAGTGCACGGTGTTCGGTTCTAATTATGTAAAAAAAGGGAGAGAGAGAGAGAGAGAGAGAGAGAGAGAGAGAGAGAGAGAGAGAGAAATCATCGGCACTCAGTTTCTCTTCTACACGTCCATTTGTATTTATTTCTCTACCAGTAACCCTACTATTTACTACGTCGTTTATGTAATGCACCAAAACCACCGAACAGTAGTTTTGGTAGAGTGCAACTCTATCGTCATTGGGTGACGGTAGCAGGGTAAAAGGTCGACTGGTTTGATGAGTCGGAATCACAGATAACGGAGTACAAGCACGCCGAAATCGACATGATGCGGTACATCCCGCTAATCTTGTAGGCATCGTGTAGGAGTTGAACGTATTCTCAATGTGGTATACGTGATCGCAGTGTGCTCCGGCGGCAGTTGTCGGCTGTATCTGGCTCGCATATCACACTGTTTACGAAATGGACGGGTGTAAAATTCCTGTTTCCATATGCTAGTCATGTCGTTCTGTCTGTAGTATACATACACAAAAACTTTAATATCCATGGACATGTTATAGGGAAAAAAGGAAAGTTCTATGTCCAACCAGTAAGGACATTGGCTTATAAAAGTTCAGTTACGATTAGTGCGATATAAATTTACAATAGGTCTCCACATACGATAGTAATTATTTCATCAGTCTCACTTTTTTAGTAAGATCCTGAGGTCAATCTTAGTTGATCACTGTTCTATTCAGTAGCATATTCTTTACAAAATGTGAAATAAGAAACGTAAAACAAGAAGGTGCGAAACACATCCAAACCGTAAAAACGGCTCCCAACTGTTCATTGCGCTATACCGACCATGAGTGTTATCTGATCTTGCTCTGCATCTTACTTCTCCTGAAAGCTTTATGCGTTATTAATTGACATTTAATTGTAACAAATTGTACGAAGAACATTGCATTTATTATGGATCCTCGATACCGTTGGCTTGAATCGGCGTAATTAGATAATACGCAAGTTACAATGGTTCTTGAACTACCAACATGATCTTTCCCGTCATTTTACTACAAAAAATCATACGAATAACGACGGGTTTTCGAGAGCTCATCAGTTCGCTGATGCTTAGAGACGGCATATATACTACATATTGGCTTCAAAGATCGGAACAGAGGAGAATCGAAGCATTTGAGATGTGATGCTCCAGATGAATGTTGAAAATTAGGTGGACTAATAAGGTAAGGAATGAGGTGGTTCATGGTGTGGGTTCCTGTAGTCATGTCCTAGTTCATGAACCACGGGCAACGTATGAGTGGCCAAGTAAGTGGTCCCGACAGTCGGGATACCAGTTACTTTGGAATAAGGCTGGGCATCTCGGACATATTCTGAGTCGTGGTCACCTTTGTGCTCATACGGCAAAGACTACCAAATCCACCGGTTAGTCCCTCAGCCGTTAGGGGTAAAACCCAATGGGACTCGGGGCAAGTAAGGCTAGCAACCTGCTTCCCTGGTACTTTACATATGATGCTGGCAACAATCAGAGCAAAATGCCTCGGACCTTTGGAGGTGACGGAGTCCCACCTCTAAATGACAAACCAGGGACTCCTAAGATACGACTTGGCAAACAAATGGTAATGAGATGGGGAGCTATTAATATCAATGGGGGCTACTCTTGGAAGAAGGTAGAGCTGGCAGAGGCTGCAAGTAAGATGGGGCTGGACGTTTTAGCTGTTAGTGACATTCGGGTAAGGGGTGAGAAAGAAGAGGAAGTGGGAGAATACAAGGTCTACTTGTCAGGAGTCAAAGCAGGAATAGCACAATGGGGTGTAGGGCTTTACATCAGGAAAGAAATGGAACCCAGCGCAGTTGCAATAAGGTATGTAAACGAACGACTGATGTGGATATATTTGACAGTGTCTAGCAAGAAAATTAGGATTGTGTCAGTATATTCGCATTGTGAAGGGACTGATCAAGATAAGATGGATAGTTTTTATGAGGCACTCAGTGATGTAGTTGTTAGAGTAAAGGACAAGGACAGTGTTCTGCTCATGGGTGATTTCAACGCCAGGATTGGAAATCGAACAGAAGGGTATGAAAAGGTTATGGGTAAATTTGGAGAGGATATGGAGGCCAACAGGAACGGGCAGCAACTCTTGGATTTCTGTACCAGTATGGGCTTAGTAATCACAAACTCCTTTTTTAAACATAAGAACATTCACCGGTATACTTGGGAAAGCAGGGGAACCAGATCTGTCATTGACTATATAATAACAGATCAGGAATTCAGGAAGGCTGTGAGGGACACACGTGTATTCAGGGGATTCTTTGATGACACTGATCATTATTTAATCTGCAGTGAAATTGGGATTGCGAGGCCGAAAGTGCAGGAGGTCAGGTCCATATGTAGGAGGATAAGAGTGGAGAAACTTCAGGATAAGGAAATCAGGCACAAGTACATAACAGCGATTTCAGAACGGTACCAGTTACTTGAATGTAGTCAATTACAGTCATTGGAAAAGGAATGGACAAGGTACAGGGACACAGCACTAGAAGTGGCTAAAGAATGTCTTGGAACAGTAGTGTGTAAAAGTAGGAGGAAGCAAACAGCTTGGTGGAATGACACAGTCAAGGCAGCCTGTAAAAGGAAAAAGAAGGCGTTTAAAAAATGGATACACACTAGAACTCAGGCAGACAGAGAAATTTATGTTGAAGAAAGAAACAAAGCCAAACAGATAATTGCAGCATCCAAGAAGAAATCTTGGGAAGACTTTGGAAACAGGTTGGAGACATTGGGTCAAGCTGCTGGAAAACCATTATGGAGTGTAATTAGAAGTCTTCGAAAGGGAGGTAAGAAGGAAATGACAAGTATTTTGGACAGGTCAGGAAAACTGCTGGTGAATCCTGTGGATGCCTTGGGCAGATGGAGGGAATATTTTGAAGAGTTGCTCAATGTAGGTGAAAATACGATCAGTAATGTTTCAGATTTCGAGGTAGAATGGGATAGGAATGATGATGGAAATAGGATCACGTTTGAGGAAGTGGAGAAAATGGTCAATAGATTGCAGTGAAATAAAGCAGTTGGGGTGGATGAAATTAAGTCGGAACTCATCAAGTACAGTGGAATGTCAGGTCTTAAATGGCTACACAGGATAATTGAAATGGCCTGGGAGTCGGGACAGGTTCCATCAGACTGGACAAAAGCAATAATCACACCAATCTTTAAACATGGAAACAGAAAAGATTGTAACAACTACAGAGGTATCTCTTTAATCAGCGTTGTGGGTAAAATCTTCTCAGGTATTGTTGAAAGGAAAGTGCGAGTATTAGTTGAGGAGCAATTGGATGAAAATCAGTGTGGGTTTAGGCCTCTTGGAGGTTGTCAGGACCAGATCTTTAGCTTACGGCAAATAATGGAGAAGTGTTATGAATGGAACAGGGAATTGTATCTACGCTTTATAGATCTAGAAAAGACATATGACCGGTTTCCTAGGAGGAAGTTATTGTCTGTTCTACGAGATTATGGAATAGGAGGCAAACTTTTGCAAGCAATTAAAGGTCTTTGCATGAATAGTCAGGCAGCAGTTAGAGTTGACGGTAAACTGAGTTCATGGTTCAGAGTAGTTTCAGGGGTAAGACAAGGCTGCAACCTGTCTCCACTGTTGTTCATATTATTTATGGATCATATGTTGAAAACAATAGACTGGCTGGGAGAGATTAAGATATGTGAACACAAAATAAGCAGTCTTGCATATGCGGATGACTTAGTTGTGATGGCAGATTCGATTGAAAGTTTGCAGAGTAATATTTCAGAGCTAGATCAGAAATGTAAGGACTATGGTATGAAGATTAGCATCTCCAAAACGAAAGTAATGTCAGTGGGAAAGAAATATAAACGGATTGAGTGCCAAATAGGAGGAACAAAGTTAGAACAGGTGGACGGTTTCAAGTACTTAGGATGCATATTCTCACAGGATGGCAACGTAGTGAAAGAACTGGAAGCGAGGTGTAGCAAGGCTAATGCAGTGAGCGCTCAGCTACGATCTACTCTCTTCTGCAAGAAGGAAGTCAGTACCAAGACTAAGTTATCTGTGCACCGTTCAATCTTTCGACCAACTTTGTTGTATGGGAGCGAAAGCTGGGTGGATTCAGGTTACCTTATCAATAAGGTTGAGGTTACGGATATGAAAGTAGCTAGGATGATTGCAGGTACTAGTAGATGGGAGCAATGGCAGGAGGGTGTCCACAACGAGGAAATCAAAGAAAAACTGGGAATGAACTCTATAGATGTAGCAGTCAGGGCGAACAGGCTTAGATGGTGGGGTCATGTTACACGCATGGGAGAAGCAAGGTTACCCAAGAGACTCATGGGTTCAGCAGTAGAGGGTAGGAGGAGTCGGGGCAGACCAAGGAGAAGGTACCTGGATTCGGTTAAGAATGATTTTGAAGTAATAGGTTTAACATCAGAAGAGGCACCAATGTTAGCACTGAATAGGGGATCATGGAGGAATTTTATAAGGGGGGCTATGCTCCAGACTGAACGCTGAAAGGCACAATCAGTCTTAAATGATGATGATGAGGAGGAGGAGGAGAAGGAGGTTCTGCGCAGAATCGGAGAGAAAAGGAATATGTGGAAAATACTGAAAAAGATAAGAAGCAGAATGATAGGACACCTGTTAAGACATGAGTGAATGGCTCTGATGGTACTAGAGGGAGCTGTAGAAGGCAAAAACTGTAGACGAAGACAGAGATTGGAATACATCCAGCAAAAAATTGAGGGAGCGTGTTGCAAGTGCTACTCTAAGATGAAGAGGTTGGCACAGAAGGGGAATTTGTGGTGGGCCGCATCAAACCAGTCGGAAGAAAATGGGCTTCAACTGAAAACCACTATGGCGTCTCGCGAATTTATACTGAAGAGAGATGGCGTGCATGTGACGTAGGTGGCGATCTTCCATCTCACTGATGAACATTCAAACGCATGGTGAGAATATCTATGTTAGATATTGCTCTGCACGTTCAGAAAGACGTTGTCATGTCAGAAACTCGGTACATTCAACCCTCAGCGTTCGAGTGCACGGTTGTTGTGCCGCCGGCCTTACGCTCTACGAGCATGTCTATTGTTTACCTTAGAATATTTTCCCGAAGTATTTACTTATGTTAAGTGGAATGATAATATACGCCTCCAGGGCTAACAAACTGGAAAACGTATTCCACCAGCTTCAGAGTAAATATGATCAGCCACCTAGCAACATTCTAAAATCAGCTTTCAGTGACTAATTTACTTAAGTTAGGTCCAAAATTTGATATGAATAGAAAAAAGAAGAAAATTTGAAGAGAAAGTGAACAATGGCTGCAGAATGATGGTTGTCTCAAAAGTGGCTCTGAGCACTATGCGACTTAACTTCTGAGGTCATCAGTCGCCTACAACTTAGAACTAATTAAACCTAACTAACCTAAGGACATCACACACATCCATGCCCGAGGCAGGATTTGAACCTGCGAGCGTAGCGGTCGCTCGGTTCCAGACTGTAGCGTCTAGAACCGCACGGCCACTCCGGACGGCGATGGTTGTCTCAACAAACTAGAATTAGCCATCTGCACAAGAATGAATCCGTTCTTGCTTCGATTGGCCATTGCTTCAAATACAACGACAAGTCATAAATTAGACCCATATTGCCTGAATCATGTTTGCAGTTCACTGCGTACAGATCGTAATATGCTGGTGATTTTTACAATGTCATGAAACAAATTCGTTCATAATAAGCTGGTCGGAATCTACTGAAGCAAGTTAGACGAAAATCACTGACTCAAAAATTTTAAATGTATCCAAGTACAGTTTCAAAGTTTGGATATTGTTGCAGCACACAGGAAATACACGTTCAGTTCCAGTAGGAGACTGCCTAAGAATAATAATAAGAGAACCGATATGTGCCTTTAACTGTAGAAATCAACCGGCTGTCTGAAATATACCTCACTGTAGAGTTTACAGCAGTAAATGCCGACGAACCGGTTATGTAAGGCTCACAGCAGGTGGTTTGTGTAAGGTATGGCTGAAAATGCGAGTTTGGTTAATGGTTCTGCATCAGGTAGTCATTGGTTGTCGAGTCAACGACATCGAGATTGACACATTAATAAATGGAGAAATGTGTTCTTCACAGATCTATTCTACATCATTCTGGTTCCCGTCGCACCCTGACAGATGAAAAAATTACAAGAACATCAGGGAAAGAAACAAATGTGGGACAGGAATCGATTGCAGTTTCCTAAAAAAAACAGTACCAGTTGTTATAAGAAACCACGTTAAATTGTAATCTAGTTTAGTTTGCCAAAGATTCGAGCCAGAACGTTCAAAACAAGAGTTAAATGTTTTACTACAAAAACATTGTTTTATACAATTTCGTCAAAGGGTATATGCTGAGGCTCTTTGTACGTGTGCAAGTGTTGCGTGATACGGTTTACAAGAATTCTTGCCCCAAAAAGCTTATTAGGCAAACATTCGTACAAGCATTACATGCCGATCATCTCTCTCTGGAAAAGTACAGTGCGGTTGCTGTTAGTGGGTGCTAGGAAGTTGTAAGAAACCTCGACTTTATAGTGTCATGGGTCAAGTAACAATAAAGAAAACCGTCGAAGCTAAGATTAAATATAGAAAAGAAGAGCCAGTTGCGTAATTTTCGTAGAAGTTTGCATGTAGTTTAGAAACTAGCGAAGCGTATGAATTTTTGATAGCGGTAGAGTTCTCGGGAAAACCCAACTGCATATAATGTTTTCACGTGATTACCGTGATGTTACTGTCTCAAAGTAAAAATTATGGGTTTGTGTTTGGCTTATTCTAGAATTTTTCAGTGAATTTGAAATCCGTTTTCGTTTTTCCTTTTCGCTTTTGCTATATTCTCGTAATTCCAAATACCTTGGTATGATAAATTTCGTGACTTAATCGAATCAATTTTGGGGTCTGGTATGAAGAAGGATCACGAAAGACACACACACACACACACACACACACACACACACACACACACACTCTCTCTCTCTCTCTCTCTCTCTCTCTCTCTCTCTTCGACCGGGGGTCGCCTGACCAGAGTAATTTGCCCAAGACAAGACGATAGGAAGAGACATCACGAAACTACGCAAACTTGGCAGATAAGTTCTGTAATTACCACAATTTGTTGTCCTACCTTTACGTTAAAATCCTGCTATTACTGTTACATCTGCAACTTTAGCCAGCACGCTATCTCCACTTCTTCCATCTGATATTCACGCTATTACTTTGTACCGCAGCAGTTTTGTTAATTACTTAAAACTGTATTTCAGTTTGAGGCCTAAGTTACACGTTTTATGAGTTATTAGTTGAAGTCGCGATGTGGACACTTAGTGCATCAAATGGCTCTGAGCACTATGGGACTTTACTTCTGAGGTCATCAGTCCCCTAGAACTTAGAACTACTTAAACCTAACTAACCTAAGGACAGCACACACATCCATGCCCGAGGCAGGATTCGAACCTGCGACCGTAGCGGTCGCGCGGTTCCAGACTGTAGCGCCTAGAAACGCTCGGCCACCCCGGCCGGCTTAGTGCATCATCGTACATGACACTCGCCTTGTGTCATTATTACACTTTTCCAAGGAAACCTTTTGTGACCTGTACGTCTTTTAATACTGAAATTGTAACATCACGCGTTGTGCATAACTCTGACGAGCCCACGTTTAGCCCGATGTTAAATTTGTGATATTATGAATGAAGCCAAATATTGACAGGAGAACAAATTAGAGGCTGCATTCAGTGATACGGTAGAATGACTAATACATATGTAGATGTCGCTCTTGGAGAAGAAATATCCCAGTATTCGCTAATTTCAATGCAGTAAAACCACACAAAACGTTGTTTGAAATATCGACGTCGAGATGTGAATCCTCGTGTCTACGCTTAGTGTGGTTGGTCACTGAGGGGTGACGGTCCTGTGACTATTTTTGTCAGTTTACTTGACTTTTAGCGTTGAGAATGAATTGTAAGCGAAAAATGCAACGTTTCCCTACGGTTTGGATCCACCATACGGCGTTAAACTTAGCCGTCCCCAAGACTGCACTGGCCACAGTGAGAGTGTAGGTAGTGTAAAAAAGGTTCACGTGTACATGAGGGGCTGTCCGAGTGGCTAGTCAGGTGGATTGTGCCGGAATTCGTGTGGGAATTGTATATTTGAAGCAGGAGAAAGCAGTTGAAGAAGACCAATCACTTTCTCATCTGGAAACCATTCCTGTGCTCTCGGTTATGACTGTATTGCAGACTAGTCCTATTGGCAACAGATTTATCTCTCCGAACATAGTTGTCATACTGACGGGACTGTGATATTGTTTATAGTGTGAGTCTACTGGGCAACACTGAACCAATTGTTTAACCCATGAAGCACCTGGTGTCCACAGAGAAAGATCCAGCTCCACACGACCACAGATACAATCTCTTTGCTAGATGATTCATGGATATATTTCATGTCGCAACGTACACCATTCGACATTTGTACTCGTAATGGACCATCATTCGCTGAGAAAAATACTTAACTATCGGAAATTATAACGTTTCGCCACTTAACGACTGATACTGCCCTCGGGAAACGCTAGCAGGTAAGGTCGATATTTATCAACTATCATTTCGTAGTCCGGCCTCTCGCAGCCCCCGTCGAATCTCGTTGCCGCAGCCGCAACTCCTCAACATCTGAAAATGGATTTTATCCTTAATCTTCACATTTTCATTAGCCGGCGCTCGCTAAAGTCCAATTCCCGTATATCAACTGACTTTTCTAGTCTCCCAGTGTCGTGCTATCCTGTGAGAAGCATTACATTCAGGAATGCTGTACGAGGGATAGTCCCAGTGATGGATGACTTGGCGAAGTCTTTGGTTGTGGAAGTACGCACTTTGGTTGTCCAGGAAACATTCCGCTTCGGAAATCACCTCGTTGTCATTCTAGAAATGACAGCCACGCAATGGTTTCTTCATCCAAGGAAAGAAGAAGTAACTGTGGGCCATGTCGGGAGAATCTGACAGCCGTAAGAACCAGCATGTGTGTCTGGCCCTAGCGAGCTGGGTCGCTATCATGGAGAAAACGCATCCCCCTTGCACAGCCTGCCGTGACGCTCCTTCTTGGCATCATCACGTAACGTCATAAGAAGATTTCGGTAGTTTGCTCCTGTGACGATTTGCCCATGACGAGCATAATACAAGGAGCGATCAAAAAGTTTGCATTCGAAGGTTGTACAATCCAGTACCGGTATGTCAATCAGGCAAAATGGCCTTGAGCATTGAGGCAATCATCCACCGACGCACCAGGTTGAAGATGACCGTCTGGTAAAACACGTGTCCATCTGCCTGAAGAAGTCCGTGACTGCCTGCTGCACGTCCTCGTCCGACAGGAATCGTCGACCCTTCAACGCCTTTTTAAGTGACAGAAGGCATGATAATCGCATGGGGAGAGATCAGGATTATGGTGCGGGCGCTCGAGTGCCTCCAGCTTGAGTTGGCATAGCTTCGGCGTAACGACGTTTGCGATATGGGGACGTGTGTTATCAGGAGGCAGCAGCACCACATGGCGCACCATTCCAGACAGACATGCTGCCCCACACATATTCTTCATCTTCCGATGGATTTCGACCAGCGTGGAACTTGGCGAACCATTCCACGACGATGGTTTCCAACAGGCATTGGTCCTGTTTGGTCGCATTTGGTAATAACGTCGCCATAGTTCACGTTTCCGCATTTACCGCACGCACGTCGGAAAGAGAGGAATGACACACTAATCCCTTGTCTATATGCCGGTATTTATATACCCGCATGGGAGTGGCGCCACCTCACGTACAGACCGCAGCAAGGCCCTCAAACGGAATCTTTTTCATCATTCCTTATATGTTAGCACTGTACCATAGCAGCCCCAAAACACACTAAACGTTAGCTTGCCCGAAGATGGTTGGCTATTCTCCTCTTAAGGCGGTACTGAATAGACATTTTTTCACTGTTTTCTTTGCACCTTGGACTCGTGGTTATAGTGATGCACTCAGAACGCCATAATGTTTAGGTGGCTTATTAAGTCAGATGGAGTGGCCTGACAGAGAATATTCTGTTATATTATGGGATAGAAATGCCATATTTCTACATGAAATCCTCATTGCTTTGGAACTAACGAGTGATTTCTTCGGCTGATTTCGTGCAGTTTTTTACAACCACCCTCCACAACGCTCGACGGTCTCTGTCCGTCAGTACATTAGGTCTGCCTGGTATTGGTTTAGCTGTAGTGGTTCCTTACTCTGGTGACATCCAATGACTAGTCGAAGACCTAAATCATTGAGCTCTCCTGACCGCCTCGTTTTGCTGCTACTGCTTCTCTACTGGCAACAGAAAACTCCCCGCCTCCTTTTATACTGGACGATCTGCCCCTTATGACATCTAGTGGTCAATTCTGCAGAAACAGCGAGCAAACACGCCACCACAGAGGCACAATACTTTTCGAAAAAAGCCTATCTTATTTTAGCATATTAAACAAGGCCGAAAAATTTAGGAGTCGATTTCTTGAGTATATTTGAGAATTACATCGAACTGCTTTGGGAGAGATATATCTGAGTTCTAAACTTCACGTACGAATAATATAAAAAAATACACGAATACGATTTTGTGTGGAGTCCTTGTTCAAGAAAAACAAGCGATGAGGTCACATGTGGAGGCCCAACTTAATTCTACTACTGGTAAGTTTCATTTATAAATCTATAAATTTTCTTTGTTCATCTTACGTATAGGGCACGGTATACGATGCCCTTGAGTCTGTCTCAGTAGATCGAAACGCGCCACCCTCTAAATACCTTACGCTCATAAAACCCTAATCATCTCCATAATACAGGCCACGGTTAAGTGTAACAGCTGTAAACTGTAAAGTTTAATTTTTATTGAGGTCGGCACACCGGAATTTTATTTTCAACAGGGTTAAATGCCGACTTTAGCGCTGTTAAGTTTTAATCGACGGCGGTGCACTCGGCCGTAAATGTCGACAGGCGCATTTTTTGTGATGTTTCGGAGTGTGTAGCTGGAGTCAGTCCTAACAAATACTGTTCATCACGTCTCTCGTGCAACGGCCAGCCTCAGCGAAAAGCGTCGACTTGATTCCCGTTACAAGCAAAACGATATTTAAAGCGGAATTTTACACGGCAGTTTGACAGAGTGGTCACATATTAGTCTAGTGCGCTGTTTGTTTTTTCGATATGTATTAACAGAGACAGTGAAACACGAAGCCAGGTCGGCGCTGTAGCTGCTGGAGTACTGCGGTTGCTCTTTGTGTTTTTCTGTCCCCGTTCATACATATCGATAAAACAAATATCGCGCTAGACTAATTTGGGACCGTTCTATCGAACGGGCACTTTAAATTCCGTTTTGATAATCATTTTATTTGTAACGGGAAACAAATCAACGCTTTCCGCCGACACTGGACGTCGCATGAAAGACGCGACAAACGCTGTTTGTTTGGGCTGACTCCAGGTACACATTGCAAAAGAAAAACTGCATATATATATATATATATATATACATACATATATATATATATATATATATATATATATATATATATATGCGAAAACACCAGACAAAATGCGCCTGACGCCCTGTATATACAATTTATGTCTTTAATAGATCCAACGTCGCAGTTGCAGTTGAAGCTATTTCATAACCGCCCCCAAACAAGAGAAGGCGATGGCTTCCGTCTATGAACTTAATGCACATTAGACATGTAATAAAACGTCTGCTAACTCTGTGGCCACAACATCATAGTTGTAGATGAATTCCCAGATGAATAGTGGCATATCACTTGCTATTTAGTTACGGTTTTCTGTCCAGCGTCTAGGGCCCCTTGACCCATTGATTCAGACCGAGTACAGGTGATATGTCGAAAACTTTCTGTCGTTGATGCGTACTTCTCCTAAAAGTCTGGTGTTCCATTAAAACTGCTCCACTGTAAGCTTGACTATGTGAAAACATCGAAGTTATTCCCGGCACGAAAGAAGCCATTGGAAAGGCTCGTATTACACTATCAAATTTATTTGACAAAGTATCTACTCAAATATTAGTTACATTTCTTTGACAAAGATATTTAACATAGCGAAAAGGGGTATGACACTGGCATCAAAATTTTCGCCGAAGTTCCATCAGAATGGCGAACAACAACTAGTTACGATGCTCTACAGTTGCGTATTCTACAGTTGCGTTGTGTTTAGCCGGCCGCTGTGGCCGAGCGGTTCTAGGAGCTGCGCTTCAGTCTGGAACCGCGTGACTGCTACGGTCGCCGGTTCGAATCATGCCTCGGGCATGGATGTGTGTGTTGTCCTTAGGCTAGTTAGGTTTAAGTAGTTCTAAGTTCTTGGAGACTGATGACCTCAAATGTTAAGGCGCATAGTGCTCGGAGGCATTCGTTGTGTTTACATCTGGAAGACGATCTGAAAAAGTGAAATGTATTTGGTGAAGGCGTGGGTTTCACGTCAAGATACTCGAAGCATAAAAAAATTACGGGAGCTGGAAGTCGAGGACTTAAAGTGATATGAAAATTACTGACGTATGGACGAGAGTACGTTTTAGTATGTGCTCAGAAAAGTGGCTTTTCATATTACGCAACAGAGCACTAATCTCAGAAATGTTATATCGGCAAAAGACAGACTTGCTGGGACGCTAAGATTTCTCACAACAGGAGAAAACTACTCTAGTTTGTAGTAAAGCACTCGAAAACTGCAGTTCACATTGACGAAAATAATACCCGAAACGCGTGAACCTTTTTATAAAGCACTCAAGGACGAATATTTGAAAGTAAGTGATCATTTAGTAAACTATATTGGCATTAAGAACTATTTTTATTAATTAATTGAAAAGCTATGGATTGTGTTCTATTAACAACAAAAGTCATAGAAATTTACGAAACAGATGAAGCATTTTAAAACTGGCGGCATCAGGAGTACAAAAGCAGATTCAGAAGAACCAAGAGCTATAAAAACCTTTTTTATTCTGTACCTTCCCCTTGTATGCGTGTTTGCTGAAATGCAGCCTGGATGAATCCAGAGATAGAGGTGGACAATAGGGATGATTATTACCACTGAAACAACCGTTGGCGGTTATATCGGTTTTTCCACGCTAGTTTAACATGACTGTTAAAACCACTCAAAATAACTGGCACTGAAATAACCGATTTTCGGCTTTTTATTCTTATTATTTCCTGTAATGAACATAGAAATCTAACAAAGATTGAAAAAGTTGACTCTCTCATTTTCAAGATCTATAAAATAAAAATATGAAATTAAATAGGCAAATAAAAGAAAAATTAATCCGTCTACCGTTCACTGCTTTTTTCGAAATATGGCAAGTGGTTCAATACTACAAAAAATCACCTGTATTCTCCTATAGACTACAATTTTTTGAAACCGTGCTCAAAAATCATATTGTAATCGGGGATCATAGCACCATTTGGACATTACGAATAGTTAGATTGAAACTAAGATTGAAGAACTCTATTATAGTGTTAATTTGACCGTTTTCAAGGGCTACAAGCAGATGAAAGCTTATTATGTAGACATAGACAGCAGATCAGTTACTTTCTGTTTCTATTGTATACTACGAATGAATTGTTCTTAAGTTTTTAATGTACTACTGTTACCATAATTTCCTTTGTCTTTTATTATTTCATAGAAATGGCAGACAAATCTTCAATCTTTTAAAGCAACTGAATAATTGTACTTCACTGCTCCGTCATTACGTACAAATATTTCCAGACTACGGTTGTTACCAGTTTGCAATACAACGGATGTCCGGCGACGAAAGCGAGAAATTATCGTATAGACCAGGTGTGTGTACGTGTGTGGGGTGGGGGGGAAGGTCTTGCATAATGCACGTACACGCGTATCTTAAGGCACGACACAGGGCAACAGGGAAGTTATTTTCTTAGCAGTGCTGGACTAATTCTTTTATCAAACCAATACAAATGTTATGAATAAAAGATATTCTTTTATCCAAAAAAGTTTATTCCAAAACGAGAAATTGTAGCACTGGTGCTATGGCTGATCGACATTTCGGTTTTTGTGCTCGGTTATTAGTAAAAAAAATAAACACCTGTTATAACCGAGACCAAATAATGCCGGGAATACTGGTTATTCAGGACTAAAATACTGACTGTGCGGTTGGTCCCGGTGGAGGTTCGAGTCCTCCCTCGGGCATAGGTGTTTTTGTTTGTCCTTAGGATAATTTAAGTTAAGTAGTGTGTAAGCTTAGGGACTGATGACCTTAGCAGTTAAGTCTCATAAGATTTCACACACATTTTGAACTAAAATACTGGTGTTGGTTTAAACCGGTCGGTTTCCCATCCCTACTGGACGTCTGTGGTTGTGACGAGACCGGCAGCATATCCCACCTGCCGATCAGCACACGATTTATCTGGTGCTTCGTGCCTCTCGCAAATGCAAATGTCTTCCCCCACCCCAAATCCCACATAACTCATTTAGCCATTTCTGATGCAATGTGGGCTGCAAAGGCACTAAACTTGTCTTCTTTGCCAAGGACACTACTTACTCGTAATTCGGCCACAGCGGTCTGGCGGCCTCCATAAACTCGTCAGATGGTCTTCCCCTTTCCTTTCTCGGAGGCTGCTCTTGAAGCTGGGGCTGTGGCACGCTATGGGCGGCTTCAGCCTCCTCTTCAGACTATTTCATGCAGTAAATACAGAAATGAAAACCATTAGCTACAAATTATATTAGGCATATAGTAATTTGTTTACAGCTACCCACAAGCAGAGAAGAGTGGGAGAAAATTGTAAATGATTTCCAGGAAAAGTGGAACGCTTATAACACAATAGGGACAATAGATGGAAAGCTTATTCGCAATCTATAGACTGCCAAGTTGCCTCTAGAAGTTTAATACATGAGGGAGCGGTTAGAGACGAATTTAAAACATTTTGTAATGGTGCAGGAAAAGTGCCTTGGCAAGACAATCACATTTCCTAACCATATCGCAAAAACTCCGGCGAAGGTGTGTGTCCCTCTGTGACTTCCACTCTCAATATTGCTGACGCTTTCCTTCGGCTGTCGTCGATTGGTCCAGTAAGTTTACTAATTGAAGAAGTACACTTTCTGCTGGTAAATAGCCACTACGACTCTACACTGTATCCATTTTTGCTCATGCTTTTAAGTACCTGCAATAAACAAAAATATATAACATATGTGTTATGCGAACATCATTGTAAACGTAATTAAATAAGTTCATCATTACATACTTTTGCCCTCTCATTGGAATAACTTGAATGGAGGCAGTTGATTCTTTTTTGGTATCATCTGGCGGACATACAGGTCGTGCATCTCGGCTAATGACATCCGCAATTTTATTGTAGCTGTCGATTGTTCTTAGTCTGTTATTGTAATCCTAATGCCTCAAGTTACAGAGCACTTCATCTGCTTCGTACATTTCTGTCAGTTTTGTTGATGATGGAACACACCAAGCGAACATCGCAGCCATGTTTACTAACACTACAGACGCCAAACAGCTGCAGCGATGCTAGCACTCCAGGAAGTTAGATTTAACCTTGCAGTAAACAATACACGGACGCTTTCTTTGATCAGATCTAAGTGGGGCGCAAGATTTGATCAAATAAAGTGGACAAAAAGCGACATTTGACAATAGTCCACTATGACACTTCGTCAAATGTATTGGACAAATAAACATTACCAAATAAATTTGACAGTGTAATACCAGCCTAAGTTTTCCCCCGATTCCACAATGATTCAACTTATAAAAGAGTAGAGTGAGTTTTCCACAGTCCAACGCTTTTGATAAATAGGAGAAGATAGCCACTTCTCATTTAGTTCTGCAAGTGCAAGTACAAAAGAATAAAAAGCAATTTTCGTTGACGATACATTTCTGAAGCCCAACAGCAACTCTATCTACAATTGTGTCCTTTAAAAACATGTGTGTACTCCAGTCATTAGCATTACTACAGGTGACATAGAGGGGGTGTATGGCCCGTGTCGCAGGGCGCATACTAATGAACGGCTCCGGGCATTATCACAAAACACGGCTTATTGCCAGCATGGTCCCATGTCAGTCTTGTCACACCAGGTCTGCACCATCTGACCCCCTCCCTCCACCACAGTGACGTATCTTCTGGCAGAAACACGCCACTCATATAGTTCTCGTAACTTGAGTATAGGTCACGCCTAACCAGGCAACTAAGTTCATCTACATCTCCTCTCCGCAGAATCACTGCATGGAGCAAGATACTTCCAGTCAAAACTATCGACGTTCTTTGACAATACTTTGTAGTACCGTACGACGGAAGAGTGTTTGCTAATACGCCTCTCTACGCTCCCTGATTTCTCATAGCTCGTTCTAATGGTTCAAATGGCTCTGAGCACTATGGGACTTAACATCTGAGGTCCTTAGTCCCCTAGAACGTATAACTACTTAAACCTAACTAACCTAAGGACATCACATGCCCGAGGCAGGATTCGAACCTGCGACCGTAACAGTCTCGCGGTTCCGGAATGAAGCGCCGCTCGGCCACCGCGGCCGGCTAGCTTGTTCTAATGATCTCTGTGAGGTACACGACGGAGGGAGCAGAATTAGCGCACAGTATTTCTCGAATGTCGATTCTCTAAATTTACCCAACAGTCTTTTGCGGGAGTAACGTTTCAGAAATACGCATTTATGCTCCCTTACCATCTCTGTTACTCTTGCGTGTGATATACGCCGACATGTTACCGCACTAGTAAAGTTGCAAAATTACTGTAGACAGTCGTTAAGTAAGCGTAGACTTCAGTAGTTTTCCTAGTAGCCTTGGTCGGTTAATATCGTAACCATGTTATCAGTACATAAGGTGTGTTGCATTACTGCTGGGCGTTAACTCATTTCGATCGCTTTGTTTGCGTAAGCAATCAGAATCTGTAACAACAACAACGCTGTACTATTGTACATATAATATGTTTTTCTTCTGATTTTCGATAAATTAGTGTAATCGATGTTCTGATTTCATTTCTTTTTTGTTTCATGTCATTGTGTTAAGAAAACTGTAAACAAATTTCGATGTGAATATTAATGTTTATGTCAAATTTCAAGCAATATTGCAATAGAATTGAAGTGTAACAATTGTTGAGACTGTTGTAAGATGTTAAAATTGTAATTGTGCGTCTGGTCCATGCGTAGGCAATGTATTAGAATATGTAGAATGCAAAACCTCGGGTGAATACCCTGTCTGTAAGGGAGCGGTAAAAGGTGGATGGCAGGCGAGCGCGGGAAAATGCACACGGGCGCTGCACGGTATAACGGGCTCAGCAGTAGTAGTCGGAGTCGGGTATCGGTCTGAGAAACACGTTCTGGATCGAGGAGGCTCTCCTGGAAAACGTGATTTCGTTGAGCCTCGGATGTGCCGTTTCCGACGCCTATACAGCATGGCAATATTCCATAGGCACTAAACGGAAAAGTATTGCGACGCTAAGAAGAAGCAAAGTGCCGATACATCAAGAGCCATTGCTGGGATTGTATGTGTGCTCTGTGCCTCGCCATCTCGCCGCCTGCCGACCGCCGCATCGATACGAACAGGTTGAAACTTTTAGTACTGTATTCATGTGGACCAGTGTTACTTTTGTTCCATACTGTTCAATAACAACTTAAATTTTACCGGAACTGTCCTATCAGTTAATTATCCTCATAACTAACCTAGACAGGGTCCTTTCCATATGTTGTGCAATCCAAGTGTCCCGAAATGAAGATTTAAAGTTTATGTTAATAGTAATTACCTGCAGACCTATCTATGTTAGAATAATGTTTAAAGAACTTTGTTGTTAATGAATATATAGGTAAATAACAAAGGTTTGACAAAGTTGGGAGATAATTTTGAAATTGAATTAGTAATGAAGTTTAATTAATTTGAGGCAGATATAATGGTATTTTAAATGAGCAGGAAGTAAGCTAAAAAGAGTAGTAACTCATATATTGGAAATCTTGAGTGCTTAATGATTTCAATAATCGAAAGTTTCAATACAGTGATCATAACAGTTTCAAGGTCCCCCCCCCCCCTTTTCTTTTCTATTCATTTGAATTCTGTAGTGTACTGAACTGATTTGACCAGCAAAGTTAAAGTCAATATAAAACCAAAATTTATCAGTGTTTTACCTTTTTCAAAATTGACATTGTATGTTTGTTTCGAAAGTGCTATTTCTAGGGTAGCCTATGCCCGATTTTAATCAGATCAATAGACAGTACGAAGTTTGTAGTAAACATTATAGTGTAATGTTGTGTATTTATGGCTTGTCCATATTAGTACAGAAAGTGAAATTATTAGTTCAGTAGATTTTCTGGTTCTAAAATTTACCACGTTATGCAGTGTTATTACGTATTGTTTTGTATGAACGTACATCAACTTGTACAGGGAAGAAACTCAGTTAATGCCTAGTTAGGCTGGCGACCGTATTATTAACAATTTGGTAGCATCTGCTGTATTGTTTCGTGTCCGTCCTAACGTGTGGTTGCACTTCGGACTTGCTTGCCGTATCATTATTATTACTGAGTGGGTGTAAGTCTGATTTTGCCTCCATTTAGGTACACGCGGTCAATATCTATACAAAAATCCTTACTCTTAAGGTGAAACCCGTCAACTTACCATAGTACAGGCTTTAATGAGTGTCGCGCGCCATTAGCGCAGTGTAACAAGTGGCTCCCGGTGACAGGACATCCATTTGTTGTCGGTCACAAATTAATGTGAATACCGAACAGTGGATGTTCAGGGGCACGAATTGTAATAATATTCAGTAAAGTAAATAGCAGTGAACGTCAAATACAGTGGAGAGGTGTAATTTGCATTCAGTATGGACAAGAACGTAGAAACAGTAGATGTGCCGAGCGTAATGGAAAATGCGGCTGGCAATAGCAGGAGTTTACGCGGCCAGATAACAGATGGCGTTAGCGGAAGACAATTGGCGTATATACAATATCACGAACATGTTAACGAACAGATTGAAATGTCGAGATTGCCTCGAACACAGCAAGGGACAAAACAAGAAGTAGAGGATGACTCTGTGGATGATAGTGGGTACGTGAACGAATCCACTGACATGTTTGATTCTCCACAGATAAAGAAAGAATCGAAAGAAAATTTTGAGGTAGGATCGGAACGCACCGATTCCGTAGAACAAGGCAGTGTGAAAATTTTAAGCATGAACGATTTATTTGAACGATTGACCAAACAAATTGCAGGACAGAATGATCATCTTAAAACACATGTTGATGCGCTCAAAACACAGAATGATCAGCTTAAAACACACGTTGTTCAGGTTAAAGCACAGGTGGAAGAGCAAGGAATTAAAATTAGTAAACAAATAGAACAGGTAGAACAAAAAGTGGGTAGTTTAAGCTCTGTAGTAAATACTATGAAATTTGAAATTGTCACAATTAATAAAAATATGGATACTATGCAGGGGGAAATTGACAACATTAACAGTAGGTTTGATGTTGAAATTCTCAACATCCAAGAGAAAGTAGAGCCTCTAGTTGAAATAAAAGTAGACGAAAAAGTTTTCGGTCTTAAAACTGAGATCGTAAACGGATGTCAACACGGAATCTCATAGTTGAAAAAGGCAGTTTCAGACACTGAAAGAGATTTAGGTGAGAAAGTTACCGGATGTGTACAAAATTGTGAACTAAATACTTCGAAAATTCAAGGCAAAATTTTCGATTTTGAGAGTAAAATTAAAGATAGACCTGGTGTCGTCTGTAATGGCACACCAATTACGAAGCTGTTAGAAGGTGAGGAACGCTTCGATCCCGCCAAGAAACATGGATGGCATCCGTTAGATTTCATCAAAAATTGCGAGAGAATGTTTCCTGAACACTTGTCTGGTCAGGAAAAGATAAACGTAGTAATTAGCGCCTTAGCAGGTGACGCTAAGCGCTGGGGAATTAATTTGAATACCGAAAAAATGACGTTCGAAGAATTTAAGCAAAAATTTACGGAAGAATATTGGTCCGAACAAAAACAGGATCATTTGTGGCGCGAGTTTATCATGGCCAAACTTCATGATAACAGGGGCAGGAATTCTTTGAAAGATTTCTGCGAATATTGGTACCGGAAGTTGACGCATTTAAGAGGGAGAAGATCCGATTCTGAAATCATATGGGAGCTATATAAAAAGCTTCCAGAAGATTCGAAGAGATACGTGGGAAGCAATCATCGCAACTTCCAAGCATTTCTCGAAAGGGTCGAAGACGAAGACCACTGGCGCGAAAGTCGTGCCAATTATCAGAATTTTTGTAACAGAAATAATCGTAATAATGACGAAAGAAATGACGGCGATGGGTTTCGCGTCAATATGATACAAAGAGGTAGAGGCAGAGGAAGAGGAAGTTATTTAGGTCGCGGTAGAGGGTACACCGCGAAAAATAGTAACGACGCGGGAAACTGATTTCCGCGAACGTTGCGGGCCAAACGGAAGCGGACAGTACATACCGGCTCAAATTTAAGAAATGTTACCGGACTGACAGTAAAATTATGAGACCGGTTAGAGACAGGCGTGGAACGACGCAACGTGTCGTTGCGGAACAAGCGTCAGGGGCGCACACAGATGACTCATCTTCGCTGCGCAGAGTGCTACATGTTAACAGGCGAGTGGAGCACCAGAGGGCAACGGCCCAGCCTAGCAGAACAGCTGTTCAGAGAGAAGCCGCTAGCAATGCGGCAGCATTAGGTACGAACATAGCCGTAAGAACTGGTGAATACATTACGAGTGGTAATTCCGTGGCGAAGGAAATAGTAGATAAAACAGTGGATATACAGGGAGGTGCGGTTAGCAGTGTTAGCAATAAAATAAATGGCGAGAATGAATTAGCAGAAGTAACTGATTGGCGTGTGCAGATCGACGATCTGTACAAAGGCCTCAAGCAATGTGAGTGGGAGGATTTTAAGAAGGAGTATGAGGCAAGCAAGTTAGTGAAAAAGGAGATAGTAGGGACGTCGATAAGGTGACGTGGCCCGAGTTTAAAGAGGAGATAGTCAATAGCGCCGCGCAAAGTACGCGTGCTGCCGATAGCACGAAGGTTAAAGATAGGAAGGAATTGGAGGATGAAATCCTAAGCATTGACGAGGAAGTAACTTCCGTTAACAATCCGCCAACAGTACAAGCTGCTACCGAAAGGCACCGTGAGGAAGAGGCAGGTAATTACCTGAAAGTAATTGAAGTCCACAAGGATTACACTAAATATGAAGTAACAGGGGATGTGAGAAAATCTGATAATGAGGCCGTTTTGCCAAAAGAGGATATTGAATTAAAATTAAAGCCTGACGAAAATGCAGAGGAAGAACTTAGTGCCTGTCTCAGAAAAGCTTTTATGTTAAAACCTGAAAGCGATCCAGAATGGTCGGATTCTGACAATAGTTCAGATGACGAGTATTTCGGTATTAGTGAAAATAATGGGAATAGAGTTAATTGCGATAATGTGCATACGGATGACGAAGTTTCAAAACAAAACCCAGATGTTGAGACTGAACGCAGAAAGAAAGAGCCACCTGATGACTCGGTGTTTATTTTGCAAAGAGTTCAGGTAAGCAAAGACTTTGAACTCCAGAAACTGAAAAAGCCACCAGATATAAATGGTTCACAGGTCAGGAACATGTCTTGGGACGATGGCACAATCGACCAAGGTGCGTTGTGGAAAAAACAGGAAGGGGCATGATTTAGAGTCTGGGGCAGATTTATATCGGATTTTGAGAATGTCATGAACACCTTACATCATGAATCTACTGGGTTCCCACCGGAAGAAATTTTGTTAGGCAGCAGAAGTAAAAGTTTAATTGAGGAAAAACTAGAGTTTCCACCTTTTACAAGCTTGGGGCTGAGTCAAAAGAAAGAATTAGTCAGAAAAAGGGCAAAGCAAAAAGCTGAATCTAAATCTAAAAGACATGATAAAAACCTGAAAGTTTCAAAATTTAAAATTGGGGATTATGTTCTTTTAAAAACCCACGAAATGTCTAGTGAACTGAACCATAAAATTTCCAAATTTAAATATATTTATAATGGACCGTATATAATACAGAACATACCACACGATAATGCTTACTACCTGATCTACCCAAAATCCAAAAGACCTTTAGGTGTAAGAAATGTTGTGGACCTGAAACTGTATGTTCCTACAAGTGAGTGACCTAAGTACACTCAGAAAGCAATTTGCAATAAATGTGCTGTATCTTATGCTGAAACTAATTTATTCCAAATGTAACTAATCTTTGTAAATGTATGTGTACCAATATCAGTGTGCTAATGTACTTATGTAAGTGTCAGATTACCAAATGTACTGTAAATGTAAAGATGTATGGAGAAAAGGGCTGAAAAGAAATAGCAAATGCTGCAAGCCAAATAAAAGATGGGACTGCCGAAAACCAAAGTGGGCAGTATATGAGTCATAATATAAAGAACTGCCAAAAATCAAAGAGGGCAGATAAATAGTCAAAGGAGAATTGTAAGTGTGATACAGGAGATGTGATAAAATGATGTGAAATGGACTGCCAAAATCTGAATAATAGGCAGCAAAAATAAATATTATTGTGTGTTTTTTTAGCAAGTAAGGAAATGGACTGCCATTCAATGCAAGCAGCAACAAATTGTCTTATAGTGTATATAGATATTTGTATTTGCTTTTGTAGTTAAGTGTTTGTGTTCCAGATTTTGAAATTATTTCTTTGAGAAATTTAATAAAAATGAGTAATTTGCTATTTAAATCATGTTGTGATAGGAGGATGGACTGTGCTAAAGGCACTTAAGCAAACGATAGGTAAATGTTCTTGATATGTCAAAAAGTATAGACCTAGATAATGTGAGTGAAAGGAAGTTTGTGGTATAATTTTTTTTTTTATGGGACATTCACACAAAGATTCAGAACCACTGTATAAATATAAAATATAGTGTTCCCATCAAATTTGCACTTACTGAAATTTACTGGAAACAGGGGCATGTGTAACAACAACAACGCTGTACTATTGTACATATGGTAATTTTTTTTCGTCTGATTTTCGATAAATTAGTGTAATCAATGTTCTGATTTCATTTCTTTTTTGTTTCATGTCATTATGTTAAAGAAACTGTAAACAATTTTCGATGTGAATATTAATGTTTATGTCAAATTGCCAGCAATATTATAACAAAATTGAAATTTAAGAAATGTTGAAGCTGTTGTAAGATGTTAAAGTTGTAATTGTGCGCCTGGCCCATACGTAGGCAATGTATTAGGATATGTAGAATGCAAGACCTCGATTGAATACCCTGTCGGTAGGGGAGCGGTAAAAGGTGGATGGCAGGCGAGCGCGGGAAAATGGACACGGGCGCGGCATGGCATAACGGGATCAGCAGTAGTAGTCGGAGTTGGGCATCGGTCTGAGAAACACCTTCTGGATCGAGGAGGCTCTCCTGGAAAACGTGATTTTGTTGAGCCTCGGATGTGCCGTTTCCGACGCCTATACAGCATGGCAATGTTCCATAGGCACTAAACGGAAAAGTATTGCGACGATAAGAAAAAGCAAAGTGCCGATACATCAAGAGCCATTGCTGGGATTGTATGTGTGCTCTGTGCCTCGCCATCTCGCCGCCTGCCGACCGCCGCATCGATACGAACAGGTTGAAACTTTTGGTACTGTATTCATGTGGACCAGTGTTACTTTTGTTCCATACTGTTCAATAACAACTTAAATTTTACCGGAACTGTCCTATCAGTTAATTATCCTCATAACTAACCTAGACAGGGTCCTTTCCATATGTTGTGCAATCCGAGTGTCCCGAAATGAAGATTTAAAGTTTATGTTAATAATAATTACCTGCAGACCTATCTATGTTAGAATGATGTTTAAAGAACTTTGTTGTTAATGAATATATAGGTAAATAACAAAGGTTTGACAAAGTTGGAAGATAATTTTGAAATTGAATTAGTAATGAAGTTTAATTATTTTGAGGCAGATATAATGGTATTTTAAATGATCAGGAAATAAGCTAAAAAGAGTAGTAACTCATATATTGGAAATCTTGAGTGCTTAATGATTTCAATAATCGAAAGTTTCAATACAGTGATCATAACAGTTTCAAGGTCCCCCCCCCCCCTTTTCTTTTCTATTCATTTGAATTCTGTAATGTACTGAACTGATTTGACCAGCAAAGTTAAAGTCAATACAAACCCAAAATTTATCAGTGTTTTGCCTTTTTCAAAATTGACATTGTGTGTGTGTTTCGAAAAGTGCTATTTCTAGGGTAACCTATGCCAGATTTTAATCAGATCAATAGACAGTACGAAGTTTGTAGTAAACATTATAGTGTAATGTTGTGTATTTATGGCTTGTCCATATTAGTACAGAAAGTGAAATTATTAGTTCAGTAGATTTTCTGGTTCTAAAATTTACCATGTTATGCAGTGTTATTACGTATTGTTTTGTATGAACGTACATCAACTAGTACAGGGAAGAAACTCAGTTAATGCCTAATTAGGCTGGCGACCGTATTATTAACAATTTGGTAGCATCTGCTGTGTTGTTTCTTGTCCGTCCTAACGTGTGGTTGCACTTCGGACTTGCTTGCCGTATCATTATTATTACTGAGTGGGTGTAAGTCTGATTTTGCCTCCATTTGTATGCCAAGTTTGTAAACAAATTTTGCTGTATCCAAAAAACAATTTTGATCGCGTTGTCTTCTATGACCAACTTTTCATAGCAGTGGAAAGTTAAATTCTCATAACGAATATATGTGACAGTTTTCACTAGACATTACAGTTTGCGAGGTTCCCCAAAATTGAGTTTTTTGCGCCATATTGTGAGTCATATTTATGGGTCGTTCTTCTCAGCTGCGGGATGTGTGATTGAAATTGGTGAGCTTGCTTGTTATAACTAAAGGTCTTTCTTTCACTGCAAAGAAAGACCGGAGAACTTTATCTGATAGCAGGATGGCGCGCCTCCTCACTGTCATAGCTGGACAGCGTTGAGTATATCCTGTTGTGTCCTGGGGTGGCTGCCACGTTGTAGTAGAATGGCACAGCCTCTGCGTTCAGAGGATCTAACCAACACATATTACCCTTCTATGGGTTAATGATCTTGTATAGAAGCATTCACAGCAACAATCACTCCAGACGTGCTGGTCATGGTTTCTGAAAAACTCGAGTATAGACTGCACATGTACGGTTTGACAAACAGTGCGCATATAGAACACGTGTTGAATGGTTTTTAAAACCACAACATTTACAGCACACGGCAGTCTATAATGGAACGAATGGGAAAATACAAATCTAGGGAAGATACAAGTGTTTCGGAGCGCTCCATTCATCACTCACTGTTGCAAATGCGTCTCCTTATTAGACAACCAGTACTCGTGCAGTTGCCCACGGAAACCTTGAGATTGGGGTATACAACTTTCGAAACGATCTGATTGATCGATTTTATGCTAGGTGAAAAGATGAAAAAAATCTTACGCTGAAAACCTGGGAATGAAATTTCAACGCCGAGGTACCCTTCTAAAATAATAGAAACAACAAACATATATAAAGTAAATTAAGAGTTATGGCAAAGTTACGCCCAACGGAAAAAAATCAGTTTACTATAAATTACTGTCACTGAAGCTGTGTAGCAAACTGTCAGCATAGCTTTTCTAGGAAACACCAACTGGAAAACATCTCATCATGAACCAGTTTTAACGTCTTATATAGACATAAAGGCGAGTAAATGCGCCTTCATACTGAATTTCTTTGTTCCTATAACCTTGAAAATACACTCCTGGAAATTGAAATAAGAACACCGTGAATTCATTGTCCCAGGAAGGGGAAACTTTATTGACACATTCCTGGGGTCAGATACATCACATGATCACACTGACAGAACCACAGGCACATAGACACAGGCAACAGAGCATGCACAATGTCCGCACTAGTACAGTGTATATCCACCTTTCGCAGCAATGCAGGCTGCAGACGATCGTAGAGATGCTGGATGTAGTCCTGTGGAACGGCTTGCCATGCCATTTCCACCTGGCGCCTCAGTTGGACCAGCGTTCGTGCTGGACGTGCAGACCGCGTGAGACGACGCTTCATCCAGTCCCAAACATGCTCAATGGGGGACAGATCCGGAGATCTTGCTGGCCAGGGTAGTTGACTTAACACCTTCTAGAGCACGTTTGGTGGCACGGGATACATGCGGACGTGCATTGTCCTGTTGGAACAGCATGTTCCCTTGCCGGTCTAGGAATGGTAGAACGATGGGTTCGATGACGGTTTGGATGTACCGTGCACTATTCAGTGTCCCCTCGACGATCACCAGTGGTGTACGGCCAGTGTAGGAGATCGCTCCCCACACCATGATGCCGGGTGTTGGCCCTGTGTGCCTCGGTCGTATGCAGTCCTGATTGTGGCGCTCACCTGCACGGCGCCAAACACGCATACGACCATCATTGGCACCAAGGCAGAAGCGACTCTCATCACTGAAGACGACACGTCTCCATTCGTCCCTCCATTCACGCCTGTCGCGACACCACTGGAGGCGGGCTGCACGATGTTGGGGCGTGAGCGGAAGACGGCCTAACGGTGTGCGGGACCGTAGCCCAGCTTCATGGAGACGGTTGCGAATGGTCCTCGCCGATACCCCAGGAGCAACAGTGTCCCTAATTTGCTGGGAAGTGGCGGTGCGGTCCCCTACGGCACTGCGTAGGATCCTACGGTCTTGGCGTGCATCCGTGCGTCGCTGCGGTCCGGTCCCAGGTCGACGGGCACGTGCACCTTCCGCCGACCACTGGCGACAACATCGATGTACTGTGGAGACCTCACGCCCCACGTGTTGAGCAATTCGGCGGTACGTCCACCCGGCCTCCCGCATGCCCACTATACGCCCTCGCTCAGTCCGTCAACTGCACATACGGTTCACGTCCACGCTGTCGCGGCATGCTACCAGTGTTAAAGACTGCGATGGAGGTCCGTATGCCACGGCAAATTGGCTGACACTGACGGCGGCGGTGCACAAATGCTGCGCAGCTAGCGCCATTCGACGGCCAACACCGCGGTTCCTGGTGTGTCCGCTGTGCCGTGCGTGTGATCATTGCTTGTACAGCCCTCTCGCAGTGTCCGGAGCAAGTATGGTGGGTCTGACACACCGGTGTCAATGTGTTCTTTTTTCCATTTCCAGGAGTGTATTATAAATCGTGCTTTTAGTAGATATACAGCAAGCAATAAAAGACGTCAAAGATTCGCCTTATTTTTAATATCGCCACTAGATTCGGAGAATTTTACAACAGAGATATCAGTTCGTGCATTCACAAAAAGGGCTATGGGCGCCAATAGCAATTTCCATAATCAGATCCTGGCAAATCGTCTACTTGAAGAACCTAGGACGTTCTGTATACATGTAAAGTCCTGTTTCGACACGCTTCATGAAATGTCAAATGGCGCTGGAAATAGGACAGTACACAGAGAAGCAAAATACTGAATTCCTCATTTAAAAACTGAATTCATTGCTGACGATAATATCATATCAATTTTTGATCGTACACTCACTTCCAAATAAAATATATTGAAATAAACACTGCCGGTATTGCAAAACAGTTCGGGGTACACAGAGCAAAGGAGGAGCCACGCCCTTACTGAATTCCCATTATATTACATTTTCAATATGCCAATAGCTTCACGTTATCGGCAAAGAGAGCAGGATTCTCCTGCTTACCAAAAGGGTAAAGGCATGGACATGCGGTATTACAGACCAGGGTTAGTAGCTTGCAAGATTCTCATGCAGAAAACGAAAAACTACCGCGTGATACGCTTCACTTTATTCAGAAACAGTATCTAGCAAATAGTTGGCGCTGGCGAACAAGTACATTCTGTACTCCTAGAGATCCGAAAGGCGTTCCACACTGTACCTGGTTGTCGACTAATCAGCAATCTACTATCATAGAGGTATTTTCAAAGATACGTGACTGGTTCGAAGAATATTCATTTTATAAATGAAAACCGCCTTATCCTTGTTGCAATATATATTACTGGTTCCAGACATGTTTCGCCTTTTACTGTAAGGCGTCTTTAATGAAATGTAGATGATAGAGTTTTATTATGATATGCGATATTTGCAGATTATAAAACAGTTCACGTCCTGTTTTTTTACGTAAATAAGTGATTACTTACAGTTATTCGAATTTTTGGCTGGCATCTGCGTTTCCTCTCTTCTGGTCACATGCTGGAGGTCGCACTATAACTTCACTTCCGAAACATAAACACATTTTCACGTTACGAACTTTTTTCTTCATATGTTACAAGTTCATTGAGATAATTGCTGTGGATCATTATTATTCTTCTCTCACTATACCGAAAACTGTGATTTAAAGTCGTAACTACTAAGTATTTACTTTACATCTCTTCCTATTTTCTTTTTTTACGTACATGTTGCCAATGGGACGAAGTATATGCTGAAAACTAACGTCTGTGTGTGTGTGTGTGTGTGTTTTTGTGTGTGTGTGTGTGGTTAGGGCAAGTTGTAGAAAGTTGAATGTCAATGTAACAGCTATCAGAGAATGGTTGAAAGTTTTGGTGTTTAGTTAATTGGAGTTTCGGTTTAAATTTTTTGTGGAGGGGTTCATGGAAGATGGAGAGGAAAGGGATTGGGTGGTATTATTGCGATAATAATCATCTGTTGGAGTGTTACTCTACTATTTTGTGCACTAATGTGAACAGTGAGTCGTTTGTTATTATACTTGATCATTCAATAGCGTTTTATTTTCTCTTTCGGTTTTTTAGTGCGTTAGTTTTCTTGCCGGGTTAGGTATTATTCTATTGTTTATTCTAATTGTTTTCATGTCCTATTCTCTAGATGTTGAATTGAAATTGTGTTCTCTTAGGTGTTCCTAAAATATAGTTCAGCAAGAAAAAGGTAGTTTTTATTTGCAAAACGAATATTTCTGTGCTTTCTGCGGTCAGTGCCACGCAAAGAAACTTCTGGTTCGAAGAGTCTTTGAGTAAACAGATCCCAGCACGTTATACTGGACGGCAAAATGATCAATGGAAGCGGGATGCGTCCTAACGATGCATAACTGGACCACTAATGATCTTAATATACACATATGATTGATCAGCACTCTCAGATCGTTTGCTGTCGATGCTTTTGTGTATGGGAAGGTTGAAAAGAACCGCCTGCCTATTTTTCTTAGATCCGTCTAACCTGCGCTCAGCACATCTGTGACGAACTCAATGCAGTTCTCGTTAGTCACAACTCATAACCACAAATCAAAATACTATCATATCTAATTTTGAATCTGAATGGGCCGGCACCTGCTTTGAAATGGAACACTGACACGTTGAGACAAACAAATTAGGAATGCAGCGTTACATTTGTCTTTGGAAGGTCGCCTAACCAGGCTAGGTTGTAGAAAAATAGTCTGTTTCTGAGATTCAATTCAGTTCCGACTATAATAAGTAGTTTATGTACTCTACAATCTCAAAACATACCACATCTGAATAACAGATAATAGTTTCCAACGAAATGAACATTAAATCCCGTAATGTTGACTGAGAAATTGCTCCAACATAATGTGCACAAAGTCATCTAACATACTGAAGCACTCTACACGCCCAATTTAATCGTGAATGTCCCCGCTAACACAGCGCGGAAGTATCTCATCTTCGTGAAAGACAGCTTGGGAAACGGTACAAGATTTCCTAATGTGCGAATCTCGAAAACGCAGAGTAAACGAGTCCAAGACACACGAAACAATACAATGGATCAGGCAACACAAGTTGCGTAGCAAACACCGCAAATCATGAATTTCTCAGAAAGTGGATAGCGTTAATATGAAACGTGAAACTTATTTAAAATATGACAAACGCACGTTCCAATCGGCGCCAGGACCAGATGATCTCCTTCCCTCTACGGTAGTATCGTATCTCTCCCTTCGCGGCAGGATGGCAAATGTCCAAAATTATCCTTCTCAGAAAACTCTACATGGAGGGAATAAGTGAGAATTTAGCTTTATTTACAAGAATACAGAGGAACGCTGAAGCAGTGTCCTAGTCTTGAGTTACAGAAAGCATCTTAACATGCAAGAGGCTGTTATTAAGTGCTAACAATGTTCCACATACTGATCGAGCCCTTCGCGCCTAAGCATGGTGACGGGCAGGACTCATTTGTTTTGATAACAAGAACTGGAGGGTAAGGCAACGAATTTTCTCAATGTGGCGAGCAGCTTTTTGTCGGGGTGATGAATTCGTCGTGCACAACTACACGTCAGGGACTTGCATTCCATTGGCTGCAACTGCTGTCAAAGGAGAAAACCGCATTTGCAATCAAAGCGTGGAGCAGGGACTTGCCGCAAACTTTTCTACAAAATGCAGTTCACCGGGACACATCTCACTTCCCTAGAGCGTCTGTGACTGACTTCTTGTGGTCAAGGCAGACCATTGTACGAACACCTGCGCCTACTTGTTTCTTAAAAAAATAATTTGAAATCTTCCTGTGTTACCAAGCCTTTCAATCTCCTCAAAAACTTTGCCAAGAAATGAATAAAACAATAATCAAATACCGCTCAGGATATGCGACTGTCACGTCACAAAGTATCATGGTTCTGTGATAGACAAGATATGGAAAATGACTTGGACCAAATTTCCATTTGGTCTAATGAATAAAATCTCCCTTGTAAAAGCTCGGAACTATAAAACTCAGTTGAAAGTGGTCCCTTAAAAGCCACACACACACACGTTCACTCAAACTACCAGCTCACATTTCGGCCTCCAAACAAATTTCTTAAAGCCACGCGACATTCGACAGTCAGTTCAGACACTCGGTTACCCAGTTCTCTTCCATTAACGTGTTTCGCTATCACTCGGGCATCAAAATCTAACAGAAAGAAATGTGGGAGTCGGCAATCACGCTGCTAGAGAGTTCAAGAAGCATACTGTGCGGTTTTCTAACTTATGCTTGACTAAGCCAGCATTTCATCTGTTTCATTATAGCGTTGAAGCATTAAGTGACGCTACGTACAAGATAGATCAGGAACAATTCATACCTAAAGCTTCTTTCTGGAACACCCGCTGCTTTATAGAATGCGTCAGCCTCTACTTTGGACGACGATTTATGGACATCCAGCGGCTCGTCGTTTGCTTACAGTTTCCCCGATACTGATGCACGTTCTATAGGTACTAATTATAGTAGCAAATGGCCATACGCCAAGCTCATAGTCTGCGTGGTACCTGTTTCCAGCTGTTGGGCCATCAAAACTCTTCTTCAGCGTGTCAGAGTTGCTTCAGCGAAATTCATCATTCACTAAACGCAAAATCGGTCGCATGTATTCTCTGAACACATGCTGCATGTGTTCTTTCCACTGCACTTGACCTCCAGGTGAATTAGGTATTCTCATTAGCACGCTGCAGATGAGGTCACAATATCCCGCATGATCGGTGTATGTCAGCGAAGAAATGTACCGCTTCCTTGCCCAATATTTAGCGACCCGCCTTGTCCGAAGTAGTTTCTCCTTGTCCAGTTCACTGACTTTCCCAAACCAGTCCACTGCAGCGTGTTGCAGAGGTCGGTCAATTCTGTCATGCCCTTCCTTTCACTACTTCGATCGGTAATTCCTGAATAAAGAAACTGCCTCTGCCCTCCCAATACTATAAACACGTTTCATCTTTTAAATGCGGGTTTCATCTACGTCTACATACCTACTCCACAAGACGCAGTTCGTAGGATTGTGGAAGGTACCTCGTACTAAAGAATATGCTTTCAGCGTCTTCCTAAAGGGTAAAGCGATTTAATACTCTCAGAAAGCTAAGGAATCGCTTTATTGTTAAGGAGGAATTCTGACTTTGTCAGTCGCTGGCGGCGGACTTAATTAACGTGCCATCGTTCTCCGTCCTGGGAAGAGAATAGAACAGAGAAGGCGGGAACAAAAGCAGTCCTCTTTCACGCTTCCGCTGTAGACTGGCATTTCACACTTCTCTGCGATTACTAGTGACAGGTACGACAAAGGATCGCCTCACTTTGCTTCAATTCTTATAATAATATATATGCGTAATACATTAACTTTGTGATCCATCATGTCCACTCTATAGTTCTAATTGATGTTTGGCTACACGTTATACCCTTTGTTCTGGTCTCTTGGAAAGCGATTTTAAAAATACTATTTTGCGCACGTTATCATCTGTAATAAATTATCCCAACTGATATTAAGTGTGACGGAAAATGTACACACATCTATTTGCGATTCCTTTAAGGGAATGAATTAATATTCTGAATGAGTGGGGGTCGAATGCCCAGATTCAGATTTTCTGTTTTTTCCGTAAATCACTTTAGGCGAATACCCGGATAGTTCCTTCAACAATTTCCTTGCTTGTTCTGCTTTAAGTCAGATAGTGCAGAATTTGTAATGACCTCTTCGTCAACATGTTAAACCCTAATCCTTTGTCCCCTCTCCTTTTTTCACATGATCCTCGATTAATGAATGTGACATCATGTTTTGTCATGAAATTGGCGCTAGTATTCGATGCTCAAATATATCACACTCCTGTCAGATCGGGATTAAGACCAGCTCTATAGCCAGGTTATGAGAATTTTCTGAGAAGAAACTATCCTTAATACCTCTTTTTTAAACACCTCCAGGGTAAGCAGCAATGTGCGGCCGTTTGCTGATGACGCTGTGGTGTACGGGAAGGTGTCATTGTACAATGACTGTAGGAGGATACAAGATGACTTTGACAAAATTTATAGTTGGTGTGATGAATGGCAGCTTGCTCTAAAAGTAGAAAATCCAATTTAATGTAGATGAGTAGCGAAAACAATCCCGTTAGTTCGAATACGGTATTGATAGTGTGCCGTTTGACAGTCACGTTGATTAAGTATCCAGGCGTCACGTTCCAAAGCGATATGAATTAGAACGAGCTCTTAGTAGGGAAGGCGAATGCTCGACTTCGGTTTACTGGAATGATTTTAGGAATGTGTAGGCCATCTATAAAGGAGACCGCTTGTGGGCACTAGTGCGATCCATTCTTGAGTACTGCTCGAGTGTTTGGTATGCGCACCAGATCAAATCAGGCCAGCAATTCAGAGATGAGCCGCTAGATTTGTTACCGGTAGGCTCCATCAGCACGCGAGTGTTACGGAGATGATTCGTGCATTCAATGGGAATCCCTGGAGGGAGGATGGCGTTCTTTTCGCGAAACTCTATTGATAAAATTTAAAGAACAGGCATTTGAAGCTGACTACAGAACGATTCTGCGTGTAAGGATGACGAAGATAACAAGAGAGATATTAGGGCTCCTAGGTAGGCATACAGACAGTCATTCCCCTTCGCTCTATTTTCGAGTGGAACAGGAAAGGAAACGACTTGTAGTGGTACGAGGTACACTCCGTCATGCATCTTACGGTAGCTTGAGGACGATGTATGTAGATGCCGATGTCAGCTTACCTGGTTGGAGAGACCAAGGAAACAAGGGGGAAAAAACGTGAACTAGAATGATCGAATTAGTATTTTAACTATGACTTTTTCGAAAAAGAAACCACCATTTACTGATAAGGTGCTTCGGCTTTTAGAAACGAAGCCAATAACCGACTGCGTATCACCGTTTAGCATGCGACTGGAACCTTACGTACATTATTCCCTTTCTCAACATAGCGTTGGATGCCAACGGATTTGGACATTTGTTGGATAAGAATTATTCGTAAACAGACATTCAGGAGAGACATCCAAGTAATGAAACTTTAAAAAACACTATTTTTTGGTTCGAAAGTCCGTCGAGAAGATTGGGATAATAGCAGACAGTAACAGCAGTGGTGGTCTGACAGTTCATGGTAGAGCATAGCTATATTCGAATGCGTAGTGGCGGGGAATGGATCTCAGAATCAAAAATTTCAGCATCAAGTTCCTCGCTGGTGCATAATTATAATCTCTATTGAAGTTCCATGTAGTTGATTACAGTGATAGAACTACAGATTTATGTATAAATAATTTCGTGTGGTTCAGTAGCCGAGTGCAATTCTTTAATTGGACGCGAGTTCAGCGACTTGCATCATATCCTTAATGTACCCCAGTTATCCATCCGGGGGAAAGGGGACATACAGTATAACGAGGAATCCAAACCACTTGACTTTCCTGGCGACTCTTACCATTTTTTAAAGTGAAAGCTAGATCAAAGACAGGCGGAATATTTATGTGATTCGACCGGGATTCGATCCCGCGCCGTTTCTGTTTCCAGGTATGCGCTTTGCCTCTATTTTTTTCTTTCTGTTTCTTAGTTGCTTTTCTTCTACGGTTCCGTGCAACTGTCAGATGACATCTTTCAGATTCCTGAGATAAGAACTTTGCTCGGGTTGTTATTACGGGGGCGGGGGATGGTCACTACTCTGACCGAACACGCTGAACAACTGTGCCGGCGACTATAAGACCACAGGCCCGACATGAATCATTTTGTAAATTTGTGGTAAGTTCTTATGGGACCAAACTGCTGAGGTCATCGGTCCCTAAGCTTACGCACTACTTAATCTAACTTAAACTAACGACAACACACGCACCCATGCCTGAGGGAAGACTCGAACCTCCGACGGGGGGAACCGCCCGGACCGTGACAAGACGCCTAAGACCGCGCGGCTACCCCACGCGGCTCATGATTCATACGACCTCATATGTGGAGGTGACGTAGGTTACAGAGCACTCACAAAATGGCACCACTCTCATGAAATAGGTAATGCAGACCTGGAGTCTTTCCGCCAGAGTTGGAATTAAGTGCTCTGAGAACAGTCTTACGACGCCCACAGAATGATATGTCGACGACCTGATATGGCCATATCGCTACTAGACTTGGGGATAGGGTTTCAATGCTGGTCATAGGTCACGTAAGCTGTTTTAGATTACATATCCTTTTATATATATATATATATATATATATATATATATATATATATATATATAAAATGGAGTCTCTGATAGTATTTTTATTCTTTATACGCCTCAAGGAATAAGCTACTGCGTCAGACTATAATTATGAAAAAATGACTTCATTTCATCTAAACCTACAGATACCGATGGTCACCAAGATCTCCAACCAAAGTATGTGACTCTTTTTATTTTTTTCTACTTTCACATGGGCAAACTGACATCACTTAACGAATTTCAACACAATTCGTCTTTCTTCGTTGTACCCTATTTTCGCAATATTCTTTCGTCTCTTCTCTGTGTTTAAATTTCTTCTTTCCATCTAAATTGATCGTAATTTCTTTTTTTTCCCTTGCTAGCCTCCTAAACTTAATATTTTATCCTTAAAGGAGGTTGTTTCTACTTTTCTCTGGTATTGCATACTGTCTCTTTTCATCTGTTTTTCATACATCTGTGTAGCACGCTGCTCTTGACGTTATCCTTTCACAATCATTTATTGGAAATGCCCAAAATTATATGTTTCAGTTTGCCATTTTCTGTGGATTTTTTTCCTTTTTAGATATTCACCTTTCTTGACATTTTCTAATCCAAATTTTTTTTTTTGGCAGCACACTAACAGTTAACCTTATTATTCGTTTCAAGTAGCGTGTTTCACCTAGGTTTTACTTCACTGTTAAACAATCGCATGCGTATGTACTGTCATGTTTTACTAATGAAGCACATTGTTTTAGTTTGGTATTTACAAGAAAACATTTCATATTGTAAGTGTTTTAGGTTAAGCTTTGTGATGTTTCCATTGTTCAAAAATGTTCAAATGTGTGTGAAATCTTATGGGACTTAACTGCTAAGGTCATCAGTCCCTAAGCTTACACACTACTTAACCTAAATTATCATAAGGACAAACACACACACCCATGCCCGAGGGAGGACTCGAACCTCTGCCAGAACCAGCAGCACAGTCCATGACTGCAGCGCCCTAGACCGCTCGGCTAATCCCGCGCGGCGTTTTCATTGTACTCTCCATTGCCTTGCATAAACTACAGATTATTCATCTCCATTTTTCTTCGAAATATTTTCAGTACATGTGCCACACAGTTAGTAGATATTTACCGAATATCATATTGAACTGCCGTCAGTTACTAGGAATAACTTTTATTATTGATAGCACATTCGATTGTCACAAATCATCAGCAGGTTCAGGAAGGTTTTCGGTCACTCTACGTAACACTGAAAATGCAAACTGAGCGTCGGAACTTGATAGATAAAAACTGAACTTTGATCAGAAGAACCAACATCGGCGATAACACGATAGTACGAAGCACTCAATCTCTGAAACACTCACTCCTATCAGTGAATGCCGCGGACAAGATTATGGTTGGTTGGTTGATTCCGGGAAGGGGCCCAAACAGCGAGGTCATCAGCCCCATCAGATTAGGGAAGGATGGGGAAGGAAGTCGGCCGTGCCCTTTCAAAGGAACCATCCCGGCATTTTCCTGAAGCGATTTAGGGAAATCACGGAAAACCCAAATCAGGATGGCCGGACGCGGATATGAACCGTCGTCCTCCCGAATACGAGTCCAGTGTGCTAACCACTGCGCCACCTCGCTCGGTCCTCAATCTTTGGATACCTGTTAGGCGTTGATACACATAGCCATTAATCATCTGAGCCCCACCTCACTCATTTTTCATTTCATAACTGGGCGCATCATGTCCAACGATGAGGTTCTCAGGATAAACAGAAGTGAATAGATTAATGATAAGAGAAGCAGTGCAGTGCCTTTGATAACTGGTGAGTAAAAGGAGCAATATAATGAGTGTATAGTGAATTAAGTCACAAATTGCTGCCAACAGTTACTTCGTATAGCCCACTGATCTCTTGTAAATTATTTGTATCCTTATTGAAGGAGACTGAGATTGCAAGCACATGTGAGTTTCAACATATGAGCGATTTCACGTCTCTCTTAATGCAGCAGAACCAATTTCTGAAAGTTGACATGAACACTTGGAAGTCTTCATGAAAAGCACAGAATATGTAACTTCACGGAGCTGTGTCTTGTTGTTGTGATTGGCACCACAGCGATTTTGACGTCGGAAAATCAATGTGATTGACACCACCGCGTTTTTGTAACGTCAAAATCGCTGTGCTACCAAACAAAACAACCAGAGACAGCTCCACGCCAGCAGCAGACTACATTGTAAACTTATTTCTGGCCATCCGCTGCCCGCCCACTTCCCCAAATTACCCCAATAGCCACTATAGCAGCTGACCAATGAACAAAACAGTTCTAAGTTAATGTATACTAAGACATTGTATCTTTAATCATCACTTTTATGCATAAACGCCTGAGGATCAGTATAACGTGCACGAAACGCGTTGCAGTGTGTAAGGACAAACGGAAAATAAATAAATGTGAGTGGTAACTACAAACTACAAACAATTATTCCACATAGCCACGGTTCCTAAACTTGGTTAGCATGTGGTGAATAAAATCTTTAGCAGTGGCTGTTAAAACACTTTTCTTAAAAAGTTGCTACTGGTTTCGCATCAGTAGAGATGCATCTTCAGATAATCTGTACAAGGAATTAAAACATTACAGCATTACAATGGTTTTTAAAAGAGATGTGTACTACCATAGTGATAGGAAGGCGGATCAACGTATTTAAATTTCTGACTCCCGTATAAGTATGGGAACTAACTAAAAACTTCACACTTACATGATCGTGTTCACATGAATATGTCTTAACTTCGACAGATAAGTATAATGGAGCCTTGAATGTCTTACCATGCGGCAGACAGCATAGAAGTGTGCGCGACCCCAGGGTGAACTGTACTGATGGGTCGGTATTACGAAAAGGTGGGGGTTGGCTTTACAATTCGTGAAACTTACGAACTATTACGTGTTACATGGTCGTTTAGATCTTTTAGCAGCTAAAACCGCTTTAAAAATTTACTATACAAATAAATGCAACCCTGAAAAAACTTAGCAAATAACATGAATATTTTTAATGCTATATTGCCACTATTTTCAGAACCAGCAAGCGAATAGCGTATGTATAGTACTGCAGGGCACATAAAGAAGTTTGTTTCTTTCATTTGTTTCTTAATGTCCAATTACGACAATTGAGAATATAATTAAAATCATTTCTTTTAAAAACCATTGTATTTCTGTAACGTTTTAATTTATTGTACAGATCACATGAAGAGGCATCCCTGCTGGTGTGAAACCGGTAGTGACTTTTATTAAAAAGTCTTTAACAACCTGAGCAGAAGATTCTATTCACCATATGTAATTCTGACCGCGGTTTCCCGACCTCTAAAATATTATTAGCTAGCATGGCCACAATTGATCAGCTAATTAGATTTTGCTTAACACCAAAAATAGGTGAGTGCATATACGTGTGTCAAAGGCCATAGAGACTACTAAATACACTTGTCTGCATCTCTATCTAAAAAAATGGCTCTGAGCACTATGGGACTCAACTGCTGGGGTCATTAGTCCCCTGGAACTTAGAACTAGTTAAACCTAACTAACCTAAGAACATCACAAACATCCATGCCCGAGGCAGGATTCGAACCTGCGACCGTAGCGGTCTTGCGGTTCCAGACTGCAGCGCCTTTAACCGCACGGCCACTTCGGCCGGCTCATCTCTATCTACACTCCGCAACCCGCCGCCTGACGATGTGTGGGACAGGGTAGTGTTATTTCACCGCTGCCTTGTTGCGTTCGCGAATGATGTGAGGAAAGAAAGACTGTAGCCTTGACACCGTATGAGCTCTAATTTATTGTCGTGGTAACTTTTCGAGAGACATGCCGGAAGAAGTAATATATTGCCCAGCACTTCTTGGAACGCACCCACTCGAAACTCGTACAATGAATCTCTCCGCCTCTGTTTCATTGTGTATGGCAGCATCACAGTAGCGCTCTGGCTCGTACTAAACGATTCCATGAGGACATACGCAACACTTCGTTTAATTTTTTTAATACAACACATGTTTTTCTGAAAGCCGGTTGTTTTTATTCAGGACTCCAATGTGCCATATTATTCCTCACTCCTTTGGCTACAAAACCCTAGATTTCAGCATAATCTCCGTTCAGTGCGACGGCCTTACGCCACCTTACTGGGAGGGCCTGTATGCCTACATGGTATCGCTCTGTTCGTAAATGTTTTGCTGCATCAATAACCTACCTCCCCGTCATCCGCGCAGTGCATCCCGCGGATTGAATCCTCTGTCCTTCATACATCGTTGAGAGTGTCCGCACGTTCCAACATTGCAAGAGTCAAAGAAGTGCGCGGCGGGTCGACAGGTGGGAGGTCGAACAGGTTTGTACGACCTTGTTGCGATGATGACAGACGCCTCGCCCAACGACTCACCATGCTTTTGTTCACTACAAGATCTTCGTTTAGACACCCTGCAAGCGCCTATGAATATCTGCGACGTTCTGGTTTTTCGCCAAAACGAAACTGATGACAGCTTTCTGCTTGGAACGCACGCCCGTTACAGACGCCATTTTGAAGGCTACGTATCGCGCCGCCACGTATCGGAACCTCACGAAACTAGGGGCTGACGCGAGAATATTCCACGATGTCCCACGACAAGTTACGTTTTTTGTCTACCGAAATTGGTTGAGGAAAGAAAATGTGTTGCATTACTTATTGAACGCCTCTCGCAGTTCCATTTCTGAGTGTCAGTAGGCTTCCAAATCAAGGTAAAACTTTATCACAAAATAATCGCGTACAGCAGTCTCCAAAACACGTAGCTAGAATACATCTGAGACCGAAGAAACATATTTTAAAAAGTATCATAATCGAAAAGTTACACCGTGTGGACAAAAGTCATAGGAAGGCGCAGGATGTGATGTTGATTGTCACTTGCCTATGCAGTGCCTTTGTCTCATAACATTCCTGACGCCCCATAACAAAGCCTCACTCATTTTTTCATGGTAAGAAAATTACATTAAAGAAATACTCCTGGGTTTTCTTTTGTACAGGAACATTTGAAAATGGAGTGAAGCGTTTCTGTTTTTGCTTTGCTAGCCTCAATGTCAGTTCCTATCCCGACCTTGAGTGACTGGACACTAACTTTGGCGCCACTAACAGTCTTTACATACACTATGTGATCAAAAGTATCCAGACACCCACAAAAATATTCGTTTTTCATATTAGGTGCACTGTGCTGCCACCTGCTGCCAGGTACTCCATACCGACGACCTCAGTAGTCATTAGACATCGTGAGAGAGCAGCACGGGGCGCTTCGCGGAACTCACGGACTTCGAACGTGGTCAGGTGAGATGCGAGATTTCCAAACTCCTAAACATCCCTAGATCCACTGTTTCCGATGCGATAGTGAAGTGGAAACCTGAAGGGACACATACAGCACTAAAGCGTACAGGTTGACTTCGTCTGTTGACTGACAGAGACCGCCGACAGTTGAAGAGGGTTTCAATGTGTAATAAGCAGACATCTATCCAGACCATCACACAGGAATTCCAAACTGCATCAGCATCCACTGCAAGCACTATGACAGTTAGGCGGGAGGTGAGAAAACTTGGATTTCATGGTCGAGCGGCTGCTCATAAGCCACATATCACACCGGTAAATGTCAACCGACACCTCGCTTGGTGTAAGGAACGTAAACATTGGACGATTGAAGAGTGGAAAAACGTTGTATGGAATGACGAATCACGGTACAGAATGTGGAGATCAGATGGTAGGGTATGGGTATGACGAATGACCGGTGAACGTCATCTGCCAGCGTGTGTAGTGCCAACAGTAAAATTCTGAGGCGATGGTGTTACTGTGTGGTCGTGTTTTTCGTGGAGGAGGCTTGCACCCCTTGTTGTTTTGCGTGGCACTATCACAGCATAGGCCTACATTGATGTTTTAAGCACCTTCTTGCTTCCCAATGTGGAAGAGCAATTCGGGGATGGCGATTGCATCTTTAAACACGATTGAGCACCTGTCCATAATTCACGGCCTGTGGCGGAGTGGTGACATGACAATTAACATCCCTGTAATGGACTGGCCTGCACAGAGTCCTGACCTGAATCCTACAGAGCACCTTTGTGATGTTTTGGAACGCCGACTTCGTGCTGGGCCTCACCGACCGACATCGATACCTCTCCTCAGTGCAGCACTCGGTGAAGAATGGGCTGCCATTCCCAAAGAAACATTCCAACACCTGACTGAACGCATGCCTGCGAGAGTGGAAGCTGTCATCAAGGCTAATGGTGGGCCAACACCATACTGAATTCCAGCATTACCGATGGAGCGCGCCACGAACTTGTAAGTCTTTTTCAGCCAGTTGTTTGGATACTTTTGAACATATAGTATACAACTAGAAATTCTTTGAGTTTTGTGAGAGATCTTTCGACAGTATTCTGCTACGTTCGTCACTGAAGTCTTCACGTATTGCTGTCTTGACAGCCAAACGTGTTTCAGGGAGGAAGGAAGGAAGATTGGGTTCAACGTCCCATCGACATCGAGCAAACGTGTTTCAGTCAGCATCTCTCTGTCTATAGCCCTATGCTTTTTTTGATACCTACTATGCGGTAATTTGAAGTTTCTTTACAGTGACTGTTTACCATGGAGGATCTCTCCCATCTCTAACTGTTGTGTTACGCACGTATCTACCCAGTGTATGGTCAAGTATTCTTTTAAAGCTGGTCTGTGTCGCCGAGCGGTTCTAGGCGCTTCAGTATCGAACCGTGCGACCGCTACGGTCGCAGGTTGGAATCCTGCCTCGGGCATGGATGTGTGGGATGTCCTTAGGTTAGTTAGGTTTAATTAGTTCTAAGTTCTAGGGGACTGATGACCTCAGATGTTAAGTCCCATAGTGCTCAGAGCCGTTTTACTCTTTTTAACTTGAGCCAAGATTACTCTACATACTCCTGTCCTGAGCTGCTGTGATACCTGATGGAAAAAGTAAACGAGACTTTTTTAAAGTCAGTTTTTCAATGTGACAAAATTGTAATAGTTGGAATATCAGCTTCCAGTATAGCATCCCCCCACGTTCATAAAGTATTTGTCTTCTCTCTTTCTGCATCCGAACTACGACAGGTGAGCTTCAGAAAATGCTGTATCATTTTGTGGCACAAAGCAGTTATTCAATGTTTTACACATTTCTAAAGATGATGCTTAAGTAAATAATTGTTCAGATATACTGCCAATAAAGAAAAACTTTTGGAATGTAATTGCTTTTACGATCCGCTAAATATGTGTGAAATCACTTCTTTTTTTCCATAATTCGGTGAACGCTCAAAGCAAACTAACAAACTTGATTGCGCTAGCAATGACTCGTTAATGGAAATCTATGCGGTTTCTGCTATACTATGTTATTACCTACCGAGTGAAGTGTCATAGTTGGATTCTGTCGGAAGAGACAGCGGCCCAGCGACAACAAATGCTCTCGGCGGATAAAAGTGCTGCATTTGTTAGAAATCTGCCGTTGAAGCTGAAAGTTTCTTTCTTCAGTCTTTTGAAATAAGAGCATCTCTGCAATGAAATAAAGTTCTAATAAAACTTTGACATCAGTAAGCATGTCGCTTCGCAGACAGCGAACAATGGTGCGAAAGGAAGTTTGGGAAAGTTGGTGCGCGCCCGGCACAGAGCTGCAAAACTTGGTTTGCACTAATGAGATCGGCGGGCTGAGGGTTCGCTAATCCTCAGCTACAGTCCAACGTGTGCTCATCGCTACCAGTTATACGAGACGCTGCCTGAAACCCGGTACACCTCTCACTTTGAGGTCAGTTTGCCTAGACCAATTTAAGTTTACCGACAGAAATAATTATATATACACTTCTCTGTTCAAACAGCATTGTTTGTCTTTTAGTGAGGTAGCTCATAAACGACGGCTAGGAACAATATGTTCATTAACAAAATCAAATTATTTTCTTTGTGTGGGCTGACATTCCTTCAAGTCCTGGAACAGCTTTTATATCCAAACGCAGGTTAGTAGCGCCCCATAGATATCACATGAGCAATGTTATAAGTAAACCATATAGTGGAAACAACAGCAGAAGTGGAACTAAGTGATTATGCAACTTTTCTGACTCACGTAAGAAAGGTGTGCCAAGGTTCAATTCCGACGGAATTAATCATTTCATTTCCCTGAGTCCACCTAAAGCTGGGCAGCCACCAGTCAATAAAATGTTACCCAGAGAAGCTAGCAGGAGTCTTCGACTAGCGAACTGGTACGCTAAATGAGGTGAATCGAAAATTTACAAAAATGAGTTTTCGAAGAAAAAGAGAATGAGAAATTATCGGAATGTAGGGCCAGCCAGAATACAGAACATCAGTCCGGTAATGGTCAAACATCATTTGCCGGAACTGTAACTATAACATGAGTCTCATTATTCGTTCTCAGTAACGTGCATGCTTAACAAGTTTGCTGCACATTGTTCTTCGAGGACTGCGAAATGTGTACGACATGGTGGCCGAAATAAAACTGGTCCAGAAAGTATTTATAAGACGGACTCTGAACTGATCCTTGTTAATGAACAGGAGAGCCTCTCACACAGACAGTAATGGAAACCTTGATTTCGTAGCCCCATCGGGTACTGTCACATGCCTGCACGTGCACCTCTCCCGCATTCTCTGTCTCGAGTTTGAGTGAGTGAGAGGAGCAGGCGTATTTATCGAACAGCTGAACGCAGCACAAAATGGTGCGCACGATAAAAAACAGTGCGTGATCATTGTCGAGCGTTATGCGAAATACAATTCGTGCAAAACCTGTACGGAACTGTTTGTGCAAGGGTTCGAAACTGGAAAATCGAGAAAACAGGAAGAAGTTGTGTAGAACTATGAAAAAAATAAGCAAAATATACACACTGAGTAGTCCATGTGTAAGATATGCAACATCCAGCAGGATTTGAGTTGACAATCCCCGTGGTCCCGTGGTTAGCGTGAGCAGCTGTGGAACGAGAGGTCCTTGGTTCGAATCTTCCCTCGTGCGAAAAGTTTAACTTTTTATTTTCAGACAATTATTATCTGTTGGTCCGTCCGTCCGATGCGAGGTAACTGCGCCGTAGTATCGGGCAAGGTAGAAGAATCTTTTTACCCATTCGCCAAGTTTAAAAGTTAGGTGGGTCGACAACATATTCTTGTCATGTGACGCACACGCCGTCGCCAGTGTCGTATAGAATATATCACACGTGTTTTCCTGTGGAGGGATCGGTTGACCTATGACCTTGCGATCAAATGTTTTCGATTCCCATTGGAGAGGCACGTCCTTTCGTCTTCTAAGCGCACCGTTTTGCGGTGCGGTCGCAAAACACAGACACTAAACTTATTACAGTGAACAGAGACGTCAATGAACGAACGGACAGATCATAACTTAAAGAAAAAAGTAAGTACGCTTTCCGCTCCAGGGAAGATTAGAACCAAGGACCTTTCGTTCGGCAGTTGCTCACGCTAACCACGGGAAAACGGAGCTCCTGCACTCATATTCTCCTCGATGTTGCCTATCTTGCACATGGACTACTCAGTTTGTATATTTTGCTTATTTTTTTCATAGTTCCACACAACATCTTCCTGTTTTCTCGGTTGATCTGTGTTCAGTTTTTCAAGGCCTATCCACTGTGCCAACTTACAACTAAATCTGAGGGGGGGTGCGATGGTGAGGTTCCCTTGTAAGGAGAACACGGCATGTGCCAAACCCTCATTCCTAGCAGCTTCGCTCAGTGGAAGAGGAGTCAGAATTATCAAACACCTGTCTCGGCTTACCCGTAGATTCTCTATCGTCTCTGAGAAAACGACGCTCGAAGTTTTCGACGTAATTTAAATTCCTTTTAGGTCGCGATAATCTCAGTCGAAATGATGGCACAGTTGGTAGGCTCGCGGTCTCTCACTTCTGCGTCCCATATTCGAAACCTGATTATCGTTTTTATTTATTTTTCGTTTATCTATCCAAGTCCGCAGTAGGTTACCACAAGGGTGTTTCTTGTCAAGTTAGGGGGATACAGAGGCGTTATATTAATTGTAAAATTACATCTGGATTCCACAATGTCATACGTTTATTATATATGTGTATATGGTATTTTCAGGCGTTTTTCAATTTTCGTATTCTTAATTTGATTCTTTTATCAATACTTATACTTCAGTCTTATGTTTATTCTTAAGGAAGATTTGGTTCATTCCTTTAGTTAATGCTGATAGTAGAAACATTAGAAACATAGAAATTCCGAACGCAATGAGCAACGCTCGAAGGCAGGTTTGCCACAGTGACATGTCTTCGTATGAATCTCACTCGGAAAAGAAACGTCTTAAGCACTGCTGAAAATTTCATGCGATGACAATAATTTCACGGCAAATTACGCATAACGGACCACTTTTCCGAAACCTGGTGCTTGTAGTTGATTTTGAATCAAGATACACTACAGGAATTTCAACGAGAACCATTTCAACAAATTTGCTCATTTATTTATTGTTTTTTTCTTTAATTAATTCACCAGACATTTAAGGACAACGTAATGTCACTACACAATGGAAAACATACGCGAAGTAATCTTCTACGAACACGAGTAGATAAATGAAAGACAAAAATAACAGTAATAATCGGGTTCGAATACAGAGCGCGAAACTGTGAAGCCGCGACGCTAGCCAGTGTTATCACCGCTTTCGTGAAACTACCTATTCGCTAAAAGGCGCATAAAATACCTCGAAAACTTCGATCGTCATTTTCTCAGGAACGGTCGAGTGCCTACGTATAAGCCGAGACACGTGTTCGCTTATGTTGGCCCCCTCTTCAACTGAGCGAAGTTTCTGGGAAATCGGGTTATGGCACGTGCCCTGTTCTCCTCGTGAGACTATCCCACCGGTCCGAGTATTGGCGTTTCCTCTGCAGTTACTTGAATAGTCGAAATGGAAAACCTAAGGGCCATTTTTAAAAAAGAAAACGCGTTTTCAGTGCTGTTGTGTTCTCGATGCATGTTGCATCTGTCTTAAACTTGATCCAGGTGCCAAACGTTGGAGAAAGTCTTTCGAACATACGTTAGTAGATGGTGCAAGGTCTTTGTGCCAGGCTGTGCTTACCTCTGGATTTCCAAAACTTAAAGGATATGAGAAGTCTCTTTTTTTACTGCAGTTCTACTAGTTAATAAGTTAATGCTGTATTTGGGTACCTGTATTATCGCAAACAACCCATAGTGCCTCAGAATCAATAGCACTTGGAATAAAGACTTTTTCGTGCTATGTTGTAGCAAACTGACATTTTTGAGACCGTAGTGTGTGCAAAATAGAAGTTGATTCTTGCAAAGAAGAAAACAGCAGCTAACCACTGTTAATAATGCTATTTATTTACACAAATAGTGCCGTTACTGTTCTCGAACCGACAGGTTCAGCTTCAGACTGCTCTTGACGTTTATATAACATTTTAGTAGTTTACATTGGTTGTTGGCTGTTTTTTGCTACAAGAAATGTAATGCAAACAACAACAAATGTAAAATAAACGTGAGCAGCCCTCTGAAGATGAACCAGTCGGTTCGAAACCGGTAACGGCGCTACTTGTGTACGTAAATAGCATTATTAACTCTCTTGCTGTTGTTGCCTTCTTTGCAAGAAGCAGCTTGTAAAAACTTCCTTATTGCCACTGAGACCAGTTAGTGTACTGGTATGGCATTTAGAACGTTCTTAATAAAGTACTCATTTGTCTTATTATTTGTTTGCGTTGATGCGGTGAGTAGCACATTTTTGTGATATCATAACACCTTTTCAACTTTTTCGGTGAATGTGATATAAATAACCACATTTCCGGGAGTGATCGCAATACAGATTCTGAGTAAGACGTAGATAGCGATGATTCAGAGGATTTGACTTCAATATCAAACAAGCTATGGAGGAATGGATGGATGGGACTCTGTGGACAAAATCTGTTCCTCCAAGAAACACTTGCCAAATTGTTCAAATGGCTCTGAGCACTATGGGACTTAACATCTGAGGTCATCAGTCCCCTAGAACTTAGAACTACTTAAACCTAACTAACCTAAGGACATCACACACATCCATGCCCGAGGCAGGATTCGAACCTGCGACCGCAGCAGTCGCGCGGTTCCGGACAGAAGTGCCTAGAACCTCTCGGCAAACTCTTGCCTCACACAACAAATTTGCTGTGATGTGCATTACTGGAGTGGAAGCCACAAGACAGAAGAAAGCTAGACCGTCTTCTGCGAGAGTGGGCAAACCATCCAGGATACACTGTCTTTCGGTGATTTAATTTTTGTCATTATAAGAAGTGAGTGTTTACATTTGAAAAATCATTAAATACATTTTTGAAAAAACCGTATGTTGTTATGTATACACGAATATTCTAGTCTCATCAATGGTTTCATGAATATATTTTTTTTTATAACTAGTGTAAAAAATCCCTCCCCCCCCCGACCCCCGCCTCTAGAAACGTCATAAAAATACGCTTGTGTGCTAACGGGTTTTACTCTTTACTTTGTGATCTTTACACTTACATCACAATTTGCTCAATAGTTTTATGAAATTTTTTCTTTTGCTAAGTGGGCTAAAAAATACCCCACACGTGTTGTGACGTCATGAAAATACTCGCGTGAGCTTACAGGCTTTTGGTATGGCTTGGACTACGAGTGGCGATTGACGCCACAGCCGAGTGGCGCGGCGCTGCGCTTCGCATCGATGAGCGCGAGCTGATAACGACCGTGGGAAGCAGATTGCCGGAGGTTTTGTGGCCGCAGCAGCGTGTCCTGTTCTCTTCTGCGCCAAATATTCCACTGTTCGATATCACCTTCATTAAAAACCTTGCATAGATATACCGTGCGACTACGTATAAATACATGGCTCCACAGCAGATGTCTGTGAATGTGTTCTGCATTCTCTTAAAAAACGTACAAAACCAATATGAAAACCGAGGCATCGCATATAGCTCTTCGAAATTTGGGCAAGCACATAAATTTATTTATGTCTTCATTTCAAGCTCCACAAATGATGGTACGTAATCTGATGAACGTTGTACAAGTATCTTTTTCAGCCTTTGCTATTCCTCGTATACTGGCAGTGAGGAATGTATGTTGCCGCATTTCAGTATAAACCAAAAAATTTCTGATTTTTAGCGTCGTGACCCTAACACGGGACCTAAATGGTAGGAAGTAATATGTTTTATCACTACTTTTATGAAGTGTGGTCTTGGAAATTTTAGAGTAAACCTTTCTGCTGTGCAATATGCTTTCTTGTTGCTTCACTTACCGAAGTTTTTTGAGAACTTCCGTCATCCTCTCGCACTGATTAAACAAGCATGAGATGAATTTTTTAGCTCTTTTGCATATCTTCTCTTTTGTTCTCCCCCCTCCCCCCTTCCTCCCTCTCTCTCTCTCTCTCTCTCTCTCTCTCTCTCTCTCTCTCTCTCTCTCTCTCATTCGCTACCGTTGCAAGCAAGCTCCTTCGTGATGATTTTTTTTAAGGATTCCGCTACCACGCTCCAACAATATCGAATCTTTTTGCTTATTAACAAGCAGCAAGCATTGCTGTGTATTTTATATTTAGTTACACTGAAAATCAGTTGCCAGCCTTTTCACCAGGAGTTTGTGATCTACTGGTGAAACTTAGTGATTGTCCACTTATCTGGCACCCTGCATATAACTCTACTATCTTTGGAAACGTATCTACCTTATCTGGCATCTCATTTGTACAGAGTGTCTAGTGAATATCAAAAATCATTATATTTGCGCTTTTATCAATATTTCCTCATTGAGAACGAGTTATTAACTTCTGCTTGTTGTATCTTTTTGAGCATAGTAGCATACTCTCCCACATAACTAGTAATCATGTATATCTCACACTTCTCGGAGGAACGGAATTAACCTGTACCAAACTTTCGTAACATATGCGCCTTGAAAACAGTTACATCAACGTTGTATTTTTACCTTTCGGTTCCTTTTATTTTAATTTTTTTCGAGTTGTATATAAAAGGATATACCACTGAAAGCGTATTTCCAACATTATAATACGTTTATCACTTCATGTCACTCAGTCATGCAGCTGTTCTTAAAACATGGTCTCTCTTTTTTATTACACCTATTAGGTAATGGTCCCAGACTGATATTCGGTAGTCAACAGTTTCTCTGGATCTGTGAGCTGTATTCTTCGTGGAAGAACTTTATTCACTGGAGTCTTCCAGCGAATCTCTGTCTGCTATCTGCTTGTGTTACAACTAATTGTATGTGGTCGTTGTTCGATAATTTGCTTGGAGTTCGTACCGCTTGGTGCCTTATGGTTATGATTATTTACAGTATTGGTCTTCAAAGATGGAATTAAATAATAATCATTCTTTCTATATCTTTACGTCACATTTGTTTGTGTTGAGAATCAGTGCAGTAAGCATGGATCCTTCGAAACTCCTGCTACATTACGTTGCAAATATCTAGCTGTGCGTTTGTGGAAAGACACTTTTATATTATTAGAAAAAATTATATCGCATGGAGAACGAAACGCTGAACATATTTTCCTATGTCTATATCTTCTATACTAATAATAAAACTGTAAAGCAGTCATGTCTGCCAGAACATGTTAATCTCCAGAACTACTAGACGAATTTTCGTGGGGCTTCCACGGGTAACTTGAGTGTAGCTTGGGATAACGTATAGGCTTAGTTTCATCAAAATTGGATCACGAAAAAATATGTTTTGATTTATAGTTTCTTTTAAAACCGTCGAGTCTGCTGGTTTGTCTGTTTTAACACGTTGATCTCCAAAACTACTTGGCGAATTTTCATGGGGTTCTCACAGGCAACATGAGCGAATCTTGGGGCATCATATAGGCTTTATTTCATCAAAATCGGATCACAGAAAGAAGGATATCGTAATTTAAAATTTTATAAGTGCGAAAATGTGTTTGTATATTACCTTTTCATGACAAACCACCGAATCGGTATTTGGTATGGACATAGCTTGAACACCAAGAAAGAACACTGTTACTTTATGAAGTGTGTACTACAGAATATTTTATGATTTGTATAACATTATACGAATGAGGGTAATATATGTACTCTCTGAAAAAGCTATTTATTATTTGAGTTTTGAAATGTATCATATTTTTGATAATCCTTTTATTGATTAGTATGTTTTAACATAATACTTAAAATGCTTATACAGTGCTCAGCCTGTTTAATCTACACTTCTTTATCCATGCTATATTATAATACGTGTGACAGTAATTCTGTTACGTTTCACAACTAAACCTCTTTGAAATAGTGGGTGGAGCCGGCCGGTGTGGCCGAAGTGGCCGTGCGGTTAAAGGCGCTGCAGTCTGGAACCGCAAGACCGCTACGGTCGCAGGTTCGAATCCTGCCTCGGGCATGGATGTTTGTGATGTCCTTAGGTTAGTTAGGTTTCAGTAGTTCTAAGTTCTAGGGGACTAATGACCTCAGCAGTTGAGTCCCATAGTGCTCAGAGCCATTTTTGAACCGGCCGGTGTGGCCGTGCGGCTCTAGGCGCTTCAGTCTGGAACCGCGAGACCGCTACGGTCGCAGGTTCGAATTCTGCTTCGGGCATGGATGTGTGTGATGTCCTTAGGTTTAAGTAGTTTTAAGTTCTAGGGGACTGATGACCATAGATGTTAAGTCCCGTAGTGCTCAGAGCCATTTGAACCATTTGAAATAGTGGGTGGAACACCTTTTTTCTTGCATCAGTGAACACAAACCATCTTTAAAAAAGCCATTGCTTTCAAAATGTACACACTGTGTAATGTATAGCTACGTCGTAGATTTGTGCACATGCACACACCCGCCCGCATGTACGGCTTGGCAGCAACGATGTATACATACCACGTTGTCGTGAGTTGGGATATTTGGAGGTGGGGTGGGGAGAGCGCATCTATGAACGTGCTACGCTTCCAGAACAGAACGGCATGTGAGAGCAGCTGACGTTACTGCGAGTACAATAGCTTAATTACTTACTATCTCTTATCATAACAAAAATACTGGTATGCGAGCATAGCGGCAGGTAACAGCTAGTAAAGAATGAAATCGTCGCTAGACCTGCATAACGATATTTATCCGCTGCAGCTCTTCAGAACTTTTAGATATCGCGTCAAATACTATGCTGAACTGAAGATCATTTCCTGTTGGTTAATAAACAAAATACAATTGACCAGGGGCTGATCCTGTATAGCTTTGCAGGTTTACGCCATCCCCAGGACTAATTTTGTTCAACAGTGTTTGCTTTTTGAGCTTTCTATACAAGTGAAGAAGTAGCGCGCTATTGATCTCTGTTGAAACGCACAGGCTCCAAGCGCTGAACGCAGCTGAATGGGACTGAAATGTGCCGACAGCGACTTTGGGTTGCACTGCGCTTGCGAACGCAGACTGGGCTGTCAGGGGCTTGAAGCTGTGGGGGGAGGGGGGTTGCGGAGTGCGGAGGCAAAGCTTGGCAACACTGTACTCGTATAAGGACCTCGAGTGCATAAACATCTCACCTGAGCCACCCTGCCAGCAGCAGAAACGGCGCCCGAAATCTTCCGAATAAAACTGGAACTGTCAGATATTCGAGCAAAGCTGGATTCTCGTAACGCCTTACCAGTTTACGTGCAACTGTGATGAAGTGGCTATTTCCTGTGTGCTATACTGAATTTTGATGCTCATGTAACAATACGTGAAATAATGAGTCAGGTTATTTCCTTGCTATCTGAAATCTTGTATTTATCTAAGCTTAAAGAGAAATTAGAAATCAAGGGGCTAGGTAGGTCGACTCCTACTGTACAATAAGCATGAATGATTGTGTGGTTGTGATTTGAAAAACGCCTTATTTAGTTTTGCTTGTTTATTATTTGGAGGAGAGTTTGATGTTTCAAATGGCTCTGAGCACTATGGGACTCAACTGCTGAGGTCGTTAGTCCCCTAGAACTCCGAACTAATTAAACCTAACTAACCTAAGGACATCACAAACATCCATGCCCGAGGCAGGATTCGAACCTGCGACCGTAGCGGTCTTGCGGTTCCAGACTGCAGCGCCTTTAACCGCACGGCCACTTCGGCCGGCGGAGAGTTTGATGGATCAGTGATGTAGTCCGTGTTTTCCAGATGGTTGTAGTATGTAGATACGTCATTAATGGAAACATGGTCGAAACATTTGGGACTTCGTGGCACCAGGAAAGCATGAAGCCCAATCGTTGGCTACGTATATAATAGAACAGATAAATCACTGCTTGGAGAATTGTCCACACAAACATTTGATGATGCAGTAGTCATGAATGGTTCCTCACGTTGAGTGCAGGCTCTTGTTAAAGAACGTTTTTCCAATGCTTCATACACTCATTGTTATGCGCAGAAGCTGACTTTTATTATGCTTAAAGCCGCTTCGATTAATAAAATTGTGCCCATATTTTTCATTAAACTTCCGGGACTTCTGCAGATTTTTTCAGCATCTTCACAAAGAACAGCAATTCTCAACCAAATAGTACGAAAAGCACTGCCACGTTCAGCGCTTATTTACTCGATGGAATTTCCAGTCAAGGAGTGTCAATATTGTTTTCGAAAACAGGGAAGACTTTATCAAGTGCATGAACAATGTGCGCAATGGGGAAAACTTTGTAATGAAACACAGACCTACAAACCTGTGTCTTGGTAACGATTTTAAAGGATGAAATTTCATTTTCTTAGTCTCGTCTTTTCATAAAATTATGATCCATGTGGATATTTTGTATAGTTAGCTACAGAAAAGTGATATTGCGTCAACTAACCCACAAAATCAGCGGCAGGTTATGAGCGTGAAATTGCCAACATTAGAGAAGGAGTGAATAAAAATTCAATAGAGTTGCGCGAGTGTCATAAAAGGGGGAGAACTGAAGACGTGGTAGTGATGCGTAATCTACGGCCGGAGACAAAAGAAGTATGTGATGTCACAAGTTACGAGGCGAAAGAAAGATTCAAGTTCAGGGGCACCTACTTGCAGCCTCTCTTTTTCTACCAGGAAGATTCCCCATTTATTCTTCCCGTTTTCCAGAAGCATCTTTCAGAGCTGCTATTGAATGCTAATCTCTTTTGGAAGCAAAGAAACTTCGAACGAAACACTATGTTATTTATGAAATAGAGGAGGTCAAAAATATGTGTGGAGCTTTGATCATTCTCGATTACATAACAGATAATAATGTTTGTGATACGCTGAACGAATCTGTGAAACCCTTGAAAGCGATAATTACAGTTCCAATGATAACACCAGAAGGAGAACGTTCTTTTTCATCACTGCACCTCATCAAAGCCTCACAGTAACTATGGACCAAGAAAGAATGTCAGCACTCGTAATGCTGTCTATTGAAGGAGATCTCTTTTTACAAATTCCTGACTCTAGTCAAAGAGTGAATGAGAAATTTGCAAACGTGAAGGAAAGAAGAACGGAGTTCCTGTACAAGTGATTGTCATCATATGACAGTGCGGGGATACCACCGAAGGGTGCTAACATCGGTCCTGCTGAAAAAGGTTAATAAGGCAGAACTACCACTTTTTGCCTAAATAGAGATGCAATTCATCTTCATTACCTTTATTCTGCGAAGTGATGCTTCACTTTGTGTACACGTTTTGGTGTTATTACGAGCAGATGCTGTAGTGAGATAAGCAGGCGATCTGTTCACATCACGCATTACAAAAACATGAGCGTTGCACTGATTTTCTCTCCTTTGTTAATATCTTTGTTAATGTGCAAGGTGCACCACCATCTTTTCCGGTCACGAGTCGTCACTGTAGGTAACAAATAAACAGGGTCAAGTCACCGTAAATCTTTGATAGCTGTTTTGTTATTGTGCTTAAAAAAATTACTAACAGAGGCCTCACAACACAGCGCCATCTACTCACTCTAAGAAAGCTGCGATTGATTCTGATGAGGAACACGTTGACAACATACAGGGTGATAATTATTGAACTATATGAAATAAAATCGTCATAACTTTCGAACGGTTTGCGTTAGGACGTTCAAACTGCACGATTGGCCGCGGGGCATGATGGGAATTAGTATGCGTTGTATGGTTTGGTTTAGCGATGAAGCCCATTTTCATTAGGATGGGTTCGTCAATAAGCAAAATTAGCGCACATGGGGGACTGACAGTCCGCATTTCGCGATCAAGAAGTCTCTACACCCTCAGCGGGTGACTGTATGATGTGCAATGTCCAGTCACGGAATAATCGGTGCGATATTCCGTTATGGCACGGTAACAACCGAACGGTATGGAAGGTTTTGGAAAATGATTTCATTACCATTATCCAAAGTGACCCTGATTTCGACAAGATGTGGTTTATACAAGACGGAGCTCGATCCAATCGAAGCAGGAATGTGTTTCATGTTCTGGCTCAGGGGTACCCTGAGACCACTGGCATGGGCCTCGATTAGCCGCCATATTCTCCGGATGTGAACATATTCGTGAGATTTTAGAGAAAGGAAAGCATTAGGAGGTCGTTGATAAGATGAGGGAAATCTATTGCGGCTTGGAGAAAGGTGATTTTTAAGCACCTTTTAATCATCAGTAAAACGACACACACTTGTAAGGAGACGCATCCTGTGCATCAAAAAAGAAACGGAAGGAATAACGTTACTGCTCTAAACAACCTGACTTTCTTCCGAAATACACTGGTGTCCAAAATTAAAGCAACAAACGTAAATTTTGTAAGGTTGCTTTTATTTTTCCACAAAACAGTACAAACAGGTGATAATAAAGTAGAAATAATGCAAAGAATTCAGAACGTAAACAACTGCAACATGCATAACGGTAGACAAAAATGCTCTTCGTTTTTACCAACTTAACGAATTTGCACACACATTCCGACAACCAGTTACTGTGCTCAGTGTGGCGTGTGAACCCCTCTGGCAGCAATACAGGCCTGACAACGACGGAGAGTGCTATGAATGATGTCGTCAATCTCATGTTGAGGAAATAACGCCCATTCTTCCTGCAGAGCTGCTCGCAGTCTTGGAGAGTGGCTGGTGGATGCTGACGTGATGCAACCCATCTCCCTAGTGCATCCCAGACATGCTCTATGGAATTCAAATCCGAAGAGCGAGCAGGCTACGCCATGCGTGCAATATCATCCGTTTCCAAGAAAATATCAACGACCCGTGCTCTATAAGGTCGAGCATTATCGTCCATCATAATGAAGTCTGGGCCCACAGGACCTCGCAGCAGCTGCAAATGAGCTCCCTATATCTCTTCAAGATACCTGATAACAGTTAAACCTTTCCGATTCTCCCTTACAATTTCATGAATAGGGGTTCGAGTGGTAAACATAACCCCTTCCCACACCATTAGTGATCATCCGCGATATCGATCTTTTTCCACAATGTTTGGATCCCGAAATCGTGTTCCACGCTCCCTTCAGATGCGAATCTATCGAGAACCAGTCTCCAGACTAAATCGGAACTCATCTGCGAAAACAACATTGGCCCACTGTTCGACCGCCTAGGTGGTATCTTGATGATTCCACTCTAGACCACCTTCCCTTCTGTGAAGACGCGTCGGAGGTTGACATACAGCAGGTTTCCGACGATAAAGGACACTCTGCCGAAGCCTTCTGCACACCGTTTGCTTCGATACAACACGTCCAGTGGATGTCAGTTGCCATGCAGTACTAAGGCGGGACTGTCGTACCCTTACAGCCAAATGACGGTCCTCTCTTCTGAAGTCACACGTGGTCGGCCCTGCCCTGGTCTTCGGGATACAGTTTCGGTCTCTTTAAACTGTTCACACATCCGAGAAACAACAGAACGATTCACACTAAGCAATCGGGCCACATCAGTTTGCAGTTGTCCTGCTTCCGTTCTTTCTATGGTCCTCCATCGCAGAGTGTCTGGTAGGCACCTTTTCTGTGCCATACTGCGCAGCGATTGTGGATTTGGGACTACCCGGCGAACACTATCTCGTTTCATAGATGCCCTGATGTCATCTTTGGCATGGTTATCCGTTGACCGGAATGCCATTTTCCATGCAAAACAAGATCGTACGGATGTATGGTTAACAGTTTGTATGATTATGTCGGGAATTAGACACAGGGCGCGGAAATAACGGTTTGTTGCTTTAATTTTAGACACCAGAATATATCACACAAAGAGGACTTTCTGAAATGTGGTTCTTTGTAATGTTATTTAGTTTTAGGAACTTTCACAATAAAGAATATTCACAGCACACTTTAGAACTTATTGGTGAGAATAAATGCAGCAGAGCCTGTGGTGATAACAGCTCATCGCAGCATGTGCTGCATCGCCCAGCCCCATATCGTGCCCAGCACGGCTGTCACTGCCGCGTGGATCTGCCCGACTGCACATGGATATGCTCGCTATTCGGCGCACTCAGCAGTGAAACGGCTACAGCATCCTGCCTGCATAACGCACTGGCGTGCCGTCAGTTTGAAACCAAATGCCTTAAGGAATGTTAGGTGATGCGTCTTTCAACAATTCTAGCAGCAATACTTGCTGGAAAATCTGGTACCTCTGACCCGCTACAGTAAATGGTCAGATCAGGGGATACGCGTAATAGGGCTATTTGTATCGAGTCGTGTCTGTTTCGACTATTAAAAACATGTCCGAAAGAACAGACACGACATTTTCATATACCTGATTCGCCTCGACGGGCAATTAATCCACATGCACTTTCACTTTCGACGTCTAGCGGGAATCTGAAATTAGCAACCATGGAGAACATGATCAAGGACTGCGGATAGGTGGCGCTAGGTGTTAAGTGTGGGTCGGCCAGGGAGCGTATCTAGAGAGTCGGCGGATTTGCGAAAGTTGCTGTGCGCGGCTGGCGCAGCGGTTAACGCGACTGCCTGGTAAGTAGGAGATCCCCGTTCGAGTACCGATCCTGTACATGTTTTCACTCGTCGCCCCTGATACCGCATAAAGTCCTGATGCAGCTGATATCTTTAGTTCCTCCTCCCCCCCCCCCCCCCCCCCCACCTTCAGTTACTTAATATTCTTTGCCGGAGAAAAGGATTTAGCTTGGTTGTTGGGTAACATGCACACAATGATATGGAACCAAAACTGAAGTTAACTATGTAACGCTATCTACTCGCGCCGTGTTTCTGATGTGGGTGTATCGTGAAATGTGCAATGGATCGAGTGTTTGCACTCAAGTTCTCGTTTAACCGATGAAGTATGTCGACTTCAAAGTCGACATGGTATTTACTACATGCGGAACCAGTTTGTCCTGTTGACCGAGAATGTCCCTGTCTCGTGCAGGGAAAATATTGTATGAAATGGCGTCGTACTTTGTGAAAAACGGTCTTGGTGTTGTCCATCTTTTACTCAGTGAAAGCATCTACACTCTTCAAAATTTATGAAAAGAAACAAAGGGTCGTATTTTCTATCGATACTGCAGTAGATCTATTGATACAGCTGCTGAAACCACAAACTAAAGACTTAAGACTTACATCAGAATTGACAAATGCTTACAGTAACCAGTATTAACCACGTACGTAAGTAATGCGTTTGTTCTTACGACTTGCAAACATTTGATATTACGCTAAGATTTCTCCTGTCTCAGTAATGTTTTGAAAGGGAGTGTAGCTGCAGTAGCCCACAGACCAGCAATACCATGTCAACAAACACTAGCGCACTAAGTGCCCAGCGGTAAAGTTATGGGAGGCCAAGACGTTAGAATCACGAATTTACTTCAAACTTTTTACATCTTCAGTAGTCCATTAGGAGAACATAATCTGCAAATAATAAGGCGTACTACTTAGGGCGATATCGAGAAGATCGCAATAGAAGTTTTACAATTCAGTTATGTTACTTTCCGGGTTCGATTCCCGGCTGGGTCAGGGATTTTCTCTGCCTCGTGATGGCTGGGTGTTGTGTGCTGTCCTTAGGTTAGTTAGGTTTAAGTAGTTCTAAGTTCTAGGGGCTTATGACCACAGCAGTTGAGTCCCATAGTGCTCAGAGCCATTTGAACCAGTTATGTTCCAGCGCTTTGCAGGCCTGTGCCCGAACTGAGACGATCGTGAGGTTAGCGTTCAAGCTCCATAGTCGGTGGATCGTTGTATCGAGTCCCTCTGATTATTGAATTTCCAAAGTTATTTCGCTGTTTACTAATTTTTATTATTACAAGAAATATTATGCGATTTTTATTTCTATAGGCAAGTTAAAAATTTTTCAAGCGCCTCCAAAGTTGTTCATATTTAATTGACAACGAACGAGAAACTGCAGATGCTATTAAAATACAGTCAATGGTTCATCGCCAATTTTCGGCACCAATATTCAAGAAAATGTTGCGTTACGCGTGGTTTGCATCGTAATTGTCGGAAGAAAGAGAAATTTTTCAAGATATCAACGAGCATTGTTTTTCCTTAGAAACTCTGAAGATTCCTTGTGCATGTAGGAAAATTGCATTCATTCGATGTAGTAGATACCGTCTTAATTTATGTTTTCCATGGCTATATGAAAAATATCTCCTTCAGCTTGTAATGTCGAAAGCACAACCGATGATTGTACATGAGCCTCATATTCTGACAAATTGTAACTCATTTCATTATTGAACAAAGTTATTTACACCTTTATGTATCGATGTTTGACTTGGTCTTTCAACCTTGAAGCCTGTGTCTGCAGATCAAAGCTTCCAGGTGCGAAGCAGTTCTCTGTACCTTACCCAACTGCAGGTATGGGGGATTTCGGAAATCACAAGAAGCAATTTCTCGGTCGTTGCGAATCAAGTATGAACAAGTTTGAAGGCAATATATATATATATAATTTTGACTTGCCTATAGAAATAAAAGTCGCATAATATTTGTTGTAATTATAAAAATTAGCAAACAAGCGAATAACATTGGAAATTCAATAAAATTTCACGCAAATAGACATCTTTTCACCGTGTTGCCTTTCAAATGTAATATGTATGAAATAATATGATTAGTGTTGAAAAACATATAAATAAAAAGCATGACCACGACTCGATCCAGCATTCCAACGATTACGGAGCCGAGCTTGAATTCTAGCCGCATGACTGTCGCCATCTCATGCTCAGGGCCGCAACGCATTTGTAAATCACTGACGCGTAAAACTTATATTGCAATTTTTTCGAAATCGCGTAAGTAGTACACCTTACTACTTGCATATTATGCTATCCTAAAGGACTTCTAGATGTGTACAAAGTTTGAAGTAAATCCGTGATCCTAATGTCGTGGCCTCCCCTTGTCAGTCGGATTCTTCGCGTAAATTAACAACATGTGCATTCTAAACACTTGCACTCAGGTGTACTAACTTCAATACCGACTGCTCTTGGTTAACTGGGTTTCACCGTCCAAGCGCAGAACACCATGTAACGTCAGACGATGATATCTTGCAGGTATTGTTTGTGGATATTTTGTCACACAGGTAAACTTCGTAAAGAACATAACTTTAATGCCAGAAGTATAACATCAGTCGGTTTTGTTTTCCTTGTGAGATGGAAGAAGGCTGTTCCCAGACATACGTTGCAACGTCAAACATATTCTAGTATGTGTGTTACTCGATTGATTTGGGAGGGGGGGGGGGGGGGGGACCAAACAGCGAGGTCATCGGACCCACCGGATTAGGGAAGGATGGGGAACGAAGACGGCCGTGCCCTTACAAAAGAACCATCCCCGCACTTGCCTCAAGCGATTAGGGAAATCACGGAAAACCTAAATCAGGATGGCCGGACACGGGTTTGAACCGCCGTTCTCCCGAATGCGAGTCCAGTGTGCCAACCACTGTGACCTCTCGCTCGGTCTGATAAGTGCAAGCATACGTAGCAGCTCATCGATAATTCAGCTACAGAAGTTTTTAGTTTTCAACGAGACTCGCATATCTCAAGAGGATTATATTTTTCGAGAAGCGATTTAGTTTCATTTTTATTCATAGTTGTCCTTTCATACAAACAGACACTTCGACGCAGCTTTTGCGCCTCGTATCTTACGTTAGCAGACGGAAAAACTTCACGAGAAGAGACTTATTTTAGTCGAACGCTAACAAGATTTATGGCAGGCGTAAGGTGAACTACTTGGGGGGGAAGGAGGCCCAAATTAAAAAATAGCCTAATGGTTGAGGTGACGAAGAGGAAATCCACGTTCGAGTTCAAGTTCGGTATAAAGTTTCAGTTGTCACTGCATATTTATTACGATCGCTGATTTGCCTTGTTTTTACTTGTATTTCGCAGAGGGGAAAGACACAATATGCCGAGAACTTGAACACTTCATTGGGCGCCAACTGTTGATATGAGGACACTGATGTGTGCTTTAGCTGCATTTTTACTGTTTCCTGTACATGTTATTCAGAGATCTACACTCCTGGAAATGGAAAAAAGAACACATTGACACCGGTGTGTCAGACCCACCATACTTGCTCCGGACACTGCGAGAGGGCTGTACAAGCAATGATCACACGCACGGCACGGCGGACACACCAGGAACCGCGGTGTTGGCCGTCGAATGGCGCTAGCTGCGCAGCATTTGTGCACCGCCGCCGTCAGTGTCAGCCAGTTTGCCGTGGCATACGGAGCTCCATCGCAGTCTTTAACACTGGTAGCATGCCGCGACAGCGTGGACGTGAACCGTATGTGCAGTTGAGGGACTTTGAGCGAGGGCGTATAGTGGGCATGCGGGAGGCCGGGTGGACGTACCGCCGAATTGCTCAACACGTGGGGCGTGAGGTCTCCACAGTACATCGATGTTGTCGCCAGTGGTCGGCGGAAGGTGCACGAGCCCGTCGACCTGGGACCGGACCGCAGCGACGCACGAATGCACGCCAAGACCGTAGGATCCTACGCAGTGCCGTAGGGGACCGCACCGCCACTTCCCAGCAAATTAGGGACACTGTTGCTCCTGGGGTATCGGCGAGGACCATTCGCAACCGTCTCCATGAAGCTGGGCTACGGTCCCGCACACCGTTAGGCCGTCTTCCGCTCACGCCCCAACATCGTGCAGCCCGCCTCCAGTGGTGTCGCGACAGGCGTGAATGGAGGGACGAATGGAGACGTGTCATCTTCAGCGATGAGAGTCGCTTCTGCCTTGGTGCCAATGATGGTCGTATGCGTGTTTGGCACCGTGCAGGTGAGCGCCACAATCAGGACTGCATACGACCGAGGCACACAGGGCCAACACCCGGCATCATGGTGTGGGGAGCGATCTCCTACACTGGCCGTACACCACTGGTGATCGTCGAGGGGACACTGAATAGTGCACGGTACATCCAAACCGTCATCGAACCCATCGTTCAACCATTCCTAGACCGGCAAGGGAACTTGCTGTTCCAACAGGACAATGCACGTCCGCATGTATCCCGTGCCACCCAACGTGCTCTAGAAGGTGTAAGTCAACTACCCTGGCCAGCAAGATCTCCGGATCTGTCCCCCATTGAGCATGTTTGGGACTGGATGAAGCGTCGTCTCACGCGGTCTGCACGTCCAGCACGAACGCTGGTCCAACTGAGGCGCCAGGTGGAAATGGCATGGCAAGCCGTTCCACAGGACTACATCCAGCATCTCTACGATCGTCTCCATGGGAGAATAGCAGCCTGCATTGCTGCGAAAGGTGGATATACACTGTACTAGTGCCGACATTGTGCATGCTCTGTTGCCTGTGTCTATGTGCCTGTGGTTCAAATGGCTCTGAGCACTATGGGACTCAACTGCTGAGGTCATTAGTCCCCTAGAACTTAGAACTAGTTAAACCTAACTAACCTAAGGACATCACAAACATCCATGCCCGAGGCAGGATTCGAACCTGCGACCGTAGCGGTCTTGCGGTTCCAGACTGCAGCGCCTTTAACCGCACGGCCACTTTGGCCGGCTATGTGCCTGTGGTTCTGTCAGTGTGATCATGTGATGTATCTGACCCCAGGAATGTGTCAGTAAAGTTTCCCCTTCCTGGGACAATGAATTCACGGTGTTCTTATTTCAATTTCCAGGAGTGTACATAATCCTGATAACTGAATGTTTAGTGTCTGCCATATCACCATATTTCTGATGCGTAACTACAGATATGAAGACTTGCACTGTAGGGGTGTCGGGATTAATGTTAAGAACTGAGGAAAGAATACGGCAATAAGCATAATTCTTTAAATAAGAGGCGTAAGTTTCATAACAAAGTAAAGTGTCGTAAAAGTGCAAAAATGTCAGTAAGAATCTTTGCCATTTTATCTTAATTTCTTGTTACCACAGTCTCATGCCATGCCTTTACTGACGTCTATCGTGTAAGTTAGTCTTGATTTACACTAAACTTGTAAGCGTCACTTACCTTGTAAGGTATATATTCTGCAGCTACTAATATAAGTTAGGTTATATTCTGCAGCTTCTAGTATCAGTTAGCTGATGTTATATTCGTGTAATCGTGATCGTTTCTTGGCATTTAATTGGCTTGTTAGATGGAACGAAAGAAAGTTAAAGTCTGAGATTATTAGAAGCGAGGGAGAAACTCTTAACGACCGAGAATGTGGAAGGGAATTCATCGTCGCTTCGTTTGAGAGTCCCGAAATTCACCTGCATCGACTTAAGGAAATTATGAAAAACTTTCGTCATGATGGATGGACAGGGAGTTGAACCCTCTTCTTCCCAAACACGAGTCTAGTGAGTGAACCACTGCGCCACCTCACTTACTCGTTGAGGTTCGATACATACGAATATAAATATATTGCTGTGCACCAAGTGTTAAGAAACGTTGTCAACACCGAGGCATAATCCTGTCAGCGTTGGACTTGTTTCTGTATTTCGTAACAAAACTAGTTAAAGAGATAACAGTTGTAGCACACTCGCCAGTGTAAATAAAATAATGTATCTCATCGTACCGCTGAAATTTACCGGCAATGTGCGAAAGGATCACTTTTCGGTAGCTAATACGATCGGCAGTGATGAAATTCACTGAATAACTGAATTACACTCTGGCTGAAACCTGGCAATGGATAAATCGGATCCGTCCAGATCGGCTTTGCGGGCCTGTCACTGATCAGCGACAATTATGCTTCACGGCGCGCAGTGCGCTTTCGGGCGCATTGTCTCCCTCACTCCGACAGTGTTCTTTTAGCGAATGTATCTGCCGGTAGCAAATCTGGTAGGTGAAAATAAACGGATTCTTAACGATACTCGTAATGTGTGCTTCGCCTGAAAATTAGATACCCGTTACAACTGTTCTAATTTCTGTTACATCGTGTACGACGGACGAAACGTGAAATACGGCCTGTTAATATATTCACTTACAACGCGTGATGAATCAAATAGAAATAGCAGGAGAAATGGTTGTCAAAATGTGCTCGGTGGTCCGTGTTGTGCAAAGACGTCTATTTAGCGCAGTGCCTCTGTGATTAAGACACTGGGCAGTTAGTGGACGAGGATACGAATCTTCGTCGCTATATCTTAATTTAGAGTAAATGTGGTAGATATTTCTCAAGAGATTCTCTTTGCTATTTTAAAGGCCTCAAACCCCTTTGGCTTTGAGATATCGGTCCGGCAACGTAACAGTGACAACCGTGGTTCGAGTCCCACCCCCAACACAGCATTGTGTTTTAAATGTGATGTGACTTTGTGGATCTTTCAGGCTGACGGAAAATATTTGTAAATATGTTCATATGTGTGAATATGTGATTATTATAAGTAAGTATAGCATCAATGTAGGAAGAATACATGTAAGCCGACAAAGAAACTGACGAAATGGCAGTTGAGTTTGCCAAATGCCAATTCCTAAAAACAGTAAAAAAAATTAATATTTAGGTTTGTAAACATACCTAAGAGGAATATAGGAAACATATTACGCTTCCATTCTCTGTAGAATATCGAAGACTGAGTGCTGAAAATTATTTCAACCGTAGACGGCCAACGTTATCTGATAAGCTAACTTGATTGCAACCAACGATGTGAATCTCTGCAGTCTAGCACGAGGTTTTTCATTACAAAGTAAGCAACAAAATTTCACAGATGTTACTAGCAAAATTCTGTACAGAGGTGTCCACGAACTGAAAATGTGTTTTTGCGTAGAACAACTATACAATACAAAGATCGCTGTTTATTGCCGAAACGCAATGACGCTTCTCAGATTATTTTGCGAGACTTTGAAACGAATGGATAAAAGTAGATACGGCGCGAGTGCCACGCACAAAAAAGATTAGGAGCGGCGAGTAGAAGCTGCAAGTCTGCTGGGACTTTTAATTAGTCAGAATTGTAGCATGCTTCGTAACACCCAGCAGTGAAGACACAGAACAAACGTTCTTGTGAGACTAAAGACGTGTTGAAGCGAATCCCATTAATTCTCTAAATGAATCCCTCGCCCGGATACTTAGGTTGCCTACCCGTTGCAGTTCCACCGCTATCTTTCTCCACAGAGACCGCAAAAATATACGGTTCTAGTATCTGAACATTCTAATAATTCATTGAATGACCAGTGGTAATAGAACAATCAGTGTTCGCTTCTTTTTTTTAGGCAATGAGAGCGAGTTTGCCGTTCATGTTAGATGTGCCGCTCTCGTATGGAGCGTTTGGCTTGCCCTATGTAACATTAAAGTTATCGGCATGGGATTTTATTTATTCGAACCACTCGTAGTAGCAAACCACACTACATAGTCCCAGTGAGAACTGAAGTCTTTGCTAGTAGACATAAAGTAACTTTCAATTGATGTTGCTTCACGCATTCCACTATTTTGAAAGTCTTTGACGATGTCTGATTTGCTTTCAACCGTAAGCTTATAAGGACAGATAATGTTTAGCCAGATGCATTCTCGCAAACTGATTGAACATTCAATTTTTTGTACCGCTTCAAAAATCACTCTGCCATGCCACACAAAGAACAGTAGCCAGTCAATCTGTTAGAAATGAAATTTGTTAAACGTACTCACAGTTAACTTTATGATGTCGATAAATTCTCATGCAGACTTGTTTACGAAGTCACACAGCTGAACCAAAGGACTGTGAAGTCCACAGAACAAATCATTTTATTATTTCCAGTGGTCGTGCTTTCAGATGTGTCAGCATTTACACAGTGTAATCAACAGTATACCGTGTGTTAGGCGTATGGGTACAGATATTTTAATAATTTTTTTGCACTCCGTCTTCAGGCCACGAGTGGCCTACCGGGACCATCCTACCGCCGTGCCATCCTCAGTGGAGGATGCGGATAGGAGGGGCGTGGGGTCAGCACACCGCTCTCCCGGTCGTTATGATGGTATTCTTGACCGAAGCCGCTACTATTCGGTCGAGTAGCTCCTCAATTGGCATCACCAGGCTGAGTGCACCCCGAAAAATGGCAACAGCGCATGGCAGCCTGGATGGTCACACATCCAAGTGCCGACCAAGTCCTACAGCGCTTAACTTCGGTGATCTCACGGGAACCGGTGTATCCACTGCGGCAAGGCCGTTGCCTATTGTAATAATTGGTACCTTAATATGTACCCACTTCAGTATGTTAGTTGTTTTTTCCCTGCATCTAAAAGTCTTCGCGCAAACTCATCGCATATTTACGACCTGATGTTTTCTTCACAGTCGTAACTGCGGCTTGAAGTGGACAGGCGCTGATAACCTCGACGCTGAGCGCCCGTAAGCTCCAGACACACACACACACACACACACACACACACACACGACGCGCGCGCTGGCGTGCGAAGTGGACTACGCCTATAAGTATATACTTTCAGTTTTCCATCCACAGATCCACATTTCAGTGGCTGACCTGCTGCCCAGGGGAAAACAAACATTGATGGCTTGCTTGTACCACGAGTACTTGGAGAACTAACGAACTTAAAAACATACTACTCACAGTAGCTACAATTATTAGTCTACAAATGAAGCAAATACTGATGTAACATACTTCAAACGCTGTCCTCAGTCATCAACAGAAATATCTGCACTTATTACCCCTACCGGCTTGTATATGGCAAAACTGAATTAAACTACTAACCATTAAAACTGTAACACCAGACATGATAGCTAATAATGAAATTTCGCATAATGTACATAGACAGTAAACTAAGAAGTGTACATGATTCAATTTTCAGCTGATATAAGGGTATACAGTGGGTGAAAATTAGTGCATTGAGCTGCCATCTCTGGAAACAAAAATCGCTATACGTCAGGTGATCATCGATTTGCACAGAACTTGAATGACATACGGGTACTTCGAGGACGACGGTTCAATCCCGCGTCTGGCCATCCTGATTTAGGTTATCCGTGATTTCCCTAAATCACTCCAGGCAAATGCCGGGATAGTTCCTTTGAAAGGACACGGCCGACTTCCTTCCCCGTCCTTCCCAGATCGGATAAGACCGATGACCTCGCTGTCTGGTCTCCTCCCCCAAAAACAACCCAACATATGGGTACTTCATTCAAGGCTACTTCCATTCTATACCAGAGTTCATCAGTCCTAACGGTTGGCGAGTACTGGCATGCCAGTATTTCGGCAATACATGGTCAGATGTTATTAGTAGGAGACAGAATTCGGGAACACAGTGGCGAGGGCAACAGCTGAACACGCCGTATCAAATAAGTCTGACCTTATTTGATACAGAGTGTGTTCAGCTGTTGCTCTTGCCAGTGTGTTCCCGAATTCTGTCTCCTAGTGATAACATCTGGCCATGCATTGCCGATATACTGCCATGTCACTACTCTGAAACCGTTACAACTGATGAACTCTGATACAGAATGGAAGCAGCCTTTAATGAAGTACCCATATGTCATCCGAGCTCTGTGCAAATCGATGTTCACCTGGAGTATACCGATTTTTGTTTCCAGAGATGGCAGCTCAATGTACTAATTTTCACCCAGTGTATAGCCTTATATCAGCTGAAAATTGAATCATGTACACTTCTTAGTTTACGGTCTATGTACATTATGTAAAATGTGCAACATGCGGCCTTGCGTTTTCCTGTTGAAAAATAGCATGACGGAGATCTCACAGACAGCTACAGCTGCCGAGCGTCACACATCAGAAGCTCAATTACTGTTGTCGAAAGTACTGGCTATGCGAGTAAGTCTTCATTATGCTGTGGGTCCATATGAAGACGGCAAATGCAATTTGACAATGTTCGTTCTCCAATGAGCTTCCACATTACCCATCCACTGTGCTGCTGTATGCAGAAATACGAATCATCTGAAAATACGCCGTAGTGCTACTCCTGTGTCCAGTCTTGTCTTCTCTGATGCTGTCCGTGTGAGCCAGTTGAGATCGTGCATTGTGTCGAGAATGGCCGTCCTGAACCCAGTGATTCCATAACCTCATGGCAACTGTAGGATCCCAACCATTGCGAACAATAATACTGGGCAACGATAAACCACATTCTTGATAGGCCACGATACTGCCACTGTCCAGTTCCGACAAGGGCTTGAAGACGTTCTTCCTCCTTTCACGACGCATGACACTATCTTCTCACAAACAACCAACATTCGGATGCGATTTCTCCCGCTGCGTAATCTTTCCTTATACAAGTCAGCTTGCCCTTTTCTCACATGATACCCTGCGAATTATGGATGAAGGGCAACAGGCAAATTCCATATTCTTAGATTTCCTGGAAGCACATGACACGGTGCCCCACAGCACACTGTTAAAGGGCCGTGCATAATGATTATGTTCCCAGATATTTGAGTTGCTTGAAGACTTCTTATGTAATAGAACATAATATTTTATCGTCGAAGGCGTGTTTTCATTAGAGACAAGGGTATCGTCGTGAGTGCCCCAAGGAAGTGTGATACGACCGCTCTTATACTCTGTATGCACAAATTATGGGACGGACAGAGTCAGCAGCTCCCCCTGCGGGTTCGGGGGTTAGAATAGGCCCGCGGTATTCCTGCCTGTCGTACGAGGCGACTAAAAGGAGTCTCAAACGTTTCGGCCTTATGTGATGGTCCCCTGTCGGGTTTGACCTCCATATCTCAAAATTTTTCCGAAGAGCGAGCCGATTGGGGAAGGGCGCCTTACTTGGTGCATTGTGTCCGTGTTGTGTTGAGAACTTTCGCCATCTTATTCGTCGTTGCATTGCAGTCTTGCCCGCTCTCCATCGCTTGGGCATGGATGCGCTCCTGCGTGCACTTTCTGCCAAGCACTGTGCAGGGCCATTTTCTGCACTGACGACGCCCATGGACCACATGTCACCTAACATCCAGCACGGTAGCCAGTCCGTTGTGGTGGGGCCGCCATGTACCCTTTTGGTTGTAGCCCCCTGACAACACAGGGATCGCTCTGCTAATGCCTGCGCCGTTCACTCCCCACGTATGCCAAGGAGTAGACGCCCATCTCCCTGGGGCATCAGGACTCCCGCCAATGGCCATCCTGCCAGGTGGCTATTGCTGTGGCTGGGTGGCGCCCGTGGAGAGGGCCCTTGGTCGGAGTGGGTGGCATCAGGGCGGATGACCCGCAATGAAGCGTGGTACATCATCTATCGCTGGTGGGCCTCCACCAGCAGTCTCTAAGCGATCGAGGTCTAACCTCAACGGGAAGAAATTTGATCAGAGATCGTTTCCCTCCCTAGCTACTCCATGGGAGGAACGTCTTGCTAAAGAAAGCAGTGGAGAATATTCACCCCGGTACCTCGTGTGTACGCGGGTTGATGGAGAATCGTTCATGTCGACCAAGCCCCAGTTTTTTGTGGAGCATTTAGAGGACAAGTTCGGGGAGGTGGAGGGCTTGTCCAAGATGCGCTCTGGTTCTGTGCTCATCAAAACGGCATCCTCTGCCCAGTCACGGAGGTTGCTCCATTGTGCCACGTTGGGGGATGTTTCCGTTAGCATCACGCCGCATAAGAGTCTCAACATGGTCCAGGGTATTATATTCCACAGGGATCTTCTTCTGCAGTCCGACGATGAATTACGCGCCAACCTCGAACGACGAGGTGTTCACTTCGTCCGGCGCGTCCATCGGGGTCCGAGGGATAATCAGGTAGCCACCGGTGCCTTCATCTTGGCCTTTGAGGGTGATGTCTTACCCGAAAAGGTTAAGGTGATGGTTTACCGTTGTGATGTGAAACCATATATCCCTCCTCCGATGCGGTGTTTTAAATGCTGGAAGTTCAGGCACATGTCATCTCGCTGTACTTCCAGCATCACGTGTCGGGATTGCGGACGTCCTTCGCATCCTGATACTCCATGTGCTCCGCCTCCCATCTGTGTTAACTGTGGAGAACGCCATTCCCCCTGCTCACCGGACTGTCGGATCTTCCAGAAGGAAAGGAAGATAATGGAATATAAGACCCTGGACCGCCTGACCTACACCGAGGCAAGGCGGAAATATGAGCGGCTACATCCCGTGCCCATGACATCCACCTATGCCGCTGCTGCAACAGCGGTCCGATCCTCTCCCGTGTCGTCACGTACTGTTGCCTCTCAGCTATGTCACAATGAACCGGCACCCTTGGTTGTGGGGGGCACTTCGCCCTCTGTTGCTCCATCTACTCCAGGAGCAATACCACCCCAACCATCGGGGACATTCGTCCCCCCTTCCCAGCCGGAGAAGCGTAGGGCTTCTTCGGCTACTCTAGCCAGGAAGGGGTCCCTTGGGGCCCTCCCTTACCAGGCTTTGCCCAGTGTCAAAGCGGACACCCGCAATGTTTTGAAACAACAACCGGTCGCTGGTCATAGGCCTTCACGGTCGTCGTCTGTCCCTGAGACTGACCCAGTGGGGCCCTCCCAGCCAGACCCTCCCAAGGCACAGCGTGCGAAGCAGTTGAAGAAAAAGGCTCCCAAGCATCCTGACATTGCGGTGGCACCTGTCCCACCGCAATCTTCAAACTCTGCGTCTGAGGACGAGGTGGAGATCCTGGCCTCCGCTGAGGACCTCGATCTCGCCAGTCCCTCCGACGCCATGGAAAGCACTGGCACAGGTGCTCACTTGGAGGCAGCAGGTGACCCAGCGGCGTAATCTGCCTTCCCCGTCCCGTACGCCTTTCCCAGCCATGGCCAATACCATCCTCCAGTGGAACTGCAGCGGTTTCTTCCACCATTTAGCTGAGCTCCGCCAACTTATCAGCCTTCGCCCTTTCTTCTGCATTTGTCTCCAGGAAACCTGGTTTCCAGCGATGCGAACCCCCGCCCTCCGTGGCTATCGGGGTTATTATAAGAACCGAGCAGCTTATGAAAGGGTGTCTGGTGGCGTCTGCATATATGTCCTTCACACTCTGCACAGCGAGTCTGTCCCTCTCCAGACGCCTTTAGAGGCTGTCGCTGTACGCGTGTGGACACCACAGGCTGTTACCGTCTGCAGTCTTTACATTCCACGGGATGGTGATGTCTCGCTGCATGTCCTGGCTGCACTGGTCGCCCAATTGCCGCCACCTTTCTTGCTATTGGGCGACTTCAACGCCCATAACCCTCTGTGGGGTGGGTCAGTGGCCACAGGTCGAGGCGCCATCGTTGAGCATTTATTGTCGCAGCTCGATCTCTCGCTGTTAAATGATGGTGCCTTCACACACTTCAGTGTGGCGCATGGCACCTACTCCGCCATTGACCTTTCCATCTGTAGCCATAGCCTCTTACCGTCTGTCCAGTGGAGTGTGCATGACGACCTGTGTGGTAGTGACCACTTTCCGCTCTTTTTGTCACTACCACAGCGTCACTCTTCTGGGCGCCCTAGCAGATGGGCTATGAATAAGGCTGACTGGGATTTGTTCTCCTCCACTGCCGCCTTTGAGCCTCTCTCTTCTGATGACATTGATGCGGTGGTTCAATCCGTCACCACCGGCATCGTTACTGCCGCCGCATCTGCCATTCCCCGTTCTTCTGGGTCCCCTCGGCGGAAGGCTGTGCCTTGGTGGTCGCCTGAGATCGCTGAAGCGATTAAAGAACGCCGGCGGGCGCTCCAGCGTCACAAGCGACATCCCTCCTTAGCCCACCTTATCGCCTTCAAACGGCTGCGTGCGCGGGCCCGCCTCCTCATCCGCCAAGGCAAGAAGGAGTGCTGGGAGCGGTATGTGTCCACCATTGGCCTCCATGTCACTCCCTCGCAGGTCTGGGCCAAGATTCGACGCGTCTACGGCTATCGGACCCCTGCCAGCGTCCCTGCGCTCTCACTGAATGGAGCCGTTTGTACTGACTCCGACGTCATTGCAAATCGCTTAGCAGAGCATTTTGCTATGAGATCCGCTTCTGCGAATTACCCCCAGGCCTTCCGCTCCATTAAAGAGCGGATGGAACGTCGGAGCCTTTCGTTTCGCACCAACCACCCGGAATCTTACAATGCTCCATTCAGTGAGTGGGAATTTCGCAGTGCCCTAGCTGCTTGCCCTGATGCCGCTCCTGGGCCAGATGGCATCCACTGTCAGATGCTGAAACACCTTTCAGTGGACTGCCAGCGGCGCCTTCTCGATCTTTACAACCGTCTTTGGGTCGAGTGGGAGTTTCCGTCGCAATGGCGGGAAGGCATTGTCATCCCCGTTTTGAAACCTGGAAAGACCCCTCTGGAGGTGGACAGCTACCGTCCCATTAGCGTCACCAACGTTCTTTGCAAGTTGCTTGAACGGATGGTGAGCCGGCGCTTGCATTGGGTACTGGAGTCTCGGGGACTTCTGGCTCCGTCTCAGGGTGAGTTCCGTAAAGGCCGCTCCGCCACCGACAATCTGGTGAGCCTGGAGTCGGCCATCCGTTCTGCCTTTGCCCGCCGTCAGCACCTGGTCGCTGTCTTTTTCGACATGCGGAAGGCGTACGATACGACATGGCGTCATCACATCCTTTCTACGCTTCATGGATGGGGTCTTCGGGGTCCTCTGCCGATTTTTATCCGCAATTTTGTGTCGTGTCGTACCTTCCGCGTGCAAGTCGCAGCCTCGTATAGTTCCTCCCACGTCCAGGAGAACGGTGTGCCACAGGGCTCTGTTTTAAGTGTCTGTCTGTTTTTAATAGCCATTAACGGGCTTGCTGCGGCCGTGGGAAATTCTGTCTCCGCTTCCCTGTATGCTGACGACTTCTGCCTTTACTACAGCTCTACTGGCATTGCAGCTGTTGAACGTCAGCTACAGGGCGCTATCCGTAAGGCGCAGTCTTGGGCTGTAGCGCATGGGTTTCAGTTTTCGGCAGCCAAGACCCGCGTTATGCATTTCTGCCGGCGCCGAACAGTCCATCCTGAGCCGCGGCTTTATCTTGCCGACGAACTCCTTGCTGTGGTGGCGACCCACAGGTTTTTGGGGGTGGTTTTCGATGCCCAGTTGACTTGGCTGCCTCATATCCGGCAGCTTAAACAGACGTGTTGGCGGCATCTAAACGCTCTGAGATGCTTGAGCCACACCCGCTGGGGCGCCGACCGCTCTACCCTGTTGCGGCTCTACCAGGCGTTAATCCAGTCCCGTCTGGATTATGGGAGCCTGGCTTATGGCTCAGCATCCCCATCTGCGTTACGGGTGCTGGACCCAATTCTCCACAGCGGGATACGCCTTGCCACTGGTGCTTTCCGCACCAGCCCTGTGGACAGCGTACTAGTGGAGGCAGGTGTACCTCCACTGCGGTTCCGACGCCAACGTTTGCTGGCCGCTTATGCTGCCTATGTTCTAAGCTCGCCCGGGCATCCAAACTGTCGTCTCCTGTTCCCGCGATCGGTCGTCCGTCTGCCAGAACGTCGGCCCCGGTCTGGTTGTACAATAGCGGTCCGCGTCAAAGAGCTCCTCTCTGGGCTTCAGGTTTTCACTGTTCCACCTCCTTTCCGGGCTACTTTGCATACACCCCCATGGTGTGTTCGTCGCCCTTGCCTTCGGCTCGACTTGGCACAGGGCCCGAAGGACTCAGTCCCTCCAGAGGCCTTCCGCCGCCGCTTTTATTCCATCCTGGCCACGTATCAGGGCTCTGGTATTGTTTACACTGACGGTTCGATGGTTGCTGGTCGTGTCGGGTATGCGCTCACTCTAGGGGACCGTTCCGAACAACGTTCCTTGCAGGATGGCTGCAGCGTTTACACTGCTGAACTGGTCGCCATCTTTCGTGCCCTAGAGTATATCCGCTCCTGCTCAGGTGAGTCCTTCGTTATCTGTAGCGATTCCCTGAGCGGTTTACGAGCTCTCGACCAGTGTTTCCCTCGTTCTCGTCTGGTGATGGCTATCCAAGAGTCTCTGCATACTCTTGCCCGTTGCGGCCGCTCTGTGGTCTTTGTGTGGACCCCCGGTCATGTCGGTATCCCGGGTAACGAACATGTTGACCGCCTGGCGAAAGAGGCCACCAGTAAGCCATCTCTGGACGTTGGCCTCCCAGAGACTGATTTGCGGGCAGTCTTCCGCCGCAAAATCTTGGCGCTATGGGACGATGAATGGCGCGAACTGACAATGCGCAATAAACTCCGTGCTGTCAAGGAGACGACGGCTGTGTGGCGGTCATCCCTGAGAGCCACTCGCAGGGACTCAGTAGTTCTTTGCCGGCTCCGCATTGGCCACTCCCGGCTGACACACAGTTATTTACTGCGCCGGGAGGACCCTCCTCTATGTCGCTGTGGGGCGGCTTTGACAGTGGCCCACATTTTGTTGGCCTGCCCCCTTTTAGCTGTGGTCAGGCAGACATTTGCGCTGCCTGTTACGCTCCCTGCCCTTTTAACAGACGACTCCACTATGGCTGACTTAGTTTTACGTTTTATTCGGGCAGGGGGATTTTATCATTTACTCTGAGTGTTTCTGTTTTATCTTATTGTTTTGTGTTGATTCTGGCCTTTGGCCTATGATTTTAAACTGATTTTTTAATGTGTTTCTAAGTGGTTGGCTTTTTCTTTTTTATTTCTATGGTCGGCCAACCACCGTCACACTCTGTGTGGTTTTAGTTCGTTTTGTCTTTTCTTTGTCTCAGTTTCTCTTGTTCTGTATCGTCTGTGATCTCTTCTGTTCCTCGTTTATATTCTCTGTGGGTGTTCTTTGTATTTGGAACAAGGGACCGATGACCGTAGCAGTCTGGTCCCTTTAATCCCCCAAACCAACCAACCAGTCAGCAGCTCTTTGTGGTGTACGGGAAGGTGTTGTCGTTGAGCGCCAGTACAGTATGACGAACACATTTTCTAGTTTGTGTGATGAATGGCAGCTTGCTCTAAATGTAGAAAAAAATGTAAGTTAGTGTAGATGAGTAGGAAAAGCAATCCCGTATTGTTCGATTACAGCACTGGTAATGTGCTGCTTGACACAGTAATGTGCTGCATAACACAGTCACGTCAGTTTAATATCCAGACGTAACATTGCAAAGGGATATGAAATGGAACGAGAACGGTAGAACGGAAGGCGAACAGTGGACTTCGGTTTAGTGGGAGTACTTTAGGAATGTGCATCTCATCTATAATGGAGACCGCGTATAGAACGCTAGTGTGATTCAGTCTTGAGTACTGTTCAAGTGTCTGGGATCCCCAACAGGTCTCACTAAAGGAAAAAACCGAAGCAATTCACAGGCCAACTGCTAGATTTGGTACCGGTAGTTTCGATTAACACGCGAATGGTACAGAGATCGTTCGTGAAATCAAGTGGGAATCCCTTGGGGTAGCGGCACTTTTTCAAAATACGACTGAGAAAATTTGGAGAACCAGCATCTGACGATGACTGCAGAATGATTCTACTCTCGCCAAAGTACATTTCGCGCAAGCATTATGAAGGTAAGAAATAAGATATTAGGGCTTGTACGGAGACATACAGACAGTCCCATACAACAATACCAATCGTCGTTATTTAGGTTCTATTTTTGTTATTATTATTTTTAAGCCCAAAAATAAAAATAAAACCTAAATAACGGTGATTGGTATTGTTGTATTGGATATTGACCAACCGTGGTCCCACACTCCAGCCAGAAGATGGAGTTAATTCATATACAGACAGTCGTTCACCTCTCGCTCCATTTTCGAATGGAACATTCCAACAGTTACAAAAACAACGATATCCGTACCTGACGGAAAATGGCTAGAAGAAATTAGTTCTTCTTTATGATGCGATCAGTGGTAATTAGTCTGGAGTTCCTTCATGTGACGCGTTTTGAAAGCTGCGAATGTCATATTAGTAATTGCAATTCAGTTTTAAGAAATTTACCCTGCAGCTATTTTGTGGTAATCTAGGAATGTTTACATGAGGACAATAAAGACCACTATGCCAGCATATGACCGAATCTGTTCCGGTACGTTTGAGGCTGACAGAAAAGCCAGATCAACAGGATGCAAATAAATTGGGCCTGGAATATTTTTGACGGGCAGAATTATCTTAGTGATGAGTCCCGCTTCAAAGTGAGCCACGATTACCAGCGAAGACGTGTGTGGAGATGCCACGAACTGCGGTGGGATACCAAACCTGACTGTCGCTCGGCATACGGCCCGACAACCAGGAGTGATGGTCCGGGGTGCCATTTATTTTCATACCAGCACCCCTTTGATTGACATCTGCGGCACCCTTACAGTGCAGCGGTACGTCGACGATATTCTACGCCACGTTTTGTTGCCCTTCTTGGCAGGACATACTGACAAGGGAACCTCCCCATCGCACCCCCCCCCCCCCCCCTCAGATTTAGTTATAAGTTGACACAGTGGATAGGCCTTGAAAAACTGAACACAGATCAATTGAGAAAACAAGAAGAAGTTGTGTGGAACAATGAAAAAAATAAGCAAAATATACAAACTGAGTAGTCCATGAGAAGCTAGGTAACATCAAGGATAACCTCAGCTTAGGAGCGCCGTGGTCCCGTCGTTAGCGTGAGCAACTGCGGAACGAGAGGTCCTTGGTTCAAGTCTCCCCTCCAGCGAAAAGTTTTTATTTATTTTGGCAAAGTTATGATCTGTCCATTCGTTCATTGACGTCTCTGTTCACTGTAATAAGTTTAGTGTCTGTGTTTTGCGACCGCACCGCAAAACCTTGGGATTAGTAGACGAAAGGACGTGCCTCTCCAATGGGAACCGAAAACATTTGATCGCAAGGTCATAGGTCAACCGATTCCTCCACAGGAAAACACGTGTGATATATTCTATACGACACTGGTGACGGCATGTGCGTCACATGACAGGAATATGTTGTCGACCCACCTAACTTGTACACTTGGCGAATGGGTAAAAACATTCTTCTACGTTGCCCGATTTAGGTTTTCTTGTGGATGTGATAATTACTCCCAAAAAAGTGATGAAAACATATGAGTTTGTCACATAAACTGCAACAAATGAATCCAACAGTTTCGCAGTCGCTCACTTTTCCCTGTGCTCTGTCAAAAACATATGTTTCAAATTTTTCCGTGTGTAGACCGTCAAATCTTGCCTATGGTCAAGCAAATCTGAACATGCCATGGAATTTTTGAGAGCGAAGTTGATTATGTGTGATGCCTGAACGTTGGTAATTGTCTGAAAATAAAAAATTAAACTTTTCGCTCGAAGGGAGACTTGAACCTAGGACCTCGCGTTCCGCAGCTGCTCACGCTAACCACGGGACCACGGCGCTCCTGATTTCAATTTATCGTTGATGTTGCATATCTTGCACATCGACTACTCGGTTTGTATATTTGGTTATTTTTTTATAGTTCCACACAACTTCTTCCTGTTTTCTCGATTGATCTGTGTTCAGTTTTTCAAGGCCTATCCACTGTGCCAACTTATAACTAAATCTGAGGGGGGTGCGATGAGGAGTTTCCCTTGTGAGATTACATTCCAGCAAGACAAGGCCGACCCGCACACGGCGAGAGTTTCTGTTGCCTTTCTTCGTGCGTGCCAAATCCTGCCTTGGCCAGTGAGGTCGTCGGATCTCTCCCAAAGGGAGAACGTTTCGAGAATTATGGGCAGGGCTCTCCAACCGGCTTGGTATTTTGACGATCTAACGCGACAATTGAACATAATTTGGCACGAAATCCCTCAGGAGGACATCCAACAACTCTATCAGTGAATGCCAAGCCGACTGTTTGCAGAAGGACCAGAGGTAGACCAACGTGTTATTGACTTCCTCAGTTTGAGAAGCACGTTATTTTGAATAAATCATCCAATTTTTACGAAACTGTAATCAGTTATTTGTCTGTACATGTAAATCAAATACACTCCTGGAAATGGAAAAAAGAACACATTGACACCGGTGTGTCAGACCCACCATACTTGCTCCGGACACTGCGAGAGGGCTGTACAAGCAATGATCACACGCACGGCACAGCGGACACACCAGGAACCGCGGTGTTGGCCGTCGAATGGCGCTAGCTGCGCAGCATTTGTGCACCGCCGCCGTCAGTGTCAGCCAGTTTGCCGTGGCATACGGAGCTCCATCGCAGTCTTTAACACTGGTAGCATGCCGCGACAGCGTCGACGTGAACCGTACGTGCAGTTGACGGACTTTGAGCGAGGGCGTATAGTGGGCATGCGGGAGGCCGCGTGGACGTACCGCCGAATTGCTCAACACGTGGGGCGTGAGGTCTCCACAGTACATCGATGTTGTCGCCAGTGGTCGGCGGAAGGTGCACGTGCCCGTCGACCTGGGACCGGACCGCAGCGACGCACGGATGCACGCCAAGACCGTAGGATCCTACGCAGTGCCGTAGGGGACCGCACCGCCACTTCCCAGCAAATTAGGGACACTGTTGCTCCTGGGGTATCGGCGAGGACCATTCGCAACCGTCTCCATGAAGCTGGGCTACGGTCCCGCACACCGTTAGGCCGTCTTCCGCTCACGCCCCAACATCGTGCAGCCCGCCTCCAGTGGTGTCGCGACAGGCGTGAATGGAGGGACGAATGGAGACGTGTCATCTTCAGCGATGAGAGTCGCTTCTGCCTTGGTGCCAATGATGGTCGTATGCGTGTTTGGCACCGTGCAGGTGAGCGCCACAATCAGGACTGCATACGACCGAGGCACACAGGGCCAACACCCGGCATCATGGTGTGGGGAGCGATCTCCTACACTGGCCGTACACCACTGGTGATCGTCGAGGGGACACTGAATAGTGCACGGTACATCCAAACCGTCATCGAACCCATCGTTCTACCATTCCTAGACCGGCAAGGGAACTTGCTGTTCCAACAGGACAATGCACGTCCGCATGTATCCCGTGCCACCCAACGTGCTCTAGAAGGTGTAAGTCAAATACCCTGGCCAGCAAGATCTCCGGATCTGTCCCCCATTGAGCATGTTTGGGACTGGATGAAGCGTCGTCTCACGCGGTCTGCACGTCCAGCACGAACGCTGGTCCAACTGAGGCGCCAGGTGGAAATGGCATGGCAAGCCGTTCCACAGGACTACATCCAGCATCTCTACGATCGTCTCCATGGGAGAATAGCAGCCTGCATTGCTGCGAAAGGTGGATATACACTGTACTAGTGCCGACATTGTGCATGCTCTGTTGCCTGTGTCTATGTGCCTGTGGTTCTGTCAGTGTGATCATGTGATGTATCTGACCCCAGGAATGTGTCAATAAAGTTTCCCCTTCCTGGGACAATGAATTCACGGTGTTCTTATTTCAATTTCCAGGAGTGTATATCGATTTGTGTCCCATTCGGATAATTCCTTCGTGGTGCGTAGTTTTTTCCCGTAGAGTGTGTTCAACTATCAGTACACTGCTGCACATGCAGAATTCTACGTACAGGGTCCCTATGGGATGCTTCCGTACCAGAGTGGCCAACTGTTTACCCAGCAACCGTGACGCATATTTATGGAAAAATGATGCTGACACTGAGTACAAGCGTTGGAATGAGAATATTCAAACAGGAACTGATGTGAACTGCCGATGTCGTTTTTAACGCTACGACTGAAATTAACCTCCTCGGTGACATTATTAATGGAGTTAATGGGTACTGTCACGTGTTTCATCTAGTTAATTGTGGTTATGTGGTCTCGACACATCATTAAAGCAGTTTTACGTTAAACTTAAGACTGTTGTAGCTCAATCCATATTTATTATGCGAAATGCTTTTACGCATTAGAAAATCTTAATTCTTTGCCCAACTTAGAGGATTATTTAGCAGTTTCAAGAAACAGACGCGAAGAGAACTCCAGAATACAGAGGAAAATCGTTGACGGCATGGGAAGGCAAACATAACCTTACGCAAGCTGACCAACGGAGAAAGGTTGACGTGTAAGGACTAACACAGGCACAGTCGACGGCCGGATCGATCCAAAGGCTGAGGCTGGGTCAGCTCTCTTCGAGCGTGGCGGCGGGGCGGCAGCACGTGAGCCGCGCCACGCCACGCCACACGGCACGACACGACACGACACGACACGAAAGCGCTCCGCATGCAGCTCCGAGTACACAGTGGCGCTGCTCCTTTTGGATATACGGCTTGTCAGAGACCATCAGTAGAAACTGAAGCACCGTTCGCTTTTACACCGACGTACGTACTCCGGCAGCCACTGTAAAGTACATGGTGGAGGGTACTTTGTAACATCATTAACTGAGACCAGTTCCATATTTCTTCAAGCTGTCAAGGAGAAAACTGTGTCAGCTGAACCCTTGGTGCATTGCCATACTGTTATCACAATACAATATCGAGTCGTGGTGTGTTCACAATAATAGATGTCTAAAATGGTTCAAATGGCTCTAAGCACTATGGGATTTAACACATGAGGTCATCAGTCCCCTAGACTTAGAACTACTTTTACCTAACTAACCTAAGGACATCACACACAGCCATGCCCGAGGCAGGATTCGAACCTGCGACCGTAGCAGCAGCGCATTTCCGGACTGTAGCGCCTAGAGCCGCTCGGTCACAGCGGCCGGCAATAGATATCTACGCGCAAGCATAGCACAGTTCCCACCCAATGTGTTTATGTTACTTTATAGCTGGTACCCATGAACACAATTGTCGCTGCGACACAGGGATCCAAACGTTAGAAATGACTGTCATTCTGGTTTAGTTTAGGGAAGGCAGCCCTTATCGTAGCGGAGTGACGTCAGTGTCAGTTATCGTCCACCAAAAGCAGCGTCTGGGTCTGTGTCTTCATCTGTGACGGACCTAAACACCGGACAGTTATAATTAAAGTGCAGCTACTCAAAGAGGTCCAGTGTGTACTGTAATTATAGTATGGAAGCGGAACTTGATAGATTTGCTAATGAATTTACGCTAAAAAGTTACTTCCAATTTTGGCCACCAGGTGCAAATCTGGCGCTGTGAGTGGAATAAAGACGTGTAGAAATGTTTCCGTATGTAATGGATTAGGAACGGGACGTGGGCAGAAAAAGATCAAACAAGTGAGCAAGGCATAATTTTCATTTTATTATTAACCGCTGCTTACACGGTTTGTTCAGTATGAGCACTGTAGACGTTGTAAAGGTGTTGTACAGTGTTAGATTCGCACCTGGTGGCCAAAATTGGAACTAATTTTTGTCTAGCAAAAACGGTTCAGCCTTAACGCATTAGCATATCTACGAAGTTTCACTGCCATACGATAATTACAGCCCATGCTTTACATCTGTGAATACCAGTTCTTTAATCATCATCTCCCAGTTCTTCCACCTTGAGACTGTTATAGCGTCCAGAGGACATTAATTATGACAACGTACGCCCTTATGCTGGTGCAGTAGTTGATCATTTCATACCAAAATCCTCAGCCATACATGCTGGCTGGCCTCTGTACTAAAAAAACTGAGTGGAAGGATCAACAAACGAACTTTAACGGATGTCATGCGACGTCCACGACGACCAAACACAACGATCAACAACGAACAAACTGTCAAAAAAAAGGGGTAACGTGTTTTCCTACCATGCAGTAGGCCCAAGTTCGATTCCCGGCTTGGTTGAAGACTTTCTCCGCCGGTGGACTGGGTGTCGGATTGTCCTCATTATACTTTCATCATCATCACCGACACGCAAGTTTCCAAATGTGGCGTCGACTGAATAAGACGTGCAACTTGGCGGCCGAACTTCCCCGGATGGGGCCTCCCGGCCAACAATACCAGACGATCATATTTTTTTATTTTTCGTAGTAACGATTCTCCATATTGTCATTACTTGTGCAGTATCAGCCAGACGTATCCGCTTTCGATAGTGCAAACATTATCGCTTTTCGAACATAAATTATTTTTCACTGCCTCTCTCTTTATGTTTTATTAGTTTCGCGTCGTGTGTAGTGTTCCGCGCTTTGAGCATATTTTGGGTTTTGTGCTATCTTGCAGGTCAGTGTAATGTTTCTGAGTTATCGTTACTTGTGATTTTTCCTAGATTCGTGAAAATTGATGCATTGGACTTACCCAGTCGGCAGTGATTGCTCTCGTATATTCCTTAGTCATCTGTTGCCTTAAAGCTACCCAACATCAGTGTTATTTCTATGTCATTGTATCAATAACTCTTTTAATTGGTTTGTCGTACCTTCCTAGTTGTAATAACACTGTTGCCCATTAAAACTGCAGCACCATGAAAACGACATCCAGCAACCGTCAGATTGGTACAAAGTATAGATACGTATGGATATACAAATTATGAGCATTTCAATGTAACCGCACAAAGTGTGTAGGACTGTTGCCCATTAAAACTGCAGCACCATGAAAACGACATCCAGCAACCGTCAGATTGGTACAAAGTATAGATACGTATGGATATACAAATTATGAGCATTTCAATGTAACCGCACAAAGTGTGTAGGAGTAACGTCATACACAATCTTTAAACAAGGAAAGACTGCATAATGGTTTCATATTCAGCCATCACATTTGAATATTGGTTGTTAGTGGGGAAATCGTTTGTGCCTCCTGTCCGGCACGCGTCAGCATTCGACAGAGTCAGGATCGTAGCCTTTCGAGACTGTGGTTTATCTTCCCGCGGAATTACTGCTCTCGTCGGTCGAGATCCTACGACTGACATGTGGATACAGAGTCTATGAGCTGAAGACGGCCGTATTCAACGGCATGCGGAATCCCGACTGCCCCACGTGACTAACGCCTGACAGGATAAAAATATTCTTCACTTGGTAGGGCAGTTTGTACAGCCACATCACGTACCACTAGCCAGCATCATTAGCAGAAAATCTCATACATCATCGTCATATGGGCCCAGTATCTAACGTGATTGGGTGCGTCCGCATTGGCAGGACAACCTCCGGTTGGCATGCGAGTAATCTGGACAGCAGGCGTGTTAGTGCCGATAGCTGTATCATATCTTGCAGGTCAGTGTAGTGTTTCAACATATGAGACAAGACCAAACGTTGTCCGTACTGTTCCCTTGGCCAGCACATTCCCCATATCTCTCATCCACTGAAAACTTCCACCCATGGGTTACCGAGAGACAGCCGCCATACCACTTGGCAGCCACTACAGTCGATGGACTCAGGCATGGATTTGAAGTAGACTGAATGACGTACCCGTATCTCAGATCTCCTCGATACCCATCCGAGTTAGAGTCATCGTTGCTGCCAGAAGGCGAAGTCTTCTGTAATAAATTTCACATCCTTTATACCACAAATTATCTTCAATTTAATCATGCATTCTTCCCGACCTATTATATACATACAGTCAGTAAAATTTCGTTGTTAGTCATTCTTTCTGTTGCTTTGAATATGATGGCCAGTTGCGTAGCTGTATCCAGTTACGTGAAACTCACTGTTGTGTAACTGTATTTGGTACGGCAGGCTACGTTTCTTCAGGATAAGTTAGATGTAACCAGTTAACGTTCTATATCGTGTTGACTCACAAATGTTTCACTGCAGTACTGTAGGTAAGAACCACTCTAGATAAACATGCAAGAAGCGTAAGCGGTGGCCAATCAGAACGCTCATATGTTACAGGCAGGAAAAATAATAATTATTATTATCTCCTACCTCATCTCCTACCTTCCAAATTCAAACTCTTCTGTGAAACTTGCAAGACAAGCACTCCTGAGAGAAAGTACATTACTTAGACATGACTTAGCCACAGCCTGAGGATTTTTTTCCAGAAAGCGATTCTCACTCTGAAACAGAGTATGCACCGATATAAAATGTCCCGGCAGATTAACACTGTGAGCGGGACTGGGACTCGAACTCCAGGACTGCTAGTCTTGCAAGTTTCGCGGGAGAGCTTCTCTGAAGTTTGGATGGTAGGAAGTGAGGTACTGGCGGAAGAAAAGCTGCGAGGATGGATTGTGAGTGGTGCTTGAGTACCTCAGTTGGTCGGTCTTCAGCAGTGGCAAGGTGAGCACGTCTTTTTTGCGTCTCGCCTGTTGTGCTGCTTGCGAGCGAGCGTGCACTTGTATACTTCCGCTTAGTGGCTTGTCGTCGTGCACGAATACATCATCATCATGGCGTTTTCCTATCACCAAGCGATGATTAAATTAATTTTTCCTTTGGATCATGAACGACCAAAAGCGTATGAAATGGAACGGTTTATAAGGGACGAAATGCGTCTCCCGTGGCAAGATGTTCTCGGAACTCATTTTTCGATCATTAGTACCACTGTTTACATAAAGCTGACGAATGAAGAGATGTGCACCGAGGTTGTGTGGCGCCATGCTAACGATCTCAAGTTCCGATACTCTGACGAGCGTATAGGGGCTGTCGTTGTTGATCACGTTGGGTTTGCCATCCGAACGTTGAGAGTTTTCGAACTACCGCTTGAGGTACCGCCGGACGTTGTGATGGTCGCCTTTAAACTGATGAAAAAGTCGTCAGTCAGGTTGCTGAAACGTGGATGACGTTCGGAACCAGCCGCGTCGTCAATGGTGTCTCTCAGATAAAAATTAATCTGAGGAAACACTTGCCTTCTTACATGGGTACTGCCGGCACCAGGGCTGTCGTCATGTATGATGGTCAGCTCCACACTTGTTTAAGTTGTGTCAAGAAAGCCCATGTGCGTTCTGAATGTCTCCGACGCAGACTGGTTCAGACGCGGATCGGAGATGTCATCTTCCCTGCGGCGACCGCTTTGTTACCTCTATCTTACGCGTCCGCGGCAGGGCTTCCTGCTGCTCCCAGTCTGATCGGTCGGCACCACTTGACTCCACTTGACGATGCGATGAACTTTTTGGCTGTCTTTCCCACACTGCCGCTGGAGGCAACACCAACGGACGATGGCCATCAGCAGATGGAAGCAGTTCGTCCTAATCAGATGGTTGTTGATCATGGAGCCTCAGCGACCTCCGATTTCCTGCCGTCCTCCATTCGACACGGAGCAACATATCAAAGCAATGGTCGCCGAGGAAACGGAAGAGACAGCGTAGTACCCCTTCCGATGACTGCTTCCATCGGATGTGTGCACAGGATACCAACCCTCCTACTAGTGAAGCGCTGTCCTCCCAACAACATGTGTTGCTGCTCACTGATATTTAAAGGAATTCTACACAGTAACTTCAGCTAACACATTTATTTATAGTGTCCATTACAGTTTCAGTCAGTCATATACACACGCTGCAGAGAGCAGCACAGTCTACAGTTTTGTACACAACACTAACAAATGGCATAAGATTCTCTTTTTCCGTCAGATCATCCCCACTCCTATATATTTCTAAGGGGGTGACCATCTGTACCGATTGACAAATCTTCATGCCATCCAGCTGTCGGAGAACGATGCTTCTTATTTTATCATATCGGCTGTGCCGCACCTCTTCTGCCACTGCTTTCTTCCACAAGTGCCGTGATGTGGTGTTCTCCTGAAGGAGGATGATTTCTCCAACTCCTGGTTTTCTTCTTGAGGGTTATCCCTTCACCTCGTGGTAGCTTCATAGCAACAGGAGTTACTTTTACATCTGCGCCAAATGTCCTCGTTGACCGTTTATGTTAGTCAGAACTCCTTGGCAGGATCCCTTCTAGTTGCTGGTTCAGGCCCACATGGAATGGTTACTTGTTTGCCTTCATTGAGGAAATGAGCTGGCGTCAATGCCGCATAACTTTCTGCTTAAATGATGAGTCTGCTTCTGCTCTTATCAAAATGGTATTTAGGTTCTCTTCAGCCACCTGAGAGCGACGAAGCACCTTCCTCAAGAGATAGATGACAGAGCGTATCATGTGTTCCCACCAGCCTCGTGATTCCATGGTGGGCATAGAAACACTGTATGCCAGAATGCTGGACTGTTTTGAAAACCCAGACAGTTATGTGTTGGCTGCATGGAACGTTGCGGCATTTTCTGCGTATATAGTACGTGACAGGCTTCTACGTTCTGCAAAGCTTTAAAAGCGTGGCCATCATAAATCTAACTTTAGACAAATCATTGAAAAGTCCATTTGAATCGCACGTGTTGTGGCAGACGTGAATACTGCCACGTACGACTTCTTGACCTAGTGGCCAATTTTAACATATAGTGGTCTAGCAAAATCAATTCCTGTTACTGCGTACTGTCTTGCACGTTCAGCTCCATCTAGTGGTAGTGGAACCTCCATTTCTTCATATCGACGACTGTGTATTATCTTGCAGGGCAGGCAAGAGTGGAGAACTCTCCAAACGGCTTGTCGCCCTCGCAAAATCCAAAATTCTTCACGTAGTTCCCCTAGTACGATGGTTACCCCGAGATGGTGCATTCTTACTTGCGTGTATCTGATAAGAGGTTACGTGAAATGATAGCTTCCGTCCAGTATAATTGGGTGCTTCTCTGAATTAGACACTGGAGCACATTGTAACCTACCACTGAGCCGAATCCCGCTATCCGACAGGAAAGGATTGTATCGAGCTATCTTTGAAGCTTTGGGTAGTGATTTTCCTTTACGCAATGCAGAGAGTTCAGTAGGGAACAGCTCCTCTTGAACTCTTTTGATCCAGTACGTTCAGGCGCTGTGTAACTCGAGAGCACTCAAACTACCTGTGATCCTAATTTTGATCTTCGTACTCTCAACACAACGAAGTACAAGGGCAGTTATGTGAAGTATCCGCTAGTAGGAGCTAAATATTGCAACGTTGAACAGGGGTTCGGTGATGGTGTTCACCGTAACATTTGTCGTGACTTTGGCATCTGGCATTAAGTTAGGTGGAGCTGGGTTATCCAGTGGCCACGACTGCCTGTGTACTGAAAGCCATGGTGGACCACACCATCAGATGTCAAGCGTTATTAGCAGGTCTGCCTCTAGTCCCTGTTTGAGATGATCTGTGGGATTTTGACCTCCTGGGCAGCGCCTCTATTGAATGGGCGTAGTGTACGTTAGTATTTCTGTCAGTCTATTGCAAATGAAGGTTTTCCGTTTGTTAGGATCATTTCGTATCCGCTCCAAGGTGATAGCTGAATCGCTCCTCAAAGTAGTCCAGTTTCCTGATAAAAGTAATGAAGGAGTTATGAAGCAACCAATGCAGAAAACAGTTCCAACCTAGGTAGAGTTGCTTTCTTGATTAGTGCCAACCCGTTCTTGCTGCAAACACTATGTGCTGTGTAGCCGACTTCAGTATTCGTCCGTACGTACAGAACAACACAATAGGCTCTTTCTGTTGCATCACAGAACACAAGCACGTCTGCAGAGTCCCTTGCGTCTGTCATACCTGTCCATGTATGAATGTGCAACGATGACAAGTGATGAAGCTTTGAAACCCAAGACTGCCAACTGCGTGCAAGATCTGTGGGCAAAATTTCCTCCCATGCAAGACTTCACAGCCACCTGTCTTGGACGACGAGCTTAGCAATAACCCCAATGGGTGTGACCAGACCAAGATGGTTATAAAACTGAGTAGCTGCTAGAAGAACGTTTCTCTTTGTTACCAGTTTGTTGCCCTTAAATTTTCCGCTCTCCTTTGATAGTCACTGGAGACGGAGTCTTCTTCTGTATTCCAATTGATTCCCAAGAACTGTGTTGTGAGCTTAGTTTCAAGGCATTTGGCATAGAATACTGCCTTAAGTTTCTTCGAATTAGTTGCTCATTTGGAAAATGGAAGTCTTATTTAGTGGAAGAGTACTGTAAGTTCCTGGAAAACAGTTGCAGCGTCCTCACAAAAAAAAAATTGTCCATGAATATAGAATTGTCATTGTTGACACTCATTGATATTTGTCACTATTTAGCGCTGTTACTCCCTTATCGCAACTGACAAAGGGAATGACCTTGGCGCAAGTCCAAATGGTAAACGTTTGAACCGATATATTGTCACGTCATCTGTGGTGGTGTAGGCACTATTCTCGGTTTGTTCAACGCGAGACCCTTTGGTCTAGTGAGATCTCTGTCTTGTTCACTGAAGGTCAACTGTAAGAAGAATTGGTCCACATCACAGACTAGTCCCATCGGAAACAAGGTTGTGAGTACATCTAGCAGTAAATTTTATCCTGTTTCGAGAGCGTTATTCGAGGATGGAGAGTCTGGTTCACATGATGATGCATCGAACACAATCCTGTACTTGATGCCTCCGCTGCTGCATTTCTTCACTATGTGGTCTGGCAGGTAAAATACGTTTCCAACAGTGTAGTAGGCAGGTGCAACTTTACCTAATCCCTCTTAATGTAATTTGACATGATCTTGCGATAAATGAGCTTCAGTTTTTCATTCCTTCACAACTCATTTTGTAAGGAACAGAAACGTGCTTCAGCAATAATGCGGTTACTGGAGGAAAGTATATGCTCCTTCCGGGGCAGGCATACAATTCTGCGGCAATTCATCATGCGCTATGTCTCTCGGAACTCTTACCAGACAGGGTGGTGCATGGGTGTCAATGCTAACTCTTGGTTCTCTGTTGTTCCAGTTGTTTCCAAGTTCCAAAAACGGCGCACTGACTCATCAGACGTCTCATTGCAGCTACCCTGAATGAAGTTGACGGTCACCTTGTCAGCACCAGTTCTGTTTTGACTAAGAACATATCTGAAGATTGTGAGTAGGAGTAGCAATGAATGTGATACTTTAAAGGATTGTTCCAAATTCACAGTTTTTCAATGATAAACTGCTCCAATCAGAACTTCAATAAGGCCGGACGTGGTGGCCGAACGGTTCTAGGTGCTTCAAAAAAATGGCTCTGAGCACTATGGGACTTAACTGCTGTGGTCATCAGTCCCCTAGAACTTAGAACTACTTAAACCTAACTAACCTAAGGACATCACACACATCCATGCCCGAGGCAGGATTCGAACCTGCGACCGTAGCGGCCACGCGGTTCCATCTAGGCGCTTCAGTCTGGAACCGCGCGACCGCTACGGTCGCAGTTTCGAATCCTGCCTCGGGCATGGATGTGTGTGATGTCCTTAGATTAGTTAGATTTAAGAAGTTCTAAGTTCTAGGGGACTGATGACTTGAGATGTTGAGTCCCATAGTGCTCAGAGCCATTTGAGAACTTCAATAGATAGATCTTCAGGGTCTCCTCTTCGATCTGCCATCTGTGTACCGTCCACCAAGGCCATGTCTCCTACATCTTGTGGTACTGTCGGCAGATGCGAGAATTTGGTACTGCTTTCAGAATCTGGCTTATGGCACTCAATGTAGGTAGTGTTGAGAGCCCGTGGACTGCTTAAAGTAGAAGCATTAAGGTTCTCCATAAAGTCAGTGTGGATTTATATAATCCTGTTCTTATTTCTACACTTGGATTTCAAAATTTGCTTCGTCTGCTCATATAGGTCAGCTGTAACAGGAATTCCATCGATCAGACCCTTGGGTTTTGCATCTAAATATCCACGGAATTGTATGTGCTTGTTCATAGGCTTCACCACTGGATTTTCATCTGTGGAGGCTGTGAACTGTTCCCAGAATCGTGGCCATGCTTCTGTGTCATCTAAGAACGGATGCAGTTTGATAGTGGGCTTTTTTATATACACGTATGGATACTGGTGAGGTTCAGAGGTTGGCAAATGCGTATCACCTGTATTTCTATCCTCAGAACGTGCTCCTTTCGCCTTTCGGATGGCGCGTTTGCTTTTGTTAGTGTAGTCTTCATAAACTTCAGTGTCGGAATCCTATCCCGTACTATCCAGCAGATCCTGCATCGAGTCAGTGAGTGTGAACAGCTCGTGTAAGGTTTACTGCAGGCGTCCTTGACCTTGACCGACTTCCTCTGGCGGCGTAGAAACATCGAACGTGTTCATCTGGCTCACGAAACGCGTGGCGTTCGAGCGTAAAGTAGTCAGCTTACGTCGCAATTTAGGCAGAGTGGCTGCTTCGTCGGCCATGACGTGTTTTGCTGGGTTGCCGCGGTGCTGCGTCTGTTTGTCACTCCGTAACGGGATGCCCGCCGTCGCTCAGAGATGGCTCTGCTGTGCAGTATTCGCCGGTAGCGACTCTTGACGAGAGCGCGTTCTTGCTAAAGGTGGCGTTGCTGTGTAGCAATACTTTAGCTGTCCCTTTTCTACTGTGCGAATATTACGCCAAATGCAAAATACTGCTCTTCCAGCAGCAAGGATATACCAAGTAACACCATATACCAACAGAATCAATTAGTAATGTTCTTGTGAGTATATTACAGCAATACCGCGACTTATCTGCGTGTGCTAAACGTGGCGTGGCGTGATCGTATTTTGAGATTTAAGTCGCTCAAAATCTGTTCTGTCGACGTTGAATCCTCTTGAACGTGTAGTAACACTTATTATCTTCATATGATCCCGGGTTTCGGCACCAAAATGTTGCTGCTCACTAGTATTTAAAGAAATACAACACTGTGACTTCAGCAAACAAATGTATTCCCAACGTCTATTAGAGTTTCAGTCAGTTGCACACACACGCTGCAGAGGGGCAGTCTACAGTTTCGTAAACAACTTCAACAATAGCATAAGGGTCTCTTATTCCCTAACACCCTTGCATCAGACGACGCGACGTCACACCCCCACCCCCCCCCCCCCCCCACCGTTTCTGGTCAGCATCCACCTACGGATACCGACCTCCCCCGCCTGCGTCTGATGCGATTGTCCCCTATTTGTGTCTGATGCTAAATGGGCCGCTTCTCTGATAATGATCAACTGAGCTGGTCTGGTGAGACGTCGTCTCCAAGGCGGACGAAGTTGATGCTGAGGATGGACGTTCTGGAGGTGTACAGGGTGATGGAACCCCCTTGGTGGTGTCGGCTCCCCTCCCATCACAGTGCCCTTCCACAGGTGCCTCACGGGGAGCTCCCCGTGCTTCACCAACTGACGGGTCATTTTCAGCGGCGCTAGCTGCCTTTCTCCAGCATCTCAACCTTGTGGACTCTTGGGAACATGTTGATTGTGATCATCCGGAGTTGAGTTTCACTAGCCATTCGTCCAGTCACCTCTATCGTGTTTATTTCTCCCGCGATATTGTCGGTGGGGTCATCTTATTGATGTGCTTTGTACCGCTACTCCACGTTCCCTATGTTTTTCTTGGTTCCTGGGGAAGAAACATGACGTACTGGGTATGCCAGTTGCGGCCCCTGCCCACTTTGTCCCCACCCTTCCCCGTGGCGGCCAGGAAGGTTCCATTACAAAAAAAAGTTGTCGCCGATTAAAGGAAAAACATAAACGCAGGTCCTGGAGGTCCCAGGTTCGATCCCGGACAGGGGCGGGAATTTTCCCTCGTTGCAGTACCTCCTGGATGACTCCAGGTTCACTTAGACTGCTATAAATGAGTACTGGCTCCCCAACCGCAGCCATCCTCCAATTCCTAGTGCCGCGGTGAAGAAAGACTACAGTATCTCAGATTTTGCCTTTTTACTTCAGATTTTAAAATTATTCCGTATTACACGTTTTTATTGCTTGTTTTATTACTTAGCCCTACTTCCGTGGCTGTATAAAACAAAAAAAAAAAAAAAAAAAAAAAAGGTTGGCAGACCTCTTGCCCACGAAAGACAAAGGTGCCGATTTCGAGTCCTTTAATAATAATAAATAATGATAATAAAAGTAATAATTACTGTTATTCATTGTTACGGGAAAGAAAAGTCTGTCATTACAGTAAAATGAAGTTTGTAACAACTCGAAATCCACAATAAGGTAGATTACGACATAAAATAAATGCTTGTAAATTGTGAGAGTGATTCCTACCAGGCGGTGGTTAGTGTCTGTGTTAAGAAGTCTGCAGATAAGGGCGGCAATGTGAATGTCGAGTTTCCTGGCTTTTGAAAGTTTGTGTATCTTTATGCGCTACTTGTTTCGTAATACATGATACGACATACGGCTTCCTGTCGAATGAAGCTTACTACTAGTTTTTTGGTAGCAAAGGTAACACCGGGCGTAGGGGAGATGCTGCTTTTCAGATTACATAAATAGCCACTAATTTCTGAAGAGCTCTGAGATTTTACATGTGCCGTGTTACAGGTTATAGAGAGATGACCTCTCGTTAGAACCGTTATGAGATTCAGGAGGTTTTGCTAGGAATGAGCGCTACTTGTAGTGAATAGCAGCTCCGTGTAAACGCACGCAAAAGAAGCGTATATCTACACTGTGCGTAAACAACCATTCAATGAAACTGCTTAAATATACCAGAAGGATCTTAATAAAAATATAAAACTGTATACTCGGTGGATCTTACAGGGAGAAAGACAACCTACAGACTGCTTCTCAGAGCAAAGGTCCTAACAAGATGTAGCTGACTAGTCCTCTTCGCAATATCAACTCTGTTTGACTGAAGAAACTGGGATAGCCAAATAAAGATGTTACATTGTTCACGAGTTTACGTAGTTTTTATCCAAGGTACAGACATTTACAGCAAACTCCAATAGTGTGTGACGCAGGAAAAGTAGTCCTGCTGCAGGTAAGGAGTTGGGTAGGGGGAATGGGGAAATTCAGAACTACGACAGCTATTTTCCTTTCTTTCAAGCTCCAGTCTTCGCCAAGTGTGAAGTCCTACTGGAGGGTTCCACCTGATTTCATGCTGCCCACATAACGTAGCTGCCATGCGTTTCCTGGACTGGGTTCTCTCTGATTTTCATCTCGTTGCTCACTTGAACCGTCACGCTTACAGCACAGCACAGCGGTACGGCGACGATACTGTACACCACGTTTCGTTACCCTTCATGGGAAACCTCCTGGGCTACTTTTCAGCAAGATAATGTCCACCCGCACACAGTGAGAGTTTCTACTGTTTGTCTTTGTGTTTGCAAGACCCTATCTTGGCCAATATGGTCACTGCATCTCTCCCCAACTGAGAAAGTTTGGAACATCATGGGCAGTGCCTTTCAACCAGCTCGAGATTTGGGCATCTAGCACGCCATTTGGACAGAATTTCGCATGATATTCCTCAGGAGGTCATCCAACAACTCTGCCAATCAATGCTAAACAAAGTAACTGCTTGTTTAAGGGCCAGAGATGGACGAAAGCGTTATTGTTGACTTCCTCAATCTGTGAAGCTCTTTCTCTTGAATAAATCATCCAGTTTACCTGAAAATGTAGTCATTTATTTGTCTGTGCATGTAAATCGCATAGACCGATCTCCGTCCTGTTCGGATAATTCCTTTGTGGTACGTCGTTTTTTCTCTTTGTGTTGGAGTGTACTACTATTAAAATTTTAGCAGCAGTAAAACATAGTCCACATGTCATTATAAGGCAGCGTACCAGAGGTATGTGTTTTCTTACATATACCGTATAGGCCAAGACTTTTTGTTACCATTTCTCTTGATGGCGGGACAGGTGTTTGCGATGCTTTTATATTATTATTAACTATTCGTGTTCCAGACATATTACTTAGCTGGAGTCCTTCTCGAGGGCTCTTTCCAAGACCACGGAAACTGTATGTAATGCCTTTTGTATTTGCTAAATGCTCATAGTGTCAAACAGGAAGACAACCGCCTAATACCGAAAGTAGTTGCCTGTGTGTTGCGACTTAATTGCACACAGTAACTATATAGCCTCGTCACAGGGCGAAATATGGTTAGACAACTTTCATTACAAAAATAAATGGCAACGCACATTAACAACAATTTATAATAATTTATATTACTTTCACATTACTTAAATGTATTGTGAGGATGGTGCGTGGCAATAGTTCATTGTTCATTTTCACCAATCTAACTCTGGTCTAGCTATGAATCCTGTGAACGATAACTACGATCACTTGCGAAATGTCCAGTTTGGCTCTCCGTGGCGGCCACTATGGATACGGTTCTGATGATTTGTAGCGCTACTCTTGACACTGAGCCGATACTAACTACTGAATGGAGCCGTGTGTCCACTTATATCCGCAATTGGTGAAAGGCTGTCCACTTTGGAACGACACCCCTCTGCAAATCTTAAGACAGATAAAGTAACACGACATATTAACAACTCCGTGGAAATGAAAGAAAGTTCAAGAGCATCTTGCCAGAGGTCTCCCAATCGTGCACAGTACACAAGACGTCACGTGGCGTCAGATCAGCGTGACTATAGCGCCAAATGGGGCTGGTCCCGCAACGCGAGGAAACTGAACGAACGGAAAAGACTATGTGTCAGTCAGCGAGCAGTTACGGTGCAGTGTTGTGTTCTCCATTACAACATGGTCCGGAGAGAACATCTGGATAACTTCACACGAGGAAAATAGTCGGGAAAATGGAATAAGGGCGACGAATGGAAGTGACTTCAGTGTAATTATTGTCTTTCAATAAGTGCCATTTATGTTCGACACATTGCGTATTTCTTTCATTTACCTTCTGTTCTCTCCTGTAGCAATTCTTTTCTATGTATGGTCCCAGTATCATCGGGCTATGTTAGTTGGTAGTGACACATCATCTGAAAGTTACTTTCGTTCTCAAGTTTTGTGCACCACCGTACTTGTGTGGCGTATGGCGGAAGCATAAAATAGTTCTCGCCTTGTACGCTCTCTGTTAGAGGCTGGCCTTAACTCAGTTGCACCTGAATAGGGCCGGCCGCGGTGGCCGTGCGGTTCTAGGCGCTCCAGTCCGGAGCCGCGCTGCTGCTACGGCCGCAGGTTCGAATCCTGCCTCGGGCATGGATGTGTGTGATGTCCTTAGGTTAGTTAGGTTTAAGTAGTTCTAAGTTCTAGGGGACTGATGACCACAGCAGTTGGGAGCCATAGTGCTCAGAGCCATTTGAACCTGAAAAGGAAGCAGCTCGGTGCTCTTGTTTGTATGGCTGTATTCCGCATCTTGCGGAGGACACAGCTTCGCCATTATAAAAACGAAATCGGTGTCACAATTCGGCTGCTATAAATGTTAAAAATTATTTTCTTCCGTCAAGAGGATTGTCCCTTTTTTCGCTATAACTTAGAGAAGACCAATATGCCCACTAGTTGTGGTTATATTTTAAGTGTCTTTCGTAGCTGTCTCACCCTGTCTGTATAACACAAAGACACCGACAGATCTCTGGGTACTATACAGGTGTATTGAGGAACAAATATAGGACAGAAACTTATGACTGGAAACTTCATCGCGGACAGAAAGCAGAAATGACATATTTACGTCGCTGGTTGGCACCGAATGCGTCCCCGCCTGTTACAAAACACTGCTCCCGCTCCGTCAGCCTGCAGACATTTTCGTGTCCAAGAAGCAGCCTCGCGGAAAGCGATTGCATCTCTGACTTCTCCGCTGTGTAACATCTCTCAGTGAGATTTGTTCCCCAAGACACAATACACACTCTGTAACCCCTTGAAGTTAGATGATATCGATTTGTTCGAACCTGTGTATTAGAGAGAGACAGAGAGAGAGAGAGAAAAAATTATCTAACAGTTTAAAAATTCTTCTCTTGCGTAGAAAGAGCTGCAAAGCATATATAAATTGAATTTTCACTAATTTTTATTGTGTAACAGCACCTTCAGCTCCCATTTTGTTGTTTTGGTGCCGCCTGGGTTAGCTAGTGTGACATACAGTTCTGTAGTGACATTTGCAGCCGTCGTCCTCTAATTTTTGGCTTCAAGCCTCTTCAGTGACCGTATGTCAAGATCACTTGACGCACACTTCCGTCCGCGTTGTGACTTTGCGGATAACTGTTTTCTGCTTTCCCTGAATGCGGTGTAATTCTTCGATATGGTGCGCCTTGCAGCACCAAGCACTCAGGTTCCCTTGGTTATGGAAGCACCCACCATAAAAGCACCAGCAATTTTCCAGCGTTCGAATTCTGTTAGCTCCGGCATAATGCAAACACAACTACACAGACTACAGTTCTGACCACGGCCGACACTGCTAACGTGTTGAGGACATTTCACAGGTGCCGTTCGTGCAGAAATACAGCAGCGCAGCCTGCATGCTTGGCTAGCACCTTCATTTATGTTCAAGCATGCATTTCTGGTGGCGATTCCACATGTTTGTCCAACCCCTGTACAATATATTGTATAGTAATGGTTATAATGTAAGACAACCAACATTTAGGATCACAAACTTTGTTTTACTAATTCTTTTGTCATCGAGTAACCCAGAAAGATTCATAAGGAAGCCCAGCATACTCTGAGCCACATAGTGTCACTAAAATTATCATTTTGAAATCATAACCTCACCCAACGCACTATTATTCATCCCATTAAAAGAACACACTGATCGCCTTGGAGCCCTGCAGACGATGTAATACTAGTACCAGTTGGCTGACGTAAGTCGTGGTACTGAAGTAGAGTGTATATGGCCACAACTGTATGGAATCAGTGTAGTAACATAGATCACGTAGAGACATGACAGAATGGCGAAAAGAGGGAATCGTGTTCTGACGTGCCCATAACCACACCGCGCATGAAGCCGCCAGATTTGCTGGTATATCAGCGCGGACAATCGACGATTGCCTCAAGGAATGGAGTCCTATTCGCAGCTATGTAGCACGGCGTACCAACGGTGGTCGTAAAAATAATCTAAACGACAGGGACTGGAGAAGAGCGTTACGAGTTGTTACTGACAATAGGCTTCAAATCGGACTTGAAAGGCAGCTATCAGCGAATGCAAGTACGTCTCAATCAGTTTCCGAGCGAATATTGCGAAGGATACTGCATACAATAGACATTTGCAGTTTTGTACCTCGCCAGAGGCCACGACTCACAATGACAAATAAAGCTGCACGTTCTCAGTGGTCCAACAATCAGAAACCTTACAGTAGCTGACTGGAGGCGCGTAATGTGCTCCAGAGGGTCGCAGTTTTCCCTCTTTTCATGCGATGAAAGACGTCCAGTGCACCGACTGTCAAACGAGGCATTTAAGCCCCAGTGCGTGGAGACTACATTTCAGGCCGGAGATGGTTCTTTGATGTTTTGGTGTGTTTTTCGTACCATGTCTTGGAGCCACTCATTTAGGTTACCGTGGACATCAACCAGAATGTTCATTTCAAGACACTCAGACAAGTGATGCCCTTTATTTATTATCATCATGGTCTGTATCTATCGGACACTCCCGCGTTCCAAGATAAAACAGTCGTGTACACGGGTTTTCAAAAATGGCTCTGAGCTCTATGGGACTTAATTTCTGAGGTCATCAGTCCCCTAGAACTTAGAATTACTTAAACCTAACTAACCTAAGGACATCACACACATCCATGCCCGAGGCAGGATTCGAACCTGAGACCGTAGCGGTAGCGCGGTTCCAGACTGTAGCGCCTATAACCGTTCGGCCACCCCGGCCGGCTTACACGGGTCCGTATGCATACCTTCATAGTTAGTTGAACACTCAGACATCACATCCAACTTCGACCGAGTTGCTACATCACATGACAATCCCATAGAAAATGTCTGGAGCAGCGGATGAAAAGTAGCAATCAACAACTGAGCAGTTTAGTAGCTCTGTGGGATTTAATCACCGAGGAATAGCTTCAGCTGGATATAGCATACCTGAAAAGAATTAAGAAAGTCGTAAGGAGTGATTAATTTTTTGACCAGTGTGCTTATTATCTGGTTAAATGTTCACCCGTAATCAATGTCTTGGCCTTTCTTCGACATCTGCGAGAAAATTTTAGCGTATCACATAAATACACACAATTATGAGGCAAAATATTATGACCACTACCCAAAACCAGTCTAAATATCGCCTGATGGCGTTGCGGGCACGTGACACGGAAAGGAAAATAAAGGCGCAGAGACGAATGGGTCAATCGTTCTACAGACGATATGGTCCACAAACAGGGAAATCCACGGGCGTAAACAACTCTGCCAAAGGGCACATTACTGTGGCCCAACTTCTGGGAACGAGCATCTCAGAAACCACTGATTTAATCAACTTTTCGTGTTCTGCTGTGTGAGCATCTATGAAAAGTGATCGAAGGACCGTCAGAGCACGAACAGGCGAAGAGGTGTTGGACTTCCGCGTCTCATAAAAGAAAGTTGGGGGTCGGAGGCTTGCCCGCTCTGTTATGCTGCGTTCACATTGCCGCCCGGGCCGGGCCGGGATGACGCGTACTGGCTCGGCTCGTGCCCAGCCAGCTCAGACCGGCGTGTTACGCATTCACATTGTGCGCCGCGCCGAGCCGGGACGGCGAAATGGGGGAAAATCCACTTCTCCGATTTTCACGTTTTAAAAATTCATAGCGGTATATAAGACTTCGCCACATCGTTTTATGAACTTATTTTTTCCTTAAAACCGTTACTTACGTCGTGAAAAAAGAAAAAGTCTACTTTTCGTTTCGCGTGATTTCTTAGCTTCGTAAAGCTTCGCAACCAATTTTGAAGAAAGTATGCTGCTAAAAAATCTGATTTTTGTACATGTGGTAGTGTAACATCTTAGCTTCGTATTGAATCATTTATCTTTCCATATTTCTTAACAGTCATTGTGAAAGGATGCTATTTGTCAACGTTGTGCACTTGATTTACAAATCTTGTAGTGAAAAAGTTATGTAGCGGGTAGCTTACTGTTAGATCCGTTTTAGACTATACATTGTTGGGAATGAAATGTAGCTAAAAGTACCAAAAAGTTTTTGAAATGATAATGATACTGATCACAAGTCACAAGTAATGCGAGTTATTCAGTGGCGTCCGTGCCGCGTCCGCAAGCCACGGAGTTCGCGCGGTTACAGCTTGGTTTAGTGTAGTCATATAATGCAGGACAGAAAAAAACTAATTACTAGTGATCAGTGCAGACCTAGTGTCGGTCCCTCGTATTATTTTAATGGTCTCATTGTCTACATAAATCCAAATGTATAAGAATTTTTCCTTCGGCTACTGGACAGTCATCTGCTATGCTTTTATAATTGGCCACACGTTGCATCACAAAAGATTTGGATCACTGGAGATTTGTGATATGTTTACTGCAGAAAGTGAAGCGCAATTCTGTAGTCTCGTTGTCTACTTTGACAGAAAAAATAATGGAGAGTTAGTGAAACTACTGTAGATCGACACAGATGTGCGTTTCTTCATTGTTTTTGTTCTTCCTCGGCGGGCTGCGCTGCACTGTCAAGGTAATCCCCACTCTTTGGCTAAATGGCTGTTAGCTGCCGGAGGCCAGATAAATAAATTAAAAAAAATCCCCACTCTTCGACAGCTGACAAGCAAGTCAGTAGAAAAAGCAGCTGCAGTCAACAATTGCTCGCCTTTAGCTAGTCTGTGCTGTCGTGTAGAACAATGTCTCCACTCTTTTATTGGTATTGTTTTGACTCTGCAGTAACTCGTCGAGTTTTGAAGTACAGAAGAACTAGGAGGTTATGGATTCATCCCATAAACAGCGACAGACATTTAGGAGAGTTTTTTTCTTTACATGAAGAACTTAAAAACCATCCTGAAAAATTGTATTCATATTACAGAATGAATCATAATACATTTCAGTATGTGCTGCAGAACATTACCGAGCGAGGTGGCGCAGTGGTTAGCACACTGGACTCGCCTTCGGAAGGACGACGGTTCAATCCCGCGTCCGGCCATCCTGATTTAGGTTTTCCGTGATTTCCCTATATCACTTCAGGCAAATGCCGGGATGGTTCCTTTGAAAGGGCACGGCCGATTTCCTTCCACATCCTTCCCTAACCCGAGCCTGTGCTCCGTCTCTAATGACCTCGTTGTCGATGGGACGTTAAACACTAATCTCCTCCTCCTCCTCCTGCAGAACATTCATGACAAAATTTCGAAACCGAACACAAATTTTCGCAGAAGTATAACAGCAGAAGAAAAATTGTGTATAACGATAAGGTAACATTCGTTAGTTCACACTTTTTGGTTTGCAGTAGAACTTTGTACAGCATTCACTACCTCCAATTAATTGTAGTCATGCTTTTGTATTTTAAATTTCACAAAAGCTTACCTCTGAGGGGAAGAGAGTTTATGGGACTCCTGAGAATCATTAGGAAGTAATTAGCTTCGTCATTTTGGGTAATGTCTTGCTGTGCCTTCAACGAAGAATCGCAGAAATACTCCTTCAGAATTTTCCAATTTTTTTCTTCTTTTTTTTTCTTCATGATGCAGCGCTTGGCAGTGGTGATGGTTCATCATGTGGAGCCAGTGATGACCTCACAGAATTCTTTTCATTACTATGTAAGATAGACAGATTGATAGGCGAAGAGTTTTGAGATAATGCCCTTGGACTCAGTGGTTCTATTTCCACTGATAAGGAACTGTGCATAGCTCTTGGAACTTAGGAAAATCATATGACAGAACAAAGCCCGAGTGGAATTGCATTTTAATTTACTATTCCCTGGATCACATGACTTTATTTTGCCAAGTTGTTGTTGTGGTCTTCAGTCCTGAGACTGGTTTGATGCAGCTCTCCATGCTACTCTATCCTGTGCAAGCTTCTTCATCTCCCAGTAACTACTCCAACCTATATCCTTCTGAATCTGCTTAGTGTATTCATCTCTTGGTCTCCCTCTGCGATTTTTACCCTCCACGCTGCCCTCCAATACTAAATTGGTGATCCCTTGATGCCTCAGAAATGTCCTACCAACCGATCCCATCTTCTAGTCAAGTTGTGCCACAAACTTCTCTTCTCCCCAATCCTATTCAATACTTCCTCATTAGTTATGTGATCTACCCATCTAATTTTCAGCATTCTTCTGTAGCACCACATTTCGAAAGCTTCTATTCTCTTCTTGTTCAAACTATTTATCGTCCATGCTTCACTTGCATACATGGCTACACTTCATACGAATACTTTCAGAAACGACTTCCTGACACTTAAATCTATACTCGATGTTAACAAATTTCTCTTCTTCAGAAACGCTTTCCTTGCCATTGCCAGTCCACATTTTATATCCTCTCTACTTCGACCATCATCAGTTATTTTGCTCCCCAAATAGCAAAACTCCTTTACTACTTTAAGTGTCTCATTTCCTAATCTAATTCCCTCAGCATCACCCGAGTTAATTAGACTACATTCCATTATCCTCGTTTTGCTATTGTTGATGTTCATCTTATATCCTCCTTTCAAGACACTATCCATTCCATTCAACTGCTCTTCCAAGTCTCTGACAGAATTACAATGTCATCGGCGAACCTCAAAGTTTTTATTTCTTCTCCATGGATTTTAATACCTACTCCGAATTTTTCTTTTGTTTCCTTCACTGCTTGCTCAATATACAGATTGAATAACATCGGGGAGAGACTAAAACCCTGTCTAACTCCCTTCCCAACCACTCCTTCCCTTTCATGTCCCTCGACTCTTATAACTGCCATCTGGTTTCTGTACAAATTGTAAACAGCCTTTCGCTCCCTGTATTTTACCTCTACCACCTTCAGAATTTGAAAGAGCGTATTCTAGTCAACATTGTTAAAAGCTTTCTCTAAGTCTACAAATGCTAGAAACGTAGGTTTGCCTTTCCTTAATCTAGCTTCTAAGATAAGTCGTAGGGTCAGTATTGCCTCACGTGTCCCAACATTTCTACGGAATCCGAACTGATCTTCCCCGAGGTCGGCTTCTACCAGTTTTTCCATTCGTCTGTAAAGAATTCGCGTTAGTATTTTGCAGCTGTGACTTATTAAACTGATAGTTCAGTAATTTTCACATTTGTCAACACCTGCTTTCTTTGGGATTGGAATAATTATATTCTTCTTGAAGTCTGAAGGTATTTCGCCTGTCTCATACATTTTGCTCACCAGATGGCAGAGTTTTGTCAGGACTGGCTCTCCCAAGGCTGTCAGTAGTTCTAATGGAATGTTGTCTACTCCCGGGGCCTTGCCAAGCTATACAAGTTATTCCCTGTGACTGTCTCTCAGGTCTTTGTATTTCGATTTCATTGTTTTAATTGAAAGAATATAGAAGGGTGCAAGAAAATGTCTCTTTAATTATTTATTGTTGTATAACTGTGAAATGACATTGACTAAGTAAATATCTACTGTGCAAACAAAACTGTAAAAACTTCGCCCAACACCACACTTGAGTAACACATTTTACGATTTTTTCTCAGGTATCTGTCCACTGGCGTCTCCTTTCATGCATTAGCATCGTCATTCCGAATAGGAGTGTCCACCGCATCAGTGGTGGTGAAAGACGTTTGTGTGGCCATATGGGAGTCACTTGCTCCCATTCATTTACCAAGGCCAACTGTTTCTCGATTTAAAGAAATTGCCAGTGAAATGCATACGAGATGGGGATTTCCAAACTGTGTTGGATGTATAGACGGGAAGCACGTAGGTGTCCAATGTCCTAAACTTTCAGGCAGCATGTTTTACAATTGCAAATTACGAATTTATAGCTGTAGATGTTGCTGCCTACGGCAAACAGTCTGATGCAGGCGTGTTTAAAGAAAGTATGTTATATAAGAAACTTAAAAATGGGGAGCTGTTATTACCGCCACCAACAAGACTTGAAGGAATGTGTCAGAAACTACCGTACGTCATTTTGAGAGATGAAGCTTAACCCTTATTAGAGAATTTGATGAGACCCTTTCCTCGCAGAAATTTGGACAACGAGAAGCTTCTATAGAATGATATGCATTCCAGAGCAAGAAAAGTTGTTGAATGTGCATTTGGTATACTGACCAATAAATGGAGACTACTGAGGAAGGAAATTGAAACATCCATTGACGTAGCTGATCACATAGTCAAGTGCATTTGTCTACTTCATAATATTGTGATTGACAGAGAAGGATGCAATGTTGAAGCTGAGAAGTTTTGTAACAATGCTGATATGCAGACAGCTGGTGCCACATTCAACAGAAATTCCACATTACATTCGAAAACTGTCAGGAACACTTTTCTTGAATATTTCGTTAAAAATGCAACTTAAAATAATTAAAATACCTTTCAAAAATAAATTTTGGAATTGAAAGTACTTAGTACTTTTGTGTATCTCATTTCACTGTAAATAAAACAAATAAAATCATAAAGGAAAATAATTTATACTTGTGTGTACTGTCTGAAACACACTCCTTGGTAACTTCGTTCCATAATCTGGAAACTGCATCATTACTGTCATACTAGCCGAATTTCTGATACCAAATTGATGGACACAAGTTAATGTCATGTATATGTTATTCTCCATTCATTAAAGTAAGAACATCGCAAAAAGATGTCACAGACAACAGCTTATAGTAACGTGCCACAGCATGACTTTACAATGCATTGTCATCTGGTAGGGACACATTTCCGTCCCTCAGTGACACTCATATCTGTCTCAGTTTACAAGTAAATGCGAACTATTCAGTGGCGGCAGTGCCGCAATCGCTGGCAAGCTATTGTTGTAAATGCACGTAAATACGGTAGATTAAATAAATGAAATAAAAATAATTTCGCATGTATAATTATAATAGACGTAATTTTTCCTCACTGATTGTGAAATGTGAGGTAACATCTTAAAATAAAAGACGTGTGCAGTCACACTTGTGATGAGAGCAGAAGGGAGACGTGTGATGCGTGTACTGCAGAAGCTGTAGTGCTGCTCCACAGGCTCGCGCCTGCGGTCGGCTCGCGCTGGCAATATTAAACACTCGGGATGTCGCCGGCTCGGCTCCGGGAGGCTCACGCCGTGTCGGCGCGGCCCGGCCGCCAGTGTGAACACCGCAATGCAAAACCATGTGTTTGATATCAAAGCGGAGGTCGGCTCGGCCCGGCCGACAGTGTGAACGCAGCCTGAGGCTGCGTTCACACTGCCGGCCGGGCCGGGCCGGGCTGACGCGTACTGGCTCGGCTCGTGCCTATCCTGCTCAGGCCGACGAGTAGTGTATTCACACTGCGCGCCGCGCCGAGCCGGGTCGGCGAAATGGGGGAAAATCCACTTCTCCGATTTTCTTGTTCTAAAAATTCTTAGCGGCATATAAGACTACGCCACATCGTTTTATGAACTCATTTTTTCCTAAAAAGCGTTACTTACGTCGTGAAAAAAGAAAAAGTCTACTTTTCGTTTCGCGTGATTTCTTAGTTTCGTAACGCTTCCCAACTGATTTTGAAGAAAGTATGCGGCTAAAAAATCTGATTTTTGTACACGTGCTAGTGTAACATCTTAGCTTCGTATTGAATCATTTATCTTTTCATATTTCTTAACAGTCATTGTGAAATGATGCTATTTGTCAACGTTGTGCACTTGATTTACAAATCTTGTAGTGAAAAAGTTATGTAGCGGGTAGCTTACTGTTAGATGCGTTTTACACCATATATTGTTGCGAATGAAATGTAGCTAAAAGTACCAAAAAGTTTTTGAAATGATAATGACACTGATATCTGTCTCTGGTCACAAGGAATGCGAGATATTCAGTGGCGTCAGTGCCGCGTCCGCAAGCCACGGAGTTCGAGCGGTTACAGCTTGGTTTAATGTAGTCATATAATGCAGGACAGAAAAAAACTAATTACTAGTGATCAGTGGTGTAAAACTAATCACAAAAACAAACTGGAGATTTGTGATACGTTTACTGCAGAAACTGAAGCGCAATTCTGTAGTCTCGTTGTCTACTTTGACAGAAAAAATAATGGAGAGTTAATGAAACTACTGTACATCGACACAGATGTGCGTTTCATTGTTCTTCATTGTTTTTTTTTTTTTCTTCCTTGGCGGGCTGCGCTGCACTGTCAAGGTAATACCCACTCTTTGGCTAAATGGATGTCAGCTGCCGGAGGCCAAATAAATAAATTTTAAAAAATCCCCACCCTTCGACAGCTGACAAGCAAGTCAGTAGAAAACGCAGCTGCAGCCAACAGCTGCTCGCCTTTACCTAGTCTGTGCTGTGTAGAACAATGTCTTCACTCTTTTATTGGTATTGTTTTGACTCTGCATTTAGGAGAGTTTTTCTCTTTATATGAAGAACTTAAAAACTATCCTGAAAATTTTTATTCAAACTACAGAATGAATCATCATACATTTCAGTATGTGCTGCAGAACATTCAAGACAAAATTTCTAAACAGAACACAAATTTTCGCAGAAGTATAACAGCAGAAGAAAAATTGTGTATAACGATAAGGTAAGATTCGTTAGTACACACTTTTTGGTTTGCAGTAGAACTTTGTACAGCATTCGCTACCTCCAGTTAATTGTAGTCATGCTTTTGTATTTTAAATTTCACAAACACTAACCTCTGAGGGGAAGAGAGTTTATGGGACTCCTGAGAATCATTAGGAAGTAATTAGCTTCGTCATTTTGGGTAATGTCTTGCTGTGCCTTCAACGAAGAATCGCAGAAATACTCCTTCAGAATTTTCCAACTTTTTTCTTCTTTTTTCTTCATGATGCAGCGCTTGGCAGTGGTGATGGTTCATCATGTGGAGCCACTGATGACCTCACAGAATTCTTTTCATTACCTTGTAAGATAGACAGATTGATAGGCGAAGAGTTTTGAGATAATCCCCTTTGACTCAGTGGTTCTATCTCCACTGATAAGGAACTGCCACAGCATGACTTTACAATGCATTATCATCTGGTAGGGACACCTTTCCGTCCCTCAGTGACACTCATATCTGTCTCCGTTTACAAGTAAATGCGAACTATTCAGTGGCGGCAATGCCGCGATCGCTGGCAAGCTATTGTTGTAAATGCATGCAAATACGGTAGATTAAATAAATGAAATAAAAGTAATTTCGCATGTATCATCATAATAAACGTAATTTTTCCTCACTGATTGTGAAATGTGAGGTAACATCTTAAAATAAGACGTGTGCAGTCACACTTGTGAAGAAAGCAAAAGGGAGACGTGTGATGCGTGTACTGCAGAAGCTGTAGTGCTGCTCCACAGGCTCGCGCCTGCGGTCGGCTCGCGCCGGCAATATTAAACACTCCGAATGTCGTCGGCTCGGCTCCGGGAGGCTCACGCCGTGTCGGCGCGGCCCGGCCGCCGGTGTGAACACCGCAATTCAAAACCATGTGTTTGATATCGAAGCGGGCGGCGGCCCGGCCAGGCTCGGCTCGGCCCGGCCGGCAGTGTGAACGCAGCCTAAGCAGGGTAGGCGTCGATCTGCGGCAGACCTCACAAGAGAGCACAATGGTGGTGCAGGCGGAAGTGTTTCGGAACACACTGTATAGCACACATTGTTCAACACAAGGCTCCGAAGCACATGTGATGCCACGATTACGGTTGCAGTGGGCATGGAATCGTCGAGAGTGGATCAATGAAAACGTGGTCCCTGGTCGGATGAATGATGTTTCTTGTTACACCAGGTCGTTAGTCGTCTAAAGGTACGCCATAAAACGACAGACTGAAGATGCTAACTCGTGCTATTTCTCGCCATATTGGGATGTCGCTAAGCAAGATCGAAAGCTACACTCCTGGAAATGGAGAAAGGAACACATTGACACCGGTGCGTCAGACCCACCATACTTGCTCCGGACACTGCGAGAGGGCTGTACAAGCAATGATCACACGCACGGCACAGCGGACACACCAGGAACCGCGGTGTTGGCCGTCGAATGGCGCTAGCTGCGCAGCATTTGTGCACCGCCGCCGTCAGTGTCAGCCAGTTTGCCGTGGCATACGGAGCTCCATCGCAGTCTTTAACACTGGTAGCATGCCGCGACAGCGTGGACGTGAACCGTATGTGCAGTTGACGGACTTTGAGCGAGGGCGTATAGTGGACATGCGGGAGGCCGGGTGGACGTACCGCCGAATTGCTCAACACGTGGGGCGTGAGGTCTCCACAGTACATCGATGTTGTCGCCAGTGGTCGGCGGAAGGTGCACGTGCCCGTCGACCTGGGACCGGACCGCAGCGACGCATGGATGCACGCCAAGACCGTAGGATCCTACGCAGTGCCGTAGGGGACCGCACCGCCACTTCCCAGCAAATTAGGGACACTGTTGCTCCTGGGGTATCGGCGAGGACCATTCGCAACTGTCTCCATGAAGCTGGGCTACGGTCCCGCACACCGTTAGGCCGTCTTCCGCTCACGCCCCAACATCGTGCAGCCCGCCTCCAGTGGTGTCGCGACAGGCGTGAATGGAGGGACGAATGGAGACGTGTCGTCTTCAGCGATGAGAGTCGCTTCTGCCTTGGTGCCAATGATGGTCGTATGCGTGTTTGGCGCCGTGCAGGTGAGCGCCACAATCAGGACTGCATACGACCGAGGCACACAGGGCCAACACCCGGCATCATGGTGTGGGGAGCGGTCTCCTACACTGGCCGTACACCACTGGTGATCGTCGAGGAGACACTGAATAGTGCACGGTACATCCAAACCGTCATCGAACCCATCGTTCTACCATTCCTAGACCGGCAAGGGAACTTGCTGTTCCAACAGGACAATGCACGTCCGCATGTATCCCGTGCCACCCAACGTGCTCTAGAAGGTGTAAGTCAGCTACCCTGGCCAGCAAGATCTCCGGATCTGTCCCCCATTGAGCATGTTTGGGACCGGATGAAGCGTCGTCTCACGCGGTCTGCACGTCCAGCACGTCCAGCACGAACGCTGGTCCAACTGAGGCGCCAGGTGGAAATGGCATGGCAAGCCGTTCCACAGGACTACATCCAGCATCTCTACGATCGTCTCCATGGGAGAATAGCAGCCTGCATTGCTGCGAAAGGTGGATATACACTGTACTAGTGCCGACATTGTGCATGCTCTGTTGCCTGTGTCTATGTGCCTGTGGTTCTGTCAGTGTGATCATGTGATGTATCTGACCCCAGGAATGTGTCAATAAAGTTTCCCCTTCCTGGGACAATGAATTCACGGTGTTCTTATTTCAATATCCAGGAGTGTATTCTCCGTAGTAGAAAGTGTATCTGTGACCACTTCATACCAACTATAGTGGGCCTTTGTCATATACATATACCCAGATGAAGAGCCAATTCAGAGTGGGCTGTCTCCGGCGTTCTGGACATTGTGTGAGTTGCTCCATGATGTTTTCATACATTCAGAGCGTTGGGTGTCGAAGTATGTTTTGTCCTATAGAACTTACTTCGAGATAGTAGTAGTATATATGGTCGAAACAATCAGTTGCAAACTTCAAGTCAATGTGCTGAGTCAAGTATCGGGTGGACCATCATAGTTCCGTAATTATCCATTACTCTATGTTTTGCAATACCTAATAAGCTTTTCTTAGGCTGCTTTGTCATGTACGCTCAGAATGTGTAGTCCCAGACAACCATTGTTCAGGGTTGTAGCAGTGACGACAAATTGTGCTTTAAAACAGTTCATATGCCAAATGTGCCAAACCGTCATTAACAAAAGCCCCCTCGCAAGACTTTTGAGTAAAAGTAATACCACAGCAGTACGCTGGAATCTAGTAAATCCGTAGTTGTCCAGAAATAATCCCTTTTGCAACCGATGGAAGACAGTGGGAAGGCTATTTCGATTCTGAATCAAATTTTGACCATAACTTTTGGTAAACCTGACCTTTGAGCTTACCACTTTGCGGCATCATCACGAGAGTCCCCTCCCCTTTCCCCTTCCCATACCATTCCCTGTCTGCAAGGATACACCCCATTCGACATGACCACTCTTAAAATCTAAACGTAACAAGATGGCTGACAGCCCATTAGAGTGTTTCCTACGGCGTGGATAGGGGACTTAAAGAGAAAGTTCAGAAAATAACAGATTCTACCACGATAGGCACATTTGTAGGTCTCCCAACTACACCTCAGCATTTCTTCGCCAGATAATATGCCGTGTCAACTTGTCCAGTCACATTTCTCAACCCTCCCTTCTCCCAGTTATCTCCCACTCCACATGATTGCCACGTCAGTTTACGGAACTTAGTTCCAGTCTACGCTGTAGCCACCCTCCTCCTTTTTAGACATGGCCCTCCCTCTCCGCTTGAAATTGCTAAGGGTCTATCTCAAGAATTGAACCAAGGCTCAATTTAGCTCGAGAGGTACGTTCTGATGAGTGTACGATTCTAAAATGGTCATACAATTAGCTGACTTCTGTCGCATTTGAGCTCCTTAAGGATGTAGTGCACAGAGGTTGAGTGTGAAGATTGAACCTTTTAATTTCGTGCATCGTATGTGTAGTCCTGAGGCGATCTGCGCGTTATACTTAAGATTTTGGATTTGTATCTCTTGACCATACGAATCTTCCTCGTTAGACACGAGGGATCTTCTTGGACCTGACGGAGTGTCAAGAACTAAAACTCCAATGGTTCGCTTTTTGAGCGTGCGTTTCTAATTGGCTGATGCTTTTTGCTTTGGCTTGTTCGGTCGCTATCTGACGACAGTGGCATATTTGTTTAAATTGGATCCTCAAGCTACACGTCTTTTAAGAGATTTGGGCCTCCAGGTCCTCTCACTCTAAATACTTTTTTGTGGCGCAGATGTTAATTGGTTGTGATTTGCAGAGTGGTCCGAAAATACCAGGAACTACAATTCGGCTTGTCTTAAGCCGTGTAGCAGGCATCCGTCCACATAATATCTAACAAGTCTGCTTTCCACCTGCACATTGGCATAGGAAAAGCTATCGTATTTGGATGCGTTTTCTTGTACGTGTCGTAGCATTGTAACTAGTGGCTTAAAACTCATAGCTCCTTAGAAGTTAAAACTGACTGTCTGATCATCTCTTTCCAAGTCTTACTGAAAATCATCCTTAAAGTTATTGGCATAAGCACAATGCTAAAGGTTACCACGATTTCCTGCTCCACAAATCCTTCTGCTGACCTTTATTATTGAAATTCGAAGCACACATAAACTGATGATCCAAAACTTTATGATCACTGTCCACTGCCAAACTTAAGGCTGCCAGGTGGCCCTGCGTGCCCGTGACGCAATAAGGAAACTATACACTGAGATGACGAAAGTCATGGGATGCCTCGTAATATCGTGTCGGACCTCCTTTTGCCCGGCATAGTGCAGTAGTTCTACATAGCATGGACTCACAGGAAATATTGAGCCTTGCTGTCTCTTTAGCTGTCCATAATCGCGAAAGTGTCATCGGTGCAGGACGTAGTGTACGAATTGACTTCTCGATTATGTCCCACAAATTTTCAATGGGATTCATGTCGGGTGATCTGGGCAGCCAAATCACTCGCTCGAATTGTTCAGAATGTTCTTCAAACCAATCCCGAACAACTGTGGCCCGGTGACATGACTTCGTTGCTTGGGAAAATGAAGCCCATTGATGGCTGCAAATGGTCTCCAAGTAGCCAAACATAACCATTTCCAGTCAATGCAGTGCCTTGTCGACAACTTGTGTCCATGGCATAGTGGAGTCTGCGACACCCTCAAACCCTACTATCAGGTCTTACAAACTGAAATCGGGACTCATCTGACGATTTTCCAGTCGTCTAGGGCCCCACTGATTTCGTCACGAGCCCAGACGATGTCGTGTTGTTTGTAAAGGCATTCGCGTAGGTCGTCTGCTGCCGTAGCCCATTAACGCCAAATTTCGCCGCACTGTCCTAACGGAGAACGTTCATGGTACGTCCCACGTTGATTTCTGCCGTTATTTCACGCACTGTTATTTGTCTGTTAGCACTGATAACTCTACGCAAACACCGCTGCTCTCGGTCGTTAAGCGAAGGCCGTCGATCACTATGTTGTCCGTGGTGAGAGGTAATGTCTGAAATTTGGTATTCTTGGCACACCCTTGACACTGTGGGTTTCGTAATATTGAATTTCCGAAATAGAATGTTCCATGTATCTAGCTGCAACCATCATTCCGCGTTCAAGGTTGTTAATTCCCGTCGTGAGACCATAATCACGCCGGAAATCTTTTTCACATGAATCACATGAGTACAAATGACAGCTCTGCCAATGCACTGCCCTACTATACCTCGTGTATGCGGTACTACCGCCATCTGCATATGTGCATATCGCTATCCCATGACTTTTTGTCACCTCAGTGTAGAAGCGGAACAGGGACGATTGCCTACGAGTTCCCATAAAGACCCAACGAACTTGTCAATTAATATTGTAGTTGATACAACTGCATAGAGACTAAACCGTGTATAAATGGAAACGAGTCGCCTGGTCGTCACACCACGTCGATAATCATGTCCGGTTACCCAGTCATCTAGGCGTATTGCTGCTCAAAGCATGCATCACAGCACGGATGCGAGTCAGTGGTGAAAGTGTTATGCTATGGGGGACATTCACCTGGACCTTTGATGGCGTTGTGACAGTAGATCGCCGCACTGTCCTAACGGAGAACGTTCATGGTACGTCCCACATTGATTTCTGCCGTTATTTCACGCATTGTTATTTGTCTGTTAACACTGATAACTCAACGCAAACACCGCTGCTGTGGATTAGTTTAATGTTACTGCGGGCCACCTGCATCCCTTCATGCTTGATATCTGCCCAGCGGCGTTGGCACCTTCCAGCAGGATAACCGACATTCTCACAAGGCCAGAATCGTGCAACAGCGGTTTGAGGACTATAATAATCAACTCACGTTGATGTCTTGGCCAGCAAACTCGTCTGATCTGAAGCGAATGAAACTCATCTGGAACGCGTTGGCTCACCAGCTCCGCGCCAACGAACTTCTGACTCGTAATCTACGTGAATTGCGTGATCTGTGCGTAGACATCCGTTGCCACACACCACCGGAAACCTGCCAAGGACTTTTGGCTCGTCTGTGTATGTTTATACAGGGTGATTCAAAAAGAATACCACAACTTTAGGAATTTAAAACTCTGCAACGACAAAAGGCAGAGCTAAGCACTATCTGTCGGCGAATTAAGGGAGCTATAAAGTTTCATTTAGTTGTACATTTGTTCGCTTGAGGCGCTGTTGACTAGGCGTCAGCGTCAGTTGATGCTAAGATGGCGACCGCTCAACAGAAAGCTTTTTGTGTTATTGAGTACGGCAGAAGTGAATCGACGACAGTTGTTCAGCGTGCATTTCGAACGAAGTATGGTGTTAAACCTCCTTATAGGTGGTGTATTAAACGTTGGTATAAACAGTTTACAGAGAATGGGTGTTTGTGCAAAGGGAAAAGTTCTGGACGGCCGAGAACGAGTGATGAAAATGTAGCACGCATCCAGCAAGCATTTGTTCGCAGCCCAGGAAAATCGACTCGCAGAGCTAGCAGAGCGCTGCAAATTCCACAATCAACTGTATGGAGAGTCCTACGAAAAAGGTTAGTTATGAAACCTTATCGTCTGAAATTGGTTCAAGCACTGTCTGCAGCTGATAAGATTAAAAGAATCGATTTCTGTGATTTTATCCTTGCTCAAATGGAAACAGATGAATCTTTCGTTTCAAAGATTGTGTTTAGTGATGAAGCAACTTTCCACACTAACGGGAAAGTCAACCGTCACAATGTCTGTATATGGGGCACTGAGAATCCGCGGGAAACAACTCAGTATGAACGTGACTCGCCTAAGGTGAACGTTTTCTGTGCCATTTCAGCCAATAAAGTTTTTGGTCCCTTTTTCTTCGAAGGTGCTACTGTAACTGGACTACAGTATCTGGAGACGTTAGCGAATTGGCTGTTCCCTCAGCTCGAACAAGAAGCCCAACAATTCATATTTCAGCAGGATGGAGCGCCACCACATTGGCACTTATCTGTCCGTAACTACCTGAACGTCAACTACCCGAGGCGATGGATCGGCCGACAGGCAGCCCGTGACAGAGCACTTCATCACTGGCCTCCAAGAAGCCCTGATCTTACCCCCTGCGATTTTTTCTTATGGGGGTATGTTAAGGATATGGTGTTTCGGCCACCTCTCCCAGCCACCATTGATGATTTGAAACGAGAAATAACAGCAGCTATCCAAACTGTTACGCCTGATATGCTACAGAGAGTGTGGAACGAGTTGGAGTATCGGGTTGATATTGCTCGAGTGTCTGGAGGGGGCCATATTGAACATCTCTGAACTTGTTTTTGAGTGAAAAAAAACCTTTTTAAATACTCTTTGTAATGATGTGTAACAGAAAGTTATATTATGTTTCTTTCATTAAATACACATTTTTAAAGTTGTGGTATTCTTTTTGAATCACCCTGTATTTTGCGCATTGAGACGCTGCAATGCTTTGCTTCTTTCTGTTGGTAAAAAAGCAGTGGGGATATATGGGATACCTTTTCCAGTCGGTATTGCCGTCCCTGCTTCAGATTTACAATCACTTGCATAAAATGCGAGGATTAAATTCTTATTTGCGAATATGGCGAAACTTTGCCTGCACTATGCACTAGTGACAATGAAATTTTTTCCGGGCCAAGACTCGAATCCGGATATCAGGCACTGAGGTATTAAAGACTTGATTACTAAATTGCAGTGCGTGTGTTGGTCTGATGTACTTTGTAGTCTCCTTCAGATGCGCTTGCCAAGGAACAGACGCTGCAGCGACCGACAGCCGTATGAAATACAAGAATCATATTCACATTTGCAAATATAGCCAAACTTTGGCTGCACCTTGCACTGGGTACCAATGAAAATTTGTGGCAGGCCGGGACTCGAACCTGAATCTCCCGCTTGAATCGAGCGGTTGCCTTGACCGCCTCGGCTACCCAAGCACGCTCATCGTCTGGAAGACATTCAAAAGTACTTTAGAGCATCACAGGCACTGCAATTTAGCATTTCATACCAAATAACTCGGCTTTGTCGTTAATCTTACGTCTCTCTCTGTATGGAACTCACAAAGTCTGTGCGAGTATAGGATGTAAACGAAAGCGGTGATATATGGAAGTTTGGGTCGGACGGGGAGCGTGCTCGGGTGGCCAAGGTGACCAAGATGATCGCTCGCGTGAACTGGAAGGTCCGGGTTCGAGTCCCGTTGTGGCAGAGATTTTCACCCATGCATAGGGCATCCAAAGTTTAGCCATATTCGCAAATGCGGATATGGTTCGTGTATTTCATACGGCTATAGATCACTGCAGTGATCATTGTACAGTACAGGCACTGCAGTTTAGTACTTGAAGAAAAGATGTAGCAACATTGGCTGCCAGAATTTAATTTTAAACGCCACATTAATTGTGGCTGTTGTGTACGATGCATTTTGTTTGTTAATTGGACACTGCAGCCGCTTTATATTCGGGCCAAAGCATGCTGAAATCATACGCCTTCAAGGGTGTTTGTCGTGTGGCTGATTCTTCATATTGTCTGTTTTCAGTTTCTTTAAAAGCGGTAAACAGATGCCATATGGTGGGTGCTGGGACGTCGTCTACAGTTTTCGGTTTAATAATTTCCCTAACGTTCTTTATTCAGGTCTCTCACTTCGGCCAACTTGAATCAAAAATGGTTCAAATGGCTCTGAGCACTATGGGACTTAACATCTAAGGTCATCAGTCCCCTAGAACTTAGAACTACTTAAACCTAACTAACCTATGGATATCACACACATCCATGCCCGAGGCAGGATTCGAACCTGCGACCGTAGCAGTCCCGCGGTTCCGGGAGGATTCGAACCTGCGACCGTAGCAGTCCCGCGGTTCCGGATTGAAGCGCCTAGAACCGCACAGCCACCGCGGCCGACCAACTTGAATCCCTCGCTTTGTGTATCTTATGCTATTTCTTCTTTAAAGCACGCGCGGGACGACTTTCTTGCAATAGGAAGCATGCGGTTTGTTTTCACCTTTGTAATTTATACGGTCTATAGTCATGGTCGTTAGCTCGGGCTTCAAGGGATCTGTACCTTCTTGTGATCGTGTTCGACGATGCCGGACGTACCCTCATATGGCGAGAGGCGGCAAGAAGTACGCATCCAAGAACACTGTTGAACATGATTGTTTTGGTGTACCAGGTGTTACGGTGTAGGATAGGCATAATGCTGCATGGGCGTACTGGCGTCCAAAGCGTTGAACACGGTACACTCACCGGTCAAAGATATTCTTTTACGGTACTTCTTCCCCACATTCATTTTTTTAGAGGTGCATTCGGCCTTGACTTCATTTTTGTGGATGACAATGAGCGACCGCATCAAACGACGCAGATGGAGTATCTGTTGGAACGAGATAATTTTCGGCGAATGAAATGGCGCACCCTTTTGGTCGGAGCGACTTCCGTGTAATTACTGTCTTTGAATAAAAGTAATATTTCTGTTGGTCTCATTGCGTATTTCTTTCTGATTGTATGTAAGGCCCAAGTTTCAGTGAGCTATCTTACATGGCAATAACACTTCATGAGGAAGTTACAAACATTTTGAACACCAAGTAGATAACTGGTTAGCTGGTGTGATTGGTTTAAAAGTAGTAGAAGTATTGAAAATGCATTATGATTTTTCGATAACGCTCTTGATGTAGCATAAACTAATGACGACGCATTTGTACGAACAAAGATATAACAGACAGTTCAGATAACTTCTCACATTAGCATAAAGAAATCATGAAAGCAACAATTAGCCACACCATATGTGGCTTGTGCACAGTTTGCAACGTTGCCTTTAAGGTCCCACATGCAAAATCCAACAAGCCATGGCGCTATATGGTACCGACTTTGAAGCAAAAAATAGCAGACTAACAAGTACTATGATGTAGATAGCAAAGTGCGATCCATATCAATATATATGAAGAGGCACGTCCTACGTGGCTGTAAAGCCCTTATGATTTACGAGGGAGAACCGCGGACGTGCCTGCTGCTGACCAGCGCCATGCAACTATACTCGCCCGTAACACGAGTCCCGCCGGAAACGCGACAATTAGAACCGAAGCGCAAAGCACCATTACGTACGTGCGCCCGGTACACAGCCCTGAGCTCTCGACCCCGTCACGTGCACAGGACAATAGTACCCAGCTTATCATCGTAGACCAGCCACACAGTCTGAATAGTGGCTACCGCTAAAACAACCTGTTTTCGGTTATATCGGTTTTTCTCCACGCCAGTTTAACCTGATTGTTAAAACCGCACAGCATAACGGATTTCTGGAATAAACTAAGCTCGGGTCTTTATTACTTTTATTGCCTGTAATAAACGTAGAACTCGAACAAAGATTGAAAAAGTTGACTCACTCAGTTTTAAGATATATAGAATCTCTATTTTAAATTAAATAGGCGAATAAAAGAAAACTTAGTCCATCCACCATTCGCTGCCTTTCTCAGTAAGTGATAAGTGATTCAATACTACAAAAAATCATCAGTACATCAGTATTCTACTGTTGATTCTAATTTATTGAAACTCTGCTCAAAAATCATGTTGTAATCAGGGACCATACCAACATTCGGGCATTAAGGTGAACGGTGATAACTGAGGTTGAGCCACCTTTCTTTTTGTGTTAATTTGTCCGTTTTCAAGGGCAACAAGTAGATAAAGGTATATTATGTAGACACAGGCAGCATATCAACTGTTTTCTATTTTATTGTATCCTATGAATGAATTTTGGTTAAGTTTATTACTGTTATCATAATTATCTTCCTCTTTTAGTATTTCAGAGAAATGGTAGACCGACTTTTAGTCTGTTAAAGGAAATGGAACATTGTTCTCCATAGCTTTGTCACTTCGTAAAAATATTTCTAGACTAGGGTTGGTGCCATTCTGCAATACAACGGATTGCCAATGACGACAGCGAGAAACTACCGTTTAGACCAGGTGGGGGCAAGACTTGCACGATGCACGCACACGTGTACCGTAAGTCACGACGGACGGCAACAGGGACATTATTGTCTCTGCTGTACCAGTTCTTACGCCATGAATTTGTTCTCATTTTTATCGCCATTGTTATTAACATAACACTGATAGCTTTTCCGATTTTATATAATAATGCAATATTTTAGACTTGTGCAGATATTACGAATAAAACTTACTATTATTTTTTAAAGGATATATTTAAAAAAGAAAAATTTTAGCACTGATGCTATGGGTAATTGATATTTTGGTTTTTTTACTCCGTTATTCGTAGAAATAAAAAACAACTGTTCTGACCGAGACCAAACAAATACCGAAAAATACCGTTATTCGGAACTAAAATACCGGTAAGAGTTTTAATCGATCGATTTTTCCCATTCTTAGCGCACCGTGAGCATACTAACAAGAAAGCTGTCAGCATAAGTGTCCGGAATCAAACGACGGAAGTGGAAGAACAGATTTACCTCGCTATCGAGATACCCCAAGCAAACTTACTATTTCCAGACCAATCAATTCCACAAGGTAGAGATGAATACGTTATAACTGATACATCCACTCCAAGGTAAGATTAACTGCAACCGAAACAGTCACAAAGAAAGGGAACGGAAATTTCCCCTAACAAGTAGCAAAGTGGATACGGAACTCGAGGTGGCGGTCATGTTGAAGAGTTGTAACGCAGACAACATGCAGGAGCCAATGGAAATAATAGAGATCTCGGATTGCGGTAAAAATTAACATTGGTTGACGTATAAGATATGTGAGCGTGTCTACCTGAAACACAGAGAGTTCTACAGTAGCTACTCTAAATGTAAACTGAACAGTGTCTTACACAAAGATCATTAGTTTTAAACAACAATAACTAGCGGCGGATAAAGGCATAACCGTGCTGTAAAATGTCGTGAACTCGTGCATCATCGAAGTACAAGGACACGAATCAGTGGTTATTACGGGAAATGAGGCAGATACTGTAATCTTATTCAAATAAGGAATTCCGTACGAATCGCAAGTGCTAATATAAAACTGAAGAGTAACTACAGTACGGTGGCAAGATCCATTTGTCGTCAACATATATATTCACCCTCCAGTTCGAAAGAAAGGAGTTTTGCAGCATCGTCATCGCATTCCTACCTAAATAACCAGCGTATAGACTACGTCGTAGCTGGAGATTTTGTTGCGTCATCCGCAGAGAAGATCAGCGATCGATACTTGACGAATATATGCACACGACGAAAACAGCCTACTCTCGCGCCACTGCGACTTTAGCGATCAAAATCTATAGGATATACGTCAACTAATGTAGTGCCTGACGTAGCAGACTACGAATATTTCCAGACTTAGATCGCAGCAAGTACACAGCCCATTTATTAAGAGCAGGTATTTATGGCAACTGAATTGTGCATTATTAAAAAACCGGATTTGGAACAAAATTTAGATGCAGACTTGGAGTATGTCTGATAGCACAGACAAGATACTCCACTCCAACAAGCGGACAACCGAATAAGCCAAACTTTGCATTAAAAACACGTGATATACTTTATACAAGGCAAGAAGCCTGTTGGAAAAGGAAAAAAAATATGACAACGAAAGACATAAGCAACCCATTTCAAATATCTAATAACATTATAAAAAATAGGTGTTTCAAAGCAAAGATCACTGTGATAATGCACCAATCTCTTAACGGAAGTCAGGTACGAGCGCGAAGTATTACCGTGCAAATCCAACATATTGTGTCAGTTCACCACACCATCAAAGACAGGAGCTTCCCATAAAACGTCACATCGTGCATTATTATTCCGAAAGTAATACAGATGCCCATTCACTACCTAAGTGCTGATGAAACAGAATTCTTCGAGAAACATTTCGAGGGGATCCACAAAATAAAACGGCATGACCCTGCTGTTGAGTTTTATTCACGACACTGACACCTGATTGGATAACGGTTTATTTGTTGTACAACTATTTATTAACTTCTGGTAAGTCTACTAACGACTTAAGGAACGGCATTATTATATTAATCCTAAAGAAAAGCAAGATTAATAGCGTATTAGACATGCGACCCATAACGTCATTAAACGCAAATTATAAAATGTTATCGAATTAATAATTACATGACTGTGAAACATACTTTCTGCGATCGTAAGAGTTATCATGCAAGTGTAATAACAGGCATATCTGTGATAAACACCATTTTGCGAATGTAGAGACGTCGCTAACCTTGCACGGACAAGCAAAGCCCATATTTAGGTTTTAATAGAGCGTTTGATAGAACAGGCCATCGCTAGCTATTGGCTCAATTATACGTTTTGTGCATCTGATAAAAAGAAGCATATAACTGGCAGTAAGTCCAAAATAAAAGTCAGTAGTCAAATAACAGGGTTAATCGTGTTAAGAAGAACGATACGGTATGGCTTTCCACCGTCGACAACCTTTTATGCTATAACAATTCAGCCACTACTGAGGGAGTTACGCGACATTTTAGCAGTTCTCCAAGTATTTCATACTAAGACTGTCTCCCAAGCATACGCTAACGACTTCAGAGTTCAAATAAACAAGAATGAAGACATGGAAATTACGAAAAACACAACTTAGTGACGACTAAAAGACCGGCGGGGATCGAATAAAATGATTGAAATCGCCTATATTTACTTTACGGCCTAATGAGAAACAGAAACGGCATAGGCGGCTTCCTAAAGTTAAAACACGCAAGTAACTCTGATAGTACATTAGGGGACTGATGACCACAGCTGTTAAGTCCCATAGTGCTCAGAGCCATTTGACTAAACGTGGAATCATTCCTGCTGTTCTGGCAGTCAGAAGTGGTGAATCCGCCTCTCACGTTGGGTGCACTGAAATGGCGAGAATTCTTTCTCAGAAGGCGGGAGAACCGCGTGTGCCTCCGCCACCGCCACCGCGTGGCTCCAACGACGATTTAAAATAACGATCAGAACAGCAAGCTAGATTTCACCATGTTGGGCGTTTTCTAAATAGTTCAAATGGCTGTAAGCACTTTGAGACTTAACATTTGAGGTCATCGGTCCCCTAGACTTAGAACTACCTAAACCTAACTAACCTAAGGACATCACACACATCCATGCCCGAGGCAGGATTCGAACCTGCGACCGTAGCAGCAGCGCGGTTCCGGACTGAAGCGCCTAGAACCGCTCGGTCACAGCGGCCGGCGCGTTTTCTGTATTAATTAAACGGTGAATGTTAAAATTACCCTGCTCCCTCTAATCGATGTTCCACTACGTAGACAATACCTCGGTAGTGTTTGTGGACTTGGGAAAATTATTTTAGTGGGATCAATTCAATGATTATGTTTCATGAATTCTTAATTTATTATTCGACGTGTCGGAGGTAGGTATCAGTTTACTCGTAAATGTATATGAAGTTCGTATCTGTGATCAGAATTCAAGAAATAATTTTATTTCTCTCTCTCCCTTTGTGGTGAAGACTGGTCTGGACAGATGCTGTGGTCTTGCCACGTGCTTGACGAAGTCACTGCGTCACAAGGGTGTGTACATTAAATGGCACCCACAAAGGCATCACAATAAGTGTTTTTCAAGAACTTAAACCACTGACCAGTAATCTTCCTATGCATTTAGCCCCGTTAAGTACCCAGACAACATAGGCGAAGTAATATTATTTAGAAATACGCTACATGAAGGAAGAAGATAACCTGAAGTACCTCCCTACGAATTTATGGGATCCTTAGGAGAGACCGCACACGTAGCATCAGCAGCTACATCAGTATCCCGCAAGGCACCTGACGTTGTGTGGCGGAGGGTGATTCTGCTATCACTAACTGATGCCCCTGTAACACAACAACACAGTGCCTCATAAATTTTTTGCACAATTAATTCTGTAACCATAATGTAACTGCAATGTAATTTTTGTCATTTGACCTTTTAATATTTTTATTAATGTTGTCATATAATTAAATATCAAAGAACTAATTAAAAAAGAGTATTGTAATTAATACTAGTAAAAACGCTATCCTAGTCAGGGAAGTTTCATGTTGTATAGAGCCAAAGAACAGTTTTGAAGTAAGAAGTATTGTTGCTGGGCGCGTAAGCGCAGAGTTGGGCAGAAGTAGTCGGCGTAGAGGGTTGCTAGCGACAAGAGATCGAGTGCAGACACGGTCTGCGGGAATGTGAGGAATAAACTGCAAGATTTTTAGTACATGGCCAGGCATATTATGTGGTTATAAATGGGCACAGTACATTGTCATCAGGAGGAATTAATACTGAAGAAGAGTACTGTGGACCCTAACTTGTTATATGGAGCGACGATAGAGAAGAGACTGTCGCCATACATTGTCGACGAATAATGACTTACATCGCACCAGCAGTAACTCATCAAAGTAAGATCCGACCAGTTTCGTCTTTAGATTGTACGCGGCTAGCCAGCATAGTAGTTTTTCTTGACTGAATAACATAATGGTTAGTGTAGCATCTGTTACTGCGTAAATGAACTTTACCTCAATTATTTACGTAACAGGGTCCTATCCTATCACCATTACTGACTCCGAAAATATCACCAATGAAAGAATAGAAATAGTGAAATTGGTGACATTATTTAAATTCAGTAACTAAGATAAAAAGTGCAATTTGCATAAATGATAACTATCCAGAACTGTCATTTAACATCGGTGAAATTTATTACTTGGTAGACCAACTAATTAAAGAATAATGACTAACAGTAAAAGAATAAAAGAAAAATTTCATTTTGACAAAATATTACTTAAGATTAATAAATTTTATGTCTTTTGTGTGCATTGCAAACTCTGCTCACATATGCAAATTATGTAACAGAGTAGTGTAAAATTATTTATGCTTCGCTAAATGAAACATTAAGAACTTTCGAGAAATAATTTACTATAGTTGAAAAGTAATTAAGAACGTGTGCATTTATAAAATCAGTAACAGTTAGCATTACAGTGGGTAACACAAAGCTATTCATTACGCGAACTGTTTTGCAAATAATTAAATTTACGTGCATGTGTTCAGTACAAATAATTTTGTTAGTTTTCTGATTACCTTTGAGTCATGGTGTTAACTGTGTTTTTACATCTGAGCTCGAGTCACGGCTTTCGGTTCCGTTCAATTCAGTGATTCGTTCGTGATTACAGTGTATAAACAATTAATAATCCTACAGCAATTGTTGCTCACACAGTGAGCTGACGACCGTTCGTAAGTAATTTGCAATCTAAAATTATAGGAGGTTCAGTTTATTACTCCAAATTTCACTATCTTGTTTTTACGTTTTTGTCAAAATTTCTTTCAATAATTGTCGTGCAAAAGTAGTCGCACGATAACGATTCGGTTATAACTGTATCTGCACTCATTCGGATATTCGTTATTCTTCAGAATAGATGCCGTTTCCAAACAGCAGGGAATATTAGGTGCACGCGTCATTTGAAAATCTTAATTAACCGGAAATGTAGGTCCGTTATACCCCCTTCCCTTTTCCACTTGTCAACGGTGCATGAAAATATGAAGTATCAGTAAGCCGCTCTGTTAGCTCTAATTTCTCGTCGTGGTCATTTCGCGAGATGTATGTGGGAGGAATGAATATGCTGTCGAACTCTGCCCGGATAGTTCTCTCTCGCTCTCGGTGATGCACAACGTCTTTCTTGTGACGTCTGGAGTGCGTTGAGCATCTCAGTAACGCTCTAGCGTCGACTAAACGATCTCGTGACGAAACGCGCCGCTCTTCGTGGGATCTTCTCTGCCTCTTCTATCAATCCTACGTGGTTAAGGCCCCATACTAGTGAACAATACTCAAGAATCGGTCGAACAAGCGCCTTGCAAACCACTTCTTTCATGGATGAGCTATACTTCCTTCAGATTCTTCCTATGAATCTCAGTGTGGCGTCTACTGTTCCTACTGTTTGTTGTATTTAGTCATATCACTGAAGGTCACTCTCTATATTTACTCCTAGATGTTTTACGGCAGATACTGTTTAAATCAATCTGTCGTCAATAGTATTCAGTGGTGGATTTATTGTTCTATGTATGCGCAAATGTTACATTTATGTACGTTCAGAGTAAACTGCTAGAGCGTGTACCGTTTATCAATCCTTTGTATGTCATTTTGGAAATCGATAGTGTCTCCTGGGGTTGCTACTTTTCTTATAGACAACCGCATCACCTGCGAACAGTCTTTATGTGCTTCCGATGCTTTCTACTACGTCATTTAGATCCACTGATAATACTAACGGTACTATCACATTTCCTTGGGGTACTCCGGAAATTACTTTTAAATCTGTTGATTTTTTTTCGTTAAGAGGGACGTATTGAGTTCTGTGTGCAAGGAAGTCTGGAATCCAGTTGTAAATCTCGTCCGATGCTCGATAGGAACTTTGGTTTTCACTAAACGGCAAATCGGGGCGGTGTCAGGTGCCGTCTTGAAATCCAGAAACGCGGCATCAATCTGAACGCCGCCGTCTGCAGCGCTATGCCTCTCACAGAGGAACAGAGCGAGATGTATTTCGCAAGATCCCTGTTTGCGGAATTCTTGTTGATTTTTATAGAGAAGATTTTCGTGTTCCAAAAACATCATAATTCTTGAACATAAAACATGTTTCATAATTCTACAACAGATTGACGTCAACGGTATAGGCCTATAATTGTGTGCATCTGTTCCGCGTCCCATGTTAAGGAGGGGAATGACCTGCGCTTTTTCCAATCATTAGGTACTCTTCGTTGCTCCAGCGAACTAAGATAAACTGCTGCTGGAATGGAAGCACTCCTTTCGTATAAACTTTGTGGAATGTTACAGGTATCTCATCTGCTCGTTGTGCCTTTCCATTGCTAAGCGATTGTAGTTGCTTTTCTATTCTGCGATCGGTTATCTGAATTCTGCCATTTAGACGATACAGAAAAGAAGTACCCATCACGGAATTGGAGAAATATTTGGCAAAACATACATAACAAGACCTTAACGATCCACGTCAGAGCGACATGTTACGAATCAGGAAATGAAACTACTGCAACGGGTCATCGGCTTTTCAACATCAGACAGGCGGGCTATAAAAATGGGTGAATTAAAAACTTGCAGGTAAGAACAGAACTGTCCGAAATACTATCGAACTCACGGACATATTACAACCCGACAGGCGTATGTATCCGACGGCAAAGCACGGCAGATACACTTGGCTGGTGGCAAATTTTACTTGCACAGGCTTACCATCAGTCGTCAAATCACGCGTTAATTGACGCTATACCTCGAACCAGAGCATCAGAAGTTTAAGTGGAAACACAAGACAATCTTCAGAAATGCATCCCACAATTTTCTAAATGTAATACTATCAATTGCTGTAGCACACTCTCATCTAGGTGCCTTTTACGTAGAACCTACCTGCAAAAGTGACATAGGTATAAGACATACGGCCTATAAAATTTATTATTTTTAATTGTTATAGGAAAATATGGAAAAGCTGATAAGTACCTCGGTGATAGATAAGCACCCTAAGAGATGTAAATTTTAGTTTATTTTGCATTAGCTGCTTGGCGTAAGCTCAAAAATGGCTCTGAGCACTATGGGACTCAACTGCTGAGGTCATTAGTCCCCTAGAACTTAGAACTAGTTAAACCTAACTAACCTAAGGACATCACACACATCCATGCCCCAGGCAGGATTCGAACCTGCGACCGTAGCGGTCTTGCGGTTCCAGACTGCAGCGCCTTTAACCGCACGGCCACTTTGGCCGGCTTGGCGTAACCTGACGAGGATTACACACAGTATGGGAAACAGTTATCTTCTTAATGTTTGAGTTGTTCTTCTTTTTTAACCCTTCACAAAGCTGAAGAAGCTATGACACGAGAGAGAGCTACATATTGTTTTGATTATACTCTTTAACTGTTTTTTTTTTATGTTTTCAATCGTTTCCCCAATTATTTTCATCGTTAACATGTAACGTGCAAGACTCCATGAAGAGGCGAGTAGAAAAACTGGCAAGGAAAATCTGGATTCGAATCTCGGTCTGGCATTAACTTTCACTACAGATTTTATAACAAAGTGTAAAGCTGAACTAGCGTCCCGTAACAGCACAGAAAACAGAGGTTGCGGGAAGCATTGTTACTGAGTGTGAGTAAAGGAAGCCAGAAAGCTGAATGATAACCATTCATCATTTGGGCTTACTGATCTTGCATTGGCCGTGTTTGCAGGTAAAAATGTTGGATATATGGCCCGCCTTTTACGCAAAACACTGTTTCTCCGAACGTGTTTCAGCACTTTTATAACATCGTCAGCTGGTTTTCTTCATTCAAATCTGTGAAATGTAAAAATGTTTTAATTTACAACTAATCTGAGAAAATTAGGCCTAAAACAGTTTTCGTTTTTTGTTGAGATTGCCTTAATTTCGCATTACAGTGTTATGCAGAGGCCTCTGTAGATTATCACGTACTGGTAGCTTACCATCTGCAACTAAATGATGTTAATGTGTATTTTTGTGTGTGGTTCTCAGTAACTCACAAGAACGTAAATGACAATGAATTTGCCAAAGCTAAACATAAGTAATCGCAAATATAGGCGCGGATTACCTTTAGGCAACAAAATTACGTTTTGATGTAAAGTGATGTAATTCGCGAACAAAATTCACATTAATATCATTTGGTTGCAGATGATAAGCTGCCACTACCTGATACTGCACAAAGTTCCTTAATGGGATTTTCACTCTGCAGTGGAGTGTGCACTGATCCGAAACTTCCCAGCAGATTAAAACTGCACGCTTGACTGAGACTCGAACTCGGAATCTGTGGCTTTCGCGGGCAAGTGCTCTACTGACTGAGCTATCCAAGCACGACTCACGACCTGTCCTCACAGCTTTACGTCCTTCAGTACCTCGTCTCCTACTTTCCAAAATCCACAGAAGACCTCCTGCGAAACGTGAAAGACTAGCACTCGTGGAACAACGGATATGGCGAACATGGCTTAATAACAGCGTGGGGGATGCTTCCAGAACCAGATTTTCATTGTGCAGGAGGTTGTGCGCTGATATTAAACTTCCTCGCATACTGAAACTGTGTGCTGATCCGAGTCTCGAATTTGGGAACTTCGCCTTTGACGACCAGGAAGTTTTATATCAGAGAACTGCAAAGTAAAAATCTCATTCTGGGAACACATCCCAGGCTGTGCCTAAGCCATGTCTCCGCAATATCCTTTCTTCCAGGAGTGCTAGTCGTGCATGTTTCGCAGGAGAGCTTCAGTGAAGTTTCGAAGGTAGGAGATATGGTAGTGGTGGAAGAAAACCTGTGTGGATGGGTTGTCGGTCGGGCCTGGGTAGCTCAGTCGGTAGAGCAATTACCTGTGAAAGGCAAAGTTCCCGAGTTCGAGTCTCGGACCAGTACAGTGTTTCAGTCTGCGAAGATGTTACATATCAACGCACACTCTGCTGCAAAGCGAAAAATCTGATTCTGGAAACATCCCCCAGGCTGTGGCTAAGCAGTGACCGCTATATCGTTTGTCCCAGGAGTGCTAGTCTTGCAAGTTTCACAGGAGGTCTTGTGTGAAGTTTGGAAGGTAGGATACGAGGTACTGGCGAAAGTATATCTGTGAGAATGGGTCATGATTCATGCTTGGCATTGCTACTGTGCGGACGCTCTGTTGTGTTCCTGTACGTGGAGCGAGATCTCGCCTTGTTTACATTCTGGCAGCCATTACTTACGTGCCGCCTTAACGACCACGATGCATGGAAAACCGTTACGGTTTATCTACAGTCTGATTTATATTTAACTCTGACTACGCCCAATCCAAGGCACTCAAGGTGGAGCGTTTTCTGAGAGATGAAGCCAATATCACAGCGACCGGCATCATAGGTACATACTTGTTGGTTGTGAACAGCTCAGTCCATGTAAAAGTTGTCAACGATGCGTCGTGGGAACACATTCTACATGAGACCAAACAGATGTTGTACTTCTGTCACGCCGACCGCAATGTAGGGGCTGTGACCATCGACAACACTAGCTTAGGCTGCGTACGATACATGTTTTTGAACTCCCATTCGAACTACTTGCAGAGGCAGTTGTTGTGGCACTCCGACCATACGGTATAGTCCACGGACATATTGCGGAGAAGTGGACTCAGTTTCTGGCATAAATTGTCGTAAACGACGTCCTACAGACCACCATTGATCTCCAGTGCCACGTTCCAACCTAGCTACAGATAGGCGGATGCTGTTATATAATCATGTATGATGGCCAGCCTAGGACTTGTTCCAGGTGCGGCGAAGAAGGCCACCTTAGATCTAAATGCCTACAATAATGCATTACACAACTCCCAACCACCGAAGGACCACTCCTGTCGCAAGCAACGGTGCTCCCAGTAACTACGCCGCTGCTCTCTCTTCTCCTGCTTCTTCTCAACGACGCCCGGACGCCACCATTGAGCCGTATTATACCCCTAAGGAAGGCGCCTCGGACAGCCTGCCGCTTCGGCAGGCCGTCGACCCCGCTACGACGGCGCCCACGCTGGCGACCGCTAACCCACTTCTCGGCGGCAAGATGGAGACCGACTCGCTCACTGTCCTATGGTACGCTTTATGCTCGAACGACACGACTTCCTGCTGATGTCGGACACGGAAGGTCGTGTGAGGAATCAACGTTCTCCGAATCGTCGCAAGAGCAAGCCCCGAACAGTCTTCTGCCGAGAGAAGACGTTGCAGGCCAAATACTGGGCCGCTTTCGATCCTAACGACGGCCATGAAAACCTCTCCGCCGAAGGGGACGATGTGAGTGTGGCGTCTTCTACCAGTGTGCTTGCACCCATTCCCCCACAGCACTGTGAGTTCACCAAAGCACCCAGTGGACTTAGCTGTGGCGTTACCACAAGTCGAATCACCGGCCCATCTTTGGAAGACCAAGTGGACTATACACTGGTGCCCCCCTCCATGGCATGGGATGAAGAGGACATCGAGGACTAGGACCCACAATGGGGCCCTACATCGTCGGCGCCGTTCCACTAATCCTTCTCTCCCCCCAGCCTGAGCTGGACAACGTTCCAGTGCGACGCCCGAGTCATTCCGCCAACTCCATGGCAGATTCGCCTCCACTGGTCCACCACCAGGCCTATAGGATAGCAGCGATCAGTACCAAAATCTCAGTTCATGAGTGAAAATCCACCTTACGAGCAATGACATCAAAGGGCCCTGTGTTATTCTGAAGACATCGCCCTTCTTTTTAGGGCAATACGAATACTGCCTGCTAGGAGGTGATTTTAACCGCATTATGCACCCGAACGATCAGGCTCCCCGCTATATTACGTGCTAGGAACTACTTTTAGTAACTGGAACCTCATGCTTTGGGAAGTTCAACATGGCGACCATTCGCGCCATACATATCTTATAAGCCATTCGGCAAGTCGTCTCGACAGGATATATGTCTCGCAGTATCATACATTTATGTTACGACACACCGAACGCTGACCGTTGACCTTTTCCGATCATTACCCTTCCGTTTACGAACTGAGTTATACCGAGCCCTCTGGAGGCTCATGGCGCCGTGGTGGATGACTATGTTCCAGGAACTGATGGCACCTGACTAAGCAGTCTCACAAGCATTTGTTGAGGGCATTATCATCGCAGTCCACAAACCATCCCGTGATTCGACAGTCACACACTATCGACCATTTACCTACTCAACGTAGATTACAAGATCTTCACTCGCTTACTGGCAATGCGTCTCCGAACGATATTCCCTCGCGTTTTTTCCTCAGAGCAAACGACAAATGGTTCAAATGGCTCTGAGCACTATGGGACTTAACATCTGAGGCCACCAGTCTCCTAGAACTTCGGTTAGTTAGGTTTAAGTACCGTAGTTCTAAGGACACCACACATATCCACGCCCTAGGCAGGGTTCAAACTTGCGACCGTAGCGTCGCGCGGTTCCAGACTGAAGCTCCTAGAACCGCTCGGCCACAACGGTAGCAAACGACACTTGGGGCAGATTAACATAAAACTGCCACAAGGGAATGCCACGACTTAATTGCAAAGGCGGCGACCTCCAGACTCCACGTGGCAGTTAGTCGCTACAGATTTCGATAGCGCCTTCGATAAAGTGTGCCCCGTTTCCCATTTTCGGTGGTGGGCCAAATGGGCATCCCGCCTCTCTTAATCGAACTCTTCTGACGCCTTTACAGCGATGCCAGTTCTCGATTCCAAATCAACGGAAGTGTGGCAGGTCTGGTAGCCGTCCGCCGGTCAGTTTGGCAAGGGTGCCCGCTCTTAACAAAAAATGGTTCAAATGGCTCTGAGCACTATGCGACTTAACATCTGAGGTCATAAGTCCCCTAGAACTTAGAACTACTTAAACCTAACTAACCTAAGTACATCACACACATCCATGCCCGAGGCAGGATTCGAACCTGAGACCGTAGCGGTCGCGCCTAGAACCGCTCGGCCACTCCGGCCGGCGCTCTCAACACTTCTGTATGCTATTGCCCTAGAACCCCTCATTGGAGGCCTGCCGACCGAGCTCTTCAGACTCGTCCTTCACTAATACACCCTTCGTAGCCAGGCATACGCTGACGACGACAACATCCTACTCATCGTCCACTCTGGCTCCAAGACTCAGGCAATCCTCGAGTTGATTACGCGTTGTGGGGCTGTCGCAGGCAGTGCAATGAACGTGAATCAGTCGTCTCTGATGTATATTGGACGAGGCCTCCAGGAAGGTGAAATGGCCCCCCTGCTGCAAGTGGGGACTTCCCAATATCTGGATATTACCTTTACCCTCTCCGTCATATGCCCAGCTGCGATGGAGTTTCATCGCCTGTTACACGCCATCCGCGCCGTCAGGACATCCTTCAACATGTTGAATTCTTTAATGGTTATGTAACTACTACATTGGTCCACATGACGCAAGTGGCCCTCCTCCGATGGCGATAGGGCGCAACCTTCAGACGGCCCTTGGCTGTTATCTTACGGGTGGTTCCATGTATAACATCCGTTATGAGACTATTACCTTCCCCCCACAGTATGGTGGCCTCGTACTCGACAACTTCCAGATCCGAGCTGCGACCTCGTATGTGGGTACTATGAGAAAACAATGGCCTGGACGCCCGCCTCCATCTACCTTCACCACAGGTGTCAGCCAGTCACATCGCACCACACCTGTGTCACATTTTGGCTTCTTCATCGCGTACAGTTACGTGCATGCTGGCCTCCCAGGTACGCGTCCTCCAGGGACCAAGGATTTTTACATCCTACTGTTGTGTCGTGTTGCCAGTAACCTACTGGAGACCAAATGTCCCCCATTCCGGTGGCATGTAGTGTGGTGTACCATCCCACAGCCCTTTCTTCCTACCCACGTCCAGGCTGCGTGGTATCACATAGTTAACAGGAAAGCTGTCACAAAACAGCGACTGCATAATATCGGTTTGTCGCACTCCCAACATTTCTCCTTTGCTAGCAACTCGCCACTGACGACCACCGTGTAACCTGCACCTCTTCGTACGACGTCTGGCGATCAGTGCACCAAATAACTGCCTTCTACATGTGGGTGCCACCAAATATAGACAAATCGTGAATATTTCTATACCCGAAATATACGTATTTTCCGTGAGGCAGCAAAATTTGGCCTTGACTTCTGGAACTATATACAAGCAATCCATGCAAGGTTCGAACACACGGCACGTTCTAACTTTTATTTGCCAGCTATATTCGAGGGGTCTTTGTTACGCCCTCACTTAGTTGGTGAGTACTGGGAGGTGATGGCACCTACCCCTCCCCCCCCCCCCCCCCCCCTTAGTGGTGTTTGAGTTTTCTTCGTCCGGTACTAACGCGCTTCCAGATTGTAGCTTGTACGTACGACAGATGCACGCTTGCCGCGTGGTAACATGATCCCCCCCCCCCCCCCATTTCATCTTATCTCGTTGTTCCCTGACCAAAGCTTTGGCACACGCAAGCCGGTCTGTATGGTCTGCCTGGGCACCTCAAATACAAGGCCCCCGTCCCTTCTTTTTTCCGTATGGCTTCTGTTTTCTACGTAGGTTACGTATGCTCACTACAATTTTGTAATACTAGTAAGAAAAATAAGAAGTAAGAAATTAAAAAAAGCCTTACACTCTTGTTTATTCCCATGCCTCCCACGTTCCTATGCTACAATTGCTGGGTGGCGGTGAGGGGGGACACTGTGGCCACACCTCGGGATTCGACCACTGGCCCCCGAGTCCACGCCGGTCCACACTCCCCTTAAAAAGGAACAGGATAGCTTCAAAAAAGGTCGGGAGAGTACTTGCTCGCGAAAGACAAAGCTCAGAAGTTCGAGCCTCGGTCAGGCACACAGTTTTCATCTGCAAGGAAGTTTCGTACAGAGGTCCTGCATATTCCTATAACGTAAAATTACGGTAATGACGGCAAGCAAAAACTGTTTTAGGCGTAATTTTTATAGATTAGTTATCACTTAAAACATATTCTCATTTAACAGACTAGAGTAAAGAAAACCCACAGACTATGGCGCAAAGGTGCTGATACAGGTTTGGGTCAATATGAAAACACAGTGTTTGTCATAACAGACGGGCCTTGTGTCCAATAACTGAATGATAACCGTTTAAGTATTCTACGAGGAGCGTTCCATAAGTAATGCAACACATTTTTTTCTGACAGGAGGTTGGTTTTATGCAGTATACCAGTACACCAATACACAGCCCTTTGGCTAAAAAAACACTGTTTTTCAATATAATCTACGTTGAATGCGACTGTCTTACGCCACTTTATTGGGAGAGCTTGTATATATGCGTGGGACACACTACTGGTCGACGTCAGAGCAAACGTCTTGCGGCATCAGTAACCTCCGTATCATCCATGTACTGCTTCCCACTGAGTGCATCCTTGATTGGGCCAAACGGATGGAAGTCGGAAGTGCGAGTTCCGGGCTGTAGGCCGCATAAGGAACAACAGTCCACTGAAGATTTGTCAGTTCCTCTCGGGTGCGCAGTCTTGTGTGAGACCTTGTGTTGTCATGGAGAAAGGGAGGTTCGTTTGCATTTTTGGGCAACGAACACTATGAAATCGTTTCTTCTATTTCCTGAGGGTAGCACAATACACTTCACAGTTGACCGTTGCACTATAGGGAAGGACATTAAACAGAATAACCATTAAGAGTCTCAGAAAACTGTTGCCGGGACCTTACCGATGGAGGGTGTGACGTCGAACTTTTCTTCGGAGGAAAGGTGGTGTGGTGCTGCTTCCATGGATAGACGTTTTGTTTCCAGTTCGAAGTGATGAACACATGTTTCATCGTCTCTGGCGATATTCGACAAAAAAGTGTCACGATCAACCTATAACACGCAAGCAATTCCGCACAGATGGTCCTTCATTGCTCTTCACAGTCTTCTGTTGGGCGACGAGGAACTCATCTGGCTAATACCTTTGAGTACCCCAGTTGGTGGATGAGTGTGTCAGCATTACTAACAGAGACGTCACGTTGTGGAACGAGGTATTTGATTGTGATCCCTCGGTCATCTCGAATGAGAGTCCCGCAGCTTCCAACATTGCAGCCGGGTGGCACGCGGGACATGGGACAGGTTTGCGCTACCGTGCTGCGACAATGACAGACGCTTCGTCCAACGACTCACTGTATTTTTGTTCACTGGCAGGTCTCCGTAGACATTTTACAAGCGCCTAACAGTATCTGCGATGCTCTGGTTTACCGACGAAAGAAACTCAATGACAGCTCTCTACTTGGAACACACTTCCGTTAAAGACGCCATTGTGAAGGTATGCAGCGCCGCCACTTACCGGAACTTCATGAAACTGTAGGGAATGAAGCGTGAATATTCCACGATGTCCCACAACAAATTCCTCATTTTTTAAACCGAAATTGGGTGTCCAAAATTTGTTGCATTGCTTATTGAACGTTCCTCGTATGTTGTCTCTATTGCAACCACATTTCGAGCCTAGATCCTTAACATCCTACCGCTCAGGTTTAGATAAGAACGAAACCGAAAAGAGAACGTGAACGTCGTTTTTTAGAGACTTCACTATTGCGTCTCATGAAAATTTGGGTGCAGTGTGATAGCTTTTAGGACATGTAGCGAGATTCCTTATGACTAATACACTGAACATATTTAACAACTATTTCCGTTCATTTTTTACAAGACATATGCAGTATTTAATATTCAAATTGAACTGATGTAGACGGACTCGAAACATCAGAGCACGTGGGCTTTCGCCATCTCACACACAGCTGTCGTTGCTGTTGACTAGATTATCCGTTGTAAACATGTTCTGGTTTTTACGTTCCACTGGACCCGCAGCATAGCATATGTCAGTATAAGGCACAATGAAAACGTATGCTCCAAAACTAGCTGCAATAAGGCAATATATTTTTAATATTTTACACGACATGCCTATTTCGGCTTATTGCCATTATCAAGTGATTTCTAGTTGGAAGTGAAGACCATACTGCATCTATAGTAAATTTTTTCTACCGTGTCTTGGTAAGTTTTTGTCAGATATTTTGACAATTAAATTTTGATCTTTACATCGTTGTAAGTAACTGTCAAAATTTAATTGTCAAATCATCTGCAAAAAAACCGCATGTTTTTACGTTTCGTAACGACAAAAAGTACTATGCTTACAAAGACACGACAGAAAAAATTTACTTTAGATGCAGTATAGTTCTCACTTTCAACTAGACGTCACTTGGTAATGGTAATAAGTCGAAACAGGCCTGTCGTGCAAAATATTAAAATATATTGCCTTATTGCATCTAGTTTTGGAACATTATTTTCTTTCTGTCTTATATGTTCCGGTCTGTGTGAAATACATAAACAGAAAAACTATTGTTTTCTGTATATCGCTTTAGGAACAAAAACAGGAAACTCCGCACGACTTTGCAAGTAGCTTGGCTTTCAAAACGGTATCTTGGCTTACGGTTCAAATGACTCTGAGCCATATGGGACTTAACTTCTGAGGTCATCAGTCCCCTAGAACTTAAAACTACTTAAACCTAACTAACCTAAGGACATCACACACATCCATGCCCGATGCAGGATTCGAACCTGCGACCGTAGCGGTCGCGCGGTCCCAGACTGTAGCGCCTAGAACCGCTCGGCCACCCCGGCCGGCAGTTCTTTGCTTATGTTCAGTTCTCGTCCAACGCTTTGACTACTTGACATGAGTCGCGTTTAACACGTTTTCTTTCAGAGGCTGTGCATTACTAAGTTACTACATTCCGTTTTAAGGTATGCACGATTTCACTGAATAGCTTGAGGGGAATACCGGCATGGTTCCAGTTCGAGCTTATGCTCTGTTTCTTGGAATTTCATCGTCGGCGATACATTAAACCTTAATCGTCCTTCTTTTTGCGGTTACCTGCTCTGGCCTACCTCGTATTATATGTTTACTCCACCTTGCCACAGAAAATTTCTTTCTCTTACAGGCGTGTAGGTACCAATGGAAATGTAATAAGATGAGATTGCCGTCGCAAACATTGTAGGAAAAAAAATCCGAGACGGTACTCAACAGTACACAATTAAAGTCCGTGGGCAAAGTGTCATGATGTGAACTCAAATGCTAATTCCGTGAATCAATGACAACGTGATAAGCATTCAGCCAAACACCCATCTGAACTGGAGCGTATGTACTCTCAGTTCAGTAGAGTCGCAATGATAACTCAGGTGACGTACTAAACTACTGAGCCGATAGAGACCAGGCATCCGTTATATTAACACAATTCTGACAGCTCTGCAAATCCGTCACAGTCATTATGTACACTGCAGATTGTCGACTTACGCCTGACCTAATTGTGAGTCGTAATTCGTCATACAAGGTGCAGTCAAAGGAAAAGAGCAAGTAAACTGGCCATTATATGAAAAGTAATCGCCATAACTCTTAATACGGTCAATGCGTTCATAGAAAAATGTTTGCGGTTGCCTACGAAACCATGGTCGTACCCAGACCACTTCGTGTGAAGCAAATCAATGGCCACGAATATCTTTCTTCAGGGCTCCAAAAATGGAAATCGCATGGGAGAGAGATCGCGACCGTATGGAGAATGAGTAAAGGTTCCCAGCGAAACTTCCGAAGCGGGCGGTGGGCCCACATGTTGCCAAGTTTGTTTCGAGTACGCTGCGGAAGCTTCACTCTGAAGCTTTGACACATCCTCCACACAGCCCCGATCTCTCTCCGCGCGATTTCCGTATTTTTTGAGCCCCGAAGAAGGTCGCCGATTTGCTTCGGAAGAAGATGTGCACGCCTGGGTACAATGATGGTTCCGTAGAAAACCGCAAACATTTTTCCATGAAAGCATTGTCCGTCGTGGCTCACAGTGGAATGAATATTTTCACAGTTATGACAGTTACTTTTGAAATAGTAAACAGATCACTTACTGTTTTCCTCTCTGGCTCGTTTTCATTTGACTGCCCCTTGTCTGTAACTACAGAGGGCTGCAGCGGATGACAGCTTGTTGGATGATTTGGAAACCGAGAGAATACGCCGCAGAGATAGAGAGAGGCAGGAGTATTGTGTGCTGCAGCTGGAGTGCGCTCGGGTCGATACGTAGGGACGGGGTTATTGACCTGGTGACCTGCCCGCCTGCCCGCGCCCACTTACTGCTCTGATCAAGATTTCCAGATTTACGCTCTCAGGAAGAAACATTACGTTCGGTTTGGAGGTAGGCACTGCACTATTCCAATACTGGCCTCGTGTGTAGTGGAAACATGGCGCCACGGATCTACCAAATATGGGTCACCACTATTATCTAGCGTTATATGCTGATATCTGCGATGATATTCTAAAGCGAACTCACGGAATTACATCATACGATTGCGCAAGTTTCTTGCACTAAGAATCGCAAACAAATTTATGTGTTGTTGTCAGGTAATACAATTTTAAGCGATGCCTCCGGCAGTTCGGGACTTATTATCATAAGTGACATAGGTCACGCTTTCTCGGTTCGTGTAGGTGCAGACCTAAGAGACCCAATAGACTATCCGTTACTATGCAGCGTCTGTTTTTAAAAATTATATTATCATCGATATCCATGGGTATTTCCTCAGAGTCTGTACACGGTGCAAATTGTTCTGAATAGCCTGGAGATTAGCACTTGTAATCGCCGGTGCGTGCCTACCATATGTCAGTTTAGTAAATACACTTCTCTTGATGTTCACTTCGTTTCTATTCTATGATAACAGCTCTCTCACTTACCATTCCACGTAGTCGAATTTTTTTCCGTTTTTTATAACGCGGGACCTAAGTTTCACTGACCCATGTTCATAGAACTGATCATTAAGTATGCAGAACGTTTTAAAGGAAGGCTTATGAAGTATAATGTGTGGTTGCTCTCTGTAAATGGGAATAAATGTAAGGTAATCCCTATAATAAGGAGAATGAATCCTATACATTGAAAATGTAAAATTACACTCTTAAATTAAATGCAGATGGTGCCACCACAGACTGCGTAATGAACACAAAATATGTAGCAGAGGAAATTGATCCTCAGCTGAAGTGCTTACAGAAAGATACTTGCAAACATAATGTCATCAGCATGTTGCACCATCAGATTAACGCATCGGTCTGTAAATATCAGTTTCGTTTAGTTACATACTGTTCATATGTACAATCGATTCTTAGTTACGGAAATCTTTTATGGAGAACAAATGCACAAAATGTGGACGCAGTTTCCAAACTACAGAAAAGTGCAATAATAATAATAATCAAAAATAGTAATTGGGCTCATTACAAACTTCTGCTCAAAACTTCAAACAACTCTGCCCACGACCATGGAAGAAGATCTAGGCTGAACTTACATTTGCCAAGAAAGAATGAATATAAAACAGAAAACAGCATTTCCTGCCAAGGATAGAAAATGTAGTTAAAAAGTACTTGTTAAGCAATACATTCTGTACAGGTAACCTTTACTTGGACAACTCAGAGTAGAGATTCGACAAAAATATAACACAAATAAGTAATAATCGAACACTAGTCTTTTCACAACACACTTTGGTGCCATAATGTCTTTATAATCATCCTGATGGTCCTGTTAACTAGTAGTGTGTTAAGTGTTACACTGAGTAATAATGAGCGTAGTTTGAGCTGTGATCGGTGTTGCGAAATGAATGACAGGGTAGCACCAGCTTTTTTGAACTATTAAATAACTTCTTTCCGTTAAATGCTGAAATGACTCCTATGACAGAGTCACTGTCGAAAACCTACCCTATCCTTGTCAGAACAACAGTCTCGGAAGTATGTAAATACCCGTATTTATGAATTATGTTTCTTTGGTTCTTAAACTATAGTGCCACGACATGTCTAATACATTTATGAACTTTGGTTCAAAATGGTTCAAATGGCTCTGAGCACTATGGGACTCAACTGCTGAGGTCATTAGTCCCCTAGAACTTAGAACTAGTTAAACCTAACTAACCTAAGGACATCACAAACATCCATGCCCGAGGCAGGATTCGAACCTGCGACCGTAGCGCTCTTGCGGTTCCAGACTGCAGCGTCTTTAACCGCACGGCCACTTCGGCCGGCTTTTATGAACTTTATCGACGGCTAAATAACACTACTACTAATTTTACTACTACTTATACTGGTAGTTGTAGAAGTAGTAGTAGTGTAACACTATGAAATAAATGGGAAGCTTTTGAGCACTTCACATCGTTTAAATATTTCGGAGGTGATATTAAGTAGCGATATGAAATCGGACGAGTAAGTAAAATCTGTGTTAGGGAACGTAAATGAAAGACTTAGATTTTTTGGGGGTGTTCTGCAAGATTGCTGTGCGTCTGAAATTAAATCGCACGCAAGACGCTAGCGTTACCAATTCCAGAATGTTGCTCCTACGTTTCGAACTGAAAATAACAATGTCAATTGTAATAATGCTTTCGCGCTTGTTAATGGGTTAGGTGCCAGCTCTAGTCTATCAGCAGGAATAATCGTGGTATTCTGTTGGAAAGGTGTGAGAAAACTCTACGCTAGGGTGAGTGGGTCAGATAAACACGCTTGAATTCTCTTTATATGAAAAGCTTCGTTCTGCCATGAAAATCGTTGTGGTTCAAATGGCTCTGAGCACTATGCGACTTAACTTCTGAGGTCATCAGTCGCCTAGAACTTAGAACTAATTAAACCTAGCTAATCTAAGGACATCACACACATCCATGCCCGAGGCAGGATTCGAACCTGCGATCGTAGCGGTCGCTCGGCTCCAGACTGTAGCGCCTAGAAACGCACGACCACTCCGGCCGGCTAAAATCGTTATAATCTGTTACATAGTTACATATTCCATAGATCATATGAACGTATCTTTTATCGATATCATGTGTAAAGAGTCAGTTCAGAGTATATGTACAGATGATTAGTGTTAACATTAATGAATACATAGTTTTTGTAGTCCTACTCAGACAACTACACTTAAAAACAAGTGTTTTTTTCAGGCTGTTAGTTTTGAAATAGTAATTCGTCCATGGAGGAGGACGGGTTGTCCAGGTGAAGTAACTTCAGTTTAGATTCAAAACCATCTTTGCTGCTGATCAGACACATTACGTAATTGGATAAATGATCTAAAATCTTTGTTGCTACACATTGAACTCATTTCTGAGCCACTGACAGTTTTAATAATGGGTAATAAACGTCATCTCTCCTTCTAGTGTTATAGCTGTCAACATTACTGTTTTTCATAAATTGTGATTGATTATTAATGACGAATTTCATTAGCGTATATATAGTGTGACGATGCACTTAAAATGCCTAACTCCTTGATGAACGGGAGCCTACATGAAGACCGTGAGTGAACACCTATTATTATTTTTACTGCTTGCTTTCGTGCAATCAGTACTTTCTTTATAAGTGATGATTTACCCAAGGAAATTATTCCGTAAGATATTGATTAGTGGAAATATACAAAATATGTCAGGAGTTTGATTCGTTTGAACCACCATAACACATAAAGACGAAATGCGACATACATTCATGATCATTAGTTTCCGAATTTCCATTCATTTCAGTGAATAACAATTACGACAACACAATTAAGAAAATCTAATGTATTTCAGGAGAAATAGAGGTAGTTTGGCAGGAGCAAAGCCTTCATCATTGATTTTGAAACCAACAGCTGGTCACTAAAGTTTTCAACTCTTGTGAAAGCCTTTCTAAAGCGTACATTCCAGAATGCTGCACGTTTGTTTGGATAGTACTTGAGGAGTGTCCAGAACATAAATATCATTCCACTGCATTGTGTTCAATGAACTGTTTAACAGTTGTTGCCCTCGATACTCCTCGACATTTTGGCAACAGGCATGCCATGCATCATTGTAAATCTGCCATTCTTTCGATAGTTGCTCTTGTATTTGCATATAACATTTCTCTCTTAAAGCCAAACTCGGACACAAATCTGTTGATAAGAACAGATCTTCCTACACGTCTTTACCAGTCAGTTCCGTCAGAGAACTGGACGGCCAAAACGTTTAGGAAAGAGTTGCCTTCTCTCCAGGTAGCGTACGATATGTGTACTTTGCAACACATGCAGTTTTACGAGGGAGGAGGTGGGGATGGTTCTAGGTCGGGTGCAAACTGCTACTACTTTGAGAAGCCGTTAAGCTTTATTTGCTGGGTGGTTTCATATAAGGAAACTATAGTCTTCAATCGACCGTTGACATGTTATACATGTAATGTTTCTGGGAGCGTGATGGGTGAGTTGTGATACTGAAGGTCAGTAAACTACCTAGACATTATTTTCTGATGACTGGAACATAATATTTACGAGTTGCGTAATGCGTTTGGAAATTACTTTGGTAGACAATTCGATACAGTTACTAGGGATGTCAGTGAGATACCCAGTTCTGGCGCTTCTCATGAATAAATTCTGTTCTAGACTTTCTTTCTGGACATTCCGATGAACATATTTACCATAGACAGATACTATCAAGCCACAGGTTGACCGTGTGCCGCAACCTACTCGCAGCCTCGCCACTTTAACAGCCTGTATTCGCCGTATAGTAATCGTCAGCAGATTGGAATCGATTATATTACCACGTTGTGCAAGAATGTCTCAAAACTGGAAAAAATTAAAGTTACAGGGAGTTTAGGTAATTTTTCAAACCTTGATTTTAAATTGCAATTTCATTTTTAGTATAAGGAGCGAACAGAAGGATTTCGTTTGAAGGCCGTATAGTCCAGAATCGATATGTCAGTCAGGCAAAGTTGCGGCGAGCATTGAGTCAATCATTTCACTAACGGACCAGGTTGAAGGTATACGTTTGGTGTCCCGCTGCGTGAAGAAGTCCGTAACTGCTTGCCACGCATCCGCGTCCAAAAGGAATCGATGGCCCTTCAATGCCTTTTTGACGGCGACGAAGGCTTGATAATCGCATGGGAAGAGATCAGGAGTTTAGGGCAGGTGCTCTAGTGTCTGCCACTTGTCCGTAATGGATGAACCTGTCCTCCCAGATCGACCGGCGTCTTGTGTCGAATCGCGACCAGCACGGACCACGGCGCACCATTCCACAACGGTAGTTTTCGACAGACATGCTGCCCCATACACATTCTTCAATGGATGAATGTATGCCGGTGTTTGCCTTTCGGCAGCCAAGAAAATAACAGCACGTTGGTCGTCTTTGGAATAACTTCGCCATAGTTCACGTTTCCGCATTAACCGCCCGCACGTCGGAAAGACACGAATGCCGCACTAATCCATTACCTACATGTCGGTTACACACTCACCGGGGTCGTGCTACGTTGCATTTACGCTGAAGCAACGACCTAAAACGGAAACTTTTTGATCGGCCCTTACAAAATATTCTTAAACGTTAGATATATTCTAATGAAGTGTGCTACCATGTAGACTTCTTTTATATATAGTAACCGAAATAAAAATATAAAAATTTATTTAGTCCAAAACTAAGAAGAATTAATCAGCGTGACAGTCGAAATTGCTAAGATGTATGTAATTCCCATTCGCAGTAATTTCCAAATTTGTTTGACTCTTCACGCGAAAAGCTGATCTTTTAATCTCATGTGGAATCCTTAGCCTGACAAAGTTTGCAATGGTCGTCTTGAATACTTGAAGCTACAGGCCTTTAGGTTCCAAAGACGTTTCTAACTGGACTATTGCTAAACTGACTACACTCCTCGTTTCTGCAAGAGCAGTAGCAGATGTAAACAAAGTGTAACGTGTGTAAGTGTAGGTGTTTCTATTGGTCACTGAAGACGGTGTACTGAACAAAATTACATCAGCATTTACCTCATTTGCGGACTAATAATTGTAGCTATTAGTAGTAGTATGGCTTTAGGTTGGTTAGTACCTCCAAGTACACGTATAAGAAAAAGCCATTAATGCTTGTTTCTCCTCTGCGAAAGTCTAGGTGTTGAAGTGTGGTTGCGTGGACGCAAAACGGTCAGCCTATACCGACAGGCGTAGTCGACTTTGTGGTGCAGTTACGACCATGCAGAAAACAATAGGTGGTAAAGTTTGTGACATGTTTGTGGGGAAGACTGTTCGAGGCAGAGAAAAAACAACCAACACACCGATGTGTGTACATATACTACTGCTTTTGTCTTCGTGCTTGCCACACCACGTGTAAAAATGACTGCACTTACACCCATTACACCCTGTGTGTACATACATTCTAAGACAAAAACATACACACCATGAAGGAATTATTCGAATGGGACGGAAATCGTTAGATATGATGTAAATGTAAAGGCAAACATGATTGCAGTTTCAGAGAAAATGGATGATTTATAGAAGAGAAAGAGGGTCGCAAATTGAGCAAGTCAATAACACGTTGATCCACCTTTGGCCCTTAGGCATGCAGTTATTCGTCTTGGCAATAATTGATAGAGGTGTTGGATGTGCTCCCGAGGATTATTGTGCCATATTCTGTCCAGTTGGCGCGATAGGTCGTCGAAAGCCCGAGATCATTGGAGAGCCATGCACATAACGTTTTCGGATGGGGAGAAATCCAGCGATCTTCGTGCCTAAGATAGAGTTTGGCAAGTATGCAGAAAAGCAGTAGAAACTCTCGCCGTGTGCGATCGAGCATTACCTTACTGAAATGTAAGCCCAGAATGGCTTGTCACGAAGGGTAAAAAACGGGGCGTAGAACATCATCGACGTACGCCTGTGCTAAAGGGTGCTGCGGATGACAACCAAACCCGTTGCTATCAAAAGAGGTATGAAAAGAAATGTCATACCAGACCATTACTCCTGGTTTTCGGGTCTTATGTTGGGCAGCAGTCAGATTGATATCCCTTTCTATCCGGGGTGCCTCCAGACAAGTCTCCAGTCTGGAATCTCAGCCAGTGAAGACGTCTTTGGAGACGCCCTGAAGAGCGATATGATAACAACCTTATTGTCACCCGCCATACGGCCCGACAACTAGGAGTGATGGTCTGGGTTGCCATTTATTTCCATATCAGGACCCCTGTGGTTATCATCCGCAGCATCCTTACAGCACAGCGGTACGTCAACGATATTCTGTGCCCCATTTTGTTGCCCTTCATGGCAAGCCATGATAAGCTGAGCATTTCAGCAAGCTAATGCCCGCCCGTATACGGCGACAGTTTCTACTGCTTGTCTTCGTCCTTGTCAAACCCTACCTTCGCCAGCAAGGCCGATCGATCTCTCCCCTATTTAGAACGTTTGGAGCGACCTGGACCAGCAAGGTCGCCGGATCTCTCCCCAACTGAGAACACTGGGAACGTTGTGGACAGGGCGCTGCAACCAGCTCGGTATTTTGGCAATCTATTGCCCCAATTGGACAGAATTTAGCATGATATCTCTCTGCAGCACATCCAGTAGCTCTGTCAGTCCGTGCCAAGCCGAATAACTGCTTCCATAAGGGCCACAGTTTGGACCAACGCGTTATTGACTTGTGAAGTTCTAACTCTTGAATAAATCATCCAGTTTTTCCGATTTTCGTCCCATTCGAATAATACCTTCGAGATGCGTCTTTTTTTTATTTTTTAAAATCATAAGCATGTTGAAGCACCTGAATACAGTCTTTCTACTGGTATATTTCTTTGGTTGCCTTGTAGTTTAAGCAAATTTAAGTCGCAAAGTCCTCGAGGTTGAGCTTCTGTTCACTAATATTTCTACCGTATTTAAACCCCGATTTTGCGATGACTATTCCCCCTTTACGTTTCTCTGTTTGTTTGTTTAGTAGAATAAACTGTACGAAAGACTAAACAGTGTGTTTAGTCTCTATGGTTTTAATCTCAATCCCTGTGTAACGGGTTCTGCTATTGTTACAGAGAGTGGAAAATGTTAATAGCACACGCATTATCAGATATAATAGTTAAATAGACCTCCACGGCGCACACTGTGGTAATTTTCCTTCCTTTGTTTTGCAAACAAATACTTGCCATCAAGTCAGCCAAGCGTTTCAGATCACTTGCGAACGCACAAGATGTCAATAAACTGAAGACAGTCACGTCTTCCACACAGTTAGATGCCTAGAAAAGTGCCTCAAACACTGAAACTGCCACTTTGAAATCCGCATTAGAAACCAGAAAAATGTCACAAGACTAAAAGATTGAAACCATCAGATAATACTGATTTGAGTCTATGGAACTTGACGTATCTATAAGCGAACCAACAATCCCCTAATCCAAAACCCCGGTCGCTGTAGCACCACCCGCGCAGCTTAGGCCACAGAAACAAAGAAATACTTCACCAGTAAAATGATTCCCCTACTGCAGTGGGACATTACTGGATTCAGGACTACTGTGGAAGAATTAAGACACTTAGCACAGGAAAGACTAGTATATTTTTGTCTTTAAGAAACCCGCTTTAAGCACTGACACCCTTACTCTAAGGGGCTACAAACTCCACAGGAATGACTTCAGTCGGAAGAGGTTAAAGGCGGCATTATAATTTTTTATAAGTAACAATTACCATAACTCAATTCTCCCATTTTACACCAACTTACAAGCAGTGTATGCTAGATTTCATTTGCAGACTTACTTGATGTATAGCCTTTACCTGCCCTCTAATGAAGCTCTAGACATTGAGGCTCTTCACAACATTATCACACAGCTCCCTTAACGATTCTCTCTTTATGAGGGTTTGAACATATGTCACTGGCGATGGGACTCCACTATCACCTGCCCCCAGGATTGAACTATGGACAGCCTCTTTTTGATAGAAGATCTATGCTTCTGGACATGAGGCAGGGCACACTATCAAAACGCCAGCGGGGTCATTCTGCACCATCGATTGGTGAGAAGTGAACGATTATCTGTGACGACTACTGAATCTGGCTAGACCTATCAGACAGAACAGTGAGCGAAAGAAATCAGCTAAGGTAGTTGCTCAGCAAGATAATTTGAACGCTATACAGTCACCTGTTTTTCCTGGAATGTGAAGAGAGCGTCCATGGTAGGTGGATCATATTACCAAAACGATGCACCAAGTTAATGATTCACATACGCCAAAGTTTTCAGTACCACTGCGACTCCCGATTGTCGCTTTGTGGAATAGCGTGCGCCGTTCTGCTATCATAAACAGGAAAGCAGCCGTCTGTATGACCAAGTGCAAGGCATCTACTGACGACCTCGCTGTCTTTTGAGTGGCAAAGGCCAGATGCGGTCGTTTAACTAAGGAGAGGAAAAATAGATCGCGGTAGCAGTTCTTGAACTCCATCAACCGTTCCACTAAGCTAACAGATTTATCGGAAGCCATTCGATTTCAAAGAGAGATGAGAGTTGCCTTATTAATCATGTAATGTAGGATGGCATCTTCCTGACCACCAAGAGAGATATTGCGGGGAACATGGTGATGCATTTCGGTCAAACCGTTACCATTTTCTTCCGTGAGCCAGCTTTCCGTCGTTACCGTGTGACAGTTGAGAGGGCAGTTACACCATTTCTGAAGTTTGTAACTCTCTCTTCTCTTTATGAGAGCCGGATCCGGCACTGCCTGCAGCACGTGATATAGTTCCAGGTTTCAACAAAAAATTTTACAGCATGTTGCGGCCCCTAAAGGGAATGATAAGGAAATTCTCCTCGAAATGTTTAATTTAGTGTGAGACACGAATCGTGGAAGGAAGCTGTTTTAATGATCCTCCTTAAGCCAAGGAAAAACCGGGCATGCCTAGTAACTATCGTGATGTTTCCACCTCAGGCTTAAGACTTTAGAGACGATGGTCAACAGCCACCTTGTATGGATGTTGGAATCCAGGTAGCTTCTTAGAGCGTTTAGGATGTACTGTTCCTTCATTGATAACCCTATCCTGATGGAAGCGGCTATACAATAGGTTTTCCTATGCAAAGAAACACCTGATAATTTTTTTTTCGACTTGCAGACGATCTTTGATACTACTTGGTGGCAGAACATTCTTGTATAGCTTCTCACATGGGTCGTCCCGTTATGTGTCCTATACATATATGTATATTTATGATCCTTCCTCTACCCACACTATTTTATACATCGAGTCGATAATTTCCTGCAATAATTTTATGCAAGAGAAAAAGTCCCTCAGAGTAGCGTTTTAAGCATGATCTTCATTTTAATGACGTTTTAAAGTATTACGCATGCTGTAAAAAGTCGTCTCCATTGCTCTTTAACTGTGGATTACTTTTAAATTTTTAGTTCATCATCCAGTCTCGCAGCATCTACATATCTGATGCAGATACTATTAGGAATATGAGATGGATACAAAAAAAATAGTTTCAGGATTTGAAGGTAATATGTTTTTTTTCTTTTTAACCATTCCTTTCGTGCTTTTAATCTTCCTGAACCAAACGTACCATTTCAAAGTGGTGAGGTTTCTAAGCGTCACTGCTGATCAGAAACTGTCTTGGCTGTCACATCCGAGGGAACGGAGAATTCGATCCCTTGCAAAGCTTAATATTTTAAAATTTGTTGTTTATTTATTGACATAGGGAACAGGACACCAATGCTCGAAGCATAGGTCGCGACGTCCGATTCGAGGCGGTATCTAAACGGTGATGGTACATCCGTTTCTGGCTGGCGAAGACGAAACTGGTTCTAGCGGGCTCAGCGCGGGCAGAAATACTCGGGCAGGGGAAGGTTAGAATTTTCCTATTGATTATCTTCTCCCTCTGGCTGGTTACCGAGAAGCCCTCTGGGGACTTGGCCAGATACCGCGAAACCAGCCTAAACGCAGGGGTTCAGCTGATGATTACCGGCTAAGTATAGATGCGTTGCGGGTTGGTGGCGTGGAAGGCGAAACCAAGCAACACGGCACATAGCTCCCCTTCAGAGACTTCCTCACCCATGCCTCCATGGCCAACGTCACTGAAGCATGTTAATGCGGTGGCGCTCGACTGGGGAGTAAACCGGTTTGAGTCCTGGTGGTGGAAAAAATCTTCACTGCCAGTATTTAGCCGACAAGGGGAGGAGAGGTGCTGGCTTAGAATTCCTGATCATCAGACTTGGACGACAGTGCCCTGGTTTCGATACCAAACATTCCTGCAGTGTCTCATGAAATGAGGGCATGTGACACTTGACCCCATCCCCCCCCCCCCCCCCCGCCCTTGCGTCCCCATCCGTCCGTCGGATGGGGACGTAAGGCTTGGCGACCCTCTTGGTGCTATTCGCGAGTAGTGGGCTATGTGCCCGCCCCGGGTTTCATTGTTCCATTTCTCTTCTCAACAAAAATTTTAGAACTGAAAAAAAGGGCTTTGGAGTGTGGACATGCGTGTGAGAATAGTATATTTGTGTGTGCGTCGGGGGATTGGTTCCGCTATTGATTTATACTGATCAGGGATTTTAACTGCTTGTTAAAATTTTTGTTTCATCTCTCTTAACCACACACATGTCATGACAGTAATTCAAATGGTTTAAAGACTTAACAGTGTTGCACCCAACCATACATCATCCCCTTCATCACTGCTCTCAGTTAGTAAAAGTGATCATCATCGTAGCATCTTCGACGTAAACAAAGAGATGTTGATTTGAGTGACCTTGTTAGTCAGGTAAATACTCTGATGCCTGCTGAATGCTAATCGAACCAGTCTGCTGAACTGTGAGGTCCCCAGCAGGATGATGTAGATGAACAAGGTGGTGCATATGAGAGATCCTTTTTATTCCATGTAATATTCTCCAACGAGGCTACCATAGGTACCACGACTAAGTCTATATGTGTTCTACTCACTCCAAAGCAGATGCAAAGTGAAGAGTGGCACTAGCAATTGGTTTAGAAGTAATTCTGGGGTATGCCGAGGGTTCTTTTCTACATCTTTTCGTGCAATATTTATAACTCAATTATATTTTCTGTTTCATCATTTCGACATAAGGTAATTGAGATTACTATAATAACACTTACAATAGGTAAACATTGCAAGGCTATGGAAATCAGAATTTGATACTCCCAGGCCGGCCAGGGTGGCCGAGCGGTTCTAGGCGCTACAGTCTGGAACCGCGCGACCGCTACGGTCGCAGGTTCGAATCCTGCCTCGGTCATGGATGTGTGTGATGTCCTTAGGTTAGTTAGGTTTAAGTAGTTCTAAGTTCTAGGGGACTGATGACCTCAGATGTTGAGTCCCATAGTGCTCAGAGCCATTTGAACCATTATTTTTGAATTGTTATATTGAACACTCGTTTCCTTTGCAGTTAGATGAACACCTTCAATAACATATCCGTATGAGGTGTGGCACCCGTACTATCATGTTTAATTCGACCATCCCCAGCAGTTTTCTTTCAATAAGACGTTATCCATTTTGCTACCTTGTTACTTTTAAGTTTGCATTATCTCATAGGGAGCTTCCCTTCCTTGTAGGTCATCGGGGATCAGACTTACAGCATCTTAGTAGTACGCTAAACAGCTCAAATGACACAAAACTCAATAAGAAGCATTTTCTGTAAGCAGATTATTTGTTACCACGACTTGCAAACGTGCTACATTAAAATAATATTTCCCCTGTCACAATAATGTATTGAAACTTACTTCGTCGGCGGAGGCGCGGTAACTACACTAAGGTGCCAAAAGTCATGGAATACCTACCATGCTGCCTCTACAGCCATCCATAATTGCGAAAGGGTTGCAGGTGCAGGATTTTCTGCAGTGACTGACCTCTCGACTATGTCCCATAAATGTCCGGTGGAATTCATGTCGGGCGATCTGAATGGCCATATCGTTCGCTCAAATTGTCCAGAATGTTCTTTAAAGCATTCGCGAATAATTGTGGCCTGGTGATATCGTTGTTTGGGAGCATAAAGTCCACGAACTGAAATGGTCTCCAAGTAGCCGAACATAGCCATTTCCATACAAGAAATGTATTCGCAGTTGCTAATATGGACACTCATCAGCTGTATAATGGAATGGCGACGATGAAAATCTATGCCGGACCGGGACTTGAGCCCGGATTTCGCGCTTATCGCAAGCGGTCGCCTTACCATTTGGCTACCCGAGCACGTCTCACGGCCAGGCCCAAACTTCGACATGTCGCACTTCCATTATGTATACTCCCGTGCAGGGGAGACATTTTACTTGAGAGTCGCTTGTCCGATGTCGGCAGAAAAATTAGGGCTGTACGACAATACACGCAATGGCTGTACGGGTACAGGTTGTAGACACGTGGTTGACGATATTTGGAAGATTGGTTCTGGCCGTGACTCGTGTTCGGATAGCCAAATGGTAAGGCGACCGCTCGCAGTTACCGGAAAATCCGCCCTTTAACGCCACATTTCGTAGCACTGTCATAACGTACACGTTCCTCGCACATCCCACATTGATTTCTGCGGTTTTTTCATGCAGCGTTTCCTGTCTGTCAGCACTGACAACTCTACACAAACGCCGCTGCTTTGTATTTAAGTGAAGGCCGTCAGCCACTGCCTTGTCCGTGGTGAGAGGCAATGTCTGTAATCTGGTATTCTCGGCTCACTCTTGACATTGTGGAGCTCGGAATATTGAATTGCCTAACTATTTTCGTAATAAAATGTTCCATGCATCTGTCTCCAACTACCATTCCGCGTTCAAAGTCTGTTAATTCCCGTCGTGCGGTCACAATCACTTCAGAAAAATTTTCGCACGAATCATGTGAGTACAAATTAGACCTCCGCCAATGCTCTGTCCTTTTATACATTGTGTACACGATACTACCGCCATCTATATTTGTGCACATCGCTATCCCATGAGTTTTGTCACCTCAGTGTACAGTCTACTTAGTCCCCTTTGAAATTTCTAATATGATTTGTGCATCTTTCCGTATAATGATATAGGACTTGAAATATATATTCAGTTGAACAGGTTCCTAAAAGTCAAATAAACATACAATTAAGAAGTTGTTTTCAACATCACTCTGATGTGACGTATTTCTGCACTCGGGTCTACCATTTGTATGCTATAGATCATTCATAGCGTAGTTGAAAACACATCAGGATCACCATTGTTTAGTACTCTTAACTTTATGCTGACCCATACCGCTGTGTTTAGAAAGTACAGAGCTGATAGGAAGATCTACTTCTGGTATTGGGTATATACAGAGGCAGATTATCCATGTAAGATGTACTACACACTCAAGGGCTGTGCAGTGCTTTGCTTATGTTATCGAGAGAAAAATAACGGGTAGCAATTTTAAACTGAAAATAACACTTTTTAGTATTATGTGCATCTGACTATGAAGTGTTTTTAAAGCAGTGGAAATAATAGGGCATTGACATTAAAATACGTATTTTCGAACGTTTTAGAAATATATTCAGCAAAATAACATTTTATTAAACGACGTTTCACTTCTTACACTATAGGACAAGCAATTCATTTGCGTGCTCTGTTCCATTGTGATTAGCTGAAATTGTTACGAACTTGCGTCATAATATTGTCGACAGAGATTATTTGCTGTATATTGTTAACAAAGCTCGAGTAAACTTTGTTTTTCGGATTAAGCTGTTCAGCGAAACAGTTCGTCAATCAGATACTCCCAAAGTCTGACAGTTATTCGTTTCAGAGAAGGAGAGTGATATTGTCTCAGTTGGTACTGTTTTTACTTCCTAGTTTATATTTCTTTCGCTAATTTTGGTTCAGGTACAATCTGTCTGTACCGGATTTTTCTACCATGATCCAACGCATTTTTGTTAAGTTTTCATGCGTGATCTAATGTTTAATTCTTTCCGATGTACCAGTGTGCTTATTTTCTCCCGACGGATGCCGCAGTGTTAAGTTCTCAGATTCCTACACGAAGCACAACGTCAATTAGACTCTTGCAACCGTTGTTTCACGAATTTGTACAGCATGTCATAGTCCTATGAAACGAGTAGTCAAATTTCTTTCTTTCGAGAGGTCTAAACCGTTACGTTTGAAATAAAAGGCTTTTTACTTTCTAACGTGAGGTCTAATAACTTATAGTTAATGGTGAGACAGACTGCAAAATTCAGTGCATGCAATGATGGGCAACTGTAAGTTCAGCTTTCCCGTAATTCTATCGTGGTTACCCTACAAATTACTGAAAACACACTTAAGAAACACAGTGCTGAATTGGTCATTTTCAGTGCATACACGGCCTAAATAGGCAGTGGAACAAAAATGTTATTTATACCGTAATGCAGAGAGACTTTTTATTTGTAAAATGATTTTTCTTGCTATGTGAATGGAACTGTGGCGGGTAGTTTTGTTGTGACATGTAACATCGATTGTGTTGCTCAGATAATTGTTCAAAAATCAAAGTGTCCAGCGTCTTTTAGTGCTTGACTCTGGAATGGTACGTCAGGGTACTGTATTCTTTATTTTTCTTTTAAATATTTCTAGGAGACTGCACCATTTTGTTATTTCAGCTTCCACCTAATCGTTGGGTAGGTACATACCAATCCAGTAGCAGGCACAAACTTGTTTCAAGTAAATGTGTTTTTCTACTAGTAGCGTTATTGTGACACCACGTAAACCAGTAGGGTGTTACTGTAAGTATTTATTTCCACATTTCTGTTTTTATGAAGATTTTTATAGCGATATAAAATTGTGATAGTATTCCAGTATTATTATTAATAATAATAATAATAATAATAGGCCTAAGAATTATAAATTATGGCGTTGCAAGAGGTGAGCTATAGAGTCTTTATATTTCACGAATCAGATTACTGCAAATGGCAGGGGAAAGTTATCGAAGAACATGCTGAGAATATTTTATTATGACGCTGGAGGAGGAGACGAATATGGATGCAATGAAATAAATGAAGATGGGTGCAGTGATGTTGATCGTGCTTAAGAGGATATGATTGTCGACGATGAATGTTTTGGGAAAATAACCTCAAGTTACACCCCGACAGATCAGCCCGAAATAGAATAATACTACAGCAGTATGCTGCTGTGTTTGTCCTAGAAAGAACGGCTAAAAGACGACGGTTAAGTGTAAAAATGTAAGAGATTTATTTGCAGCGCACATAAAGTGCTTTTATGCGTCTATACGTAAATTTATTCATTGACCTGTTAACAGTAATTTCATAGCAATAAAATATGAATTTCCTCCATTGGAATAGTAATTTTAATTTGTTTTGACAGTTGGGGCGCACAGTTTCACAATATAGTGTTCACGTTACATTCACATTTCACATTTTTAAATGTGTTAGTTTACGTCGACATGAGTTCCTCCATGTGCTAAGTATACGGTATTTTCATTCCCTAGTAGGTGCATCCATCTTCCCAGAAGCGGGATGGGTCAGTGGAGAGCCGACAGCGAAGTTCCAAGAAGCACGAGAGATATATATAATACGTGCTGCGACTTCCGTCTGAGAGGGCTCCACTGGGAATGGCAGTTCTCCTTTAACTGCTGATGAGAGCGGGAAATCCGCTTTAACTCCTCGCTATTGCTTGGTTGCGGCACTACGGTATTCCGGCAGGCCAGTTGTGAATTGTCAATAATACATCTACAGAACTTTTGTTTTAGTTCTCCATTCGTTATCAGTTTCGGTAAAGTGGGTTGTAGGTGTTGTTCTTCTGGCCTTCAGGCCAGAGTTTAGTTTGATTTAAGCCCTACACGGTACTCCACCTTGTACTAGTCTTTAAATTTCTACGTAATTAACGGACTCTATATCTGATTGAAGTTGCTTATTGCAATCAAAGCTTTGTCTCCCTTAACAATTTTCGCCCTCTGTTACCAAACTGATGAGTCCATGATGTACTACAACGTTCTTTTCTCCCCAGTTCACTATAGTACCTCTTTGTTATTTATTCTGTCTAATGAGCCAATATTCAGCACTCTTCTGTAACACCATTCTTCGAGAGCTTCTCTTCTTGTCCTCCCGTTTACAGTCAACATTTAGCTTCCATGAGAGCCTACATTCCAGACAAATATTTTCAGAAAGCACTTCTGTTGCTGTGGATGTAAGACAATGAATGTAGGTGTCCAGTGAATTTCTCTGTTTCTGGTTTCGTTGCTTTAAAATTTGCAGTGACGAAATTCCCATTTCGTATACGCCCTATATTGAAGAATGTTCAACTTAACGTGAAAGATCCTAATATTTGACGAATGATTCAAGAAACTGGAACATGATTTTTCAGGTAATAATGCTTCTCAAAAGCAATGTTCTGAGTAATTCTGTTCTGTATAATTAATACTTTTGACTTCTTACGTACTGAAACTGAAGCAACTGTCGTTTCATCAAACGGACAGGCACGTGTTTCTTGATTCGAAAATGGCATACTGATAACGAACGGATTCCTTAATGTTCAGAGTGAAACGTTTTGGAAAAATGTAAAGGAAAGATGCTAAAAGTGACTCACAGTTGTCGCTACACTGCATTTCCACCTAAAGTGTTACGTAAACACGGGGTAACGGGGCTGAAACCGATCTCAAATTTTGCACGTTGCCTAGGCAATTATGCAAACCTTCCCACTGAAATATAAACAAAGGTTATGGCACTGTACTGCTAATGTTAAGCGTTATTGAATTTCGTTGAAAAATATAATCTAAATTTTCTCCAGCATTTTGTCCCCTATGGCAGGCTCCACTAATGATAGGTAATCACTCACCCACATCTTGGCAATTATTGTAGATTAAATTTGTGTTCTATGGCTGGATACCATTAGTGTCCCTCCAAAAGCAGTAACTATAAGGAAGGAAATTTGTAAGCACTAGGTCACTGCTAATGTGGTTAACTTTCTTCTGCATGTATTCCCATTTTAACTTTTCCTGTGTAGTGTGTGTATTGCAAGGCACGTACAAATCGACCTCTAGTGTGAACGCCATGCTTTTCCAGACATTTTCGTTGTACTGTATTTGTTGTTTTCGTCCTTGGGTTCGTTCCTAAAGTTCGTCGCCACGGTTCATAATCACACTGTATAACTAACATAAATATAATATAAAAATAGAATAGAATTACTTTAAAACGAGTTTGTAATAGCAAGCACATTCTGGTAATTTATTTTAGAATCTTCTAGGAAAAAATAGTGTGTCACTTAGAAAGGCAGCTATTGTTCAATGAATGTGAAAATAATAAACTGTAACTAAAGGTGAAAATTTATATTGTAGCTTGCTCACATTGCCTAGCCGCAGTTTCAAAAGCCACAAACCATTTAAATTGGGCGAATTAGAGTGTCGCGAAAGCAAAAATGTTTCCCCCTGGCGGCGAGATGCGATACAGCGAGCAGGCTGTGGGTAAATGTTGAAGGCTGCCCGTAACACGACTTGCGGCGTAGCCACTTCACTTTCTGCGGCTACACGCGACCAGGGGTGGGGGACGTGACGCAGGCGTTGGCGCCGCTATCGACCGACGCGCTTTTACACTGCAGCTTCCACCGCCCAAGGCCACCCAACTGACAACTATAAGCCCGCCTGCTTAAAATACCTACTGACCGACACATCCTTAAGGTCTTGAATAACGAAACTGTGCCAAAACTAAAGCTAACGCTGGTTGCGCTTCAAGATCAATACAACACAGGAATGTCCAGATTTTAACCAGACTTCGGAACAGTAAGAGAAGGGATTTCAAATTCTCTCTTCCTTTCTCTCTCTCTGACCCATATTTGTTCTACATATCCAGTGTAGAGTCATATCATTGCATCAAACTGCATTTGTTTGAGAAGATATTTCTGAGAATAACCGCTTTGCAAATTTTTGGGAGAAGAGAACGATGGGAACAAATTTATGGTCTGGAGAATTCTTTTTGTGGCACTTTCTACTATCATTAACCGCATGGAAGGCATATTCGTACAAATAATTCAGAAATGTCACAGATCGTTAATATTACATGATGTTGCGTGGGATGCATTTTGTTCTTGTTGTTACTGGATGTCTGCAGAGACAGTGCATCTGGAGAAAGCGCCGTGTGTAGTCTTATGATATGTTGCCATAGTTTGAATTTAGTGGACTGAGGAACCGCCGGGTGCATACTTCTTGCCATTATGCGCAGTAATCTGTTCCGTCTCTCGATTGTTCCAGTTTTGCTCCAGATATGTCCTTAAATAGCACATCTTTTTAATCCGTATTTGAGATTTCAGTCACAAGTTATATCCCATGCCACAGCAGCTTCTTTGATTAGGTAGTCAACAGTTTTGGTATCAATAATTTATTGTGTGAGTTCACACACGCGCAAATAGTAGATCTGTTTTTCTCTTGCATCGAAAGCAGAGTGTTAATGGCCATGCATGCACTAGGGTTTTCTGTACCACTCGCGCCAAAATTTTTCATAATAACTAGACTGATTAATGAACAGCTGAACTAAATACCTGTGAACAGAAATGAAGTGCTTCTACTACGACAAAAAGTTCTTTCCTTGTCTCTGTCCGAAAATTAAATAAGCCAAGCTTCTGCAAACTTAGAACGCAGAGCACAATTCCATCAAGGTTAGTGGCTTAGTGCTGTCTGTATGGATATGGATTGCTTAAAATGGACCCATATTTTATTATTCATGTGGAATTCCTGCTCAAAAGCAATGTCTGTTATTACTTTCACGGCGAACAGTTTCAATAGGTAGTAGTAAAACTAATGTAATCTTTCTGTAAATCCCCTGAATATCTAAATACACTTCTACTAACGGAGGTAGGGTGCTAGGAATCCAGTTAAGCAATTTATGGTTAAATCACAAGCAATCGATTGGATTTTTCTTTTTGTGGGGGGGGGGGGGGGGATGAGCTGTTTTCAAAAGAAGAAGATCGGTACGGGAGTACATGACTTGGCGGTGGAGGCTCATCTCCTATATGTCAAAGTCAATTGCTTGAGGTAGAATGTGTTGTTCGAACACAAACTACCAGCACTTTCTACTAATATACATTAATTTTGTCAAGGCATTGGTCAGTGACAAATCTGCAACAGATTACCCGTGTGATCCGTGACTGTGCGTAATACCACCAGGGAACAAATTAGAAGTTTGTGGACGTCCAGTCCACTTCAAAATCTCGCCATAGCTCATTCTGTGATGAAAGGCGTCTCACATTTCGGAGAAACATGCTTTGTGTGCTCGTTCCAGATTTCAATTTCAATCGACGAGAATTCCCTGGTACTTGACAACTATATTCGCAGAAATGCGATACTGCCAGAGAACAGAGACATTCCTTGTCCAGAGAATATTGCTGCAGGTAATTTTGGTACAGATATTTACAACCAGTTCCTCGCAATCCATTATCCGAGCGCGTTGCAGTACATTACGTCGACGTCGTAGAAGTGTTTCTATTAGTATGAATCGTTAGAGGGAACCGAGTTCGACTGGGAAATGTCTGCAGGGACCCGTATATTTGGCCATTTCATAAGAAAATTCACGTGAACTTTAAGTGTTCCAGTCCATTGTTGACGATATTTAGTAATCGGGAAGGACAGAGTAGTAATAAATGCTATCATCGCTCTAGTAGGGCAACGAAAACACGAGAGTTTTTATCAGGACGGTTGGTCGGGGATGTGACCACCGTCCCTTCCGAATGAGACTGCTTGGTTTGCTGGAAATTGATAATATAACCATTACGAAGTCAAATATGTGGAAGATCCTTGTAATTGCAACACAGATGCGACTTTCAGCTTGTGATCAAATAGTGAAAAATGAAAAAGTGGTAACACATGTAAGAAGAAAATTAACAGTGAATATTATTTATTTACGTTAACTGGAATACTCTCTTTCAAATTCTGAAGGTGGCAGGGGTGAAATACAGGGAGCAAAAGGCTATTTACAATTTGTATAGAAACCAGATGGCAGTTATTAGAGTCGAGGGGCATGAAAGGGAAGCAGTGGTTGGGAAAGGAGTGAGACAGGGTTGTAGCCTCTCCCCGATGTTATTCAATCTGTATATTGAGCAAGCAGTAAAGGAAACAAAAGAAAAATTTGGAGTAGGTATTAAAATTCATGGAGAAGAAGTAAAAACTTTGAGGTTCGCCGATGACATTGTAATTCTGTCAGAGACAGCAAAGGACTTGGAAGAGCAGTTGAACGGAATGGACAGTGTCTTGAAAGGAGGATATAAGATGAACATCAACAAAAGCAAAACGAGGATAATGGAATGTAGTCAAATTAAATCGGGTGATGCTGAGGGAATTAGATTAGGAAATGAGACACTTAAAGTAGTAAAGGAGTTTTGCTATTTAGGGAGTAAAATAACTGATGATGGTCGAAGTAGAGAGGATATAAAATGTAGACTGGCAATGGCAAGGAAATCGTTTCTGAAGAAGAGAAATTTGTTAACATCGAGTATAGATTTAAGTGTGAGGAAGTCGTTTCTGAAAGTATTTGTATGGAGTGTAGCCATGTATGGAAGTGAAACATGGACGATAACCAGTTTGGACAAGAAGAGAATAGAAGATTTCGAAATGTGGTGCTACAGAAGAATGCTGAAGATAAGGTGGGTAGATCACGTAACTAATGAGGAGGTATTGAATAGGATTGGGGAGAAGAGAAGTTTGTGGCACAACTTGACTAGAAGAAGGGATCGGTTGGTAGGACATGTTTTGAGGCATCAAGGGATCACAAATTTAGCATTGGAGGGCAGCGTGGAGGGTAAAAATCGTAGAGGGAGACCAAGAGATCGATACACTAAGCAGATTCAGAAGGATGTAGGTTGCAGTAGGTACTGGGAGATGAAGAAGCTTGCACAGGATAGAGTAGCATGGAGAGCTGCATCAAACCAGTCTCAGGACTGAAGACCACAACAACAACAACATTATTTATTTTTTATGTCGCGAAATATGAGAGTTTCAAGTCCATAATAAACATTTTGTAAAATAAATAAACGTGTAATATTTACACATACACACTCAAAACACTTTTAAATACCGTCTATTCAAAATATATTTACCTTGCTGCACTCAAAAATCAGTTGTTTATTTTAAAACACAATTCAAATAGCTGCAGAAAACAACTGAGAAGCCACCGAGAAGCCTTAAAACGAGCCTGGCGGGAATACAGATACATTTAAATATTTTTCGTTCTACGGAACTTTAGGTGACCCGTGTTTTGGATAAGGTATTTTCCTCCCGTTATATTTTCAGACATATTCTCTTTCGGGGAATTTATTAAAGGCGATATGAGATTCAGTTTCGACAGAATATTTCATAGTGGAGGACTGGATTTCAGTGGTCGTCTAGGCTGCGACCTTCGCCGCATCGTTTAAAGCTGAACTAGGAGGGCGGACCGCGGCGCGCACCCACGCAATAAAGCGATATGCTGCGCTCAAGGACGCTCGATAAAGCCAGATTCGCTTTTCCGTCACCTCGTCAGCTCGCTCACGCCAAGACTGCTTTATACTGCGTTATGAATGTCACGAGCACGCCTTTAAGTTACGAATCGATGACGAAACGACGCGTTTATTTTAGTTTATAAACTATTAGTATACGCGGCTACGGGATATATAATTAACGAATAAACATTATTTACTCAGGTTAAAAGAGGTGTGTTGTCTTTATTTCTACGAGCTTCGTTATTTTAGTGGGGCATAATCTGTCTCGTTATACCGACTACAGTAATCTATTAAATTACCACTTTTCGCCATCTGGCACTGACTTATTTAAATACACTGACCTCTCAAAAGGGAGGGAAGAAATTGACTCGCATCTTTTCTTATGATTCTCACTCACGGTGTGCGAAATGCGGTGCAAGCTCACAGCAGTCTTTCTTATCAGGCCTAAAAGTTTAGAAAACTCATCATTTTAAATTGCGCAACTGGTGAACTGGTATTGCCATACCTACACAGTGACGAATCACACATGGCGATTACTGTACTACACATCAAAACAGTCATTCCTTTCCTGAAAATCTGTCTGACAAAAGTAATCTCTATAAAATCTTGAATGACTTGATTAATGATCTTTTGGGGAATTATAAAGGGAGACGGATCATTTGGAGGATGAGAGAAAAGCAGATCATATACGAATAAATGGAGGTATATTACAACCAAATTTCGATTACTTCACAAGAACCCCTGACACGCTATGGCTAAAATATTAATTATGAAAGGTCGCTTAACACACATTACGGTCAAAATGGCTAAATGGCTCAAATGGCTCTGAGCACTATGGGACTTAACATCTGTGGTCATCAGTCCCCTAGAACTTAGAACTACTTAAACCTAACTAACCTAAGGACATCACACACATCCATGCCCGAGGCAGGATTCGAACCTGCGACCGTAGCGGTCGCGCGGTTCCGGACTGAGCGCCTAGAACCGTTACGGTCATTAATTAGTTTCTCGAGCGTAAGTATCAGTATGGATACCCCATGAGAGGATCAGGAATCTCCAAGGGAAGAATAATTCTGTTCCAGAATTCACGTAATCAGTCATAAAAGAAAAATTACAGGAAACGTTTACTCACAATCCCACACTAGGAAATCCTCATAATCTGCAAGAGGAAAGCTACACTGAATTGAATCCAGTTCAAAGGCTTCTGATTATTGGAAATACCTCGATACATATAAGGTTTCGCTTTACTCAGGACAGTTTGCTCTGCTGAATGGAATTGCTATCCAACATAAGCTTTCGTTTCGTGTAGTGGTAGGTCGACATGAAAGACAAGTTCATAATAAGGGGGAAATGGCTATGAAAACATGATAGAATCAGTAAATAACACACATGATTACTACCTATAAATCGCTGGGAGCGATTACTCAACTGAATAGTTAAGACTTTTCACAGTTCGACCATCACTCAAGTCGCTCTAATGTGATGATAATACGAAAATGTCAGTGAAATCACTCACTCCGCTGGTTTTAATGCCTCAAGAACTGGTGTACATTGATTATTACACATGGTGGAAATCACTAAAGCTAACAAACAGAAGTTCTGAAGTCACGTGGTCGGATCTGGCCATAAGGACAGCATAATTAAAAGTACACTGGTTTCACCGATAATTAGTTAGATAATACCGTGATTTACACCAAAAATATTTCTGAGCAAAGAAGCAAGTGGTTCCCTAATCATTCACTCAGTTTTAATTAAGCTACGTGAACTTACATCAAAACTATGTTTCGAAGTACAGTGATACTAATGGGTCGTCGTCAGAAGCAAGAGTGACTTAAAGAACAGCCGATGGTCGTCTGTTGGAAAGCGTGTAAAGTACCTTCTCAGAGCTACAGTATTTACGCCTTCTGAACATATAAATCTAATAGTCACTTAAACTTTGAATAAAAAACGACCCAGCAAATAGCCGGCTGTCAAGCAGGAATAATGAGCTCCCTTGCCAAAGGCGAAAGACGTGTAGGTACACTAAAAACGGTACCATAATTTTCACTTTAGAAGTCAAGCATCGATAGTTTCAATAATAGTCACCGAACATCAGACTACGATATTTTAGCATGGTGGGGTAATTTCCAATGATCGACCTAGCCAAACGCATGGAAAAAAAAACAAAAACAAAAAAAAAAAAAAAAAAAAACAGGGAAAATCCTGAATCGATAGCAAGCTACATTACTGGTATCTATGGAAATGTCCTAGCGAAGTTGGTACTACCTTACCCTGAGGAAGCGAAACGTCTCTGACCACTACTGGCGCATTCAAATTCATCCATCCACTTATCCACACTTTATAGTAATTATTCAAGGAAAGGTGGGGAAGGGAAAGAGTTCACTGGTATCAAGATGAAATAAAAAGTTTGCTCTAATGTATTCTGTTTCAGAATTTTCAATCAAACAAAAGAACAACATCCTTGAGACATTTGAATAAGGCAGAAAGACATGATAAATGGAAGAAATATGAATTGGAGCCGTAACAGACCTGCCTCAAGACTCCAGAAGTACAATATTTAAAAAGCGATTTTTGTCACGACATTCATGTGGTGTTACTGAAGGACAGCATCTGACATTGTTTGAATATTACAGGCATAATTTTAAGTCTGTTTTCCAATGTCTGAAGCCTAGTGACGTGTAGCACTAGTTACAGCGTTCAACTCATGGTCTTAGAAGCGTATTTTAAATACTTGACCGGCCATCTTGATCTAGGTTTTTCGGTTTTCCCGAAAATACTTGACCTGAATTCTAGTTTCGTTTCTTAAATAAGACTAAGGTTAATTTCACTGACATCTTTGTCTAATCCTTACTTGTTTACTGTCTTCAACGACCTAGCCACTAAAGTGACAATAAACTTTAACCTACTAAGGACCAAGAATTAAAACAATAAATTGTTTTGAAAATAATGTTCATTTGATCTAATTGTACGGTAGTATAGACATAAATATACAAAAAAGAAATATATAGGTCCTAATTAAAATAAAGCAAAATGTTGCATTTACGCAACTTTGGGATTATAAGGAGTCTTATTTCGTTCCCTTTCGAAATGTTTGAAAACAGTTTGAATGGAGTTGCACATTACATTTTTTGCATTTGTAAATTGGCAGACTTACATCTTCTTCTTGCTTTGTTTTCCTCCTCTATTATTATGCGGCCTAAATCATCATAGCGTATTTCTTTCGGAAGAGGGCATTTGGACGGACGTCCGTAAGTGCATTTTCCCATGTTCTGAGGGGCTGCGGTTTCTCTGTTTCCTTCATTCTCGGTTTCAGTATCTTCTGATTTCATTAGAGTCATGCATAAGTATGATCGAAATTCAAGGTGACATATTTTCTTCATTTGTAAGATTGTATATTTTCCATGAATTCACAATTACACTTTCTATCAGCTTGGTGAAGAGAGGCCACCACCATTTCTTGCCTCTTATTCGAATTCTGTAATTTGCAATAGAATTATCGTGTAAATCAACACCACTCATATGTTGACTGTACTCATATGTTGACTGTACTGTCCTGGGTTGGAGCAGAGACATACTTTTCTTTCTTTCCGACTGTACCTTTTTGCGTTCGCTAAAGGCTGGATGGTGCCGTTGTTGGTAACTACTGTCACAGTGGAATTGTCATTCCACTTTACCATCATGACTTCAGCTTTATTGTCAAAGAGAAAGTCAAACACACCCTTGCCTTTTTTCTTCATGCTTGAGTTGGATTCCAAAGGGCTCTTTGCAGTCCGGTTCTTCCGAAAAATACCAGTGGCCAAAAATCCCTTTTGTTTTAAAATACAAAATAAAGAATAAGAGGAAAAGAAATCATCAAAATATATTCAATGACGAGACGGGTCTTCAAGAACTGAAAGCAAATTCGTAACTACTTGTTCACGCAAACAAAGTTCAGATGTTTCACATCTTGCCCTCTTCCCGCCATAAGGAATGAATCTGCACAAGTAGCCATTTGAACTGCATAAACACCACAATTTGAAGCCAAATCTGTCGGGTTTTCCTTTGATGAACATCCTACAGGAATGTCTCCCAAAATAAGGTTCAAATGGTTCAAATGGCTCTGAGCACTATGCGACTTAACTGCTGAGGTCATCAGTCGCCTAGAACTTAGAACTAATTAAACCTAACTAACCTAAGGACATCACACACATCCATGCCCGAGGCAGGATTCGAACCTGCGACCGTAGCGGTCTTGCGGTTCCAGACTGCAGCGCCTTTAACCGCACGGCCACTTCGGCCGGCTCCAAAATAAGGGACCATTTCCTCGTTAACAGACAAATTATATGAAAATAGTCGAAACTGAAGTTATTTTTCATTGATTATATCTAAGATTGGTATCACTTTAGAAAACTTGTCATTTTTACCCAGTCTGACATTATCAGATAATGGAGTTTTTGTTTCAGTGACAAGAATTTATTACGACTCATGCAACTTCTTATAGTTGCTAATCCTTTGTCTTCATCTTTCGACCAGTACAGTTTCGTTGCAGGTAATGTGTGATATCCTGAAAGAATCATTAATCCTATAAATTGCTTCAGCAATGGAACAGTTATTTGAAATGAATGGCGATTATTATATTCTGCATATTTGTTTGTGTATTCAGTAATTTTTGAAAACACTTCCGAGTCAAAGTAAAGTGGAAAAAATTTCATAAGGCGATAGACCCTCTACTCTCTTCTTTATGTCTTCTGTCTTGGTTAGCTCCTCTGTTATTGGTGAAGAAACGTAAGTTGGTTGAACCTTCTTCCAGTTCGGAACATCTTCATTTCTTTTCGTTACATTCTTCTTAGCAGGTGCTCTGGGTTCTGACCCTATATTCGAATTCGCTTTGTCTTGCTCACTACGTGCATGTATTTCAAATGTACCAGCGATATCAGTTGCTTCCTCTTCCTCCACAAGTAGATCATCATCAATGTCTTCTTCATCTGTGATCTGATCAACATCTGGTGGTATGTATGTGTAATCGATGCTGTCTGCATCCTCACGTTCTTTACCTTCACTCAATATGGCCATGTTCCGCAGTAAATAGGGGATTCGTGTAATAATCAGACATTCCTAAACAAGTATAAATCCCTGTACGTACTACCTGCATTCATTTACAGCAGAGCTGTGGTAAATTACGGCTCAATTCGTAATACGCAAAAGTAAATAAAATGAAAAACTTCAATAAAACTGACTTACCGGTAGCGAATATTTGATCAGAGTTACTGTTCCATCTACAAACACAGTGAAACTGCAATATCTTTCAAACAAAGTCTAACAGTAGTAAACTGTTCGGTCAACAATGGAATACCGATGTATTATTCGGGTAGAATGAAGCAGCCGTGTTTCACAAATATACTCGGCAGTCCCAAAGTTATGTAAACGCAACATTACTGTAAATAGCAAAACAATAGTTCGAATTCTAACTGACGTCTCTAAACAGTAATATTGTATGATAAGGGAAGTTTAAAAGAAGATCACTGTATAAAATTCGTTTAAAAATCATCACGTGCTAATTAAGAAAGAAGATGAAAACTTTCGCAATGAAATACACAAATTTATCTCGAAGTTTGAAAATTCACGGTGGTCAACATCATGGTCAGTGATTTAATTAAAATGCCTAAAATAGTTTTTTTCAGATGTACTCTTAATGTTGTAATAAACAAATTCGAAATTTGTGCAATTCAGTTGACATAAAAAAAACGAATGAAGTGTTGCGTTAGCGCAACTTTGAGCCTTAATAGGTTAACCTACTTTCCTCTGTTCTCAGTCTTAATTTCGATGTTCTGGTTGTTGATGCAGGCTGACTTTTCGACGTGTACCGAAACGTTACCTGCAGGAAGTTTGCATAATTTTAAGACGTAAGTTACTCCTCTATTTTTTTGTTATTATTTTGCAGATAAAAACCCATCTTCCATTTTTTGCTTCGCGAACAGGACGGTGACTAATTAATGTTAAAGTCTTGTGATAATAGAAATTACCTTCAGAAGCAGCATGTGGCCGTAGCACCAAGAAATCTCTATAATGCGATCACTTCAATTATAATTTAATTTTATTAATTATAATTAATATAATTATATATAATAAATATATATTATGTATATAATTATATATAATAATATAATTAATTATAATAAACTATAATGTAATTAATAAATTTGACAGTTATCAATTAATTAATTTCATATTCGTTCAGCTCTCAATCTGTGATTAAATAAAAGCAACATTCACAACTAGAATTTTGCATGGAAATTCATTTCCTTCCAGCATTCCCTGTACGTCGTTTGATTTTCCTTACACATCGAAATGAATGTAGTTCTGTGTATTTTTCTCTCCCTTCGTCCCTTCTTTTCAGCCAACTCTGCCCCCTCCATCCCTTCCTCCCTCTCTCTCTGTCTCTCTCTCTCTCTCAGTGAGTATATGTGGAATAAGTCATTTTTATTTTATGATTTAACCTACACACACAGTTAGTTTTGGAAAATGAAAATTTTCTAGAAACTCATTCGAAACACAGAAGTACAGCTGAAATCACAAACAAGTGTCCAATTAGATAAAAATAGATGGAAATGGGCATGAGCTCCTGTTGTTATCGACTGTCTTTTAAGCACTTAATTATATAAGATTTCTCGCATGCAAAATACAGGGTGTACATAAAGTCCGGGAACACTTTCAATTATTTATTGCACAAGGACCAAACATTGCACAGATATCATACATATGCCACTTTGAAGAGAAACCCTGATTTTTTTTATGTATACCGCCACAGCGTAGTTTGGTAGTTTGCCGATAGTCAGCGCTAGTCGCAAACATGGCGAGTTCAGGTGTGGAGCGAGCTTTCTGTGTGCTCGAGTTCGACAAAAACATGTGTTCTACAGCTGTTCAACGGATGTTTAGAACTAAGTACGGTAAGAATCCATCATCAAGGAAGATCATTTATCACTGTCACAACAAATTAGTTCGACGGGTTGTTTGTGCCCGCCAAAGAGAAGCGGACGTCCCAGTGTGAGTGAAGTGAATGTGGAGCGCGTACGAGAGACATTGATAAAGAGTCTGCCGGGTCACTCATGGTTGGCATATCGAATGTTTGTAATAAACAAAACAAAAAACTTTCAGGGTTTCTCTTCAAAATGCAATATGTATGACATCTGCACAATGTTCAGTTCTTGTGCAATAAATAATTGAAAGTGTTCCCGGACTTTATGTACACCCTGTATTGTAGCTATTTTCAGGCTAGTAAAGATATAAAATCTAAAGAAAATAAAAACAGTTTATTGCTCAAAATACGTTTAAGTAGTTGCACAGAATAAATCTGAAGAAATAAAACGTTCAGTTTCGATACGCTAAACATGTGTGCCTCCCAAAAGAAGATAGCCTAAATTCATTGCTTAAAGAGGATTTTTTCTACGCCGACATCAAGAACAATACAGGTACCTGAACCAGTATAGATAAATTCAACACATACGAATTTTTACTATATTGTTTATATATGTTTTGCATTCGGAACGTATTAAGTAACAATAGTTACTGTTCCAAATGCGTTAAACCTTTTTATAGTTATCAGGAGCTAAATTATCCACGAGTGCATAAGAAAAGATATAGTGACTTAGACTTACCTGCAGACGAAGTGTTTGCTAACAAGGGAACCTCCCCATCGCACCCTCCTCAGATTTAGTTATAAGTTGGCACAGGGATAGGCCTTGAAAAACTGAACACAGATCAATCGAGAAAACAGGAAGAAGTTGTGTGGAACTATGAAAAATATAAGCAAAATATACAAACTGAGTAGTCCATGCGCAACGTAAGCAACATCAAGGCGAGTATGAGCTTATGAGTGCCGTGGTCCAGTGGTTAGCGTGAGCAGCTGCGGAATGAGAGGTCCTTGGTTCAAGCCTTCTCTCGAGTGAAAAATTTAAATTTTTATTTTCAGACAATTATCAAAGTTCAGACACTCACACATAATCAACTTCGCTCTCCAAAATTCCAGGACATGTTCAGATTTGCTTGGACATATGCAGGATTTGACGCTCTACACACGGAAACATTTGAAAACGTAAAAAACATGTTTTGACAGAGCACAGGGAAAACTGTGCGACTGTGAAACTGTTGCATTCATTTGTTGCAGTTTATGTGACAAACTCTTATGTTTTCATCACTTTTTTGGGAGTGATTATCACATCCACAAGAAAACCTAAATCGGGGAAGGTAGAAGAATCTTTTTACCCATTCGCCAAGTGTGCAAGTGAGGTGGGTCGACAACATATTCCTGTCATGTGACGCACATGCCGTCACCAGTGTCGTATAGAATATATCAGACGTGTTTTCCTGTGGAGGAATCGGTTGACCTATGACCTTGCGATCAAATGTTTTCGGTTCCTATTGGAGAGGCACGTCCTTTCGTCTACTAATCGCACGGTTTTGCGGTGCGGTCGCAAAACACAGACACTAAACTTATTACAGTGAACAGAGACGTAAATGAATGAACGGACAGATCGTAACTTTGCGAAAATAAAGAAAGTAAAAATTTCACTCGAGGGAAGACTTGAACCAAGGACCTCTCGTTCCGCAGCTGCTCACTCTATCCACGGGACCACGGCGCTCGTCAGCTGGCATGGTCCTTGATGTTGCATATCTTGCACATAGACTACTCAGTTTGTATATTTTGCTTACTTTTTCATAGTTCCACACAACTTCTTCCTGTTTTCTCGATTGATCTGTGTTCAGTTTTTCAAGGCCTATCCAATGTGTCAATTCATAACTAAATCTGAGGGGGGTGCGATGGGGAGGTTCCCTTGTAAGAACCGCCAACCGTTACTAAATTTATATACCGTCATTCGACTTGCCGTTCTCGGAAATTAGGGGACATTAAGGCATACGTGAGACTATCAGTTTATACACTGTATATGTGACATCGAATTTTAGCCAAGATAAACTGATGCATTTTAGGAATTTTGGTAAATGACACTGTTGGAACCTTACGCAGATAATTACCTCACGAGTCGTTTGTGTGTTATTACAAGAAACGTATATACGAAACAGTGACTACTAGAAATCAGTCCATCGTACAAAAATGCTATACACCAGTAAATGAGTAACATTTGCCCGTGTATGGAAACTGCATGTTGCTCGCTCTATACTGTAAGGTACACAGGGTGGTCTGAAACGCTTGTGAGGGTGTTGCAGGGTTGGCTGTGCTGAGAAATAATTGTTCAAGAAAAATGTCGATACGTTGCGCCGTTTCCGAGTTAATTGGCGTTGAAGTTAGCTAATGAGGTCGTTGAGCGCCCAAAATCAAGCACAGTTAGTGTGAGTTGTTCCAATAGTGTTGATAATACACGAGACTGCTCAGCCTTTGGCTCGTGTTAAATCCATACTACCGTCTTATGTCTAATTTTTGTATCGCTCTTTTGTTCGGTTTTAGCAAACCAAACGAAGGACACGCTTGGCGACACGGTCTCTAGCGGGTCGCTTGAATTTGCGCGCACAACGGCCTGACTGGCTAGCTTCAATGCTAATTAACTCGTAAACGGCACAACGTAACGAATTGTTTTTATTAACAAGTATTACTCAGCACGACCTGCCGTGCAACATCCTTACAAGCTTTTCAGAATGTTTCAGGCCAACCTTTATAAGGACATAATTAGATAAGTCAGTAAGGAAGTAAATAAATGCACCTATCGATGACGCACTAACGACATCTATTGTCTATAAAGTCATGTAAGACGATGGTCCCAAGGATTAGAGTACGTAGGTACGTTGTCCTTGAATAACACTGTTTCCGAAGTCGTTGAGTAGCGTGATCGTGTTCTTAGACGGTTTTTGACACCGGTTATTTGGAATGCCGAAATTGACCTGTCAAACATGAGAGACGAAGAATCGGCATAACATTTATCTCCCAATCTTTGAATAAAATATAAAAAACCCATTGCGTTTTGAAATGAAGATATTTGATCAGTCTCTACTTCAATGTCGAGAGTTGAACGTATTTTTCGTGCAGCTAATGGTGTTGACTGAAGCTGATACATTTATGTACACTGAAGTAATAAAAGTCATGGGATAGCTGTATGAAATAGATGGCATTAACGTTGCCTACACAAGATACAGGGAGGGGCAAATAAAAGTGTCCCGGAGAGCAGAGTTCCAGGGTACAAAGAAACACAGCAGAGGAAAGGAAATACAGAACTAACCTAAGTATAGCAGATGTTGAAAGTGACCACCAGTCATCTCTTGGCACTTTTGCTCCCTGATCAGCAAGTTGCTGATCGAAGCTGGAATTGCTACAGTCTCATCCGAAATGTTCTGCTGAAGTTCTTGAAGACTGAGAGATGTTGCGATACACATGAGACTTGAGGGTTCCCCACACAAAGCACTCGCTCACTGACAGATTGGGTGACCTGGGAGGCCAGTTAGGGCCGCGACGAGACTAACATCTGCTAACAACTTTTATCAGGCCTGAAGAATAAAAAAAAATTGAGCTACAATCTTCGGCGGCTGTGTTGGCAGTTGCTCCATACATTAATGTTGACACAAATGGTATCCATTCGTCTGGGCCACTTTTATTTGCCCCCTGCATAAAAGGGCAGTCCATTGGCGGAGTTGTCATTTGCACTCAGGTGATTCATGTGAAAAGGTTTCCAACGTGATTATGGCCATATGACGGGAATTAACAGATCTTGAACGCGGAATGGTAGTTCAGTCTGGACGCATGGGACATTCCATTTCGGAAATCGTTTGGGACTTCAACATTCCGAGATCCACGGTTTTAAGAGCGTGCCGAGAATACCAAATTCCTGGCATTACTTGTCGCCACGAACAACGCAGTGGTCAACGGCCTTCACTTAATGACCAAGAACAACGGCATTTGCATAGAGTTCTCAGTGCTAACAGACAAGCAACACTGCGTGAACCACAGAAATCAACGTGGAACATACGACGAACGTATCCGTTCTGGCAGTGTGGCGACGTCTGACTTTAATGAGCCATGGCAGCAGACGACCAACGCGAGTGCCTTTGCTAATAGTACGACATCACCTGCAACGCCTCTCCTGTGCTCGTGACCATGTCGGATGGACAGTAGACAAGTGTAAAACAGTGACCTGGTCGGATAAGTTCCGGTTTGATGTCGTAAGAGCGGATGGTAGAGTTCGAGTGAAGAGCACACGCCACGAAGTCATGGACTCCAGTTGTCGTCGAGGCACTGTGCAAGCTGATGGTGGCTTCATAATGGTCCATAATCGTTTGGGCTGTGTTTACATGGAATAGAGTGGGTCCTCCGTTCTGCTTGGCTACTTGGAGATCGTTTGTAGCCATTCATGGACTTCAATTTCCCAAACAACAATGGAATTTTTTGGATGACAATATGCCGTGTCACTGGGCCACAACTGTTCGCGATTGGTTTGAAGAACATTCTGAACACTTCGAGAAAATGATTTTTCCACCCAGACCCCCAGTATGAATCCCACTGAACTCCTATGGGACATAATCGAGAGGTCAGTTTGTGCACAAAATCATGCACCACCAACATTTTCGCAATTATGGACGGCTATAGAGGCGGCATGGCTAAATATTTCTGCAGGGGACTTTCAGCGACATGCTTAGTCCATGCGACGTCAATATGCTGCACTATGTCAGCAAAAGGAGGTCCGACACTTTATTAGGAGGTATACCATGACTGTTTTCACCTCAGTGTATAACTATACACGATGGAGGCTGGTTCAGTAATCTTTTTGACAGCCCTCGTAGAGGCTTTTTGTGGTTCCATGAATCATTAGGTTATCATCTTCAGCGAGAGTACGACCTAATCTTATTCCATCCTTATGGCACCTAAACGAATTATGTTTGTAATTATGCTGTCTGTCCAAAAAGTTCCAAAGTTGATTTTAGCGACGTCAGCACAGTAACTTCGGTGGCAGCTTGAAATGACAACGGTAAACAGATGCGCATTCTACCAGTTAGTTATGAGCAGGCAGTGATAAACAGTGGACGTGCGATCATGGTGCGTCAAAGTAGTTGTGTCATAAATTGAAATGAAGAAACAAACTGAACATGTCTAAATCATGTTTCCAAGAAATTTTCCAGGAAGTTCTGAAGAAGAGAAAAGTGTGTGCGAAGTTTGTCCAGCACAGATCGTCAATCAAACCAGAAAGAACGACGCGTGGACACCTGCGGAATCTGGATTGAAATGATAAACGCAGATAGTTCTTTTCTGGAAAATATCGTCACGGGTGACAAGATTTGGTGTTACCAATACTAACCTACCACAAAACGGCTCGGAGCAGAATGGGAGCAGAATGGGTCTTTCATGGTTCGCCAAGACCGAAGGAAGTACGAATGTGACGCACGAGTTGAACAACATCCCAATGCAGTACTTTATTGACAGTTTCACATCGTTGCATGAACGTTCTGTGCGTTATACTCAAGTGATGGAGGTAGTGGTGGGGGGGGCGGGGGGGAGCAAGCAGACTCTGTAGAACACTTGAAGCATTAAAACCACCATCTTAACTTTACGCTGTTTTTTTATTAAAGCAGTCTCGAAACATTTTGGACTGACAGGATTTATTGCTGCTGGCGGAATATTAAACGTTAGCAAAAAGGGACACGACGTGTTTATCAACTGATATTTTATTTTAAAGACTTTTTGTGGAAAATTAAAACTACTTTTGTCAAGAGTATTAATATTTGACTATAACATTATGCAGCCATTGGGTGAATTGTAACAGCCTTTTCTGTTACTGCACTGTTGAGAATGTAAACCATTTTCAAAATTTTGCATTAGTACAATCACTAAAATGTACATACTTGTGTTGGAGTCAAAGAACACATCAAATCACACAATGGTGTAAACGTAGGAGATTGGCCACATTATTGGAGGTCTCAATTTCAGGCATGACACCAAGTGTATCTAGAATAGTAGTAAACTAAATGAGGCTTAGGACTTTGGTCGTAAGTTCGCATCATTTTGTGATTTGACGAGTTCTTCGATGCTTACCTGTTTGAAGCCTTATTCTTATGCTAACATTTTAAAATGGTTTCACAGCCGAAACTGTATTGCATATAAACAAGTTAAAGAGACGTTGCAATCTATGAAATAGCAACCAGCCTCATAAAACGTTATCTTTCATATAATTTCTGGTGACTCCCCTGCAACCAAACTAATGTTAATACGTCAGATAAGATATTTTAATGGTATTTTTAAAAGACAGAGTTATTTAAATGTTCAAGGTAAAGTTTTTGTTCAAGATGATTCATGTAATTTCCCTTGGTCATACAACCCGGTGTATAAACCCGATTGGTCGGAGATAGGGAAATAAATTGGTCAGAAGATTATTCAAGAAGCTGAAGTCATGAAGATAAAAACAGAAAAGGACATCCGCCAACTGGTTGATTCAGATAACCCAACTTTCAGTTTCAGTAATTTACATCGGTGCTACATGTATTGGTCTCCGATGTATTATTCGTATAATTGAACACCACACTGTGATGCATCATTATTAGCCTTTTCTTACCTGACGCTGCATGTACACTGTAGGGTTAGGTCGTGATCCATATGGTGGCAGGTGAAACAGGCTCATGGTAGGCCAGGATGGAGTGCAGTTCCCGTGCTGGGGCGTGGTCTGCATTGGTGGAGATAACAGGTGTCGAACGGTGGTTCATCAGATAAACAGCCCTGGCTGGTGTTAGCAGATGCCCTCCAGGGGAGTGGATCGTGGCGATGGCAGGTTGTGCTGTCGTCTTGCAGCGAGCATAGCAGAACACTGACGCTAAATAGAGGCGGCTCTTGACCATCGACAACAGAAGGAACTACTGGCTGTAGATCTGCTTCTGTAGTGGTGGCGTAAGGCCCACCGGATCAGACCGCGGCCTCTGGCATGGCTAACGACGATGGGGCCTGCCCATTCCAGGTGATAGACAGTGACGTTGTGGGCCCGCACGACAGCGACAGTGCGTCTGGACAGCTAGATGACCCACTCTTGAACCCATGGCTCACCAGGAAGGTGACCGTCGGCAGAAGGTAGTCGCTCAGTGGCTGACCTGATGGTGCGAAAATGGCTCTGAGCACTATGCGACTTAACTTCTGAGATCATCAGTCGCCTAGAACTTAGAACTAATTAAACCTAACTAACCTAAGGGCATTACACACATCCATGCCCGAGGCAGGATTCGAATCTGCGACCGTAGCGGTCTCTCAGTTCCAGACTGTAGCGCCTAGAACCGCACGACCACTCCGGCGGGCGATGGTGCGAAGGTGCCAAGCTGACTGCATACAGACTTAGCTCAGGCAGCGGTCTGCAGCTGTCGACAGGAAAGCCTGTTAACAGATGCTGACTGCTTCATTTTGGAGGTGCAAGCGGTCTTTTTTCTTCATAGTTATCCGCACGCATTGACTGTTTCACTGGACCTACTAAGGACAACCGAACAGTAGTCGAGTCAGAGTGTAAATCAGGTGCTGTATATCTGAGCTGAATTGCCTAGTGTTTCCCCAACGGAAGAGCTCTTGGCCTGTATGTCGCAACAGTCTGGAGCGGTTGGGCGTAATCCTTTGGTAACTATTGACTTCATTGACTGGTTTTTCGATATGGTGAGCTTGCAGAAGTCCTGCCAGCGCTGTAAGGTGTCACAACTTCGGCTTTCAGAGTTGGTGGCTGGCGTCTCTCCCATCGTCAGCGTACTGAATAAGTGTTCTTGCATACTGAATATTCACGCTTATGCCACAGCATCTAGGTATCGAGCTGACAGGCACTCCTCCTCTTATGATGTCGTTTTGCTGAATCGACTCAGGAGCCCTTCGTTATACCGGGCCAAGCTGTGATAAAATATTATTTTTGGACAAAGCGTTATAACAAACTGCTCAGTAGGGTATTGCACCACATGTACAACAATATACATTAACGATTATGAGCGGTGCCTATTCGTAAAATGCAACTGATTGTCGGCGCAGAGCTGGTGACTGATAGGGTTCCATTTATGTCTCTTCAGGTTCAGGTCAGATGAATTTTTGATGACCACGAAATCTACATGAGTTCAGTATCATGCTCCTCAAACCACAGTAGCATTGTGACATGGACACTTATCGTGCTGGAGGATGTCATAGCCATCAGGGAAGACATGAAAACAAAGGGATGCAGGTGACCCACAGTAATGTTAACTCTTTGACCGACATGTCCTCTGCAGTGGACAGTTGTTACTGATCGTTTCTTTTGTGTTTCCAATCAGTGTTGAAGCTGCAAATACAATCAGGGCACAGCACCAGTAGGGAGTATTCACTGGAGTGAACTGCGTACATGTGCAGCGTCAGGACTGATTAAAGACGACAAAGAAGCAACATTACCAGCACTCCACTGCAGTTGATATGCGCAACAAAGGGTTAATGTTGTCCACATCCATCATGCTGCCTTTGGTTACCACCACAGGCCCCATGGAATCCCTGGTGAAAGTATAATACTGCCCCCACCGGCCTGCTTTCGTGGTGCCATGTATGCTTCGAGTAGCCGTTCGCCTAGATGAGGGCGTATCCGGAGGCGTTCATCGATCTGGTGTAACAATAACCGTGATTCGCCTGATTAGGTGACACGCTTTGATTCATCCACGGTCCAGTCTTGATGAACCTGCAACCACTGCAATCATAATTGATTATGTCGTTGGGTCAGCAGGAGAACAGGTAGGGTTCGTCTGTTGCGAAGTGGCCCTGAGCACTATGCGACTCAACATCTGAGGTTATCAGTCCCCTAGAACTTAGAACTACTTAAACCTAACTAACCTAAGGACGTCACACACATCCATGCCCGAGGCACGATTCGAACCTCCGACCGTAGCGGTCGCGCGGTTCCAGACTGAAGCGCCTAGAACCGCTCGGCCACCCGGGCCGGCTGTTGCGAAGTCCCTTGTTCACCAAGGAGCGCTCCAAAACACTTGCGCATGCGCCAGCATTGTACTCTGTGGTCAGATCTGCCACAGATCACCATCTATCCTGCTTTAAGGGGCTCCGGAAAGGCTCAAAATCATGAAAAGTTCAATTTTTACTTTTTTGCGTTTTCTGAATCTGCAGACTATTACCTTTTAATAGATATATAATTTATTCAATTCCGAAGACTACAACTATTTTTAAATTTTTTTTGAAATGTGTTCTACGTGGGCGTGACCCACTGTGGCGCTGTTAAACTGCTGTCAAATGGTGCTATTATTAACGTCCGTGTTCATCAGGCACATTTTAGTGATGTGAGATAAAGTATGTGTTGTGGCTAACCTGTGATGGTTCAATATATATCGCTGGTGTGATTGTCGATTGGTTCATGTTTATTTATTCTGTCGTTATCTCGAAAATATTCGTAATTAATTCTGTTTCTTGAGTCTCTGTTTTGTTGAAGTATAATAATGAATAAAAGTAAAGTTATTAGAAATCCTCTGAAGGCTTTTAAGAAAAGGAGAAATGTTGGAAAGCCAAAGGTATGTGTTATTACTGTAAACAATAAAGACGATAACCAAGTGAGTGAACCTAACCTCTCAAGTACACCTGCCCATAGCAGTCAAAGTGGGAAAGAAAATACTTCACAGAAGCTTGGTTCAATGAGTGAAAACTATGAATGTTTTATGGGCGAATCGGATGTGAATGAAATATTTGATATGTCGGTTCTCAAAGGAATTTTTTCAAACTGTGTAAGATGTATTCATTGTAGTGAATTTGGTCTGGAACTCTCCATAATAAAGCACGTAGGACTTGCTAGTGAAATTCAACTGAAATGTGATAAGTGTTCATACATGACCACCTTTTGGAACAGTGTTGCAGTAACTGCAACTGAAGAAAATGGTAGCAAAATCTACGAACACAACAACGAGCGATGCTTGCTTTAGACAAGGAACGCCTTCGGGCTGCAGACAGGGCTGTAAAGAGTCTAGAAATACAAGCAAGAGTAAACAGGAGGAGGAAGAAGAGGAAGCTGGAGGAGGAGTTTGCAGAGGATGAAGATAATCCATCCTATGGACCTGGAATGCACTAAAAAGTTAATCCAATCTTTGTCGCTCGATTCCCAAAACTTTTATTTTCTCATACTAATTACATCTTTTCTAAGGATCTTCCAAACATATTTGTTTCAAACTTTCAGTAAATGTTACACAGTACCTTCTGCATAATTTAACACGGCCTTTTTCCAAAAAACTGTATATTTTTGAATATATAAATAAAAATTGCAAAAAAATGTTGTGAATTTTCATTACAATTGAAAAAAAAATCATCTTTAATAACTGCACTAAAATTTTGTAAAATCCCTGTGTTAAGTTGTAGCCCATATTCCAATAAATAATCTGTAAAAAGTTCAACTTCCTACCTCAAATACTTTGTGAGGAAAGATGTAATTTATAAGCGTTATTTTAACATTGCAAGTATAGGGCGTTCCGGAGCCCCTTAAAGAAAGAACAAACCTCCACGTTCGGAATTGAGGCGCGGTCGTACAAGAACGTCCCGCCTACTTGTGGTTTCACCAGCTTTCAGTAAGTTTCCATAGATGCTTAGGAAAGCACACAAAAAGCCGATCAGTTTCTCCGTTTCTGAGATGCTCGTTCCCAGGCGCCGGAACATAACGATGTGCCCTTATCTGTGGGCTTCCCCATTTATGGGGCGTATCGTCGCTAGAATGATTCTTCATTCCTCTCTGGAATGATTCTTCATTCGTCTCTGCTCTGCTTACATACTCTCCCTGGCGCATCATGTGTCCAAAACGCTACCAGGTGACATTCACTCTCGCGATTCACTGTGATCATAATCTCATGCTCCATCAGTGTAGTTCTTTTCCAGAATATTCCACGTAATACAGTCATCAACATAACGCACCCAAATACGGATACTGACAAATTATAGAAATATCTATTATAAACGCCAAATTTACAGATCTTATTTCCTGAGTTTTTTATCTACTTTAGCGTAACACGCATACAAACGTATTGAGCTGCCATTAAGACTCTGTTATAGAGTTGTGTTGTTTTACTGGACGAATAAAGGCAAAATGTCCGTGTCGACGTCCATGGTCATTCGTGACAATGATGAAATATATTCTAGAATGATTTAAAGTTACTGTAACCAATAACATGTCATCAAACATAGGTCATGACAAAACTTTATGATCTAAGCTTAATAGTGGAAGAAGAACAACTATAGTAATTGACAGAGACAATAGCTAATAGTGTAGTTGCAAAGTATCACAACCACTAAATTGACTGTTGGTGTCTTGATAACAGTAGTGATGACAACGATGCTATATGAACTGCACAAACAAATATTCGTGGTAGTGCTGCTATTACCGAACATTTATATACTTACAGAATGAGATTTTCACTCTGCAGCGGAGTGTGCGCTGATATGAAACTTCCTGGCAGATTAAAACTGTGTGCCCGACCGAGACTCGAACTGGGGACCTTTGCCTATCGCGGGCAAGTGCTCTACCATCTGAGCTACCGAAGCACGACTCACACCCGGTCCTCACAGCTGTACTTCTGCCAGTATCTCGTCTCCTACCTTCCAAACTTTAGAGAAGCTCTCCCACGCCCGGTCCTCACAGCTTTACTTCCGCCAGTATCTCGACCCCTACCTTCCTAACTTTACAGAAGCTATCCTGGAGAGCTTCTGTAAAGTTTGGAAGGTAGGAGGCGAGATACTGGCAGAAGTAAAGCTGTGAGGACCGGGCGTGAGTCGTGCTTCGGTAGCTCAGATGGTAGAGCACTTGCCCGCGAAAGGCAAAGGTCCCGAGTTCGAGTCTCGGTCGGGCACACAGTTTTAATCTGCCAGGAAGTTTCATTTATATACTTCTTTTTATTATTGACACAATCATATAATAATTTTTAACCAGTTTCGATTATACACTAGTCATTTACAGTTTCCACAATAGTAAAAGAAAATTATCGTCATTAAAACTTAAAACTGTAAAATTTTTGCAAGTTCCGTTTCTCATACAGTTAAATTAAAAATCAAAATAGTAAACCTAATCTTATCAATTTAAAGCCTCAGCATACTCAATGTAAGAATAACCGCTAGGCAACCAAGGAATAAACACAAAGATATATACGAAATACACACTGAAATAGTTTTTTAAATTTTTCCTTATATTCTACTTTGCTACGTTTGAAATTAGGCCAGATTTTTTTATGTGTGATGAAAGAATGTTAATTATTAATTCATTTTATACCAATGTAAAGAAATCATCAGTATTGCTGCATCACTTTGATACAATTTACTTATATGATGTTTTACGTTCAGTAAATCACAATTACTGTTAATGATATCACAGTGCTCTTAGGTGAAATAAAAATCAAACTCAACTGGAATTTGTTTAAAGTTGTGTTTTACTGCAAAATTAATGTTTTTCAGTAAGAAGTCCCATTTCTCTCTTGTATTACCATACTAACTGCCAACAGTTTTAATATTACTGAAACACGGCAAAAGCAGTGCGAAGATTACCCATCAATAATATGCTCATATGCCACAGAAAAAACCACAGGCATGGAATTCCAACAGAAAATATGGACCAACTTCAGCAAATTTGATCAAACCACAAAAGATGTGCAGACCTGTCCTAGTAATGGGGAAAGGCATCGTCATTAGAATGTCATTGTGGTGGCAATGGACAAACCATCTACCATATCATTATAGAGTGGCCTTCACAGTTTTATTATGTCCAGCCATCCAACATCTTCATTGTGGCCAGGATCTAATAGAATATGTGATAAATCTGAGTGTTCCTTTGTAACTCTTTTGATTTATCATTTTATCAAAACTAGACATATTCTTCTTCAGGGAGTCATTTTGTCATTTTTTTCTTTATATGAATTTTAGCATTTTTTTTAAGACATCTTTTGTGCCTAAAGTATATGATCACATATAATTTGCTTTGCCATATGCTAAAGAAAATAAAATTTTTAGTGATATCTAGATTTAACTGACCTCCTCTCATAAACTATTTTCCATTTATTAAAAAAAATGTTTCAAATGGCTCTGAGCACTATGGGACTCAACTTCTGAGGTCATCAGTCCCCTAGAACTTAGAACTACTTAAACCTAACTAACCTAAGGACATCACACACATCCATGCCCGTAGCGGTCGCGCGGTTCCAGACTGTAGCGCCTAGAACCGCTCGGCCACGCAGGCAGGCTTATTTATTACAAAACAAAATATTCAGAACACGAGCTTTGCAATCTCATTGAGCTCGTTCTTAAAATTATCAATATGTTTTATCGTACTTGTTGCTACAACCACAAATTTATTAAAAGACGATTGTATTTTCCGCCCTAGCTGTTACACAATCATTGCCACTTATATTACATAATCAGCTGATTGTTTAACAGTCAGTGTGCAAAGTTGAAATGTCTTTTAAAAATCATTAAGAATATCACAGAAGCTGAATGAAGCACAGAACAGTTAAAAAGAATTTACGTAATACCACTTCATATCAAACAAATGTCACATATAATTACAAACTATGTAGGAAAGTTAATCCAACAGCAATAGAGAGTTTTTTAAACCTTGTCAAGGAACAAGAGTGGCAGGATGTTTATAATGCCGATAACATAGATGATAAATATAATGCTTTCCTTAACACATTTCTTAAGCTCTTTGCGAGTTGCTTCCCATTAGAACGTTCTAAACGGGGTACTAGCAGGAATAGGCAGCCCGGGTGGCTGACTAGTGGGATAAGGGTATCGTGTAGAACAAAGTGGGAATTATATCAAAATGTTAGAAGTAGTCACAATCAACCGACAGTAGCCCATTACAAACAGTATTGTAATGTGCTAAAATGTTATTAGGAAGGCAAAGAGTATGTGGTATGCAAATAGATTAACTGATTCACAGGATAAAATTAAAACCATATGGTCTGTTATGAAGGAAGTGTCTGGTCAGCAGCCAAGGTAGTCGATAAAAGTCAGTTAGTAGTAAAAATATTTCTATTACTCATAAATCAAATACATGTACAGTATTTAACAATCATGTTCTGAGCATTGCTGGTGAATTAAATAAAAATTTAGTTTCTACAAGGAATCATATAACTTCCTTGGAAAATGCCTTTCCGAGATTGATGTTCAAAATATTCCTCTGTGATACAGACAAGAGGGAGATTGAGTCAATAATTAAATCACTGAAGACTAAGGACTCTCATGGATATGATGAAGTGCCTAGCAAAATATTAAAGTACTGTGCTGCACATGTTAGCTCTGTACTTAGCGATATTTGTAATTTTTCCTTTAGGAATGGTCAGTTTCCAGAATGATTGAAGTACTCAATGGTAAAGCCGCTTTATAAAAAGGGAGAAAAGGATAATATAGACAATTTTAGACGTATTTCTATGCCTTCAGTGTTTGCTAAAGTTATTGAAAAGGCTGTGTATATTACGATAATTGATCATTTTATATCGCACGATTTGCTATAAAATGGACAGTTCGAGTTTAGAAGTCGTTTAACAACGGTAAATGCTATATTCTCATTCCTCTGTGATGTACTGCAAGGGTTAAACAAAAGATTGTATTGATCACAAGATATTGCGCCAGATGTTGGAGTATTATGAAATACGGGGAGTAGCTCACAATTCGTTCACCTCTTGCTTTAGCAACAGATAGCAAAAGGTCATTATTCACAATGTTGAACCGAACAAGGTGGCGCAGTGGTTAGACAGTGGACTCGCATTCGGGAGGACGACGGTTCAATCCCACGTCCGGCCATCCTGATTTAGGTTTTCCGTGATTTCCCTAAATCGGTGCAGGCAAATGCCGGGATGAATCCTTTAAGAGGGCACGGCCGACTTCCTTCCCTGTTCTTCCCTAATCCGATGAGACAAATGACCTCGCTGTCTGGTCTCCTACCGCAAAACAACCCAACCCACAATGTTGGGAATGGCTGTGTTGTGGGGTCTGAGTGGGGTACGATCAAGGAGGAAGGGGGGGGGGGCTCCCCAGGGATCAGTGTTGGGGCCACTCCTGTTCCTTATTTATATAAATGATATGCCCTCTAGTGTTATGGGTAACTCTAAAATATTACTGTTTACTGATGACTCTAGCTTGGTAGTATACTGATGACTCTAGCTTGGTAGTAAAGGTTGTTGTGTGCAACGTTGGCTCAGTTTCAAATAGTGCAGTTCATGACATAAGTTAATGGCTTGTAGAAAATAAAATAACGCTAAATCACAGTGAGACTCTGTTTTTACAGTTTCTAACACACAATTCAACAAAACCTGACGTTTTAATTTCACAGAATGGGCATGTGATCAGTGAAACTGAACAGTTCAAATTTCTAGGTGTTCAGATAGTAAATTGTCGTGAAACGCCCATTTTAGGGACCTTGTCAAAGACTTGATGCTTCCATTTTTACTGTTCGAAAGGAATCTGAAGTGAGGGATCTTTCGACACGAAAATTAGTCTGCTTTGCTTATTTTCATTCGCTTATGTCGTATGGTATTATATTTTGGGGTAACTCTTCCCACGTTCTTTGGTTCAGAAACGGGCGGTTGTGACATTGGCCTCTCAATATATATATATATATATATATATATATATATATATATATATATATATTTCTTACTGTCATTTCATGTTAACAATATTAGCTTATTCCCAAGAATAAGCAGCTTTCACTCAGTTAATACCCGGCAGAAATCAAACGTGCATTTGGATCGGACTTCCTTAACTCTTGTGCAGAAAGGTGTGCAGTATACTGCTGCATCCATTTTCAATACGCTACCACTCGAATTCAAAACTCTTAGCAGTAATCCACGCGCTTTCAAATCGAAACTGGAGTTCCCTCATGGGTTACTCCTTCTATTCTGTCGAGTAGTTCCTTGCAAAATTAAGCTGACTCTTGTTGTACTCTTGATTGCGTTCACTTAAACTTATGGATTGACTTTTTTCGGGTCAATAAACATTTTATTTTTATCTGCTATTACTTTTATGTTGTATTTTAATGTACTGACACGTTCCATGACCTTGGAGCTTTTCGACTCAATTTGGTCCTGCGGAACTTGACGTGTAAATAAAAAAAAAATAAACAAATTATTCCAATTACTAAGCATTATATCTAGAACTAGACTTGTTCCGTGAAAACCACTAGAGTGCGGCAACGCTCAGTGTTTGACCGGACACGGCTCGCCCGGGGGTGTCGGCTCGCCTGTTGACAGGGGGACCGAGCCGCTCGTGTCCGGCTCCATACGACTCGGCTCGGTCACATACTCGGCCCATGTCTGTTGCCCGGACTCCGGACACGCGGATAACCGAGCATGACCGGTCACCACTGACGTCTCACCTCGCCTCGCCCCGGCACTGTACTGTACAAATCCAACGCCTCTCTCTCTCTCTCTCTCTCTCTCTCTCTCTCACACACACACACACACACACAATGTATTTATATCTGTCTCTCTCTTTTAATACAAAAGTAATGTTTCCAAGAATGGGTACGTGACACAGCTAAATTCAAAAGCACTTGAAAAGTAAAATGATATTTCAATACAATCGCGAATAGAAGACAAGTCTCATTTACAAACAGAAGATATATTTTTCCTTTTATTAATAGGAAACATTAAATAAGTGCTTTCCCTGTTGTCTAGAAGACAACCATCTTCATAAAGAAAGCATACAAAGAACATTAAACATTTACAGACGTAACTTGTCATACTTTTCACTTGTTTACAACAGAAACAAAATTATAGTTCTTGTTGATCAGCAGTAAATCACTAACGCGTTCCGGATTTAGTTGGCTGCGGCGATTTGTTAGTAACATGCCGGCTTTACTAAAGCATCTTTCACTTGGTGCACTTGTTGCTGAGATACATAAAATACGTCTTGCAACTGCAGCCAGGCCTGGCAGATCTGTTTCATGTCTGCTCCACCACTTTAAGATATCATCTCCGGGGTGCATTAAAATGTAGAGATCTACTTCATCTGCTGCGGATGATCTGTTGTTTCTCCATTTCTTGAAACGATCTCTCTTTCTGGGCGGTGATGACACAGTACTTGAAAGATCTATGATAATAAACAACAGAGACAAGTAATACAGAACTGATGTGGAAATCATGGAAACGTTCCCCTAAAAACGAGGTGTTTTACGTTAATGAAATATTATACGAATTATAACATTCCCGTTTCTCTATAATACACTATCCACTATCTATGCAAAAACGATTATGTTAATGATTGTATGTTGTACGTGCGTACGTAGCACACATTTGTCGCACATTGCTAAGAAATTCCTGCTTTTCTTTTATTTCAAGCATATTAAGATCACGGAAAGATGGCCAAAGAAACGTAGCAATTTTATGTCTGGAAGTGATCTCAATCTTCTCACAAACGAAAGTCAAGGCTCGATTTTTAATCCTTTGTACCTCCTGTTAAAATATGCATATTGATAGTACACTTCTATTACGCTAGTTAATTATAAATCTATCGCTTATCATAATGAAACAGGGCCTTTAACTGCAGTAATTATTCACCTGACAGTCAGTGTCACTGACACTGCAGACTTGTTGCAGTTTGTGAAACCAAAGAAGAACTAACTGAATTGTTGGTTCTTTTTCGCCTTCTAATTCGTCTTTGGCCTCTTTAAATGGTCTCAGAAAATGCACAATTTTTCCTGCAAGCTCATTGTCATATCCTTGCAATCTGTAAACGGAGTCCTTTTCCGCCAACAAGGCAGCAACTTCGTTATACTGGGTGTGTAAGGATTCCAGCATAGTGTACAAGCTGTTCCAGCGTGTGAAGACCTCTTGTTTCAACGATGATTTCAAAGACGAGCAGAGGCCACTTTTCTTAATGTACCTTACAATGCATTTTGCAGTATTTATTGTTGATGCGATGTTGGGGGCATGATGTAACAAAAAGTTTTCATCGAAAGTATGGCTAAGTGCTGTGTTTATACAGTGAGCAGCACAAGGAATCCTTTCGTGATTTTCCAAAGCCTTTTTTACATTGGCATCCTGGTCGGAGACAAAAACAAAACCGTGCAACATGTCCGGCGAAATGTCCCAATCAGCCATCCTCTCTTCAATTTCTTTCATAATATTTACACCCGTCTTCTTAACGTCCGGGAATTTTGTTGTAAGTAAAACATTGTGCACAAGAGACCAATCTCTCTTAATGTAATGTGTTGTAAGCGTCAAATAGTGCACCTGATTATGCGAATCAGTCCACATATCAACTGTCGCAGCACATGTTTTATTAACAACTTCCGCAATAACAGAAGCCATTATGCTGTTTCGTATTGCATCAGCTTGTTCTTTGACATGTCTGCCGATAGTAGAGGGATGTGGCATGACATCAGTCACGTTAACTTCTCCATAATGCGCACCTAGATGTATTAATTCTTGGCCTAATTCTCTGAAACCTTCACCGGAAACAACATTAAAAGGCCTCATATCTTTAGCACACATTGCAACACACTTTTCTGTAATAATATTTTTTATTGCTGCCGGTATCCCAGAAGGTGCTGCATCTTTGTGAGGTTTCTTGCAACTGTGTTTCTTTAAATGAGTGGTTCCCCACTGGAAGCACAATAATGTGGAGCAGTTTATGCACGATACATACCCAGTAGACGCACTGTTTTCATCTACAACCAACAGAAATTTACTCCATACTTGGCTTTTTAGACCTTCCCGTTTCTTCAATGTGTAAACATTGGTTTCAGTCTTACGTCTTACTGCACTGGCTTCCTCGCGCTGCATGATAACAGAGAGACACACCACAAATGAGAAGCCCGTACTGGCTGCAGTCTCACACGGATAATGACACGTGTACTGTGTTTGAATTTACGTGCTACGTATTCGGTCACGGCATCTATGCTCGGTCACTAGAACTAGTGCGGGCAGCCTATCCAGTTAGGGTATGCTCGCCCCATCCCGTATTTTGTGCTCGCTTACTCGGTCATGCAGGACTCTAAAAGCCACCTTACGGTGTGTCAAAAATGGTTCAAATGGCTCTGAGCACTATGGGACTTAATATCTGAGGTCATCAGTCCCCTAGAACTTAGAACTACTTAAACCTAACTAATCCCGAGGCAGGATTCGAACCTGCGACCGTAGCGGTCGCGTGGTTGCAGACTGAAGCGCCTAGAACCGCTCGGCCACCTCGGCCGGCTACGGTGTGTCGTGGAGTGTTTTGGTCATAGTCATTTGATGAGATACACATGGAAAGAAGTAATATATAACCTGATGCTTCTTGGTGCACAAAATTTATATGTTGTGATCGCAGATTTCTGTAAATTTGCCATTAAGGCATTTAATTTTATGTTGAAAACTAATGTCACATGATGCACAAATGTGGCCATGTGAAGTGATACAAAGGTCTCAGTACCTGAACAGCTAACCTCTCCATGATTCACAACGTCCCTCTCGTCAGCATATGTCTCTGGACTTCGATGAGCATCTCCATGACGCTTTCGTGCTTACTAATTGAACGTCTGAAGGAATACCCGTCTCTGCTCTGTCTGATAATTGTTCCTTTGTGTTAATTACAAACTACTTCTTCTTGTATTTGGCCCAGGTAACAGTAATCACCTACTTAGGGCCTAATAAGCAAAAAACTGATTTGTAATAAACAAGTGCTAGTTGAAGAATCAGCGTATGCATTTTTAACTCTAAAATACGTGTAATTCTAATGTTCTGGATTGTCATGAAAGAAGCACACACTTTTTTTCTCCTCCCTACACCGATTCCTGCAAACATTCGTGCAGGAGTCTTTATTATTTATTAGCATAAATTAATCATGAAATAACTTCCCCTTAAAATAAAAATATTCAGTAAACCTATTTTATGAAAAATATTTCATGACTAAGCCGCAATCAGTCACATGGACTGGTGAGGGCAGTAATGTTAGGCCTCAGGGCTGGAACACCGCCGAGTGGATCAAGTATCTCTTAATAAAAGCGGCAGGAAAGAATAAGAAGTAGTAAATGTTTTCCCGACAGTTTAAGTACCCAGCGCCTCCGCCATTTGAATGCCGCCAGTAATCAGAGGGATCCTAGTTCAGGTTACTGCTAATGCTTTCCCTGTCTTCAGACTCAATGAGAACTGGGTGTTACGTAAAGAGTGAGGCTCAATGTAGGGGACAGACTCACGCTGGGTAACCTTGTACATAAAGATGAATATTACTGTAGCATACCCATTTACCTACAGACACGTATGTCACTGCACAGAAAATTAGACATTGTTCCCAATTTTCCTGTCTTACAGCTTTACCATGAAATTTAAACTTCCTCTTCGATATTTCAGCCCACTTATTTGGGAACGAGATGTCCCAGTGCTGCAAATATACGTTTGGATTTGGCTCCAGGTGCTATTCCCTCACCACTGACCCACTGCCTCGCTTGTGAACGATCAAAAGTGAGAGCTAAGCAGCCGCCGACAGTAACTGTATACACGTTGTCTTGTCTCATTGGCCATAATTGGTTGTAACATTCAAATTTCTTTCTGAATCCGCTGAATCCGCCAACTGGTTGATTCAGATAACCCAACTTTCAGTTTCAGTAATTTACATCGGTGCTACATGTATTGGTCTCCGATGTATTATTCGTATAATTGAACACCACACTGTGATGCATCATTATTAGCCTTTTCTTACCTGACGCTGCATGTACACTGTAGGGTTAGGTCGTGATCCATATGGTGGCAGGTGAAACAGGCTCATGGTAGGCCAGGATGGAGTGCAGTTCCCGTGCTGGGGCGTGGTCTGCATTGGTGGAGATAACAGGTGTCGAACGGTGGTTCATCAGATAAACAGCCCTGGCTGGTGTTAGCAGATGCCCTCCAGGGGAGTGGATCGTGGCGATGGCAGGTTGTGCTGTCGTCTTGCAGCGAGCATAGCAGAACACTGACGCTAAATAGAGGCGGCTCTTGACCATCGACAACAGAAGGAACTACTGGCTGTAGATCTGCTTCTGTAGTGGTGGCGTAAGGCCCACCGGATCAGACCGCGGCCTCTGGCATGGCTAACGACGATGGGGCCTGCCCATTCCAGGTGATAGACAGTGACGTTGTGGGCCCGCACGACAGCGACAGTGCGTCTGGACAGCTAGATGACCCACTCTTGAACCCATGGCTCACCAGGAAGGTGACCGTCGGCAGAAGGTAGTCGCTCAGTGGCTGACCTGATGGTGCGAAAATGGCTCTGAGCACTATGCGACTTAACTTCTGAGATCATCAGTCGCCTAGAACTTAGAACTAATTAAACCTAACTAACCTAAGGGCATTACACACATCCATGCCCGAGGCAGGATTCGAATCTGCGACCGTAGCGGTCTCTCAGTTCCAGACTGTAGCGCCTAGAACCGCACGACCACTCCGGCGGGCGATGGTGCGAAGGTGCCAAGCTGACTGCATACAGACTTAGCTCAGGCAGCGGTCTGCAGCTGTCGACAGGAAAGCCTGTTAACAGATGCTGACTGCTTCATTTTGGAGGTGCAAGCGGTCTTTTTTCTTCATAGTTATCCGCACGCATTGACTGTTTCACTGGACCTACTAAGGACAACCGAACAGTAGTCGAGTCAGAGTGTAAATCAGGTGCTGTATATCTGAGCTGAATTGCCTAGTGTTTCCCCAACGGAAGAGCTCTTGGCCTGTATGTCGCAACAGTCTGGAGCGGTTGGGCGTAATCCTTTGGTAACTATTGACTTCATTGACTGGTTTTTCGATATGGTGAGCTTGCAGAAGTCCTGCCAGCGCTGTAAGGTGTCACAACTTCGGCTTTCAGAGTTGGTGGCTGGCGTCTCTCCCATCGTCAGCGTACTGAATAAGTGTTCTTGCATACTGAATATTCACGCTTATGCCACAGCATCTAGGTATCGAGCTGACAGGCACTCCTCCTCTTATGATGTCGTTTTGCTGAATCGACTCAGGAGCCCTTCGTTATACCGGGCCAAGCTGTGATAAAATATTATTTTTGGACAAAGCGTTATAACAAACTGCTCAGTAGGGTATTGCACCACATGTACAACAATATACATTAACGATTATGAGCGGTGCCTATTCGTAAAATGCAACTGATTGTCGGCGCAGAGCTGGTGACTGATAGGGTTCCATTTATGTCTCTTCAGGTTCAGGTCAGATGAATTTTTGATGACCACGAAATCTACATGAGTTCAGTATCATGCTCCTCAAACCACAGTAGCATTGTGACATGGACACTTATCGTGCTGGAGGATGTCATAGCCATCAGGGAAGACATGAAAACAAAGGGATGCAGGTGACCCACAGTAATGTTAACTCTTTGACCGACATGTCCTCTGCAGTGGACAGTTGTTACTGATCGTTTCTTTTGTGTTTCCAATCAGTGTTGAAGCTGCAAATACAATCAGGGCACAGCACCAGTAGGGAGTATTCACTGGAGTGAACTGCGTACATGTGCAGCGTCAGGACTGATTAAAGACGACAAAGAAGCAACATTACCAGCACTCCACTGCAGTTGATATGCGCAACAAAGGGTTAATGTTGTCCACATCCATCATGCTGCCTTTGGTTACCACCACAGGCCCCATGGAATCCCTGGTGAAAGTATAATACTGCCCCCACCGGCCTGCTTTCGTGGTGCCATGTATGCTTCGAGTAGCCGTTCGCCTAGATGAGGGCGTATCCGGAGGCGTTCATCGATCTGGTGTAACAATAACCGTGATTCGCCTGATTAGGTGACACGCTTTGATTCATCCACGGTCCAGTCTTGATGAACCTGCAACCACTGCAATCATAATTGATTATGTCGTTGGGTCAGCAGGAGAACAGGTAGGGTTCGTCTGTTGCGAAGTGGCCCTGAGCACTATGCGACTCAACATCTGAGGTTATCAGTCCCCTAGAACTTAGAACTACTTAAACCTAACTAACCTAAGGACGTCACACACATCCATGCCCGAGGCACGATTCGAACCTCCGACCGTAGCGGTCGCGCGGTTCCAGACTGAAGCGCCTAGAACCGCTCGGCCACCCGGGCCGGCTGTTGCGAAGTCCCTTGTTCACCAAGGAGCGCTCCAAAACACTTGCGCATGCGCCAGCATTGTACTCTGTGGTCAGATCTGCCACAGATCACCATCTATCCTGCTTTAAGGGGCTCCGGAAAGGCTCAAAATCATGAAAAGTTCAATTTTTACTTTTTTGCGTTTTCTGAATCTGCAGACTATTACCTTTTAATAGATATATAATTTATTCAATTCCGAAGACTACAACTATTTTTAAATTTTTTTTGAAATGTGTTCTACGTGGGCGTGACCCACTGTGGCGCTGTTAAACTGCTGTCAAATGGTGCTATTATTAACGTCCGTGTTCATCAGGCACATTTTAGTGATGTGAGATAAAGTATGTGTTGTGGCTAACCTGTGATGGTTCAATATATATCGCTGGTGTGATTGTCGATTGGTTCATGTTTATTTATTCTGTCGTTATCTCGAAAATATTCGTAATTAATTCTGTTTCTTGAGTCTCTGTTTTGTTGAAGTATAATAATGAATAAAAGTAAAGTTATTAGAAATCCTCTGAAGGCTTTTAAGAAAAGGAGAAATGTTGGAAAGCCAAAGGTATGTGTTATTACTGTAAACAATAAAGACGATAACCAAGTGAGTGAACCTAACCTCTCAAGTACACCTGCCCATAGCAGTCAAAGTGGGAAAGAAAATACTTCACAGAAGCTTGGTTCAATGAGTGAAAACTATGAATGTTTTATGGGCGAATCGGATGTGAATGAAATATTTGATATGTCGGTTCTCAAAGGAATTTTTTCAAACTGTGTAAGATGTATTCATTGTAGTGAATTTGGTCTGGAACTCTCCATAATAAAGCACGTAGGACTTGCTAGTGAAATTCAACTGAAATGTGATAAGTGTTCATACATGACCACCTTTTGGAACAGTGTTGCAGTAACTGCAACTGAAGAAAATGGTAGCAAAATCTACGAACACAACAACGAGCGATGCTTGCTTTAGACAAGGAACGCCTTCGGGCTGCAGACAGGGCTGTAAAGAGTCTAGAAATACAAGCAAGAGTAAACAGGAGGAGGAAGAAGAGGAAGCTGGAGGAGGAGTTTGCAGAGGATGAAGATAATCCATCCTATGGACCTGGAATGCACTAAAAAGTTAATCCAATCTTTGTCGCTCGATTCCCAAAACTTTTATTTTCTCATACTAATTACATCTTTTCTAAGGATCTTCCAAACATATTTGTTTCAAACTTTCAGTAAATGTTACACAGTACCTTCTGCATAATTTAACACGGCCTTTTTCCAAAAAACTGTATATTTTTGAATATATAAATAAAAATTGCAAAAAAATGTTGTGAATTTTCATTACAATTGAAAAAAAAATCATCTTTAATAACTGCACTAAAATTTTGTAAAATCCCTGTGTTAAGTTGTAGCCCATATTCCAATAAATAATCTGTAAAAAGTTCAACTTCCTACCTCAAATACTTTGTGAGGAAAGATGTAATTTATAAGCGTTATTTTAACATTGCAAGTATAGGGCGTTCCGGAGCCCCTTAAAGAAAGAACAAACCTCCACGTTCGGAATTGAGGCGCGGTCGTACAAGAACGTCCCGCCTACTTGTGGTTTCACCAGCTTTCAGTAAGTTTCCATAGATGCTTAGGAAAGCACACAAAAAGCCGATCAGTTTCTCCGTTTCTGAGATGCTCGTTCCCAGGCGCCGGAACATAACGATGTGCCCTTATCTGTGGGCTTCCCCATTTATGGGGCGTATCGTCGCTAGAATGATTCTTCATTCCTCTCTGGAATGATTCTTCATTCGTCTCTGCTCTGCTTACATACTCTCCCTGGCGCATCATGTGTCCAAAACGCTACCAGGTGACATTCACTCTCGCGATTCACTGTGATCATAATCTCATGCTCCATCAGTGTAGTTCTTTTCCAGAATATTCCACGTAATACAGTCATCAACATAACGCACCCAAATACGGATACTGACAAATTATAGAAATATCTATTATAAACGCCAAATTTACAGATCTTATTTCCTGAGTTTTTTATCTACTTTAGCGTAACACGCATACAAACGTATTGAGCTGCCATTAAGACTCTGTTATAGAGTTGTGTTGTTTTACTGGACGAATAAAGGCAAAATGTCCGTGTCGACGTCCATGGTCATTCGTGACAATGATGAAATATATTCTAGAATGATTTAAAGTTACTGTAACCAATAACATGTCATCAAACATAGGTCATGACAAAACTTTATGATCTAAGCTTAATAGTGGAAGAAGAACAACTATAGTAATTGACAGAGACAATAGCTAATAGTGTAGTTGCAAAGTATCACAACCACTAAATTGACTGTTGGTGTCTTGATAACAGTAGTGATGACAACGATGCTATATGAACTGCACAAACAAATATTCGTGGTAGTGCTGCTATTACCGAACATTTATATACTTACAGAATGAGATTTTCACTCTGCAGCGGAGTGTGCGCTGATATGAAACTTCCTGGCAGATTAAAACTGTGTGCCCGACCGAGACTCGAACTGGGGACCTTTGCCTATCGCGGGCAAGTGCTCTACCATCTGAGCTACCGAAGCACGACTCACACCCGGTCCTCACAGCTGTACTTCTGCCAGTATCTCGTCTCCTACCTTCCAAACTTTAGAGAAGCTCTCCCACGCCCGGTCCTCACAGCTTTACTTCCGCCAGTATCTCGACCCCTACCTTCCTAACTTTACAGAAGCTATCCTGGAGAGCTTCTGTAAAGTTTGGAAGGTAGGAGGCGAGATACTGGCAGAAGTAAAGCTGTGAGGACCGGGCGTGAGTCGTGCTTCGGTAGCTCAGATGGTAGAGCACTTGCCCGCGAAAGGCAAAGGTCCCGAGTTCGAGTCTCGGTCGGGCACACAGTTTTAATCTGCCAGGAAGTTTCATTTATATACTTCTTTTTATTATTGACACAATCATATAATAATTTTTAACCAGTTTCGATTATACACTAGTCATTTACAGTTTCCACAATAGTAAAAGAAAATTATCGTCATTAAAACTTAAAACTGTAAAATTTTTGCAAGTTCCGTTTCTCATACAGTTAAATTAAAAATCAAAATAGTAAACCTAATCTTATCAATTTAAAGCCTCAGCATACTCAATGTAAGAATAACCGCTAGGCAACCAAGGAATAAACACAAAGATATATACGAAATACACACTGAAATAGTTTTTTAAATTTTTCCTTATATTCTACTTTGCTACGTTTGAAATTAGGCCAGATTTTTTTATGTGTGATGAAAGAATGTTAATTATTAATTCATTTTATACCAATGTAAAGAAATCATCAGTATTGCTGCATCACTTTGATACAATTTACTTATATGATGTTTTACGTTCAGTAAATCACAATTACTGTTAATGATATCACAGTGCTCTTAGGTGAAATAAAAATCAAACTCAACTGGAATTTGTTTAAAGTTGTGTTTTACTGCAAAATTAATGTTTTTCAGTAAGAAGTCCCATTTCTCTCTTGTATTACCATACTAACTGCCAACAGTTTTAATATTACTGAAACACGGCAAAAGCAGTGCGAAGATTACCCATCAATAATATGCTCATATGCCACAGAAAAAACCACAGGCATGGAATTCCAACAGAAAATATGGACCAACTTCAGCAAATTTGATCAAACCACAAAAGATGTGCAGACCTGTCCTAGTAATGGGGAAAGGCATCGTCATTAGAATGTCATTGTGGTGGCAATGGACAAACCATCTACCATATCATTATAGAGTGGCCTTCACAGTTTTATTATGTCCAGCCATCCAACATCTTCATTGTGGCCAGGATCTAATAGAATATGTGATAAATCTGAGTGTTCCTTTGTAACTCTTTTGATTTATCATTTTATCAAAACTAGACATATTCTTCTTCAGGGAGTCATTTTGTCATTTTTTTCTTTATATGAATTTTAGCATTTTTTTTAAGACATCTTTTGTGCCTAAAGTATATGATCACATATAATTTGCTTTGCCATATGCTAAAGAAAATAAAATTTTTAGTGATATCTAGATTTAACTGACCTCCTCTCATAAACTATTTTCCATTTATTAAAAAAAATGTTTCAAATGGCTCTGAGCACTATGGGACTCAACTTCTGAGGTCATCAGTCCCCTAGAACTTAGAACTACTTAAACCTAACTAACCTAAGGACATCACACACATCCATGCCCGTAGCGGTCGCGCGGTTCCAGACTGTAGCGCCTAGAACCGCTCGGCCACGCAGGCAGGCTTATTTATTACAAAACAAAATATTCAGAACACGAGCTTTGCAATCTCATTGAGCTCGTTCTTAAAATTATCAATATGTTTTATCGTACTTGTTGCTACAACCACAAATTTATTAAAAGACGATTGTATTTTCCGCCCTAGCTGTTACACAATCATTGCCACTTATATTACATAATCAGCTGATTGTTTAACAGTCAGTGTGCAAAGTTGAAATGTCTTTTAAAAATCATTAAGAATATCACAGAAGCTGAATGAAGCACAGAACAGTTAAAAAGAATTTACGTAATACCACTTCATATCAAACAAATGTCACATATAATTACAAACTATGTAGGAAAGTTAATCCAACAGCAATAGAGAGTTTTTTAAACCTTGTCAAGGAACAAGAGTGGCAGGATGTTTATAATGCCGATAACATAGATGATAAATATAATGCTTTCCTTAACACATTTCTTAAGCTCTTTGCGAGTTGCTTCCCATTAGAACGTTCTAAACGGGGTACTAGCAGGAATAGGCAGCCCGGGTGGCTGACTAGTGGGATAAGGGTATCGTGTAGAACAAAGTGGGAATTATATCAAAATGTTAGAAGTAGTCACAATCAACCGACAGTAGCCCATTACAAACAGTATTGTAATGTGCTAAAATGTTATTAGGAAGGCAAAGAGTATGTGGTATGCAAATAGATTAACTGATTCACAGGATAAAATTAAAACCATATGGTCTGTTATGAAGGAAGTGTCTGGTCAGCAGCCAAGGTAGTCGATAAAAGTCAGTTAGTAGTAAAAATATTTCTATTACTCATAAATCAAATACATGTACAGTATTTAACAATCATGTTCTGAGCATTGCTGGTGAATTAAATAAAAATTTAGTTTCTACAAGGAATCATATAACTTCCTTGGAAAATGCCTTTCCGAGATTGATGTTCAAAATATTCCTCTGTGATACAGACAAGAGGGAGATTGAGTCAATAATTAAATCACTGAAGACTAAGGACTCTCATGGATATGATGAAGTGCCTAGCAAAATATTAAAGTACTGTGCTGCACATGTTAGCTCTGTACTTAGCGATATTTGTAATTTTTCCTTTAGGAATGGTCAGTTTCCAGAATGATTGAAGTACTCAATGGTAAAGCCGCTTTATAAAAAGGGAGAAAAGGATAATATAGACAATTTTAGACGTATTTCTATGCCTTCAGTGTTTGCTAAAGTTATTGAAAAGGCTGTGTATATTACGATAATTGATCATTTTATATCGCACGATTTGCTATAAAATGGACAGTTCGAGTTTAGAAGTCGTTTAACAACGGTAAATGCTATATTCTCATTCCTCTGTGATGTACTGCAAGGGTTAAACAAAAGATTGTATTGATCACAAGATATTGCGCCAGATGTTGGAGTATTATGAAATACGGGGAGTAGCTCACAATTCGTTCACCTCTTGCTTTAGCAACAGATAGCAAAAGGTCATTATTCACAATGTTGAACCGAACAAGGTGGCGCAGTGGTTAGACAGTGGACTCGCATTCGGGAGGACGACGGTTCAATCCCACGTCCGGCCATCCTGATTTAGGTTTTCCGTGATTTCCCTAAATCGGTGCAGGCAAATGCCGGGATGAATCCTTTAAGAGGGCACGGCCGACTTCCTTCCCTGTTCTTCCCTAATCCGATGAGACAAATGACCTCGCTGTCTGGTCTCCTACCGCAAAACAACCCAACCCACAATGTTGGGAATGGCTGTGTTGTGGGGTCTGAGTGGGGTACGATCAAGGAGGAAGGGGGGGGGGGGCTCCCCAGGGATCAGTGTTGGGGCCACTCCTGTTCCTTATTTATATAAATGATATGCCCTCTAGTGTTATGGGTAACTCTAAAATATTACTGTTTCCTGATGACTCTAGCTTGGTAGTATACTGATGACTCTAGCTTGGTAGTAAAGGTTGTTGTGTGCAACGTTGGCTCAGTTTCAAATAGTGCAGTTCATGACATAAGTTAATGGCTTGTAGAAAATAAAATAACGCTAAATCACAGTGAGACTCTGTTTTTACAGTTTCTAACACACAATTCAACAAAACCTGACGTTTTAATTTCACAGAATGGGCATGTGATCAGTGAAACTGAACAGTTCAAATTTCTAGGTGTTCAGATAGTAAATTGTCGTGAAACGCCCATTTTAGGGACCTTGTCAAAGACTTGATGCTTCCATTTTTACTGTTCGAAAGGAATCTGAAGTGAGGGATCTTTCGACACGAAAATTAGTCTGCTTTGCTTATTTTCATTCGCTTATGTCGTATGGTATTATATTTTGGGGTAACTCTTCCCACGTTCTTTGGTTCAGAAACGGGCGGTTGTGACATTGGCCTCTCAATATATATATATATATATATATATATATATATATATATATATATATATATTTCTTACTGTCATTTCATGTTAACAATATTAGCTTATTCCCAAGAATAAGCAGCTTTCACTCAGTTAATACCCGGCAGAAATCAAACGTGCATTTGGATCGGACTTCCTTAACTCTTGTGCAGAAAGGTGTGCAGTATACTGCTGCATCCATTTTCAATACGCTACCACTCGAATTCAAAACTCTTAGCAGTAATCCACGCGCTTTCAAATCGAAACTGGAGTTCCCTCATGGGTTACTCCTTCTATTCTGTCGAGTAGTTCCTTGCAAAATTAAGCTGACTCTTGTTGTACTCTTGATTGCGTTCACTTAAACTTATGGATTGACTTTTTTCGGGTCAATAAACATTTTATTTTTATCTGCTATTACTTTTATGTTGTATTTTAATGTACTGACACGTTCCATGACCTTGGAGCTTTTCGACTCAATTTGGTCCTGCGGAACTTGACGTGTAAATAAAAAAAAAATAAACAAATTATTCCAATTACTAAGCATTATATCTAGAACTAGACTTGTTCCGTGAAAACCACTAGAGTGCGGCAACGCTCAGTGTTTGACCGGACACGGCTCGCCCGGGGGTGTCGGCTCGCCTGTTGACAGGGGGACCGAGCCGCTCGTGTCCGGCTCCATACGACTCGGCTCGGTCACATACTCGGCCCATGTCTGTTGCCCGGACTCCGGACACGCGGATAACCGAGCATGACCGGTCACCACTGACGTCTCACCTCGCCTCGCCCCGGCACTGTACTGTACAAATCCAACGCCTCTCTCTCTCTCTCTCTCTCTCTCTCTCTCTCACACACACACACACACACACAATGTATTTATATCTGTCTCTCTCTTTTAATACAAAAGTAATGTTTCCAAGAATGGGTACGTGACACAGCTAAATTCAAAAGCACTTGAAAAGTAAAATGATATTTCAATACAATCGCGAATAGAAGACAAGTCTCATTTACAAACAGAAGATATATTTTTCCTTTTATTAATAGGAAACATTAAATAAGTGCTTTCCCTGTTGTCTAGAAGACAACCATCTTCATAAAGAAAGCATACAAAGAACATTAAACATTTACAGACGTAACTTGTCATACTTTTCACTTGTTTACAACAGAAACAAAATTATAGTTCTTGTTGATCAGCAGTAAATCACTAACGCGTTCCGGATTTAGTTGGCTGCGGCGATTTGTTAGTAACATGCCGGCTTTACTAAAGCATCTTTCACTTGGTGCACTTGTTGCTGAGATACATAAAATACGTCTTGCAACTGCAGCCAGGCCTGGCAGATCTGTTTCATGTCTGCTCCACCACTTTAAGATATCATCTCCGGGGTGCATTAAAATGTAGAGATCTACTTCATCTGCTGCGGATGATCTGTTGTTTCTCCATTTCTTGAAACGATCTCTCTTTCTGGGCGGTGATGACACAGTACTTGAAAGATCTATGATAATAAACAACAGAGACAAGTAATACAGAACTGATGTGGAAATCATGGAAACGTTCCCCTAAAAACGAGGTGTTTTACGTTAATGAAATATTATACGAATTATAACATTCCCGTTTCTCTATAATACACTATCCACTATCTATGCAAAAACGATTATGTTAATGATTGTATGTTGTACGTGCGTACGTAGCACACATTTGTCGCACATTGCTAAGAAATTCCTGCTTTTCTTTTATTTCAAGCATATTAAGATCACGGAAAGATGGCCAAAGAAACGTAGCAATTTTATGTCTGGAAGTGATCTCAATCTTCTCACAAACGAAAGTCAAGGCTCGATTTTTAATCCTTTGTACCTCCTGTTAAAATATGCATATTGATAGTACACTTCTATTACGCTAGTTAATTATAAATCTATCGCTTATCATAATGAAACAGGGCCTTTAACTGCAGTAATTATTCACCTGACAGTCAGTGTCACTGACACTGCAGACTTGTTGCAGTTTGTGAAACCAAAGAAGAACTAACTGAATTGTTGGTTCTTTTTCGCCTTCTAATTCGTCTTTGGCCTCTTTAAATGGTCTCAGAAAATGCACAATTTTTCCTGCAAGCTCATTGTCATATCCTTGCAATCTGTAAACGGAGTCCTTTTCCGCCAACAAGGCAGCAACTTCGTTATACTGGGTGTGTAAGGATTCCAGCATAGTGTACAAGCTGTTCCAGCGTGTGAAGACCTCTTGTTTCAACGATGATTTCAAAGACGAGCAGAGGCCACTTTTCTTAATGTACCTTACAATGCATTTTGCAGTATTTATTGTTGATGCGATGTTGGGGGCATGATGTAACAAAAAGTTTTCATCGAAAGTATGGCTAAGTGCTGTGTTTATACAGTGAGCAGCACAAGGAATCCTTTCGTGATTTTCCAAAGCCTTTTTTACATTGGCATCCTGGTCGGAGACAAAAACAAAACCGTGCAACATGTCCGGCGAAATGTCCCAATCAGCCATCCTCTCTTCAATTTCTTTCATAATATTTACACCCGTCTTCTTAACGTCCGGGAATTTTGTTGTAAGTAAAACATTGTGCACAAGAGACCAATCTCTCTTAATGTAATGTGTTGTAAGCGTCAAATAGTGCACCTGATTATGCGAATCAGTCCACATATCAACTGTCGCAGCACATGTTTTATTAACAACTTCCGCAATAACAGAAGCCATTATGCTGTTTCGTATTGCATCAGCTTGTTCTTTGACATGTCTGCCGATAGTAGAGGGATGTGGCATGACATCAGTCACGTTAACTTCTCCATAATGCGCACCTAGATGTATTAATTCTTGGCCTAATTCTCTGAAACCTTCACCGGAAACAACATTAAAAGGCCTCATATCTTTAGCACACATTGCAACACACTTTTCTGTAATAATATTTTTTATTGCTGCCGGTATCCCAGAAGGTGCTGCATCTTTGTGAGGTTTCTTGCAACTGTGTTTCTTTAAATGAGTGGTTCCCCACTGGAAGCACAATAATGTGGAGCAGTTTATGCACGATACATACCCAGTAGACGCACTGTTTTCATCTACAACCAACAGAAATTTACTCCATACTTGGCTTTTTAGACCTTCCCGTTTCTTCAATGTGTAAACATTGGTTTCAGTCTTACGTCTTACTGCACTGGCTTCCTCGCGCTGCATGATAACAGAGAGACACACCACAAATGAGAAGCCCGTACTGGCTGCAGTCTCACACGGATAATGACACGTGTACTGTGTTTGAATTTACGTGCTACGTATTCGGTCACGGCATCTATGCTCGGTCACTAGAACTAGTGCGGGCAGCCTATCCAGTTAGGGTATGCTCGCCCCATCCCGTATTTTGTGCTCGCTTACTCGGTCATGCAGGACTCTAAAAGCCACCTTACGGTGTGTCAAAAATGGTTCAAATGGCTCTGAGCACTATGGGACTTAATATCTGAGGTCATCAGTCCCCTAGAACTTAGAACTACTTAAACCTAACTAATCCCGAGGCAGGATTCGAACCTGCGACCGTAGCGGTCGCGTGGTTGCAGACTGAAGCGCCTAGAACCGCTCGGCCACCTCGGCCGGCTACGGTGTGTCGTGGAGTGTTTTGGTCATAGTCATTTGATGAGATACACATGGAAAGAAGTAATATATAACCTGATGCTTCTTGGTGCACAAAATTTATATGTTGTGATCGCAGATTTCTGTAAATTTGCCATTAAGGCATTTAATTTTATGTTGAAAACTAATGTCACATGATGCACAAATGTGGCCATGTGAAGTGATACAAAGGTCTCAGTACCTGAACAGCTAACCTCTCCATGATTCACAACGTCCCTCTCGTCAGCATATGTCTCTGGACTTCGATGAGCATCTCCATGACGCTTTCGTGCTTACTAATTGAACGTCTGAAGGAATACCCGTCTCTGCTCTGTCTGATAATTGTTCCTTTGTGTTAATTACAAACTACTTCTTCTTGTATTTGGCCCAGGTAACAGTAATCACCTACTTAGGGCCTAATAAGCAAAAAACTGATTTGTAATAAACAAGTGCTAGTTGAAGAATCAGCGTATGCATTTTTAACTCTAAAATACGTGTAATTCTAATGTTCTGGATTGTCATGAAAGAAGCACACACTTTTTTTCTCCTCCCTACACCGATTCCTGCAAACATTCGTGCAGGAGTCTTTATTATTTATTAGCATAAATTAATCATGAAATAACTTCCCCTTAAAATAAAAATATTCAGTAAACCTATTTTATGAAAAATATTTCATGACTAAGCCGCAATCAGTCACATGGACTGGTGAGGGCAGTAATGTTAGGCCTCAGGGCTGGAACACCGCCGAGTGGATCAAGTATCTCTTAATAAAAGCGGCAGGAAAGAATAAGAAGTAGTAAATGTTTTCCCGACAGTTTAAGTACCCAGCGCCTCCGCCATTTGAATGCCGCCAGTAATCAGAGGGATCCTAGTTCAGGTTACTGCTAATGCTTTCCCTGTCTTCAGACTCAATGAGAACTGGGTGTTACGTAAAGAGTGAGGCTCAATGTAGGGGACAGACTCACGCTGGGTAACCTTGTACATAAAGATGAATATTACTGTAGCATACCCATTTACCTACAGACACGTATGTCACTGCACAGAAAATTAGACATTGTTCCCAATTTTCCTGTCTTACAGCTTTACCATGAAATTTAAACTTCCTCTTCGATATTTCAGCCCACTTATTTGGGAACGAGATGTCCCAGTGCTGCAAATATACGTTTGGATTTGGCTCCAGGTGCTATTCCCTCACCACTGACCCACTGCCTCGCTTGTGAACGATCAAAAGTGAGAGCTAAGCAGCCGCCGACAGTAACTGTATACACGTTGTCTTGTCTCATTGGCCATAATTGGTTGTAACATTCAAATTTCTTTCTGTGATTCCACTAATAATGACGACAGTATCAATAAAAATAATAAAACAATAAAATTCCTCAGAACGTAAGATGTTTAAAATTTCTCCCGCATTACAGACAGAAGGTGAAAATGTAAAGCACGTCCAGGATCGTCTGGATATTCGGCCACTGAAACTAGTAGAAATAAAAAAAAAAATCATCTGACGTAGTTGACTGGGAGACTCAGTTGATTTGCCAAGTCACCTGGCTGGTGGATTTCCAACGCTGTATTCCCTCCTTGTAACGTCTCTATAACGAATTTGTGAGCGAAACTACAAAAAAGGACTGAAGAGCCTTCTTGTGTATTTTAATTGTTTGTATGTGGTCATCATCAAGTGGGCCTGAAGTTGTTGCTTTAACCAGTTCACACAGTTTTCGTAGTGTTTGTAAGTGGTGGATTGCCCTCCAGCTCAGCTGAAGTAGAATCCTGATTGTGGGAGAAATTCCCATAAAGTCTTTCACCAACAAAGGGTAGGTATGTGGTAACAAACTCTAGGCGACAGTATCCTGGATTCTATCTGGAGCTTCCCATGAGGGCGCGTGAGTTTATTTTTCTTGCCGTTTTTACTTTTCTGTTAGACATTATGTTGCTGTTGTTGTTGGTGGTCTTCTTCTTCTTCTTTGTGCTTTAAACAGGAACTACACTGCAGCTCAGTCAGTTACATCTGCACAAGCACAGGCGCACTTTCAACTGAAATAGCCTCGAAAACACATGTAAGATTGGTCGTGTCCTCTGAAGGAATAGGCGGCGCCCTGCGTGAGCGAACGGTTGTGAACGAGGCGAGCGCAGCGACCGCCCGAAAATACCAAATAGTGGCCAGCGGATGAATTTTTCCTACGTTAGCATACACGCGCGGGGCATCAAGCGACGCTCGCTGCGGCGGAGCGAACGCGATCAGTTGGTTCGATATTTTTGCGCGGAGTGGACTCTGATTGCCGTTCGTGTCTCGAGTAATAACGCCTGGAACTTTGATCAGTGCTGTTCAAGGATGTTGTGTATTGTGGGACAGGAGGAATAAAAATTATAATAACCGTTTAATATCTTACCGTGAATGGGAGTAAGTTGGCAAAAAACTGGTACTTCAAATGAAGGCATACAACACATTTATTAAGCAGTCTGTTTTACACTCTTTGCTTACGATTTTGTTTAAAATTTAGATTAAAATTTTGCCCCGTTTGCATGGCTGCTCGTAGTGAAGCACTTTTTCTCTTTTGTAAATTGTCTTGCGCTGTTTTTATATGTTTCGGTACACATCCTGAAACATTGCAACCTCAGCCCCATTAAATGATTCGAGATAAACTTAAATAAACTTGTAGCTCTCACGATATATACTGCACATACGGATTTCGATAGGTTTATGAATACTTTTAAAACTAAATATTTCATAATTAAAAGAACGTTCTGTCACCATTCTTGCCCAAGATAACTGGCAGTTATATCTATCTTTAGCGTCGACTACAATCCTTGTCCTTACTGGAAATGTCTCATTAATCATACCTTTACAGTAAAAATGTATATGCAGCATCCCTAGCTAAACATATGGACACTTGATAGTGTATCCTGGCAGAAATTCCTCTTAAGGTACTTCTAGTCTTCTCATTTCTATTGCATGTCGGAAGAGGCAGTTATCAAAAACACCTGCAACATTCTCTGCGCCGAAGAAGCCTACCTTCAGCGTCGCAAATCTAATATTTGCACCAGTGACCGTTACCAATTCAATCAAACAGAATGATGTGTAGCAATAATACATAGAACCAGATGTACTGCTTTTTTTATGCGAATGTGATTCCCATCAATACCTCCAAGACAGTTACGGAATTGCCATATCTCCCAAAAACATTGTGCTATTTTCTGAAAGTCATCTTCTGTTGGCTTGGCTTCAAATGGTTCAAATGGCTCTGAGCACTATGGGACTCAACTGCTGAGGTCATTAGTCCCCTAGAACTTAGAACTAGTTAAACCTAACTAACCTAAGGACATCACAAACATCCATGCCCGAGGCAGGATTCGAACCTGCGACCGTAGCGGTCTTGCGGTTCCAGACTGCAGCGCCTTTAATCGCACGGCCACTTCGGCCGGCTCTGTTGGCTTGAGCATGTGCCTTGTTAACAAAGTTGTTAATCTTGCTTAACATACTTCTACGACAATTGTGGAAATACATAATGTGTTCAAAAGTATCCGGACACCCCCAAAACATACGTGCAGTGTACTGAAAGGTGTACATTACTCAGAAATTGCTATTTTCAATAGCCTTCCATCAGAATTGAAGAAATTATGAGATAAATCCCTAATATCCAATCCCAAGCCGGAAGGTTTCTTTTTGGCGCACTTCTTCTGCCCTGTGCAGGCGTTCCTCGCAGTAGTTGAGAAATTATCTGTGTAATTTGTTATTAATTCATACTTTCACATAATTATTCTTGTTTTATTAATTACTTCATTTATAAATTTTCTTATTAATTTTCTCTAAACTGTGTATTGACTCGTTCCATAAAGAACTAGCTGTAGTTCACATGGTCCCATGGATCGTGATAGATAAATAAATAAAATAAATATCCCTTTTGGCTGGATAATTCACGGTTCTCCACCAACACCCCCCCCCCCCCCCCCCCCCCACGCCCCCCAGACCCTACCCGCCAACAATTTCCGTTGGAGAACCTCTGATTTAGTGTGCGGAAATCATCAGCGGAAACACAGGTTGAGTCATTCGTGGAGACCTACTCGGCTAGCCTCATGGTTAGGGTGACTGCTTGCGATAAGCTGTGAATCCAGGTTCGAGTCCCGGTCTGTTCAGTTGCCGCTATATCTATGTCTGAGTAACACACAAGCTGTAACGGCACATTTAAAAACTACGCCCATGACCGATGTGGCAGTCTACCTAATGAAAGCATGGGGAACTGGTGATGATCCATTCCCCGGACGGGAAAGATTAAGACTATTAGCCCTAATAGTAGTAGTCGAGAAAAGAAGGCTACTAGTAGACAGGCTATTTTACTCTCATTTGTGCTAAATACGTATATATGACGCGCAACACATGCACATCTCCAATGAAAGGTCCCAATGTGTGCGAAATGAAAATTGCTACTTCGTGTTCACCCAAACAATAATATAAGATTGGTACAAACAATACCCCAACATATATTGTACGAGTGCGTGCTGAAGAGTAATGCCTCCGAATTCTTTATGCGAAAACTCTTAAAGAGTTTTAAACAAAAAACAAACTTTATTAACATTTTACATCTTTATTCTTCATGTTTACATATTTATTTCTCAACATAGTCACCCTGGCGACGAACACATTCCTACTCATTTCTCCTAACAAGAGAACAGTTTGTTGATACTGCCGCTGCAGAATGTTTGAGTTTGTTGGCAGAGACACAGTTTCACCTCTGCTTACATTGCTTTAGCACTGTCAAAGTGAGGTCCTCGAAGGTGTTCTTTAAGTTTTGAAAAGGAGACGAAAATCGAATCGTGCCAAGTCGGGACTGTATAAAGGATGATCGGTGACAGTCAGCCCAAGTATCGTATTGTTGCAGATGCGGCAACGCTCAGGAAAGGTCTGGCATTGTCGCCCCGAAGAAAATGGTGCGCTTTGTGTGTACGAAATCTTCGAATACGAAGCTTAATCAGAACACGCTGTTTCTCACGTACCGGCCTTGTTCCGTTACACACCGCCCAGTTACACGCTACAATTCGAAGCTCCCTAGCGGCAGAGGGCTAAAAATACGTAGATATGAGGAATTAAGGTGTAGAACTTTAATAATATCTGTTTTATTTAAAATGTTTTAAGAGTTTTCATATAAAAATTTCAGAGACATTACTTTTTAGCACTCCATCGTACACTGGATTGCGCCGTAAATATTTGTACCGACATATCGCACCCTGTCCTTTAAGCCCTCCATTTAGTCGCATATCTATTCAAAATTTAATCATTTCCTAAAAGCGCCAAGTTAGGAAAGGTGTAAAAGTGAAGCATTATCGAAGTGACGTATATTTCCACCCAAGTGCATGTCGCCGTCGTCGTCGTTGTTGAGTTGTTATTGTTGATGGTGATGGTGACGATGATGATGATGATGATGATGATGATAACTAACCTAAGGACATAACACACATCCATGCCCGAGGCAGAATTCGAACCTGCGACCGTTGCGGTCGCGCGGTTGCAGACTGAAGCGCCTAGAGCCGCTCGGCCACACCGGCCGGCTGTAATAATTCATTGGTTTTGTAGCGTTCCTAGTCAGTACGTAGTATGAAAGATGGGAGGGCGAACAGAAATTTGTCTTGTTGCCCAGCAGAAAAACACCGCCCTCTAATATGCTTCAGTGTCCTCAATATCATATACAGGGTGGTCAGAAAGAGTCTGAAAATCTTGTCAGCATGTTTAAGGCTACATTTTGCATTGAAATAATTGTTAAGAAAAAAATTCAATACTTTGCGCCGTTACAGAGTTATTTAGCACTGAAATTAGCCAATTAGGCCGCTGCGCCCGCAAGTTCCAGCGGCCTTCCTGAGATGATGTTGCCAAACGTGCCCTTCGTTTGGTTTCCTAAACTCGAACAAGAGAGCGATACAGAAATTATACATTGGGTGGTAGAAAGGACCGAACCCGAGCCAAAGCCTGAGCAGTCTTGCGCGCTATCATCTACTCTAGGAGAACGACGGACACTAATCGCATATAGCGGGGCGCTTGAACTTACGGGCGCAACGACTTGATTGACTAACCTCAATGCTAATTAACTCGGAAACGGCGCGACGAATCGATTTCTTTCCTTAAAAATTATTTATCTGCACAGCCTACTCTGCAACGCCCTTACAAGCTTTTCAGACAGTTTCTGGTCACCCTGCATAAAGTAAGTGCATCTTAAGAACACAATCGACGCAAACCATGCAGCAGTAGTAAAATAGCGAATGTAGGATGAACCTGAAATCAACTAAAAAATTTCGGAAGTTGTTCAGGGATATTTTCTGAGTATTTTGGGTAAGAGTCCTTTCGTCTCAGATGGCTTGTTACAGAGTAATAGCACTGTGTTCGAATTCCAACTTCTTGTGCTCTTGTATATGTTTTGGACTGAAAATAATTCCGGGGCAATTAAATGTTGACGGTATGCACTGTGTGGTTTGATTCACTCGTGGTATTTACCGTTGACAACTGTAATTCCCCTTCTGCATTGTACTTAGTAATGACACGCAGCAGGCTTGCTGATGAAGAGTTGGCCGCTACGCTCTTCATTAACTGTCTCGGTGAACAGAATGGAGGAGCGGCACAACGATGCTATGCTGAATTGTTCCGGGAGCGACGGCCACTACATCACAGTATGGCTCTGAGCACTATGGGACTTAACAGCTGTGGTCATCAGTCCCCTAGAACTTAGAACTACTTAAACCTAACTAACCTAAGGACAGCACACAACACCCAGTCATCACGAGGCAGAGAAAATCCCTGACCCCGCCGGGAATCGAACCCGGGAACCCGGGCGCGGGAAGCGAGAACGCTACCACACGACCACAAGCTGCGGACTACATCACAGTATATTTGCATCTCTACATAGACGCCTACGAGGAATTGGATCCTGTTTTCCACGTTGTACGTTTTAGTAACTGCAATTCATCAGCCCTTTGACTGCTGTGAAGGTATTTTCACAGAAACAAAGGGAGGTGGAGAAACAAACTGAATAAACCATAATTACATTATTACCCTGTAATGAGCCTCAGGAAACCACTGGTCCCTTATACTAAAACAGTGGGAACATTTGTCTGAACAAATTCTGAAACTTTTGTGGTGGAGTTGGCGTTCTCCCCGTGGATTTGCTCATGCTGTTAAGACGTTGAAAACATATAATAGTTATACCCGGAGTACTCACCCTACAGTAAAACAGCACACTGGAGGCTTTGGAGCTCTCTAATCAGCGGTTTCCAACCTTTATGATACCATGGCCCCTGACTGCAATTAGATTTTATCTAGTCCCTCGCCCCTCACTATTATCAGCATTTGCGGTTAAATAAACTTTCAAATGAAAAAAATTCCTTAAAGACTTTTATTTTTAAAATGATGAATGGTAAATATATTTAGTTTTTATTGCTATTTTATTAAACCAAAAGCGAATGAGCTAGTGATACAATTAGCACTGCTTATTTCTAACAATCCTTTTTTATAGAATAATGAAGCAATTCTCAGTGTATCACGATTGATAACATCAACTACTCCTCAGAGAAGAAAGCTCACAACCCACACTGAAGACATAGAGTTGTTACCAAACATGCTTCCTCTCCACTCACACTTGCTTCACCCACACCCTGCACCAATTTAACATCAACCAAGTTGAAATGTAAGTCACTTGTTTGCTGGGCTCCTTACTTCTCAAATGGCAGTAACTGGAAGACTTAAGGCTGAAACTTTCTGACTGCTGCCAATAATACTAATATTAATAATAATAACAACAACAACAACAACAACACTGTAAATGCCGAACAGCAGTGAACTAGCAATTACATAATCACTGTTGTGTTTTGCTGTCAGCTATAGTGGCCGTCACGAAAATAGACACCTCAAGATCAGCTCACCGGCCTACAGTATTGCCAACCAGCTACTGAGACCTAGAAATGATAGGAAAAATCGCGGAAAAATAGATATCTCTATTTTTAGTCTAGAATATGATAGAGTACCTTCCAAAATAAAATTCTAGACAGCTACTACGGAAAAAAAACTGCCGTTACTAGAAATATTGAACAATAATTTTTTTACTTCAACCTGTGGAAAAAACATAATCACTGACATATTTGGACTGGAAATGATATATGGACATCCTCAAAGTTTATAGATGCATGTGATGATGCAGGTAATACATATTTTATCGTGAAAAAATAAAAGTGTCCGAGATAAAAAATAAAATATCATAGAGTAGTGAAACTGTCCAGGCTGTCTAACGAAAAATGTTGTCACCGATGAATTTACGTTCTGTTGGACCTTGTAGAAACTTCAAGCGAGGAAGTTATTAAGAGAACTATGAAGTTAATTTTGGAAATTACTGTATCTTGTCATGTGTGAACGCAATGTATTTACGAGAGACTCTGTGCCCGACAGCGGCCGATTACTTGTATACCGCAGTCACGATATTAGTTCAGACGGATCGCTTTAATACGATCGAAAATATTCCATGCCTCCCGAAATTTTTTTATTTGCAGCTCTTTACTGACGCTTCGTTACTGCACCACTACCCAAATCACTGATATACGCTACGCAAAAGTAATTGTAGGTAGTTTCAGGTCAATACTTCCATCGAAGTCGAGCAAAATATACTTTTACGTGTGGTTTTGTGAAACTCAAGTTTTATCGAAGTGTACTGCAAGACTGTTGTCCTCAGCGAGCAGTAAATACATTTGACACAAAACTTCGTACTGCATTCCACAAAAAACTTTTATTCATCGTTATACTTTCTGAATAAATTACCAAAATACGGAGGCCTCTGAGCGAAAAAGGATTAATTTTCACGGAGATCAGTCTGTTTTTTTTCTAGCCGCCGGATACTCTTCCCTTTCGTAGTATCGAAGTATAGTTCTACGCATTAACTATTTGTCAAAATAGCCAAATCCCGTAATTTCATTTTCATTTATATTTATTTCCTGGAGAATAAAATCACGTGTTCAAATCTAGAGATTCTGCCGATGTTACTGCACATATAATACGTAATGCAGTCGATTCGGAAATACGACAAGGTTTTGTTGTCATTCTATGAACTTCCGCAAAATTTACGTTATTTCTGGTTCTTCACTGTTGACTACATCAGTACATTCGATACTACAATTTTAGATTGTTTTCTAATGTCTTTTCGCCCTACACACGCATACCGACTGGAGTAGCACTACACGTAAACCCTGGTTCCACCATTTCTATCACTAGCAAACACCTCTAGGCACTGTCCCACGGAAGACTGAAACCGCGATATTTACAGCGTACATGCGGCAACAAAACTATGAGGCGGGCGAATCACAGAGCTTAGCTCTTCTGATTGCGGGGATCGGGTGTGAACTTGAGCTGTCTAATTTCGTGACGGCCACTCTACTTCGTTTATCGTTACGAAGTGGACAGTGAAGCCGTTTCTTGTCTGTTGTGGGAACTTCCTACAACTCAGAGAAGGCATTTTCACGGGATGTTTAAGCATGATATATTTTACTGTCCTAGATACATGATGCAAAGTGCAGAGTATGTGCATAGTGGGTGGATTACATCAGAAAGATGTTCATACATTCATTTTACAAGCTGTGTTACCGTCTTACGAAATAGTGATAACAGTTATGACCTTTTAAAAATAGTTTCGTGACCGAAACAGAATTGAACCCTTTCGTTTTTACCCCTTGGAATATTTCATTGTACCCGTGAGGGGGTAATTACCCCAGCTTGGGAAGCACTGCTCTCGGTGGTATATGAGTGGTAGAAGGCGGTTATGTGACCCTCCACCACTGACGTAATACTAGAACAGTAAGATGGGTCGAAGTGGATAGAGGTGACAGAATAGCACAAAGGAGCTACCGAGTTTTTACATTGCCATGAATTTAGATCCCAATATATTGGTGTATTAACGCAGACTGTCTATCATATCTACAAGGAATGGTGTACCACTCACAGGCATGTAACACGGTGCAAGAAAAGTGGTCGTAAAATCGTCGCTGCCTAAAGGGATCACAGATGATGAATATCACCGGCAGATGCACGTCCACGAAGCTCTCACTAATTTAAGTGATTAATACTGAACTAAGAACTAACATAGTTAATATTATATTTCAGACTAGTGCATTTACATCCTCTCTAGGCTATCTATTGAAGGTTTCGCTTTTCTGAGCGTGTTTATATCGAAAAGAAAGTATTTAGTAAAGGCCGGTAGCCTTAGTTTTGTGTACATTTCAGGCGTAAATTTCCTGCGAGTGTAGATCTTCATTTTTTTTTACTACACTTAGTCGTTCAAAGTTAAATTAATTCGTATCTATCATATAGAGTATAGTTAATTAATTAAAATTTTAGAAAATAAGGTTAAAGGTTTGTTTACATTAGCGGTCAGTTATTTATTAGTGTCGGTTGCGAAACTTCAGTGCTCTTGTGCCAAGTTATTCTCTACTTTTGTGTAAATTTTTCTATCAAACCATATGTGACAAAACTGGTGGTTTCTGTAGAAATCTGAAGGAGGGGGTATTCTGTGAAGACTGTAGGGTAGGGTTTCATTGAGGGGAATGTAGCGGCGAGGAAACGCGGATATATAATGAGGCTCTTCCGTGGATATATAGGTTATGTAGAAAGGACGAAAAAATTGCTGAAGAGGAGGCAAAAATTTAGGCCCTTAAGGCTGAATTAAAAAACAGGAATTTGGAATTTTGTAGACTAAGGGAGGAGAAAGAGACGAGGTACTGAGAAAAGGTAGCAATCAAAGGGCTAAAAAGGGGAACTGTTGAAAACACTTTAGGAATTCGGTTAGTAAATCAGTTTGACGTGATATCTGAAGTAGTGGAGGAAGGGCCTCATCCAGATCTAGTTGAATGTAGGTTGAAGCTGAATATGAGCTCAAGGAAAAAAGACAGACCGGGATGGAATCAGAATAGCAAAAGAAGAATTCTGCTTCTAGGTAGCAGTCATGGGAGGCGTGTAGGCCAGCAGCTTCAGGAGAAATAAGGGGCAAGGTACCAGGTCACAAGTTTTGTGAAACTAAGTGCTAAACTTAGCCAGGTGACAGAAAACAGATAAGCTATGCAGGGACTTCGAGAAGGAAGGTCAGGTAATTATAGTTGGGGAGGCAGGGAACAGCCTGGCTACGAATCCAAGATATAGTATAAGGAGGGACCTGGATAATATAGGAGCAGAAACTCAGAACACAAATGTGGGTTTCAGCGCCAAGATCGGTCCTTGGTAAACACTGTTGCAAGGCATGATAGCAATGAGCTGAACAGGAAGCTCCAGACACCAGAAAAATCTCACATAAGTGTTTTTCCAGTGGATGGTATTGGTAGGTGGGAATACACTACACATGGCCTGCACCTAAATATGAAGAGGAATGATAAGTTGGCTGCTCTATTAGTACGAGGTGCATTCAAGTTCTAAGGCCTCCGATTTTTTTTTCTCCGGATTGGAAAGAGATAGAAACATGGGCATTGTTTTAAAATGAGGCCGCGTTCATTGTCAATACATCCCAGAGATTGCAGCACCGTACGGCAGATGGAATTTTACTGCCAGCGGCGAGAATGAGAACTGTTTTAAATACTTAAAATGGCGACGTTTTCCTTACTTGAACAGCGTGCAATCATTCGTTTTCTGAATTTGCGTGGTGTGAAACCAATTGAAAATCATCGACAGTTGAAGGAGACATGTGGTGATGGAGTTATGGATGTGTCGAAAGTGCGTTTGTGGGTGCGACAGTTTAATGAAGGCAGAACATCGTGTGACAACAAACCAAAACAACCTCGGGCTCGCACAAGCCGGTCTGATGACATGATCGAGAAAGTGGAGAGAATTGTTTTGGGGGATCGCCGAATGACTGTTGAACAGATCGCCTCCAGAGTTGGCATTTCTGTGGGTTCTGTGCACACAATCGTGCATGACGACCTGAAAATGCGAAAAGTGTCATCCAGGTGGGTGCCACGAATGCTGACGGACGACCACATGGCTGCCCGTGTGGCGTGTTGCCAAGCAATGTTTACGCACAACGACAACATGAATGGGACTTTCTTTTCGTTGGTTGTGACAATGGATGAGACGTCGATGCCATTTTTCAATCCAGAAACAAAGCGCTAGTCAGCTCAATGGAAGCACACAGATTCACCGCCACCAAAAAAATTTCGGGTAACTGCCAGTGCTGAAAAAATTATGGTGTCCATGTTTTGGGACAGCGAGGGCGTAATCCTTACCCATTGCATTCCAAAGGGCACTTCGGTAACAGGTGCATCCTACGAAAATGTTTTTAAGAACAAATTCCTTCCTGCACTGCAACAAAAACGTCCGGGAAGGGCTGCGCGTGTGCTGTTTCACCAAGACAACGCACCCCCACATCGAGCTAACGTTACGCAACAGTTTCTTCGTGATAACAACTTTGAAGTGATTCCTCATGCTCTCTACTCACCTGACCTGGCTCCTAGTGACTTTTGGCTTTTTCCAACAATGAAAGACACTCTCCGTGGCCGCACATTCACCAGCCGTGCTGCTATTGCCTCAGCGATTTTCCAGTGGTCAAAACAGACTCCTAAAGAAGCCTTCGCCGCTGCCATGGAATCATGGCTTCAGCATTGTGAAAAATGTGTACGTCTGCAGGGTGATTACGTCGAGAAGTAACGTCAGTTTCATCGATATCGGGTAAGTAGTTAATTAGAAAAAAAAGTCGGAGGCCTTAGAACTTGAATGCACCTCGTAGGTACCGTAAGGGGGTCTAAAGTCACATATGGGATGATACCTGTGGTTAATGGGACCAGGCAGACAGGTTTTTAGGTTAAAGCCAAAATCCAGGGAGATAACAATCAAGAAAAATAGAATAAAAGGAGCTTCATATACAGTAAATAGGGATAAAGCTAAGGGCAGTATCAATTTACTTCATCAAAATATCAGGGGAATAAAAAATAAAGTAGATGAGCTGTTAGTGTGTTCAGATGATCTCAAAAATAAGAATGAGATTGATGTACTTTGTGTGTATGAACACCATGTGACTGTGGCAATGGAAAGTGTCTGTATAAATGGGTATAATTTAGCATCTTACACTTGCAGATCTAGCATGGAAGAGTTACACAAAACAAGGAAGAGTTAGCAAAACAAGGGTATAAATACAAAACTGCACAAGTAAGCAAATTTTGTGTCAGTCAGCACTTCGAAGTTTGTGCATGTGAACTATAGATAGATAATATAGTGTTGATGTTAGAAATAGTGTATGGGTCCCCATTACGAGATTGGGAGCTATTCATAAAAATGTTTGACTCCCTATTATGCTGTCTGTCAGACAAAAAGAAGAAGTAATTAATCTGTGGTTTATTTCAGTGTAAACTTTCGAAGCAATTCTGATAGGAAAAGAGAAGTAGAAGCGTTATTAATGACATATAACTTAGAATCAGTGATCAATTTCCCTACATATATAGGTCAAGACAGTAGCACTCTAATAGATAAAGATAAATGTATTTGTACAGCAAGAGGATGTAAAACTAACACATGCTTTCCCTGTGATAAATGGATTATCAGATTATCAGACCATGATGCACAATTGTTTAACTTACAAAATCTAGCAGGGTGTACAGTTCAGAAACCATTAAGTAAAAGTGTAAGGATGCTCAGCCTGGTGTCTGTGGAGCACTTCACAGAAAGTTTAAGAAATGTTAATTGGGGAGATGTGTATAATGAGCCAAATACTAATGATATATGCAACATATTTCTTGATAAATTTATATCCCTTTTTGAACATTGTTGCCCAAAAAAATTTCTAAATATAACACCAAGCAGTTTTCAAAGAAACCTTGGTTTACCACAGGTATTAAAGTGTCTTCAGAAAGAAAAAGAAAGTTGTTTGAGACAGCAAGAATTAATAAAGACCCAGAAGTAATTTTACACTATAAAAATTGTTGTATCATACTGAGAAAATCTGTCAGAAAATCAAGAAATATGTATGTTAGAGATGAAGTTAGAAACTCGGGCAGTAAAATCAAATCAATATGGAATGTTGTTAGAAGGGAAACAGGAAAAGTAACCACTGAAATACATAATATTACTATTTAAGAGAATTAAAACCATCTTAACCAACAGTACAAAAGTAGCTAATGTATTTAATAACCATTTATTAAGTGTAGGTAAAAAAATTGGTGAGAGTAGTTCAAAAGAAAAAGCCAAGCAGTAGATGGAAGAGTCAGTTTTGAGAAATCTTATTCAGATTAATTTTCACCTAACACCTCTTGTGGAATAAAGAAAACCATTAAATCTTTGAAAAATAAATATTCTGTTGGAGTATATGACATATCTAACAAGATATTAAAAGAATGTGGAGCAGTTACAGCTGATGTTCCGAGTGAAATATGTAATGCATCAATAACACAAGTATTTTCCCAGACAGGTTAAATATGCCATTTTCAAGCCTCTGCACAAAAAAGGGGGTTACCGCAGATGTCAGTAATTACCGGCCTGTATCCTTGATTACGGCATTTTAAAAAATCATCGAAAAAAGAACATAGTTAAGAGTGGTTAGCTATCTCAACAGTAATGGGAGACTTAGTAAATCACAGGATTTCAAAAATACTGTTCCACTGAGACTGCAATACACAGTTTCACTGCCCACATAATGGAGTCTTTAAATAGTAAAATCTCATGAAAAGGAATTTCCTGTGACTTATCCACAGCATTTGATTATGTGAACCATGATGTTATTTACAGAGCTTACAATTCTGTGGTATAAATGGAACAGCATATGAGTGGTTTGAGTCATATCTACAGAACAGAAAGCAAAAAGTTTCTTTATACGGTTTAAGTGATTTAAGAGAGTTTGCCACATCATCTAACTGGGGTGAAATTACATTAGGTGTCCCACAGGGTTCGATCATGGGTCTTCTTCTGTTCTTGGTATATATGGATGACCTCCTTTCATATCTGAAAGAAGAAGCTGAACTTACAGTGTTTTCTGATGATACAAGCATCATTATTAATCCAGCAAAAGAAACTCCAATAGAAAATGTTACAAATAATGTCTTTGGAAAACTTATTAATTGGTTTTCTGCGAGTGGGTTTCCTCTGAACTTCGAAAAAACACAGTACATTTAGTTTTCTGCTGCTGGGAGCACAGTTCCTTCAATAAATACAACACATCAACAGAAATCAGTAGCCAGAGTAGATCATACTAAATTTTTCGGTGTATATGAATGAGAATTTTAATCGGAAAATTCGTATGTTGGATCTCACAAAGCGACTAGGTTCAGCAACTTTTGCAATCAAAATAATTGCCAATTTTGAGGATGTAGAAATTAGTAAGCTAACGTACTTTGCACTCTTTCACTCTCTGATGTCGTATGGAATAATATTTTGGGGTAACTCAACACTTAAGCAAAAAATATCCGCTCCTCAAAAGAAAGTGGTTAGAATAATGTGTGTTGCACATCTTGTAGGTATCTGTTTGAAAGGTTAGGAATTCTTACAACAGCACCACAGTAAATTTACTCAGTAATGAAATTTGTTCTCAAAAATGTGGGCCAGTTTAAAAACAACAGTGACATTCATGATTATAATGCCAGAAGAAAGAAAGACAGTATCATCTACTTAACGTATCTTTGGCACAGAAAGGGGTAAAACATGCTGTTGTAAAACTTTTCAATAAATTGCCAGATGAAATAAAATATCTGACAGACAGCGGCAATAGTTTCAAAAATAAATTGAAATCATATCCTCTTGACAACTCCTATACCATAGATGAATTCTTGAATAGGAATAAATAAATCTATATGTATAATATATGCATTTTGAGCCATTTAAGAGAATGGGGTGGGTAATAAAAACGTTAAGCTTTAAAAAAATTCTTGATTCATGTGTGCATTTCTTATGCACTTGACACGTTCCACATCATAACGGTTACTGTGAGATTGATCAATGAAACACATTACTAACTAACTTATTAACCAACTAACTAACCCATGTCAGTGAAAGTCTGTTTAAAATCCGACAGAAATTGCCGCTGTCGCTTAATGCAGGTCCACTTAAATCAGTTTGGAACTATCCGAATAATGCGGCAGCACAAGGCTGCCTGGTTACGTAAACCTGTATTAGTAGCCCGCTTATCAGTACACATTGCTCTTACCAGATGACACCTCCAATGTAGTACAAGAATGTGTAAATACGAATTTTCATTGGGGTCTTTTCTGTACTATATGCTGAGATCGGAAACTTTTGCATAAATTAATATAAGTTAAACATCACTTAACATTACCTAAAATATGCGATCAGGGCGGTGGATGTCAGGGAATTTCGACTTGTGAAATGATTCAAGAATAAAAATTCGTAATTAAATTTATTCCTGTAACAGCAGATGAACCAGGCGGCCTCACCTGCGCCACAAGAGGTTGCGGTATACACGGACCTAATTTCTTCCGCACGACACGTGACTGGAAATAGTCCGCGATATATCCTGGGACGGGCGTATGCTGGGACGGGATCAACACCAAAGCTCGGAAAGTGTTCACACCCAGTGAGCCGACTGGGCCAGGTGCCGAGAGCTTAGGATCTTCGTCAATCACGTGCTGATTCCGGTGCCACCGTAGCCACAGCGACGCCGTCCATCGTCGGCATACCACCGAGACGTCGACCCAGAAACTCTTCACGTTCTCGCCATCCATTAAAGTTTCGTGGTCTCCGACGCCTCTCATCTAGGAACACCAGAATAACTCTTTTGTTATTTAACCTTTCCGGCAACGCCGAACTTCGGTCTTTGTTAGAGATATTGTTTTGTTGCAAAACGGAAACACTGGTTTTGTTTTCTTTTGTTTTGTTTTAATTCCCTACTGTGGGCCTCAGAATCGGCCCGTAGATCGGTTATTTTGTCTGTCAGAAGAGACATTGTGTTGGTAGTTTGGGGATAATAAAATCCTTACAAGTCATTTGAAACTTTTTCTGTGCGTAGTCCGCGGACATGCCACCCATGCTGCAGGTGAAATGATTGTGGGTGAAACTGATTTACAGTCCTCCACCGCGAAGTCGGCTCGAGAAGCACATTCGCGAAAACTCTAAGTACTCTGGCTGTTGGAACGATGCGGATAAAAGATTAGTGAAACTGCCGGCGGTCCAGCAGAGAATGCCTCTTTCAGCGCTCTCCGTAGTCACTAGGAGAAGCGCGCCCCGTTACGTCTACCAAAAACTAGCACTTGCCAATCGTGGCTTTATGGCAAACCCTGCGCCAATTGCATTTCAGAGCCTCGCACACTGTACTCCCACCGAGTACATTACCTCTAGCCAATGAATCTCCTTCACACCGAGAAAACGACGCTATCGTGAACACAGCGAAGTCCGCCAGTCACCAGGCTTGAAAACTACATTCGCAGGAAGCACTCAGCGTGGGACTGAGACAGCAAAATATGCACAGCGGAGGCCTAAGTGAGGCGCCGCTGTATTTCATTCAATCCACCTCCCCACCGTGCCAGACGAGAGCGCTTCGAGGAAAGTTGCTGAACAAAAGCCTTCTGCCGGCTCTGTGACCGGTGCTCCACCATGACTAGAACAAACAATTTCTGGGCAGCAGTGCACGCTGCCCCAGCAGTAAAGGTACTAGCATGGAGCCAGCACAAAACGTCCAAGATGACATGAAAGCTCGCCACCTGAGCAGAGTCGGCTTACAGTGCCAGGCTCTGAGGGTTTCGGTGACAGTCACTGGCCCCACAGCAAATGACCTCGCCCACCTCCTGCTTGCGACTGCGTCGGCCGACGCCGTTATTATGTGCACAATATGCCTTCCACAAACTGACGTGCCAGACATGCCACTCCTGCTGACATCTAGCTGCGACACAGCTGGGCAGTCCCCAGGGGCCCTGTTCTGCATCTTTTGGCCACTCTGCCGATCGGTTCGTTAGGCGAGCGCACCAAATTGCTTTGCTATCGAAGCAGAGTCCCCATGTTATTCTGTAAGCATTTCGGAAGCGTTGCCGCACAATTCTAGCGAACCGAGGCGCTGTTGTCAGTTCTCCTCACACTAACCAATCAAAAAAAGCTGCCACAGATCTGCGTAAGCACTGTGCAGCACGCACAGCACCGCGAACCCAAAGCTTCTAGTATCTGACACATGCATGCTATTCTTCACTGAACCGAAAAGTGTGTTCAGTTTACGCTGTACTGCTCAAATTTCGCTGACCACATGTTTCCCTGCAATCATAATAACGATAGGGTATTAGACTGTGTTCTGGAAATTGTAATAAATACCATATTATATCATTTTATTCTTATTCACACTGTCATTTTGTTTTGGATTTTACGTTTCGGAATATGAATTAGGAATGGTGTGTAGTACTGCATTGTACAAATACATCTTAGAAGCCACCAAAAAAATTGTTTAAACAAGTGTCAAAGAATAAGAAGATGCATCGAAAGTGGTTGTAGCTTGCGCCTAGGGATCAAAATGATGAAGGAACCTACTTCCCTATATGATACATCAACGATATGTGTCTTAAAAACAAAATTTCAAAAAAGCTTTTTCGAGAGAATGCGGCGAATGCAGCTGGACAAGTTCATCGAAGTTTATAACATGCATCTGATGAATGAAAATGTTTTATAAATGTTGGTATAGTCTAAAATATTATGGTAGGGTCTTTCATCTCTGTCTACTGTTGTTAATGATTCGATTTCCGATAAATACTTGTACCAAGGAAGAGCATAAAGATGATTGCTGCTAGTTTCATTTACAGTAATTTAAATTGTGCTCTGTTTCATCTGTAGCGATTTCATCTTTCATTTTTTAAACATGCAGAAGTCACGAAATGGAAGATACTCATTACTGAGAAACTGCACTCTTATGTGTAAATATCAACGAATATTGCAGAAAAATATTAAACTTTCACGAATAACAAAGTGTGTTACAAACATGAATTCTTATACTCAGCAAACCTAAGACCTGTGGCACTACAGTCCTTCATTTTTTTTCATTTTTCTTTTTTGAATGAACCTTCCTGACGCGAAGTGGGGGTGGGCACTGGTCGCAATACTAAGCCTGGCCACCACGTCCCATTCCCACCCCACCAGAAATCAAGGAAAGTGTAGGGGACGCGGAATAGAGGTACAATACAATGAATATCAATGGTTTTTTTATTTATTTTTAATTAACATGAATACCACCATGAATAGCAGGAAACCAACGTTGGGAGGAGGAGGGTGCGGCAACACATCAGACTCAGTGAGACTGTTGATGCATAGGTCTTCAGGAAAGAACATTCTAGTGACCAGAGAATATACTAGTTCTAATTATACAAGAGGTGGGGATCAACTCCTCATGGCAGGAGCACCCCAGTCCTGGGGTGGGTTAAGGGAAGCACTACAAAGGAAATTAGAGAAAAAATGTCTGTATTTGGGTTGCAGGTAACTGCAAAATGACGTTCATTAAGGAAGTGCCAAAAATCAGGGGTATGTTTCTCGCCATCAGAAAACAAGTAGTGAACTGTGTGTGCACAAATACACATCACAGACCTCGTCTTCGCTTGCGGGAAACATCGCACGTCTGGAAAGAGGAGCAATTGATAGGTATTTGATGAGGAGTCGTATGGGTAATTGGGATCAGCATCTGTCGCTCGAAGAACCAGACATCTCTTTCACAACAATGCTCATCCGTGTCCAAACTATCACAGGAAATTCACAACTGGATGTGTGCGAGTTGAATCTAGTGAAGGCATGAGTGGCATACTTGCTTCCCATTGGCAATTAGGTACCTTGCAGACTGGAGGTCAGTGTCAAGATGAGGAGCACACACCGATCGCCAAACGGCACGCCAGTCGATTTGGGGATGCTTCCCCTCCAACCACATTCGAAGGTCTATGCTGCTGATGAAAGTCATAGATCGCCTTTGTGGATGCCAAGTGCATTGGCAGTATCGAATAACGGACATATCTCAGTTCGAGGTAAAAGTGGCGAGAGTAGGAGAAGGTCGGTGCGACGTCCAAAAGTGGAATAGATGCTGAGAGAACGTGTGATGCAAGGGCTTCCATCAATAGACTGGGAAGGTACGTAGGACAACGGCGCCACAGCGCCATGTGAGAGCCAGCGAAAAGGTCTATCGCTCTGTCAGGCACATGATGCAGACTGAATGGCCGCTGCACTGTGGGAGTGTGATGGTCTCGTACCTTATCTTGAACAGCAAGCCATGGCAAACACATGAACCTAATGCTGCTAGCATGCAGTGGAGCATGTACAGTGGAATAGGAAGTACGCATGCCATGTGGGGGATATGTGACGCCAAATATACATTTAAATTTTGTGTCCAATGCAGAAGATCGAGTGCTCGTAAACGGTGATTGAAGCACGTATTTGGGGCAGTAGGCACCAGCAGCTGAGGGCAGTCGTGCGCTTCAGATCATTTGCGAAAAGGGGTCCTAAGCATTGGACAATATCACGTACATGTAAAGGAGCAGTGCTGTCTGCAGGAAGCCACGCACCTTTAGCCATGGCACTCGATTTGCAGACGTTGAGGCAGCCTCGCCTCGCCGCAGGTGGTAAGCCAATGACTCCCTGACCTCAGCACTGCTATAAAGAAAAATGACGAGAACGTCTGCATAAGCAGTGTAGCTGAATACATGGCCACTGGGAGGCTTCCCAGACAGGCGTTGACAGAGGCCGCAGAGCAACAGTTCAATGTCGAAAGCGTACAGCAGTGCAGAAAGTGGGCAACCTTGATGCACCAATCAACGGTTTGAGATGAGATTAGTGAGATGGCCATTGTAGAGTACACAGGACGGAGCCCCACAAAGGAGACGCATTACTACGTCGACGGAAGTATCACGGTATCCCATATTGCAGAGCACCCCTTCCCAGTAATCGTGATCAACCCGATCGAACGCCTGGCTGTTGAAAGTCCAGGCATACGACGAGCATGAATAATTGCTATTATGTCCCGATAGTGACAGAGGGCAACCTGGATCTTATTGGTACCTCCCAAAGAATTTTGATCAGGGAAAACAACATACTGAGCTGTCCATTTAAGCCATGCAGCAAACAGCCGGGTAAAGACCTTTGTGTCACCTGCTGAACATCGTCAAGGGGCGGTAATCGCATATCCGTGAGGTACTTCGAGACTTGTGGATGGGAATGAGGAAACTATCGAGGAAGCTCAAGAGCTCACATAAGGTCCCAACAAATTTCTGTCCAAGTGGCGCTAGAAGGGGATGAAATGTGGACGAATGTTGGAGGCCGTCAGAGCCAAGTGACTTGCTTGTAAGGACCTGCCTGGATAACATCATGGACTTCGTCCTCTGTGACATTAGCAAGCAGAACCATCATTGCATCCCCAGGAACCAAACCAAAGGAGAGCCTGGAGACCGCCGTAATGTTGGCAGGGTGGTGACATTCAGAGTACAGCATAACATAATGTGCATGGAGGGCAGACCTATATTACATTGGGTATCTGAACGCTACCATCATCAGTTGTAAGGACATTAATCAAAAGTGTGTCATAGTACATTCCTGGAGAGTGGTGAAATAGATTTCCTCGGTTCGTCGTCGTCACGCCACGAACTCCCTTCCATAACCAGTCAAGGCTTTGCGGCTGCAGGCTTTGTGCAGAGGACCCACCATGAGAGGGCAGATTCATATGCATCACGACGTTGACGACAAGCTGTCCACATGGTCTTGATGAGCTGCTGGTAGGCAGGTGACGGAAGATGGATCATATTCATATAATACACTCCTGGAAATTGAAATAAGAACACCGTGAATTCATTGTCCCAGGAAGGGGAAACTTTATTGACACATTCTTGGGGTCAGATACATCACATGATCACACTGACAGAACCACAGGCACATAGACACAGGCAACAGAGCATGCACAATGTCGGCACTAGTACAGTGTATATCCACCTTTCGCAGCAATGCAGGCTGCTATTCTCCCATGGAGACGATCGTAGAGATGCTGGATGTAGTCCTGTGGAACGGCTTGCCATGCCATTTCCACCTGGCGCCTCAGTTGGACCAGCGTTCGTGATGGACGTGCAGACCGCGTGAGACGACGCTTCATCCAGTCCCAAACATGCTCAATGGGGGACAGATCCGGAGATCTTGCTGGCCAGGGTAGTTGACTTACACCTTCTAGAGCACGTTGGGTGGCACAGGATACATGCGGACGTGCATTGTCCTGTTGGAACAGCAAGTTCCCTTGCCGGTCTAGGAATGGTAGAACGATGGGTTCGATGACGGTTTGGATGTACCGTGCACTATTCAGTGTCCCCTCGACGATCATCAGTGGTGTACGGCCAGTGTAGGAGATCGCTCCCCACACCATGATGCCGGGTGTTGGCCCTGTGTGCCTCGGTCGTATGCAGTCCTGATTGTGGCGCTCACCTGCACGGCGCCAAACACGCATACGACCATCATTGGCACCAAGGCAGAAGCGACTCTCATCGCTGAAGACGACACGTCTCCATTCGTCCCTCCATTCACGCCTGTCGCGACACCACTGGAGGCGGGCTGCACGATGTTGGGGCGTGAGCGGAAGACGGCCTAACGGTGTGCGGGACCATAGCCCAGCTTCATGGAGACGGTTGCGAATGGTCCTCGCCGATACCCCAGGAGCAACAGTGTCCCTAATTTGCTGGGAAGTGGCGGTGCGGTCCCCTACGGCACTGCGTAGGATCCTACGGTCTTGGCGTGCATCCGTGCGTCGCTGCGGTCCGGTCCCAGGTCGACGGGCACGTGCACCTTCCGCCGACCACTGGCGACAACATCGATGTACTGTGGAGACCTCACGCTCCACGTGTTGAGCAATTCGGCGGTACGTCCACCCGGCCTCCCGCATACCCACTATACGCCCTCGCTCAAAGTCCGTCAACTGCACATACGGTTCACGTCCACGCTGTCGCGGCGTGCTACCAGTGTTAAAGACTGCGATGGAGCTCCGTATGCCACGGCAAACTGGCTGACACTGACGGCGGCGGTGCACAAATGCTGCGCAGCTAGCGCCATTCGACGGCCAACACCGCGGTTCCTGGTGTGTCCGCTGTGCCGTGCGTGTGATCATTGCTTGTACAGCCCTCTCGCAGTGTCCGGAGCAAGTATGGTGGGTCTGACACACCGGTGTCAATGTGTTCTTTTTTCCATTTCCAGGAGTGTATAATAGGCAGAGCTGACTGACTTTTTGAAATTTAATGATTTTTAAATTCTTAATTACATAAAAATAACAGTTATTTTGTGAGAATATTGATGATAATGTTTTTTTGATGTTATAATCATTCACAATTACAACAATACAAACTATATTTCTAACAAAAGAAAACAGTCTGTTATGAACTCACGTTCCACTCTTCAGTATAACGTAATCACTAAATCCGAAACTAAAACGACTAGGTATTTGTAAAATAAATTCTAGCTGTAAACAAATCACACCAAACCAAACTAGTGGCCATCCCGAATGTAACCACTTCTCGGTACAGTTGTCGAAAGACCTGCAAGCGTACTGATCGGTAACAGGCTTCAAAACCTTACAGAATAGCAACTTCGGCTAAAGAATCGAAAATAACGCCACCATCGAGGCTAAGCTACTGTACACCGGTTCGTTCCACATACCGTAGTTAAATCTAATATTGATAAAAACGAGAGATGGGAAGAGCCTGGAGGGCCTTCCATCTGGGAGACGGACAGACCGAAATGGTCTGCCATCTCTCATTACCCCCCACTCACAGTAGATTTTCGCACTGTGTATGACTCACTAGGAAGTAAGGAGGTGTGTCATTGATAAAAATGAGATGAAAGAGCCCTTGAGGGCATTCCATCTGCGAGATGGACAGACCGAAAGGTTCTGCCATCTCTCGAGTTTCAGAGCAAACATTTCGAGGATAACTGCATGTTTTTGGGATACAGTTCTCTGAAACAGGAAATTGCTCACAGCAGCACATCTAATTGCCCCTTTTAAAATTCGGCATGGTGTCGAATGCAACGATGGCACAAAGTCACGCTTAAGCAATAGTATGTAGAAGATGTAGTTCAAACTGGAGATGGTTCTGCGATGGTTTGGAGGTGATCTTTGTACCAGGGTTATTACTTTACGTTCCTGTGAAAATGTGAGAAGCGTTCAATAAGTGATACAATACATTATCTTACTCTACCAATTTCGGTTGAACAAATCCGGAATTTGTTGTGGGACATCGAGGAATACACCTGCTTCAGCCCCTATAGTTTCTCGAAGTTCTGATAGATGGCGACGTTACACGTAGCCTTCAAATCGCGTCGTAGCAGAGGTGTATTCCAAGCAGTTCCTTTTTGGCGAAAAACCAGAGCATCGCAAATATCCTTAGGCGCTTGCAGAATATCTACAGAGAGCTGTCAGTGAACAAAGGCATGGTGTCATCACGTCTGTTATCATCCTGTCCAATCTCACACGTGCTGACCAGCTGCAGACTGCTGTGACTTCTGTAATGTCTGATCGTGTGGACACTCATTTGAGGTGATTGGCGGACCACAATCAAGCACCTTGCTGCTCAACTGGACGTCTCCGTTGGTAGAAAGGGCACACTCGTCCACCACTTGGGGTAGTCAAAGGTGTGTGCTCGCTGGTTTCCTTGTCGCCTAACAAAAGACCATAAACAACAACGAACGACCATCTGTGTGGAATTGCTTGCGTGTTACAAGACTGATAGTGACAATTTTTTGTGGAGCATCGCCACAGTCGATGAAACATAAGTTCATCACTTCCAACCGGGAACAAATGGCAATCTATGGAGAAGTGCCAACCATCTCTCGTCCGAAGAAAAAGGTCAGAGCCGCACCCTCAGCCGTAAAGTCATGGCAATCATGTTCTGGGGCTCTGAACGAGTTATTCTGTATGATGTCTCCTCATTTTACGACGATCATTCTGACGTGTATTGTGCTGTCCTCAGGATATTGAAGAAACACCTTCAGCATGTTCGTCGCCATAAAAACGCAGACGAACGTCTCCTTTTCCATGACAACGCAAGGCCTTACTCAAGTTTGAGCATCCGAAATGAGCTCACAAAAGCTTAATTGGACTCTTCTTCCTGATACATCCTACAATCCTGATCTCACACCTTCCGACCTCCGTCCGTTTGGTCCTATGAAGGATGCACACCACGGGAAGCAGTTCATCGGTAATGGGGTGGTTAATGACGCAGCAAGTCATTGGCTCCAATGTCGACCAGTGCGGTGGTAGCGTGCGGGCATACAGGCCCTCCCAGTAAGGTGGTGTAAAGCCGTCGCAATGAACGGAGATTATGTTGTAAAACAGGGTTTTGAAGCCAAAAGAGTGGCCGCTAGTAAAGTGTATTGGAATCCCGAATAAAGTGGACTTGTTTTCAGAAAATAAATGTGTTGCGTTATTTATTGGGCGCCCCTCGTAAATCACGATATTTATTTGACATCCTCGGTGCCTAAGTATTTTTCTTTCTTCTACATCTTCATGATGACTATGCTGTGGAGATTGAAGCATCCATATTCACCGGGCTGCACATACACGTTTCTGGTTGGTGAGATGGTTACTTACATGCTCCATAGATCATTTGAACGATTCTTTTATCGAAATGATGTGGAACGAATCAGTTTACAGGATATGTATACGCGATTAGTGATAACGTTAAAGAACACATTATAATTTTTTAGTCCTACACATGCAAATACACATCAAAATCATTTCTTTTTGTGTGTGTGTGTGGGGGGGGGGGGGGGGCTACCAGTTTGTAAACAGAAATTTGTCTGTTGAATAAGAGGAGTTATCCGCGAGAAAATATTTTACTAAACTATAAACTCCGTCAGAACACGTCTCCGATGGCCCAACAATACCGACCAACCGCCGTGTCATCCAGGGCTGTTAGATGTCATTGGATGCGGATATGGACGGGCATTTGATCACCGCTCTCCCAGCCGTTGTCAGTTAACATGTCTCGGAAGGCCCAACAGAACCGACCGGCCGCCGTGTCATCGTAGGCTGTTAGGCATCACTGGATGCGGATGTGGAGGGGCATGTGGTCAGCACGCCACTCCCCAAGCCGTTGTCAGTTAACATGTCTCGGAAGGCCCAACAGAACCGACCAACCGCCGTGTCATCCTAGGCCTTTAAGCATCATTATATGCGGATATGATGGGGGCGGGGGCATTTATCAGCACACCGCTGCCCCAGCCGTTGTCAGTTAACATGTCTCGGAAGGCCCAACAGAACCGACCGACCGCCGTGTCATCATAGGCTTTTAAGCATCATTATATGCGGATATGGGGGTCGTTTGATCAGCACACCGCTCTCCCAGCCGTTGTCAGTTGACATGTCTCAGAAGGCCCAACAGCACCGACAGACCGCCGTGTCATCCTGGGCTGTTAGACGTCATTGGATGCGGATATGAAGGGGCATTTGATCAGCACACCGCTCTCCCAGCCGTTGTCAGTTAACATGTCTCGGAAGGCCCAACAGAACCGACCGACCTCCGTGTCATCCTAGGCTGTTAGGCATCACTGGATGCGGATGTGGAGGGGCATGTGGTCAGCACGCCACTCTCCCAGCCGTTGTCAGTTAACATGTCTCGGAAGGCCCAACAGAACCGACCGACCGCCGTGTCATCCTAGGCTGTTAGGGATCACTGGATGCGGATGTGGAGGGGCATGTGGTCAGCACGCTACTCTCCCAACCGTTGTCAGTTAACATGTTTCCGACAAACCAACTGTACTGACCGACCGCCGTGTCATCCGAGTATGTTAGGCATCACTGGATGGGGACATGGAGGGGCAGTGGGTGAAAAGCAGCAGTCACATCCTCGATTTCGGTACCTCTTCGGTCTCTAACGTTTGATGAGTAGCTATATACGACCTTCCCCCAAGTACGTTGCGGGATGTCCCGTTTGTGGATGTGAGGCTGAGGTTGTGTTACACGGAATTAGCGTGATGGCTCCTAGGGGCGACTCATTTTTCGTCCGATCCTGTTACGTAAACGGGGAGTGAGGAAGTGTTTGTAGTCGGAGGGGTGGGGGATGCAAATATGCGGGTGTGTGGGAGGCTAGACAAGGCTAGGCAAGTAAGGGAGTGCGTGGTGCGTGGGTGGCGGTATGGATTGGGACGGGGTAGTCCCCGCAGCACTGCGCCGCAGCGCCGCAACGCCGCATTGCGCGGCGAGACGATGGGGGCGCGTGCTGGCATTCCGCCAGCGCAGCCGGCAGCCGGCGGCCGGCAGCCGGCGTGTGCAGACGGGCTCCAGCGCCGCTCTGCCGCAGCTGCAGGCACCGCGGCAACGGCTCGGCAGAGGGAACATTTGCGCTAGTGCCCCTGCCGCTAAGTTACACTCGGGATAGTGAGACGCGAGTTCCTCACCGCCTTACTGTGAGTACTGTGCTTTAACTACAGTGTGCGCCCGCCGGATGTCCTTGACATTGATAAGATCGTGAAGGAGAGCCAGATCACGTCTCATGGTGTATACCTAGTTTTTGAGGGACTGAGTGCTATCTGCACCATCTAATGAAGGACTCGATTCTTATCGAAGAGTAATCTTTAGACATGTGAGTTATTTTGGACATAGACATCTACATATACGCTAATCAGCCAGAACATATGACCACCGATCTACTATGGATATAAATACATCCAGGTAATAGCTGCGTCACCTGGTGTGAAATGAGTGCTAATAGTGCCAGTGAGGATGCTGTCCTTGTGTAGAATTAGGAATTTGTGCGATCAATCTGAGTTTGACGAAGGACAGAGTGTGATGGCTTAAGAGTCTCAGCACGAGCATTTTGGAAACTGCACGACTTGTTGGATGTTCGACGAGTTCTGTGGTGAGTGTCTTCAACATGTGGCGAAACCAAGGTGGAACCACGTCCAGGCGTCGTGGGGTTGGGCAGATGTCAGCCATTGTAGACTGGGCAGATTGGTGAAACAGGACAGGCGGCGAAATGTGGTGGAATTAATATCAGACTTTAATGGTGGGCAGAATAGAAGTGTGTGTGCAGATACAGTGTACCGAACACTCGTAACAATTGACCTCCGCAGCCGACAACGCATGCCTGTGCTAATGTTAACACCACGACATCGACAACTACGACTGAAATGGTTATGTGACCATTGGCGCTGGACATTGGCGCAGTGGCGAAGCGTTGTAGTGTGTGATAAATCCACCTTCATCATGCTAGTGGGAGTGCACAAATCTGTCATCTTCCAGGGACTAGTGGCGGCTCCATTATGCTCTGGGGCACATTCACATGGGCGTCCATGGATCCAGTGGAGCTCATCCAAAGCACCATGCCCCCTTGCGGGTCCAGGGGTTAGGATAGTCCTGAGGTATTCCTGCCTGTCGTACGAGACGACTAAAAGGAGTTTCACACGTTTCGGCCTTTATGTGATGGTCCCCTGTAGGGTTTGACCTCCATCCTTCAAAATTTTCCTGGAGAGTGAGCCAATTGGAGAAGGGCGCCATACAAGGTGCATCATGTCCATCATGCATTGAGATCTTTAGCCCACTTTCTCATCATCGCATTGCAGTCCTGCCCATTCTCCATCTTTTGGGCGAGGACACCTTCCTGGGTGCGTTTCCCACCGTGCACTATGCAGTGTTGATTTCTGCGTCGACGATGATCATGGACTTCTTTGCACCTGATATCCAGCACAGTAGCCAGTCCGTTGTGGTGGGGCTGCCATGTACCCTGTTGGTTGTAGCCCCCTAACCACACAGGGATCTCTCTGCTGATGCCTGCCCCGTTAACTCCCCACATATGCCAAGGGGTAGCCATCCTCCTGGGGCATCGGGACTCCCGGCAATGGCCATCCTACCAGGTGGCATTTGCTGCAGCTGGGTGGCGCCCGTGGGGAGGGCCTTGTCGGAATGGGTGGCATCAGGGCGGACGACACCCGATGAAGCGTAGTCCATCATTTCTTGCTGGTGGTGAAAAAACAGCAGTCTATAAGCGATCATGAGCTCAATTCAACGCACAGAAGAATGACCCCAAATCGTTCCCCTCCATGGCTACACCATGGTAGGAACGTCAGGCTAAGGATGGCAGTGGATCTTATTCACCCCGGTACCTTGTATGTTTGAGAGCTGATTGGGAATCTTTCATGACGATGAAGCCTCAGTTTTTTGTTGACAATTTGGAGGAAAAGTTCGGGGATGTGGAGGGCTTGCCCAAAATAAGATCTGGGTCTGTCGTGATCAAATTAGCATCCTCTGCCCAGTCATGGGAGTTACTCACTTGTGACAACCTGGGGATGTTTCTGTAACCATCACGCCCTATAAGAGCTTAAATATGGTCCAAGGTATCATATTTCAAAGAAACCTTCTTTTGCAGTTGGACGATGAGATGCGTGCCAATTTTCAGCGGCGAGGTGTATATTTCGTCCGGCATGTCCACCGGGGTCCGAAGGATAATCATGTTGCCACCGTTGCCTTCATCTTGGCCTTTGAGGGTGATACGTTGCCCGAGGTCAAGGTGATGGTCTTCCGATGTGATGTAAAGCCCTATATCCCTCTCCCGATGCGGTGCTTTAAGTGCTGGAAGTTCGGCCATATGTCTTCCCGCTGTACTTCCAGCGTGACATGCCGAGATTGTGGACGCCCATCACATCCCAATACTCCATGTGCCCCGCCTTCCATTTATGTCAACTGCAGAGTGCACCATTTCCCTTGATCTCTAGACGGCAGGATTCTCCAGAAACAAAGGAAAATCATGGAGTACAAGACCCTGCACAAACTGACCTACACTGAGGCTAAGATAAAATTTGAACGCCTGCATCCTGTGCATATGACATCTTCTTACGCCGCCGCTACAACAGCTCTAGCACCATCATCTCTGGCGACCCAGGTCACCTCTCAGACCCAGAAGACTACACCTGCCCCCTTCATGGTGGGGGGCATTTCCCTCCCTGTTGCTCCTGCACCACCTACTTCGGGAGCAACACCCCCCTCCCCCCCCCCCCCACCATCAGGGACGTCTGTCCCCACTTCTGAGCTGGAGAAGAGTAAGTCTTCCGCGGCTTCTCTTGCAAGGAAGGGGTCCCTATGGTCACACCCTTCTCAGGTTTCTTCTAGTGGGAAAGATGCCACCCTCCAGTGGCTGAAGAGCCCAATAGCAGCTGGTCATAGGGCTTCACGCTCATCCTCAGTCCTGGAGACTGAGCCAGTGAAGTCCACCCAGCCAGGTAAAGCCAAGGAGCAGCGAGAGAAATCCAAAAAGAAAACCCCTACGACCAAGGAAACTGCAGTGGCACCCACATCACCACTACCTACAAGCTCTTTGGCTGAGGATGGGGTGGAGATTTTGGTGTCTGCTGAGGACCTAGATCTAGCCAAACCCTCAGACACAATGGATATAGACTACTCAGGCAATAAATCGGTGGCAGCAGTTGACTCTGAGGCGTAAACTGCCTCATTGAATGTTCCACACCTTCCCAGTCTCACGATGTCATCCTCCAGTGGAAGTGCCACGGTTTTTTCCACCGGCTGGCTGAGCTGCGGCAAGTGATAAGCTTTACACCTGCTATCTGCATTACCCTCCAGGAAACCTGGTTCCCAGCAATGCGGACCCCTGCCCTCTGTGGCTATAAGGGATATTACAGGAACTGTAGCGACTATAATCGAGTGTCAGGTGGAGTTGGCGTTTATGTCCTACACTCGGTCTGTGGTGAACATGTGCCCCTTCAAACCCATCTTGAAGCTGTGGCTGTCAGAATAAGGATGACACAGGAAATAACTGTCAGCAATGTATATCTTCCTCCAGATGGTGCAGTACACCTGAATGTATTAACCGCACTGACTGATCAACTCCCTGAACCTTTCCTTGTGGCTCACGGTAGTTACTCGGCCACTGATTTATCAATTTGCAGCCCAGGACTTACCCCATCTATCCACTGCAGAGCACATGATGACCTGTATGGTAGTGACCACTTCCCCATCTTCCTGTCACTGCCCCAGCGTCAGGCGCATGGACGCCTGCCCAGATGGGCTTTGAACAAGGTGGACTGGGGAACTTTCACCTCTGCTGTCACCGCTGAATCTCCCCCAAACGGTAACATATCGATGTGATGGTTGAGCAGGTGACTAGCACAATTGTTTCTGTGGCAGAAAACGCGATCACTCCCTCTTTAGAGTGCCCGAGGTGTAAGGTAGTCCCTTGGTGGTCGCTGGAAGTCGCTGAAGCAATTAAGGAGCGTCGGCGAGCTCTACAGCGGCATAAGCGGCACACTTTCCTGGAGCACCTCATAGCCTTTAAACGGCTCCATGCCTGTGTTCGCTACCTTATCAAATAACGGATGAAGGAGTGTTGGGAGAGATATGTCTCCACCATTGGGTGCCACACGTCACCTTCCCAAGTCTGGGCAAAGATCAAACGTGTTTTCGGGTACCAGGCCCCAACAGCTGTCCCCGGTATTATCATAAGTGGCGAGTTACGTACCGACGCAAACGTGTTTGCCGATCACTTTGCTGAGCACTTTGCTCGAGCCTCTGCGTCGGAGAATTACCCCCCCAGCAATTCGCACACTCAAAGGCAGCTGGAAGGGAACTTCCTCTGATTCACTACACGCTGCAATGAATCCTATAACGCCCCAGTTACAGAGTGGGAGATCCTCAGTGCCCTTGCACATTGCCCCGACGCGGCTCCTGGACCTAATAGCATCCACAGCCAGATGATTAAACATCTCTCATCTGACTACAAGCGACATCTTCTCGTCATCTTCAGCCAGATCTGGTGCGATGGCGGGAGAGCACCATCATTCCGGTGCTCAAACCCGGTAAAAACCCGCTTGATATGGACAGCTATCAGCCCATCACCCTCACCAACGTTCTTTGTAGGCTGCTGGAACGTATAGTATGTCGGCGGTTGGGTTGAGTTCTGGCGTCACGTGGCTTTCTGGCTCCATGCCAGGGCGGCTTCCGCCAGGGTCGCTCTACCACTGATAATCTTGTGTCCATCGAGTCTGCCATCCAAACAGACTTTTCCAGGCGGCAACACCGGATTGCCGTCTTTTTCGACTTACGTAAAGCATACGACGCGACTTAGCGACATCATATCCTTGCCACATTGTATGAGTGGGGTCTCCGGGGACCACTCCCGATTTTTATCCAAAACTTCCTGTCGCTCCGTACCTTCTGTGTACTCCCATGGTTCCATCCATATCCAGGAGAATGGAGTCCCGAAGGGCCCTGTATTGAGTGTCTCTCTCTGTTTTTAGTGGCCGTTAACGGTCTAGCAGCAGCTGTCTGGCCCTCCGTATCACCTTCTCTGTATGCAGACGACTTCTGCATTTCGTACAGGTGCTCCAGTACTGTTGCTGCTGAGCGGCGCCTCCAAGGCCCAGTCATGGGCTCTAGCCCACGGCTTCCAGTTTTCAGCCGCAAAGTCGTGTGTCATGCACTTCTGTCGGCGTCGTACAGTTCATCCGGAACCCGCACTTTACCTTAATGACGATCCACTCACTGTAGTGGAGACTTGTCAATTCCTAGGACTGGTTTTCGACGCACGGTTGACTTGGGTCCCTCATCTTCGTCAGCTTAAGCAGAAGTGCTAGCAACACCTCAATGCCCTCCGTTTCCTGAGCAACACCAACTGGGGTGCAGATCGCTGCTGTCCGCAGCTCGTGGTCGTGCGGTAGCGTTCTCGCTTCCCGCGCCCGGGTTCCCGGGTTCGATTCCCGGCTGGGTCAGGGATTTTCTCTGCCTCGTGATGACTGGGTGTTGTGTGCTGTCCTTAGGTTAGTTAGGTTTAAGTAGTTCTAAGTTCTAGGGGACTAATGACCATAGATGTTAAGTCCCATAGTGCTCAGAGCCATTTTGCAGATCGCTGTACGCTGCCGCAGCACTACACAGCCCTTGTCCAATCCCGAATTAACTATGGAAGTGTGGTTTATGGTTCGGCAGCGCTTTCAGCATTGCATCTACTCGACCCTGTGCACCACTGTGGGGTTCGATTCGTTACAGGAGCTTTTAGGACGAGTCCAGTGACCAGCGTACTGGTGGAGGCTGGAGTCCTTCCACTGCTCGCCAGTTACGCAGCACACATTCATAGTTCCCCTGAGCATCCGAATTACCGTCTTCTTTTCCTGCCCGCGGCAGCCCATCTCCCGCGTCGGCGGCCCAGATCGGGGCTAACGATTGCGGTTCACGTGCGGTCCCTTCTCTCCGAACTGGAGTCCTTCCCTTTACCACCTCTACTTGCGGTCCGTTCATATACGCCTCCATGGTGTACGCCTCGGCCGCAGCTTCTTCCTCTGGACCTTTTGCATGGCCCTAAGTACTCCGTTAACCCCGCCGCTCTCTACTGTCACTTCCTCTAGATTCTTGACGTGTTCTGGGGCCCTGAAATGGTTTACACCGACGGCTCAGTGGCTGATGGTCACGTAGGCTTCCCATATGTTCATGGAGGACATATTGAGCAGCACTCCTTGCCAGTTGGCTGCAGTGTTTTCACTGCAGAGCTGGCGACCATATCTCGTGCTCTTGAGTACATACGCTCGCCACCCTCTGGTAGCGTCCATTCAGGAGCCCATCTATGCCCTGTAACAGTCCCGCCGTTCCGTGGTGTTTGTGTGGACCCCAGGACACGTTGGAATCCCCGGCAACGAATTTGTCGACAGGCTGGCCAAACAGGCGACGCAGAAACCGCATCTTGAGATAGGCATCTCCGAAGCTGATCTGCGTTCTGTCTTACACCGCAGGGTTTTCCGGCTTTGGGAGACGGAATGGCATAACAGCACGCACAACAAACTGCGTGTCATTAACGAGACTATGAATGTGTGCGTGTTATTAAGGAGACTATGAATGTGTGGCAGTCTTCTATGCAGGCCTCTCGCAGGGAATCAGTTGTTTTCTGCCGGCTCTGCATTGGCCATACGTGGCTAATGTATGGTACCTACTCCATCGCGAGGACCCACATGAGTGTCGCTGTGGCTCCCAAATGACAGTCGTCCACCTCTTGCTGGACTGCCCACTTTTAGCCGCTCTGCGGCAACTTGTAATTTTCCCAGCAACCTGCCGTCGGTGTTGGGCGACAATGCCTCCACAGCAGCTTTAATTTTACGTTTTATCCGTGAGAGTGGGTTGTATATTTCTATGTAGGTTTTAGCGCATGTCCTTTGTCCCTCTGTGCCCTCTACCCTAGTGCTTTTAGGATGGTGGTTTTAATGTGTTGCAGAGTGGCTGGCTTTCCCTTTTTATTCTTGTGGTTGGCCAGCCACTGTAATCTATTCTCATGTTTTACTCTCTTCTGTTTCTAGCGTCTCTCCGTTGTTTTCTTGTCCTCTTTTGTTCCTTTTAGTGTTCGTTGTCTTCCCTTCGTTCTTGTGGCTTTTCCCTTCTTTCCGTTTTGTGTTATATGTTTCGTCCTTTCTATTCCCACACTTGTGTCATTGTTTTATTAGGAACAAGGGACTGATGACCTCTTAGTTTGGTCCCTTCTCCCGCCTTTAAACCGATCAACCAAGGCACCACGATGGTCACGGAGCATTGTACACTGATTGCAGGCGATGTGCACTCCTTCATGGCGATCATGTTTCCGAAGTCAGTTGCATTTTTCAGCAAGACAGTGCGCAGTGTCACAAGGACAGAAGTGTGATGTAGTGGTTCGAGGAACACAATGACTACTTTCAATTGATGTGCTGGCCCTCCAGCTCTTCAGGGCTGAACCTGATCAAACACATCTTGGATGTGACTGAACATGGTGTCAGAGTTCATTGCTCCTCTCCCCGTAATTTATGGGAATTTGGAGACTTATGTGTGCAGATGTTGTGCCAACTACCTGCAGAGACCTACTAAGTCCTCAATATGTCAACACCATGACGCACTGCCACTGTTATCCGTGTCAAAGATGGACATACCGGCTATTCGGTAGGTGGTTCTAATGTGCTTGCAGATCGGTGTATACTTTGCAAGCCACAACACAACGTACTCCTTTCCCACCCCACTCGCAAATGGTGTGAGGGAAAAATGACTGTCTCTACACTTCCTTACGACTCCTGATTTCTCTTATCAAGTCTCGAGTGAACTCAGAGTGAAGAAAAAAGACTGCACTTAGCGGTCGGCGAGCGATTCCTTATCTCAGTTCAAGACCAAAGTGAATCTAGCAAAACCTAGTCCTACCAACATGTTTAATGGAAATGCGATTTGAGAAACGTGGCTCTGGCAGTGCTGCCACAGTGTGTAGAGTGGCTAAAAACAGGTAGCATGAACTCTGCGCTGGGCTAGAGCTGTCATATTAGCTCAGTGAGACACAGACCGCCACCAGCAGTGGTGCAGTGCGGTCACACACCAGAGCTGCACTAGTGAGGCATGAGTCGCAGGTTGTGTTTACTTTGGCCACAGCTAAGTACCGTCTTCCTTATAGATCAACATGGCACACAGCTATCACAAAACTACTTAATTTTTCACCTTTAATACAGAATTCTCCTCTCCCAAGTCACTTCAAGTTTCTTCATGTCGGCTTTAAAGTACCACCACCAGATCTCATTGGCATCCACCTGTATACCTAGTAAAGCCAACCAGTGCCCTGAAATAGTGCAAGGAGTCCCTTTGCCAGTTTTTTGTCAGACACAATTTCTTCAGGTCTAGTTGTCCCAAAGATTCCGTATCTTTTGCTCTCCAATGCCATGCATTCGAAGATTAGTTGTGATGCTGTTTCTTCACCCTCATCACAGATCCTATATTTAGGGTCTTCTTCCGATATACCCATTGTGTGTAGGTGTTTTTTTGAAATTCCCATGGCCTGTCATCAATCCAGTCATTAGTTTGATCTCTTTCGTGCTCAATCCCAGGATAACAGAGCTCCTTTTAAAACATGGCTTTGGCATCATTACCTCACCACGATTTTGTTTATGGACCTTGGTCCAATATTCGACATGCTGTTTCCTAAGCCAGTTCCATAGTTCTTGTTTGAACATAGCCTTGGTGATTGTCAGGACAGGTTCCGGTCCAATAAATGGAGTCATTGCCCCCATCCTGGCCAATCTGTCACCTTGTTCATTGCCACAGATCCCTGAGTGGCCAGGGACCCACACTAGGTTTACGCTATTGCTTCCCCCTAGCTCCACCAGAGCCCTGTTGCATTCTGCAAGAAACCTTGATCTTGCTGCAGGAGCTGCCAATGATTTCAGGGCTGTCTTGCTGTCTGAATAGATGTAGATGCTACAGTCATTGTAGCACCTACCCATATTCTCCTCCACACACACCCTTATTGCAGTAATTTCAGCTTGGAATGCGGAAGCCAGTTTAACATCCTGGAACATGTCGCGAAATGGTGGGTACCATTCCAAACTTATTCTGTCTGAAACAGTGTCCACCAGATGTGTATCGATCTGCAAAGTCATATGCCCTCTTACCTTCGTATTGGAGGGTACTGGGCTATCATGTATGATGCTCAGCTCCACATCTGTTCTGGGTACAGGAATGAGGGCCATTTGCAGTCTGACTGCATCCAACAATGTGTCGTGCAACTTCTGTTGTCAAAAGTGTCCGTGCCACACGCACTGACCACCCTACCCATAATTTACTTGGCAGTCTTCGCCACACCTATGTCTTCATCCAGCCCATCACATTCTCTCTCAGCTCGACATATCCTGCCATCCCACAACCCATCAGACAGTGCAGTCACTCCACCTGATGACATGGCGGCCATGTGAAATCCTGCAATGGACACCACAGATACAAGTACCTCTCCACAAAACACACTTGACTCATTCATTGTACTGACTGAGATCTTCGAACCAGATCAAAGCTCGTCCTTGCCATCGTCCAACACCGAGGAACCTTTGGACAAACAATGTTCCCCTTGTTGGCAAAAATTTCGTCTCTGATCACTCATGTGTCCTCATGACACACTTACCCAAGACGATGGATACTCTGCTCAACTAGTCGATGGTCCCATGTAGATTTGGCGGAGGGCGGTAGCAATGACCATCAGGTTTCTCCAGATGGGCAACCAGTGGAGGCCACCATGAATATAGTACATACTGCTGACTGGCATAGAAATTGTGACACACATTTCCCTGCCAATGCCTCCTGATCACTCTTACCATGACGCCCGGGTTCCCGGGTTCGATTCCCGGCGGGGTCAGGGATTTTCTCTGCCTCGTGATGGCTGGGTGTTGTGTGCTGTCCTTAGGTTAGTTAGGTTTAAGTAGTTCTAAGTTCTAGGGGACTTATGACCACAGCAGTTGAGTCCCATAGTGCTCAGAGCCATTTTTGAACTCTTACCATGACATTGTTACATGGACAGTGGACATACCCTGAGCACAAGGGCTTGGAGTGATGACACGGAGGATGAAGCGCCTCCTCCATGGGACTTTCTACCCCACCTCTTGCCCCCCTGGACAAGGTTGACAGTTAATACTGGAATTGAAGCACTGTTGCCCACAGGATGGTCTCTCTTTGCTGTTCTGCCCCGGCACCATCACCAGCGAAGGTAGATTCACGTTCACTACTGCTAGCACAGACGACCGGTTCGTTGCATTGAACATCAACATGTTCAGCATCATTCCAAAGATGCATCTCCTTCATGACATGCTTTGGTCCTCTGACATCAGTATCACCTTTCTTCAGGAAGTTCATGTTGCCACACGCTACTACCCATTTCTTTCTTCACGAAATTCGTGTTTCCACATGCTACCACCCATTTATGGGTATGACTCATGTGTCTGTAGGCGATCACTCAGGGTAAGGAGTGGGCTTTTACATACACAAGGGGATCCTGGTCAGAAACATGTCACTCCTCTCATCTGGCCAGGGCATGGCTGTAGCCATTTTTGACACATGCATCATCAGTATCTGGTTCCTTGAGTAATCAGCTGTGATCCACATTCCTCATAGATGACGTGCCCCCTCCCCACCTATTTTCTGGATGTTACTATCACTTTGCTGTTGGCGGCAATTTCAACTGCATCCTCAACCCAAAGGACCACATGCCTCGATATTTGCCATACTCAACGTTACACATCTTGGTCAAGGATTTCCATATCTTTGACGTTTGGGAGAAGATTCATGGCGACACCCCCAGTTATATTCATTATACAACACATTCTGCGAACAGAGTCGACCGGTTTTATGCCTCTGCCCACCTTGGAAATGAAGTCTCCCAAGCAGAAAATGGAAATGATCGTATGGCGTCAGTGGCTGGGAGTTCCCAGGCAGAAAGTTCCGCCACCAAGTGCGAGTCTTATTGAGTGTGGCGCCACATTGGGCGACTTGTGTGTCGACAATGGGGATGAAATGATGATGAGGACAGCACAACACCCAGTCTCTGAGGGGAGAAAAACTCCCACCAAAGCCGGGAATCGAACCCAGGCCCCCATGCACGGCAATCCAGTGCGCTGATCGTTCAGCTATTGGGGAAGGCTCTCAAGCAGAAATATGAACCCTTGCATTTTCAGACCATTGCATCATCGTATGCACACTTACGCTACCACCACAGTCGGTCTGGTGCAGTAAATGGTTCTGGAAACATAATACTTCCCTACCTGGTGACCCATACTGCCAATAGCACATTGCCAGTACATGGGCACCCTACAAAAAGTGTCTCCCCCAGTACCCATCCATGTTGCACTGGTTGCTGAAGTGTGCAAAACCTGCAATCACAAATGTCTTCACGCAATGTGGCAAGGAAGCAGTGACATGGCATCTGGACACCACTACTTTTACTACACCTTCACTCACAAGCTTGACGCCCTCCCCCCATCACTTGATGTTTATAGGAAACGCCAGCATACTAAAAACCGTCTTCTCACTCTCCAACGTAATAATTGTACAGTGTTGTGGGGTGTTTGTGATGACAGGAATTACTGTGTGAGGAATGATCATCCATAGTCCATGCTGAATCTGACCATAGTTATTGATGTCAACTCTTTATCTCTACACTCACCACTTCTAGCAGTACTCTTCACTCAATACAGGTGGCAGTGGTGTCTGCCTTCGCCAACCACTACTGTCACTTTTACGACGACAATCCAATGGCAGCGCCAATTCCTGATGACCTCCACCCCAATCCTCGATGGACTCTCACCACTGCAGCGTCAACGTGTATGATGTCTGCGATCATCATGCATGAGATGGTGAATTTGATTGACAAGGGGGTGAAGATCAAGTCGCTGGGACCAGATGGTCTCCTGATAGAACACTACTGAACATTCACCTCCTTAATGCTGCCTCGCTGGATGAGATGCTTCAGGAGCATTTCCTCTGTCCTTCCTGATGCCACCCAAATTTGTCACTGGCATTCTTTTATGAGTGCCTAAGCCAGTGGAGGGACAAATGTCTCCACTTACCTTAATGACCACAGATTATAAAATCTGTGTGCCTTCACTAGAACGGACTGTACGTGGTTGTTGGACTACCCTTCAGATGACTTTGGGGGAATGCCGTGACCTCAACACAACAGCCATAGTCTGTCGGCCCTGCATGTTGGTGGTCTACATTGATTTTACTCGATTATACAAGTGCTTTCCATCATGTACAACACCCATACCTACGCACAGTTGTGTGTGGGTTTCCTACTACTCTTTGTAGATGCCATTCACCGGCCACTGCTTCCTACTCTCTCCCGGCCTGAGAGCATCGCTAGGTGGTGTTTTCACCACAATTTTGCGATTCCGGACGTACTGCCTTTCAAGTTTATCACATTTCTTGGAGTTTTTTTGCGAAAATTTCAACGCCAGCACTAAGAAGCGTTGTAAGGTTGATGGGGGGCAGGGGACCAAACAGCGAGGTCATCGGTCCCGTCGGATTAGGGAAGAAGGGGGAAGGAAGTCGGCCGTGCCCTTTCAAAGGAACCATCCCAGCATTTGCCTGAAGCGATTTAGGGAAATCACAGGAAACCTACACCAGCATGGCTGGACGCGGGTTTGAACCGTCGTCTTTCCGAATGCGAGTCCAGTGTGCCGCCTCGCTTAGTAAGAAGCGTTATAACGCTGCATTCTTGTTAAGCTTTTGAATTACATTAAAGAAAAGACATCATTTCATAAAAAAACCGTGCTGTCTTCCACACTCCCGCTGATACAAGAGTTAAGAGTATGATATATGTCTTTCTCCCTATCATCGTTTGCAGAAAACTGAACCGGTCACGAAATGAATGTTTTATATGTTTGAATCTGTGTGCCTTGTGGATAACTTCGGAAGCACCATGAGGCTGTTACGGATGATGCTGTTGTATAGAGAGAAGTCGCAACGCTAGAAAACTGTAGCGAAGTGCACAAAGACCTGCAGATGATCGGCACTTGGGTCAGTGACTGGCAGCTGATCCTCATCGTATACGAATCTAACACATTGTGTGTAATAGACGCAAAGACTCGTTAGTATACGATGACGTGCTAAAAAGTAATCCTTCCGAATTTTTTATGTGAAAACTCTTAAGGCTTTTTAAATCTAATAAAGGATTAACATTCTGCATCTTTATTCTTCATGTCTACTTATTTAAAGCCGTCTGCCGCTAGAGACTCCGAATAGCAGCATGTAACATGGCGGCGTGGAACGTAACTATGTCGGTGCGTGAGAAATAGCGTGCTGTACTCGAGTTTCGAATTCCAAGAGTTCGTCCACACATGGAGCATCCTCTTCTTCAGCATGACAATGCCACACCACACAAGAGCGCCGTGACGTCTGCGACAACGCGACGCCTTAGCTTCACTGTCACGATCGTACCTCCATAAAGTCACTACACGACATATCCAATTTTCATCTGTTTCCAAAACTTAAAGGATATCTTCGAGGGCTTCACTTTGATAGTGGTAAAGCGGTGCAAGCAGAGAAAAAGTTGTGGCTCCATCAACAAAGTCAAACATTCTACAGTGACTGGTCTCTCGTTGGGAGAAATGTGTTCATCGCCGGGCATTTAAATTGGGAAATAAATATGTAGACGTCAAGAATAAAGATGTAGAATATTCATAATGTTTGTTTTACTTAAAAAGCTTTGAGAGTTTTCACATAAAAAATTCGGAGGCATTACTTTTCAGCAAGCCACCGTATTATTACACTACTGTCGAACAGTCGCTGGGAAGATTCACATTCATTACATATTCGGGAGTATGCGCACAGAGAAATTTAAACTGGTAGTCCGCCTACGAAAGAGTCAGGTTTCAAAACCCCTGTTAGACCAATACTTGAATATCGCTCGTCAGCTTGGGACCCATACCAAGTCAGACTGATAGAGGAGGTAGAAAGAGCAACACATTTCATCACATGGTCGTTTACTAGGTGTGGAAGAGCCACGAAAATGCCCATCCAACTCCAGTGGTAGAGGCTACAAGAGACCATAGTGAATCACGATATGATTTACTACGAGATCATGCATTAGTTGTAAGAGTCAAATAAAACCCAGCTCACATAGAGACTTACCAACAATCGACCTTCTCGTCTATCATTCGTGAGTGGAACAGGAGAAGGAGGAGGTGACAGTCGTACACAAAGTTCCCTCCATCCCAAGCTGTGATGTGGCTTGCATGTTATGCATGTAGATATGAAGCAGTATCATACCAAAAATAAGTCTAAGCTCCCTGGACTGACTTTTCTTCAGTCATGCATCTCTTCAGAAACTTGCTAAGACAGTGCATCAGGAAGTCATTCATATCACCAGAGCTTCATATCCCGTTGCTGCAAAGATTCAGGTTGTGACAAAGAAGGGGATTGTTCCATACGAATACCTGGATTCGACTGAGAGACTCCACAAACCAACATTGCCTGACATAACTGCATTTTCTAGTAAACTAACAGGTACTGCAATGTTTGGCGAGAGTTTGGCATCCCTGATTTAGGGGAACATGCAAGACTATACATGAACACAAATGTATACTAGACATTTTCGAGAAATTTCAGAGTGTGTGCCTGAGTACATAGTCTCTTAATCCTGCCTTCTATTACAGCATCTCAGGACTTTCATGGGACGTAATGTTAAGAAGGACATGCGTCGACATCGAACTGCTGTCCAATGTTGATATGTTCCTCTTCCTGGAATACTAGAATTGGGGGGTACTTTTCCAGTGCGTGTGCAGGTATGCCAAGGCGAATATCCCAAAAATGAGCGTACAGACTGTCTGATGATATAAGTTACATTCTTTACCTGGATGTAAAAAAACTTCTTTGGGTATGCCTTGTGACAAAGCCTGCTCGTGGGATGGTTCCAATGGATGTCCAAAGTGAAAATCGCCAAAATAAAGAAAAAGAGCCATGATGCTGTGGATGCTGGTCAGGAAAATGTTCTGGAGGTAGAACTGGCACGTCTCACTTATTTGCATGTTGCGCACTGCGACTTCCTGCTGTGACCGGAGTGCACCACATATGGTGTGCCAGGTAATCTTTCTATCGAGAGGCCATGAGGCACATCTGCACTGCAGCTGAAACTAGGGCTGCAGCGCCATGACGAAAAGCGGTTCATCTCTGGAGACAAGATTGGCACCAACCCATACTCATATTCATTGAGCAAATGAGTGTGTGGTTTGCTATTTCTTTGTCTGTAAGTAGTGGATGCATGTGCGAGTCTGTGCAGAATATTTGGATGAACCACTTGTCGCAGTTGTAGGTGTGAGAGCATGCATACCTGACTGCACTTTGTATGTTCAAAAAAAGGTGTGGAATACTTTGAGAGGTGATAATACGCATTGAGACAAAAAGTACGTTAGATAAACATGTATCCGGAAATGCATACTTTCTGCGATAAATATGTGGTTACATGAGGTGTTCAACGTGGTGTCCATTCATGACAATGCGGCCCTCCCCTCTGCCCCCTGGCGTTAGAAATGATGCACCCATTTAAATATACCCAGTTGTTGTTGTACCTGCTGGCACGCCTTAAAGACACCAAACTGCAGTGTCCACACATAATTGATAGGCGTGTCGTAGGCCAACTCCTTCAAGTGTCCACATAACCAGAAGTCTAGGGGATTGAGGTCTGGGCAACGAACAGGCCAAAGTGTGGGGCCCCCACGACCAATCCAGTGCTCGTGGAATGTCTGCGTCAGATATTCACCCAAATTGTGACGGAAGTGTGCTGGTGCGCCATCATGCATGAACAACATTTGTATTCGTTGGTGCAGTGGAACAGCCGCCAGCGAGGAAGTCCAGATAATGCGCCGCAGCTAACCTTTGTTGTAACACATATTGCCCTATTACCTGAAGATTCACATTGCCCTATTAATCTATCGTCAATTATGCCTGCCCATGCATTGATTAAGAATCAGTGTTGATGCCCTATTTTCTGAATCGCTTGGGAATTTACATCTGCCCATACATGATGGTTGTAAAAATTCACAACACCATGTCTTGTGAACCATGCCTCATCGGTAAATAAAAGTGGATCTGCGGCACACTTCTGCAACAGCTGTTGACAGAACCGCCGTCTGCCATGAGGATCTTGTGACCTTAGGGCCTGAACGCGTTGTAGATGCTAAGGGTAAAGCAGTTGTTCATGAAGTACTCCCCAGATGAGAGTGGGACAAACCTTCTGCTGCTGCTAATCGTCGTACACTGGTCCCAGGGGTTTCTTCCACCGAATGTAGCACACGCTCCTCCACGTCAGGCGTGCGGACTGTGTGAGGCCTTCCACTCTCAGTATTCCGAGGTGCAAGGGTACTTATGTCACTCAGACGCTGGAAAGTCTACCGAACAGCTTATCAGAGGGCACTCTACGCTGTGGATATTTTTCAGCGTAGAGGGCACGGGTTCGCAGGCTACCTCCATTTGCGAAACCATAGCAGAGCCATTTCACTTGTCGAGTAGTAGGGTTCCATTGCTAAAAAGTGGTGGAAGAGAGAAAATTTAAATGTACTGCAACATTTGTACGTACGAACAGCGCAACATGAGTAAACATATAAAGTGAATCCGCGTTCGGAAGATGGTGAAACACCATGATAGGTACCCAGGGTTGACAATACTGTACAATATATTGCTAGCTTAGGTAGGTTTTGGCAAGTACGAAGACAAGCAGTAGAAACTTTCGCTGTGTGCGGATGGGCATTATCTTGCCGAAATGTAAGCCGAGGATGGCTTCCCATGAAGGGCCCAGTTCGATGCAGGACTCATCACTGAAGACAATTCTACTTCAATCAATGAGATTCCAGGCCGAAGACGCATCTGGAGACGCACTGGACAGTGGTGGGGTACTAAACTGACCCAACAACCAGAAGTGATGGTCTTGGCTGCCATTTTATTTCATTTCATAGCAGGACCCTTTTGGTTGCCATCCGCGGCACCCTTACAGCACAGCAGTACGTCAACGATATTCTACGCCCCATTTTGTTGCACCTCATGACAAGCCACATTGGGCTTACATTTCAGTAAGACAATGCGTGTCCAAGCACGGCAAGAGTTTCTACGGCTTGTCTTCGTGCTTTCCAAACACTGCCTTGGCCAGGTAGGTCGCCAGCTCTCTCCCAGATTGAAAACTTTTCGAGCATTATGTGCTAGGCTGTCCAACTATCTCGGCATTCTGACAGTCTAATGCGCCAAATGGATAGAATTTGGCACATATCCCTCAGGATGACATCCAGCAATCCAATCAGTGCCAAGCTGAATCACAGCTTGCATGAGGGCCAGAGGTGACCCAACACGTTATTGACTTGCTCAATTTGTGAAGCTGTTTCTCTTGAATAAATCATCCAGTTTTTCTGAAATTGTGATCATTTGTTTTTGTTTACATGTACATCATATCTACTGTCCGGCCCCGGTAGCTGAGTGGTCAGCGCGACAGAATGTCAATCCTAAGGGCCCGGGTTCGATTCACGTCTGGGTCGGAGATTTTCTCCGTTCAAGGGCGGGGTTTTGTGTTGTCCTAATCATCATCATCATTTCATCCCCATCGACGCGCAAGTTGCCGAAGTCGCGTCAAATCGAAAGACTTGCACCCGGCGAACGGTCTACCCGACGGGAGGCCCTAGTCACACGACATTTTTTATATCTACTGAATTCCGTCCCAACGGGTAATTACCTCGTAGTGCGTTTTTTTTTTTTTTTGTCATTGAGTGTATATAGTGTACCATGTACTTGACTGCACTGTGTGTGCATGTACGTATTTTATATATTTTTGTGTGTGAGTATACAAACAAGAAATTATTGTAGATAAAAAAAGTTTTGTATAAAAAATCCTTGTGTGTGTAGCAAATAGACTTTTAAATAGACTTTTAAATGAAAAAATGTTTGTAAACAAATTATTGTAAATAAGAAATACGCAGTGTGAATAACAAGCAGCCTTTGACTAAGAGAAAAAAAACTGTTAAGAAACAACAATAACAACAGATTATTGTAAATAAAGTATTTTACCAAAAAAACGAAAGTGTTCATAATAAACTGTTAGTTCACTTGTTATATCGTTGTTATAATTTCGAAACCTTGCTACTACAGAATTATTGTTAGTAATAATTTATTTATAACAAACCTGAACCTCTCCCCCATGATCTACAGTCCTTGAATGAAAAGGCCTACACAGATGAGCTGGTTATAAACCACAACGCATCACCACTGTCTGGAACAGATAAAATGTGCTGAATACGATGTGATGAATAACTATCAGTTAAGTCGACTACGCTCTAAAAATCGCAAATTCAGGTTGGACACCCACCCACGCAAAAGTGTTCATTGGTCACAACATATGCATTACATTTCTGGTTCAGCATTTCTGAAAGGCTTTCACTAATATTATTACATGTCACTACCTTGTCACAGGTTTCCTCACCTTCTCCCATTACATTCATTTCAGTGATTCCAATACCACTGCCATGTATCATTTATGGCAGGCTGCGCCGCTCTTCTCTACCGACTCCGTTTCCTTAGTAGTGCTGTTCTCAAGTACGTCGTGAGAGTGTATAAGATGGTATTCGAAAAGCACAGGTGGAAACATCAGCGATAATGAAAGTTTAGTAAGGCGTGGAGTCTTGCTTAGACAGTGTAATGCTTAAGGGAAATAATCACGAAAATCAGCGGCCAATGGGAGTTCCCGTCTGGTGAAGATTTTAATTAGCGACAACGTATTCGCTATATTGTGAGCTCAGCATTTCTGACCAGTTTTTGCTGATATCGTATCTTTGTTGATTTCATCCTAACACATTTATTTCATTTCAGCCAACCTAATTACACTGACAATTATTGGATGGTGTAACATCTGTTGTCCACGATAGGATGCCGCTTCAACATGGCGGGCACCGTCATTCTTTTGATTTAACATGAGTGAACAGCGGAACAACAGTTACCCTCATCGTGTGATTTGCAACGTGAGATCGTGCCCCATTGCCAGCTCGATCGCCGGGTCTCTACGGTATGTATTTTATTCCTGTGAGGTGCACTGTGTGAAACCCTAGTAGGCACTCAGTTTAAACTGGCGATATTTAAGAGAGGGCAATAAAACGTGTGAGTTGAGGAGGATGGTCATCATTTTGAACAACTGCTGTGAGCTTAAATTTTTGTTACCTTGTTTGTGTGAATAAGTATATTCGTATATGACAATTAGTTCATTACGTCGAAGCACTCAAGAATCAATGAGTCCTGATGGCAGATGATGTTTTATTTTTGATAGCAGTTTCAGTATTAGCAGATCATCTTCAGACTGAAATTTTATATGAAATTTCTTTGACGGAGGTCAGAAATTACAGAGTTATACAAAAGTAGAATACAGAATTTATACACATTGGTGACCTACATAGATGGTGAACTGAGCTGTTGTCTCGCATATGCTGGGAGACATTAATCGTCAAATGCTGAGCGGCATGTGAATACTATGAGTTATAAAGGAAGAGCTTTGCCCATCGTTCTGCCCGTCATCGATGAAGAAGATAATTAAATTAAAACACGAGAAAGCGTTTGTATATCATGAAAAGTGGCGTAGCACAAATGTAAAAATTATTTTAAAAGCAGTAAGAACTGAAAAAATGCATTTAAAGTTTACAATAACTGAAACGCGAAAAGAAAAGAGGAAAAGCCGTTATAAACGGCTAGGATAAGAACTGCCCTGTTTAGATAGTATATAAAAGTAACCTACCATGTATGTCTTGTCAAAGAGTATTGTACAGGCGATATCATAGAGTGTATCTGTGAGGTGAGCGTAGCCTACAGCGCATGTTTTCAGCATCAAACCGGGCTAGAAACATGGTTCTGGGGCGACGATGCTTGTCTGCAATTTGCAGTGACAGCGAAACTTGAATATTACACGTATTCGTCTAGTTTTATGTATATTTATGGACGTTTGGGTTTTAGTAACAGCTATAGTGCAGTACTGTCGTTGCTGCGGATGTAAGGAGAAGTATGCGAAAGGAGGAGCGCCTACTTTTCATTGGTATGTACAGCAAATGTATCACTGTAAACGTCATACTGATATGAGACATTCTGCATGTTGAGCGATATGGAGGCACGGTTTTATAAAGCCTTGTATCCTAGAGTTAATGTCTGCGATTTTATGGCCATGTATTTAGGAGACAAGCTCTATATAAATTTGCAAGTACGTGTGAGTAACCTTCCAGTCAGTGTATTCATATTGGTGTGCTATATAAATACGCAGATAACATTTATGCTGACAGTCTGATTAATTTCCTCCAATTTATGTTGCGGATTCTCAGGCCCGTGTGTGTAAGTATTTCTGCATGAGACAGTTTCCTATACAGTGTCATTGTAACGTAATAAATTAGAACACGCTCGGTAATCTGAATATGTGCAATAGAAAATACAACAAAATATTGTTGGCTGCCGGCCGCTGTGGCCGAGCGGTTGTAGGCGCTTCAGTCCGGAACCGCGCTGCTGCTACAGTCGCACGTTCGAATCCTGCCTCGGGCATGGATGTGTGTGATGTCCTTTGGTTAGTTAGGTTGAAGTAGTTCTAAGTGTAAGGGACTGATGGCCTCAGATGTTAAGTCCCATAGTGCTTAGAGCCATTTGAACCATTTTTTTTTATTGTTGGCTGTCGCTTCTTTTGTTACTCAATAATTCGAGCGTTGCTCTTGTATTTTATTTTTATTTTTTATTTTTTGTGTATAGTGTATGGTTTTACTATTCTGAAGAGATGGCAAATAAGTTATAGATTTTTACTTGTCTGTAGAGAGTAGAAGGGTAAATAAAGAAAAATTGAAGATAATAATGGATAAGCAGATGGTGCAAATCGATAATCGCATTTACTGCAGCAATTTCATAGTTCCAAATGGCTTGGCTCTGAGCACTATGGGACTCAACTGCTGAGGTCATTAGTCCCCTAGAACTTAGAACTAGTTAAACCTAACTAACCTAAGGACATCACAAACATCCATGCCCGAGGCAGGATTCGAACCTGCGACCGTAGCGGTCTTGCGGTTCCAGACTGCAGCGCCTTTAACCGCACGGCCACTTCGGCCGGCCTCATAGTTCCAAATGCGTTGTTTTTTCATGACACTTCGGCGCTCTATAGAGCGGCATTGTAAAGTAATTAATTAGAACAGAGATCCAATAACATGAATAAACGCAGTAGAAAACATAAAAAGATATTGTTAGCTGTCAAATCTTATCCGGTTACCGAAAAATCATAACTAAAATGGAATCTGAGGCATGATACTGCGGGGAAAAGGGACGATGCCATTACTCTTCACATTACTCTGGTGTCGTATTGTTAAGATTTCTATAAAACGCTTATACAGAGTTTCACAGTACTTCTGAAGGTACCTATCCGTAGCAGCGAAGTAATAACGCTCAATATACGCTAAGTGCTATGCGGGCTAAAACGCGTCGTCCCAAGATCACCTGACTTGAGCTGCAGGAGATGTTGCGGGCAGAATTCTAGTTCTGCTCACCCGAATGCTCACATCATAGATATCTATACTCTGTAGGCGATATGAATAGTTATGCGTAGATGTGTCGAGCTGGACGCGGCTAGATCCCATGGAGAGGGTTGGCTTGATGTCCTGCGATGATATGCGCCAGCGGAAATGCAGATGTCCATTCAAAGATGAATAGCACAGGGACTCCACTAGTTACTATGGAGACGGATGCTATCTAAGACTGTCGTCATAGCAGAAACATGTGAGAGTTTTCCACCCAGTAAAACGACATATCCATCGTCATACATGAAGACAGTGAATACATATGCGAAAGAAAAATGAAAATATTTGAAAATAGAAACTTATAGGAGTACTTTTCCATTTTTATTATGCGACTTTTTTGTCGTGTTTTAATTTGATTGTCTTCTTCACTGATCTCACACAGAACTATGGGTGGAACACCTCCTTTATAACTCAGTTCGTGAGTAGCATTCGAATGCTATGAGCTACACAGCCCTTCTGCGTGATTTGAGTGAGTAGCTGTGTAAATCTTGACCTCCCTCACAGAAAATTTCCGTGTCACCTTCTGATGTGAAGATGGTCAACTAGGACTGAAACCGGTCACTAGAAATGAAACATCACTGGCGATCACGACTGATTATTTTCATTAAAATAAGATGTAGATCACCGCTGTTCCTAAAACGCTTTCAAAAATTATTAATCAAAAAACTGCCGTTGGTGAATTAATGCGAGGCAGATATTTGTTATGATAATGGAAGCCTTTCACCATCAATAAAAAGAAACGAAATTGTGATTTACACTGTACGTTTTATTCTTATATGAATAAAATTCGCTGAATTGCACACATGTTGCGAAAATTTCGAAGTAATATTCCGTCGTTTAGGCCTACTTGAAGGATAACTAATGTGACCCTATCCTCCCTGTAATTAGCATTTCTTGCTTAAGTCTATGTATCATCTGCAAATCTATGACAAGTTCGAATTGAAAAAAATACGCTTTGGGGAAAAACTAGCGAAGTACTAGACTTTGCGCTGGTAGCACTACGTATCCACGGCTGGGCGAGTTGTCTGGCATAGCGGCGATAGTTTGCGTACACAAACATTCCACGAAGACAGAAATGCGCGGCAAGTAATTCTAGTTCATTATGCCTGTATGTGTGGCCGAGCGGTTCTAGGCGCTTCAGTCTGGAACCGCGCGACCGCTACGGTCGCAGGTTCGAATCCTGCCTCAGGCATGGATGTGTGTGATGTTCTTAGGTTAGTTAGGTTTAAGTAGTTCTAAGTTCTAGGGGACTAATGACCTCAGATGTTGAGTCCCATAGTGCTCAGAGCCATTTGAACCATTTTTGAACAAGCTTCTCTGCTCTCTTAAGTTGCGGCGGTTGTTTTGTTTACCGTCGCTAGACACCGCCAGCTCGTGGGCTCTATCATAACAACGAGATGTCATTCAGAATGCCAGTTAAATATGGAACAGACAAAAATACATAAGAAGTTCTCGGTTCACTTGCCGCGTCAAATTTTTGTGTAATTTCAAGCTTTCGATGATACCCTCCATCATCGTTGTCGGGAACTTCGTAGCCAGGTAACAATACATATATTACACACTCATCATTTTAAAAAAGGATAAGCGAGGTGGTGCATAGGGTAGCACACTCGGCTCGCATTCGGAAGAACGACGGTTCATTGCCGGTATATGTTCCTTTAACGGGTCAGACCGTGGTGACGCTTTATAATATTGAATTTTGCATTTTTTAAGTAAAAAAAAAAACTTGCACCCAGAGGACACTGCACGACATCGATGAAAGGAATTCTCGGTGTGCGAGGGCCACAATTTTCAACCTAGAACAATATTTCAAAAACTGCTTTGAAACTAATGGTATTGTCTAACAAGTACGTAGGGATATTCAAACAAATGGTTAATAACGAAATGGCGGCGCTTTGGAATAAAATCAATTTTTTCGATAAATAATCTATATAAAAACGTGCACAAGAAATGGAAATTAAAATGAATCTCTAAAGTCCTATGCACTACAGTAGAAAAGACGCCGATTCGTAAGTTACAAAAAGTTATAATGAAATTGCATGTATATTTCACGAGTTACAGCTGCAGTCAACTTGAAAAATGTTGTTTCGAAATAAAAAACGTTTAAAATTTTAGCTTGTGTTTTTTTTAGTACTGAAATTGAACAAACCTTTAATCGGCAGTGCCAGCATCGTGCAGTTAGCTTTTTTCGCCGATGTTGAAAGATTCTAATTTTGATGAAATTAAATCAATTAACTGGCTTCCGCGTACAAATCGAAGCGGTTTTTGCACAAATTGGATTATTTTTCGACCCTTTTCTATCCGCAAATTGCGTTTGTTTGACATTTTCAAGCACTTGCGGTTTACTTCGTATAAAAAAAACAAGCGATAATAAAACTTAAGCAAACACGAGACAAACACGTGCTTTCAGACTGTTTACCATAAAAGAATCACGTTATAAAAGAAATCTTGTTGAGAATAGTACTTTAGTTTCTACTAAAACCCTCTATGATACTATTAGAAACTAACAGGACCCCTATTCCGTCGAAAACCATTATAGTATTACATCGGTTGCATTCGATCGCGCGGATGCGCCAGAGCCTGATGCAGTAAATCGCGTTTTTAACATAATTCAACATTTATGGCACACTTTATATGAATTAATCTTAAAAATAGACTCTTTAAATAACGCTTTAAACCAATAAAAAATTAAGCTCCAAAAAAGTTCTGCCGTGATCTGCCCCTTTAAATGAGCACGGCTGATCCCCTTCTCAATCCTTTCGTTACCAGAACTTGTGATGCGCGCCCTGTCGACGGGACATTAAAGTGTAATCTTACTTCTTGTAATTTCAAGTTATATATATAAACCATTCTCGTGAGTCAGTCTGTCTATTAGTGAAAACCATAACAAAATCCTTACGGTAATTCCTGAGATTAGACTTCACATACAGATAGGAAAACGCGGCAGGGGCCTTTAATTTAGTAATATGCATAGATATGCATGGAATGTATTCGCAATTGCGAATACGACCAACCATCAGCCTTTTTTTATTTATTTTTTTATTTTTTATTTTTTTAAATTTCAGTTGAGACAAGGTGGGCAGTGGTAGAAACCCAAGGCCTGGCCACGATGCCTCCCACTTGCCGTCCCGGAACCGCCCCCTCCGTTTGTGTTTGTGTGTGCGTGCGTGAGTGTGTAGAGCAGAACGGCAGGTTAAACGAAACATCTTCATTCGTACACTTGTGCTCTTCAAGGGGCGAAGAAATAACTAAACAACAAAAACAAAATTAAAGCATAAATAGAACGTAAAGGCCATCCTTCCGACGGAACCAGTATTAGACACCACACCCGCCGCTACCAGGCTCAAAATGTCCCTTAATCCTTCTAACATCCCCCTCCTCTTCTATCACCCGCCCCCTACTGGGGCCTGGCACGTATTCACAAAAGAAGAGTCGATATGGTTCTGTCACTTGTTCTGGTCCGTTTCGAAAAACTGATTTGTACTTAAGGTTAACTTCTCTAATATGAATGTCTAAAAGTGCAGAAAATGTTTGCCACGATACCAATAAAGATACAATATGGTCGGATCCTTGATCCATACCAGGGCATGCATCTTAGTACATGAATAAAACATCATATCTAGGACAACAAGATATCATTGCTTTTGGTGTCGTTAGCAGAATGAGGGCCAACATGAGTCTCATCAACCTCCACATTCCACAGCAGACCCCCGTTCCAGACGGTGTTTATCCATATCAGAAAGGTGGCACTGATGACGTAATGGAGAAGATTCCATACGTATTGAATGGAGTCTCTAGCGATTCATATATTTGTGGTTGGCCGCCAAATACCACGCCGCTCTGGCGTCCGAATCGAGAAGAGCGCCGCGGACTGAACGCCAGACCACCAGCTAAGTAGCTGAGGGTAGACGGCTTCCAATCGGCTTTCAGGGATGGCCTCGCATCATCCGGCAATAAATATGACAGGCTCTATACAGCCGATCACTTGATAGGTCGGCGTTGACGTAACGAAAGTCTACAAAAGCTTCTTAAGGTGAGATAGTGTCAGGGAAATACGCGCCACTGCAATTGATGGTTCATGAGAGGTGGGCGCCAGTTCTTCGATCGGAGTTCCCATGAAGCTGCGTTGGCGGCGAATCCACATCTTCATCGTCGTTGCGACATATAAAGCAGCTGCTCTAACTTACATATTGACCATACTGAGGCCGCCATCTTTGGTAGGGAGTGTGAGCGTTCTGTATTGCACTTTGATGAGCATTCCCTCACTGGCGAAGTAAGCAAAGACAGCTTATAAACTACATGCTATCGCCTTCGGCATCAAGAGGATGGGGTATCCTGGATGCCAGATAGATGCTGACATAAGCCACCTGCTGGACCATGTTCAGAGATCACAACAAGTTGCTACAGACCTCCGTACATATGCCTTGTAGGAGACGAGCATAGGTAAGGTGCACCATCCATCTACTGGCACATGTAAAGTGACCCCCAAACATTTGATCATATCCCAGAGTGAATATGGAGCCAAGCTGATGACCATCGTCTCAGACTTCTCCAGGTTTATGCCACTGCCGGCTACAGCACCATATTGGGCAACACAGTCTTTAGACTTTGTCTGGCATATGTACTAAAAACACCAGATCGTCTGCATACACATGGCAGACAAAGGTACGGTCTCTCTGTTTAATCCCCTGCAGCCAGTCTTGTATTCTGTGTAACAGAGGTTCCATGACAATGGTATACATGATCACAAACAGGGGGCGCGACTTTGCCTCACAGAGTGGGTGATAATGATCGTACCCTCTATACATCCATGGATTGTAACCTATGAAGTCACGTCATACAGAAGGCGCATGATGGTGTTAATGAAGCACTCACTCAGGGAAGGCCATCTGCCGCAACACCTTCTCAACAAAGTCGTGATGTTCCCTGTCAAAAGTGTGGTCAAAGTCCACCACGACTAAGCGCCCCCCCCCCCCCCCCCCCCCACACACACACATCATGCCTCTGCAAGTGTGATGACACCGCGGTAATCAACAAGCACCGTCTGGATGGTGCTATTGCCACCGAGACACGTCTTGTCTGGGAGAGGACTTGGGGCAGGACACACTGAATGAGAACAGCTATCATATTCATAAAGATCATGAAATAGCTGCTGAGCAGCATAAGAGACTGGTAATGATCAACTCCAGCAGGCAGCTTGAGGATCGATATAAGATTGCTATAGACAAAGGCAGGTGGCATCTACACTGCAGGATTCATCAGTTCTTGGTACATCGTAACTCATTGGGGCATCTTAACATCATGTAACATATGACAAAACTCTGTTGGGAGACCATATGGGCCTGACAATTTGTTGGTCGTCCTTTTGTGGAGGGCGTTGGCGACATCCTCTGCCGGTATGGAGCCCATGAGTGTCGCCACTGCATCTTCATTGGGGGTAGGAGGCAACAAACAGAGGACTATATCCGTCTCAAAAGAATCGTGGTCTTCTGTGAGGCAGAACCGTCAGTAATGTTCCAAGAAGGAGTTGGCGAATTCCTTTTGGATCGTCAGGCGTCGGCCATCTGGCATATCCAGAACAGGAATTGGTACCTTTCGACATCTATGACGTTTGTGGATAATGTAATGCATGGCCAGCTATTATTCCCTAATCTGGTCATGATTAGGTGCACACACAATTGTGCCCTTGAGACGGCATTGCGTTAGCATGGTGAACTTTGCCTGCAATCGTTGAAACTCCGCTTGACGTCCTGGCGACAGTGGTAGGACAGACATCTCCCATAGTAGCATAAAATGATATTCGATGATATGCCGTTGCTAACACATAGTCTCTCGACAACAATACAAGATAGTATGCTACAGAGCAAGTTTTGCGCAATCGGGACGCCACCACATCGTGTAAGGAAACGTTGGATGCTGCCTCTCATAGTTCCTCCATGTCTCCACTATGTTCTGCCGACACTCCGGATCCTCAAGGAATATGATATTCATCTTCCAAGAGTTCTTGCGCTGTCACACCCTCTGATGGTGCAGTGGTAGGTATAATGATCGGTAAATTCCGTCGGCCATGTCTGAGCATCAAGCATGTTCACCGTAAGTCCTTGGGAAACACTGACCCGGTCAAGGTTACTCACCGAATGTCCAGTAAACCATGTGTATTCCTGTCTGTAGCCGTGAATACTCTGCCAGGTATCAACGAAAGTCTTGCACCAGCCATTGCAGTTCCCAGAACGTGTTGAAGTGTGGAATTTGATCCTGTGGTGACTGAAACCACTGAAGTCGTTCTTAGGATGATACGATCGTAGTGTCCATTGAAGAAGATCACGACCTCCACCACATAAAAGCTTGAACAGTCCTCCCTCTTGTCTGTATCATAGAGGGCGTACACAATCACAATCCTGACGCCTGATATGAGAAATAGGTCACAACATCAATCACGATGCCTTCCTTCACAAGAATGGCCCTACCGCTGCATTTGTCCGTGCACAGTTCTTGGTAAACGTCGTATCCATAAATAGACAGGAACTGGTCAAGGCACACTTCCTATAGGAGTGCGACATCGAGGTCCACTGCCTGCAACATGTCACAAAACATCTGCAGCTTGACATTCGAACTGATTGTGTTGAGGTTGATCGTACTAATCTGGTAGGCCTGGTATGGAGAGGCGGTATTGTTGGCGCCCATTGAGAGGGGTGTAGATGGAAGACCCGAAGAAGGCACCGTTGTCGACAGTAAGTTCCCTCCTATGTCTATCCGCATTTAACTGTCGTGATGTGATGCAACTGCAACAGACGTCACGTCCTCGGCAGCATTGGCATATGCAGTCAGGCTAGTGCTGTGATCATCCCTCTGAATTAATAGGGTGGCTGAAGGCTGCGGCACGTCTGTGGGGGAGTAGATACTGAATCCATCTGCAGTCCATCACCCAGAAACATGGTACTGTGAGTGGTCTTCTTCGAATCTTTTGCCGATCGAATCCCATCAGGGGAACCGACAATCATATCTTCCTCCTGGAGTTGGTTGTCACCGTCGAGATCTTCATCGCCTGTAGACATCATGAAGCAGGTATCTTACAGACCAAGCCAGAACTTTTTCACTGCGTCGGAACCCGTTGTATTCGGACATGAGTTTCGGTATCCGACAACGACTGCGGCTGCTGCCTTCGGAGACAAAAGGATCGGTTGTCACAACCAAATCAGTAGGTAACCAATCTCTCCTGCGGGGCCATTTCCACTTCGTGTTTCAAGACCGGTACCAGGGGATGCTCTGACGGCGCAGACTGTCCATCCATAGTGCCCTGCCGGCATTGGGGGCTGCTCAGGGTCGATCGACTGTCGATGATGACATGGAACAGAATGAAGGGCCCCAACGTATATAAATGGGAGCGCCATCAGATCAGGCAATATCTGCTCCTCCCCCGTCGGCAGTTGCGTGGTGTGACGCTCTATATAGCTTGATTTAAGATGTCCCTCTTGCTCGCATCCTGAATAGTTCTTTGACTGGCCAACGTAAATTACAATGGCACGGCATCTGCCTATATTCAGATAGGTCAGGACACATTTAGTAAGATCTATGTGCACTTGGCACACCTGTTCAGAACTGGGTACGTGGTAAAGTGTGCCCATTTTTTCCGCCATATGGCTTATCATAGTGCCATAGGGACTCAATGCTCCAGTTACTATCTTTCCTGGTACCTTATCTTGTTGAGGAGGCTTTGATAGTTTCACACAGACCACACTACTCACCATGGAGAGGTGAATCCGTACTAGTTCGTGATAATCGATATGAACGTCATCTCGTAAAAATTGTTCAGTTTTAAAAGATTTCGGTCGCCCATAATCGGTCATAAAACTCAACTTCAGTGTCGGTTTTAGTTGTGAAAATGACGTGATGCGTCGAAGAACATACGATTCATGGAGACGACTGTAAATCACATCATCACCACATGCACGCTAACGCAGCAGGGACGCAAACAAGACGTCCAGGCTGCTCCTCCGCCGAAAGCAGACTGCTGCCTTCGCTGTCCACGGCTATACCTAAACGTTCTTGTGTGTATGAAGATGGTACCTGTTCTTTCGGACATGTTCGCAAGTACAGATACCATCTTCATATAAATAAGGCTTATCGGCCTATGATCTTCCTCAGTGCGGATGCACTCACATTGCTCAAACTCTTACAGGTAGACTGGCTGCCGCGAGTAATGAGTATAGCGGGCAGGGGCTCTACAAATGTAGTGTGTGGACAGAAAGTTGGAAATGTGGATCTCACGGGGAGCGTGCCAGAGATAAGTCCCTGCAGTCGCACTCTCCTCTGTGTCCTCGATGGCTCAGTCGGATAGAGCGTCTGCCATGTAAGCAGGATATCTCGGGTTCGAGTCCCGGTCGGGGCACTTATTTTCAGCTGTCCTCATTGATATTTATCAACGCCTGTAAGCAGTTAATGGTCTGGATTTCAAAAATGGTTCAAATGGCTCTGAGCACTATGGGACTTAACAGCTGTGGTCATCAGTCCCCTAGAACTTAGAACTACTTAAACCTAACTAACCTAAGGACATCACACACATCCATGCCCGAGGCAGGATTCGAACCTGCGACCGTAGCAGTCGCGCGTTTCCGGACTGCGCGCCAAGAACCGCGAGACCACCGCGGCCGGCTGGTCTGGATTTCATTGTAATTTCATAAACATTTTTAAGTCGTCGTTCCTACATCACATGTACTCGTTCACACATTATGTACACCACTGGCCATTAAAATTGCTACACCAAGAAGAAATGCAGATTATAAACGGGTATTCATTGGACAAATATGTTATACTAGAACTGACATGTGATTACATTTTCACGTAATTTGGCTGCATAGATCCTGAGAAATCAGTACCCAGAACAACCACCTCTGGCCGTAATAACGGCATTGAGTCAAACAGAGCTTTGGTGGCGTGTACAGGTACAGCTGCCCATGCAGCTTCAACACGATACCACAGTTCATCAAGAGTAGTGACTGGCTTATTGTGACGTGCCAGTTGCTCGGCCACCATTGACCAGAGGTTTTCAATTGGTGAGAGATCTGGAGAATGTGCTGGCCAGGGCAGCAGTCGAACATTTTCTGTCTCCAGAAAGGCCCGTACTGGACCTGCAACATATGGTCGTGCATTATCCTGCTGAAATGTAGGGTTTCGCAGGGATCGAATGAAGGGTAGAGCCACTGGTCGTAACACATCTAATATGTAACGTCCACTGTTCAAAGTGCCGTCAATGAGAACAAGAGGTGACCGAGACGTGTAACCAATGGCACTCCATACCATCACGCCGGGTGATACGCCAGTATGGCGATGACGAGTACTCGCTTCCAATAGCGTTCACTGCGATGTCGCCAAACACGGATGCGACCATCATGATGCTCTAAACAGAACTTGGATTCATCCGAAAAAATGACGTTTGCCATTAGTGCACCCAGGTTCGTCATTGAGTACACCATCGCAGGCGTTCCTGTCTGTGATGCAGCGCCAAGGGTAACCGCAGCCATGGTCTCCGAGCTGATAGTCCATGCTGCTGCAAACGTTGTCGAACTGTTCGTGCAGATGGTTGTTGTCTTGCAAACGTCCCCATCTGTTGACTCAGGGATCGAGACGTGGCTGCACGATCCGTTACAGCCATGCGGATAAGATGCTTGTCATCTCGACTGCTAGTGATAGGAGGCCGTTGGGATCCAGCACGGTGTTCCGTATTACCCTCCTGAACCCACCGATTCCATATTCTGCTAACAGTCATTGGATCTCGACCAATGTGAGCAGCAATGTCGCGATACGATAAACCGCAATCGCGATAGGCTAGAATCCGACCTTATCAAAGTCGGAAACGTGATGGTACGCATTTCTCCTCCTTACACGAGGCATCACAACAACGTTTCACCAGGCAACTCCGGTCAATTGCTGTTTGTGTATGAGAAATCGGTTGGAAAATTTCCTCATGTCAGCACGTTGTAGGTGTCGCCACCGGCGCCAACCTTGTGTGAATGCTCTGAAAAGCTAATCATTTGCACATCACAATATCTTCTTCCTGTCGGTTAAATTTCGTGTCTGTAGCACGTCATCTTCGTGGTGTAGCAATTTTAATGGCCATTAGTGTAGTTCCCGTAGAAGAAGGGACATTTTAATTGAAAGTTGTTGCCTGATATCGGTGAATAAATAAGATATTGCAGTGCCTGTGTTGTTAGAAGAATGATGTAATGTTTCTTCGGACATGCGTGCATTGTTTTTATCTGCTGATACCAGGCAGCGACTTTCAGTTAAGGTATTCGCCTCTGCAAGGAAATTACGTAATGTGTGTATAAGTACAGATTGTGACGCAGGAGCAATGACATATGGAAGCTTCGGTCTGGCTCTGCGTCGTACACGGATAGCAAAAGCAATTAAGACGACTGCTTGCGTAAAGCGGGAAATCCGAGCAACTGAAAATAAATTAAATGCTTTAAGTTTTGTGCACATCATGTGTCATAGTGGATGTCTTTTACAGTTTCATTGTGAAAATCCTAAAAATTAACAGAAGTGCACTGAGTTATTCTCTTACCACTATACGACGTCAGTAATAGAGCCAGTTTTCTTCTCACACATTGAGTGACGTAAATGTAGGAGAGAGAATAGGTATTATTCCCTTAGCTCAACGTTAGCGTCATTTTCTAAGAGCATGTTATAATCACAATAAAGAAAATATATATCATTAGATACATATCTCTTTTAAATTTTGTAAAACTCGTAGCAGAACATCAGAGCCATTGATTTCTGATATTTTGTACCCTACAAACTGAATTCACACTAATGTTTGTATCGCTGTGGCCATTCCCTCTGAGTGTAGAAATTCTCTCAAACTCGGAGAGTACCTGCAACAGTGAACTGGCAATAAGTGATTTAGAGATCAGTTTATATTTGCCACGTTAGTTGCTGAAAGAACAAGTGAGCAATTTCTTTTCATTAAAAGGTTTCTTTCAGTCAGTGCTCAAAATTGTTTAGTGGCTTCATCGGTCTCAACTGTCTATTCATTGCCAATATGCCAAGAACGTTGCTTGGCCGATGGCTGCGTCAAAGCATGCTAGGAGTCGTGTTTTCACACAGCCGTCAGTCAAGGAACATTTATGAAGTATTGGTAATGAGTAGACAGTGGAAGGCGCAACAGGAACTACACAGTTTTGTGAGCGTTCACCGAAGTATTCTTTATTGTGATTTAAGGATGGCTTGCACACGTATGCCCAGCACGCCTCTTCCTCGTGTTACTGGGAGGATTGTGCTACCCTAACCTGTAGCCAAGCTGTCACACAAAGTGGAAACAGGGAAGAGACTACCCGCAGGGTTCTGGATGTGTGAGAAAAGCAATGAGACTGACAACGCTGCGAGCGGTCTGGCAACTCTGGGTTGCTATACTTCTGTGGACCAGTGTGTTCATCCCTTCAAGATGCTCAGTTCGAGTTTTAGCTCTGTACAGCCATCACATGATTTGTGATCGTGCCATTTGTGAAGTTGTGTTTTTTTTTTGTGTGACTCGAAAATGGAACAGCGGAATTTAAAGCAATGTCGTGAGATGAAGGTTTGTGTTAAACTTGGGGAATCCGCGAGTGTGACCTTTGAAAAGTTTAAACAAGCCTATGACGAACATTCCTTATCAAGAGCACAAGTTTTTGGCTGGCACAAATAATTTTTGAAAGGCCGAGAAGACATTGAAGATGAACCTCGCTCGCGGAAACCAACTTCAAAAACTTAGGAAAAAGTCGAACGTGCGGTCAGACCGACGTTTAACAGTAAAGATGATGGGTGACCTATTAAACTTAAACACTTTTACCGTACATCAAATTTTGACCGAAGTTTTGCACATTGCATACAAGTGGATGCTGCTTCATGACATTGTCCCATGTCACACGGCCACATGCATCACGTAATTAAAAGGCATTCATGTTGTTCCATAGCCCCCCCCCCCCCTCCCTGTCCTTCTGACTTCTTTCTTTTGCCAAAATTGAAAAATGTGTTAAAAGAACGTCATTTTGGGACTCTGGAGAACATTCAAAAGAATGTGGCCTGTTGGAGCATTTCAGCGCTTCTATCAAGATTTGGAAACGACTCCGACTTGTTGAGGGGAACAATATTGCCGTTTGAAAGAAACAAAAACTTTGGTGGATAAAAAATCAGTCTCATTACTTTCCTTAAGCATCTCATATATTCTTGCACTACTTTGAGTCCATTCTGCGACATTCACATCCTCTGATTACGGGAGGTAAGTGAAATCTCAAAGTCAGCACTCATACACAGCATTGTAGTGTCATATATACTGTAGGTTGTGTAATATGTTAAAACTGGTGACATAGAATAGTAACACACACATTTTGTTAAAGCACTGCAGGTCGAAGAATCTCGTCGTATGTGGGAGTGGTAGACAAGCCAGAATAAACGGGAGTCTTACGCAGTCTTGAGTAAGCCGACGGTCAGATATTGCCCAGGCGGCAGATACGGCAGGATCATATTTTATTTATTTATCGTGTCAAAAGTACAGAACTATCAAAAAATATATAAGTGTTGACACAATTTTACACAAAAGAAGACCAAAAATTGGACACTTCAAGTGCATTTGGTGTAGCTCTTATAAGGTCTTGCATGGTGCAGGTGGTTGGTAATGAGGAACACTGAAGGAAATGGCTGTTAGTTTGCTCAACGCCACACTGGCAAAGAACTGAGTACACCGAGAAACCCCAAGTCCGCAGATTGGTCTTGCATCTCGTTGTGTTTGATCGTAATGTCCAGGGGGAAGTTGTTCCTTTGGAGCCATCCATTCTCCCAAATAGAGACATTTCTCCCGCCATCGCGAGATCCTTGCCGAATGTGAATTCTCGATGAGAGCCGCAACAGTTGTCAAGAAGCTCTTTCTTGATTTCAGCCTAGGATGTGCGGGTTGACGACCAAATAGTGGATGGGCTTCCTTCGTTGTGGCCTTACTTTTCTCATATCTCGCAGCTACCTCACGTCTGATTTCAGGATGACTTATACCAGCGAGGCAATGGAGTTTGTCCACAGGGGTAGTAGACCTTAAGCAACCCGTGATAGTCCGGTAAGACTCATTTAGAGCCACATCTACGTTCCTGGCATGACTGGACTTGTACCATGCCGAACATGCATATTCAGCAGTGGAATAACATAGAGAAAGCGCGCTTGAGCGCACAGTGCATGGGTTAGCACCCCATGATGTACCTGTCAATTTTCGCACAATGTTATTTCTGGCTCCCACTTTCTATTTGGTGTTTAGGCAATGCTTTCTATATGTTAGATTGCGATCCAGAGATACTTCAAGATATTTGGGAGTAGGATTATGTTCGAATTCGATACCTCCCCAGGATATATTAAAGGATCTATTTTCCTGTTTAGTCTTCAGGTGGAAAGCGCAGGATTAGGTTTCAAGTAATTCCCATGATAGTAAACAGCGAATTCTTCAAAAGATTTTGATAGCGTATCTTCTATAGTCTCAAAACAGTCAGCCTGAGTAGTGATAGCGCAGTCACCACCAGAAATAAAGCTTCGAGTTCCTTGAGGGATAGTTTGATCGTTGGCATAGATGTTGAACAATTGCAGCGCAAGCACGCTGCCTTGTGGTAGCCCTTTTTTCCGAGATCTCCATCTACTTTTCTTACCCTGAAATTCCACAAAAAAATCTGCTGTTCTCGAGAAGGTTTCTAATATTGCACATGAGTGTGAAATCTTTAGTTATATTATAAACTTTATTCAGAAGGAGCCGATGGTTGATCGTATCGTAAGCCGCGGATAGATCGATAAAAACAGCCTCTGAAATGAGCCGTTTCTAATATCCATTTTCGATATGTTGTGTTAAGTTTAATATTTGAGACGTGCAACTTTTCCCTTCTCTGAAACCTGCTAGCTGTGGTATTAGGAGAGGGTCCGCAGCTCGTGGTCGTGCGGTAGCGTTCTCGCTTCCCACGCCCGGGTTCCCGGGTTCGATTCCCGGCGGAGTCAGGGATTTTCTCTGCCTCGTGATGACTGGGTGTCGTGTGATGTCCTTAGGTTAGTTAGGTTTAAGTAGTTCTAAGTTCTAGGGGACTGATAACCATAGATGTTAAGTCCTATAGTGCTCAGAGCCATTTGAACCATTAGAAGAGGCTCCATCTTTCTAATCATTCTCTGAAGAATGAGCCTCTCCATCCATCCATCCATCCATAAGAGACATCGAATCAACGGTCCTCTTTAGGACCAGTGTTGACTATAATATCAGTGAATATCGAAAATCATATTGAATCAACGAAAAGTGTATACCGACGGGCACACCACGTAGACATCTGCGCGTAACGTACGCTCTGCCCACGGTCGACGGGAAAAAGACAGAGAGTGCTTTTCCAGACCATCGCGTGCGTTAGAAGACATTCTAGAACCTTCGAAAAGAATTGTCGATATCGTGTGAAGATACAATCACATCATTCTTAAGAGAGGCGGCTTGATTTCGTCCCGTGGTTATTTAAGAAGGGGCAGACTCAGATAGACTAAGTTCCTCAGTTACTTTACTACTGCATGAGAGTCAGCTACGCAGTAGAGTTGCATTAGCAAATCAATGTCGTTTTGTCGAGGTCGCAATCAGAGTTTCAGCTTATGCCATGAGGACAGTTAGCGAGAGCTGTCTTCCACCAGCAGTGGCAGGTCGTTGAACTAAGCTGACAGAAGTTTCACTGGGAATCGGTCTTTGTATGTTAGCGAATTAATCTGCGACTTGCAACAATTTCGTGCGACAATGTTATGGTACAAATCTTTCAATTGGACACCACTTCGGTGATTAGCGTATCTCTAACCTACCGTAGTAAATCTACTGGGGGAAGGGGTTGTACAGTCTAACGTGGAATCCAAACAACGTGCCGTTCCTGACGAATCTTCACATCATTGAAATATGAAGGCTTGGTTAAAGTAGCACTGAAATTCCATGGTACGACCGGGATTCGACCCCGCGACCTTCCTGGTTCTAGGCACGCGCTTTATTAGAGACCGCCATAGTTTGACTATTTTCTCCCTGACAATGGTTGTTTTGTTGCATTCCTCCCCAGCTTACTGTAAAATTCTCACGGAAATAAATGTTTTATACAGTATATCTACTCAACACACACTGACTGACTGCCGGATTCACAATGTCAACACTCGCTCTTCTCCCTATTAACTAACTACCACTGTTGTGATTAAAAGGAATCATTCCCTCTCTGACAGTGTGGTAAGAATTCCTGTCTGCCAGGTCCTAGTTATAAATAGCGACACGAATGTGCATTTATCCTATCTACTTCCATCTACCAGGTGGTGGATCAAGAAAGGTAAAACAACTGTATGTACTAGTGTCGTGCTAGTAGATCGCCTTCAGGATACTGGAGAAGGGGATAAAACTCATTTCAGTCTCATTTATCATTTTGGTGTTGTACGTTTTATACTCAATAGTGTATGTCTACAGTATACTGATAAATGTATCAGATGTTTATCTTCAAATAGACGTACAGACAACTAGTTGCTTCATTATGGTGAGATTGTAGATCATATCAATAACAATTATTTCAATAAAAACCCATTTTTAATATACTACGTTTTTAAAAAGGACTAAAATAATTTACCATACCCCCTACAAAATTCGTAACTCCATGCAGATAGTTCTGAAAATTTGTGACTGAATTTTTAACACCTATGAAAATACTTGTCATATTTTAAAAGAAAAAATGTTGGACACATGCAACAGATAAGTAAGGATTTGAACTATTCGTGTATCAATTGTTAATTAGTGTAACACTAGGGGTAATCTACTTATGCATCAATTTTTATTTTCGTACTTAATAAAACACACAACCGCAAATTTTCAGAATTATGTGAATGGATTAGGGAATTTGTATGAATCGAGGAGAAATTATTTCGTACTTTTTAGTCCGATTTAAAAATGTGGCATATTAAAAATTCTTTTATTTAAATAATTATTTTCTGTTTTTGAGTCTTGCGTGTGTGAAATTTCTCAGTCGAATTCAAACATTTTGATGGGATTATAAGAGAGAGACGTGTGATAAATTTCAGATTTATTTCAGTTTATCTTCACCTTACTCACCCAATATATTGCTCTCTCGTACGTACATCTAGCGAAAAGGCTGTGAAGGTAAAAACTTGAGAGATTCTAGCTCACATGGAGGCATACCGGCAATCGTCCTTCTCGTGAAATACTCGCAACCTGAACTGGACAAGGAGGTAATGGCAGTAGTACACAAAGTGCCGTCCACCACATACCACACAAGTAAGCGAGTTAGTATTTCATTGCCATCATGTTTAAAATATCAGGTCTCCTGTCATCTCTGTGCCTCTTTCGCATACCACCTGGAACGCATTCCGATACTACCCGCACAACACGCCAGCCGATGTCAAGCATTACGGAACTTGTCACCCGCACCGAACAGAGCGACAAGATACCTAATTAATATTGCAGTACCGTCCAGTTCTGACCTATGCTTAAAATTTCAAGTGTCTCGCTCAGTAGTAGTCAAACTGGTCTCTACTGCCGACTAGCGTGCATGGGCAATAGGTGCTTCAATAGTATTTTCATTAGGTTTTCATAAAATTTTGACATACAGTATTTGGTTAGTAATTATTGATATGTGCTTTAACTAGCTGTAGCGCTGCTTTATAGATTTTGTAAAGTAAAGTTACTTCACTGTCACCGTCACCGAGGAACCGGTGGGCGGTTACAAAATATTACTACTAGTAGAGATACAAAAGTTGGCAGTAGGTAAAAAAGGTTGAATATCTCTGCCCCAGATAATAGGGAACTTAGTTGACAGGTATAATCAAGTATAAAACTTGTACTGAGCGAGGTAGTGCAGTGGTTAGCAGACTAGACTCGCATTCGGGAGGACGACGGTTCAAACTCACGTCTGGCCGTCCTGATTAAGGTCTTCCATGATTTCCCTAAATCGCTTAAGGTAAATGCCGGGATAGTTCCTTTAAAAGGCCTGGCCTTCCCTAATCCGAACTTGTGTTCCGTCTCTAATGACCAAGTTGTAACCGGCCGATGTGGCCGTGCGGTTCTAGGCGCTACAGTCCGGAACCGCGTGACCGCTACGGTCGCAGATTCGAATCCTGCCTCGGGCATGGATGTGTGTGATGTCCTTAGGTTAGTTAGGTTTAAGTAGTTCTAAGTTCTAGGTGACTGATGAACACAGATGTTAAGTCCCATAGTGCATAGTGCTCATAGCCATTTGAACCAAGTTGTCGACGGGACGTTAAACACTAATCTCCTTCCTCCTCTTAGAAAACTTATACCGTGCAGAGAGATAGACAGACTAGAAAGCAATCTAATAAAAACGTGATACAGTTCTTCAGCAGTACACTATTTCCATCGTTTTTCTGCGTTGATGTTATGGATCTCCCCGTGCGTACTCTTATACGAGTATAGGCTCCGTTGGAAACCCATAGGCTAAATCCGAGACCGAGCTGCCGAAAACATTTTGGATGGCGCTCCTGGAGCTGATACATCATTTCTTTCCGGCTGGCACATGCTCGGTGTCCCAGATGAGAATATGAGCGCCGCCAACCGGGCGCTGCGCCGCTATGCTCGTCCATTAGGAGCCATTACGCTGATTAAGCGGGCCAGCTATCCACCCGACTCGGGCCCCACCAATATTATTCCCGTTCCCCTCTCGTTGTGCTTGTTTATAAACCATCTCCGTTCTTGACTGCAGTCACATAGCAACATGACAGATAAACGAAAGAGTCGGGAAACTGAACACGAAATTAACCACCACTGTTTGCAAGGCCATCTGCGCCTGTAACGACCTAATGTTTTATGTTTTCAGTACTGTTATTCTTTATAGTTACCAGAAAACACTTGCGTGAATCAAGTAAATAAATAGCACAGTAGCCAACGACATCCAGACATTTGTCTTTATTGTGGTTTCAGTACGAAGACTAGTTTAATGCAACTCTCCACGCTAGTCTCTCCGGTGCAATCTCTTTACACTGAGCAGACGGAACTCATGGGATGGCCATGTGCACATATACAGCTGGCGGTAGGATCGAGTACTCAGGGTATAAAAGGGCAATGCATTGGCAGTATTGTCATTTGTACTCAGGTTAAAAGTTTTCTGAAGTGATTATGGCCGTACGACGGGAATTAACAAACTCTGAACCCGGAATGGTTGTTGGATCCCGACACATGGGACAATCTATTTCGGAAATCGTTAGGTATTTCGCTATTCCGAGATCCACAGTGTCCAGAGTGTGCTGCGAATACCGAATTTTAGATATTACATATCATCACGGACAACGCAGTGTCCGGCGGCACTCACTTAACAACGTAGAGCAGCGGCGTTTTTTAAGAGTTGTCAGTGCTAACAGACAAGCAACACTGCGTGAAATAACAGCAGAAATCAATGTGGGACGTACGACTAATATATCCGGTAGGACAGTGCGGCGAAATTTGGCGTTAATGGGCAATGGCAACAAACAACCGACGCGTCTGCCTTTGCCAAGAGCACATAACCTGCTGCGCCTCCCTGGGCTCGTGACCATGTCGGTTGCACCCTAGATGACTGGAAAATGGTGTGGCCTGTGTTCACATGGATCACTGACTGGAAATGGTTATGTTCGGCTACGTGGAGACCATTTTCAGCCATTCATGGACTTCATGTTCCCAAACAATGATGAAATTTTTATGGATGGCAGATGTCACCGGGCCACAGTTGTTCTCGATTAGTCTGAAGAACATTCTGGACAACTCGAGTGAATGATATACCCACCAGTATCGCCTGACGTGAATCCCATCGAACATTTATGAGACATAATCGGGAGGTCAGTTCGTGCATAAAATCCTGAACCGGCAACACTTTCGCAATTATGTACAGTTATAGAGGCAGCATGGTTCAATATTTCTGCACGGGACTTCCATCGACATGGTGAGCCCATGACACGTCGATCTGCTGCAGTACGCCGGGCAAAAGGACGTCCGACACGATATTAGGACGTATTCCATGATATTTCTCACCTCAGTGTATCTCTGCATAATTACTGCAGCCTACATCCTTTTGAACCTGCTTACCTTATTGAAGCCTCGGTCTACGTCTAAACCTTTTATCCCCGTCCCCGCCCCACACTACCTTCCGTCACCAAATTGACGATTCCTTGATGCCTCAGGACACACTATCAACCGATCCATTCTTTTAGTCAAGTTGTGCCACGGCTTTCTATTTTCCTCAGTTCAGTTTAGCAGCTCCTCACTAGTTATTCGATACATCCATCTAATTTTCAAGGTTCTTCTGTAGCAAAATTTTTCGAGAGCTTATATTCTCGTTTTATATGAACTGATTATCGTCCACATTTCACTTCCATACAATGCTATACTCTATACAAACACCTTCAGAAAATTGCTTGGTTAGTTGGGTTGGAGAGAAAGGACCAAACTATAGGGTCATCAGTCATTTTCAGAAAAACTTTCAATGAATACTGAAATGAGAATTGCAGTGTGAAAACAAGTCTTTCGGAATAAAAGTTATTAACTGACAGACAACCGCTTGATATTAAAACAAATAAATGAAGTTCAATAACACATTAACATCAAGAAAATTTAATTGATGCTATGAATCCTCGAAACAAAGGTACTGGAACCAAAAGAGATAAAGGTGTGAACAAGAACTAAAAAAGCATTCTGAATACAGAGAATATCCCATGAATAAGTACTGCTTAGAAAAGAGGAAGTCATTTCATTTCTCACTTAATTCGTCATAACACACTCTTGAAGATCTTCGAACAAAAGTCTCTCAGCCAAAAAACGGGTAGACCCAAGACATGACAACGATTTCCGTCAGTAGTGCCTCACGATGTGAATCGGGCACATATCCAAATTACGACCGCTCATCAATAAATCATCAAGAAATGGGAGCGAAAGGTTGGGTTTCTGGAGAAAGTCCACAGGACCACCGCAAATAACCCGGATACTTTTAACAGAATTACAGAAAATACTCATAATTCACATAATTCAAGTGATTATTCGTTAATTTTTCCTTCCTCCTAAATAATCACGTTGTTGGAGATGACTGGTTATCCTGCTACAACTAATTAATATGCTACAAACCGAGTAAACTGCGAATTAAGGTAACAAATATCACCGTAGGAGCAAGAACAAAACTTAAGCTTAAGCTAAACTTTTACATCATGATTCTTATTGCTCAAATACCCAAAAGGAATTCAGATATTAAATAGAAAGGAGGAACCCAGCCGAGCGGTCTTAGGCGCTGCAGTCATGGACTGTGCGGCTGGTTCCGGCAGAGGTTCGAGTTCTCCCTCGGGCATGGGTGTGTGTGTGCTTGTCCTTAGGATAATTTAGGTTAAGTAGTGTGTTAGCTTAGGGACTGATGACCTTAGCAGCTAAGTCCCATAAGATTTCAAACAAATTTGAACTTTTTTTTTTTTTTTACCCATTGACGATGGCACAGGTGTACAGAAACTTGTTTTGGCGAAGAAACTGAGCCATAATTATACGGCTATTTTAAACCATTAACCAATTTATTAATGGTATTAATATTTTTGTTTTACCTTCTTGAACAGAGACAATCCATCTGCATATTACGCTGTCATTCAGAACAAGAAAAAGGAATGGGTAACATTAATACTGACTTAATGAGAACACGATATAGAGCTATACTTTTAATAAAGCTGAAATTCCTTTCATTTTAAGAATACTATGCCTTTTGTACAGAAGATAAAGCAACTGATGTGCTGAAAAGTCCGAAAGAAATGTCCAAGCTTGAGAGTAATGGCTAGCCGGATTAGAACACGGTGAACCATCAGAAACTCAAATGTTAGGCCAATGAAATTTCCTGTAAATATAACTTATGCTAATTTAAAAAGTAGAATAACTGTTAATGGGCCTTCGCGGCCATATTGATCACAAGACCAAGGGAGGTTTAACCAAATTAGATTTTAGCTAAATAGAGACTATTTTATCATATTCAGAAAAGCTTGATTATGTTTATGTTCAGATGTTCTGATTGTTCCCTGAAAATGGCGCTCCAGAGGAGCACGTGTTCAGTAGAAGGTATGTATTCCACAGTAGCGAAGATGGACAAGTGCTCATAGCACTTGAGGGCGCATGCTTACTATACATTTTTTCTTGATTTGATTCAGACTACGACCTCTGAAAGTTGTCTCTCCTATAGTCGTAGCAAAAACATTACCGGTACATGTATTCCACTGTCAGAGGTATTACAAAGACTTTCGCCAATAACTTCCGAAGTGGTCGTTTCCAGAACAGGATCCTTCGTTTGAAATTGGTATATTTATCCTTTTCCGTCATTCATGATAGTTTGTAACATCGTCACGGAAACACCTTGTATGTAGATATTGCCTGCAAAGTGTGTTGCGAATAGAGTTAATAGTATATGTGTGTGTGTGTGTGTGTGTGTGTGTGAATTTCTAAGGGACCTAACTGCTGAGGTCATCAGTCCCTAGACTTACACACTACTCAAACTAACTTACACTAAGAACAACACACACATCCATGCCCGAGGGAGGACTCGAATCTCCGGCGGGAGGGGCCGTGCAGTCCGAGACATGGCGCCTCAAACCGCACGGCAGTTAATAGTAAGGAAGTATTAAATTAATACGTCATGCTTTATGTTGCAGTTTAAGTAAAAGCTAGTTTTTCACACATCTAAATATTTATGACATCGTATCCCCTGAACTATCCGTCGTACAATGATATAATTTTTCAGCTACATTAAGTTGTATGTGTGGATACCATCTGCAAACTGTATTGGAAATAGAGTTGGTAGAAAAAAAGTAATAAATTAAAATATCATGCCTGATGCTGAAGGCTGGCTGCACGAACAGTGAAAATTTAGTAAGCGATAAAATGTTTTTCCTTTCATCATTTTGTAGTGGAGTGTCAACGAGAAAATGCTTCGTAGAGGCTTTAAATTATGTGTTAAGGTTACTGGAAGTCGCCAAGTGCTCTCATTCTCTAATACAAGTCCAGGTATTTGCGCGGCGTCAGTTACGCTGCCTCAAAGCATTCATACAGTTTTTAACTGTAGTATCTGTCTTACTGCGTTAACTTTTAACATAAAAATATTCCTCCTAATGAGCAGATTATGACAGCATTTTAAATTTTTAAATTCTATCAATAATTACGCGAAATACTGAAAATCAAGTTTTTGTTGCAGCTGAAACCGTTGGTTAGGCAACCTGCAACTGGTAATTAGTATCTAGTATCGGGATAGCGGTTTAGTACTAGACATGTTCAAACTAGGTTAACTCGCGACGTGCTGATACATCCACTACAAAGGTGTCTTTTACAGACTACTGAGATATCATGTCTCTTCTCGTCATATACGCAATGAGGGGGATGTACTAGTCTGTCCGAGTGAACCCCAGCCAGTCATTGTGCCCGCTGTGACGTCAGTCACTAGGTAGACACGAAAGCGGACTGGACGTACTCACTAGCTACAGTCTCCAAGTAGTAGTGGTCTCGGGTGCGAGTTATGTTGCGGTTTCGCTTATCACTATTACTTTTCTGGAGAAAACGGAATTGTTGGTGAAATGAATAACAGTAGGCATTACTGTAACAATATGGCCCATAAAAAAAAGATTTTCTGTTTCATTGTTGCCGGTCGCTTTGGCCGAGCGGTTCTAGGCGCTTCAGTCTAGAACCGCGCGACCGCTAAGGTCGCAGGTTCGAATCCTGCCTCGGGCATGGATGTGTGTGATGTCTTTAGATTAGTTAGGTTTAAGTAGTTCTAAGTTCTAGGGGACTGATGACCTCAGATGTTAAGTCCCATAGTGCTCAGAGCCATTTGAACCATTTTTGTTTCATTGTTTTCCAAAAATACTGAATCTATTCCGTCTTCGGCTGCATCAGTATCAGAGAAATAAAATTAGGAACTCAGGAAACAACTAGTAACAATACAGTTAAGGCTCTTGGCCTCATCAAATATTACAGATGTATAAAATGAGTTATTAACCTGTTAATACAGGCTCTTTTGATACAGCGTTTCACATCGGGACAGATTCGATGTTTAATAAGAAATGTAAGGCGTGTTATCTAGAGGACAGTCCTAAGTCTTTGTTAAAACGTCAATGGAAGTAGAAATAGATGGCGGAGTTCTGTTCTCAGCAGCTATGGCACAGTCATACAGAAGAATATCGTTTATACTTTGACCGTTGTGGGAACGTTGTGAAATGCACCAAGGCCGCAAATTCTGGAACAATATTTTGTTGGCGCCCACCTACACAGTGAGAAATGATCATCATAACAAAATTCGAGAAATCAGCGCACACACAGAAAGATTTAAGCGATCGTTTTTCCCGCGCGCCGTTTGAGAGTGGAACAAAGAGAAATAGCTTGAAGGTAGTTCCTTGAACCCACTGCCACGCACTTAATAGTGAATTGCAGAGTAACCATGCAGGTGTAGAGATGTAAGCACTCTTTGCTCAACCTAGCAGTAGTGCGTAAAATGCTCGCATGATTCTTTTTTCGCTAAAGACACATTTGGCTGAGTTCACGGATGTCAATACCCCTTTCTAAACTGCTTGGAGTGTCACCCTCCTATAATCATAGACCAACAGACTTCGATAAACCTTCTTTTGAGGTTGAGGGTGTTTCTGCCTTCTAGGGAAATCATCACATGTTTGAGGTACGTAGCTTTTAATGCGTAACATTTATTAGTTCAGTAAAATCACCTTCGCCTTTTCTTCATCTTGCGCAGAGTTGCATTAAAGTGACTGTGCAGTTATCCTCAAATAAGAGTCGCGCCTATTAAATATGAAATGGCACAGTGTTGTTAGCATACTGAACTCGCATTCGGGAAGACAACAGTTCAGATCGACGCCCACCATCCGGATTTAGCTTTTCCATGATTTCCCCAAATCGCACCCCCCCCCCCCCCCCAATCGTTTCATAATCCGAGTTTGTGTTCCGTCTCTAATGAGGTCGCTACCGACGGAACGTTAAACTCTGACATTCCTTCTGAAATATGAAACGCAGTCGAATGATCACCCTTCTGATGGTCTAGAAAATCTTGTATTAACTTGAATGGAATTTTCACTCTGCAGCGGGGTGTGCGCTGATATGAAATTTCCTGGCAGATTACAACCGTGTGCTGGACCGAAACTCGAACTCGGGACCGAACCAAGGGAGTTCGAGTCTCGGTCCAGCACACAGTTGTATCAACTTCTGTGTCACGCTCGTAATAACTGACAGACCGAGTCTTCTCGGCGATTTCAACAACGGTTACATTGCGAAGTACCCATACTATCCTGTTACGATCTGCGTGGTTTTAAAAATAAGTTTTACTTGTGAACAGCCCAAGTTGCTTTTCTGCTTTCAAATTTTTGGCGCACGTGTCGTAAGCCACAGCTACTTCGCATAGTGTAGCTCATTCTGGTTCCTTTTTGGAATTCTTTGTAAGAGTTCAATAGTCATTGAGACATCGAAGTCGTAATATACTGGCTGCTTCCATTCCGTAAATAACCTGCGTGCTTCAGTATCACATCATGAGATATAACTTAGCCTACTATCAATGTTCATCTTATCGAAGGTGAGAAAACATACCTCTTCGAAAAATTTGAATAGTTATCCTACAACTCGTTCATGTTCGGAGTGTTGAACGGCAGGGTTAAGAATACCTACCGAGCGAGGTGGCGCAGTGGTTAGCACACTGGACTCGCATGCGGGAGGAAAACGGTTCAAACCCGCGTCTGGTCATCCTGATTTAGGCTTTCCGTCATTTTCCTAAATCGGCTGATTTCCTTCCCCATCTTTCCCTAACCCAAACTTGAGCTCAATCTCTAATGACCTCTTTGTCGATGCGACGTCAAACACTAATCTCCTCATCCTCGTAAGAATACCTCTGACTCCTGAAATAATTTAGTAGTTTGAGACAAACCAGTGTAGATTACGAAAACTGTCTTCACAGTCAGTTATTCGTGAAGCACGGCTTCGATTTAACCAGTAGTTCGTATTACCATGATGCCAAAGATAGAAGCGAAGATAACTTGCTTCTAAATATTGCATTTTATAGTTCAGAATCTCACAGTGAAGATGTGGCACTCAGTATCTTGACGCACCTGGCAGGATAAATTGCCATGCTTGTTCACTTTGCTCTGATTATTATTATAAACGGTAAACATACAGAACTAGGGGAGATGGTAAAGCCGGACATGAAATTTTACGGGAAGAAAGCCAATGTGCACTTCGTGTGCATACCGGGGGGAGTCATCCAAGATGTGGAAAGGATCCTTCCGGATGCCATGAAGGGTACAGGGTGCAGCCAACTGCATGTCGGCACGAATGATGTGTGTCGCTATGGATCGGAAGAGATTGTCGCTGGTTGCCGGCGGCTATCTGAGTTGGTTAAGACTGCCAGTCTTGCTAGCGAGATGAAGGCAGAGCTCACCATCTGCAGCAGCGTCGACAGGACCGATTGCGGACCTTTGGTACAGAACCGAGTGGAGTGTCTGAATCAGAGGCTCAGACGGTTTTGCGACCGTGTAGGCTGCAGATTCCTCGACTTGCGCCGTATGGTGGTGGGGTTTCGGGTTCCACTAAATAGGTCAGGTGTCCACTACACACAGGAGGTGGCTACAGGTGTAGCAGGGGCTGTGTGGCGTGGACTAGGTGGTTTTTTAGGTTAGACAGTCTTGGGAAAGACCAAAAAGGGCTCCAGTCTCAAAGGGTACAGCGCAAAGAAACGACGAGAATCTACCAAGGCCCAGTCGGTATTGAAGTTCTAAATTGTCGTAGCTGTGTTGGAAAAGTACCAGAGCTTCAAGCGTTGATACAAAGCACTGAAGCTTAAATCGTTGTAGAAACAGAAAGCTGGCTAAAGCCGGAGATAAAGTCTGCCGAAATTTTTACAGAGGCACAAACCGTGTTCAGAAAGGATAGATTAAATAAAGTAGGTGGTGGTGTGTTTGTGTCTGTTGGTAGTAGTTTATCTTGTAGTGAAGTTGAAATAGATAGTTCCTGCGAATTACTAAGGGTCGAGGTTAAACTCAACAGCCGTACCAAAATAATAATTAGCTCCTTCTACTGACCCCCCGACTCAGATGATACAATAGCTGAACTCTTCAAAGAAAACTTGGATCTCATTACAAATAAGTACCCCACTCACACAGTTATAATTGGTGGAGACTTCAATCTACCCTCGATTTGTTGGCGAAAATACATGTTCAAAGCCGGTGGTAGACAGAAAACATCTTCCGAAATTGTACTAAATGCTTTCTCTGAGAATTATTTTGAACAATTAGTTCATGAGCCCACACGAATTGTAAATGGTTGAGAAAACACACTTAACCTCTTAGCCACAAATAATCCTGATCTAATTAGAGAGCGTCATGACGGATACAGGGATTAGTGAACACAAGGTGATTGTAACGAGGCTCAAAACCATATCAACCAAAACCACTAAAAACAAACGCAAAATATATCTATTTAAAACAGCAGATAAAAATTCGCTTGATGCCTTCCTAAGAGTGAGTCTCCATTCCTTCCAAGCTAATTATGTAAGTGTAGACCAGGTATGGCTCAAATTCAAAGATACAGTGTCGACAGCAATAGATAGATTCATACCGCCTAAGTTAATAAGAGACAAGACTGATCCACCATGGTACACAAAACACGTCAGAACACTGCTGCAGAAGCAACGAAAAAGCAGGCCAAATTCAGAAGAACGCAAAATCCCCAAGACTGGCTAAGTTTCACGGAAGCTCTAAATTTAGTGCGGACGTCAATGAGAGATGCTGTTAATAGTTTCCACAATGAAATATTGTCTCAAAATATGGTAGAAAACCCAAAGAGATTCTGGACGTATGTAAAGAACACCAGTGGCAAAAAACAGTCAATACCGTCACTGCGCGATAGCGATGGAAATGTTACGATGATGGTGCCACTAAAACGGAGTTACTAAATACAGTTTTCCGTTATTCCTTCACGAAAGAAGGCGAAATAAATATTCCAGAATTCGAAACCAGAACAACTGCTAGCATGAGTGACATAAAAGTAGATATCTTAGGTGTTGTGAAACAACTCAAATCACTTAAGAAAGGCAAGTTCCGGTCCATATGGTATACCAATCAGGTTCCTCTCAGAGTATGCAGACACAATAGCGCTTTTCTTAGCAATCATATAAAACGGCTCACTTGACGAAAGGTCTTTTCCTAAAGACTGAAAAGTAGCACGGGTCACACCAATATTCAAGAGAGGAAATAGGAGTAACCCATTGAATTACAGAGCCATATCACTGACCTCAATTTGCAGTAGGATTTTGGAGCATATACTGTACTCAAATATTATGAATCACCTTTAAGAAAATGACTTATTGATACATATCCAACTCGGATTCAGAAAATATCGTTCTTGTGCAACACAGCTAGCTCTTTATTCCCATGAAGTAATGAGTGCTGTCAACATGGGATCTCAGATCGATTCCATATTCCTATATTTCCAGGAGACTTTTAATACCGTTCCTCACAAGCGACTATTAATCAAATTGCGTGCATATGGAGTATCGTCTCAGTTGTGAGACTGGATTCGTGGTTTCCTCTCAGAGAGGTCACAGTACGTAGTGATAGACGGTAAATCATCGAGTAGAACAAAAGTGATATCTGGCGCTCCGCAAAGTGGTGTCATAGGCCCTCTGCTGTTCCTGATTTATATAAATGATCTAGGTGATAATCTGAGCAGCCCCCTTAGATTGTTTGCAGATGACGCTGTAATTTACCGTCTAGTAAAATCATCAGACGATCAAATCCGATTACAAAATGATATAGAGAGAATTTATGTATGGCGCGAAAAGTGTCAATTAGCACTAAACAAAGAAAAGTGCAAGGTCATCCACATGGGTACTAAAAGAAACCCGATAAATTTTGGGTATACGATAAATCGCACAAATCTAAGGGCCGTCAGTTCGACTAAATACCTAGGAATTACAGTTACGAGCAACTTAAATTGGAAATACCACATAGATAATACTGTGGGGAAGGCGAAACAAAGACAGCTCCTTGTTGGCAGAACACTTAGAAGATGCGATAAACCCACTAAAGAGCAGCCTACATTACACTTGTCCGTCCTCTGCTAGAATATTGCTGCGCGGTATAGGATCCTTACCAGGTAGGATTGAAGGAGGACATCGAAAAAGAAGGGCAGCTCATTTCGTGTTTTCGCGCAATAGGGGTGATATGATACGCGAGTTGGGGTGGCAGTCACTGAAACAAAGGTGGTTTTCTTTTCGGCGAGATCTATTTAGGAGAGTTCAATCACCAACTTTCCCTTCCGAATGCGTAAAGATTTTGTTGACACCCACCTACGTAGGGAGAAATGATCTTCATAATAAAATAAGAGAAATCAGAGCTCTGACGGAAAGATTTAGGTGTTCCTTTTTCCCACGCGCCATTCGAGAGTAGTATGAAAATGGTTCGATGAACCCTCTGCCACGCACTTAAGTGTGAATTGCAGAGTAACCATGTAGATGTAGATATAGTAGATGTTCTGCTACTTTGAGCACTCTTATTCTATTTTTGCCTTGTTATTATACAACGGTTTCAGCTTGAATAATTCTAACAGAAGTTGTTTTAAAATGGTCCATAGCCGAAAGGTATAATTTTGTATGACTGAGAAACCCACCGGCGAACATCACGGTCACCGCTTACCGCAGCCGAGAACTAAAGGCGCTAGCCAATGGCAGTGTATTAGCCAGGCGTGGCCAATCTGTGAAATTTCTGTCTATATTGCTCTGCAACATATAACTGCAACATTTGGACGTCATGTACAGTACTTCTTCAAACGGAGCAACCCTTCTCGTAATTTTTGGAATAATTCAAGACAGATGGCATAGTTTGCCTTTTGTCATATATGATACAATGTACGTCATTAATAAAAATCGACCAGTTAGGGGAAGTCTTTCGTTATGTCTAAATAATCAAAGATAGTTTTAGAAATCCTTCAGATGTCAAGATACGTGAATAATTTATTCGTTTTCCCAGATCGAAAACCAGTCTGCTTAAAGACTTGAACTTCATATAATTAAACGTATGGAATGAAAGAAATAGATGCGAGGAAATGTTTAGGCCAAGACTACGGCACGGCATGCCTCATGAAAAGCACATACAACAAAGCACAAACAGGAAACGAGAAATTAGCGCCTCATCTGATTGAGCATGCCGCAAATTAAATTAAGCCCTTAGAGACGTTGTACAAGCTAATAAAGAAAGAGCGCCGATTTTTTAGAGTAGCGAACATCTAAAAATATTTTGGGCATAACATAACATGGTGGGTGAATTTAAAAACTTGATTTTGTACTAATGGGTTTCTTGTATGTTTCCATTATAGCTGAAGTTCTTGAGAAATTGATTAAGTACAAATATTAAAAATGTCTTGTGCACAAGACTTAATATCCCTGTGATTAGTACAATATTGGTCACTGGTATCGAGTTACCATGATGTATGCGAAGCTTTGGATAGGACACAGTATTTTCTGTATGCAGTGACAAAGGAACGAATAGCTGTTACAGGCACTCATGTATCAGGATAAAAATTGTTAAGGTTATATTTCGTTCTACTAAAGTAATCAAAACAAAACTGAGAAACTTATTTTACATTCTGAGGAAAGTGCGAAGAGAGGCTAGGGTGATGGCGTAGTGTGTGTGTGTGTGTGTGCGTGTGTGTGTGTGTGTGTAAGAGGGGAGGGGGAGGGCTATGGATGTGGTGGGGGGGGGGGGGGGGGCGTTGAGGACTGGTTCTGGGAGGAGAGGTGTGGGAAGGAGAGACGGTAGGCATTAAAGGGCTCTTCTTTAAACATTTGCCCAATAGCTCCCTTGACAGTGGTTACGCCCTTGGCTACACCCGAGATGTTCTGTGTAGCGATTTATTATTTTCTTCTGACATGTTTCGGTATTAGGCTATTCTTAAGTGAAACTTGGATAGCAAAGAGACGAAATTAAAAACGGTTCGAACATTATAGATAATACAGCAATTAATGTGTTAGTAAAGAGAGGGCTAATCTACCTAAAGATTATGGCTAAACGCGGTCGTCTTCGGTTGACACTGACCGCCTTAAGACAGGTATCATTGTATAAGAGTCAATAATTACATGTGAAAGACAAACATGGCTCTTATATGTACATTATTACATTGCTGGTTGTGGTTGTAACAGGTACAAGTGCATATATCTGTGTTACTGACTGAGGTCGATGTACTGAGCAACATTACATCAGGATTTATGTCATTTGCAGACGAATAATTATAGGTAATACAAGTCAGATGTTTTTTAGTTTGGTAGTACCTCCACGCACGCATGGCATAAGCAAGCCATTAATGCTTATTTTCTCCTGGGCAGCGGGTCATGTGTTGAACTGTGGGCGTGTGGATGCAAAATGGTTAGTCGATACTGACAGACATAGTCCACTGAAAGGTGCATTTACGACCGTGCAGAAAACATCAGGTCGCAAAGTTTACGACTTGTTTGTGAGGAGACTGTTCGACGCAGAGAAAAAGCAACCAACACATCGATGTGTGTACGTATTAAGGTACCACATATAAAAATATCTGCACTTATACCCATTACACTCTGTATAATTATCTGGTTTTGGTTGCTTCTTACTGAAGAAAATGCAAATAATAGATAGGACGCCACGACTGTTACGATAACGTTGCGAATATATACAAAGCGTTGACAGTAACATAATGTGATGAAGAGGCTATCGTATTATAGTAAGTCAAATGATATGAAGACCTGGTTTGATAACAATACTGACTAAAAATAAAATCTAGCGAAAATAAGTATGAGAACTTAAAAAAAGGAAAAGTGCAGCACAATGTACAGCAACCTCCCGATTATCTGGCTTCCGGATAATCCGTTCATAATTCGGCGATTTTTGAAAGCTTTGAAAACGAATCCTGAAATATTCTCTTGTAATTAGAGCGAATATTTCTCTTTAGACTTCAAATCTCTGACCGTGAAGACGTGGACGATAAATACATCCACGATTGGTATAATAGCTTTGCCTGTAAACCGGGATTTGAGTAGCCAACTGACCAAAGTGTGTCCCGTAGGGAAAGAGGGTGCATACGAGCCGATCGGGGAACCAGTTATTACGGACATCGCGGGACTGAACTGTTATTAGAGCATGCAATACTAAATTATTTTCACAATACTGATGTTTCGACTCTCTGAATAATGAGAGCCTTCTTCAAGAAGTGAATGAGGAACATAAATAGAAAAAAGCTAGACGATTATTTCAGGAAAGGGAACTGAAAGCAAGTGATAAGAAATACGGTGTGCTCTAAATGTAATTTTGAAAATAAACTGTTCAAAAATGGTTCAAATGGCTCTGAGCACTATGGGCTCAACTTCTCAGGTCAATAGTCCCCTAGAACTAGTTAAACCTAACTAACCTAAGGACATCACACACATCCATGCCCGAGGCAGGATTCGAACCTGCGACCGTAGCGGTGCAGTGCCTAGAACCGCACGACCACTTCGGCCGCCAAATAAACCGTCATTTTTCGGCGAGTAACGAGTAGTTAATGCAATGGGCTTTCAAATGTGGCACGTAGCACGCTTTGTACGAGGGCGTGCTGAAGAGTGATGCCTCTGAATTTTGTATTCTCTTCTAAGTATCGGTTAGAGGTTTTACATGTCATGCATAATACTTGGTCGACTTTCTCGCTTCGCTGACGCAAATTGCAACTTTCTGGCGCTAGAGGGCTCCAAATTGTAGCGCCTAATAGGACGGGTGTAACATAACTATGTCGGTGCATCAGAGACCCTCAGAAAACTGGAAGCACGATTTATAAGCGTTCGTTCACACATGGAGCACCCTCTCCTTCAGCATGACAATGCCAGACCACACACGAGTGCTGCGACACCTGCAATAATCGGACGCCTTGGTTTCGCTGTCATGGTTCATCCTCCATACAGTCCCGACTTGGTGCCATCTGATTTTCATCTGTTACCAAAACTTCAAGAACACCTTCGAGGATTTCACTTTGATAATGATGAAGCGGTGCAAGCAGAGGAGAGGTTGTGGTTCCCTCAACAACGTCAAACATTCTACAGTGACAGTAATAGCAAACTGATCTCTTGTTGGGAGAAATGTGTGGGAATGTGTTCGTCGCCGGGGTGACTATGTTGAGAAATAAATATGTGGACCTGAGGAATAAACATTTAGAATATGAATGAAGTTTGTTTTATTTAAAAAGGTTTAAATTTTTCACATAAAAAAATTTGGAGGCTTTACTTTTCAGCATGCCCTCGTAAATACAGTAAATAGCAATTTCCGTGTTTTTCCGTTATTGGATACAGATAACCAGAAGCTTTCTGTACAGTATTACCCCACTTAAGCACTTATTACACTGTCAAGCATATCTGACAAATCTTTTACAAGAGCTACGATCACACTGGAATTTTTATAAAAGATATCATAAAAGCACCCTAGCACACGGACAAACAATTTATAAAAGGAAATTTAGAAGAGATGATGAAAAAAGTTATCTTACAGTGTAATAGGCATGATAAAGTAAAAGTGGCGAGTTTTTCTCGTGACTAAATTAAAAATTAGTTTCCGTACACCCAATCCTATAGCATTTTTCACCAAAAGCTTTGGAAGCATTTGTAGAATTAATTGCAATGAATATCATAAATATTGCATTGGCCAAACCTCCGAAATTTTATTGATTGAGAAATTTAATCGAATACTGTGCACAAATGAAAATGGCGTTCCTACTCGCGCTCCTTTTCCATGTCTTATCATTCTACATCTTTTCCAAATTTTCGGAAACACTGTGTAGCCACAACTGATTAAGTATATATTGTACATATAGGGACTAGATGTATCTTTCATCTGTAATTGTTGACTCTTATGCAATGACTGTAATCTGATGATAAATCTTCCAAATTGGCAAGGTTAACTGCCATCTTTGAATCGCTTACCTAACTCTGTGTTACAATGATGCTATGTATACGTCAGAGACAAGTGAGAAATTGCGGATTACGTACTGTCGACGATATGGGTTGCTGGGCTCCTCTGCTACTACGTAATAGCCAACTTCACGTCTTACGCTCAAAGACGGCTGCAAAGCGATAATCCTATTTACGCAGAATTTTTCTATTGCGGAAATAATGTTGCTGACATTTATGCGACAAATGCTATTTTCACATGTATGTAGGTATGTACGTACGTATGAGTGTCCATAATTACAAGTCATTAATATGTGATCCATGACATATATAGTTTCAAAAATGGTTCAAATGGCTCTAACCTCTATGGGACTTAACATCTGAGGTCATCAGTCCCCTAGAACTTAGAACTACTTAAACCTAACCAACTTAAGGACATCACACACATCCATGCCCGAGGCAGGATTCGAACCTGCAACCGTAGCGGTCGCTCGGTTCCAGACTGAAGCGCCTAGAGCCGGCCGCAGTGGCCGTGCGGTTAAAGGCGCTGCAGTCTGGAACCGCAAGACCGCTACGGTCGCAGGTTCGAATCCTGCCTCGGGCATGGATATTTGTGATGTCCTTAGGTTAGTTAGGTTTAACTAGTTCTAAGTTCTAGAGGACTAATGACCTCAGCAGTTGAGTCCCATCGTGCTCAGAGCCATTTGAACCATTTTTTTGAAGCGCCTAGAACCGCTCGGCCACACCGGCCGACGAGAAAATAATAAATTACAACACTGTGGTGCTATGATGCAACGATGACTTTGCCGTTTGGGAGATGCATTAGCCGACCACGATATTATTGCACTAGGGCTCCCGTGGCCATTGCTGGAAACACGTGGTGACGTTACAGTAAACAAGTACAGTATTGACTAAGAAAAACACAGCACACTGTGCGTGATTTAGAGACAGTTGTTCACATACTATCAAGTGGTTCATCGTGTCCTCGTGAAATATCACGATAAAAACTGATGATAAGTCGACCAAAGCGGTCTCAGTCCCAGGTGTAATAATATTGTGGTCGACTAATACATATAACCCTTAAGTGCTAATAATTACACAACTAGGCTGTTTATATTATTTTAGTGTTCGTCAGTAGTATGCATTTTGAGCTTTATTATAACATGTTATGTATCTTTATGTGCAAATTTGTTGTACAATAAGTTTTTATAGACCGTAACCAATCATAACTTACGTTAACCTATTGCAGCGGCCCATTTGTGTAGCTGTCTGTCTTGTGTTTGTAAGTAGCTTGGCATCATCTGATACTAATACTACCTGATACTAAAACAGCTCATCATAGAATGTATCAGAAATGTCCATTAAGGTCACCAGTAATGATGCCACTCACTGCACCTAACATTCAGCAAAGGCTGTTTGGTCGACTAAGTCACACAGCTGTTATTTGCGAAGGTGCGAAGTTTCACACCGTTAAAAATAAAATACTGCAGGCAATGTTTACTCCCCATCGACTCACGGAGAAGAAGAATAAACGAAGTTATAGAGCGCAGCGCTATAGAGCCAGACGCCTCAATACCCTGACCAAAACAAGTGAAAAACAAGACGGCATTGTCTGTTGGCTGTTTGTTAGCTACACGTCTCTTCGGCTTCGCTGACGACGAAACCTCTTTCAGGGGGACTCGCTTTATGTTTATAAGTACAAAGCAACTGACGCCAAGGGCTTAACCAACATACAGATATTTTCACATCAAATGAAAAACTTGCGACTGTTTTCCAGTTGTCTCTCCCGGTGATCTTGCTCTCTAGTCACTACTTTTTCGATTAAAAAAGGCGCAATTAACAAAGCTTTTGACTCGTCTGCTTTGAAAACCTATCTCACAAGGTACTAACCATACCTGTGTCTCAAGCAGATTAGATCTGCGCCGTACAACAACTGGACCAAAACTAAATTGCATAAATGGAAAATGATAAAGACTGCTAACCGGAGTCGTGGAATTCACATAAAGTGTAAGAAATTACTGCCAAACTTCGGTCATTACATCATAAAGTAACAATTCTGACAGCGTCAGCAAAGACTGTGACAATACGCTGAGTATCACCAGTCGAGCGAAGTGATTAACGCACTGGGGAATGGCAGTTCACATCCAGAGTTAGGATCTCCTTGGTTTCTGCAAATCGCTTTAGACAAATGCTGGGATGTTTCTTTTCAAAATGTTGCGCCTGATTTCTTTCGCAGTGCTTCCCGAGTTCGAGTTCGTGCTCCGTCTGTAATAACCATATCTTTGATGGGGTGTTACAGCTTTAACTTCCTTCTTCCTTCTCGATATTCCCACATGGAAAATACGATCGAATCTTTTATTTTACTTGTGGGTTCGCTGAAGTACCAAACAAGCTGTAAGCTTTCCTAGAAAACGAGGTGTCAGGATTTTTATAGGGTGCACGCAGAGCTGTTTGTGGAGTAATGAAGTCCGATTGAGAAATTCAGCTAGTCGACTAGTTGATCTGCGTTCATCATTTAGTGAAACAAATGAAGATTTTCATGTAAACCATTAAATACGAAGAACCGTTGCACTATCGACTTAAGATAACATAGCAGTATATAAACACCGATCTAAATATAAATAGTGTGTATCAGATTTTAAAAGTCTTATTACATGGTTGTCCAACAAGATATAAAATACGAGAACCAAATATATCTTTCGAAAATTCATGTGTTTTCGCAATTCTGTTTAAGCCAGTTTTCTTTGTGAAAAAAAACATAACAATAAAACATAAGTCAGAGAAATGTGTTATTTGGGTGTAAAAGAAGTGTGAAGATTGGATCCCTTCGAAACGTCTCGCTTCACATTATGCACACAGCAGGGACCATAAGCTCTGACCCGTGTGGTCTACTGCTCCGCAAGAACCAATGTCGTCAGAAGTATTTCGAGTTCGAGTTGTCTTCTGTGTAAAGAGGACGTCCTCTTCGAAGCTGAGAATGCGGCTCGTCCGTGGAGCACCATAGTCAACCAGTACCAGTTTCTCGAAGTCGTTATCATAGTTGAACCAAAATGGAATGTGATGTTGTTACATATTCGCTCTTCCGTCTCGTATTTCAAGCGGATATGTCTTGTTACCTTTACACATCGGTATGTGACGAGAAGAAATACCAACGGTAAAAACTCTAACTAGTAACGTATAACAAGTCAACTGCCCGTATCAGGACGTTGTCGTCTAACAGCGCTGCGTGATCAAGTGCTTAGCAACCCTATACTTGCGTTTCTGTTAATTTGAAGTCCAAACGCACTATCCGCACCTGTCAGATTTACCTAACTTACCAACAGGACAACTGACTGCACTTTGCATTCCAGCCTGTGAATTCTGCGTACGAAACTAGTACATTAGGAAAGTGGTTACTCCCATAAATAAACCACAGACGAAGCTGGTAAAACCTGGATATACTATCGCGGCCCAGTGGCCTCCAACTCCATATGCGTACATTACCAGTTACTTGCATCAGAAGGCACAATAATAATCTTTCATCATTCTACTCTGTCTGAAACTGTGCCTGCTACGCAGGTCTTGATACCACACACCACCAGGATAATTCTTCTCGGGTTATCAGCCGAGTGGTGGAGTCGACTTGTCGCAACGTTTCAATGAGTTTCGTACCCATCATCTTCTGGCGACGACGCCACCACTCGGCTGATAACCCGAGAAGAATTCATCAGTGGAATATGCCGAGAAAAACTGCAATCGCATATACCACCAGAGTAGCCTTGGAAATTCTGGAGAAAGAACACAAAATGACTAATATCTTCTCCTGTTCCAAAAAATGGTCATCAGCGACGTTTTTACACAACATTGTGACAGCACACATTGAAACAATAAAGACAATCAAATTATTTACTTGCATAGGAGCAATGACGACGCGACTGGCAAAAGCTTTGCGCGTTTTCTGACATCGTCTAAGCCTCAAAATAAAAAAGACACTTATAATCACTAAAAAAGTGCACTTCCTACGCGGGGTGACGGTTGACAACATAATTTATGCAAGATGTGCACTGACAAAGCTTATTTTTACGCAGTATTTTTGGTTTAGGACACAAATGGTTCAAATGGCTCTGAGCACTATGGGACTTATCATCTGTGGTCATCAGTCCCCTAGAACTTAGAACTACTTAAACGTAACTAACCTAAGAACATCACACACATCCACGCCCGAGGCAGCATTCGAACCTGTGACCGTAGCAGTCGCGTGGTTCCGGACTGAAGCGCCTAGAACCGTTCGGCCACCGCGGCCGGCCGTTTAGGACACATTTCGTATTCATCCTTCAGCCTTCGAACTTCCCAGGAGGAGTGACTGCACCCACGCCCCGATGACTTGCGTTTTTCGGCCAACACCTTTCCACGCTGCGGCACTAGCGGCACCCGCAAGCTTCGCCCACTCATGAATTACTATCGACCAGCTTAATTAAAACGTAAATATCTCGTTAGCCGCTACTCTGGTCACGTTGCGGTTTTCGCCTCTAGTCAACCAATAAAATTCTGTATACAACTAGATATGCTTTTAGTTGTTCATGATTTCTATAATTATTTTAATTTACTCAGTCGTAGACGAGGAGCAGAATGAGCATGGACAGTTGACGCCCACACCGTTGCCACGTCTCACCCCACCTCCATTGTTTTTAAAACTTCCACGAATTTTAAAAGAACTACACTTCATCCTTCTCTTTTTGTGATTATTCAGTTATACAGATATATTTCGTTTTCTTCCTTGTTTTCTTACATTAGTTATTGTTCTATACTTCACAACCACTTACTCCGGTTTCGTCATCTACTTTACTAACTGCCACAGAAAATAAGTAATGTAAACTTAAGACTAACACATGAAATTACATGTATGCCGTTTTTTCGTGGTTAATTATTCCCTTTATTCTCATTTAATTGGTCGGACCATATACCACATGAAATCAGATCTCACCACACTATTTCAACCACAAGTAATGGAAATGCCGTGTTTCTAGGGCCTCCCGCCGGGTAGACCGTTCGCCTGGTGCAAGTCTTTCGAGTTGACGCCACTTCGGCGACTTGCGTGTCGATGGGGATGAAAATGATGATGACAAGGACAACACAAAACCCAATTCCTAATCGGAGAAAATCTCCGACCCAGCTGGGAATCGAACCCGGGGCGTTAGGTATGACATCCCATCGTGCTGACCACTCAGCTACCAGGGGCGGACTCAACCACAAGTGTTATATAGCAATCGAAAGCACATGGGAGAAGCGACTCTTTATCTCGATGTTGAGGACTACCTTTACACATGAGATTAAGGAAGGAAGTGATGGATTTCACCTCTGTGGTGATTTCCCTTCCTTCCTTGTGACTTTTGACTCTCCTTATTCAACTGTTGGAGAACTTTACAAACCTCCTATTCTCGGCCGTGAAAAGATGCCTGAAGGCCACCAATTACCTTAATTTGTAACAATAAGAATTGTCGATCTAGACCCAGATGCCTCTGTTAGATTTATTGCTTTTTATACAAATAGTTCCTACACATATTCCTTAGGATAAGGAAAATATTGGAAGCTTCATGTTATTCCACATCCAGTTTCCTTCGACTCACGACAATCTTCAGGATTCCATCGAGTCTCTCTAGCGCTTACCGTACCGTCATACTTTTTGAGTAGATGGTATATCATAGATATTTTAGTATTTTTTTTTCTGTTGTCACTTAAATTACAACCTTCAATGTTCGCAACTGTTAACTGAGCTCCCCCGTCACTCATAGGTGCTCAGTATTTGTTTCACTAATATGAGCTCACAAAAGATAAAATTACAACTATTCTGGTGCTTTATGCCGCTCAGTCCATTATTTCCCTTCGACAGGCTTATAACTAATCCCCAGCAGACAATTTAACCTAATTCTGACGCTTATTGCAGCTCAGTCCATTAGTTAGCCTATTATGATACGCTAACGTCTTTTCTTTAATATTATTCTTTCGGTCTATTGAAACGTACCCTTAGAAAAATTTATGAATTACTGTGCTGGTAAACCCCTTACGTTATTTGATTTTCAAACAGGTGAGCAAACCTGAACGTACTCAGACATTTCTCGCTTTACTTATTCTGATCATCACTAAACTGACACACAATATTTTTAGCGCAACGCAATCTGACTTTCAATAATCCCTACAAAAGAATGGCCCTGACTAACAGTAACCTATATCTTTCATGAATCACTTACCTCACAAAAATCTTCATTACTAGAACTACTGCAATACAGCGAGCGCCAATACTGCCAGCTCAATAAAAGATTCTAACTACTGAAGGCACTAACTACTGATAGGCATAATTAGCAAATGAAAGATTTTGATAGAGAACAAACACTGTATTTACCTTAATAATGTTCATAAGTCATAATATACACTCCTGGAAATTGAAATAAGAACACTGTGAATTCATTGTCCCAGGAAGGGGAAACTTTATTGACACATTCCTGGGGTCAGATACATCACATGATCACACTGACAGAATCACAGGCACATAGACACAGGCAACAGAGCATGCACAATGTCGGCACTAGTACAGTGTATATCCGCCTTTCGCAGCAATGCAGGCTGCTATTCTCCCATGGAGACGATCGTAGAGATGCTGGATGTAGTCCTGTGGAACGGCTTGCCATGCCATTGCCACCTGGCGCCTCAGTTGGATCAGCGTTCGTGCTGGACGTGCAGACCGCGTGAGACGACGCTTCATCCAATCCCAAACATGCTCAATGGGGGACAGATCCGGAGATCTTGCTGGCCAGGGTAGCTGACTTACACCTTCTATAACACATTGGGTGGCACGGGATATACGCCGACGTGCATTGTCCTGTTGGAACAGCAAGTTCCCTTGCCGGTCTAGGAATGGTAGAACGATGGGTTCGATGACGGTTTGGATGTACCGTGCACTATTCAGTGTCCCCTCGACGATCACCAGTGGTGTACGGCCAGCGTAGGAGATCGCTCCCCACACAATGATGCCGGGTGTTGGCCCTGTGTGCCTCGGTCGTATGCAGTCCTCATTGTGGCGCTCACCTGCACGGCGCCAAACACGCATACGACCATCATTGGCACCAAGGCAGAAGCGACTCTCATCGCTGAAGACGACACGTCTCCATTCGTCCCTCCATTCACGCCTGTCGCGACACCACTGGAGGCGGGCTGCACGATGTTGGGGCGTGAGCGGAAGACGGCCTAACGGTGTGCGGGACCGTAGCCCAGCTTCATGGAGACGGTTGCGAATGGTCCTCGCCGATACCCCAGGAGCAACAGTGTCCCTAATTTGCTGGGAAGTGGCGGTGCGGTCCCCTACGGCACTGTGTAGGATCCTACGGTCTTGGCGTGCATCCGTGCGTCGCTGCGGTCCGGTCCCAGGTCGACGGGCACGTGCACCTTCCGCCGACCACTGGCGACAACATCGATGTACAGTGGAGACCTCACGCCCCACGTGTTGAGCAACTCGGCGGTACGTTCACCCGGCCTCCCGCATGCCCACTATACGCTCTCGCTCAAAGTCCGTCAACTGCACATACGGTTCACGTCCACGCTGTCGCGGCATGCTACCAGTGTTAAAGACTGCGATGGAGCTCCGTATGCCACGGCAAACTGGCTGACACTGACGGCGGCGGTGCACAAATGCTGCGCAGCTAGCGCCATTCGACGGCCAACACCGCGGTTCCTGGTGTGTCCGTTGTGCCGTGCGTGTGATCATTGCTTGTACAGCCCTCTCGCAGTGTCCGGAGCAAGTATGGTGGGTCTGACACACCGGTGTCAATGTGTTCTTTTTTCCATTTCCAGGAGTGTACACTCCTGGAAATTGAAATAAGAACACCGTGAATTCATTGTCCCAGGAAGGGGAAACTTTATTGACACATTCCTGGGGTCAGATACATCACATGATCACACTGACAGAACCACAGGCACATAGACACAGGCAACAGAGCATGCACAGTGTCGGCACTAGTACAGTGTATATCCACCTTCGCAGCAATGCAGGCTGCTATTCTCCCATGGAGACGATCGTAGAGATGCTGGATGTAGTCCTGTGGAACGGCTTGCCATGCCATTTCCACCTGGCGCCTCAGTTGGACCAGCGTTCGTGCTGGACGTGCAGACCGCGTGAGACGACGCTTCATCCAGTCCCAAACATGCTCAATGGGGGACAGATCCGGAGATCTTGCTGGCCAGGGTAGTTGACTTACACCTTCTAGAGCACGTTGGGTGGCACGGGATACATGCGGACGTGCATTGTCCTGTTGGAACAGCAAGTTCCCTTGCCGGTCTAGGAATGGTAGAACGATGGGTTCGATGACGGTTTGGATGTACCGTGCACTATTCAGTGTCCCCTCGACGATCACCAGTGGTGTACGGCCAGTGTAGGAGATCGCTCCCCACACCATGATGCCGGGTGTTGGCCCTGTGTGCCTCGGTCGTATGCAGTCCTGATTGTGGCGCTCACCTGCACGGCGCCAAACACGCATACGACCATCATTGGCACCAAGGCAGAAGCGACTCTCATCGCTGAAGACGACACGTCTCCATTCGTCCCTCCATTCACGCCTGTCGCGACACCACTGGAGGCGGGCTGCACGATGTTGGGGCGTGAGCGGAAGACGGCCTAACGGTGTGCGGGACCATAGCCCAGCTTCATGGAGACGGTTGCGAATGGTCCTCGCCGATACCCCGGGAGCAACAGTGTCCCTAATTTGCTGGGAAGTGGCGGTGCGGTCCCCTACGGCACTGCGTAGGATCCTACGGTCTTGGCGTGCATCAGTGCGTCACTGCGGTCCGGTCCCAGGTCGACGGGCACGTGCACCTTCCGCCGACCACTGGCGACAACATCGATGTACTGTGGAGACCTCACGCCCCACGTGTTGAGCAATTCGGCGGTACGTCCACCCGGCCTCCCGCGTGCCCACTATACGCCCTCGCTCAAAGTCCGTCAACTGCACATATGGTTCACGTCCACGCTGTCGCGGCATGCTACCAGTGTTAGAAGACTGCGATGGAGCTCCGTATGCCACGGCAAACTGGCTGACACTGACGGCGGCGGTGCACAAATGCTGCGCAGCTAGCGCCATTCGACGGCCAACACCGCGGTTCCTGGTGTGTCCGCTATGCCGTGCGTGTGATCATTGCTTGTACAGCCCTCTCGCAGTGTCCGGAGCAAGTATGGTGGGTCTGACACACCGGTGTCAATGTGTTCTTTTTTCCATTTCCAGGAGTGTATATATCAGTTCATGACATCCAGTCTTACAAATGTACTCTTTCTGATGGACACACGTCCAGATCATCCGCTCTCAAAACTCCTCCATCTCTCTCCCCACATCCACCACTGCTGGCGGCTCACCTCCAACTGCGCAACGCTACGCGCTGTTCACATCCAACTGCCCAACACTACAATAGCAAATTCCAACATTGCAAACCAGCCACAGACTGCACACAGCACAGTAAGTGATTTTCATATAGAGCGCTACATGGCCTTGCCAACATAAAACCTTAATAGCCTACTTACACTATTCTGCACAGTTTTGGTTTACTCAAGCTGAAGACAGACTATTTACAATTTAATCACTTGTCTGTGTTACCCAGAACTCGTCACTTTGACATACTATTATCACGCTTGTACATGTTCGAACGTTCTGACAGTTACTTCAGTTATAAGCTATCTGTCTTCTTAATTGTTAACCCACTGAGACTTTCTGAATTAACTACCAAGACCACTATTCATCATAAATATTTTGGAGTATTACTTCCCACATTGTGACGTCACCAGAATTACCTCTCGTCTTTACCTCATTTAAACCTCGTTCCTTTCCTTATATTTCTCTGCTTTATTTACTTGGCTTTACCTTACAACCTTTTATAACACTCTCCGCCCACTTCGATTTTTCTTCTGTCATTTATACCATTTCTCTGACCTTTACTTTCTGAAACTTCTTCGCTTTCTAAGCATTCTCTACGAAGCCAAACCACTTATAGATAAAACAAGAGAGAAAGGGAATAACACAATGAGAAAGAAAATTTTTTCTATACAGTTCAAGTGCTCACAGTTGCCCGATCTTGAAGTTTCGTAAAGCACAGGAAACCCGTTACACTTTTCCCATACAATAATCTTTTCGATTTCGGATAAGCCTGGAGATACACATTGGGATATGGCGAACTTCGCACTAAGAACGGTCCATGATACACCTATAGCAAATTCCAAATTTCTTGCGATACCTTCTTCGACCTGTCTTTTGTCTTTATCAAGACGAAGTCTACTGGCTGAAAAATGGACAGCTTGGCTCTCTCATCGTGCCTCTTCTCCCTTTCCTTGACTCTCTTTGCCCTGCGCTCCTTTACTAACTTTTCATTGTTTCAGGTTAGACTCCCACCTGCTGGAAAGGATACTTCCTCCCAGATGATGTTTGTGGGTGTCCTGCCAAACGTTAGCTCCCGCAGTAGCTTCAAGTCGTAAATTATATATTACCTCCTTAAATGCCAAAATAAAATTGGCTCATGTTATATACACCTGTGGCAAAAAGTGCGACACAATCGGTTCAACTCCCTCATCACCCTCTCACTGGAATTTCCCCGTGGGAAGTATGATTAAATCTGGTTCAACTCCAACATCTCTTTAGACATACTTGCCGTAAAATGTGGACCTTTGTCCGACAGTAACACCTTCGAATTGCCTACTCGAACAAAGTAACTCTTTCACATCCAAAATCACAAAGATAAAAGTGTAATCTCCCGTAGACAAGGGCAAAGGACATAAAAGATCCACAGCTACTAACAGCATAGGTGCTTCCACCTGAATGCTCTGCCACAGTCCTTGAATTGGTATGAAGGCTGCACATACTTTTTGACTGTGATCACAGGCAGTAATTTGCTTCTACACCAGCTTCTACATGTTCTAAAAAATTATTGTCTCTTGTAACTTGGCTATACACTTACGAACACCATAATGTCCGTAACTCTCATGAATTAAATCAGTAAGAGCTTTGACATGCTGATTCGGGAAACACAGCTTCCAGTCTTCTTGACCTTCCTTTCTTTCCTCAAAGAGTGCTTCTCGGTGGATTCTATATATACATTCACTTTCTGGTGTTTTTGAGGCCCTAAAATCTGTTTCACATATTTCAGCTGATCATCGCTATTTTGTTCTCTCCGAATTTCCTGACAAATCCTCCGAATTGTGTCGGTCTCTTTCATAAACAATATTCGCAGCCCATCTAAATTCCACACTTGCTCAGACTTTTCCCCTTCTCCAGGTAAAAAGCACAATGCAGTTGCTACGATATTATCTCGATCTTTTGTGTACCTAACCTTTATGGCAAACTGTTGCAAATACATGACCCATCTTGCTAACTGTGGATGCCGAAGTAGTAGGGTACTGGAGCAACACCCCAATTTTGATACCAATTGATATGCAAAATAATTAAACTGATCAATTAGTTACCCACCCGCCACCCCAACTACGCCCACCCTCACCCCCGGATGATGTCTGTGTTTTTCTCAGCCTGCACGTGGGTCCACGCACCCTCACCCCTCCCCCCCCCCCCCATACATCCATCCCACTCCGCCACCTACCCTATTGGCGGGAATTTCGAATTTTGGCGAGAATTTCGAATTTTTGGTAGGAATATCTTTGTCCCAGGGCTGTGCTGACGTCCACCCCCCCACCCAGTAATTGTCGGGAAATTAAAAATGGCGGTCACCCTTCCTGAACGGAAAGCCCAAGTGCACCTGCCGACACATGGAAACTGCCCAGGTGCAGGGGACGAAGGATGGGTTAGAGTACTTTATTTATTTTGGTTGGGGAAACTGAAGTAAGGATCCGTCCTAATTACATGATTAATCATAAAGATCGGTTCAAATTACATGACTACATGCACAGCCGTACACAAGAAAAGTGTAATGTCGCAATACAGCTCCAAAATTGACGATACCAAACAACTGGTCTTACCCTGCCGGGACAAGCTGGCAGGGAAAGGGCTGGGGAGTTATATATTTGATGGTAAATATATTCAACTAATGAGATGCTGGTGTTGGACAAAGAGGAGTTTAATAAGTGTATTACCTGTAAGCATATCGCTGAGAAATGTATCTATCGCTGTTTGACGTCAGAGTTCGGTAGAGACGCCTTCGCAACCATCACCATGTAACTCAGATATTAGAACCAAATACACTCTACCACAATTGATGGAAAAATGTACTTCACTGTTCTCATTACATTTCGAAATTGTCGTGAAAACTAGCACTCGTGGGGGTCATAATGCAACACATGTACTGGGGAAAATCTTCATTCCAAAAGATTGCAGAGGGGGTGGTTTTTGAACGTGCATTCTCCTCCATGTACAATTACAAACTACTGAAATTCGACGCCCGCTCACCTCCCCTCATCTCTCCCCACCCCTTCCTACCTCCCTCCATCCACCTATTGGGGAGGCAGGCTTTTTCAAAAGTCGTCTGTTTGGAAAACAGGGAAACCCTCCACCTAAAGCGACCGCAGTCCTCAGAGCAGCCTCCCACTGCAGAGTCTTCAGTACAATGCGTCCCCGACAACCATGTGGCTGGGTAGTCAGCTTTATCGACGCCGATAAAAGATATATACACAATAGAGCGCGACGCTGGCATCCCTCAGAACAAATTCGAGATAAATGAGGGTTGTTTGTCTAAAAAGACAGCCGCGACCTCCTAAAGAACTCGGCCACCCAACCAGCAAGCGCACACTGTTCTGAGCACTGCGCTCAACCACTTCTATTTAAAATCAACACTTCTGTTATAATCAATAATCTATTAAAAAGGAAAACAACCACGATGATAATGTATGTCCTTTTTCCACTAAAACAGACACAGTCCATTTTCTTTTGGTTTTATGAGCAAAACCAGTATAGCTTTTACGTTTTACTGCAGGATACAATTCGCATCTCATTGTGTCGCGATTACACTAAGACCAAAATTCGGAGGTCAGGCTATACAGCCCCTATATTAAACAATTGCTTTCGGCTAGATGGACATATTAAATGACGTGAGAGCGTCTCTCACGTACAGATCAGTGTCATGTATGTGTGCATTAAAACGTTTCAGACACTTGAAATAACATTAGAGTTTACAATCTCTTACGCCATTGGCTCACATGTTGGAAAAAAACACAATCATTTTACATTTCACATCAACAAGCTTTAATTCAAGAGTATGCTGCTGTTTTGCACATCTGGCCGAGCGGTTCTAGGTGCTGCAGTCTGGAACCGCGTGACCGCTGCGGTCGCAGGTTCTAATCCTGCCGCGGGCATGGATGTGTGTGATGTCCTTAGGTTAGTTGGGTTTAAGTAGTTCTAAGTTCTAGGGGACTGAGGACCTCAGAAGTTAAGTCCCATAGTGCTCAGAGGCATTTGTACCATTTGTTTTGCACATCATGCCAAGTCCCGTTTTACCAATGCGAAGCAGTATCATGCCTGTGTTAATGAAACAAATCGTGTGAGCCTATTTTGTAAAGGATCCTCCTACAAGATTTTACCGCATCTCTGTCTCTCCCGTTACATCGAAGCCAATTACCGTCTGCGTGCCTACATTTGACATTTTTGCTCCATAACTCCCCTCTACCGACATGTCTGTAAAGTTTCTAATCATATGGCAAATTCCTGCGTCCTTGTTTTGTAAGCAATTAGAACATCACAGCCAGTTACATGCAATCTACTCACAAGTCAGGAAAAAACACTATCATCTCTAGGTTCTGTAACGAGCTATATTTCAAGTGGTGTATGCTTTATAGTTAGAGGTTATGAAGTATGAGATAGCACAGGATTTGGTGACACCTATTTTTAAACACGCAATCGTGACGATGATAATGAAAACAGTCGTTATCCCCCGAAAATAGATACAGCCGATTTCTGTTAGCTTTACGAACAAAATCGATGTAGCTTTGAGATAACTATAAGCATCCAAACTTTAACCAGTTATACCACTCGTTGTAACAGACCCTCCTATAAGTTTTTACTGCATCTCTCTTTTCCAGTATCTCGAAAAACAAATACCGTCTTTGTGTTGACATCGAGCACATTACATATACACTATCGCTTCGCTGGAACGGGAGGCCAGTGCTCAAAGTTGCACGCACAAATCTACACAAAGTTTTGTCAGCTGTACTGGAGGAGAACCGTATCCAACAGACTATCAATCAAAGGAGAGGGCTCCTGTATTGTCCCGTCATAAGCACTTTAATATAGTGTTTCTTCAGGTGTAACACATACAAGAACTGCATGAATGCAGTTCTGTAGGCTGCCACACACTAAGCTTTTTCAACCATGACTTTGAGGTCTGTGTCAGCTGCTGCTAAAGCGACATTAACATGTTCCAATCCCTTGGCTCTCAGCTCCCACAACACACAGGTTGGTAGAAATAAATCACAGAGGCGATGTTTCTCTACCACTCCTTGTAGCAGAACCTTCTATAAGATTTTACCGCGTCTTTCTGTTCCGATATATTGATAAACCAAATACTATCTGCTTGTTGATGTCAAAAGCATATTACATAGACACGTATCGCTCCATTGGAGCACGTGGCCAGCGCTGGAAGTCGCTTGCACAGATCTGCACAACGTTTTGTGACCGTACTGGAGAACTACCATAACCAACAGACTATCAATCACACGAAAGTGCTCCTGTACTGTTTTTTCATAAGCAGTTTAATACATTGTTTTGTTTTGGCTGTAACCCAGGAAAGAATTGTTTGACTGCAGCTTTGGACACCGCCATACACTTTGTTTTTCTAGCATGACTTCGAAGTCTGTGTCAGCTGATAAGCTGACATTAACACATTTCGATCCTTTGGCTGTCACAGAAAGCTTAACATCGCATGGTGCAAACTATGCAGCACCCACAACACACAGGCTGGTAGAAATAAAACACAGAGGTGATGTTTTTCATCGGCAAAAATGCGTAAGATATCTCAACATATGGGAACTGGAAGAGTTTAAGGCATTGTAGAGCGTTTCCAACAGCTATCCGAAGGTGATGACATATACAATTATTCCCATCTTCCACAGTGACAGGATGGCGGATGTCTCGGTTTTCCGTATCAAAGAGCATTGTTTCCTCATTTCGCAGTCATATACATGATAACCGTTCTGATGTTGACCATCGCTGGAAGGTGCTGTTCACAACACGAGCGAGGTAGTACAAATAAAAAGAGGTACTGTTACCTTATTGGCGAAAAAAAAATTAAAAGAAAAAAATAAAAATAAAACATGTGGAGGGCATCACAGCATATGACAAAAGAAGAGTCTGCAGCATTGAAGAACACCTCCAAACAACTGTCTGAGGGTGATGGCCTCTACATTTAATCCCATGCCCCACAGTGACAAGTAACAGATTTCCAGTGTTCCACTAAGACTCCCTCCATCTCCACCAAGTGGTGTCTGTCAATCATTTTGTGGTAATCAGCAGCATACCAGTGGACAGATGGGATGATAAGATACCATTGGTATGCCTCTGCCAGGCACTTCATTGTGAATAGCAGAGTAATCCCGTTGATGTAGATGTATGGTAATACACACCGCAGTTGATAGCGAGATCAATTTTAGCAATTTTGCAAGATATTCCATAATCTCAATGCCAGTCAATGACATGGTTGTGTGATTCTCAATTTCTGCATCATCACTATAGTACCCATTCACAACTTCGTAAGTACCATATATTATATTGCGAATGCAGATAAACGACTGTGCAGTACGTCCATTCGACCATATACACCAAAGGATACTTGACAGCGTCCTATACCGATGCAATTATGTTATTTACATATTTCCAGTGCATCAATCATTGTGAAGAATTTACGTACAATTACTACTGGACATCTTTCCCTGTGTGGATGGGTGCCATAGAGAATTCTCGTATTCGTAGTATAAAATCGGAGATAGACAGATTTCTCCCACATTGTCCTTGACCAACCCTCCCTGCAGCACCAATCTTACCCACAGCACCCATCCAAAAGCATAAATCTCACCAGATGTGTGCATGTCGAGGAAGTAGCACCTCTTATCGCTGTGTAGTGGACATGAGAGTGTTGCGTTGATGTAACATATAGCTAAGAAGAAACGTGTGGTTTATATATAATGGTGCTCCAGATGGATGGAGTTTGAAATATTCCATGGAAATCAAACGTGCAATGAATTGTGAAGCATTATTTCACTCTCTGGAGTCAGTACTAGGAATATACTGGCACAAGAGAAATGATTGTAGGGCATAAACACACACTCCGATGATTACACGGTTCTGACATGAAACTGCTGTATTCTTAATGCCATACTGCTTCAGAAATATTAGTCGTGCAGAATGCAATGCCCTTAATGGTCTAATTCAGGATATATTTGTCCAACACAGACATACAACTACTCACGTAGTTTACAAGGGGAATGGGCGGGTTAAATCTGAATGCAGGTGGAACATAATTTTTAAGCTTTTCTCAGTCTTGAGTACCTGGGTATTCCCGAACCCTCCCCAATACCTCGCATTTCTTGGTACTTTTTTTCTAATTTTATGTATTATATATTTCGCAGTTTTACACATTTCGTCGCGTTTCCCTCAAATTTACGTATTTACCATCAATTTGTCGTAATTATACCAGGTTTTCCTCGATTTTTACTAATTTTATGTCTTTTTCCATATTTTTTCGATATTTTTCCACAGATATATGGTCATATTGACGGCATGCCCATGCGTTATTTGATTTTATACAGGTATATCTGCGTGTCCTATACACCAGACTACTAAAAAAACCCAAGAATTCTTCTCTTCTCATTGATGTACTACATGCTTGCATTTTCGCCTCATACCTAGACAAGACTATGCGAGTGGTGCAGATTGAATACCCGTAGTGTGGAAACAAACCGTGTACTGCTACGGCACTTTAGAGAGGTTGTCTGCAGACTCGTCTAACGATGCACTTGATGGAAACTCGAAGTCTAGCACAGCTCTACACATTCATCTGACTTCCACTCTACCGTGTAGGGACCTACAACAGGGAGCTGACATCTGTACAGAGTTGATTTCTGCTGCTGCTCTATTTTTTTCCCCATAAGTACATTCTCTTATTGCTTACCAGATGAGCTTCGCTACTTTTGTTTACACCGCCCAACTCCGGTACCTCCCCACAACCATATCAGGACATCTACAAACTGTAGATTTCGGTTTTTTTTGTCCTAGTAACCTGCACCCGTCAGAACCGATGCTACTACTACTAATGATATGCAAAACTGGCGTGGGAAGTGTGACTGCGAGTACGTACTTAAAAAGACGTATAAAATCCATTAATTTCCTAAGAGACTAAACAGCAACTTCCAGACTTCGTTCTAGTTTGTTTATAAGCAGCTCGAGCGGTGGATATACACCGACAATGCCTTCCTAGAACGCCAGCATAGTGTAGAAAGACATTATCAGTGTCTGCTGGACATGTGCTCCAGGTATATCTCGCGTGGATGGTGTAATAGGTCTAAGTGAACCAGCCTGTAGTTACAGAAATGCACGCTCGGGGTGATGGTGCATAGGTGTACGGTTTGCGCGCATCGTGTAATAGGGGCTTTACACGACGATCCGCCGCGAACAGTACTGGTCTAGCCGACAGCCATTAAGCGGTAGAACTGGTGAAACTACGGAAAAAAGGAGATACATTATCCGCGCGCTAGAATAGAGAGCAGTTCCAAACGGCCGTCAATTCGCACGTGCGCACTAGGCAGCGATAACTCGCGCATGCGTAAAGGGGGTACCGGAGTGCTTTCTGCTTGTATTTGGTTATTGTCAGGTGGCTAGTGGCTAATTTCAGATTTTTGTGTTGGGGATTTTCCGCATTTTTTTCAATAAGTAGGTTTTTACGTACTACACGAATATGTAATAAAAAATGGGGGTTCCTATTTTAAAAAGCGCAGTTGATATCCGTTTGACCTATGGCAGCACCATCTAGCGGTCCAACCATAGCGCCATCTGGTTTCCCCCTTCAAGTTAGACAAGTTTCGTTCTTTGTAGTTTTTTCGTTTGACGCTTATTTCGTGAGATACTTGGTCACGATCAATGGACCACACTGTATATTCCAAACACGGAAAAATAACCCAAATGCACCTTTAAGCACTGTTCTTTTAAAGTGTTGCAAATTGAGTGCGTACATCCACACCAACTTTTGAAATGGTCGGCTGTGCGATTCTCTGGATAAAAAAGATTCCCCAGTCGCCTGGGAAAGTAACGATACAACCAGCCTGCAGCGTAACAGGGCATCTACCCGTATTTTAACAGTGACCTAGGCTGGTATGATCATAAAGAGTATAAAAATGGTTCAGATGGCTCTGAGCACTATGGGACTTAACATCTGAGATCATTAGTCCCCTAGAACTTAGAACTACTTAAACCTAACTACCCTAAGGACATCACACACATCCATGCCCGATGCAGGATTCGAACCTGCGACCGTAGCGGTCTCGCGGTTCCAGACTGAAGCGCATAGAACCGCTCGGCCACACAGGCCGGCACAAAAAGTATAAACATATGATTTAATTCTTACTTTCGAGAAGGTGAGATAGCGTGCCTCATGACTGTGTCAAACTTGCTAATTCCATCTTCTACCATAGACAGCAGCTTCTCGAAACAGGCCATGTCCGTCAGTCACGAAGTTCATATGTTGTTGTTGTGGTCTTCAGTCCTGAGACTGGTTTGATGCAGCTCTCCATGCTACTCTATCCTGTGCAAGCTTCTTCATCTCCCAGTACCTACTGCAACCTACATCCTTCTGAATCTGCTTAGTGTATTCATCTCTTGGTCTCCCCCTATGATTTTTACCAAAATGGTTTGGTTCAAATGGCTCTGAGCACTATGGGACTCAACTGCTGTGGTCATTAGTCCCCTAGAACTTAGAACTAGTTAAACCTAACTAACCTAAGGACATCACAAACATCCATGCCCGAGGCAGGATTCGAACCTGCGACCGTAGCGGTCTTGCGGTTCCAGACTGCAGCGCCTTTAACCGCACGGCCACTTCGGCCGGCTATGATTTTTACCCTCCACGCTGCCCTCCAATACTAAATTGGTGATCCCTTGATGCCTCAGAACATGTCCTACCAACCGATCCCTTCTTCTGGTCAAGTTGTGCCACAAACTTCTCTTCTCCCCAATCCTATTCAATACTTCCTCATTAGTTATGTGATCTACCCATCTAATCTTCAGCATTCTTCTGTAGCACCACATTTCAAAAGCTTCTATTCTCTTCTTGTCCAAACTATTTACCGTCCATGTTTCACTTCCATACATGGCTACACTCCATACGAATACTTTCAGAAATAACTTCCTGACACTTAGATCTATACTCGATGGTAACATATTTCTCTTCTTCAGAAACGCTTTCCTTGCCATTGCCAGTGTACATTTTATATCCTCTCTACTTCGTCCATCATCAGTTATTTTGCTCCCCAAATAGCAAAACTCTTTTACTACTTTAAGTGTCTCATTTCCTAATCTAATACCCTCAGCATCACCCGACTTAACTCGACTACATTCCATTATCCTCGTTTTGCTTTTGTTGATGTTCATCTTATATCCTCCCTTCAAGACACCATCCATTCCGTTCAACTGGTCTTCCAAGTCCTTTGCTGTCTCTGACAGAATTACAATGTCATCGGCGAACCTCAAAGTTTTTATTTCTTCTCCATGGATTTTAATACCTACTCCAAATTTTTCTTTTGTTTCATTTACTGCTTGCTCAATATAGAGATTGAATAACATCGGGGAGAGGCTGCAACCCTGTCTTACTCCCTTCCCAACCACTGCTTTCCTTTCATGTCCCTCAACTCTTATAACTGCCATCTGGTTTCTGTACAAGTTGTAAATAGCCTTTCGCTCCCTGTATTTTACCCCTGCCACCTTTAGAATTTGAAAGAGAGTATTCCAGTCAACATTGTCAAAAGCTTTCTCTAAGTCTACAAATGCTATAAACGTAGGTTTGCCTTTCCTTAATCTTTCTTCTAAGATAAGTCGTAAGGTCAGTATTGCCTCCCGTGTTCCAGTATTTGTACGGAATCCAAACTGATTTTCCCCGAGGTCAGCTTCTACCAGTTTTTCCATTCGTCTGTAAAGAATTCGTGTTAGTACTTTGCAGCTGTGGCTTATTAAACTGATTGTTCGGTAATTTTCACATCTGTCAACCCTGCTTTCTTTGGGATTGGAATTATTATATTCTTCTTGAAGTCTGAGGGTATTTCGCCTGTTTCATACATCTTGCTCACCAGATGGTAGAGTTTTGTCAGGACTGGCTCTCCCAAGGCTGTCAGTAGTTCCAATGGAATGTTGTCTACTCCGGGGGCCTTGTTTCGACTCAGGTCCTTCAGTGCTCTGTCAAACTCTTCACGCAGTATCGTATCTCCCATTTCATCTTCATCTACATCCTCTTCCATTTCCATAGTATTGTCCTCAAGTGCATCGCCCTTGTATAGACCCTCTATATATTCCTTCCACCTTTCTGCTTTCCCTTCGTTGCTTAGAACTGGGTTTCCATCTGAGCTCTTGATGTTCATACATGTGGTTCTCTTATCTCCAAAGGTCTCTTTAATTTTCCTGTAGGCAGTATCTATCTTACCCCTAGTGAGACAAGCCTCTACATCCTTACATTTGTCCTCTAGCCGTCCCCGCTTAGCCATTTTGCACTTCCTGTCGATCTCATTTTTGAGACGTTTGTATTCCTTTTTGCCTGCTTCACTTACTGCATTTTTATATTTTCTCCTTTCATCAATTAAATTCAATATTTCTTCTGTTACCCAAGGATTTCTACTAACCCTCTTCTTTTTACCTACTTGATCGTCTGCTGCCTTCACTACTTCATCCCTCAGAGCTACCCATTCTTCTTCTACTGTATTTCTTTCCCCCATTCCTTTCAATTGTTCCCTTATGCTCTCCCTGAAACTCTGTACAACCTCTGGTTCTTTCAGTTTATCCAGGTCCCATCTCCTTAAATTCCCACCTTTTTGCAGTTTCTTCAGTTTTAATCTACAGGTCATAACCAATAGATTGTGGTCAGAGTCCACATCTGCCCCTGGAAATGTCTTACAATTTAAAACCTGGTTCCTAAATCTCTGTCTTACCATTATATAATCTATCTGATACCTTTTAGTATCTCCAGGGTTCTTCCATGTATACAACCTTCTATCATGATTCTTAAACCAAGTGTTAGCTATGAGTAAGTTGTGCTCTGTGCAAAATTCTATCAGGCGGCTTCCTCTTTCATTTCTTAGCCCCAATCCATATTCACCTACTACGTTTCCTTCTCTCCCTTTTCCTACACTCGAATTCCAGTCACCCATGACTATTAATTTTTCGTCTCCCTTCACTATCTGAATAATTTCTTTTATTTCATCATACATTTCTTCAATTTCTTCTTCATCTGCAGAGCTAGTTGGCATATAAACTTGTACTACTGTAGTAGGTGTGGGCTTCGTATCTATCTTGGCCACAATAATGCGTTCACTATGCTGTTTGTAGTAGCTCACCCGCATTCCTATTTTCCTATTCATTATTAAACCTACTCCTGCATTACCCATAAGCAGTGAATATATTTCCCTGCCTTCGCCTCTTCTTTTCAGCCATGGTCGAGCCCCAAAACTTCTATCTTTTCGTTTTCGTCATCATTCTTCCCGAAACCGAAGATTTACTGTCACTGCCAGGGCAGTGTGCAAAATGCTGTATAAATGTAAATTTAGATTTACATACACCTGTTCTCTGCCTCGTGATGACTGGGTGTTGTGTGATGTCCTTAGATTAGTTGGGTTTAAGTAGTTCTAAGTTCTAGGGGACTGATGACCATAGACGTAAGGCCCACAGTGCTCAGAGCCATTTGAACCGTTTTTGAACCATACACCTGTGCAATCAAGTGTCTAATATAAAACTGACTGTTGAGTCTGTTATTCAGAACAGTAGTAACCTACATATGAGAATAACAATTACTTAATAAATAATTATAAAAAACTATTTCTTATGCCCTCGTCGGAGGTTCGAGTTTTGCCTTGGGCATGGGTGTGTGTGTTGTCCTTAGCGTAAGTTAGTTTAAGTAAGATTAAGTAGTGTGTAAGCCTAGGGACCGATGACCTCAGCAGTTTGGTCCCATAGAACTTATCACAAATTTCCATTTTACAATTTCTTGTGAAATTCGAACCTTTAACTCACAGAAATAATTTGAGCGAATGACGTTCCAGTATAGCACACGTTCGCCCTTGTGTTTCGCGCGGTAGAACGAACGTCTTTTAAGAGATCAGACAGTTATGCTTGCGTTTCGCGAATTATTACCGCCTACTGCGCATGTGCGTCATGTGTATCCCGCTTGGATGGTGTAATGGGTCGACGTAGTTATAGAAGTGCACACTTGGAGTGCTGGTGCAGAAGTGTACGGTTTAGGCACATCGTCTAATAAGGGCTTAAGGGTCTGAGTATGTTACAGACCAAACAAAAAATTTATAATAACTAAATGAGTACACTTCCTATTGTAATATTTCTGGCTTTACAGTCGTCATATTCAGATACAAGAAGCTCTTCTTAGATTAGTTGAGAAGCCAGCTGTGGGAAGATGACGTCATGTGTTGTGAGGTACGGGTGAAATGGTTCAAATGGCTCTGAGCACCATGGGACTCAACTGCTGTGGTCATCAGTCCCCTAGGACTTAGAACTACTTAAACCTAACTAACCTAAGGACATCTCACACACCCATGCCCGAGGCAGGATTCGAACCTGCGACCGCAGCAGCAGCGCGGCTCCGGACTGGAGTGCCTAGAACCGCACGGCCACCGAGCGAGGTGGCGCAGTTGTTAGCCCACTGGACTCGCATTCGGGAGGACGACGGTTCAATCCCGTCTCCAGCCATCCTGATTTAGGTTTTCCGTGATTTCCCTAAATCGTTTCAGGCAAATGCCGGGATGGTTCCTTTGAAAGGGCACGGCCGATTTCCTTCCCAATCCTTCCCTAACTGAGCTTGCGCTCCGTCTCTAATGACCTCGTTGTCGACGGGACGTTAAACACTAACCACCACCACCGCACGGCCACCGCGGCCGGGAGGTACCGGTGACAGATAGTGTATTCGGTTAGTGTATCGCGAGAAAGACCACCTAAATTTTGATCCTTTTCCACGACTGGCTGTGTTCGGAAATAGCGCAGCAGAATGATAAACTTCTGTTACTAATATTAGAAAAACTAAACAGTGAATTTACTTGCATTTCATATAAAATCATCTCTCAATAGCATACTCGTATCATTCCATTATTCCAAAAGTATTAATTACCAGGAGAATAATAACAAGTACTAAAAGAAAAGGAAGTACTTCGAAGACCTTCGGATCGCCCCTAACTTGGATGGCAGGTGAAATGGTTCGTTAGTCTCGGTATCAGTTAACAACGTAATTAGAAGTCTCTGGTTATTTGGACATGTAACTGAGAACAATTTCACAGTAATTACGCATATACGCAGTTCATTGATTTGTTTATTTTGTGTGAACGTGTGACGAATGGAAATTATTTGTAATTCATAAAGTGGAATATAATTGTGCAGTTTCTCGTATTCTGCTAATAAAGAGCGAATGGCATCCCGTATAACAAAAAAAAGTTGCAGATTTAATTACTTATACAATATCAGTTCATCTCTACGTGTTTATTACAGCATCAAGATAACGGATTCACGACCTACCTGCTGTTTTCTGCACGGGGACCAATTACTATAGAAGACTGCAGGGTAGTGAACGTTAATTAGAACTTAAGCACTCCAATCAGAGTGGTGGAAACAAATAGGCACCTTGTGTGTACTGCAGTTTTAGTACACGTGAGGTCTAACACGTCATCTGTGGTAACAGAGAGGAGGAATGAAGGAAAGAAATTTTCGAGGGAAGAGGTTTATCATACGCTCGTAAATCCCTCTGTCAGTATCTCTCCCGCACCTTCACTTGCCTTGCTACACGGGCTGACTATTGACAACATTATTTATGCAAGATGCACACAGAGAAAGCTTACTTTTACTCATTATTTTTGGTTTAGGGCACATTTTTTATCCATCCGTCAGTCTTCGAACTTTCCTGAAGCGGCGGCTGCGCCTGCTCCCGCTGACTTGAATTTCTCAGCCTACATCGCCCCAAGCCTCAGCACGAGAGCAGTGCCCGTTCGCCTGGCGCACACGTGAATTAAGATCGACCAACTTAATTAAAACGTTAATATCTCGTGAGCCATTACTCGGATCACGCTGCGATTTTCACCTCCATTGATCTAATAAAACTCTATGCAACTAGATATACATTTACTTGCTTGTGATTTCCTTAATAATTTTAATTTACCCAATTGCGGACGAATCATGGAGAGTAGCGCCAATACAACTGCCACGTCTTAGTGTCATAATTATATCAGGGATTGACGATGAAGAGGGTCCTTCTCAGTTTATGGGTGTACCATTGTAAAGAATATTAGGGTCAATGGTAAAAAGCGGTCTCGCAGTAAATGCGGATTTTACTCCTATAAGCTACGCAGTGGATTACAGTAAATGAGACTTTCCACCTTAAAGATGGGCCACGATTAACAAACACGGTCAATTTTAGTAAGAAATATCTGCGATCACTTTCCCTAGCACAGCTGGAGGCAACTTGCTTACCTCACATCTTCTAAAGATGTCCCACATCCATTGTCCCACTTGTTTTTTTCTCCGTCAGTCGCTAGCTCTAAAGGTGGTGCCATGAACAGTGAATATTAATGTGACAAGTGGGTAAGTTTAGATGCTAAGCATAATAAGAATCATAAAATGGTAGGATGCCAACTAATTTTATTTCATCAATCAAAAAATTAGTAAAACGATTTCTAGAACTAGTCTATCGTTAATACTCATAACAATATTTCTGGTCATTAATCATTAGTTCCCAAGCACGCAAAGGTCACAAAAATGCCTCACACGATCTTAGAATCAACATGAAATCGCGTAAATATGTTTTCCGAGGCAACTATAACAGTTACTTGCGTCGTTATGTGGAGTTGCACGTCACACACTAGTTCGCATGTTACCACCTTGTAAACCGATCGCAGATTGCCTTGAATTAACAAAATATCGCACAAGTACAACATCCTAGACAATTTCTCAACAAACTGTACTTTCTTGATATGAAATCAGATTTCATATACGGATTCATGCATTACCTCGTCGGGAACCAGTCATAGAATAGTAGTGACCCATCGTAGTGGTTTGGCGCCTGCTCTCTCTTGGCGCGCTTGTGATTAGTCCTTTCTTCCATCAATAAGCACTGACGCCGCGCCGGATTAGCCGAGCGGTGTAAGGGGCTGCAGTCATTGACTGTGAGGCTGGTTCCGGCGGAGGTTCGAGTCCTCCCTCGGGCTGATGACCTTAGCAGTTAAGTCCCATAAGATTTCACACACATTAGTATTTCGTGATGAACTGAATGATAACTGAAATTATTGTTTACAAGTTTTCAGTGCAAGTAACGTCATCAGCAGGGTTGGAGCTGTATACCAGTATTCAGACAGGGAATGTAAATAATAAAAGGTTTGATTCTTAGCGACCAACATGGTAGGCGGTGAATCCTCATTGTGGCGCTCTCTCTCTCTGCTCCAGTACGATAAGGCTCTTGCTCGCCCTGCCGTTCTTACGCTTGTGACCATCTGTCGCGTTGTTCGATGTGTCTGCCTACTCGCTAGCCTCCCGTGACAAAATCTTCCAATACCGTGAATTAAAACAGAACAACAAAAATATAATAAACATTGGCAGTGATGTGCCATAAACCCGACATGTCCCACAACATGAATTTTTTAATGTTATCTGGTTTTAACTGGTTCAACTGGCTCTGAGCACTATGGGACTTAACATCTATCGTCATCAGTCCCCTAGAACTTAGAACTACTTAAACCTAACTAACCTAAGGACAGCACACAACACCCAGCCATCACGAGGCAGAGAAAATCCCTGACCCCGCCGGGAATCGAACCCGGGAACCCGGGCGTGGGAAGCGAGAACGCTACCGCACGACCACGAGATGCGGGCTATCTGGTTTTAAAAAAATTAGAAAATTCAAAAGAATAAGAAAGAACTCCAGCCCTACCGGCACCCTAACTGCATTGTTACATCAAATTTAGGTACTGTTTCAACATCTGAAAGCCCATTTAATTCTTATAGTACTCGTCCATACACTTGGAATAAAATAACGTCTGCGTAATTATTCATACAAAAAATAATGTGGAACCTACAAATTTCTAAGAGTTACAATATTGTTTCAATATATACATTCTTTTGATAATACATGTCAGTAATAAATTTATTGATCTTGTTAACACTTAAAAACGCCATTCTGCCAATTTACTTGCTTTCTGTGGACAGTTGCAGAATCTCTTTATTCCCCCCGGACATTTTGATACTTGCAACGTACATTAAATAACACACACATAAGGCACATGGAATATTACAATTTTCCTGAAAAAAAAAGAAAAAAGAAAAAAAACGCAATTACAGAAGTATGAATTACATGAATGGATAGTAGTCTACACACAATAACTTAAGTAATAATTGTAAAATATTCATCTTCATCTAGTTAGCAACTAGATAGAGTTTTGTTTGTAAACATTAAGTGACCTATTACGACCCGCTGCGCACCCAGCAGCGATGCATCATTCACTTGCTGATCTGTCAAGCCGCTGCGCTAGCGACCGTTCCGCAACAGCTGGTGGTTGCTAATACGTCGTCCTGGACACATTAGCCACGTCTCCAGTAACGCTACTACGTGATCAGCTGATTTAATAGTCCATACGCTGTGACGCACCAGACAACGATGTGCCATTCACCTGCTGCTCAGTCAGTAGCTGAAAGTGAAGAAGAATTAAATGATCTGCTGAACGGAATGAACAGTCTAATGAGTACACAGTATGGTTTGAGAGTAAATCGGAGAAAGACGAAGGTAATGAGAAGTAGTAGAAATGAGAACAGCGAGAAACTTAACATCAGGATTGATGGTCACGAAGTCAATGAAGTTAAGGAATTCTGCTACCTAGGCAGTAAAATAACCAATGACGGACGGAGCAAGGAGGACATCAAAAGCAGACTCGCTAAGGCAAAAAAGGCATTTCTGGCCAAGAGAAGTCTACTAATATCAAATACCGGCCTTAACTTGAGGAAGAAATTTCTGAGGATGTACGTCTGGGGTACAGCATTGTATGGTAGTGAAACATGGACTGTGGGAAAACCGGAACAGAAGAGAATCGAAGCATTTGAGATGTGGTGCTATAGACGAATGTTGAAAATTAGGTGGACTGATAAGGTAAGGAATGAGGAGGTTCTACGCAGAATCGGAGAGGAAAGGAATATGTGGGAAACACTGATAAGGAGAAGGGACAGGATGATAGGACATCTGGTAAGACATGAGGGAATGACTTCCATGGTACTAGAGGGAGCTGTAGAGGGCAAAAACTGTAGAGGAAGACAGAGATTGGAATACGTCAAGCAAATAATTGAGGATGTAGGTTGCAAGTGCTTCTCTGAGATGAAGAGGTTAGCACAGGAAAGGAATTCGTGGCGGGCCGCATCAAACCAGTCAGTAGACTGATGAAAAAAAAAAAGTCATTATCAGTAAACTCTTCCGGGCTAAGTTGCCGTGGTCGATCTGTAGAACTTCTTCTCCCTGACGTTTCGTTCTCAACTGCGGAGAACATCTTCCGAGGTGAGTCGTCGTCGTCGACTCACCTCGGAAGATGTTCTCCGCAGTTGAGAACGAAACGTCAGGGAGAAGAAGTTCTACAGATCGACCACGGCAACTTAGCCCGGAAGAGTTTACTGATAAAGACGCCGGCCGTGAAAGCCTACATGGAATGAAAAAAAAGTCAATTTATTCTTATTCACATTGACAACTTGTTTGAAGTCATACGTTTCGGAATATGAGTTAGGAATGGTATGTGGTATCACACTGTACAAATACATCTACAGAACATCCAAAAATTGTTTAAGAGAGTGTCAAAGAATAACAAGATGCATCGAATGTGGTTGTAGCTCGCTCCTAGGAATCCAAATGATGAAGTAGCCTGCTTCCCTATACGATACATGAACGATTTGGGTCTTCTAAACAAAATTTTTAAAATTACCTTTCGTGACCGTTTGGTGAGTGCAACTACTGAAGTTTCTCATAGTTTATAATATGAATCTGACGAATGAAAATATTACGGCAGAGGTCTTTCATCTCTGTCTACTGCTGTTAAGGATTTTATTGCAGACAAGCAAGAGTCAAAAGATGATTATTGCTAGTTCCATTCACAGTAATTTAAGTTGTGCTCTAAGATTGCTGTCTAACCACGCACACGGAAATCGTTGCGTATTCAGAAAAAAATTGTGAATTATTTGTCACAAGAAAAATATAAATGTTGTTTCACGCACAGGAATTTCATCTGTGGTAATGTTATCTTTCATTTTTTAAACATACGGAAGTCACGAAATCGAAGATACTCATTACTTAGAAATCGCGCTCTAACACGTAAATAACAACGAATATTGTAGAAAAATACTTAAGATTCACGAATAACGAAGTCTCAGAATGTGTTACAAACACAGAGATGAGAAACAAAATGGCAGTCAGAGTAATGTGAACATATGAGCTTTATCATTACAGTTTGTTGTCTTAACCGCTTCGCCAGGAGAAATACCACGCAGCGAATGCTATACCCGTACCGATTTAAATGAAGATGGACGCAGACTGACTTCATAGCCGAACGATGTGGGCGTAAGCCGTAAATGCACGAAATTTTGACAGGTTTCCACTATCAGAGTTCATAAAATAACTTTCCATTGTTACTCAGAAGTTGTAAACGCGTTTCGATAATTAACCAAGCCATTTGTGGGAAAAGTACGGAAAGTCACGAGTAATTTCAGATAACATTCATATAATAGATGTAAGCAGAACCGACGTCCTGAAATTTAATGATTTTTAAACTATTAATTACATAAATATAACAGGTATTTTGTGAGAATATTGACCGAAAATGTTTTTGATGTTATAATCATTTACAGTAACAACAATACAAACCATATTTCTAACAAACGTAAACAGTCTATTGTGAACTCAGTTTCCCCTCGACTGCGTCCTGATGTCTCTTCTGTAAAACATATTCACTAAACTCGAAACTAAAACCACTCACTATTTCTAAAAAAACAAATTCTAACTATAAAAAAATCGCACCGAACCGAACAAGTGGCCATACCTAAAACAAACCACCTCTCAGTACAGTTGTCGGAAAATCGGCGGGTGGACCGATCGATAACAGGTCTCAGAAATTTACAGAATAGCATCTTAGGCTAACGAACGTAAAATGACGTCACTACCGAGGCTAACCAACTGCACCGATCGGTATGAACGATACAGAAAAGGGCCCCAGCCGCCGGTACCGCGCTGACCTCCGCATGTGAAGTACCGTTCAAGGCACTCCACGTGCCGTCGTAGCCGTCAACCAGTAAACGCTTCCGACGATTAGCTTTTGCCGGCCATACCGCGTCCGGTCGCCGGTACTTGGTCTGTGTCGGCGCCGCACTTGAAGTCACGCACGCCGTCCGATGATGACGTTGTCTTCGTATTCCCAGCTCTACTCGTACTATACACGCCACCAGATTAGGATCGTGGTAATAACTATCCATTCATAGTAGATAAAATCCGTTTTTAATCCATAACACGAAACCAATGCTCTCCGCTAACATCCGTCGTCCGTGATAAATATCACGCCTTTTCAATTGTCACACACGAACCTATACACTCACTGTTCACAATGTCATAATCCACAACAAAATTAAAATTCATCGTTCTCTTCAAATATGCACAGTTCGTTAACCACTGTCATCAAAAGTTCACGCATGATTTCCACTCCGCAAGTTTATTGTCGCAGAACCTTTCTTGCCCCATCCATTACACACTGCCTCTTGGCTGTTTTCCCTAGTTAGGGAAGACAAGTATAACGCTATCACATGAGGGCTTCAAAAGCACTTTTCAAAACGTAGTTAGCCGCTTTAGTCACACATTCCCCCCAGGGATGCCAAATTTAACGAATATTATAAGGGATCAATGCTACCTAATAAAATGGACCACTGTTTAAAGATTTTTTTCCCTACACAAGGGCCGGCCGGTGTGGCCGAGCGGTTCTAGGCGCTTCAGTCTGGACTCGCGCGACTGCTACGGTCGCAGGTTCGAATCCTGCCTCGGGCATGGATGTGTGTGATGTCCTTAGGTTAGTTAGGTTTAAGTAGTTCTACGTTCTAGGGAACTGATGACCTCAGATGTTAAGTCCCATAGCGCTTAGAGTCATTTGAACCCTACACAAGGGTAGCCAAATTAACGAATATTGGGGTCAGTTGCAAAATGTAGTCTCACAGTAAACGCAGATTTGACCCGCATAAGCTACACAGTGTGTTACAGCAAATGAGACTCCCCGCATTAAAGATGGGCCGCGATCGATTTGATGATCCGATTTGTTTTTGACAGGGAAGCTAAAACAGCTTAGGTCTAATCCGCCACTGCCCGCACCGAAACCGAGTTTATTGTGCTATATAGCTCCCTGTCTATCTAGTAAAGCCAACTAATGACCCTAAATAGTGCAAGAAGTCCCTTTACCAGTTTGTTGTTACACACAATTTCTTCGGATCTAGTCGTCCCGAAGATTCTGTATCTTTTGCTCTCCAATGCCTTGCATTCGAAGATTAGGTGTGATGCAGTTTCTTCACTCTCATCACAGATCCTGCATTTAGGCTCTTCTTACGTTATACTCATTGTGTGTAGGGGTGAAATTCCCATGGCCGGTCATCAATCCAGTCATGAGTTTGATCTCTTTCCTGTTCAATCCCAGGATTACAGAGCTTCTTTTAAAACATGGCTTGGATATCATTACCTTACCATGTTTTTGTTTATGGACCTTGGTCCAATATTTTACGTGCTGTTTACTGAGCCAGTTCCGTAGTTCTAGTTTGATCATAGCCTTGGTGATTGTCAGGACAGGTTCCGGTACAATAAATGGAGTCATTGCCCCCAACCTGGCCAATCTGTCGGCTTGTTCATTGCCACAGATCCATGAGTGGCCAGGGACCCACACTAGGTTTACCCTATTGCTTCCCCCTAGCTCCACCAGAGTCCTGTGGCATTCTGCAACAATCTTAGATCTTGTTGTAGGAGCTGCCAGTGATTTCAGAGCTGTCTGGCTGTCTGAATAGATGTAGATGCTACGGTCATTGTAGCACCTACGCATATTCCTCTCCACACATCCCCCGATTGCAGTAATTTCAGCTTGGAATGCAGAGGCCAGTTTTCCTATAGAGATGATGCCCTCCAGTCTGAGCTGAACCCTGTACTCCCTTGCACCAACGCTTTGGTCTGATTTCGACCCGTCGGTGAACCAAATAATGTCCCCCACACGGTGGCGAAATGTTTTTCCCACTGTTCCCTGCTTCCAATTCTTATATTCTAAGGCTTGTTGAAGCAGTTGGGAGTTATCATATAGTCGGCAGGCGTTTCCCCAGCCATTCCTATGTCTACCACACTCACTGCGTTAGTGTGTGATTCTGGATATCCCGATGAGATCCTGTTTTCCCCAGTTTTCATTCTGTATGTCCCAGCTACTGCCTCCATCTTGAACCAAAGGTGTAGTGGAGGCATGCCCAGTATGGCTTCCATCCCATCAGTTGGTGTGCCGCTAATTCCGACAGGCCAGTCTCTGCACCTTAGCAAGCTCCTTAGCTGCAACCCGCTGTTCTACCCTCTTTCACCACACTACGACCCCGTAGTAAATCCTAGGTCTAGCCACTGTGGTGTATATCCAGTGCATACCCCTGGGGCTTAGGCCCCAGTTTTTGCCACAAGCCCTCCTAGTACTCACTAGAGTACTTTTTGCCTTGGAGCAGATGCTCTTAATGTGAGGGCTCCAAGTTAGCTTCTCATCCAAGGTTACCCATAGATATTTCACTATCCCCTTCACAGGTAGAGTTTCATCGAAGAGCTTTAGATTCCAACTTGCGTGTTGAATATGTCTCTTGGTAAATGGCACCACAACAGTCTGCTTAGGATTAACTCTCAGATCCTGTTTAAAGCACCATTTTTGCACAATATCCAATCCTCCTTGTGCCATGTTCCTGACTTTGTCAGTGAATTTGCCAAGTATTACTATGACAGGGTCATCTGCATGTCATTAGCAGAAGCATTGTCTAGAACTTAGTTCCTCAATGAGTTCGTTCACCACTAGATTCCACAATAGAGGAGACAAAACTCCTTCTTGTGGGCAGCCTCTAGCGGGCTTAATTACCATCTTTTCATTCATCATGGTAGCCTCTACCTTCCTTCCACTAAGCATGGCCCTGGTCCACCTACATATACCTGGTCGTGGTCCCCAGGCAATGCACTTCTGCTGCCCTTACCATGGAATCGAAGGTCGTGTTATTGAAGGTCCCCTCGATATCCAGGAAGATGCAGAGGGCTATTTCTTGGAAGTGATTTGCTTTCTCCACCCTCCCAACGAGTTGGTGGAGAGCTGTCTCACATGATTTACCTGGTTGATATGCGTGTTGGTTTGAATGTAGAGGGGTCCTAATTAGCCTCCTCTCCCCAACGTATACATTAGCCAGTTTTTCCAATGTTTTGAGAATGAAGGAGGACAGACTGATTGGTCTCATATGCGTGGCCTTGGAATGATCAGGTCTCCATGGCTTTGGAATGAAGACAACCTTCACTGCCCTCCAAACATTGTGAATGATTCCTACTGCTAGGCTAACCCTTAATAACCTGCATAGGACTCTTATGAGATTCTCTCCTGCCTGTTACAAGAGAGCTGGGAAAATTCCATCTGGGCCAGGTGACTTGAACTGTTGGAATGTTCTCACCGCCCACTGGATTTTATGAAAGTCCACACACTCCTTGGCCGATTCCCAGTCCTCTCCTCGAGTGCCTGGGAACCATTGCCTCTCCGGGATCACATTCTGGTCTGTTGTCCGGCAGAACATATTGGGGAAGATGAGTTTTCAGGAGCAGTTCCAGCGTCTCATGTGCTGTCTTTGTATATTCCCCATCCTCCTTCCTCAGCGTATCTCCTGGAGTGATTGGTACTCTAGTGAGAATTCTGTGAAGCCCGGCTTGAGCAGCTCTGCTCTCCACTTCCTCACAGAATACCTTCCAGGATGTCTTATTTGCTTATCTGATTGCAAGGCTGTAGTTGACAAGGGCCTCACGATATTTAGCCTATTGTCCTTTACGTCTCGTAATGTTAAACAGTCTTCGTACCTGTTTTCTTTGAATTTCCAAGTTATTATTCCACCAAGGCACACTCCTATTTGTCCACTTCTTGGTGTTTGTGCAGTTATCCTGATATGAGGTCAGTATGGCAGAGGTAACAGCATCTGCTACTTCCTCAAACTGTACTGGATTCATTATCGAGGTTTTAATTTCCGATAAGACTAAGTCAAGGTCCCTCCTATATGTCTCCCAGTCTGTTTTCCTGGGATTCCTATAGGTCATGGTCTGTCTGATTCCCATTTCAGCCTTGAATTTAATGTACATGTGGTCCGATGAGGATGGATCTAACACCACATGCCACTGTTTGACGTAGCTGCCCATCATCATGGAACCAAAAGTTATATCAGTTACTTCTTCCCTTCTGCTATTCCTGAATGTAGGTTCATTGCGCTATTCAGGACCTCCAGGTTGTTATCTAAAAGAAATTCAAGAACGTACTCACCTCTACTGTTGGTGTCCTTGCTTCCCCACACTGGGTTGTGGGCATTGGTGTCGCATCCCACCACCAGCTGGTCACCTTGCCGATGGCAAGCCTCTACCAGTCTCCTCACCTCCAAAGGAGGAGGAGAGCTCTCTTCGTAAGGAAGTATGCTGAGGCCAAAATAATTTCCCTCATGATATCTTCCTCACATTGCTGCATTCTAATGGTCACTAGGTCCCTGGAGCAGAAATCCATCACTGGTATGAAAGAAATTCCATTTCTTACATAGATGCATGTTCTGGAGTTTCTTAGATTTCTAGCATAAATCAGCTTACCTCCAGTGCCACTGAGGCCGCGATTAACGAACATTGTGGATTTTAGTAAGAAATGTCTGCAAACATTTTCCCTGACACAGCTGGAGGTAACTTGCTTACCTCACGTCTTATAAAGATGTTCCACATCCGTTGCCCCGTTGGTAAATAATTACTGTTTTCTGTGATCTGCGTTTCCTCTCGTCTCGTATGGAGGTCGCCCTACCATTTTAATTCCGACACTTAAGCACAGTTTTGTATTCCGAACTTTTTCACACTGTTCCCAATGTTTCTCCTTCCTTTTTGTGGTGTTTTTTGCCACTCAATATAGCTATTTCTTCGAACACTGTGCTTTTAACTACTGTAAATATTGTAACTTTATTAAGTGTTTTCTCCTCTTTGGTTTGTTTACCTATATGTTGCCAACCCAAAGAAGTATATGTTCAAAACCATCTTCCAATCATGATGTTTATATCGTGTGTGTGTGTGTGTGTGTGTGTGTGTGTGTGTGTGTGTGTGTGAGGGAGAGAGAGAGAGAGAGAGAGAGAGAGAGAGAGTGTGTATACGGTTTCTTTTTTTTTACTGTGTGTGTGGGGGGGGGGGGGGGTTTGAGTTGTAGAGTGTTGAATATGAACGTAATAGCCGTTAGCGAGAGGTTGAAAGCTTTGGTGACAGCTGATTTGACTTTTAGTTTTAATGTTCTGTGGGGAGGTTTGTTGCGGAACACCTAAGAGACCATAACTAAAAACCAACCACTTCAGAAGAAGTCATGAAAATAATTAGAATCAACAATAAAAAACACCTCCTAGCCCTGAAAGAAAATTACCACATGCAAAATACCAAAGCAGAAAAGAAAACCCTGTTGAATGATCAAGTACACATGCCAAACAATTCATTGTTTACAGTAATAGCTAAAATAATAGAATAACGCTCCCAAAGAGGATTAATAGACTACTGGCCATTAAAATTGCTACACCACGAAGATGACGTGCTACAGACGCGAAATTTAACCGACAGGAAGAAGATGCTGTGATATGCAAATCATTAGCTTTTCAGAGCATTCACGCAAGGTTGGCACCGGTGGCGACAACTACAACGTGCTGACATGAGGAAAGTTTTCAACCGATTTCTCATACAAAAACAGCAGTTGACCGGCGTTGCCTGGTTCAAAAAATGGTTCAAATGGCTCTGAGCAGTATGGGACTTAACATCTGTGGTCATCAGTCCCCTAGAACTTAGAACTACTTAAACCTAACTAACCTAAGGACATCACACACATCCATGCCCAAGGCAGGATTCGAACCTGCGACTGTAGCAGTCGCGCGGTTCCGGCCTGAGCGCCTAGAACTGCTTGGCCACCGCGGTCGGCCGCTGCCTGGTGAAACGTTCTTGTGATGGCCCGTGTAAGGAGGAGAAATGCGTACCATCAGGTTTCCGACTTTGATAAAGGTCGGATTGTAGCCTATCGCGATTGTGGTTTATCGTATCGCGACATTGCTGCTTGCGTTGGTAGAGATCCAATGACTGTTAGCATAATATGGAATCGGTGGGCTCAGGAGGGTAATACGAAACGCCGTGCTGGATCCCAATGGCCTCGTATCACTAGCAGTCGAGATGACAGGCATCTTATCCGCATGGCTGTAACGGATCGTTCAGCCACGTCTCGATCCCTGAGTCAACAGATGGGGACGTTTGCAAGACAACAACCATCTGCACGAACAGTTCGACAACGTTTGCAGCAGCATGGACTATCAGCTCGAAGACCATGGCTGCGGTTACCCTTGACGCTGCATCACAGACAGGAGCGCCTGCGATGGTGTACTCAACGACAAACCTGGGTGCACGAATGGCAAAACGTCACTTTTTCGGATGAATCCATGTTCTGTTTACAGCATCATGATGGTCGCATCCGTGTTTGGCGACATCGCGGTGAACGCTCATTGGAAGCGTGAATGCACGACCGCATGTTGCAGGTCCTGTACGGGCCTTTCAGGATACAGAAAATGTTCGACTGCTGCCATGGCCAGCACATTTTCCAGATCTCTCACCAATTGAAAACATCTGTTTAATGGTGCCCGAGCAACTGGCTCGTCACAATAGGCCAGTCACTGCCCAGGCGTATCAAGGCCGTTATTACGGCCAGAGGTTGTTGTTCTGGGTACTGATTTCTCAGGATCTATGCACCGAAATTTCGTGAAAATGTAATCACATGTCAGTTCTAGTATAGTATAACTGTCCAATGAATACTCGTTTATCATCTGCATTTCTTCTTGGTGTAGCAATTTTAATGGCCAGTAGTGTATAATAATACCACCCAATATAATAATGAGAATAATACCACCCAACATCTTTACATTCACTCATCCATGGATTTCGGAGTTCGGTTAATATACTGTATGGATGGAAAACCAAGTTTCATGCAGGTGTTAAAACTGACAAAGAGACTACGCTGAATTGTGTTTCACATACAGACGATGTCACAGTTTTAACAGACAAAGAGGCCTGCAAAGTAGGAATTCACCTTCTAATCCAAATAACCGAATAATACAACATGACCACATCCACATATAAAATTTAAAAAATTACTTTTATCGGACAAGACCCTATGAGAATTGGAAGATTACTAAATGATACAGTAGTAGAATTAATTAGCAATTTTAATTACCTGGGATGTGGTTTCAAGAGTATGACAAAGATATAAACAAAGAAAGTAGGACTCAGCGGGGTGGCGCAGTGGTTAGCACACTGGACACGCATTCGGGAGGACGACGGTTCAAACCTGCGTCCGACCATCTTGATTTAGGTTTTCCGTGATTTCCCTAAATCACTTCAGGAAAATGCCGGGATGGTTCCTTTGAAGGGGCACGGCCGACTTCCTTCACCATCCTTCCCTAACCTGATGAGACCAATGACCTCGCTGTTTGGTCCCCTCCCCCCCCCCCCAAATCAACTAACCAACCAAGAAAGGAGCAGACTTTTGAAACATGCTTGGAACAATAAATATGTACTTAAGAGACAAGACACATAAAAATAACATGAATGAAATCTTATAAAGCATCAAATTTCCCATCCCTACACTACTCGAAGGAGCTGATGCGTGGGTCATTTGCAAACCACAGAAAAGTAAGACCAAGCCACTTGAAGTGAGATTTCTTAGTGCTGTGAAAGGCTGTACCAGAGTAGACAGATTTCGAAACAGCGACTTTAGGAAAGAACTAAACATACACTGAGGTGACAAAAGTCGTGGACTATCTCATAATATCGTGTCGGACCTCTTTTTTCCCGGCGTAGTGCAGTAACTCGACGCGGCATGGACTAAACAAGTCGTTGGAAGTTCCCTGCAGAAATATTGAGCCATGCTGTCTCTATAGCCGCCCATAATTGCGAAAGTGTTGCCAGTGCAAGATTTTGTGCACGAACAGACCTCTCGATTATGTCACATAAAGGTTAAATGGGATTCATGTCGGGCGGTCTGGATGGCCAAATCATTCGCTCGAATTGTCCAGAATATTCTCCAAATCGATCGCGAACAGTTGTGGGCCGGTGGCTTGGTGCATTGTCATCCATAAAAATCTGATGGTTGTTTGGGAACATGAAATCCATGAAAAGCTGCAGATGGTCTCCAAATAACCGAACATAACCAGTGGGCCCAGTCCACTCCATGTAAACCCAGCCCACACCGTTAAGGAGCCACCACCAGCTTGCACAGTGCATTGTTGACAGCTTGGGTCCAAGGCTTTGTGACGTCTGGGCTACACTCGAATCCTACCATCAGCTCTTACCAACTAAAATTGACACTCATCGGACCAGGTCACGATTTTCCAGTCGCCTAGGGTCCAACCAAGATGGTCACGAGCCCAGGAGAGGCGCTGCAAGCGACGTCGTGCTGTCAGGAAAGGCATTCGCGTCAGTCGCCTGCTGCCATAGCTCATGAACATCAAATTCCGCCACACTGTCCCAATGGACATCGAGAATTCAGGACCAAGTTAACGAAGCTGAATGCTCTTTACATGAACGGCTTTTCTTACTATTCAACTGATTTTACTGAATTACAACTACCGTAGCGCAACAAATCGAACGTAAGGTGATCACATAAGGACATTCTCGCTTACGCTCCAATGGATAAGATTTATGTAGTAAATTAAGTGGACCTAGCGCATTTCTACAGGGAGGAGAGTACGTTTGTCACAATTACCATTGGTTTCAAGACATGTAAGTTAGCAGGGCCCTAAGGAAGTCAGAAGCAGTTTTGTTGAATTGTATTCAGAGGAGCGTACCACTTCAGGTTGTACAGCTATATCGATACAGTGGTCACTGGTAGACGATCCACAATCAGGTCTCTGCAACTGATAATAATCAAGTCTCTACAAGATTACTACGCTGAATATTGCACTCTGGACGAAAGCATTTACTTACGTAGCATTTTACACCCACTAGCATGCCACTTTAGCGCAAAGATGGTCATAAAAGGCAATTTGTTGTCAATTAGTACATCTCTGTCTGTGCTGAGCCACAGTCAGGGACGTGTTGCTATTGCGCCAGGCTTACCTTGCATGAAGGAATACGCGCACACAGTTCACAGTATAGAAACGCTGGCAGGCTGTTGGAGCAGACAGCAGCACCCTGCAGAAATGGTGTTAACACTGTACCAGCACTCTAAATGGAGCTCTGGGAGTCTGTCAGTGCAGGTAAACTGTCGGTCATCTTGAAGTGACATTACATTTCGTGGTTTACTGCCAAGCTTACGACTTCTCATAAGCGCCAGTTTCACGTTTACTACACAATAATCGGCGATGAATTATTACACCCTATGCAGGCTGAAGTTCCGCGATGTAATAAACCAAAGTCATGAAGACCAACTCCTTGTCCCCGTTTACACTCTGTATCTTTGTTATATGGTGTCTTTTGTCATGAACGGAACATAAGCATTTCTGACACAACTTGTATTACTGCCAGAGAATAGAATACACAAAGTGTCCAGTTTATTTTGCTCTGTTGCATGTTTCACAGTATTCGGCGGTCATGTTCCGTCAGCAGTAAAACTAATTTATTTGTGTGCATTTATTCAAAATTGAACATATAAAGATAATATTTTTGAAATTAAAAGTAGTTTTGACAGTGATTTTAATGTTTGCTCTTCCTGTTGCTGTAGATGCTGATACTGCCCGTGGCAATTAGGTGCTGCTGGTTCATATTGCCGATGTTCATACAGAGGGCGTTTCAGATAAATTGCTTTTTCTGTAACTTACGGAATAATAAGTGAAAAGAATATTTGTTGAAATAGGTAAACTTAATATATGCTACTCTTTTTGCTAAATTACGTGCTCAGCTTTTTAGTTTTTTCCAGAGTTACAGCAACGACTTATAATTTCGTAAACAGAACATTACTTTTTCTATCGTGTAGCTGATATACGTAAATGAAAAATTTACTTAAATATACTTACTTTACTTAAATATACTTTACTTAAATATACTTAATTTACTTAAATATACTTAAATGAAAAATTTCTATCAATTTTAATTAGAGAGCTAGAAATGTCCGAAGTTTTAGGGGTGGATTTGACCTGCTGTTCATAACTGGCGGTGGTAAAATGGATTTCTGGTGGGGATATGGTCATTTATATGAGGTGTTTACACGCGTTCCCTAATTCCTGAATGCTCAACTCACTGCGACTTTTGAACAACCTGCGGACGAGATGTAAAGTCGCTGGCGTCACGAAGCGACAAGTTAACAAATCATTTGCCGTCGTGCTTTCGGTGACATAATCACGATTGTGCTGTTTGAGATTTTCCCGACGTAGTAACCGTTCCAGTTGCTGACGGGCGTTGCGTCTGATAGCGCTGCACAGTATCTGAACGAGACAGCCGCTCTTCCTCTTCTGGTGCGCACTGACGCGTTGCTGCGCTAGGTGCGCTGGCTCGCCAGAGAAGCGCAGGCGCCATCGTAGGCGAATCACAGAGGGCCTTCTGCCGGAGGAGCGAGCTTCGGTCTTCGCATGCGCGACACGGGGACAGGGTGGCTGCAAATCGCAGCCCAGGACGCACGTGGGCGGTGTATTGGTGCCCAGTTTCAGACCCCTGACTCCGATTCCCCTCTGTGACGACTCGCTGGATTCGTTAGTCTGCGGCCGACTATGTCTTAGTACCGCCAATGCTGGTTCCCATGTCTTGCTAAGTCGAAATCACATGTGTCTATTAATCAGGTCGTTACTTGATGTGTGATCTGAGGTTTTCCCGGCGTACAGAAATCGTGAAAATTTCTCGAGAAATTTTCAAGGTCGTTACTTGTTCGTATTGCGACTGTTCCTTTAATGATGGAGTCCCAGTACTTGGAGGCAGACGAAAGGATCTTTGTCTCTCCGTAGTTCATGCTATGTACCGTGTCAAGACAGCGTTCAACCGCAGCAGACTTTTCTGGCTGACCTAATCTAGTGTGACGTCTATGTTCAGCGCATATATCTTTAACTGTGCGATACGTCTGGTCAATGTATGATTTCCCACACTGACACGGGATATAATATATGTCCTTAGTCTCCTTATGCCTAGATTGTCCTTAACAGAACCAACAACGTTTGCTTTTCTAGCGAGCCAACGCATATATTAGCGAGCCAGAGCAGAAACAAGTCAGTAACCACCTCAAGATGACGAGCAGCTGTCTCGCTGAAATATTGTGCAGGTTACACAACATTATCCGAGGTGACGCCCGTGAAACACTGAACCATAAACACGATTCTGTAGATATTCCCACAAAAATGAAATCTACTGTCGTTAAATCGAGCGACCGTGTGGGCCAATCATGATGACCGTGGCGTCCTGATCATCTTCCAGGAAACAGCGCGTGTCCTTGACTGTGGAAGAATCAGTGCTGTTTAACGGTATAAAGACACAGAAAGTAACAGAAACTACTGCTCCACAGCCATAGTGCGTCCATAGGAAATATGACTGTCGGTAATACCAGTTTAATTTCATGACCCAGTGTCCCGTGACATAACAGTGAAAAGCATAACAAGGTCTCATTCCCCTGGTCCTCCTCGTCCCTCGCGCCATCACTTTGGATTAGGGATGGGGAAAAAATGTATCAGTTAAAACCGATACCGATTTTCCAGTTCTTAATAACCGCTATTTTTCGGTATTTCTTTTTATTCGTTTTTTTTACTAATAACCGATTGAAAAACTGAAGTATCAGTTAGCCAGAGTAGCAGTGCTAAAAATTTTCGTTTTTAAATAAATCTTTTTTCAAAAAAAGGAGTAATTTTAATCGTAAAATCTGCATTGGTTTGAAATATTGAGTTATTATAGAAAATGGGGAAAGCGATCAGTGCTATTTTAATAACAATGCCAACAGAAATGAGCAACAGGCAAATGACATAAGAGATGGTGCAGCAATGCCTAGGCAATAGTGATCCTCTTACCATGTGGCTTGGCCTATTAGATGGTGCGCGTGCAGTGTGCAAGACTTGCGCCATCTTGTCTTTATGGTAGTTTATCACTGTCGTCGGCGAACATTAGTTATGTTACAATATGGCACCATCTCCAGTCTGGAAGTGTTTTACAAAGTGCGGTATCAATGAAGTACAATACTCTATATTAGCTTTAAAAGATTAAAAAGTGGGAGTGGCTTCAAGGTACTGCAGCTGGGAGTGAGGGCGCTTCCTTCGGCTTGTTGCGAGTTTTTACTGTGGCATTTAACGAGAACACGCTGAAACACTTGAGAGTATATACACAGCTGTCTGGAAATCATTCACAGTGCGATGCGTTTTACTTAGTCACCACTGTTCTTGTTTACTGAAACGTCGCCATGTGTATCCGATAACGGCCATTGGAGGCCAATTGTAATAATATCGTGGTGGGATAGTACGTCAGTGTGTAAGAGTTCCCCCACATAGTCTATACGGTAGTCGTCGCCGAACATTCTTTGTATTGCAGGATGGCACCAACTCTAGTCTGGAAATATTTTTACGAAGTGACGTATCAATATAAATTGCTCCATTTGGTTTAAAAGATTATAGGTTCGTCTGCCATTCCTATGAAATACTAAAGAAGGAAGGAAGTTATGGTAACAGTAACAAAATGGAAACTTAACAGTTTATTCATAATATACAACAACAATAGAAAGTAGCTGATCTGCTGCCTGTGTCTATACAATAGCCTTTATCTGCTTGTAGTCTTTGGAGACGCACAAATTAACGCGAAAAGCAGAGTTCTTCAGCCTCAGTTTTCATCCATTAGCACTGACTATTCGTTATGCCCAAATAGTCGCATGACCCCGATTATAACATGTTTGTTCAGCAGAGTTTCAAAAAACTAAAATCAGTGGGAGAATACTAGTGATGTTTTGTAGTATTCAACCACTTATCACTTTTCGAGAAAAGTAGTAAATAGTGAACGGACTAAGTTTTCTTTCATTTGCGTATTTAACTTCATATTTTGATTCTACGTGCCTTGAAATTCTACGGTTTTAACAGTTAGTTTACACCGGCGTGGGAAAAAAAACGATATAACCGAAAACCGCTTGTTTCAGCGATAACCACCATCACTACTCTGGATACCTCATTGACAATTTACTTCCTACATCTTACAGACTAACAGAACCTTCTCCAATAATGTATTTTCTGCAGGCCAGTGGATGGAATGTTGTTAGTCAGAGTATAACGGAACAATTGTGACAAACTGAACGGGAGATGGAGACTGAACCGGGACATACTGATGGAAGTTAATTCTCAGTTACAACAGAAACTATCGATTCGTTGCTAAGATTCGGGTTTTAGTGGTATGATCTCGCTCTGGGCACCGTTACCTTTGTGAAGATCCCAAAAAGTGATCACCTTCATGTCACGTATTTAACTTGATTACTAGTTCCGGTCCATTTGTTTATTGTGTCCGCGGAATGGTATAGTCGGCAAGACACGTTTGGTACCACTTCAGAAAAAATTTTCCAGCTCAGCCATTCAAAACATAATTAATTACAAAAATTCAAATGGCTCTGAGCACTATGGGACTTAACATCTATGGTCATCAGTTCCCTAGAACTTAGAACTACTTAAACCTAACTAACCTAAGGACACCCAGTCATCACGAGGCAGAGAAAATTCCTGACCTCGCCGGGAATCGAACCCGGGAACCCGGGCGTGGGAAGCGAGAACGCTACCGCACGACCACGAGCTGCGGACAATTAATTACATCACGAGTTGCAGTTAACTTGTCATATGTGTGTAAATATAATAGAAAATGACGGTTCATTATAATATCTGTTTTCAAGTGTTCTGTTAATCAAACCACAATTTAACTTTTTAATTCCGTTTCCGAAATGCACTAGTGCACATTGCACGCAGGGGCTATTATATTCGCTAACACTATTTTCGTCATAAGAAAGGCTAAGGATATCATTGGAGAGACGGACTGGGCAAAGATATGGAACGAATTCGGCTGTGTCCTTTCCAAAGGATGTTCCGTATCAGTCACTGAGAGAATTTAGGGAACTGAGATCGAAATACGGATGCCGGATGAGAATTTTAACACTGCTCCTTTGGAATTCAACTCGTGTGCACCACCTCGCTACGTGCACGAGCTCAAGTATACCCTCCGAATTCAGGGGAACCTTACTCATGAGTTCATAACCTATTCTTGACTCTGGCACCTATGTAGCACAGTTGTTAAGGATAGGCCCCCATTTTGGGAAAAGCAGGTTCAAATCCCCTCCTCAAAAGCGTGCATACTCTTCCCTGCCCCATCCTGGTACACTTATCAACACAAAAATTACAGCCATAGTTGAAATTCTACAAAACATTGACGAAAATGAAACGCAAGATGCTAATTTTTCTATGTTGGGGGTGCACTGAAGGTGAATTGTTCATTGAAATGTTTCGTGGAATTGGACCTGTTAGTATTCTAAACATATAACAGGAACACACAAAATATTTCCTGCAAATAGAATACTCTTTCATTATCAAAATGTAAACAGCATAGGAGTTAAGTACTGAAATGATTGCTGGCGGTATCGACACCTGAATGAACGCCGTGGAAACTTTCTGTGGTGATTGTTGCAAGTTAGACTCCAGCTCTGGTTGTTTTACTTTTTCTTATTTTCTTTCCATAAAAGAAACTTTGCATCGGAATTCAGAACAACACAGGCAGTGCAATATGACAGATACAATTAGTGTCAGCTGCTCTCATAGCACCGGCCGTGGTGGCCGAGCGGTTCTAGGCGCTCCACTTCGGAACCGCGCTGCTGCTGTGGTCGCAGGTTCGAATCCTGCCTAGGGCATGGATGTGTGTGATATCCTTAGGTTAGTTAGGTTTAAGTAGTTCTAAGTTCTAGGGGACTGATGAGCTGAGATGTTAAGTTCCATAGTGCTCAGAGCCATTTTTTTGCTCTCATAGCGTAGGTGATGCAACACACGACCGCTCAGACTTTGGCTCGGGTTCGATCCTTACTACCGCCCCATGTCACTATTTTCGTATTCCTCTGTTGTTCGGGTTTCGGAAACCAAACACTGAACACGTTTGGCATCACCGTCTCTGGCGGGCCACTTTAATTTACGCGCGCATCGGCCTGATTGGCTAACTTCAGTGCTAATTAATTCGGAAACTGTTCAACGTATCGAATACTTTTCTTAACAATTATTTCTCAGCATAATTTACCCTGCAACACCCTTACAAGCTTTTCAGACTGTCTCTAACAACCCTGAATAAGTTACAATGTGTGCAGCATGTATCTATCATATTTAATCATGTAAATCCTATCAGAGTATCATCAAAATAATAAACGAAAATCTTTCATTATATGAAGTGTTCCAAGTGTTCACTTTCTCAAATGCTTGACGCCACAAATATACCACTTATTTAATTATGGCCGGAACCGCGCGACCGCTACGGTCGCGGGTTCGAATCCTGCTTCGGGCATGGATGTGTGTGATGTCCTTAGGTGAGTTAGGTTTAAGTAGTTCTAAGTTCTAGGGGACTGATGACCTCAGATGTTAAGTCCCATCGTGCTCAGAGCCATTTGAACCATTTAATTATACCACGTCTAACACACTTTATATTTGTCCTTATGTGCTATACAACACTTCATTAATGGTTAATAAATATGATTTTTGATTTTACCGTCCGTATAGAAATTTATTCAGGTACTAGCTGAATACCTCGCGTTGGTCGGTTATTGATTTATTCCACTCTTCTATTAGTTCATCTACTCGTCCCCCTCTCTTTGTCCATCTCCTTCGTTCCGCTCTCGCTGTGCATGTCTTCCTCGCCCTGTCTCTGTCCATCTATTCCTCTTTCCTTTCTCTGTTCATCTGCATCTCCCCCTCGGCTCATCTGCTCTTTGACCTTTTGTCCATCTCCTCCTCTGCGATCGAAGTCCATCTCCCCGTCCCCCTCTATCTCTATCTCAAACCTATAAGTGCTATAAGTGTATGTCCTCCTCCCCCTCTCTCTGTCCATCTCCTACTCCCCGTCTCTCCGTTCATCTCTTCCTCTCCCTTTCTCTGTCCGTCACCTGCTCCCCTCTTTCTCTGTCCATCTTTTTCTCCCCTCTCTCTTTGTCCATCTCTTCCTCTTTCATTTCTCTGTCCATCTCTTCCTCTCCCCTCTCTCTTTCCATCTCGTCCCCTTTCCTTTCTGTCCATTTACACCTCCTCCCCCTTCTGTCCATTTCCTCATCCCCCCAATCTGCGTCCATATATCCCCCCCCCCCCCCGGCTGTGACTGTCCATCTCTTCCTATCTCCTGCCCTTTCCACGTTACCACTCCACCACAATAGGAGGTTGCTGGTTCTTGTCCCCACAGAATTTATTTCCATGTAGTAAGTAATGTGTGTACCAAGTTTGGTTGAAATCGACCCAGGGGATTAGGAGGAGCTTTTTACCCGTGTCTTTGCCCGCTTACGCACATGTCACATATATTTAACATGTTACTCACATATATATATGTACACACATTTTTACTTGTATCTCCAGCGAATTTAACTCTGCAGTTTCGTTCTCATCCAGCTCGATATTTACGACATCTCCTGTACTATGTGTCGTAAAATTATATAATTTTGCAGGTGCATCCAGTGGGATATGTGGATGCGGCAGTTATACTGCATGAACAGCAAAAATGTAGTAAACAATATACCTTTTTCCTTTCATAATTTTGTGGTGGAAGGGGGGGGGAGGGAGTCAACAAGAAGAAGTGCCTTAAGGGTCTGAAATTATGTGTAAAGTTGGCTGCAAGTCACTGAATGCTCTCATTCTCAAATACTGAATGAATATAGTCTGGCTACTTGCGCGTCGTGAACTACGCTCCTTTATCACCCCTCCCCTATTAGTGGTAGTCGGCTGCTAACACCACAGTGGTGCTTTAGAGACAGCAAGTGAAATGTGTACCAAGTCTGGTGGAAATCGACCCACTAGTATAGGAGGAGATGTGGGACATACATACATACACTTCTAAGGTATGTATAGTTTATGGGGCTAAGCAAATGCAGGGACATGTCCTCTCAAAAGAAAACATCCTATTCCATTTCAGTTTCTTCCTCGATACGAGCTTGTGACGGTGGTACAACTCTTTCAAAAACACAATTAAAAATTCTCTGTAGTTTTATGAACAGTGGTGCAATTGCCGTTATGTGATTGGCTACCCCGTAGCTTGACGGTAAGCTCATATTGACCTGGTTATTGACGGAACATTCCCCCGTCCCTCTCACCCTCTCTCCCTCGCACCAGTCCTGCAACCCTCCCTTTCTGCCTATACGTGTGGACACAAAGGCAGATAAGAAACGAAACCATCTTCAGACAAGTCCGCCTCTGCAGCTGAGCGCTCAGCTTGTCTGACTACTAATCAGAGGATCCCGAGTAGATCTCCATTCCTGCCGGCACCTTCCCTCGGCGGGAGTGTGGGAACAAGGTATACTCAACGGAGTTAAGCCAATAGAGGAGATGTTTAATTGAGAAACAGTGACTCCAAGATTCGGAAAGCTCACAGAGGCTGATGGAGAGTACTGATCTGGCCGATCACATGCCCCTTCCCCTGCCGGCCAATACCACTCAGCGAATGACACCCAGCCAGTCACCATCGTCAGGTATTCATGGCCTCAACACGAAGACTGACATAAAAAGAAAGCATACTTAGTCCGTGAAGGAGCCGGCCGGTGTAGCCGTGCGGTTAAAGGCGCTTCAGTCTGGAACCGCGTGACCGCTCCGGTCGCAGGTTCGAATCCTGCCTCGGGCATGGATGTGTGTGATGTCCTTAGGTTAGTTAGGTTTAGGTAGTTCTAAGTTCTAGGGGACTGATGACCACAGATGTTAAGTCCCATAGTGCTCAGAGCCATTTGAACCATTTAGTCCGTGATGGGATCTGACTAGACAATTAATTGCCGACCCCATGAAGCCACGGGATAAGGTCAGGAAAAACAGCTGATAATTAGACTTTCATCAATTCGATGTGAACAACTAGATTACCCATCTGAAGGTCGAACTCTGTAACTCTTGATAGCACAAAAGTGAGCAGCAAGTGAAAAAGATACTGCTTAACCTAGAAATGTACAGTGAATCTGAAAAGCAAGCCTAGTCGAACTGAAATACGATCGGTACAATAGAATGCTTTTGAACATTGTTGGTATTATGTTCCGTGGTCGCTAATCATTCTTTCCTGCCTTATTATTTAGGATGAGTGTTTCAAATGCTTTACACTCCTTTGTGGGGGGTAACTGTTTAGTACTTCAGTGTGTTCAAGTGGCAACTTATCTCCTGGGCAACCGGTTAATCTCGGCCGTACTTACTGTGTTTACCATCAAATGATTATAGGTGTACGTTGTGGGAGGCTTCACTTCCGAAATGTGTCTCTCTGCTGCATAATTTCGAGTTACACACGCCAGGAAAGACAGTAGCTCATTATGCACCGAACTTATTGCTGGTGCGGAGTAAAAGTCAGGTAATGATTTTAGTGTCAGGCCTACTGGGCATACTTATCCTATCATAATAGTCAGTCATATAATCAGGAAATGACTTTTTGAGGCGGATTCGGGGATCTGCCTTGCCATCGTGGGCAACGACCCAGACAATGTGGTCTACCGTTGACTTCTTGCTACCTGTCAAAAAGGGCCAAGTCTACAGTTCTTTCGTTGGGCGGCCATGATAAATGCTAGTATAGTGCCATGCCCGTGTTAAGGGAAATGTGTTAGTGAAATCCGGTGCCGACACATATCCCATTCCTTTCGAACAGCGCCAACGGGGCAGCTGAATTTAGCATTACCATCCAACGTACGGATAACTATCAACAGTGTCACTTGCTCTCATTCTGTGAATCAGTCTGCAGAGGTTTGGAATTTTATCAAGGAGATTGACGCAAATTTTCAACTGGAACTTGAGACCGCCAGTTCTCCTTTCCGGGCTGACCAAATACTGGATGTGACATTTTCTCCGCCGTGGGGTCAGAACCAGTGTCACCTGTGCGGTATTAGGGAAATCGACTACGCAACCAGGTACGCAGCCCAGCTTATTCAAAGCTGAAAGGAGCGTTGAGTTTCCTAGTGAGCTACTGCCATTTGTTTTACGTACATCCGAGTCCGCCTGACCGTTTCAATTCATGTTCTGGTAATAACTCGTTACTCGTTTAATCAAAGACTATTACATTTTTTTCCAAAGCGTGAAGTGCACAACTGTGCGTTTTGTGTTAATAGCTAGTTTTTACTTTATAAAAAAATGGTTCAAATGGCTCTGAGCACTATGGGACTTAAATTCTAAGGTCATCAGTCCCCTAGAACTTAAAACTACTGAAACCTAACTAACCTAAGGACATCACACACATCCATGACCGAAGCAGGATTCGAACCTGCGACCGTAGCGGTCGCGCGGTTCCAGACTGCAGCGCCTAGAACCGCTTGGCCACCCCGGCCGGCTTCAGTTTATAGACAAAGTCTATTTTTGTCCAGGTCAGACTGGATTATGTTACACTTTCTGGCAGGAAATACTTCGTGAAAATAACTGCGTACTCTGCAAAAGATTTGAGATTGTAAGTAACGCCATCCGCTGTGTAAGTAAGAGATAACATAAACAGTAACTGTCCTGCCATTATTTCTTGGGATATACCGTGTGTAACTGTATCAGTTCATAATTCTCCATTAGTATACAATGCAGCATTCAGCGTATATTTTTCAGTACATTCGCAAATCTGGTTTACTTGGAGACATTTTAGGAAAGGGTGGTTCATCTGTAAAGGAGACCGCATATAGAACACTGGTGCGAGCCGTTCTTCAGTATTGTTAGAGTGTTTAGGATCCCCACCAGGTCGGACTGAAAAGCAATTGAGAGGCGGGCTGCTAAATTTGTCACCAGTAGGTTCGATCAACACAAGAGGACTACGGAGATGCTTCATGAACTCAAGTGGGAATCCTTCGAGCGAAGACGTCGTCCTTTCGCGGAACACTACTAAAAAAATTTACAGAATCGACACTTGAAACTGACTGCAGAACGATTCTACTGCCGCTAGTGTACATTTCGCGTAAGGATAACTAATATAAGAGAAATCAGGGGTCGCACGGAGGCCTATAAAGAGTCGTTATTCCCTCCGTCTACGAGAGGAACAGAAAAGGTAATGAGTAGTAGTGGTACAAAGTACCTTCCGCCATGTACTACGCGATGGCTTGCGGAGTATGTATGTGGATGTAAACAGCCCGTACAATCGTCATTTCCTTAGTAGACGTCGGTGTAATACTGAATTGAAAAAGTGAAAGAAAATTAACCATGACGAAATTCATCCAATTACAAACATTCACAGCTCTTGGGATATCTTGTGTTAGTGGGTCATAATCTTTTAAATCCATACTGGTTGCCGTAAAGAAGCCCACTTTTTGCAGTAATTCGTTGTGTTTGAATTCAGAATGTGCTCTAGAATTCTGTATAAGAGAAGATGACCGACATAGGGCAGTAGCACTGTCGATAAATCCCCCTTTTCTACTGAAGTGTTTGAATTGTCTTCCTTTAAAGTTACAAAAACAGTTTCTGGGTAAAAGTATCTGCTACTAATTATTTGTGCAATCTGTATGTTTCCGCCGTAATATACACAATAGCCTGCTAAAATTTTAGCACTGAATGTAGTTAATTTCTGTTGATTATGTTGCTTTAATTAGTGAAGCAAGATGGCTTGTTAGAACAGGAAGTTACCCACTGACTTCTGTACACTACAGTAACGTCATTCAAAGGTTCAGCAGTTATTGTAAGAGTATTATGGGTCTGTCTATTGGACGAAGCTCAGAGTCAACAGCATCTGCTTATGCACACTAGCTGCAGTTTATGACTCTTAGGTATCTCCGAGGATAAGGCAACCGAACTGCACACACATACTATTTTACATTCTGGGCAACCGCAGCTGTTGAAAGACAAGATGTTAGGAAGAATCCGCTTACAGCTGGTAAAATTGTTGTTTATTAAAACACGACCGGTTTCGCGGCTTCAAGCCGCATCATCAGCCGAACCTACACGGCAAAAAGCAAAGTACAGTGTCACCACATTTTGTGGATATTAAAATTAATAAATGAACTTCTAAAATATACTCACAACGTTAAAAGATCATAGGCATACCCATCGCTCCTAGTCAAAATTTACTATTCAGAGAATATCGTCAATACTATGGGGAGCGAAACGTAAAGAAGACCTGCTCTGTTCTATATAATTTGCCAGCATCTAATAAGAAAAAAGAAAATATTTTATAGTGAGCGGATGCTAATTTTTTTAGAAAAATAGATCGGATTGGCGTTAAGAATTGTCACTGCTAACGTGATAAGTCGCGGCACATGTAAATTACTATGTGAAAAGTATCAGCTGGGAGTGTCTTACCAGTGTCTTTCCTTGCCATGCCATGAGCTGCCCTGCTTTCACACTGGTAAGACATCACCACTTAATATTTTCCACATAGTAATTTACATGTGCCGCAACTAATCATGTTAGCAGTGACAGTTCTTTATGGCTAGTCCGGCTTCTTTAAAAAAAAAATTAGCGTCCGCTCATTATAAAATATTTTCTTTTTCCTTTTTAATGCAGGCAGATTATACGGAATAGAACACGTCTTCTTTATCTTTCACTCACCATACTATGGACGATATTCTCTAATAGCAAATTCTGACTAGAAGCGATGAGTATGCCTATAACCATTTAACGTTATGAGTATATTTTAGACATTCCTTTATTAATTTTAATATCCACAAAATGTGCTGAGACTATACTTTGGTTTTTACCGTGTAGGTTCACCTGATGATGCGACTTGAAGCCACGAAACCGGTTATGTTTTAATAAACAACAGTTTTATCGGCTGTAAGCGGAGTTCCTCCTTACATCATGCACGCACATACGTATATTGGAGGTGAATTGGAGGACTCTGGTGACGTACACTGTACACCACAATCTCCGCGCAATCAGTTTGATGTCTGTTCTGAACAACTCTTACCCCCAAGCACCGTTTTGCGTGTAGAAATTGGCAATGGGATTCCTTGAATGGGACTTTGGATCAATGACATCTGGTTACGTTCATCAATGAGAGTAGTAGTGGAATGTAATTGTAGTACGCATCACACTCGCCGAGTTCGGGCAGCCTTCGCTTGGCGGTGCTGCAGGTCGGTCGCAACTACACGGAGTTCCAGCGGCCTTCGCACGGCGACGCTGCAGTCGCCGCGTCCGACATGGCGGTGCCGGGAAATTACAAAATGCGAGGTGGCAGAACTAGCACAGTTAAGCTCACAGGAAATTAAAAAAAATACAAGATCATAGAACTAGCTCCGTTATGCTTTGCAGCCCCGCTACTGTCGCAATCTAAAATGCCTTTTGTAAATTTGCACAGTAATTAAAATTATCCGAATGAGCTGAACTGCATAAACTGATGCCATGTTAAAAATATGGGAAGTGCGTAAATCGGTGCCATGTTAACAAGAATCCGAATGATCTGAATTACTTATAAGACATACGTAAAGTTACTAACAATGCTGGTGTAACTTACAGTATTCCCACATCCAAAATGTCTGGGAAATTACATAAACATACACAATCTTAATGTCAATTCTACGTCTAAAATTTCTATCAGAAATATGTAAATGATGTAACTTACACTATTTCTATGTCTAAAGTGTCTGTCAGAATATATGTGGCACAACTTACTTCACTTACGAGGAAACATCACCAACTTGACCACGAACGTAGGAAGCCAAATAAATCCAGCGCTTGACAGTATATTGTTCCACTTGGTCAATACAGAAGCTGCAGTGCCACCGTCTCAGTTCTGTACACCCATTGATAAGCTTCTGTGGCCGGAAAATGAATTCACAATCAAAAATGTTTTGCTGTCATCTTTTACAACTTTCGGAAACACCTGCTGTGGCCACTTCCGTAAATTTTGCTTGTTGACTCTTCGAGAAGAGGAGGCGGCTGCTAGACTATTGTCCGCATGAAACTAACTTTGTTTGTATGAATGCGTGGTATCTGTTCTTTCGGACATGTCTGAAAGAACAGACACCACGCAGAATCTGGTAATTCAGTTAGATGTACGTTCGAGAAAGAGTTATGACAATAGTTGGAAATTAACAACATGAATAGTGATGATCAGTAATAATAATAATAATTATTATTATTATTCCACACAGATGGTGTATTAAATACTATACCGCTAAAAATTTAGTACTTTTGAAACTATTTTAATATAAATCAGAGGAATCACGAAAGAGCGTAAGGTTCAAAAGACAGTGACTGTCTCTGTTAAGAAAGAGAAGACAGATTTTTATCAATGGATGGTACAGTAGACAAGGGAAAGGTGAGGACGGGTAGTTAACGTGAGTGAGCAGCGTATACATTTATAACAGAGACAGGTATTCGTCACCTCAAAAGGAGAAAGAGAATGAAAATATTGACTGGGGCTTCACGAAACAATATTTGTGTGCCCAAAAGTATGAAGTGCCAAGCTGGATATGTTTTGAGTGCTATCACTATAAGACATGAGCAGTTGTAGGCGTCTGCATGCGTCTCCTCCCACCATTCCTGGAATCTGGAGCACAAAGTACTTGTAACAAATATTGAGTGGATAATCATAAGATAGTCCTGAAAATTTGTACATGCGAATTTTTAATATGGAAATGCTTGCAATAGAAAAGAGTTAGGAGGTGAACTATTTATTCACCAGTTATGTACTGCATGAGCCCCCCGTTTTTTGGAAATTTGTGGTAAGTTCCTATGGACCAAACTGCTGAGGTCATCTGTCCCTAGGCTTGCACACTACTTAATCTAACTTAAACTAATTTACACCAAGGACAACAGACACACCCATGCCCGAAGGAGGACTTGAACCTCCGACGGGGGCAGTCGCGCGAACCGTCGAAAGGCGCCACAGACCGCTCGGCTACCCCGCTCAGCCACCCGTTTTTCTTTACAAATCGTGCAAATTTTGTCATACCTCCTAAAAAAATCACAACCACAAATCTTTGAGACTATATGTATGGGATTAGTAACCTGTATGTTAGGAGAAATTATCTATACGTTTTAGTCCGGCTTGAAAACGTATAACATTAAAATTTTATTTTTATTTAAGTAATTATTTTTTTGTCATGGCAACCATACACAAGAAGATGACAGAAGCAACAGCCATGAAATTCTATCGACATAAAATGACCAAAAATTATGTGACGAAAACAAATGGCCTATTAGGTAGTAAACAACAAAAAAAAAATGGCTCTGAGCACTATGGGACTTAACATCTATGGTCATCAGTCCCCTAGAACTTAGAACTACTTAAACCTAACTAACCTAAGGACATCACACAACACCCAGCCATCACGAGGCAGAGAAAATCCCTGACCCCGCCGGGAATCGAACCCGGGAACCCGGGCGTGGGAAGCGAGAACGCTACCGCACGACCACGAGATGCGGGCAGTAAACAACACAAATAGGAAATTCTGGAGGCACCAAATTACACAGGTGAAACGTAACTAACGTACAGAGAAGGGCGATAACCTATGGTGTTTCTGCTAATTTCGGCTGCGAGAATAGACCCGATTTAAGATGTAATCAATAATAAGTTTAATCGTGATGAATATTTAATATTCGCTGGCCGAAGTGGCCGAGCGGTTCTAGGCGCTTCAGTCTGGAACCACGCGACCGCTACGGTCGCAGGTTCGAATCCTGCCTCGGGCATGGATGTGTGTGATGTCCTTAGGTTAGTTAGGTTTCAGTAGTTCTAAGTTCGAGGGGACTGATGACCTCAGATGTTAAGTCCCATAGTGCTCAGAGCCATTTGAACCATTTTTTTATGCAGTATTCGTCCAGAAACTAAACTGAAATAAAACCAAGAACGGATCTAGATGCATGAAACACAAAGGTACTGGCAAAGCTGTAATAAAAAATGTGCAGTGACAGATGGTTAACTACTACGTACCACAGTATTCAGACATGCAAAGTTAGACATTATGTTTAATAAGGATCAAAGACACTCATCTGTTCATCTCCTGTGGAAAACGGAAATTTTTTAATGGCTATGTGATCAATGTGATCCTTTCCTTTATGTGGAAGCGAGCGAGAAGGAATGATAATAAGCAGAATAGTCAGAGATCTGTAACTATACTGGGCAACGGAATTAAAAGGCTACTTTCTCGAAATCCTTAACTGTCTTCCATTGCGACGCATAAGTTTGAAATTTGGCTTAAACATGCATACAACATTCCTCTGTAGTGGTGCAAATGCGTGGAATCCTGTGACGTTTTCCACGGGCTCGACGACGCTTCAGACCACTTGTTGTTTTAAGTGGCACTATATCACAGCACAGGCCTACAATGATGCTTTAAGCATCTTCTTGCTTCCCACTGTTGTAGAGCAATTCGGCGATGGCGACTGCATCTTTCAAGACGATCGAGCACCTGTTCATAATGTACGACCTGTGACGGAGTGGTTACACGACAATAACGTCCCTGTAATGGACTGGCCTGCACAGAGTCCTGACCTGAATCCTATAGAACAACTCTGATATGATTTGGAACGTCGACTTCGTGCTAGGCCTCACCGACCGACATCGATACCTCTCCTCAGTGCAGCACTCCGTGAAGACTGGGCTGCCATTCCCCAAGAAACCTTCCAGTACCTGAATGAACGTATGCCTGCCAGAGTGGAAGCAGTCATCAAGGCTAAGGGTGGGCGAACACTATATTGAATTCCAACATTATCGATAGAGGGCGCCACGAACTTGTAAGTCATTTTCAGCCAAGTATCCGGATACTTTTGATCACATAGTGTATAAGCTAGTCCAACGCGCCAGCAGCAGCCAGCTGAAATTGGAAGTGGGTCAAGGGGTTGCCTAGCTGCAAGCGCCTCGGACTACTTTACAGAATGTCTCTGTACATGTTCATTTTTAAAATTCTCAGTAAAGGTGGGCGGGTGCAACTGAAGGTTTGGTCAAACTGACAGGACTTAGAAGGACAGTCTGCCGTTTTATTCATACATCTGTCAATGTCGCACCCGCCACAGAAGGACGCGAAGTAGGAAGGCTGAAAAAGCATAAGCACCTTTTGCTGCTTCAGATCACATTCAAACTTCGGTGAATGGATTTGAACGGGCCCTGGTGGTTCCAATCTGTACATGAGAGCAAAAATTGTGGTCGTGCTGCACTCCAAACGGGAGCGATAACCTTCAGTGGGGATGCATCCCCACCATGTCCTTAGAGAAGGGTAGAAACTTCCGGGTTCGTCAACTGTGTCAAGAACGTAGTTCTGTTGCTCATCGCACTACAAACTGTCATTTTCTACAACGAAATGTTTGAGAATCAACGGGCCACGGGAAGGTGTGGCTTAACTGACGCACTTTGAGTCAGTCCCTGAGAACGTTTCGGACGATTCTGAACTGTGGTGTGTCTGGAATATTTTCCTCGGTCACTCATAACAAAACCGCGTGATTTTACCGCTGGGCGTCGCTGTTTTGCCCTCCATCGCACAGACATTGAAAGAGGTGAAATATGGGTAAGAAAAGGGTTTGATGACCTTTGCATCGTGTGATACGTCCACGGTGGCGTTGAGCAGAATTGTGGTAAAACTTTTGTGCCGCTGTAACATCATTAACTCATCTTACACGTCAGATAAACTTCTGAGCTGTGGCCTTTTCTGCGCATGTGTCGACGCCTTGCTGTGTGAAGAGTCTCCGAGCTCGAGGGTGACGTCAGAAGGCACCACACTTTCGCGCTTTTGTAAAGAAAGGTTGTATGCACCTTTGAGCCAAATTTCAAAGTTGTGCTTTGCAACGGGAGGCAATTAAGGGTTTTCGAAAAAGTGATCCTTAATTCTGTTGCGCAGTGTAGGAACAGCAATAAGTACTTCAAGATACCGTCGGATAAGACAGAGACGAAGATCCGTCAGGGAAGTTATCTTTGGAATGACAGACACAATGAAACCACTGTCTAGAGAAGACTGATGACGTACATGATATACACTGATGAGCCAAAACACTTACAGAGTTTTGGTCCAACTTTGGATCGCAATACAGCAGCAATTCTGCGTGGTATGGATTCGATGAGCCCTTGGTAGGTTTACAGAAATATATGGCATTGTTTGTGTACGCACAGGTGAAATAATTCTCACATATTACGGGCCAGTGGTTTGTGGTCCCCGAGCTGGCCTCCGATAGCGTTCCAGGTATATTCCATCGGGTTCAGATCGGGCGAATATGGTGGCCAAGACATCAACATGACTTCACACCCATGCTCCTCAGTCCACTGTAGCACGATTCTGGCCTTGTAACACGGACAATTATTCTGTTGGAAGACGGCGTCGCCGTCGAGTAGACATCAAACATGAAGGGATGGAGGGAGGTGGTTTGCAACAGTGTTCATAGCTATCACGGTGCCTTCGATTACTACCGTCAGTCCTGTGAAAGCCCACGTGGTTCTCTCATACCATATTACTGCCACCAATCGACCTGCATCCGTGGTGCGATGCATTCGAGCAGATGCTCCGCAGGATGACGGCATAATCGGACACGACCACCGATCTGTTGCAAAAAGAAACTGAATCTCCTGAACATGCGACACGTTTCCATTAATATATGATCCAATCTCGATGATGTCGTGGCAAATGGAATCGTAATTGACGATGTCGTTGAGTCAACATAGGGATCGTATGCCACGGAACCCCATGTTCAACAGTGTGCGCTGAAAGTTGAGCAGACGAACGTCTGATCTCCCAGTTTTGTGATGAGGGTGGACATCTATTATATATAATCCTGTTTTTGTGAAGATAACACGTTGTCCCCCCCCATGAACCATGGACCTTGCCGTTGGTGGGGAGGCTTGCGTGCCTCAGCGATACAGATAGCCGTACAATAGGTGCAACCACAACGGAGGGGTATCTGTTGAGAGGCCAGACAAACGTGTGGTTCCTGAAGAGGGGCAGCAGCCTTTTCAGTAGTTGCAAGGGCAACAGTCTGGATGATTGACTGATCTGGCCTTGTAACAATAACCAAAATGGCCTTGCTGTGCTGGTACTGCGAACGGCTGAAAGCAAGGGGAAACTACAGCCGTAATTTTTCCCGAGGGCATGCAGCTTTACTGTATGATTACATGATGATGGCGTCCTCTTGGGTAAAATATTCCGGAGGTAAAATAGTCCCCCATTCGGATCTCCGGGCGGGGACTACTCAAGAGGATGTCGTTATCAGGAGAAAGAAAACTGGCGTTCTACGGATCGGAGCGTGGAATGTCAGATCCCTTAATCGGGCAGGTAGGTTAGAAAATTTAAAAAGGGAAATGGATAGGTTGAAGTTAGATATAGTGGGAATTAGTGAAGTTCGGTGGCAGGAGGAACAAGACTTCTGGTCAGGTGACTACAGGGTTATAAACACAAAATCAAATAGGGGTAATGCAGGAGTAGGTTTAATAATGAATAGGAAAATAGGAATGCGGGTAAGCTACTACAAACAGCATAGTGAACGCATTATTGTGGCGAAGATAGATACGAAGCCCATGCCTACTACAGTAGACAAGTTTATATGCCAACTAGCTCTGCAGATGACGAAGAAATTGAAGAAATGTATGATGAAATAAAAGAAATTATTCAGATTGTGAAGGGAGACGAAAATTTAATAGTCATGGGTGACTGGAATTCGAGTGTAGGAAAAGGGAGAGAAGGAAACATAGTAGGTGAATATGGATTGGGGGACAGAAATGAAAGAGGAAGCCGCCTGGTCGAATTTTGCACAGAGCACAACATAATCATAACTAACACTTGGTTTAAGAATCATGAAAGAAGGTTGTATACATGGAAGAACCCTGGAGATACTAAAAGGTATCAGATAGATTATATAATGGTAAGACAGAGATTTAGGAACCAGGTTTTAAATTGTAAGACATTTCCAGGGGCAGATGTGGACTCTGACCACAATCTATTGGTTATGACCTGTAGATTAAAACTGAAGAAACTGCAAAAAGGTGGGAATTTAAGGAGATGGGACCTGGATAAACTAAAAGAACCAGAGGTTGTACAGAGATTCAGGGAGAGCATAAGGGAGCAATTGACAGGAATGGGGGAAATAAATACAGTAGAAGAAGAATGGGTAGCTTTGAGGGATGAAGTAGTGAAGGCAGCAGAGGATCAAGTAGGTAAAAAGACGAGGGCTGGTAGAAATCCTTGGGTAACAGAAGAAATATTGAATTTAATTGATGAAAGGAGAAAATATAAAAATGCAGTAAGTGAAACAGGCAAAAAGGAATACAAACGTCTCAAAAATGAGATCGACAGAAAGTGCAAAATGGCTAAGCAGGGATGGCTAGAGGACAAATGTAAGGATGTAGAGGCCTATCTCACTAGGGGTAAGATAGATACCGCCTACAGGAAAATTAGAGAGACCTTTGGAGATAAGAGAACGACTTGTATGAATATCAAGAGCTCAGATGGAAACCCAGTTCTAAGCAAAGAAGGGAAAGCAGAAAGGTGGAAGGAGTATATAGAGGGTCTATACAAGGGCGATGTACTTGAGGACAATATTATGGAAATGGAAGAGGATGTAGATGAAGATGAAATGGGAGATATGATACTGCGTGAAGAGTTTGACAGAGCACTGAAAGACCTGAGTCGAAACAAAGCCCCCGGAGTAGACAATATTCCATTGGAACTACTGACGGCCGTGGGAGAGCCAGTCCTGACAAAACTCTACCATCTGGTGAGGAAGATGTATGAGACAAGCGAAATACCCTCAGACTTCAAGAAGAATATAATAATTCCAATCCCAAAGAAAGCAGGTGTTGACAGATGTGAAAATTACCGAACTATCAGCTTAATAAGTCACAGCTGCAAAATACTAACACGAATTCTTTACAGACGAATGGAAAAACTAGTAGAAGCCAACCTTGGGGAAGATCAGTTTGGATTCCGTAGAAACACTGGAACACGTGAGGCAATACTGACCTTACGACTTATCTTAGAAGAAAGATTAAGGAAAGGCAAACCTACGTTTCTAGCATTTGTAGACTTAGAGAAAGCTTTTGACAATGTTGACTGGAATACTCTCTTTCAAATTCTAAAGGTGGCAGGGGTAAAATACAGGGAGCGAAAGGCTATTTACAATTTGTACAGAAACCAGATGGCAGTTATAAGAGTCGAGGGACATGAAAGGGAAGCAGTGGTTGGGAAGGGAGTAAGACAGGGTTGTAGCCTCTCCCCGATGTTGTTCAATCTGTATATTGAGCAAGCAGTAATGGAAACAAAAGAAAAATTCGGAGTAGGTATTAAAATCCATGGAGAAGAAATAAAAACTTTGAGGTTCGCCGATGACATTGTAATTCTGTCAGAGACAGCAAAGGACTTGGAAGAGCAGTTGAATGGACTGGACAGTGTCTTGAAAGGAGGATATAAGATGAACATCAACAAAAGCAAAACAAGGATAATGGAATGTAGTCTAATTAAGTCGGGTGATGCTGAGGGAATTAGATTAGGGAATGAGGCACTTAAAGTAGTGAAGGAGTTTTGCTATTTGGGGAGCAAAATAACTGATGATGGTCGAAGTAGAGAGGATATAAAAGGTAGGCTGGCAATGGCAAGGAAAGCGTTTCTGAAGAAGAGAAATTTGTTAACATCCAGTATTGATTTAAGTGTCAGGAAGTCATTTCTGAAAGTATTCGTATGGAGTGTAGCCATGTATGGAAGTGAAACATGGACGATAAATAGTTTGGATAAGAAGAGAATAGAGGCTTTCGAAATGTGGTGCTACAGAAGAATGCTGAAGATTAGATGGGTAGATCACATAACTAATGAGGAAGTATTGAATAGGATTGGGGAGAAGAGAAGTTTGTGGCACAACTTGACCAGAAGAAGGGATCGGTTGGTAGGACATGTTCTGAGGCATCAAGGGATCACCAATTTAGTATTGGAGGGCAGCGTGGAGGGTAAAAATCGTAGAGGGAGACCAAGAGATGAATACACTAAGCAGATTCAGAAGGATGTAGGTTGCAGTAGGTACTGGGAGATGAAAAAGCTTGCACAGGATAGAGTAGCATGGAGAGCTGCATCAAACCAGTCTCAGGACTGAAGACCACAACAACAACAACACGTTGTATCAGAATTGGCTGGTAGATGATTACTCAACGCTGGCGTTAGATGTAATAAACTAGGGAATATTATATCGTTTAGGGATCCCACATCCCTACGCCATGAACATTCATAGAGACTAGATGACTTTTTACCTGATGTAACTGACAGTTTCATTGTCAAAGGCGATTTATGGAAAACCTAAATCCGGAAGGTCGGGCTGGGATTTGAACTGCTTTGCCACTGAATATTAGTCCAGTAGCTTATCTCCGCCCTACCCACATCGTTAGCTAAATCTGACGAGAAGGGAACTTAGTATATGGTATGATAATGATGATAGTGTAGAGGAATCTTCGCCTGCTAATATTAACACATGTAATATATCTAGTAGGTGATTTCTGTTGTTGTTTGTGCGCGGAGATATAGGGTAGGTAACTGCAATATGTTTATCCGAATTTAAAGGTAGCATCAAACAATAGTATATTTAAGTAATATATATCATTACATCTATAAAATGATGTTTTTTACGTACTCCAGTACTATTTTCTCTTAGTAAACAATTTACAAAATAAACATTCTGACCAGTGTTTTACGTACTCCAGTGCTATTTTCTCTTAGTAAAGAATTTACAAAATAAAAATTCTGACCAGATTCCGAGCTCCCACAGCAAAGGGACACATCAGAGTGAACCGGAACTCCACCGACAAAATTTATTGAAGGATATTTCTTGAGTATTTTGATACAAGGGACTCGTAGTCTCCGATAGCTCGTTACAGAGTAATAACGTAGTTATGATTTTTTGTTGCTCCAGTTACCTTTGTTTCTGCGAGAATCTCTCCACAACGGTGAAAAAATCTGTAATATGCAACATAAAACGTACATCACAAAACAAAGGGTCCGGTTACTTGTAGATGACTGTGCACAGAGATGTAGTTGCCACTGAACGTAGCCGGCCGGAGTGGCAGAGCTGTTCTAGGCGCTACAGTCTGGAACCGCGCGACCGCTATGGTCGCAGATTCGTATCCTGCCTAGGGCATGGATGTGTGTGATGTCCTTAGATTAGTTAGGTTTAAGTAGTTCTAAGTTCTATGGGACTGATGACGTCAGAAGTTAAGTCCCATAGTGCTCAGAGCGATTTTTGAACCACTGAACGTAGCTTCGCTTTGTCGCTCTTCGGTTACATTCAGTACACCCACACACGAGGTGCATATCGGCCAAATCTTCATCATTTATGCCTCCCATACTGCTGCGTGTCACTGTTGACGAATGCTAACAGGACCAGAAAACAAACCCGAGTTAGAAACGTGCAGTACTGAGGGCGAATAGTAAAGTGGTCATTACGGTTGCCCATAGCAAGAAGTGTTAGTCAATGGAAGACGTTTGTTTCTAAAGAAGTCACACAGCACCTACTGTCGCTACTGTCGATATTTGCACTTTTGTTCAGTTATTTTCAGTGCAATACATATACAAAGATAACTGAGGTAAGAAATCTAACGAAATACAGCCAAACTGTAATGAGCCACTAGGAACCAAGAGTCTTACACTAAAGTATTCAGAAAGTATCGGTGAGAAACCTCCTAAGTAACGTGCTACAATTCATAATGTTCGCAATTACTCCTCTCTTTTTTCTCACTTTAAGTGACGGGTAGTGTCTTACACTGAGGTGAAAAAAGTCATGGGATACCTCTTAATATCGTGCCAGACCTCCCTTTTGCCAGGCGAAGTGCAGCACTTCGACGTGTCATCGACTCAAGGAGTCGTGTGATGTCCCCTGCAAAAATATTAAGCTTTGCTGTAGCCGTCCATAATGCGAAAGTGTTGGCGATGCAGGCTTTTGTGTGTGAACTGATCTCTCGATTATGTCCCACAAATGTTCGACGGGATTCATGTCGGGCGATGTGGGTGACCAGCTCATTTGTTCGAATTGTCTAGAATATTCTTCAAACCTATCGCCAACAATAGTCGCCCGGTGACATGGCATAGTGGTTGGGGAACATGAAGTCCAGGAATGACTGCAGATGGTCTCCAAGTAGCCGAACAGAACCATTTCCAGTCAATTATCGGTCGAATTGGACCATAGGACCCAGTCCATTCCACGTAAACAAAGCCAACACCATTATGCTGCCACCACCAGCTGTCACAGTGCCTTGCTGACAACTTGGGTCCATGGCTTCGTAGGATCTGCTCCACATTCGAACCTTACCATCGACTCTTACCACCTGTAATTGCGACTCATCTCACCAGGCCGAGGTTTTGTAGTCAAATGGTTCAAATGGCTCTGAGCACTATGGGACTTAACATCTATGGTCATCAGTGCCCTAGAACTTAGAACTACTTAAACCTAACTAACCTAAGGACATCACACAACATCCAGTCATCACGAGGCAGAGGAAATCCCTGACCCCGCCGGGAATCGAACCCGAGAACCTGGGCGCGGGAAGCGAGAACGCTACCGCACGACCACGAGCTGCGGACTTCTGTAGTCGTCTAGGGTCCAACCGATATGGTCACGAGGCCAGGACAGGTGCTGCAGGCGATGCTGTTCTGTTAGCTAAGGCACACACGTCGATCGTCCGTTGCCATAGCCCATTAACGCCAAATTTTGCCGCACTGTCCAAACAGATACGTTCGTCGTACGTCACACATTCATTTCTGTGGTTACTTCACGCTGTGTTCCTTGTTTCTAGCACTGACAACTCTACACAAACTCCGCTGCTGTCGGTCGTTAAGTGAAGGCCGTTGCCTACTGTGCTGTCCGTGGTGAGAGATAATGCCTGAAATTTGGTATTGTCGGCACACTCTTGACACCGCGGATCTTGCAATACTGAATTCCCTAACGAATTCTGAAATTGAATGTCCCATGCGTCTAGCTCCAACTACCATTCCGCTTCTAAAGTGTGTTAATTCCCGTCGTGCTGCCATAATCGCGTCAAAAACCTTTTCACATGAATCAGCTGAGTACAAATAACAGCTCCGCCAATGCCTTGCCCTTTTATACCTTGTGTACGCAGTACTACCACTATATATCGCGTGACGTTTGTCATCTCACTGTATGTCTGAATGAAAATACCCAGTTTCACTGTGGTTTGGTTTCTGCGAAAAATTGCAGACCTGCTACAGCTTGCTGATGGGAGGTAGCTCTCATTATCTCATTACAGAGCATGACGAGGTGAAGTACTATCATGTTCCCACTGGTGTTAGGGCAATGGACTCGTTTACTTTGTGTTCACGTTTTCATCAGTCTGGCTCATGCACTCACATGATCAATCCAACTGCCCATATTGTTCTAGGCAGAAAATCACGTAGTGTAATTAGCTATTCCTTAATTATCTAATCTACTAAATGGGTTAAATGATAGTTCGTTCTTCGTGGCCGGCCGGGGCATGGATATGTGTGATGTCCTTAGGTTAGTTAGGTCTAAGCAGTTCTAATTTTAGGGGACTGATGACCTTAGAAGTTAAGTCCCATAGTGCTCAGAGCCATTTAATCGCTCTTCGTGGCTGTCTATTTCCATCTATCTCAATGAAATATTATTTACCACATAATTTAAAGCTCCTTATTGCCGCAAAGATTCCTCTGTATTTATTGATCTTCATAAAATTGCACCATCGTGAGACACAGAGCTTGCTGGTATTGTTAAAAAAATTTCTTAGTATCCATTTTACTTGCGTGTATATATTCCACAAGAGGCAAGAGTGGCCGATTAGCTGAGGGAATTGCGTCCGCTGACTTTGGCGAGCCTCCGTATTTGTTATGCAGCCTCCATATTTACCTCAACGACTATTAAGTTGAACATCTTGTGAAATACACAAAATAAAACGGATCACAAATCACAATGAACAATTCAGCTATTTTTGTACTACTGGTGGTGTATTTCCCATGCACTCTTTGTGACGAGATAAACATGATGTAGTGCATATTAATTATATCCTGTCTAATATAGTTTAGCTTTACACCAGTAACCTCCAACCCCCCCCCCCCCCAACCCCCCGATTCTTGAAAGAATCTAACTCCCATGTGGAAAACAGCTTCAAACGTCTGATTACTTTACATCTGTGTTAAAATGTTAAATATCTGACAGTAAGCAGGAGAAAACCCGTATGATCAAGGGTATCGGATTGTACTGGTATCGGATTATTCATCCACACACTAAAAAAAAGTTAGAACCAAAGATTATAAACCATAATGAGTAGATTGTGACAGCGTTTTAAATTATATGGAGTACTGAAAATCAAATTTTTATTGACTCTGTAAGACGTTAGAACCAGCCTGTAACTGGGACTGGATCAAAGATGTGAATTAAGTGAAATACATGTATTTGAAAAGGAAATACAAAATACCATTTTTATTTTGCAGTTGAAATGTTTTTTTTCTTCAAAAGGCATTTTCTATTTTATTTGAAATACTCAAAATATAGGTATTTTGCATTTGTAAAATGTAGACTGTTACCCTTTAATTTTTTATTTTATACATCGTAGTTTTTATTCATTTAATGAGCCACTTTTGTAAACAAAAGTAGTTCCATGACAGATACAGATGGCGCAATAAGCGCCAAACATATACGTGTCAAGTGAGTATGACCACGACCCAAATTATTAGAAAAAGCGGAAGACTTAAGTACATGGTATATGTTTACCATTACGGTTTGTTTCATATAAAATGTACCGATATCATCTGATACCGCCAAAACAATTGAGTGAAAGTGGGAGCGAGGCCACACAGACATTACAAATTTTGGAAATTTGTGGTAGGTTCCTATGGGACCAAACTGCTGAGGTCATCGGTCCCTAGGCTTACACACTACTTAATCCAACTTGAACAAACTTACGCTAAGGACAACACACACACACACACACACACACACACACACACACACGCACACGCACACCCTTGCCCGAGGGAGGACTCGAACGTCCGACGTGGAGAGCCGCGCGAACCGCGGCAAGGTGCCCTAGACCGTGCGGCTAAGACATTAAATTTAACAGCTTCAAGAGATATGTATAAGGCCAGATCTCAAAGTAATTCACACAAAAACGTTTATGATGCAGCGATGTCAAAGTGTCAGCACTTTGGAACCTGTGTTCAAGATCTCCTACAGGCTTGTGAAAACCATTTAGTATCGACTGGGAAATCCACTACTTATCCACGTCCAACACGGTGGAATTCATACTATAATTCTATTCGAACTCTGGTTACAGTCAGGAATACTTTAAATGAAACTTTAAGGAAACTTGGATTAGCAGCTTTTAAAGAAATTGAAATCCAATTTCTTAATGAATACATAAACTGCTCAAAACCTATTGATGATGGCATCAGAAGTGTAGAACGAGACATGATACCTATTACGAATGTCTTCTGCCAGAAATAATGAGACTGCAGGCAATGCTAAGCAGCTTGCAAACGAATAAACCTACGTACAGTGGTGTGCTGACAGAAATTATTAAAGAAAATCTTAATAGGCTTTTTGAGAGATTCTGTAAATAAGAGGAATCAGAAGTATAGGATGGCATATTAGCATCCAAATCTTATCCTTTTTTCAAATTGATATGGGTAGTGAAGGCTAACAGAGAATAAATAAAGAACTGTTATTTCATAAGCGCATAAGATGAATCAAGAAGAAGAAGAAGAAGACGTGAAGAAATTGCAACATTCTGACAAAAAGGGGTTGAATCTTGTCGTATGTTTATTGAGGACTCTTCATTCTCTTGTGTCCGATGATAGTGACAACACTAAAGTATAACTGAAAACGTTTCAATATTTAAAATATAATGACAATAATTGAGATTCCTTGGACAGATATTCAGCTGCAATTTTTTACCTTAAATATAATATTCGTGTACCAGTCTCTGCTCTTGTTGATGACTATTGTCCTTTGGTGGAATAATAATGACGCCACATAAGCAGAACACGAAAGATGAAATATTTGGACAATTATTATTAGTGTTTAAGTCAGTGAAATAAATGTCATGTAAAATGTTGACTAGAGATATTTTTTCAGCAGAAGTATTTTGAAAATACATATTTTGCGCTTTGTATTTAAATACTTTTATTTAAAACCATTTTGTATTTACATGTGAAATATAAAAAAAACAAGTATTTATATTTTGAATTTAAATGCTTTCAGTAAAATATTCTGCACATCGCAGCACTGGGTTAGTAATAGCTTAGTAACATAGACGCATGTGGTGAGAATTGAATGGGTAAGTTTCCTCAGGTAGCTGAGTTCCATTGAGTAAATGTTAAAGTATCTGGTGCGGTGCCCGATGGCAAGAATTTCTTAAGTATAAAAGCTGTCCTTCAAGAGACGTCGTCTCGTTTACAACTCACAACTACTGTCGCCTCTGTTGCTTTGCTGAATCACCACTACTTAGATGTCTTCGCGCACCGCTGCGTTTCATTCTTCGTTCCGCTATTGGATGTATTGGCCTTCATTATTCCGAGCGCGTGTATTTTTTGAGTTACTTACATGTAACGGCTGAAAGGACTACGGTTCTGAGAATTTCCCTCCTGTGTGGCCAGCTCCTTCTGATGCCATTGTGCTACTCTCCTCTCGTATCTGAATAGCTGCTGCTCGCAGACCCGCATCAGTGGCGTTTTTCCGTTTCTCTGATCAGGTCCAGTTTGTCCGCTCCTGAACGCTGCTGCTACCTTTCGATGCAGAAACACAGTTAGCCATCTTTTCCAGAGTAGTGCAAGCATTTTCAACCTTTAACAAAAATCTTTTATTTGATCGTTGTGTTATAAACTGAAATTCGCTGTGATTTACATAATTTTTCTGTAGAATAATTTTCTGAATTTTCCTTGCTGCTCCAGAACAAAGCAGTTATTTTTGTGACTCGCTTATCAGGTTTACATTGGCACAAGACAATAACATCACTGTAGTGGCATACATGCTGCTGACGAAGTAAAGTGCAAACTTCGTCTACATCTATATGTATATACTCCGCAAACATTGTATGGTTCACAGCGGAAGGTAACTTGCACCACTACTAGCCATTTCCTTTCCTCTTCCACTTACAAACAAAGCGATGGAAAAACGACTGCCGCATGCTTCCGTACGAGCCCTAATTTCTCTCATCTTGTTTTCGAGGTCTTTATTCGAAATGTACGTTGGCGGCAGTAGAATCGTTCTTCAGTCTACTACAAATGTCGGTCCTGTAAATTTTCTCAACAGTATTTCGCGAAAAGAATGTCGTCTTCCTTCCAGGGATTCAAATTTGAGTTTACGAAGCATCTTCGTAATATTCGAAAGTTGATTGAACATACCGGTAACAAATCTAGCAGCCCACCTCTGAAATGCTTCGATATCATCCTTTAATCCGATCTTGTACGGATCCCAAACACTCTAAGAGTACTCAACAACAAGTCGCACTAGTCTCCTATATGCGGTCTCCTTTACAGATGAGCTAAACTTTCCTAAAATTCTCCCAATAAACAGAGGTCGACAATTCACCGTCCCTACTACCGTCCTTACGTGGTCGTTGCATTTCACATCGCTTTGGAACATTACCCTTAAATATTTAATCGCCGTGACTGTGCAAAGCAGCACACCACGCATACTGTATTCGTACATTACAGGATCGTTTTTCCTTCTCACCTGAATTAAGTTATATAGTTGTACGTTCAGAGCAAACTAATATTCTTCAAACCAAATAGAAATTCTGTTTAATTCGTCCTGTATCCTTTTGCAGTCAGTCAACGACTTTCACGTATACTACAGCGTCATCAGCAGACAGTCGTATATTGTTGTCCATCCATCCGTCAATTAATTTATATATAGTGGAAACAATAACGGCCTTACCACACTTCCCTGGGGCAGTCCTTACGATTCTCTTGTCTGTGCTGAACACTCGACGTCGCAAACAACGTACTAGATTCTATTACTTAAGAAGTCTCTGAGCCAGTCACATATCTGAAAACATGTTCCTTATAATCGTACATTCGTTAACGCTCGGTAGTGGGGCACCGTCTCAAACGCTTTCCAGAAATCTACTAATAAGAAATCTGCCTGTTGCCCTTCATCCATGGTTCGTGGGATATGTTGTGGGAAAACAGCAAGCTGAATTTCACATGATCGATACTTTCCAAATCCATGTTGATTTGTGAACAGAAGCTTTTCTGTCTCATGGAAATTAATTACATTCTGCTACCAGTCACGATTTTCTTTATTTTACTTTTCGCACGACGCGTTTCGGGAAATGATTCCCATTTTCAAGTGCGTTTTTTATGTCATTCCTATGATATGTTGTCGATGTGTGAGATTCTACTTCATTTCGTTGACTTTACTGCAATATATAAGAAAACACGCAACTTTTAGTTGGTTGTCGATCTTTTTGTGAAGTTAGTGCCGAAATTTAGAAGAATTTGTACTTACAGTCTCCTTATGGTCCATTTGTGCAGAGTCTCACACACACTAAACATCCCACACGACTTGTTGTACACTTTTAAACATCGAAAACATTTTACATAAACAAAGCAGTTACACAGATGCTCCTACAAGTAGTCAACAAAGATGACATTACGGCTCTTCCACAGAGTATGATATGCTTTTGTACAGAGGTTATTTACCTTAACAATTTGGATCGTAATTTACTTATGTCTATTTTACAATTGTGCTTATTTCTATGTGTTACTATTTTTATTTAAGTATGCTATCGAAACATATGAAGAAATTTACTGATTCGTTTTCAAGTTTTCGTTTAATATTTTATCTTCATATTTTCTGTAATGTGAATATATCTCCAGTTCTTCTAGGAAATCCATTTTATATCCCTTATTTAGTCAGTGGAGTACATTGTGCTCTATTTTTCCAAATGGTGTGCTGTATTATGTACATCTACATCTACATTGATACTCCGCAAGCCACCCAACGGTGTGTGGCGGAGGGCACTTTACGTGCCACTGTCATTACCTCCCTTTCCTGTTCCAGTCGCGTATGGTTCGCGGGAAGAACGACTGTCTGAAAGCCTCCGTGCGCGCTCTAATCTCTCTAATTTTACATTCGTGATCTCCTCGGGAGGTATAAGTAGGGGGAAGCAATATATTCGATACCTCATCCAGGAACGCACCCTCTCGAAACCTGGCGAGCAAGCTACACCGCGATGCAGAGCGCCTCTCTTGCAGAGTCTGCCACTTGAGTTTATTAAACATCTCCGTAACGCTATCACGGTTACCAAATAACCCTGTGACGAAACGCGCCGCTCTTCTTTGGATCTTCTCTATCTCCTCCGTCAGACCGATCTGGTACGGATCCCACACTGATGATGTACATGTGTTGCTATGGCTGATGTAGTGTGTATGTTATGTGTGTAGGCCTTTATGTGCTCTGTGTACCTGGTGTTGAAATTTCAGCCTGTTTGTCCTAGGTAGAACATGGAGCATTCTTGGCATGTGACCTTGTATATTCCAGAGTCTGAGTCTGGATCATTCTTACACTTTATAATGTGTATTAGTTTTTGTTGTAGCTTATTAGAAGTAGAAACCTCAATTTTTACTTTATGATTTTTGAAAATATTTGCAATCTTCTGTGATATATTGCAAATGTATAGGATACTAGACATACATTTGTTTTTCTCTTTTTCTTTTGTGGTGCAGATTGTACCTGGGTCTTTCTTCATTTTGTCTACGATTGTGTCAACCATGGAAGTATTGTACCCATTGACAACTGCAATCTTTTTCACTGTATTTATTTCTTGTTGCCCGTTTTCTTTGTTCAATGGTATTTTAGTTGCCCTATATAACATTTACCTGTATGCTGCCTGTTTATGGGTATTTGGGTTACATAAGGTTGCAGGGATTGTGGTGTTAGTCATTGTGTTTCTCCTATGAATTTTGAATGTGCATGTGTTGTCGTGTCTTGTAATATTTAGATCCATAAAGTTGATGCTTTTATTTTGCTCATGTTCCACTGTAAATCTGATTTTTTCATGTAGATTATTGAATTAATTTAGAATGTCTGTGATGTTTGGTATCCTCTTTCACTAAAAGTAGTGTGTCATCTACATATCTCCTATAAAATTCAATTTTCTTTAGGGAAGGTCCTTGGCTGTTAAATAACTTTTGTTCTAAGTGATTTATGTGTATGTCAGTTATGGTACCAGAAATACATGATCCCATTGCTAGGCCATCTGATTGTTTATATATGTTGCCATTAAAAGTGAAGTAGTTGTAACTTAGGGTAAGCTGAAGGAGTTCCATAAATTCAACAATTTCTGTCTATGAAAGTTTCTTGTGTTTCTTAAGGTTCTTTTGTATTACTGTTACAGCTTCTGTATGGGTATATTTGAGTAAAGGTTGGTGATGTCAAGTGATATAAACTGAGCATCATAGGGGAGCTTTCTGGTTTCTAGTTCCTTAGCTAGTATCATGCTGTTTTTTATGGAATATGTTGCTTCATGTATATAATTTTTTATTAGTATGTTATTCAGTTTTTGTGATAGTTTGTATGCTGGGCTATTTATAGAGTTGACCACAGAACATATTGGATTTCCATCCTTTTGTATTTTTGACTGTGCTCTTAGGCGTGGTGCTTTTGGATTCACGCATGTAAGGTATTTCTTTTCAGTTTCTGTCAGTAGGAAATGTATGTTCTTTAGTTGTTCCTTTATTTTATTTTGAAATTGTTTGGTCGGATCTTTTTCAGTGTACTGAATATTATTTGCATCAAAAAATTCCTGTGTTTTGTCTATGTATTCCTTTTATTTCATCAAAACTATTGTATTGCTTTTGTCAGACAAAAATTCATGTGTTTTGTCTATGTATTCGTTTTCTTTCATCACAGGTAGTGTATTGCTTCTGTCAGACAAATGTCTATCCCACATCACAGAAGATTGCAAATATTTTCAAAAATCACAAAGTAAAAATTGGGGTTTCTACATCTAATAAGCTACAACAAAAACTAATACACATTATAAAGTGTAAGAATGATCCATACTCAGACTCTGGAATATACAAGGTCACATGCCAAGAATGCTCCATGTTCTACCTAGGACAAACAGGCTGAAATTTCAACACCAGGTACACAGAGCACATAAAGGCCTACACACATAACAGACACACTACATCAGCCATAGCAACACATGTACATAATACAGCACACCATTTGGAAAAATAGAGCACAATGTACTCCACTGACTAAATAAGGGATATAAAATGGATTTCCTAGAAGAACTGGAGATATATTCACATTACAGAAAATATGAAGATAAAATATTAAACGAAAACTTGAAAACGAATCAGTAAATTTCTTCATATGTTTCGATAGTATACTTAAATAAAAATAGTAACACATAGAAATAAGCACAATTGTAAAATAGACATAAGTAAATTACGATCCAAATTGTTAAGGTAAATAACCTCTGTACAAAAGCATATCATACTCTGTGGAAGACCTGTAATGTCATCTCTGTTGACTACTTGTAGGAGCATCTGTGTAACCGCTTTGTTTATGTAAAATGTTTTCGATGTTTAAAAGTGTACAACAAGTCGTGTGGGATGTTTAGGGTGTGTGAGACTCTGCACAAATGGACCATAAGGAAATTGTAAGTACAAATTCTTCTAAATTTCGGCACTAACTTCACAAAAAGATCGATAACCAACTAAAAGTTGCGTGTTTTCTTATATATTGCAGTAAAGTCAACGAAATGAAGTAGAATCTCACACATCGACAACATCTCATAGGAATGACATAACAAACACAAAAAACGCACTTGAAAATGGGAATCATTTCCCGAAACGCGTCGTGCGAAAAGTAAAATAAAGAAAATCGTGACTGGTAGCAGATGGCTTATTTATAACAAACCTATTGTTTTCACAGTCTTCGGCTTTCAGAACCATCTATAATGGATCAAATCAGTTTATTACATTCGAACCGAGAATATGTTCAAGAATTCTGTAGGAAACCGATATTATGTACATTGGCCTGTAAATTCGCGGGTCCGTTCTTTTACCCTTCTTATATACTGAAGTCACCTGCGCATTTTACCAGTCGCTTGGGACTTTGCGGTGGGCGAGAAAATCGCGATATATGCGACCTAAGTAAGGGGCCAATGCCGTCGAGTAATCTCTGTAAAACGTAATTGGGATTCCATTCGGAACGGGCGACTTATTTATTTTTGGCGCTTTCAGTTGCTTCTCTACGCCAGGAATGCCGATTAATATGTCCACCATACGGGATTCTGTGCGGTGGTGAAACGACGGTATGTCTGTACTATCCTCCTGCGTGAATGATTTCTTAAACGCGAAATTTAAAACTTCAACTTTCCTTTTGCTCTCTTTTATTGCCACCATAGACTTATCGACAAGTTATTGGATGTAAGCCTTCGAGCTACTTAGTAATTTTAAGTAGATCAGAATTTTTCGGGCTCTCGGCATGATCTTTCGTTGAAGTATGATGTTGGAAGTAGTGCATACTTCGAGCACCGATCCTTTCAGAGACGCACGATTCTCTATTAACTTTTGTCACTCGACATTTCGAAGTTTTTTTTTTTTTTCACCCGCGGGTGCAACAATCTCTGCACGCCCAGCATTTTCCTAATTTAACTTTAGTAACCATTTTTTGGTGGCGTCATGATCACTAATCCTTGTCTCTATACGGGCACTGTCGATAAGGTCTGACCTGCCTGTAGCTACAATGTACTTACATACAAGATCACGTCTGCAGTTTTACGAGTATCGGCCGGTAAACAGTAATTTAACAAATTAGAACAATACTTAAATCTCAAAGCGAGCATATGATGTGAGAAGCAAAGTGAGAATTATCGTCGTAACATAGGTCAGACGTTGCTAAAAATTACAACCTAGACATAATTGTGCTTCATCCTCTCTCATCTGAAGTTACGTTTATTGTAGATATTGCAAAAATTGCTGCAAATGACAGCAATAGTTGTGGACAGACATTTCAAGAGAACTACACAATTATTGAAGAGGTATCTTCACAATGTGTGTCTTTCTTTGTCATTCTCGATCTTTGTGCCTTTTCTCAAACATATATTTATTTTAGGTTTAGTAGACTAATCTAGTTGCAATAGCACTAGATAGATATTAAAAGGGAGATTTATTTGCTTATAGAAAGTGTAATTCTGTTGCTATGTGACCAACTGCCAGACTAAAATTGGAAAGGTCAGAGGTTCTCAAACACACCTCCTTTCACTTGTGGGAATGATATGTGTTAACTGAAAACCGCGAAAATAACACGTGGTTCAGAGTCCAATATAAGCTATAAGGTCTCCTTATAACTTTTTGGGTAAAGACATCCCAACCAAGCTCCCCTGTCCCTACGAGTCACAAAGACCCACGACTGGTAAGCTGTATGCTCAAATTGCCCTGACAGACTTTAAATACGAACTGAATTAGCCTGTACCATGTACATCATAAAAATCAGTGCATAATCTGAAAAAAAAATTACCTGACTCATTTATTCTCTGACAACGAGCCTAGTTTTATCAGCTTGTTCGCGGCTAGGAGAACAGGAAGACCCAGTTCGAATTCACGGGTCGGGCAAATGAACATCGTTTTCAGGTAGTTTTCCACGCTTGTCTACTCCAATTGCAAGCTAGTGCCCCACCTCAGCAGCACAACATACGAACAGTTAAAATGCAAAAGCACAGACAAAAATTTACTCGGTTCACTGGCAGATGGAATATATAAATTTCCTCCCTTTGGATAACTGACATTTGTGTTGACAGATGGCCATCCGGAGACAGCATTAAATTAAAAATGTCACCAAATCGTCGATGAGTGATTACCCGTCATTACCGGACGCTGCCACATACGGGGCAAAAAAGAACTTCCCGGTTGAGTGATTGCCCATCATTGTGGGACATTGCCACATACGAGACAAAAATATAATTTGAAAAGAGGAAGAGATGTTCACCGCCTAATGTAATTCGCTGGAAAGTAACTTAAAAAGGGTAGAAAAGAGATCTGTGGAAACGGGTCGACAGTCTATCCCCGAGATTTCCCATGGGCTGTAGGACACAAGGAGGGAAAGTTGAAGCTACAACTCAGCGCAGCACATGGACATAAACCAGCGGTTTCTTGTTTCTTGGGAAGCGAAGTTTGGCTGGCTTTTGGGTAATGGCCTGTTTTCTCCTAACTGTGTTAGACGACAATGAAGCTGGATGGTAACGCCCAAAATAAGCGCACTTTCTTATGTTGCTTTTTATCTCCACGCCATACAGCACACACGTAATAGTTGAAATCTCTCATATAACCATACTTATTTCTCATTGTATTTGCTTATCATTATTGATTTCTTATTCATCATCTTTTATTCTGTATCCCTCATGAGGTTCGATGTCAACGTAGATTATGTCTTACATGTTAATATATACATAAACAGTAACGGCACATTTAATACACATATCCATTCTCGAAACTGAACTCAAATCTTTGACCTCTGATATAAAACCTGCACTCGAAAGCAGAACAGAAGGTAACGATCTTAACCTCGTAGGAAAACTGTCAGGAGAATCTGAGATACATAAATATTCAACTATGAACAAAGACTGGTTTGTGCGTCCTGTTACAGAATAAACATGAAGAACAGCTACGCAGTAAGTTGACGCCAGGTTCTGTCGTCTTAGATGCTACTGTCAACAGTAATTTTTTAACGGACATTGTAATATCTTAAGATTCACAATCGTCTCTCGTATCTCCTCTTATAAAAACACAAGAAACATTGTTTCAAAATGTCTTTGCTTCATTTCATAATCTGCTCTTGTCTCTGTTTTGATCAACAGGAGGCTACGAGAAATTTTTGTACACATAAGTTAACTGCTCATTAGAGTAATTCTCTCACTCATACGAGGTTTTTCTCAGTGAACTCATGTAGGTCATTTCTGAATAAATATCCGGCGTACAACCGAGTCCTTACCCCCTAAAGCTTTTACATATTTGCAATCGTAGAGTTTCAGTACCACTTGTTGGTGCACAGTTCATGGTCATTTGACTACACATTCTATTTTGATTCCAGATTTAATAAACAAAAGTATCAAATCCCGTACGTTATGTGGTGGTGCCTACAACCAACACGTATGTTATGTGCTGTGTACTGAGGGGAGTTCTGCTTTTCTTACAATTCGTTTTAGTTGGTCTTCCATTTAATACTGCCCCTCGTGGATACAGATTACTATTATTATTATTATTGTTGTTATTATTACTAACGTTAGTTCTCCGTTAAGAAGAGTGCTAAAACACAATCAATTTTCATGCCATTTTTTCTGCCTCTTTCTTTTGTCTTCCCAAAATCCTCTCAAATATTCACTGTGTTTCCTCTCTTCTGTGCACTTTTTTCCCGTTTTCTTCTCTTTGGGTGCTTGCTGAAATTTCTGTTTTCTGATTTTTTCTCTGTATTTTTCCCTGTCTGTCATGTCTTCTGTGGAGATGTTCAGTTTCTTGAGGTCTTCCATGGTTTCCTTTACCCATTTGGTTTTCACTGTATTAGTTGTCACTATGTTAAAAACTATCTCGGTCAATCTATTTTCGTTCGTCCTGTGTATATGTCCGAAGAACTTTGCCCTTCTCCTCCTGGTGTGGTTTGTAATCGTCTCTGTCTGTTCGTATAGTTCTTTTGTAGGCCTCTTTATCCAGATCATCTCTTTCTGAACCGGCCCGTTGATGTTTCTCAGTATTTTCTTCTCTTGTTTTTCCATCCCCTTAATTTTCGTTCTTCCGTTGTTTGCCGTTGTTTCTGAGGCATACAAGGCCTCTGGTAAGACTACTGTAATGCAGTATCTTAAATTGACATTCATGGAAACACTTCTTTTGTTGTAATGGTTCCATGTAACTTTGTACGCTTTTTCTAGTTCTGTGATCCTTTCTTCAATGGATGTTACATTCAGTCCTGCTTTCTGTATAATCTCTCCCAGATAATTGAAATTATCTACTTGTGTTATCTTTCCATACTTTGTTATCTGTGGGTGTCTATGTGTGGATTTTGTGTCCATGTATTGTGTTTCTTTCGTATGAGATTTGTAATCCCGTTTTGGCTGCGACTTCGTGTTGTGTCTGTAGAGCTTTCTTGACTTATTTTCTGTTTTTTGTTACGACGGCTATATCATCAGCAAGTGCCAAACATTTTATGTTGACCTTTCTATCCTTGTGTCCCACCATCTTTACCCCACTGACTCTTTTGCCCCATGTCCTGATAATTATCTCCAAAACCGAGTTAAATAGAATGGCTGACAGACAGTCCATCTCCCTGCCTCACTCCTATCTTGATTTCGAATGGTTCTGACATCTCTCCCATAAACTTCACTTCCGATGTCGTACTTGTTAATGTTTCATAGATTAGCCTTCTGTTTTCGTTGTTCACCTTCATTTCTTCCGGTGTGTTGAAGCGTGTTTCCCTATTTATGGAACCGTAGGCCTTCTTGAAGTCGAGGAATGTTAATGTGGTGTTCCCGGACTTTCTTGTTGTCAATATTGTCCTGAGGTACCAGATCTGTTCACTGCATTATCTTCTCTTTCTGTACCGTTCTTGGTATTCTCTGTTCTCCTATCTGTGGATCTATTTGAGGCTGTAGCCAATTTAACAGGGATTTTGATAGAATTTTGTATGTCACGGGCAGTACTGAAATTCCTCTGTAGAGTTATTAGGGTCTACTTCGTCTCCTTTCTTGTGGAGGCGAGACTTCCATTCTTCTTTTGCCTTTTCTGTTTCCCAGATGTTTTTGATGTTTGGGTGTGATGTGCTCGTGGTCTAATTTACAGATTTCCGCAATCAGTCAATCATCTCCAGGTGCTCTGTTATTTTTTAGTCATTTTATCATTTTCACGATCTCCTCGTGCGTTGGCGGTTTGGAATCGAGTTTGGGTTCTGACTTCTCGAACTCTAGGATCTTCATCGGTTTATCACAGTTTTGTAGGCGTCAAAGTATTGCCCTAGTATTTTACAGTTCATTTTGTGGGTTTTGTCTCCAGTGTTTGTTCCGTCGTGCCTTTTGAAGCGTAAACTCGGTAGTTGGTATCCTGTAATATTTTTTCTGAATGCTCTGTAAATAATTTCATTTGTTGTTTTTGTTGACGTCCTCTTCTATCTCTTTCACTCTGTTGTTTTCATAACCTCTTTTTTCTCTACGGAATATTTTCGAGGTGGTCTTCTGTATACTGTTGAATTCTTCCCATTCCAGGATGTTCTCTGAGTGTTAGGTTTTTTCCAGGCTTGTCTTCTCTCTTCTTTGTCTCTATCACATATCATGCTCCACCATCTTCGTTCCTTTTTTCTCTGTGGTTGCCCCAGTTTTATCAATTACTTTACTTTTTCTAGCAATTCTGTCCAGTTGTTACTGTCTATTTTCTTAATTGTTTCTAGTATTATTTCTTGTTTAATTGTAAGTACTCTGGGGTCTGTTCGGAGATTTCTATTTGTTCTCTTGATATATACTGCGTATAAATTTCGCTTTAATTTGGAGTAGGCGTGATCGGGTTCGAAAAATCCTTTCCTCATTCTTATATTCATAATTTCTCTGGTGTTTTTCATGGATATTGCAATGTGGTCGATCTGAAATTATCCTAGGACGTTGATGGGATTTCCAAGTTCGTAGTTTCCTACGTGTTTTCTGGAATTGCGTTGACATGACTTTGGGGTCGAAATTCCTGCAAAAATTTATCAGGTTCTCTCCATTCTTGTTTGTCCGTTTGTGGGCCGTATGTTCTCCTGTTGCTTTGAATTTTCTTTCTGGCATTAAAATCGTCTAGTAAAACTTTCAAGTGCTTCGTGAGGATTTTGTTTTTGGTTTCTTCCTGATCTTCCCAGAATTCTTCTATGATCTGTGTGTTTTTCCTTTTGTAGTTGTTTGTTGGTGGCAAGTGCATTGACTAGTGTATGAGCTTTGTGTCCAGATTATATCGTGAGTGTTGATTTTGAAGTGAAATCTGTTACGGAGTCCAGTATCGATTTGTGGACTACAAATCCCGTTCCGGAGAGTTTGAGATTTCTTCCTGGAATATTTATGGCTGCTTTCCCCTTATTTATTCTGTAGTTTTCGGAGTCAAAGTGGCTCTCATCTGAGAATCGTGTTTCCTGTATTACCATATTTTTGATATTGAATTTATCCATGACATTTGTCATTTGTTTCAATTTACCTGGTTTCAGTAGTGTGTTCGTGTCGAGTGTTCCCATATTCTCTTAGTTTTGAGGGTTTTTGAGAAGCTCCGATTCTTCTCTTCATGACGTACCATATCCCCTGGAATCCGATGATCAGGTCTATTACTGACTGGGGCCCAGGGTATTGGATTCTTTCCTCTTGCTCGGTCACGATTATTGGTTTGTGTTGAGGATTTGATAGTGAAATCCCCAAGGATCTCACTTAATTTCAACTGGAGTTTTGAGTTTCAGAAGATTCAGTCACAGCCGAGCTCACAGATCCAACAGACGCTGCCAAGAGTACCGATGGCTACCACACAGACGTGTCTGGATTTTGGAGTTTCAACTGTAACCGTAGGCAGAGGCCGTCACAGGGTGCTACCATCCGGCGCCAGATGGACACAGGTTTTTTTAATGAGTTAGTTACTCCTCCCCCTCCCCCTTCTTCATCAGTTGCAAGATGAGACTCCTGTTTGGGACCGGCAACGGCAGAGTTGATGCATACTGGTAAACATTTTAAGATATTGAAGTCATCAGTGAAATATCGCCAATAGTATAATGTAAACATTATAGGTCTTTCCACATATTAATACACTACGAGGGCGTGCTGAAGAGTAACGCCTCCAAATTTTTTATGTGAAACTCTTAATCCTTTTTAAATTAAACAAACCTTATTAACATTCTGCACCTTTATTCTTCAAGTCTACATATTCATTTGCCAACATAGTCACCTGGAGACCAACATAATTGCCGGCCTCTGGTGGCCGAGCGGTTCTAGGCGCTTCAGTCTGGAACCGCGCGACCGCTACGGTCGTAGGTTCGAATCCTGCCTCGGGCATGGTTGTGTGTGATGTCCTTAGGTTAGTTACATTTAAGTAGTTCTAAGTTCTAGGAGACTGATGACCTGAGATGTTAAGTCCCATAGTGCTCAGAGCCATTTGAACCATTTTTGAACCAACATATTTCTCTCTGTGAGAGATCAGTTTGTTGATATCGTCCCTGTAGAGTGTCTGACATTGTTGACGGAACCATAAACTCACATCTACGTGCACCGCATCATTGCTATCAAAGTGAAGTCCTCAAAGGTGTTGTTTAAGTTTTGGGAGAGATGAAAATCGGATGAGGCCAAGTCTAACTGTACGGAAGATGATCGATAACTGTGAACCCAAGCCGTCGGACTATTGCAGATATCGCAGCGCTCATGTATGGTCTGGTATTGTCATCCTGAAGGATAGGGTGCTCCATACGTGGACTAACTTTTCAGTTTCGACACTCGATTACAGCACGAAGTTTTTCATGCACCGGCGTAGTTACATTACACAACGCCGTGTTCTCCGCTACAATTCGGAGCCCCTCTAGCGGCAGAGAGCTGCAAATATGTAAATCTGAACAATAAAGAGAGTGAATGTTAATATCTTTTGTTTTATTTAAAAAGTTATAAGTCTTGTTACTTAAAAAATTCGGAGATATTATTATTCAGCACGCCCGCGTAACGTGGATGTTGAAGTACCACGAGTCTTTTCCACCATTCACGTCTTTTCTCTGCACGTAATGGTCTAAAGAGGATCGTACAATCCATGGACTCGTCTCCGCCGGCTGTTGTGCTCGAGCCGTTCTAGGCACTTCAGTCCGGAACCACGTGGCTGCTACGCTCGTAGGTTCGAATCCTGCCTCGGGCATGGATGTGTGTGATGTCCTTAGGTTAGTTAGGTTTAAGTAGTTCTAAGTCTAGGGGACTGATGATCTCAGATGTTAAGTCCCATAGTGCTTAGAGCCATTTCAACCATTTTTGACTCGTCTCCAGAGACGAACATTTGATATTGGTCGTTCAGATAGTCCGTATCCAGCACACTTAGTAAGCAAAAATATTTTCCTACCTTCCTTGTTGTTGTTTGTTGTTGTTGTTGTTGTTGTTGTTGTTGTCTTCAGTCCAGAGACTGGTTTGATGCAGCTCTCCATGCTACTTTATCCTGTGCAAGCTCCTTCATCTCCAGGTAACTGCTGCAACCTGCCCTCCATTACTAAATTGGTGATCCCTTGATGCCCCAGAACATGCCCTATCAACCGAACCCTTCTTCTAGTCAAGTTGTGCCACAAATTCCTCTTCTCCCCAATTCTATTCAGCACCTCCTCATTAATTACGTGACCTACCCATCTAATCTTCAGCATTCTTCTGTAGCACCACGTTTCGAAAGCTTCTATTCTCTTCTTGTCTAAACTATTCATCGTCCATGTTTCACTTTCATACATGGCTATACTCCATACAAAAGCTTTCAGAAAAGGATTCCTGATATTTAAATCTATACTTGAAGTCAACAAATTTCTCTTCTTCAGAAACGCTTTCCTTGCCATTGCCAGTGTACATTTTATATCCTCTCTACTTCGACCATCATCAGTTATTTTGCTCCTCAAATAGCAAAACTCATCTACTACGTTAAGTGTTCAAATGGCTCTGAGCACTATGGGACTCAACTGCTGAGGTCATTAGTCCCCTAGAACTTAGAACTACTTAAACCTAACTAACCTAAGGACATCACAAACATCCATGCCCGAGGCAGGATTCGAACCTGCGACCGTAGCGGTCTTGCGGTTCCACACTGCAGCGCCTTTAACCGCACGGCCACTTCGGCCGGCTACGTTAAGTGTGTCATTTCCTAATCTCATTCTCTCAGCATCAACTGATTTAATTCGACTACATTCCATTATCCTCGTTTCGCTTTTGTTGATTTTCATCTTATATCCTCCTTTCAAGGCACTGTCCATTCCGTTCAACTACTCTTCCAAGTCCTTTGCTGCCCCTGACATAATGACAGTGTCATCGGCAAAAGACAAAGTTTTTATTTCTTCTCTATGGATTTTAATTCCTACTCCAAATTTTTCTTTTGTTTCCTTTACTGCTTGCTCAATATACAGACTGAGCAACATTGGGGATAGGCTACAACCCTGTATCACTCCCTTTCAAGCCACTGCTTCTCTTTCATGCCCCTCGACTCTTACAACTGCCATCTGCTTTCTGTACAAATTGTAAATAGCCTGTCGTTCCCTGTATTCACCCCTGCCACCTTCAGACTTTGAAAGAGAGTATTCCAGTCAACATTTGAAAAAGCCATCTCTACGTCTACAAATTCTAGAAACGTAGGATTGCCTTTCCTTAATATATTTTCTAAGATAAGTCGTAGTGTCAGTACCGCCTCCCGTGTTCTAACATTTCTACGGAATCCGAACTGATCTTCCCCGACGTCGGCTTCTACCAGTTTTTCCATTCTTTTGTATAGAATTCGTGTTAGTATTTTGCAGCAGTGACTTATTAAACTGATAGTTCGGTAATTTTCACACCTGTCAACGTCTGCTTTCTTTGGGATTGGAATTATTATTTTCTTCTTGAAGTCTGAAGGTATTTCGTCTGTCTCATACATCTTGCTCACCAGATGGTAGAGTTTTGTCAGAGCTTGATCTCCCAAGGCTATCAATAGTTCTAATGTGATGTTGTGTACTTCCGGGGCCTTGTTTCGACTTAGACCTTTCAGCGCTCTGTCAAATTCTTCACGCAGTATCGTATCTCCAATTTCATCTTCATCTACGTCCTCTTCCATTTCCATAGTATTGCCTTGTAGTACATCGCCCTTGTATAGGCCCTCTATATACTCCTTCCACCTTTCTGCTTTCCCTTCCTTAGAACTGGTTTTCCATCTAAGCTCTTGATATTCATGCAATCGGTTCTCTTTTCTCCATTGATCTATTTAATTTTCCTGTAGGCAGTATCTATCTTACCCTTTGTGATATATGCCTCTACTGCCTTACATTTGTCCTTTAGCCGTCCCTGCTTAGCTATCCTGCACTTACTGTCGATCTCATTTCTGAGACGCTTGTATTCCTTTTTGCCTGCTTCATTAACTGCATTTTTACATGGAGGGCTTATTTCAATAGTGGTACAAGTCCATTACCTCCACTTTTCTGTCTAAAGTGCTTCTGAAATTAATGAGCCAAACAAACAGAAAGAAAGGTTCATCCCTAGCAAGAAGCCATATGCTTGAATATTTCTGGTATCTCAACTGCAGATTTTTCAGTGCTCATTTAACTTTAGGACTCTGTATCTCAATACGAAAAAAAGTGGACTTGTACCACTATTGAAATAAGCTCTTCATATTTTCTCCTTTCATCAATTAAATTCAATATCTCCTCTGGTTGAATGGAATGGAAATGAAGTCCCACGCTTCTTGATATGACGTAGGGGAACGATGCGGGAGACCCGCACCGCCGTACTAGGCAAGGTCCTAATGGAGGTGGTTCGCCGTTGCCTTGCTCCGACCGTAATGGGGATGAATGATGATAATGATGATGAAGACGACACAGCGACACCCAGTTATCTCGAGGCAGGTGAAAATCCCTGACCCAGCCAAGAATCGACCCGGGACCCCGTGCTCAGGAAGCGAGAACGCTACCACGAGACCACGAGATGCAGACATCTCTTGTGTTGCCCAAGGATTTCCACTAGCACTTGTCTTTTTACCTACTTGGTCCTCTGCTGCCTTCACTATTTCATCTCTCAAAGCTACGCATTCTTCTACTACTGTATTTCTTTCCCCCGTTCTTGTCAATAGTTCCCCAATGTTCTCTTTGAAAGTCTCTACAGCCTCTGATTCTCACAGTTTATCCAGGTCCCATCTCCTTAAATTCTCACCTTTTTGCAGTTTCCTCAGTTTTAATCTACCTTATAACTCCTTTTAAGACTTACAATCACTCCCAACAGCCTTAAAACCACTGGCTCTCTCTTCTATGTTAAACGACTCGAAAATGTCTGGTTTGTAATCTACTAGAAGTTTTAAAACGCTTCGACGTTCAGAACAGTTTCACAGAAACCCATATCCCTGGTACTAGTTGTAATTGGGTAATTCTCCAGTTCTATAGCTGTCAACCGAAAGCGCCTCCCGCCCCCACTCCCTCCCGCCGCCTCTTACAATAACCTGAACAAGAAATTTACCCCGAATATTATCCAAGTTTTCTCCAAAGCGTCCTGCTGCTACAGCTCCTCATGCAGCTGATCTATAAAACCATCCTATTTCCGTACTCGTTACACCATCGCTACTTACCTTGCGACACTATTGATATTTGTCTCCAAATGTTCGAAACTTAATTTACCAGCAGTAACACAATAATACAAATCAGGAAGTGCTTTCGCTGCAACGAAATGTTTATTGAGAACGGTGGGGATGATGCGTGAGCAACTAAAATGATGCTATTTTACATTCTGTGTGGCCCGCAGCCTAGTATACGTCGGTATAAGACATTATGGAAATGAATGCTCCAAACTAGCTGCACTAAGGGAGCATGTTTTTAGATTTCCTTAAAACGATTTCATCACAAAATTATTTGAATTCAGTGGGAAGATCTACACCCAAGCAGATGGAGTAGCTGGCGCAATTGCAGATATTTTTCTCAACACATCAGGGGAAAAAATTTTCGCTCACAGTGGCCAATACGTAATGAGATTGTCTACTATTATAGACTTGTTGATGACATGCAAATGCTGATTGATAGTAACAATACAGACATAAATGATATCCATCAATCACTGAACAACCTCCATCCCAATATCAAATTTACATTGGTATTGGAAACAGACAATTCAATAAAGTAACCTGACCTACAAATTACCGAAGACAACAACCACGTCACATTTGACATATTCATGAAACCAATCACCTCAGATAATATAATAAATGCCAACTCTTCCCATCCTAAAACACAAGAACATACCTTCTTCCATTCCATGATTAATAGAATAATCAATTTACCTCTAGAACAACCATCTATACAAAAAGAAAGGAAGACACTCTGTTACATAGCCTACAAAAATGATTTACATTCAGATATAGTAACAAAATTGTATGAAAAACACACAAAACCGAAACCAATCATGATACATAATGACATACATCTTACCAGAGAAACCTTAGCAAAACGTAGAACGACCTACATACCTACAATTTACCTAGGACGAATACCAAGTAATATAAATGCGTTACTTAAATCCAAACACAGAGAACTGGCTTTCCGTACAAACAACCACTTATAACGAAATTACGTTCAACCACAACATAAATGACAGGATATGCCACTTCTGGAATATACAAAATCAACTGGGACAATTGCAACAATTTCTGTATTGGTCAAACCGGAAAAAATTTTAACACTAGATTTAAAGACCGCACTAGAAACAGTGATAGTAATCTGTCAAGCTTCTATTTACACCTGAAAACTCAACACTACAAAGCGGAGAAAATTGAAACTGCGTTAGAAATATTACACAAAATACCGAAAGGACTTAATATGAACATTCTCGAAGAAATGGAAATTTATATATATACAAGGAAATATCCACACGAAATTCTAAATGAACACAAAGATTATATACATAAATACTATCTAGAAAACTTTACGACATAACGGAACACGAAAAGACATAGTCAAATGGTAAAAACAACTTACACGGGCCGTAGATAAAATTTAAAAGGAAAATAAGAGCAACGGTACGTAACATCATCTCTGGTAAGCTGTATATACTTTGCAAACATACAGCAGCATAGTAAAGAACTGTCAAAATATCTGACAAAAAAGTATTTTTACGTTTCGATAAGTACAAGAGCTATTATACTTGCCGAGACGTGACAGGAAGACTTTACTATAGATGAAATATGGTCTTCACTTCCAACAAGACGTAAGTACCAGCGCAAATGTAAAAGTAAAACAGCCACAATTTATGTACAGATAAACTTGCTAATGATATTTCGCAGGTCACTTGATAATGGTAACAAACCGAAACGGACCTATCGTGTAAAATATTAAAAAATGTATTCCCTTATTGTAGCTGGTTTGGAGCATTCATTTCCATAAAATGATACTACTCCGTTTCAGTCATACGAGTGGCCACACAGCCGTGCATAACCACAAAAATCCAATGAAATACAATATTTAAATTCAGATTGCTGTTATATATTAAAGTGAAACAAATATGGGGTTAAATAATATCCTTCTTGTCAAAGTATTTTTAAAATATCTCAGTTTATTCACAAAACGGACACGTCTGTTAGTGTCGAAATATGAGGCTGACTTGTGCATGGTGTATTTAGATAAAATCACTACGACAATGTTCATGAAACTGTTTGAGCATTCAGAAATTTTAACCCAGGATATGTGGTTAAAATATCTCTAAGTAAATGGAGATGACACGGGAGATATATTGCGAGAAGAATTTGACAGAGCACTGAGAGACCTAAATGGAAACGAGTACCCTAGAGTAGTCGCCATTCCCTCAAAATTATTACCGAGAGAGGTGGCGCAATGGCTACCACACTCGACTCGCATTCGGAAGAACGACAGTTCAAACCCGCGTCCGGGCATCCCGATTTAGGTTTTCCGTGACTTTCCTAAATCGCTCCTGGCAAATGCTATGAGGGTCCCTCTGAAAGGGCACGACCGATTTCCTTCCAATCCGAGCCTGTGCTTCGTCTCTTAACGAATCGATGTCGACAGGACGTTTAACCCAAATTCCTTCATTTCTCCCTTCCTTCCTTTCAAAATTATTGAGATCTTTGGGACAGTCAGCCATGACAAAGCTATTTCACCTGCTGTGCAAGGTATATGACTGAGGCGAAATACCCTCAGATTTCAAGAAGAATATAATAATTCCAGTTCCAAAGAAGACACTTGCTGGCAGGTGTGACTACTACCCTAACGTCATTTTAGCAAGTCATAGTTGCAAAATACTAACACTAATTAACTGCAGGAGAATGGGAAAATGGGTAGAAGACGATCTTCAGTGGGTTCCGGAGAAAAGTATGAGGGCCGTTCAATAAGTAATGCAACTTTCTTTTTCTGAAAGCAGGTTAGTGTTATTCAGAATTCCAGTACACCATGTTATTCCCCACTCTTTTGACTAAGAAACTCAATTTTTCAACATAATCTCCGTTCATTACAACGGCCTTCCACCTTGATCTCCGTGCACTGCAACATCCTTACGCCACCTTACTGTGGCGAGTGGGGGGGGGGGGGGGAGGGGGGGAGGCTGTATGCCCCCATGGTGCCACTCTACTGGTCGACGTCGGAGTAAACGTTTTGGTGCATCCGTAACCTCCATGACCAGCCTCGCAAAACAAAGCGCAAGCAATTCCGCACAGATAGTCCTTCGTTGCTGTTTACAGTCTCCTGTCAGGTAACGAGGAAATCAGCGGCCGCACACTTTTGTCTACCCCAACTGGCTGACACAACCAATAGAGACGCCTAGTTAAGCAGCGCGGTGTTTGTGATCCGTCGACCACCTCGAATGAGACTGCCCGTACATTCTAACACTGCAGGTGTCACAGCTATGTACGGCCGGTCGGGGACAAGGGAGTTCAGACAGTTTTGCGTGACCTTGTTGGAATGATGACTCAAGCCTCGCCCAACGGCTTACCGTACCTTCTTTCACTGGCAGGTCGTCATAGATATTCTGCAAGGGCCTATGAATATCTTATGAATATCTGTGATGGTTTGGTTTTCTGCGAAAACAAACACAGTGTCAGCTCTCTGCTTGGAACGCCCCTCCGTCACAGACGTCATTTTGAAGGCTATGTATAGCGCCGCCACTTTTCACAAATTCATGAAACTGTAGGGCTTGAAGCGGGAATAGTCTACGATGTCCCACAACAAATCTCACATTTTTTCAACCTAAACTGGCCGAGAAAAATCTGTGTTCCATCACTTACTGCCGGGCGGAGTGGCCGTGCGGTTCTAGGCGCTACAATCTGGAACCGAGCGACCGCTACGGTTGCAGGTTCGAATCCTGCCTCGGGCATGGATGTGTGTGATGTCCTTAGGTTAATTAGGTTTAAGTAGTTCTAAGTTCTAGGCGACTGATGACCTCAGAAGTTAAGTCGCATAGTGCTCAGAGCCATTTGAACCACCACTTACTGAACTTCCCTCGTAGTTGCAAGCAAGATTTGATCCCTTATGAAAGGTTTGGTAAAGTTTGCGAATGTGAAAACAATGGGTTTGTTCATAAATACCTTTTCTGCTAGCAGTCACGATTTTCTTTTATTAATATTTTACACGAAACATTTCGGAAAATTCTTCCTTCAAGTGCCTTTTCCTCTTTGTACTACGCCATTTTTACGTAATGTTTTTGATGTATGAGGTTCTGCTTTGTTCTGTCGACTTAACTGCAATATATAAAAAACTCACCATTTTTAGTTGGTCATCAATCATTATATGTTGTTAGTTGCGAAATTTGGAAGAACTTGTACTTACAGTTTTCTTATGGACCATTAATGGCAAAACCGCAGTCGTAAAATAAAATTCTAACGGCTAAAAGCAGGGTGAAATCGTGTAAAAAACTATGAGTTGTGCTCCGTCTTACTTTTCAATCTAGAGCGCGATGAAATTAGGCGCTACGAGACGGACACCATGTATATTGCTTACTGCAGTTATAAAATAGTTTAATTGCCTCGGTGGTTTTCGTTGTCCACGGTAATTAGGTGATAAAGCAAGTAAAATACCGTGCCAGTTTGGCACGAACGCATAAGGAAAGAGTAGGTGGCTCTGCTGGGAGTATAATGACGCTTATGCAGAGGCGGCAGCCATAGAACTGCGTCACCGTATTAGGTTTCCCAAGGAACTCGATCTGCTTTCTGCTTTGCGTTTAATTCACTGCCGACAGCGCAATAAATGCAGAGAGTGCCACGTGGCACGGCACAATAGCACGAATCCTTACGAGTACCTTCTGACGATCGAAAAATATTTTTGTGTTAACGCTGTTTGATATGATTGGTCCTTATATACGGAAAATTTTGTAAAGCAGCTTGTAGACGGAAATCTGTTCTCTTCACCAAAAAGTGACGGTAAAACAAATAACAATGGAATGGTTGAGGTTAAATGCTTAGTCATTGAAGTTATGATATTTAAATATACTGTACACGTGGTCAACCTACGTCGCTTGGTTTCTTTATGTATCCGGATCGGTGACAACTGTTCTTTGCCTCCTATATAAATTTGTAAGTACATTTCTATTAATTGTTTGTTATGTCTCACTGCTTCTGCAAAAATACCATCTGCTAAATAAACCCAACGCCTCAAGTTTCAAGTACACCAGTTATTATTATTATTTTCTAATTAAGAATAGAAACGGTCTCGTGATCAAGTCGCTGTATTCTGCTAATTTTGTCGTATATCAAACTACATTACAGTTAATATAGTCTGAAGCGAGATTGACCTGTGTGCTGTCTCCTCATCGAAGGGAGATGTTGGAAACAAAGGAATTTATTTGCGTGGAGTTAAAGCGTATTGAAAATTCCTGACAAAACCAGCAGTGGAGTAATGCAAGACGATATTGCAACATACCAGAGCGGCCCGCTCTACCTGTTTTCATCCTGCATCGTCATTCGGTGACAGTACTTCACTTTGCTTCTTACATTATAAAATTTGTGAGTACACTTCCGTTAATAGTTCTTGTTATGTCTCGCTGTTTCTGCACAAACAGGAGAATCTAACATCTGCTAAAATAATCCCACACCAGAGTTGCAAATACCTCAGCTGTTATTATTTTCTAATTAGAATAGAAATGCTCTCTGGAACACTAAATAGCTGTATTCCTCTAATTTTGTCGTGTATCTAACTGCATTACAGTTAATATGCGTTTGAGGCAAGATAGAACTATCTGATATCTATTGTCGCTCAACCGCGGAAGGGAAACGTCAAAAACAAATAAACTTATTTATGTAGAGTTGAAGCGCATAGAATATTGCAAAATATTCTGCGACAACAATCATCAGAGTAAGGTAACACATCAGAGAACCCAGTTCCACTTCATTACAGTAAGGCTATACTGGGGACCTAATTGAAACGAGCATCAGTCAAAATCGGGTCTAGCCACGTAATGTCAGGTTATTCCTCATCCTAAGCCAGGGCTGAGTCTTTCAGTTGCCCTTCCCACTCCTACGTAAGTGGTACGTTTCTCATAAATTACCTGCAGAGAGGGTAGTAGATTAGAAGAGAATGTGACGAAAACTGTATGTAGCAGAATTACAATATTTGTACAAATTTCCAAAAATGCTTTTACTCATTTACAGGTATCAGCTTCTCAAAAAATTTAAACAAGTAGGGTGTCATGAAGTATTATCTATTGGGAGACGGCGGTGTCTTCCACACGACTGTGTGAATTAGTGCTCATGTAACTATTTATTACCTGAAGAACGGGAATATGCCTTTTCAAACAAATCATAACAACTTCATTTTGTTCATTAAAAGAACTCCCTCTCATGTGCGTTGTGCTGATAAAACTAGTTTGAATAAGCTATTTATTAGTTTGTTGGGATGTTGCTGTAACCCTAATCCTTACAGCCACAAATTGTCTTTAAAGAACTCCACAGACTTTCAGTAGTTTCTCAACGTAACTTTTTTAACAACATTGTGTGTTACTAAGTTATGCTCCCAATAGCTGAGAAACCCGGCGTTGCCCGAGCGTTTATTTATAGCTGTTCACGAGCCTTCGTATGTGTGGAATTTATTTTTGAATTATAAGGCTTCTTCGTACACTACGTTTCAAGTAGTATGATTGCGGACATGAACGAAGAGCTTGTTTGCTTCACTAACACCTAAGAAAGTTGGGCATGCGAAAAGCAACTGACACTAAAGTGCAGGCTCGCAGCACACGGCGTCTGGCTGTGTCCTTTGTTTATGATCATGGCATAACGTAAGTTGTCCGCAGCTCGTGATCTAGTGGCTAGCGTTGCAGCCTCTGGATCACGGGTTCCCGGGTTCGATTCCCGGCCGGGTTGGGGATTTTGTCTGCCCGGGGACTGGGTGTCCACATCATTTCATTACCATCATCATTTGTGACATTGGATAGATTGGACTATTGAAAAAAACTGGACTGTGTAAAAATTGGGACTTTGTAAGGACTAACACACACACCCATGCCCGAGGGAGGACTCGAATCCCCGCCGGGACCAGCCGCACAGTCCATGATTGCAGCGCCTGAGACCGCTCGACTAATCCCGCGCGGCCCCCACAAACTAGATATCATCATCATCATCATAACGTAAGCTCACTGGGAACTGTAAACGTTTAAGCGAAATGGGAAATTGTTGGAAATAAGCAGGTTTGTGGATATAAAATTTGGCTTGTCTGCGCCCCTTCCCGTCAAAATATCCGCTTATATGATGTTACGTCGGAGAGAAGCAACTTTAAATGAAGAGTTCTGAGGAGCGAGATAATGCATGACGCTCTCGATCAGGGGGTTATGTCGTGCCTCGCTTTTGGAAGGAGTTTCCAAAGAGCGAGTTAAGGCCTGGTGTTCTCGAGCGCGGCAAGTCTCCCCTCGCCATCTTCATTGGATTCTTGAGACCGTGTACTACTCAGTCTTTTAGCCGTTCTGGTGTATTCAGAAAGACACGACCGTTTTCTAGGCTTTTCTGTTCGTAAATAAAACTAAGTGAATATGTATCACAATGCAGACTTAATAAATTCGTTTGCCTAGCAAAGAATGTAAATAAAACATATCGAAATAAGTAGGGCAATGTCGTTAAGTATTTAAATGCGCAAAGCGAAATCAGTAAATCTGTATATCCTATCCAAGTAAATTCAATCTCAGTTTGTATTCGTAAAAATTTGATTGTGGCACCTAATTCTGTCACTGACTTGAACTATCGAAAATACTTCTGTCACTGAGGTACTAGACACGAAATCAAATACAAATAAAATCTATCGAAAGAAAAAATTCAATATCGTTAAGTTTGTAATACACAAAGCGGCATCCGTAAAACTGCATATCCTATCCAAGTAAATTCGCTGTTAGTTTGTAGTCATAATCTGTCACTGACCCTAAACGTTCGGAAATACTTTTTCCACTGACTTAAAAAAAAAAGAAAAAACCTAACAGTGCCATCTGTGGTTTTTTGGTGTATTACGACACTAAGAACGCCATATATATGTCCTTTGGTTACTACGCCAAGATGATTAAATATGCCGGCCGCTGTGGCCGAGCGGTTCTAGGCGCTTCAGTCTGGAACCGTGTGACCGCTACGGTCGCAGGTTCGAATCCTGCCTCGGGCATGGATGTGTGTGATGTCCTTAGGTTAGTTAGGTTTAAGTAGTTCTAAGTTCTAACGGACTGATGACCTCAGATGTTAAGTCGCATAGTGCTCAGAGCAATTTGAATTGATTAAATATCCGAACTACTAAACTGAGCAAACAGTTTTAGATAAATTTTTAAATCGAAATCTTTCTTTGCGTAGTCCGATTTTGATGAAATAAAGCCTGTGTGTTACCCCAAGCCACGCACAACTTACCTGTGAAAACCCAATGAAAATTCGTATAGCAGTTTTGAAGATTAACTGTTCAAACACACAAACCGACAGACACGACGCGTTTACGGTTTTATCATTAGTGTAGATTCACCCCTTGTATTCTGCATGCACGCCTGCAGAGGTTGGAACAGCAGCGTGACACCTCTCAACTGAAGAGTATCAAAGGGTTTGCCTGCGTGCACGCACCTAGCAAGGATTGTTTCTGTGTAGGGACGTTTATAAAGTGCCCCCCCCCCCAAAAAAAAGACATGGGTGGCACCGTGTACGTTGCCGAACTGGCGGGTCTTAGAGGGTTTCTTTGCCGTTTTATTTACGCACGTGTCAATGGACCTCCTCGTCCGTGATCACGCCACAGGAGGACGTGAAACGGGCGGGCTGAAAAAGTATATACACCCTTTGGTAGTCTCGTTCAAATTTTGTCGAATGGTTTTTGAACGGTACCTAGTCCTGTATACCAGAGCAAAATTTGCAGTCACGGTACACTCCAAAGGGGTCACATCACGTGAGTGTGTTGCAGCCTCACGGTGTCCTTAGAGATGGGCTGATTCGTCCGAGGGGTGTGAGCAGTGGCAAAGGTTGTCAAGAACGTCGTTCTGTTGTGCTATAAATCCGTATGCAATACCTGGATAGGCGACGCTGCACCAGGCCGCAGCGCCGGCGCGCAACGCTTCGAATCGTCCGACAACGGCATTTGAGCGGACCCGCCAACAGATGCCACCTACGGCGAGTCACGTGACCCGAGCACAAGGCACGACAGCCGCCTTGCCGTCTACCAAGAGATGTGTCGAACTCGTTCCTTCCCGTGAACTACTTCATTCATTTCACTCTTTGCCGTGAAGCGTTCAAATGAAGTAGTTCATTCACGGAGTACGGAAGCCTGGCGAAGTTGCCCAGTTCGCCGCTCAGCCGCGGCTACGCTCGCTTCGCCTCGCTCGTACAATAAAGCTTCGTAATACTTCATAATTTTACCAACAGATGGCCGAACTATGCAGTAACGTGCACGCAACGTTTCACGCTCTTACAGCTTCTGAGTTAACTTATATAGAGCATGGTCGTTATAGAGCATGGTCGAAGGGGACAAAAGGAAAGATAAACAGAGAAGCCTGTCACATACAAAGAAGGTATTACATTTAATCTTGCTCGAAATTTTCTCATGAAGCGCCCAAATAAGTCTTTATTTGCCAAATGAAACATTATTTGTTGTATTCATGGACTGAAAACTAGGGCTACCAACGAAATGCATTCCAATTTTGTGTTCCTTTTAAAATTTAATCCAAAATAGAATGAATATGTTTACCACTGTCACAAAGTCTAAATACCTACGTTAGGTAATTATTTATAAGTTTTCCTGTAGATTTTATTTTTGTTGAGAATAATAACCCTCCAGATTCAAAACGTAAACTGTCGCCTGTAGTCATTGGTACGATTTCAGGTTAAATCCCTCTTTCAGTGTTATTAACAAACCTTTTATTTTCATGTTGGCTGTGCGTGCTCACACAGCCAGCCTCTTCGTTTGTATCTTTAATATTCATTTGTCTGCAAGCGCTGCCAAAGGTAGGCTACCCTAGACGCGAAGTATAACTGCACAAATAGCCACGGGTAATGATGCCAGCATTGCAGGAAGCAGCTGACGCTGCCTTCCCCTCGCCCCTCACCACCACAACCCCTCCTAAACCTAACGTTCCCCACAAACACAGCGCGATTCGTCGACAGGCAGTAGAGGGAGGACTGAAGAGAAGGGAGGATGAGTGACGTAGCGCCGATGTAGTGGGAGAGGGAGAGGGGAAGACAGTGAGTGGACTAGAAAATAGTGTGGAGTGTGCTATCTGTGAAGAGTTTGAAGTACCAGTTCATTGAAATTGAGTGGTTAGTTCACACTTCACTGCAGTGAAGCGTTCATTTGAACGACTCATTCACGAGCTCCCCATCACTACGTCTACCACAGTCCTCCTCATCATAAGAACAGTACAGCAGGGAGTCGTTCTCAGAACTGTTCGTACCGTTTACTTGTCTCATCTTCTATGTTTGTTGTTCATTTGTATGAACATCAGTTCACAGACAGGCGGCTGGATTTGCTACCGAAATGTTCGAACAACACAAAACTACTACGAAGTATCTTCAAGAACTCAATCAGTGGAGGGAAGCGGATGGTTTTTTGTAGGAGAACAATAGGATTTAGAGAACCGACATTTGAAGCTGACTGCAAAACGATTCTACAGTTGCCACCGTACATTTCGCATGAAGACCATGAACATAAATTAGAGAGATAGGACTCATTCGGTAGCATACAGACAGTCGTTTTTCTCTCGCTCTATATGCGAGTGAAACAGAAAAGAAAATGACTAGTAGTGGTACAGGGTACACTCCGACACGCATGATACGGTAGCTTGCGGAGTATATATGTATGTAGATGTACCAGGTGCAGAAGTATGAAACCGGCATTTCCCTATAGATGGTGCTAGCCGTCAGTGTAGGGCCCGTGAGACCACGTATGCAGCGCCATCTGCTTCCTGTAACGGTTGACGACGAATGTTAACGCACAATAACTCCATACATCGGTACCTGTTTCAAACTCGTAAACATGTCGAGTTTTGTGCCTACGAACTATGATTTGCGGACAACATTGGTTTTCTGTTATCATTTGAATAAAACTGCTGCAGAATCGCATCGAAAGCTTGTCGAAGCTTTCGACAAACATGCTCTTGAGAAAACACAGTGTTTCGAGTGGTTCAAAAAATTCAAAAGTGGTGATTTTGACGTGAGAAAGGACGAGTGCGGGAAACCACCGATAAAGTTCGAAGACAACGAATTGTAAGCCTTATTGGATGAAGATGATATTCAAAAGGAACTCGCGGAACGATAGATTGTGGCGCAGAAGGCCGTCTCTCTTCGATTGAAAGGTATGGGAAAGGTGCAGAAAGTGGGAAAATGGGTTCCGCATGAAGTGAATGAAAGACAGCAAGCCAATCGAAAGACCACTTGTGAAATGCTGTTCGCCAGATACAAAAGAAAGTCATTTCTCCATCAAGTAGTAACAGATGATGAAAAATGGATACATTATGAAAATCCTAAGCGTCGTAAATCGTTAGTGAATCCAGGAAAACCATCGACATCCACTGAAAGACCCAATGGCTTTGGAAAGAAGAGAATACTCTGTGTTTGTTGGGATCAGAAGGTTGTTATCTATCATGAGCTACTAAAACCTGGTAAAAACATTACCCCTAATCGCTACCAACAGCAAATGATCGATTTAAATCGAGCATTACTTGAATAACAACCAGAATATGGAAAAAAGGCAACACAGAGTCATATTGCTCCATGATAACACCCCATCACACACAGCAAGACAGGTCAGGGAAACGAAAAAAATTGTTCAAATGGCTCTGAGCACTATGGGACTTAACTCCTGTGGTCATCAGTCCCCTAGAACTTAGAACTACTTAAACCTATCTAACCTAAGGACATCACACACATCCATGCCCGAGGCAGGATTCGAACCTGCGACCGTAGCGGTCACGCGGTTCCAGACTGTAGCGCCTAGAACCGCACGGCCACTCCGGCCGGCTCGGGGAAACGATCGACGCGTTTAGTTGGAAAATACTAGGAACGCGGCTTATTCTCCAGACTTGGCTTCGTCCGATTATCATCTGTTTGCATCACTAGGACACGCTCTCATTGAACAACGCTTCAGTTCGTATGAAAATGTACGGAAATGGCTCGTTGACTGGTTCACTTCAAAAGAAGAACTGTTTCTTCGGGAGGTGGGAGAAACGTATAAATAGTAATGGAGATTATTTTGAATAAAATATTGTTTATCAGTTTCAAACAACAAACATCTAATTATTGCAACGAAATTCCAGTTTCATACGTTTACACCTGATAGATATAAACGTTGGTTAATTGTCACCGCACTGTTACTGTGTCTTCCACTTCGACACAACTGGCGACGTGTGTGGTGTTCACTTCCGTGTGCTCAGTCTATTGGTTGTTCCTTCGGTTCTTCTGGCCGTGGAGGCCGTGCTCAAATCTCTCCTTGAGCCGCAGCAGTAGGCTCTTACAGTTGCTATTACGAACTTTTCGGCCCTATTGACTACGCAGGCTCCCACGCCGATGGCTTACCCGCCGCCCTTTCCCCCCTTACTACGATGCGGCGGAAGACTGGGAGGAGAATGAGAAGCGGTTTCGGCAACGCTTCCCCGTCTTCGGTGTCACTAATGCAAACGTGTGAAAGGTTTTGTTCCTTTCTTGGATTTCTCCTCGGATCTACCACTTATTGTGCTAGCTAGCCCTGCTCCAGGAATGTGCGTCGCTTTCATTCGACGGAATATGTAAGTTGATGTGAAATTATCACCGTAAACGCACGCGTGTCATTGCAGCGCGTGGCCCCCACCAGTCCTACCGGGCTTGGGCGTCGAACTCCACGGCCTCAGTTGCAAATGTCAGTTTGTTCCCGATACTTATCATGATTCGTGCGCTGATTCTATGGACCGTGGTGCCATCATTCGGTAGGCTCCTGACAAGGAGATAAATCAACGCGCACTACTGTGCCAGAATCCATTTTGGATGAAGTGTTAAATATTGTTCAATCTTTCGAGGTATTTCGTGCTGCAGATGATCAGATTGAGGCTTGTTGTGACATAGCCACAGTGACTCCTGTTCCTGGTCGTCGGGCGTCAGTCTGTTCTCGGGGAGGAACGGCGTGGCAGTCGTACAAACGCGGCCTCCGCGCCCCAGTGGACTGCGCATTGCTAAACAACAACCAAAGCAACTGCAGCGCCCTGCCCTACCACATTGTTCTTATTGTTTCCTGCATTATGACAAGGCCGCGTGCTGTGAGCGCTGGGCGACTGTCAACAACTTAAGGAAAAAAGGACATAGAGTATATGTGTGTCGTTCCCAGCTTCCTACTCCAGCCATAGACATGAAAGTTAATTGTGTGTCTCCAGTGCTTACAACTCATAACAAACTCATAGAAGTGTGAGAGGTGGTTAAAGTGCTCAGGCTGCAAGTGGAGACGGGTGCAGCACTTACATTATTGTATTCAAAAACTTACGTGGATTTGAGATCTCCAGCGCTGTCTACGGTTACTGAATGTTTGGTGCGTTGTACAAGGGTTGAATGAATAGTAATGCCTCCACCTTCGTTAACTGGATTTGGATGGGAATATTTTAATAAATCAAACGCAGAAATAATCCTTAGAATGTGATCTTTAATTACCAATATTCACTTTTCCACATTATCACCAGCCAAAAGGATACATTTCTGCCAACGATGAACAAGTTTCCTGAAGCTGTTAGGGAAGAAGTCGACACCGTTTCCGCAACCACAGTCTCACAGTTCTCTCAACGTCTTAATCAGAAGCATAATGATGTTCCCGCAGATCGTCTTTCATTATCGGGAACCGATGGAAGTCACACGATGCTAAAACTGGACTGTATGGAGAATGCCGTACGGTGGTGAGATTCAGTCTCTGAACTTCTGCTGTCGTGGCACGTTAAGTGTGTGGTTTGGCATTGTCATGCTGCAGGAAAACATTTCCCTTTTTCTTTCGGACCCTTGTTAGCCGTCGGTTCAGAGTTCGCAGCGTTGTGATTTAACGCTCTGAATTTATTGTTGTTGCACGATCAAGGAAGTCAACATGGATAACACCACCTGCATCCCAGAACACTGTGGCTATGATTTTTCCAGCTGAGGGCTGCGTCTTGAATTTCTTTTTCCGGGGAGAGTCTTTGAGTCGATATTCCAAAGACTAACGTTTCGTCTCCGGATCGTAATGGTGTGCCCAGGTTGCGTTTCCTGTCCTTCATTCTCGTAACGCGAGAGCAGTTCCTTGCAAATTTCAAGTCTGTGCAATTTTATTTCAGCAGTCAGCATCCGGGGTACACGTCGTACACAGATGCAAAGCAATAATGTGACTCACACGTTCTTGTGAAATGCCTATTGTGTTAGCACTTTCTCTCTGAGTGATGCGACGATCGTCCTGAATCAATCTAGCATTTTGCTTGTGAAACTCGGTGGTTGCTGTCACAGGACGTCCAACTGTTTGTTTGTCACGCAGGTCAGATATTCCTGCCTCAACATCTTTAAACTCACGCGCCCAACGACACACAGCATTCACATCAACAAAATCACCATAAACTGCTTTCATTCTCTAATAAATCTCCTTTGAGGTGACACCTTCTGCTGTCAAGAATTCAATGACTGCACGTTGCTTAAATCGCATTGACCGGTCGTCTGCGCAGGTTTCCATACTTTACTCTGTAACAACACAACCGTTAAATGCTAAGGCTTCCTGCCAACTGGAGCTGTAGAGAAGAGGCTACGGAACAAGCCGCATACCAATGCTGCCAAGTGGTGAAGAGTTACGAAGGTGGAGGCATTACTTTTCAATCAACCCTCGTAATAAGCAGCATATTTCAACTTTCGGGCAGTTTACGTATCCCATGGAGTATAAATTTGTGGGAAGTTCCTTTACTTTCTTGGTAGTGAATGATGCTGCCGCTGACAATTTGTCCGGTCTGGATGCTTTCAGTGCTTTTGGCTTCTCCATTTCGCATGCGCTGCATCTCGTTTTCGATCAGGTCCTTTACCACCACTTAAAACTTCCGGGCTTATACGCCGTGGTCGGTGTATCAAACACTTCCCTGATGTTTCGTCTCCGACTGCAAGAGACATCCTCCGAGGTAAAGCTGCGAACTGCAAAGAGAACTCGAGGAATCACTGATTATATAGGCAGTGTAGAGGGCGTCACTCTCCTTCACGTGGCGTAGGCTATGAGACCATCTCTGGTGATGACAACATTCTCGATTGAAAGTAATCGATCGTCACGTTTCCAGTGCAACGCTGACATCCAAATTTTACCAGTTTTTACACCTTTCTCTTTCCTGTTAAAATTATGACGGTGTTTACCAATCTCGATAGCCTCTCTATAAATACGCGTATAATAATGCGAGGTTTTAGTTATGACGCTCGTCTCGCTGAATTTTATTTCATAATTACCGCCCTGGTAAACATGTTCTGCTACGGTCAATTTATCCGTGTGACCCAGGCTGCAGTTCCCCTTCTGTTCAACAAGACGGGTGTTAACACTTCTCTTTGTGGTACCGACATAACCCTGTCCACAACTACAGGGAATTTTATATACCGCCGGTGTAACCAATAGATATCGTGCATCTTTTGCCGATCTTAAATATCCTTTTATTTTCAAGGTGGGTATTAAAATAGTTTCCACCCGATACTTTCTTAACTCTGTCCCAATGCGATCTGTGACCTTATTAATGAACGGGAGAAAAACCTTGCCGTTGGGCGGCTGTTGTTCGTCGTTGTTCCTGATTCTCTGCCTAGAACGAAGTGCTCGATCTATCTCTTTGGTAGAATAGCCATTCTTCACAGAAGTCGACCGTAGATGTTCAGTCTCATCTTTTAAATAAACAGCTTCACAAATTTTGTACGCGCTGTCTACCAACGTTTTTACTACGCCTCTTTTTTGTCTATGGTGCAGATAATGATCAGTATGTGTGGCCTTTCTATACACCTTATGGCCCAACGTTCCGTCCCGTCGTTTAATCACAGACACACCCAGAAAATTCAGTGGCCCATTACTCTCCGTCTTCATAGTAAACTGGATTTTCGTATTGTTGCTGTTTAGATGTGTCAGGAAGTCATCCAGTTCCTCTGCTCCGTGTGTAATCGACATAGCGATACCATCTGGCTGGTCTCTTACTGGCAATCTACAACTCCCATTGTTCAAAAGTCTCCATAAACAAGTTAGCCACTGCAGGACTAAGAGGACTGCCCATAGCCACCCCCGTCAATCTGTTCAGAAAAGTCACTGTTGTATTGGAAGTAGGTTGTGGTGAGGCAGTGTCGGAATAGTGCCACAATATAGGTAGGAAAATATCCGCTATACATGAGATAGCTTCGTTTAGCAGAGTCATGGTTAATAACGACAGAAAATGGTTCAAATGGCTCTGAGCACTATGGGACTTTACATCTGTGGTCATCAGTCCCCTAGAACTTAGAACTACTTAAACCTAACTAACCTAAGGACATCACACACATCCATGCCCGAGGCAGGATTCGAACCTGCGACCGTAGCAGTCGCGCGGTTCCGGACTGAGCGCCTGAATAATAACGACAGAACATCAAAACTAACTAGTATATCATCCGGGCCCACGCTCATTTCCTTTAACTTGTCAGTGAAGTGAGCTGAATTTTTAATATGACTGTCAATCCTACCCACATAACGTTGCAGCAATGATGCAATGTGTCTAGCTAACTCGTGGGTGGGACCGCCTACGGCACTGACAATTGGCCTCAAAGGAACCTCAGATTTATGCACTTTGGGTAATCCATAGAGTCTATGTCGGTACGCTTCTATCTTACAGAGCAGCTTCTTATCGTCGGAGGAGAATGAAGACGCTTTCCGGAGTCGATTGGTCATTTTTAAAACCTTCATAGTCGGATCCCTCTGAAGTTTTTTGTATTTGGAGGGAACCAAAATATCACTGATCTTTCCATGATAGTCCTCACTCTTCAATATGACGGTGGCGTTACCCGTATCTGCAGTAAGAACAATAATGTTCTTATCTGCTTTGATATTCCTCAGAGCCTTCCATTGTGCCTGCGAGGATTTTACGTACATGTAAGTCACCTAACCGTAACTTGTCGCAGGCACAAAGGAAGGCGTTGAGGGATATCAACGCAGATACAAACATTATTGTTCATACTGCAGAAGATTTTAAGTGAATGTAAGCCACCTAACAGTAATCCGTCGCAGGCACAAAGGGCGGCGCAGCACCCCACTACGGCCGTAGAGAGGTGGCCAGCGAGGACTCGTCGCGCAGTTGGGCAGTGACGTAGTTAGCAGGAAATTTCCAGGTAAACTGGGTGCAAATTTCCCAGGGTTCTGGTTGGGTGCAGATTTCACTGGGTGTAATTTTCATATATCAGTCGGCATCTCTTGCCTTTCCTTCGGGATCCGCCCCCCTTAGGATGCTGCTAGCCCTTCCCGCGACGCCGTCGGCGTCACAGCGTCCCTCCACCTCTCCTCCTTCCGCGCTGCCGACGCCTCCACCGTCGGCGCTGTTCTACCACGTCGAAGTGCCGAACGGACGTCGAGATGCAACCAGCGCTCTTATCACAACTCCTCTCTTATGGTACTTCGCGGCGGAGTCTTTTCTTGCGGTACTTCGCGGCAGTGGAGCACCCACCACAAGTGTCCACGGACGCTCCACTTTGGTCCGTCCTCACCCATTCCGTACCGGGATCTTCTTCCGCCGCCGTCGTCATCGCCTGCGGCTCCCGCCGCTGACTACGGATATTTCTTTAACTGCCGCGACGCCTGCATCGGAGGAGCGGTCTCTCCCCAGGGTGTGAAAGGTGCTAGAACCCAATACACTATACCTGGACACGCGTCGCTGCACCAGGCCGCCGGCGCGCTACACTTCAAATCAAGACACAAGGGAATTACGACATGCTGCTGTTACTGAGCATTCATTTACATCAATGGCAGAAGATGACAATTTGTACCATACCGTGATTCGAAAGCGGGTCTCCTGCTTACTAGGCAGATGCTCTAACCACTAAGCCATCCGAGCACGCCTCATGTCAGATCCAAATCTCAAGTTATCCACACACTACTCACGTAGTACCCCCGCCCATTGCCGGCCGCTGGTGGCCGAGCGGTTCTGGCGTTACAGTCTGGAACCGCGCGACCGCTACGGTCGCAGGTTCGAATCCTGCCTCGGGCATGGATGTGTGTGTTGTCCTTAGGTTAGTTAGGTTTAAGTAGTTCTAAGTTCTAGGGGACTTATGACCTCAGCAGTTGAGTCCCATAGTGCTCAGAGCCATTTGAACCATTTTTGAACCCCCGCCCATTATCCTCGTTACTCGCGATTCCCGTAAGAGATCGAAGTGGTCTGCATCTGCACTGAAGGAATCATTGTCCAGCCTCGCCTTATTATATATATGGTGTCCGTTCTTTCGGAAATGTCCGAAAGAACGAACTCTTAAGGGAATCGGCGAAATACCGCGAGTAATGAGAATAATGAGCAGGGGCACTACGTTCGTAGTGCGCGGATAAGTTGAGATTTTGGGTCTGACGGATGGCGTGCTAGGGTAGTCGGTGCAGGTGCGATGACCACTGTGATCGAATGGCTAAGTAGTTAGAGCATCTGGCTAGCAAGCAGATCTGGTTAGAATCCCCGTCCGGCACAAATTTTCAACTTTCCCCATTGATGTGAATTAATACTCACTAGCAGGTACGTTTCGTAATTCCTTTGTGACTTGATTGATAATGGCTGCAGAATCAAAATGCTGTCCGAAAGAACAGATATCACATATACGATTTAAATCGCCCGTCAACGTCATCTACAGGGGCCGGCCAATAGAGGTCGTCTGCGGTGGACCACAGGACTTGCGCACACGACAACGCAACCGCCGGGCCGCACCGTCTACCGGAGCCCTGTTCCACACAAGAACAGTGAGCGGGCACTCGCTCTCAGATGTGTTCTTACCGTTTCCTTGTATTAGCTGCTATGTTTGTTGCTCGTTTGTATGCGGACGAATAAACTTTGGTTAGCTGTGGCCGCACTGTTATTTGCGTCTTGCATTACGACATGTTGCACATTACATTGTAAACTGTCATTTCTAATCGTGGAATGTGTGTACATGAACGCCCAAGGAAAGATGCGGTTTCATTGATACCCATTATGTTGCCTCCTGGGGTCTTTTTGTGTCGACTCAGAGCGGCGTTGTATCTGAAATGTTTTCCTCGGCCAATCGTCAGAAAACCGCGTGATTTGAAGGCTGGGTGTCCAATTTCTGGCCTTCGTCGCACAGATGTCAAGAGAAGGAGTGAGATGTGGGTAAGGGGCTGGGGTGACGACCCTCCCTTCCTGTGACACGTCCACAGTGGCGTTAGGCAGAATTGTGGTGAAATTTGGTGCCAATGTTACATCATTACTCCACCTTACACCTCACATGAGCTTCAGACCCCCGGCTTGTTTTTCACATATGTCCACACCTTGCTGTCTGAAGCGTCGCCGAGCACGAGGGCGCTCTGAGCACTGTGGGACTTAACTTCTGAGGTCATCAGTCCCCTAGAACGTAGAACTACTTAAACCTAACTAACCTAAGGACATCACACACATCCATGCCCGAGGCAGGATTCGAACCTGCGACCGTAGCGGTCGCGCGGTTCCAGACTGTAGCGCCTAGAACCGCTCGGCCATCCCCGCCGGCGTGGGCAGTCATTTGGCCTTCGTTGCAGGGAGGGAGTGCTCTCGACACTGAGGACTGGAGCTTTCGTGAGTGAAGATGGAGCTCTTAAGAACGACTTGGCACTGGTGAGTGTGTTAGATGTATACGTTTGATCTGCTAGTTCATTTTCAAGTTCGGTAGTCGAATTCTTATAGTTTTCAGAATGTGGTCACGACTATATTTTTCCGTATGTAGTAAGTTTTCCCGGTTTTTGCTTTGTGTAACCAGAACACTTGTTGTAGGGACTTCGTTACTCCAGCACAGATTTAAAATTCAGTTGTTTGACTTCTCTTTTAACTGGATTGGATGTGTGAACTATTCTTGTGTGTATGTATTTTATTTCTTCTATTTTTCATTTCGTCTCAATTTTAAGATTGTGTAGCTTTGTTCATAGCGCGCGGTGATAATTTCACCGTGTGTAATCTCACTACCATCTTGAATAATTTTTATTATTAATTCCGCGTGACATATTTTTGCTATTTGTATCTATACGGTTTACATGTGTGTTCTTGAAGTTTTCACGAGGCTTGGTAATTTTGCTTTGTTCATGAATATTCACGACATTTGCGGGTGTTTCACGTCAGAGTATTTCAGTTTGATTTGCGAGGTGATGCAGATAAATTTCTTTATCGGAAAGTGCTCCATAGTATTCTTATTCAAAATAATTCAATCGTAGCGATAGGGATGAACTTCCGAGGCTCTTACTTACCGTGATGGGCAAAATTCTCTGTATCTCTATTCTTGTGTGTGCGAATCGTGTATGTCTGTGTGAACTTTTCCCACTCGCACCCCTTATTCCCTTTTTATTTATCACCGCAGTGTACCTCAGCGCTCAATATAATAATAGCGTGAGTGAGTTAATTAAATAACAGGCAAAGACAGATCATAGTTTAGAATTACTTTGTAAATTTTTAATACGATGTTTTATTTAAAATAAGCTCTTTTATTCTGCGATGACTGTTTCTCAGACAAACTTCTTCCCTTTTGTAAGATTATTTTTAATACATTCCACCTGGCGTTTCTGAAGCGCAAAAGGCAGGCTTTATATTTGTCGGCTTTTGTCTGATTATCTTACTCTTTCTGTTGTGTCTTAAGCTCCTGCTTGCTCTGAATTATTTGATTTAACGTTTGTACTTAAATTGTTCCCATATGCTCACTCCATATATTCACTTGGATCTTATTATTAACATTAATCCTTTAGCTATGCTTAGCAGTTCAGTGATTAATTCAGTTCTTATACTGAATTTTCCGAATTTTACTTAAATTGGGTAGCGACCCAGAAAAAATTTGTGGCATACGGAACTGGCAGTAGACTGCAGAGTTCCACATTGACTAACTTCCTCCAGTTTCTGTTTGCAAATCACTTTAAAATAACAATTCACCCACTAATAACCTTTTAGTACTTTTGTTATTTGTATTATGAGTCACTGAAGTGTAGACACTAGCTGGGTGCTGTTCAATGGAACTACTCTAGTCGGCTGTTCAGTTTTGGAAAATGTCTTATGCCCTTACTGGAGACAGAACAGAAAGAACACGTATCCAATCCTTTTCAGCTTATCAAGAACTTCTACTATCCGTGTAACATAGAATCGCGACACTGTACTGGAATTGTGAAAAGAGGTGGACCGGCACGGTGAAATTCTGTGTTGTCTGTACAATATTCGTTCTAAAACGTAAGACCACATACCTGGAGAGTGAGTTTACGCTTATTTAGAGGCAAATTTCACTGAAAAATTCATTGATTTCGGTACTATATTCGCTACTTGCAGCGCGGAGTTCATTGTTATGGGTACACGCGGTTTCCGAGAAGCTTGTTCCCAGGCTTTAGGGTATGACGATCTGCACGTTGACAAAATCTGCGGATTTCTTCATTTGCGACCCGTATAGTTGCCAGAAGTATTCAACATTTATCTTCTCTTTTTTTTCCCCCCCCTGCGGGTCCGGGGGTACGAATAGGCCCGCGGTAGTCCTGCCTGTCGTAAGAGGCGACTAAAAGGAGTCTCAAACGTTTCGGCCTTATGTGATGGTCCCCTCTCGGGTTTGACCTCCATCTATCTAACTTATTCCGAAGAGCGAGCCAATTGGGGAAGGGCACCTTACATGGTGCACTGTATCCTTCGTGCAATTAGACCTATAGCCGTCTTTCTCGTCGTTGCAATGGTGTCCCGCTCGTTTTCGATCTCTTGGGCGATTACCACGCTGCACTCTGCAGTGTTTCTTTTAACTGTGATGACGACCTTGGCCATTTTTGCACCTAAGATCCAGCACGGTAGCCAGTCCGTTGTGGTGGGGTCGCCATGTACCCTCTTGGTTGTAGCCCCCTGACAACACAGGGATCGCTCTACTGATGCCTGCGCCGTTCACTCCCCACGTATGCCAAGGAGTAGATGCCCATCTCCCTGGGGCATCAGGACTCCCGGCAATGGCCATCCTGCCAGGTGGCCTTTGCTGTGGCTGGGTGGCGCCCGTGGGGAGGGCCCTTGGTCGGAGTAGGTGGCATCAGGGCGGATGACCCGCAATGAAGCGTGGTACATCATCTCTCGCTGGCGGCCAGCCGCCAGCAGTCTCTAAGCGTTCTCGGGCTCAATTTAATGCTGAAAAGTACAATCCGAAAACGTTCCCCTCTCTGGCCACGCCGTGGGAGGAACGTAAATCTCAGGATGGCAGTAGCACTTATTCGCCCCGATTCTTAGTTTGTACGAGAGCTGATGGGGAGTCTTTTCTCTCAACTAAGCCTCAGTTCTTCGTCGAGCATTTAGAGGACAAGTTTGGGGAGGTGGAGGGCTTGTCAAAAATGCGCTCTGGATCGGTCCTGATCCAAACGGCATCCTCTGCCCAGTCACGACGGTTACTTGCTTGTGACAAGTTGGGGGATGTTGCTGTTACGATCACACCGCATAAGAGTTTAAATATGGTCCAGGGAGTTATTTACCATAAGGACCTTCTTTTGCAGTCTGATGACGAGCTGCGCGCCAACTTAGAGCGCAGAGGTGTACATTTCGTCCGGCGCGTTCATCGGGGTCCGAAGGAAAATCAGATAGCTACCGGTGCCTTCATCTTAGCCTTCGAGGGTGATACGTTACCGGAAAAGGTCAAGGTGATGGTCTACCGATGTGACGTCAGGCCCTATATTCCTCCCCCGATGCGGTGCTTCAAGTGCTGGAAGTTTGGCCATATGTCTTCCCGCTGCACTTCCAGCCTCACATGTCGAGATTGCGGACGCCCGTCTCATCCCGATACTCCATGTGCCCCGCCTCCCATCTGTGTCAACTGCGGGGAGCACCATTCACCTTGCTCGCCAGACTGCAGAATCTTCCAGAAAGAACGCAAAATCATGGAATATAAGACCCTGGACCGACTGACTTATACTGAGGCCAAGCGGAAATACGACCGATTACATCCCGTGCGAATGACGTCATCCTACGCCGCCGCTACAACACCTGTGCTCGCCCCATCAGTTTCACGACTTCCCGCCAGCTCGGTAACCAGTAAGACTCCTCCTGCCCCCTTGCCAGTGGGGGGCTCTACCCACCGGGTTGCTCCTGCGCCACCTACCTCAGGGGCAACACCATCCCCCCCATCAGGGACGTCCGTCCCTGCTTCTAAGCCGGAGAAGTGTCCAACTTCTTCGGCTTCTCACGCTCGCAAGGGGTCCCTCGGGTCCCTCCCTTCCCAGGTTTCCACCAGTGGGAAGGCTGACGACCGCCAGTGGCGTAAGTGCCCGCAATCAGCTGGTCGATGGGCTTCACGATCCTCCTCAGTCCCGGAGACTGAATCGGTGAAGCCCTCCCAGCCAGTTAAACCCAAGGAGCAGCGTGAGAAATCAAAGAAGAAGAGCTCTAAGCCCAAGGAACTCGCGGTGGCAGCCACCCCACCGCCACCTTACAGCTCTGCGTCTGAGGACGAGGTGGAGATCCTGGCGTCCGCTGAGGACCTAGAACTCGCCGGTCCCTCAGACGCCATGGATAACACTAGCACGGGTGCTCAATCGGAGGCAGCAGGTGACCCAGCGGCGTAATCTGCCTTCCCCGTCCCGTCACGCCTTTCTCAGCCATGGACAATACCATCCTCCAGTGGAACTGCAGCGGTTTCTTCCACCATCTCGCTGAGCTCCGCCAACTTATCAGCCTTCACCCTTTCTTCTGCATTGCTCTCCAGGAAACTTGGTTTCCAGCAATGCGAACCCCCGCCCTCCGTGGCTATCGGGGTTATTATAAGAACCGAGCAGCTTATGAAAGGGTGTCTGGTGGCGTCTGCATATATGTCCTTCACACTCTGCACAGCGAGTCTGTCCCTCTCCAGACGCCTTTAGAGGCTGTCGCTGTACGCGTGTGGACGCCACAGGCTGTTACCGTCTGCAGTCTTTACATCCCACCGGATGGTGATGTCTCGCAGCTTGTCCTGGCTGCACTGGTCGCCCAATTGCCGCCACCTTTCTTGCTATTGGGCGACTTCAACGCCCATAACCCTCTGTGGGGTGGGTCAGTGGCAACAGGTCGAGGCGCCATCGTTGAGCATTTATTGTCGCAGCTCGATCTCTCGCTGTTAAATGATGGTGCCTTCACACACTTCTGTGTGGCGCATGGCACCTACTCCGCCATTGACCTTTCCATCTGTAGCCATAGCCTCTTACCGTCTGTCCAATGGAGTGTGCATGACGACCTGTGTGGTAGTGACCACTTTCCGATCTTTTTGTCACTACCACAGCGCCACTGTTCTGGGCGCCCTAGCAGATGGGCTCTGAATAAGGCTGACTGGGACTTGTTCTCCTCCACTGCCGATTTTGAGCCTCTCTCTACCGATGACATTGATGCGGTGGTTCAATCGGTCACCACCGGCATCGTTACTGCCGCCGAATCTGCCATTCCCCATTCCTGTGGGTCCCCTCGGCGGAAGGCTGTGCCTTGGTGGTCGCCTGAGATCGCTGAAGCGATTAAAGATCGCCGGCGGGCGCTCCAGCGTCACAAGCGACATCCCTCCTTAGCCCACCTTATCGCCTTCAAACGGCTGCGTGCGCGGGCCCGCCTCCTTATCCGCCAGGGCAAGAAGGAGTGCTGGGAGCGGTATGTGTCCACGATTGGCCTCCATGTCACTCCCTCGCAGGTCTGGGCCAAGATTCGACGCGTCTACGGCTATCGGACCCCTGCCAGCGTCCCTGCGCTCTCACTGAATGGCGCCGTTTGTACCGACTCCGACGTCATTGCAAATCGCTTAGCAGAGCATTTTGCTATGAGTTCCGCTTCTGCGAATTACCCCCAGGCCTTCCGCTCCATTAAAGAGCGGCTGGAACGTCGGAGCCTTTCGTTTCGCACCAACCACCCGGAATCTTACAATGCTCCATTCAGTGAGTGGGAATTTCGCAGTGCCCTAGCTGCTTGCCCTGATACCGCTCCTGGGCCAGATGGCATCCACTGTCAGATGCTGAAACACCTTTCAGTGGACTGCCAGCGGCGCCTTCTCGATCTTTACAACCGTCTTTGGGTCGCGGGGGAGTTTCCGTCGCAATGGCGGGAAGGCATTATCATCCCCGTTTTGAAGCCTGGAAAGAACCCTCTGGAGGTGGACAGCTACCGTCCCATTAGCCTCACCAACGTTCTTTGCAAGTTGCTTGAACGGATGGTGAGCCGGCGCTTGAATTGGGTACTGGAGTCTAGGGGCCTTCTGGCTCCATCTCAGGGTGGGTTCCGTAAAGGCCGCTCCGCCGCCGACAATCTGGTGAGCCTGGAGTCGGCCATCCGTACTGCCTTTTCCCGCCGTCAGCACCTGGTCGCTGTCTTTTTCGACATGCAGAAGGCGTACGATACGACGTGGCGTCATCACATTCTTTCTACGCTCCATGGATGGGGTCTTCGGGGTCCTCTGCCGATTTTTATCCGCAATTTTCTGTCGTGTCGTACCTTCCGCGTGCAAGTCGCGGCCTCGTATAGTTCCTCCCACGTCCAGGAGAACGGTGTGCCACAGGGTTCCGTTTTAAGTGTCTGTCTGTTTTTAATAGCCATTAACGGTCTTGCTGCGGCCGTGGGAAACTCTGTCTCCGCTTCCCTGTATGCTGACGACTTCTGCCTTTATTACAGCTCTCCCAGCATTGCAGCTGTTGAACGTCAGCTACAGGGCGCTATCCGTAAGGCGCAGTCTTGGGCTGTAGCCCATGGGTTTCAGTTTTCGGCAGCCAAGACCCGCGTTATGCATTTCTGCCGGCGCCGAACAGTCCATCCTGAGCCGCGGCTTTATCTTGCCGACGAACTCCTTGCTGTGGTGGAGACCCACAGGTTTTTGGGGGTGGTTTTCGATGCCCGGTTGACTTGGCTGCCTCATATCCGGCAGCTTAAACAGACGTGTTGGCGGCATCTAAACGCTCTGCGATGCTTGAGCCACACCCACTGGGGCGCCGACCGCTTTACCCTGTTGCGGCTCTACCAGGCGTTAATCCAGTCCCGTCTGGATTATGGGAGCCTGGCTTATGGCTCAGCATCCCCATCTACGTTACAGGTGCTGGACCCAATTCTCCACAGCGGGATACGCCTTGCCACTGGTGCTTTCCGCACCAGCCCCGTGGACAGCGTACTAGTGGAGGCAGGTATACCTCCCCTGCGGTTCAGACGCCAACGTTTGCTGGCCGCTTATGCTGCCCATGTTCTAAGCTCGCCCGGGCATCCAAATTATCGTCTCCTGTTCCCGCGATCGGTCGTCCATCTGCCAGATCGTCGGCCCCGGTCTGGTTGTACAATAGCGGTCCGCGTCAAAGAGCTTCTCTCTGGGCTTCAGGTTTTCACTGTTCCACCTACTTTCCGGGCTACTTTGCATACACCCCCATGGTGTGTTCGTCGCCCTTGCCTTCGGCTGGACCTGGCACAGGGCCCGAAGGACTCAGTCCCTCCAGAGGCCTTCCGCCGCCGCTTTTATTCTATCCTGGCCACGTATCAGGGCTCTGGTATTATCTACACTGACGGTTCGATGGTTGCTGGTCGTGTCGGGTATGCGCTCACTCTAGGGGACCGTTCCGAACAACGTTCCTTGCCGGATGGCTGCAGCGTTTACACTGCTGAACTGGTCGCCATCTTTCGTGCCCTAGAGTATATCCGCTCCTGCTCAGGTGAGTCCTTCGTTATCTGTAGCGATTCCCTGAGCGGTTTACGAGCTCTCGACCAGTGTTTCCCTCGTTCTCGTTTGGTGATGGCTATCCACGAGTCTCTGCATACTCTCGCCTGTTGCGGCCGCTCTGTGGTCTTTGTGTGGACCCCCGGTCATGTCGGTATCCCGGGTAACGAACATGTTGACCGCCTGGCGAAAGAGGCCACCAGCAAGCCATCTCTGGACCTTGGCCTCCCTGAGACTGATTTGCGGGCAGTCTTCCGCCGCAAACTCTTGGCGCTATGGGCCGAGGAATGGCGCGAACTGACAATGTCCAATAAACTCCGTGCTGTCAAGGAGACGACGGCTGTGTGGCGGTCATCCCTGCGAGCCACTCGCAGGGACTCGGTAGTTCTTTGCCGGCTCCGCATTGGCCACTCCCGGCTGACACACAGTTATTTACTGCGCAGGGAGGACCCTCCTGTATGTCGCTGCGGGGCGGCTTTGACAGTGGCCCACATTCTGTTGGCCTGCCCCCTTTTAGCTGTGGTCAGGCAGACATTTGCGCTGCCTGATACGCTCCCTGCCCTTTTAACAGACGACTCCGCTATGGCTGACTTAGTTTTACGTTTTATTCGGGCAGGGGGATTTTATCATTTAATCTGAGTGTTTCTGTTTTATCTTATTGTTTTGTGTTGATTCTGGCCTTTGGCCTATGATTTTACACTGATTTTTTAATGTGTTTCTAAGTGGTTGGCTTTTCCTTTTTTATTTCTATGGTCGGCCAACCACCGTCATTCTCTATGTGGTTTTCGTTCGTTTTGTCTTGTCTTTGTCTCAGTCTCTCCTGTTCTGTATCGTCTGTGATCTCTTCTGTTCCTCGTTTTTATTCTCTGTGGGTGTTCTTTGTCTTTGGAAAAAGGGACCGATGACCATAGTAGTCTGGTCCCTTTAATCCCCCAAACCAACCAACCAACCAATCTTCTTTTTTTATTGTTATTTAATCCCACTGCGCCTCAAATAGGCAGTGTGCAGGCTGTCAGGGATTCAGGCGACCCACTCTTCGGTAAACTGACAACAACAAAAAAAAAGAGCTGAAAGCAAGGAACTTGGCATCGAATTTTAAACTTTTTAAAGGTGAAAAATAAAATTGAAGTTTTTAGATATATGACAAGAGTGTCCTTTACTGCTAGTTAAAAACAGTAATAATATAAGGTAAAATGAAAAACAAGGAGCGCACATTTAAAACATTAAAACGTGTTGAAGAAACACTGATAATTAAAACAAGCATTTTCCTGTTGCTAGAAACTGAAAGGACCTGCCATGGAATAGGGAATCAGTTGTTGAAGGGGAAAATGTTGGCCGGTGAGAAGGAAGGAATGTGGTGGTATAAGGATGGAGGACTGTTGCATAGCAACCATGGGGTAGAAGCGGCCGTTGGGACAGAAGAGGGGGTGGAGTAGAGGGGGGAATTGGTGACACGAATAGTCGTTGGGAAAAGGGGAGTGAGGAAAGAAAGGCAGATGGGGAAAATGGGGTTAAGGAAATGTGGGAAGTGGAGGGAGAGAAAGCCCTGAAAAGGTGAACTGGCTGGGGTGGACCTGTAGCTAATAGAACGGCTAGATGGCGGGTCGGAGTTCGTGATCTGGGAGGTGGAGATGGTTGAAGTTTCTTTGGGAGAGAATGTGGAAGATGTGTAGGTGGACGGTCGGTGGGATGTGTCGGTAGAGGAGAGGCATCATATGAGGAATCGAAAGTAGAGGGGAAACGATAGCATTATATGAGTCGAGTTTGCGTATGGGGTAGGTTGTTCGGAGGTGTTCAGTGTGAGTGAGGAGAGGCAGGAATTTGAGAAGTTGGTAAAGTGGGGCGGGTATCCACGCACCATTCGCATAACAAAGGATGAGATAGATAAAGGATTTATAGGTGTGGTGGCCAGTGGGTGGATGCAGTCCCCAAATTAGGCAAGTCACTAGTTTTATCTACTGTGAGCTTTCTGTTGGATAGTTAATTTCCCCATCCCTCTCTGTTCCGCTTATATATTTTTCCTTGGCAGAACATCTGCCTCCAACACGTGCCCACAACACCACCAGGCGACATTCAATCTCGTGGGGGGCAGTGCTCATAAGGTTTCGACATAGCAGGGCGAAACAAGAGGCATACTCGTTTGACCGTACTGGCTCTCTTGAAACCCCCGACACACAAAGCGTCAGAGTGACAGGAACATGAGAATGTGTAACGCCTCTAGCTGCTTCTGCATATTTTGAGAGTTGGCGGACGTCTGCGGCATGCGCCCTACTTAGCGACTTAGCAGTGCAGCCTGCCAAGTGCACGCTTCCCCCACAGGCGCGCGGAAATTGGTTCTGCGAGCAAGTACCGCTACCACTAGCGACGCAGCCCGCCTGCGCAAATTGCCGCCAGCGCCACTTCGCTCTTTGAACTTCTCTCGGTATCAGTGCTAGTACCGCGTTACCTACTAATTAGACTCGAAATGAGAACCGTCAAGCAAGCGATGATGCCGTACAGCTGCAGCCACTCGATGGCATGCTCTCTTTTCCTTCCGCCTTCCGCTCATAGTTCAACAAAGCTGCATTATAAAGAACCTAACAAACTTATCAGCTCATCTAATTATGAAATTATTAACTTCTCTTACGACGGTCACCCTCATTATCGTCATAAGACATTTAAGAGCCATTTCTGAATGAAGGCCTCCTTTAGACGCTGTCATGTACGATAGCAGGCATCTGAATTTTTATGTCAAAACTCTTTAAGCTTTTTAAATAAAACAAACGTTATTAGCGTTCTACATTTTTATTTCTTATGTCTACATATAATGCCGGAAAAAAGGAGTAGGGTACACCTAATTACACGTTTCCAATTCTCTCAAGATTTATTATAGCGATAGTGCATACGGAGTGCGTGAAATGATTACCTTTACAAGTCAGTAGCGAAAGTGGTTCTAAGGTACTATGTATGCGCCATGCTGAAACACCCATATCAGTGCGTGGTGTAGCCCCCAAGGTCGACAATGCAGGCGCCGAATCTAGTATCCAGTCGATCGTACCGATAGCGAATTCTGTCCTGTAATACGTTATGCCACGCCTCCTCGACCTGTTCACGTAGCTCTGTAAGAGATGTTGGTTGACGAGTCGCACAAGTCGCTTCTCGTCCCATCATACCCCAAACGTACTCGATTTGAGACAAGTCAGGAGATCGCGCAGGGTAGTTGCTACACGTCTTGCAGAGCTCGTTGAGTTTCACGGGCAGTGTGTTGGCTACCATTATCCTGTTGGAACAACGCATCACCTTCCTGTTGCAAGGACGACAAAAGAACGGTTCTAGAAACATTCTACTTGTAGCTTATAGCACCCCAGACCATAAGGCCTGTGGTGGGGCCAGGGTGTCTTGGGCGAATGCATTCCATTGAGACAGCGCTCACCAGGACCACGTCATGCACGCAAACGACCATCACTTGCGTGCTGGCAGACTCTGCTATCGTTGAAGACCACTGCCCGCCATTCCGTCTTCCAAGTGATCCTCTGACGGCGCCGGTCGAGCCGTGCACGTCGATGCTGTGGCGTGAGTGGAAGACGAGCTAGAGGTGTGCGTGCCCGTGGTCCCACTGCTAATAACCGGCTCGCAATAGTTCGTGTTGACACACAAGCTGTCTTATCTGTCCTGTGGCAGCTGTACGATCTGCCACTGCTCCCCTTACAATACGACGATCCTGGCGGACGTCTATGCTGCGTGGACGTCCAGAATCTTGTCTGCGGTTATGTGAATCTTCATTTGACCACTGATACCAGCAATGTTGCACTACAGAGGCAGCACGTCCAGCTTGATTGGTAATTCTCCAAAAGGACAATCCCGACACTCGGAAGGCCACAATTTGACCTGTTCAGATTCGCTCAGTTGGCTGGAGAAAGCACGAGGGTGTCTTCTAGTCATGGTTGCCTGCTTGCTTTACACATGTTTGCACCACACTGAGGCTTCTGGCTGTTAGCATTCCCTGTTAAATGGTAGACACAGATGGCGCACGCCACTTCGCTGTCTGCTGGTGGACGACGTTGAGACTATTATCAATACATCTACTATCCCCCAGGTGACGTATGCCGTCATCAGATCAAAATCGACGTAGTTTTTCCAGGTGCACTAATTTTTTGTCCGGCCATGTATTTGTTTCTCAACGTAGTAACCATGGCGACGAACACATTTGGTTGATACCGTCACTATAGAATGTTTCACTTTGTTGACGGAGCCACAACCTCACCTCTGCTTGCACCGATTTATCACTTTGGAACTGAACTCCTCGAAGGCGTTCTTTAAGTTTTGGTAACAGATGGAAAACGGATGGGGCCACATTGGGACTCTTTGGAGGACGATCGATGACAGTGAACCCAAGGCGTCCGATAGTTGCAGAAGTCGCAGCGCTGACGTGTGGTCTGGTATTGTCATGCTGAAGAGAGGGTGCTCAACGTGTGGACGGAGTCTTCAAATTCGAAGCTAGATTATAGCACGCTGCTTCTCACGCACCGACATAATTACATTACAATCCCCAAGTTACACGTTACAATTCGGAACCCTCTAGCGGCAGAGGGCTGCAAATATGTAGAAATAAGGAATACAGATTTAGAATGTTAATTATGTTTGTTTTATTTAAAAAGCGTAAAAAGTTTTCACATAAAAAATTGAGAGGTATGATTTTAGGTATGATTTTTCAGCACGTTTTCGTTATTACAGTCTTGAGTGAAACGCATCCGCATTGGTCTTGCGTCTTTCCTAATATCATCTAACCTCTGACCATTCGGTCATATGTCTCTCTCTCTCTCTCTCTCTCTCTCTCTCTCTCTCTCTCTCTATTTAAAAAAGCAGATGAAAATTCGCTAGACGCATATCCAAGAGATCTAAGAGACAGTCTCCACTCTTCCCGATCTGACTATGTAAGCAAAGATCAGATGTGGTTTGAATTCAGAGAAATTGTATCGATGCCAGTTGAAAGATATATACCACATAAATAAATAAGAGCGATGATACTGATCCCTCCTAGTACACTAAACGGGTCAGAACCCTCTTGCAGAAGCAACGATAAAAGCACGTCAAATTTAAAAGAACGCAAAACCCAAGATTGGCGAAATTTTAGAGAAACTCGAAAGTTAGCGCAAACTTCAATGCGAGATGCTTTTAATACTTTCCACAACTGAATTCTGTCTCGAAATCTAGCAGAAAACCCTAAGAGATTCTGGTCATGTGTAAAGTACACCGGCGGCAAGACGCAATCAATACCTTCACTGCGCGATAACAATGGTTATGTCAGTGATGACAGTGCCACAGTTTTCTGATTCTCGTTCACCAAAGGAGACGAAGTAAATTCTCCAGAATTTGAATCCAGAATAACTGCTAACATGAGTAACTTAGAAGTAGGTATCTTCGATGTAGTGTAACAGCTTAAGTCACTCAGTAAAGGCAAGGTCTCCGGTCCAGATAGCATGCCAGTCAGGTTCCTTTCACAGTATGCTGATACAATAGCTCCATATCTAATAATGATCGAAAGATCTGTACCTAAAGATTGGAAAGTTGCACAAGTCACACCAATACCAAAGAAAGGAAACAGGAATAACCTGCTGAATTACAGACGCACATCACTATCGTCGATTTGCATCAGGGTTTTGGAACATATTCTGTGTTCGAACATAACGAACTAATTTCTTGAAAAAACGATTTATTGACTAATAGTCAACACGGATTCAGGAAAAATCGTTCTTGTGAAACACAACTGCCTCTATTCTTACGAAGTAATGAATGTTTTCAAACTGTTTCCGTATTTTTTAGATTTCCAGAAGGCTTTCGACACCGTTCGTTACAAGCGTCTTCTAGTCAAATTGCGTGCCTATGGAGTATCGTCTCAGTTGTGCGACAGGATTCGTGAGTTCCTTCAAATAGTTCACAGTTCGTAGTAATTAGCGGAAAATCATTGAGTAAAACAGAAAAAATATCTGGCGTTCCCCAAGGAAGTGTTATAGGCCCTCTGCTGTACCTGATCTACATAAACGACTTAGGAAACAATCTGAACAGCCCTCTTACATTGTTTGCAGATGATTGTGTCATTTACCGTCTTTTAAAGTCATCAGATGATCAAAACCAACTAATAAATGATTTAGACAAGATACCTGCATCGTGTAAAAAGTGGCAGTTGACTCTAAATAATGACGAATGTGAAGTTATCCATACAAGTACTAAAAGAAATCCGCTAAATTTCGGTTACACGATAAATCACACAAATCTAAAGGCTGTAAATTCAGCTAAATACTTAGGGATTACAATTACGAATAACTTCAGTTGGAAGTATCACATAGATGATGTTGTGGGTAAAGCAAACCAAATACTTCGACTTATTGGTAGAACACATAGAAAATGCAACAGCTCGACTAAAGAGATTGGGTACCCCACGCTTGTCCGCCCTGTTCTGAAGTATTGCTGGGCGATGTGAGATCCGCATCAGATGGGACTGACGGAGGACATCGAAAAAGTTCAGAGAAGGGCAGCTCGTTTTGTATTATCGCGAAGTAGGGGAGAGAGTGCGACGGACATGATGCGTGAATTAGGGTGGCAGTCATTAAAACAAAGGCGCTTTTCGTCGCGGCAGAATCTTCTCGTGAAATTTCAGTCACCAACTGTCTCCTCCGAATGTCCACTGTCCACATTTAGGATTTCCGTGGTTTCCCTAAACTACTAATGGCAAATGTCGGGATGGTTGTTTTCAAAAGGACATTGTAGATTTTCTTCCTCAGCCTTCATCAGTCGGGAATTGTTTTCTGTCTTTAATGACCCCGTCATTAGCGGGACGTTAAATTCTTGTATTCCCTCCTTTTTGGTCTTAAGCTCCAGTTTCTTAAGCATGAGATCGAAAAGTAGTACGTTTCGGATCGTCGTGTTCTTCGATAAAACTTGTGTGAACGAAAACAAGAATCCATCGAAATTACACATTGAATGTTTCTCCGAATTTTCATAGCCAAACAGAAGGTGAGGAATGGTCAAATGGGGAATGAAATTGATCATCGTGAGATCTAGATTTGCAAAATAAGATTAAATTGCTTCGAAGTAATAAAAAAAATCGAGAAACACTTAATTAGTTATGCGAAGGAAAGCTGAAATACTTCACGAAGAGCTGATGTAGTTATGTAAATGAAATGTTGGTAAATAATGTTTTGAAAAGAACGGTGAAACTTTTTCCGAAATGATTTGTCTAAAAGTAAGAAGTAAAATAGATCACAGAAACATTTGACACCCCTTTGAATGATGTTCGAAATCATGTACATCGCCTACTATAAATGGGTTCTTAAATGTTAAATGGCTTGCATATTACAGGGTCTTCCACTGTTTTCAGGCCTTTTTAGGAGAAGAAGTTAATTAAACTGAGGCTCCAAATTCATATCCGTCAAGTTGTTTCACAAAGCGCCTACCGTACAGCGCACTTGGTCTACCGATTGTTCATATGATTTTGAAACGGGTTCAAATGGTTCAAATGGCTCTGAGCACTATGGGACTCAACTGCTGAGGTCATTAGTCCCCTAGAACTTAGAACTAGGTAAACCTAACTAACCTAAGGACATCACAAACATCCATGCCCGAGGCAGGATTCGAACCTGCGACCGTAGCGGTCTTGCGGTTCCAGACTGCAGCGCCTTTAATCGCACGGCCACTTCGGCCGGCTTGAAACGGGTCCCTGTTCGTTTTTGAACAGATTCTAAGTTGAGATCTGAACGATTCATAATTTGATTTTTGAGTGCGTGCATGGTGTAAGTGACGTATCTGCCAGGAGAATCTCCGTTGCATCTAGGAATAAAAAACTTTCCCACAGACAAAAAGGGACGAGGCTGTACGAGCTGAGCCTAATAAATCCGAACGAGTGAATGCCAATCGCTGTTTATTTATGTTGTTGATTGGGTGTGAGAATGATAAGCGTTGTTATAACTGTTAGAGAAATCCATAGATTCAGGCTACCAGACCGGAAATAAACGATCAACGGGAGTAACTGGTAAGAAACATTACATATTATCTTCTTGGTGTATCCAAGAAAATGAAGTTTTGACAAAAATTTTTGCTAGATCGCTACACTACTAAGGGCCAGTTGTTCAGTCTTCGATTTGCAGCTGCTTGATTCTATTCTCAGACTAGCGCGGAAAACACGTTGTATGGACACGTAATAACGCCTAACCGCATAATAAACGTGGTGATTCTGACAGGGTTAGTGCAGTTAATTGGAGAATAAGTTTTGAAAATGGAAGGAATGGTTATATAATTAGCGATGACAAGATTGTTTGTTAGAACGAAGAAATAACGAGGACATCAGACAAATTATATCGAAGAATACAACGATCAGAAATTTGTATAAAAATTTCGTACTGTTACTACTTTTCGATCTCATGAATAATAAACTGGAGCATAAGAATGAAATGCAAAACTATTTCCTAACATAAAACGTTTTGCTTGTAATGGTCCTAATAGGCATCTGATATTGGTACTTCAAAACAGTCTCGCTTATTTGGCTTGTGCTACAATTGCTTCAATATTAAAAGGCCTATTTCGTTTTACGTATCAAACAGTGACAAAATAGACGTAATCAAATCGAGAAATCATACCGTATTAGACAACGACATTTTGTTTTTTCGTATAGCAGAACGTTTGACGAATTTTGGTGAGGTCACAGATTCTTTCGCAGAAAGGAAAGCGCGCCGAGTAAAGCTGTAGCAAGATTAGAGAGGAAAAAATGCTGGGACCTAAGGATTGAAGATATGACTGTCTTGCTTGTCTCCTGTCTTTACTGCTTTTGTGTTTCCTAGATTTAATTTAATGTCACACAAAAGAGAAAGTTATTAGCTAATAGGCAATAAAGACTGCAAATTTTCTTAAGAGTTCTTATTCTCCTGATCACAAATAATACCACCCAGTATGAATTGTGAGCTTTTTAAGGAGGTAGGAAGTCAAACCGGCCGACTGGGAGCAGGAGAGGCGCCACATGACATTTTAATTTCCACTGTACTGAATATAGGTTTCATCGTTTCCATTACAAAATATACACGTTTGAATTCCACAGAGCGAGAAACAGATGTGCGATAGAAGAATGCTGTGTGTAGAGGCGTGGCACTGCACTCTGGCACACTTAAGACCAAACGTCGCACATGTATGTTTTATATATCGAACTCTTCAGAAAGACGTGCGCTACAAAATGAACATATTTTTGAAAAATCGAATTTTAAAAATTTTTGACGTCGTATCTCAAACGCTCGAGTGGGAGTGGCGGGAGGGGGGGGGGAGGGGGGGGGAGGGGGCGGGGGGCGCCACTGTTGTCAAGTTTTTACCCCAGTTCGAAAATATCGTGGATCCGGGGCTGATCGCAGATCCCTCTCTTATGCCGTGTTTAAAAAAAAAATGGCTCTGAGCACTATGGGACTTAACTTCTAAGGTCATCAGGCCCCTAGAACTTAGAACTACTTAAACCCAACTAACCTAAGGACATCACACACATCCATGCCCGAGGCAGGATTCGAACCTGCGACCGTAGCGGTCGCGCGGTTCCAGACTGTAGCACCTAGAACCGCTCCGCCACTCCGGCCGGCTGCCGTGTTTCTATTGCTGTCTTAATTAGTACTTATTTTACATTATTCCATTCCTGCTTGATATCATCAACTTTAGAATTTAAACTTATGTACTCTTCAAACTTTTTTTCTGATTAATAACTAGATGCTATCTTCTTGCAGTAAATGTACCTCCAATGCTGTGTCAACATTATTTTGTTTCAAAGGGAATCATCTAAAGGAGACAACCCCAGAGGAAAAATAGGTGTGCTGGGATCCCTGGAAGTGGTAGCCCCACAACAAAGCTACCTATAAGTGTAACTGGGGAATCACAATTTTATTAAGAATCTCTAGGAAAAAATCAATCCGGACTGATAAGTCACCAATGTGTAATATCAAATGTTCTTAACTGCACGAATATTCTCATGCAGTCAAAAGCGGGCGATACGTTGCTGAAGGTCCTGTCAATTTAGTGAAACAATTGTAGCTGCCTGAAGATGAGCATTGTTTTCCGATACCGGCAATGCCGTGAAATAAAAGTGTTTATGGGAAGTTGCGGTCTCTCCCAACAAGCTTTAATTGAACAACGGCCACAGTGTTCAGCCAAATCCATAACGAAGAAAATAGCATTACCAAACGTTAATGGGAACAAAATTTCGGGAAACACGTTGAATACATCGCGCAGTGACAGCATTCCCGAGAGTCACGCTGTGCCTGGTTTCGCGGAAAATCGCCAGATCCACGTTTGGATGCTGACAAAGGGAGTATTCCATGTCTGGTGAACTTCGGAATGGTTTCGAAAAATCCCGTCGGGCCTCGCGCCGAGTCATTCAGTACAGCCGTCTACCGCACAGCAGCTAAAGCACGTAAAATTACTCTTCCAATTGAAAACGAAACAGAATAATTACTCCACCGACACCCTACCTCTAGCGTCATGGAACAGATACCTTTTTGCCATTCGCCTCAGTGTATCTTGCATTAGTTTAAAAACCTGGGAGTGCTTTTTATCTTGGGAACGTATAAAGTTCTCCGATACAAATGTAGAATGTTTGCTTTTATTGGCTCTGAGCACTATGGGACTTAACATCTGTGGTCATCAGTCCCCTAGAACTTAGAACTACTTAAACCTAACTAACCTAAGGACATCACACACATCCATGCCCGAGGCAGGATTCGAACCTGCGACCGTAGCAGTCGCGCGGATCCGGACTGAGCGCCTAGAACCGCTAGACCACTGCGGCCGGCTTGCTTTTATTGCTCGCTTTAGTTTGCTGAGAGCTTTTTCACAGCGTTGTGAGTGCATTAACATATCAGTTGTCGACAAATCGGTAAGGATTTGCGGCAACAGTCTAGAAAGAAAGCAACACAACCCCGAAACATTCTGCCTTCACATTTTCGCCTGGGACTTAAAATAGCGGAAGGCTGCGTTCTGGGAATCGCTGACGAATATACAGGGTGAACAAAAATTCACGCACTGGGACACCACAGCCCAATCCCGTGAATAGAAAAATATATCTTACGAAAATTCGCCCCATGCGTATTATCTGTAGGATATGTACTTCATAGGAAGTCAATTTGTCATGTACGACGACTACCTTCGTTGAATACTGTGTCGCTATGTTGCTGACTTAGTGCAGTGGGTAGAATTTGTCCTTAGAATACTAGAGTTCGCGAGTTCGATTCCAAGTATAAGTGCACTTGTTTTTTAATTCTGATCTGCTCAGTAATGGTGCGGTACACAGTGTTTGTTAAGCGGTACATATCGTACAACTGCAGTTTTTAGACCTTGAGCATAACAGTTATTGGTCAGACATGTCACAGTATCCATGAAGAGTGATAATCAATTAAAAATAGATTATTTGTCATAGTACAGAAATAACTACAAAACCTATGAATGTGTTGCTATGACACATCCTTAACAACATTTAGTAATGGCGGCCAGTTGTAGTATTTTAAATACACTGTCAGTGACAGCGTGCCTTTCGGGAAACATACAGTCTTTAGGGCAGGTGCGCAAAGCGATCTCCTACGACTCGCTGGATCATGCTTCTCTGAAACACAGTTATGAAAGCACGCCATAATTTTTTGCGCATACCCCATCTGTGGGAAAACGCATGTAAACATTTCATTTATCGAAGTGGACCGTTGTACACTTTTAAGCATCTGCTTTGCGAGAGACGTGTTGTCACTGAAAGTGTACTTAAAATATTGCAACTGGTCGCTCTTACTGAATGTTGTAACTATGTTTAACATTAATACATTGATGGGTTTTGTAGTTATTTCTGTCCTGAGGTAGGTAATTTATTTTTAATCGATTACTGCTTTTCATGGATATTTATTATATGTCTGTTGTGTTCAAGGTTAACCATATTGTAGTTGTAGGATATGGATCGTTTAAGAAACAGTGTATACTACATCATTACTGGCCATATCAATATTATAAAACTAATACACTTCTAATCGAACTCGTCACCTCGATTTTTCTAGGCACATATTAGATGTGAAAGATAATATGCTGAAAAGAGACGTGTATTTACATGAACTTTATTGAATTTCCAACGTTATTTGGTTGCTTGTGAATTTTTATTATCACACCAAATATTACATTTGTAACTATCGACACCTGAACGACCAAATGCATAATGTTTTCTTGAAAATGTATGTCTGTCGTCAGTTTCGAAATCCCTTATACCTGCAACGGGTAAGGCAACGAGAACTGCTTTGCACCTAGATGCTTGGATCTGCAGACACAGGTTTCAGTGACAAAGGGACAGCAATAATCTAATAATTTTATCTTGGAACTCTCCCATTTGGTCCTTGTTTGCATAGAAAAACAACAATATTAGAAATTGAGTCCGCCTTGATGCAAAACACCTTGTTATTCGTTTATTTCTTCATTCTTCCAAACTAGTTTCGGCGACAGATATCACCATCATCCGCGTTTTTTTAAATCTTATTTATTGTATGTTACAGCATGTTTTTGAGAATTATTGTCAATGTTTGCGTCATATTTTCTGTACGCTTTTTTCCTGTTGCCGTTTTTACTCAGCGAACATCATGCCATTTGCAAGTTCTTTGGATGGTATCTAGCTGATTCTATACACAGAAAAACAAAACTTGAGCACTTTGTTTCTGATCAAGAACATTACGCCATTAAGTAATATAGGTGTAATTTCTTTACTCTATAATACAATGAGTTCCAAGATACCAGAATCGTCGGGTGTGCTTTCGACTTTACAAGTTGCAATATGATACTTTTCATACGGACACGCATACGGAACCTTAGCAAGCAGTCCTGTACTCTGGGCTATACTCCATGTCTTCCAAGCCAAGATGTTTGCATCAGGGAAAGCTTCAAGGCCACCATAATCAGCATGGTTTCCCCATACAGTACCCAAGGTCAGCCATGTACAGCCTCCAAACACAGCTTCAACATCACACGTGAACTGCATTCGTAGTCCACGGAAGCCATTTGGACCACCCATAAGCTGTTGCTTATTGATTGATCAGCCAAATCAATCTCTGTAGCTCTCAATGACTTGTACACAGGAGCACTGCGCCGCCAGCGCCGACGGTATCCACGGCGCAGAGGCATTGCAGAGGCACGTTAACGTAAGTGAACGTAACAAGCCAACACCCAGTGAACGCCCAGAGCACGGTTTCCGCACTCTTCGACGTTCGCACAGCGAATAACGCTCCAGCTGCGGGGTGGCCGACTCGCGGCATACCGGAAGGATGACGCTTATCGCTCCCCCTCCCCCAGTCACAGGAACTCGCTAGTTCTTATCGCTGACGTCACGTCTCTGTTATAGCGCGCCCGGGGTCTAGTAAAACTTGAGGCCCTGGCCCCCAGGCGGCCAAAAACGCGCGCCAAGCTAAGTCCCGCTCAAGGTCACGCTGAGAACGCGCGCCAGAGCCTTGAAGCTTTCCCTGATGCAAACACCTTGGCTTGGAAGACATGGCGTATAGCCGAGAGTACAGGACTGCTTACTAAGGTTCCGTATGGCACTTTGGTGCCTGACAAGCCGTTACCTTTATCTACATTCCGGAATATTTTCCACCAAATTTTGTTGGGCAATAATGCAAAGGCAACTGGATATATGTTTGTCTCATTGTTTGTACTCCCAAAGACGGCGTGACTGGTGTACACTCGCGAAAAGCGTTTGCTACAGCACTTGAACGTACCATCCTTAAAGAAGTCTTGCTTACTTCTTCGAGCCTCACCCTGTTCTTCCGCTGAAACCGAGCCGAGGTGGCGCAGTGGTTAGCACACTGGACTCGCATTCGGGAGGACGACGGTTCAATACCGCGTCCGGCCATACTGATTTAGGTTTTCCGTGATTTCCCTAAATCGCTCCAGGCAAATGCCGGGATGGTTCCTTCGAAAGGGCACGGCCGACTTCCTTCCCTAATCCGATGAGACCGATGACCTCGCTGTTTGGTCTCTTCCCCCAAACAACCCCAACCCCCTTCCGCTGAAACCTGCTATCCTTCCTCCTAATATGTCGTCGCGTAACATAAAGTCCCTTCCTGTTTCGTTCTCTTCCTATGTAAGAATAACCTTCGTAGTGGCAACATAGCTTACCGTGAATGGTCGTTAAAACTTTCATATGGGAACTATTGCGACAAAATTACAGAAGTCGCACGATGTCAGCTCTAGGACACCGAGAGCGGTACTAAGGCTGTTTTTTTTTTTCAGACAAAAAAAAAAATCAAATGGCTCTGAGCGCTATGGGACTTACCGTCTGAGGTCATCAGTCCCCTAGATCCTAGAACTACTTAAACCTAACTAACCTAAGGACATCACACACATCCATGCCCGAGGCAGGGTTCGAACCTGCGACCGTAGAGGTCGCGTGGTTCCAGACTGAAGCGCCTAGAACCGCTCGGCCACCTAGGCCGGCTTTTTCAGACAGTCGGCTCCTGTTGTACAGGAGGTCTGTCGGGGCGCAGTCCGGCCCAGGTGTAAGCCGTGACACAAAGGGAACAGGTACTGGGTGCAGATTTCTGGTTGGTCGCAAATTTAACTCGGTGCAGTTTTCATGGATTCAAAATAAAAATCTGATTAACTGGTCCCAGATTTTTTGTAGCTGTTGTTATAAGAAGCTACTCGCGCTGTGCATACACTGCTCTGGAGGACCATAGCTATTGATGGAAGTGGACTAGTTCAGTGGAACGTCACAGTGAAGCATTAATGGAATTCAGGAATTGCCTCATCATATCGCAATACTAGATATTTTTTGTCGCAGATCGGGTAAATTAACCAAAAATTAAAAATTTGGAAAGGAAAGGACGATTACTATTTAATACACCGCCGACGACGAAGTCGTAGTACAAGCCCCAACTACACGAAGAATGGGGAAGGAAACAAGCGGAGCCGGAGCCTTTCTGAATGGACCCAGCCAGACATTCGCCTTAGACTACTTACGGAAACAACGAAAACCTCAGTGTGGATAGCCAGTCGGCGGTTTCAACCACGACCCTACCCAACATGACTCAGGTTGTACGTGCAGCCAGACGTCCCGGTTTAGGTGTGCTGCTAGACTTCTTACCGACAGGTTCGCTCATCATGCGAATATTATGGAAATGCTTCGTGAATTCAATGAGTACACGACGTTCATTTCACGAAACATTATAGATAAAATTTAGAGTAAGTGCATTTGCGGTCGACTACAGATCAATTCTATTGCCCCCAAAGTATATTTCGCGTAAGGACCGCGATGACAAGAGAAATTAGGGCTTGTACGGAGGCCTATAAGTAGTCTTTTTCCCTCGCTGCATTTGCGAGTGGAACGGGAAAGGGAATGACTATTAGCAGTACAAGATACACTCCGCCATGCACCGTATGATGGTTTGCAGAGACTTATGTAGATGTTGACTTTCCGTGGCTTCTTTAAATCATTTAATGCAACCGCCGGGATTATTCCTCTGAAAATGCCACGACTATATCTTTCTCAATTCTTGTGAAATATGAGCTTTCGTACCGCCATTAAACGATTTAGTTGTCGATGACACTTTGAAAGTTCAATTTTCCTCTTTCCATTGAAAGCAGTGTTACATTTGTATACGTTAGCTGTTCTGTAACATCTATCATACCACTTTCGTTCCTCCTCATCCAGTAGTGCAAAGTACGTAGCAATTTAGATTTAACAAATGATGTGTGATGTGATATTTTTATTGTGCACCCATATTCAGAAATGTGTGTCCTTGTCATCAACATGTCGCATTAATGCAGTTTTATAGCAAGAGGGTAAGTATTGGAAGGTGCATTCCGTTATGTACAGCTACATATATAGGGTGGTCAGAAACGGTCAGGAAAGCTTGTAATCATGTTCCAGGATAGCTTGTGCTGTTAAGGAACAAATTCTATAGGTGGCGCCGATTCCGAGTTAATTAGCATTAACGTTAGCCAATCAGTCCGTTGCGCGCGCAAATTCAAGCGGCCCGCCAGATACAATTAGAGTCGGTGTTTCTCGTAGTGTAGAATCGGGCTTGTTCACAGATAACGCTCGCGCGAGCTGGCTCGCGCTCACGCTTCGGTAATAAGCAACCGGCCGGTTGGCGGCGAGTAATGGGACGGGAAGAAGAGAGGAGGAGAAGAGAGAAGGAATCTGAACAAGGCAGCGCTGCACGAGAACCTGTTGTAAACAACTCTGCGGAGATGGATCGCTTCAGGGCGGCTAATGCCTTTCGTGGCAAATTGATTTCCTAATTCTGTTTCCTTGATGAGAAATGATAATGAAATTAAACTTATACTTCTTTTAATGAAAGACGTAAAGAAAACGGAGCAGCTACAGTGCATTTCGTAAGTTTTGGGACTAACAGAATAGTTTTGCATTTACTTTGAGAAAAAAAACAAAAAATTTTCAAATGTGTGTGAATTCCAAAGGGAGCAAACTAATTAGGTTATCGGTCCCTTGACTTACACACTACTGAATCTAACTTAAACTAACTTATGCTAAGAACAACACACACACACCCACCCATGCCCGAGGGAGATAAGAACCTCCGGCGGGAGGAGACGCGCATTCCGCGACATGATGCCTCAAATCAAGCGGGCACTCCGCGCGGCTGAGAAATAACAAAAAAATGGCTTTTTTTTTTTTTTTTCAATTGACGTTTTGATTATGAATCAAAGACGCTTCACCTTTTTTTTTTTCCTTATTTATTAAAAGAAAGCATTTCAATTACAAATATTTACATACAATTCAACAAAAAAATTACATATCCAGAATGAGTTTTTTTTTTTTCTTTTTTTTTTTTTTTTTTTTTTGAAAGAAAACAAAGACTCCGATTACACTGGTTTCTCCTTCCAGTAAACAAAAATGAGTCTCCTTCGTCTTGTTGGCGAAGAAGCAATCCTTTGGAACAAAAAAAAAAATTTTTTTTTTTTCAAAGCCAAATCAAATTTCTTTTTCCTTTAAGAACAAACTATGAGGAAGAAATAAGGAAAAGCTTTTTAAGTCGTCATGCGACTTGTAGTTAAAGTCTAGTTCTTACAGGAGCTCCTGAAGTGTATCCGCCTACAGCATGCCAGCTCGTCCAAACGTGTCTTCTCATGGCGTAGGCGTGAGTTCTGGGTAGCAGATCTAATCAGTTCGGTTCGTTTTATACAGTTTTCAGCTTCTCAGGGCTTGGACGTTCCAGCTACTAGGTGGGTCATCGAAAGTGCTCCGTAAGAAATTAGAAAAATATTGTTTATAGCGTGGGTTGCGTATCAGGACGCAGTGACGTTCGTTGAGATAAGTCCAATATCCTATCGTAGACTTGTCGCCTGAAGTAAAAAGATAGCGGATCGTGTGGCCACAGATCCAATTCACAGAGTTAGTTTTGGCGGAGGGGTAGAAAGTCTTATCGGGGTACAAAAGCATGTGGACGTCGATCTGAGCCGGTGTCTGGCGAGTAAGAAACGCCAAAATTCGCCGCGCAAGTGTCCAGACGTCTAGCGCTGTGCCACAGTGGAACCGGTGGACATCCGTGTCATCCACGCCACAGTGGGTGCAGAGGGATGAATCGGCGAGATGGATGCGGTGCAGACGATCTCGGTTAACTTGTTTGCCATTCACGGTGATGTACCACGCTGATTGAACGTCGGATTCGAGAAAACGCGCATGGATTGCCTTCCATATGTGTCGCCACACGTACTGTGGATACTTACGTTCGATGGGGTTGGACGGGCGGCACTGTTGTAACAATTCGGAGACTGTTTTCGTGAGGTACAAACGTGGAAGTGGTAAGGACCGGTAGATATAACTGAACTCCAGGAAAAATCGTTGGATGTAAAAAAAGGGGGCTGGAATGGTCGATATCAGTACTGGGGCGGACAAGGAGGCCGGTGCAAAGTTGTGAAGCAGGAGGCTAGTAAGGCTCTGCGGGCAACGATGCCAAAGTTTGAGTTGGGAGCTGACGTATAGTGCCTTGACACGAGTCGGCACGTGGATGAGTCCCACCCCGCCACGATCTCGTGGCAGTGCAAGGGATTCATACTGCACCTTGAATAACATCCCCGAGCTGACGAAGGAGCCGAAAGCCATCAACAGTCGTCGCGCCAGGAGATTTGGGACTGGTAGTACTTGAGCCACGTGTGGTATACGGGAAGCATGATACATGTTCACGTATTGCGCGCGTTGGATAACGTCGAGAGCTCGTAGCCGGTGATCTGCGAGATTTGCTCTGATTGTCTGTAGCAAGCGTCTACCATTGATAGCCGCTGAGCGGCGCAGGTCTGCTGTGAAATCAAGTCCAAGACACCGTATGGTGGCGGCGACACTAAGGGGGGCAGCGCATCTCTCCGGCAAGCCCTCACCAATGAGCAGGACCTTGGATTTTGACACGTTGAGGCAGCTCCCCGACGCTTCGCCGTAAGTCGCCACCCATGTCAGTGCTGCTCGTACTTCATCTTCACTGCGCAGATATAGTACTATGTCGTCTGCGTAGGCTGTACAACAAAAACGGTGGCCTTGCACAGCCATGCCTTCCAAACGTTGGCGCATGCCCTGGAGCAGGGGTTCCAAGGCGAAAGCATACAAAATCGTGGAAAGAGGGCATCCTTGACGTACAGATCGTGCGATGACCAGGGACGGTGTAAGACGACCATTGTACATGATTTTAGAGGTTGCACTACTCAACAGGCGCATAACCACTGTTACAAAACCGCCAGGAAAACCCATATGCTGAAGAACTGTCCGTAAATAGAAGTGGTCAACACGGTCGAAAGCCTGGCTAAAGTCCAGTGAAGCCAAGGCGCCAGGGAGACGCTGATGATGCGCTAATGCTATCATGCCTCTGTAACGGCAAAGGGCCGTACGGATGTTGTTGTCGCCTCCTAGGGAAGTCTGGTCGCAGGATGTGACGTAACGTGCGACCTTCTTGAGTCGCGATGCCAGTAGCCGTGTGAATATTTTCATGTCGCTGTTGAGCAAAGTAATTGGTCGATAGTCCTGGACCCTCGATAACCCGCGCGGTTTATGTACGGGGATAATAATTCCTTCTAGAAAGGCGCTCGGGACCACTGTCCTCGGTGACATCAGCTCTTGTGCGATTGCCGTCCACGTGGAAGCCAACAAATACTGAAAACGTTTATAAAATTCGATGGGTATACCGTCAGGTCCAGGAGACCTGTTATCGGAACCCGCCTTGATAGCATCTACCACTTCATCTGTGGTTACGTCGTCTTGGAGGTCATGCACAGCATCCTCCGGAAGAGTGTTCGTAGTGAGCTGAGCGACTTCTGTGATCAGTGCTGCAGAATGCGGTACGGCTGCGTATAGCCCGGCAAAATGAGCATGGAGAGCACGACCGATGCTTTGTTGGGTGTCGTGCCGGCGCCCTTCCACATCAGTGAGGACTTGGATCAGAGCTCGTCGTCGTCGTTGTCTTTCCTGAAGGAGGTGGTACATCGACGGACGTTCTTGAGGGATTCGATTAGAAGCTCGAGAACGGACTACAGTGCCTTCCAAGTTACGCCGCATGATCAAGGAGATCTGCGCCTTCGTGCGATGGACCATCGACTGCCGGGCTGGCGAGAAAGGCATCGTCGCACAGTCACGTAGAATGGTGTAGTAGAAGTGCAGGGTATTAGTTTGCCACGCCTTTAATTCCTTCCCAAAACTCATCAGAGTCTTCCTGAGGGTCGGCTTTGCACAGGAGAGCCACCATGATAAGGTGGAGTCATAGGCTTCTCGACGATGGTGGCAGCGTGCCCACGCTTCTTCGACCATACGGCGACAGTCTGAGGAGGTCAGGTGAGCGACATTGAGTTTCCACAGACCACGACTATGCCACACTTGCTGTCGGGCGAGAGTGACGTCACAGAGGTATGCATAATGGTCTGAAAAGGCCAAGGGCCAGACTTCCGCATGACGTGTGCCATCAGCAAGGGAGCGGGTAACGTAGATGCGATCTATGCGGCTTGACGAGTGAGAGGTGTAGAATGTATAGCCCGGTTGAATTCCGTGGAGCTTCTTCCATGTGTCAACAAGTCGGAGACGGTCGATGACCACTGAGAGAGATGCACAAGGGGAATGTCGCGGGAGTTGGTCCGCGGGCTCTTGTGTCGAGTTAAAATCCCCACCGAGTACCAAATCGTCCTGCGGACCGGTGAAGAGGGGTGCGACGCTTTCGGCAAAAAAAGTTTGTCGGTCATGACGGCGGCCAGTGCCGGACGGAGCGTAGATATTAATAATACGCACGCCGAACAGTATGAGGGCCATACCTCGCGCAGTGGGGAGGTAGATGACGTCCTCTGCAGGGAGTCCGTCGCGTAGCAGGATGGCGACGCCGCTACCGGTATCGGATGCGGGGGAAACATGGGCGTTGTATCCGGTGGGAACGAGGAAGTCAGCCACAAACACTTCTTGTAAGAGTGCTATATCCACATCCGCAGAGTAAATAGTGTCTCTGAACATGGCCAGTTTATGGGGGGCACGAATGGTGGCAAGATTCATCGTGGCGATACGATATTGCTGCGTGCGGCCATCCTCAGTATGTGCAGAACGTGCGGTAGAAGTAGCCGGCAGGTGGAGACCCGCCGGTGGTCCCGCAGTGGTGATAATTACTGGCGGGGCGCCAGCCCCAGTGTCGCCGAGGTGGACTCCTGTGCAGACACGCTGGCAGTCTGTTCCGCTTCTTCTTCAACGTCATCGGCCCAGGAAGCTGACGACGTGGACATGTGACGGTCACGTACTTCCGGAACGGGTGTTGTGGATGCCGCAACATGAGTGGCAGGGGGACCGCCGTCATCATTCGTTGACAACGGCGAGGACACGTCCCTGGCTGGGAGAGTAGGCGTCACAGGAGGGGCTCCTGTTGCTGCCACATCGCGTGACTGGACGCAATGTGGGAGATCACCGTCAGACATCAGGTCGACATCTCGTGGGGCCGTCTGAGAAAGGGCGTCATCGGAAGGCGTTCGTCGTCGTTTCCTGTGTTTGCGAGGCGACCGCTGTTTTCTGATGTGGCCTTCTGAATCAGAATGTGGTCGCCCGTCGTCTGACGCCGAACCCGTCTGGACAAAGGCAGACGTCGGCACGACACCGAGGTCGACGTCCATGGTTCCAACAGGAACATCGGTTTCGGACTGCAAACCGGACGGTCCTGAAGCGAGCACTGGAGGTGACGCCGTGCTTGTGTCCTCGGCGCGTTGTGCTGCGGCGGGTGGCGTTGACGATGCTGCTGGCGCAATCGAGATTGGTACGACGGGGTCCTGTGCAACCTTGGCGTAGGTGATGGGTAAGGACGTGACCGTCGAAGCCTGGGTCTCTTGACGTAACGGCGTCTGTATTAAACGGCGGTGTAAGCATTCGGAACGTACATGTCCCTCCTGGCCACATCCTGCGCACGTTCGTGGCTGTCCATCATACATGACGATGGCCCTCACACCGCCAATCAGCAGGTACGATGGGACATGTTTCGTCAGCTCAATTTTTATTTGCCTGACGCCATTTAATACGGGATAGGTCGTAAATGTTTGCCACTTCTCCGCGACGTGACCCAAGACGGTGCCATATGGTTGGAAAGCGGCAATGACCACATCCTGAGGCACCTCGAACGGGAGTTCAAACACCCGCAATGTCCGGAGACCGAATCCAGCATGGGCGACTGTCACAGCACCCATATGTCCATCAGAGTGTTTAAATTTTAGTCCGGTGGCATGACGGTGAATTATGTCATTGCAAATTTCCTCCGTCGACATCTTGATGTAGACAACACTTCCAGTGATGGAAAAATGTATGCCGATTACGTCTTGGGGGTTCAAACGTAGATCCTCACGTATGAACTGTTCGACTTCGAAAGCTCTGGGTCGCGGATGTTCGGCCTGAAACGTTACTTTGATCGTTGCACGGCGGTACGAGTGCGCCATGGTGTACGTTAGTACTGGACTCGATAGATACAAACACCGCGACGCGGAAGTAAACACCGCCAAGAGCGGAGCGTCACACGGCGCGCGGAGCAGCTCCGCACGCTAGCACGGCTGCGAGCCGACTCTCTGAGCACTATGGGACTCAACATCTGAGGTCACCAGTCCCCTAGAACTTAGAACTACTTAAATCTAACTAACCTAAGGACATCACACACATCCATGCCCGAGGCAGGATGCGAACCTGCGATCGTAGCGGTCGCGAGAAATAACAGATAAACAATTAAACTACTATGTTTGTTATCACAACAGACAGAATGGTATTCACAGAGCAATAAGCTGAACATTTTACTTCATTTAATGACTCACAAAATTTGGTGTAGCTGTGATTCGAGGATTTTTCTTGACCTTTTGTACTATTGCCCTCTCTTTTCCCCTCACAAATATCCTTGGACGACCTGCTGTGGCAGATTTTTTATCCTGTCTTCATATTTATATCGACGGACGATGTTCCCTAACGTACTTCTCTTCATATTCAGTACCGTTGCTATTTCTCGGCATGTTCTTCCCTGTTCGTGGTGGAACATTACGAACTGCTTCTGTTTAAAAGTGCTGTTTTTACCTCTACGTACCACTGTATACAAACACACTTGTGTTTCCTTTGAGCTCTCGACAGGTAATGAAATCAAAATGGTTCAAATCGCTCTGAGCACTATGGGACTTAACATCTATGGTCATCAGTCCCCTATAACTTAGAACTAATTAAACCTAACTAACCTAAAGACAGCACACAACACCCAGCCATCACGAGGCAGAGAAAATCCCTGACCCCGCCGGGAAGCGAGAACTCTACCGCACGACCACGAGATGCGGGCAGGTAATGACTGACATCGCAGGAAGTAACGAATAACAGAGGTATGCACGCTGACACTGTTGCCAACATTTGTCTCAAAACTTTTGAAGTGCAGAGTTTCATATTTCGCAGTAAGAAATAGGTCTCGTTCTGTTATAAAAAAGCAAACATACGTGATTGCACTTTTCGTCGCCCATAATTACATGTACAGCTTGCAGACGTACATCTTTATTTCCTTATTAACCATCGTAAATGTTTCATACCCAGACATACTGTACACAACGTTTGTCCCAAAACTTATGAGAGGAACTGTAAGTACGAAATTTGATATTTGCCACGATTGATGCAGCCTTATCATGAATGTCGTATTCAGACAAAGTTTAAACTGACATCAAGTTGTAATTCGTGACTATTTTGTTCGCACGTTAAACGCAGAAACACTGCATGCCAATAAGTAGAGCACTGCTAATTCCAAAATAAGCTTTTAAATTGATGTCTGTCGGCGAGCTTCTGTGAGCAGATTTTTTTCTCTTCATTGCGGAAAAAGGAGCTCGTACAAATGTGTAAGTCTAAACATCGATATAGTTATCGCTGCAAACTTGCGAAGTTGTGTAAATTTATGTCGAAGAAGAATTTTATACGAGTCTTACAAGACTTATTTTATTACGAAACTTTCGCCGGCCGGTGTGGCCGAGCGGTTCTAGGCGCTTCAGTCTGGAACCGCGCGACCACTACGGTCGCAGGTTCGAATCCTGCCTCGGGCATGGATGTATGTGATGTCCTTACGTTAGTTAGGTTTAAATAGTTCTAGGGGACAGATGACCTCAGATGTTAAGTCCCATAGTGCTCAGAGCCATTTGAACCATTACGAAACTTTCACTGAGTTGCCTATCACACTGCCGATCTACAAGTTCTGACTGTAGCTAAGCATCCTGCACTGACGTGGTATAAATTGATACCGGTGTGTTTGACCTTCGCGTTGAACTTTCTAACCCGGTCATATGTTGCTTTTCATAGATTTTAAAAGAGCTACTCTCCACTTCAAGAACTGCGCCATTAAGTATATACAGTTTCATGTGAGACTACGGCGAACTGAACGTATTGTCATTGCTCTGAAGACAGCGCACAGCTTGCACTTCATAATTAGGTCTGACAGCTGCATTATACCGCCAAGTGCTCACTACACAGGCTGGAGAGAGCATGAACGCTCGTGCTCCCTTAGCGGCCGCCTGAACAGACCTGGCGTAATACAGGACAGTGCGCGGGACTGCTAAGCGTTTGGCTCAGGTTCGATCCTTACTACGGTCCCATGTCCAGTTTTTGTACCGATGTCTTGTTCGGTTTTAGGAAAGCTTGCAATATACAGAACGGTCATCAACAATATGAAAAACTAGTAATGGTGTTACAGGGTAAGAAGTGCTGAGAAGTAATTGTTAAAAATTTCGGTACATTGCATCGTTTCCGAATTAATTAGCATTTAAGTTAGCCAAACAGGCCTTTGCACAGACAAATTCAAGCGGCTCCCCCAGAGACGCTGTCGCCAAATCTGACCTTAGCAGTCCCGCGCACTGTCATGTATTACGCCAGGTCTGTTCAGGCCGCCGCTAAGGGGGCACGAGCGCTCATGCTCTCTCCCAGTCTGTGTAGTGAGCACTGGCGGTATAATGCAGCTGTCAGACCTCATTATGAAGTGCAAGATTTGGCGACAGCGTCTCTGGGGGGGCCGCTTGAATTTGTCTGCGCAAAGGCCTGTTTGGCTAACTTAAATGCTAATTAATTCGGAAACGATGCAATGTACCGAAATTTTTAACAATTACTTCTCATCACTTCCTACCCTGTAACACCCTTACTAGTTTTTCATATTGTTGATGACCGTTCTGTATAATGCAAGCAAAATGATACAAATGGCTCTGACAAGGGAACCTCCCCATCGCACCCCCCTCAGATTTAGTTATAAGTTGGCACAGTAGATAGGCCTTGAAAAACTGAACACAGATCAATCGAGAAAACAGGAAGAAGTTGTGTGAAACCATGAAAAAATAAGCAAAATAAACAAACTGAGTAGTCCATGCGCATGATAGGCAATATTTAGGATAATATGCGTTCAAGAGCGCCGTGGTCCCGTGGTTAGCGTGAGCAGCTGTCGAACGAGAGGTCCTTGGTTCAGGTCTTCCCTTGAGTGAAAAATTTAATTTTTTATTTTCAGTTTATGTGACAAACTCTTACGTTTTCATCACTTTTTTGGGAGTGGTTATCACATACACAAGAAAACCAAAATCGGGCAAGGTAGAAGGATCTTTTTACCCATTCGCCAAGTGTGCAAGTTAGGTGGATCGACAACATATTCCTGTCATGTAACGCACACGCCGTCACCAGTGTCGTATAGAATACATCAGACGTGTTTTCCTGTGGAGGAATCGCTTGACCTATGACCTTGCGATCAAATGTTTTCGGTTCCCATTGGAGAGGCACGTCCTTTCGTCTACTAATCGCACGGTTTTAAGGTGCGGTCGCAAAACACAGACACTAAACTTATTACAGAGAATAGAGACGTCAATGAACGAACGGACAGATCATAACTTTGCAAAAATAAAGTAAGTAAACTTTTCGCTCGAGGCAGACTTGAACCAAGGACCTCTCGCTCCGCAGCTGCTCACGCTAACCACAGGACCACGGCGCCCTTGTGCCGACGTTATCCTTGATGTTGCATATGGAGTACTCAGTTTGTATATTTTGCTTATTTTTTCATAGTTCCACACAACTTCTTCCTGTTTTCTCGATTGATCTGCGTTCAGTTTTTCAAGGCCTATCCATTGTGCCAAATTATAACTAAATCTGAGGGGGGGGTGCGATGGGAAGGTTCCCTTGTGAGCACTATGGGACTTAACATCTATGGTCATCAGTTCCCTAGAACTTAGAACTACTTAAACCTAACTAACCTAAGGACAACACACAACACCCAGTCATCACGATGCAGAGAAAATCCCTGACCCCGCCGGGAATCGAACCCGGGAACCCGGGCGCGGGAAGCGAGAACGCTACCGCACGACCACGAGCTGCGGATTATTGCAAGCAACTTTACAGCGTATGGCGGAGGGCACACGATACCATTACGATAGATTTTCTTTTCTATTACATCCGATTTCTTAACGAGGGAAAAATGACTGTGTGCTTACCTCTACATATACCTTAACATCTCTTATCTTAGGCTGAAGTTCACTATGCGAAATATACGCTGCTGGGTGCAACCATGGTTCCGTAGACAACAGCAAACATTTTTTCCATCAGGGCAATGACCGTCTTGTCTCACAGTATTAACAGTTATGGCGATTACTTTTGAAATACTAAACATGTTAGTTACTTAGTCTGTCTCATTTTCAGTCGGTTGCTCCTTATAAATCGCTTCTTAGTATCATAACTAAACGTTTAAACGATGTATATGAAATGTAGTCGCAGTTGCAGTCATCAGCTGTGTAATGGAATGGCAACAGCGAAAATTTGTGCCGGACCACAGCACTCGAACTCAATCTATACATTTAATTGCATTTAAAGAGAGTGCCATTAATTGCACCAAGTGTAAGCTTTGCCAAAGTCTTTCTGCATGACCTTGCTATCTTCCTGCTGTGAACACGCAGGGTTGGCCATTGCAGAGCGCGCTGCGTGCGGGACGCAGCGCTAGTGCCCGCCCACGCTCAATAACGTTACTCCTCAAGGCCTGCCAACCTCGCAACACTGCCGCCCCAAATTTTGCTTCCGTCTTAAAGCGAGCGGAGGTGCTTCCTGAGCTATTTCTGTTCCGCAGCTTTCATCTTTATACTGGCTGAAGTTCTGGTTATATAAGTAAAAACGGTTTTCATGAATATGCGACGATGCGTCATGACTAATTTAGGCTTCTCTAGGTTTGGCTGTTGGGCCGTTTTCCACATTGAAGCATGGGAAATTTTAGACCGTCGGCATACTGAATCGTATGTACGCTACAAATACATAATCTGCTTCACGTGTCGAATAACGGTTGGTATGGGCCAGTCGTCCCACTTGTAAAGTTAATTTGTCAGTATTGATGCAGCGTTCAGTTTAGACCGAAACAAATGTTACATATTATTGAAAATTATGAGTCACTCCTAAATATCTGTGTGCTCCCTGCCGCCGTTGGATAAGCAGCTGAGCAGCAAGTCGTATACTCCTAGCTCACTCATTTGTTACATAGTTTAATTCTTAATTTCTTTGCGTGTTTTTGGTACTTGCATTGTGTAATTCATAAATTTCGGGCGTATTATAGTATTTGAGAGTTGTAGCATCGCGTTTTAGTACCTGAATAGTGTAAATTCGCGTAGTCGTTTGTCTACTGTTTTGTTTTGAACGGCCAGTGTCGGTTGGTCGCAGTCAGTGTGCTCCCTGCCGCCGTTGGATAAGCAGCTGCAGCAGCAAGTCGTATACTCCTAGCTCACTCATTTGTTACATAGTTTAATTCTTAATTTCTTTGCGTGTTTTTGGTACTTGCATTAATTCATAAATTTCGAGCGTATTATAGTATTTGAGAGTTGTAGCATCGCGTTTTAGTACCTGAATAGTGTAAATTCGCGTAGTCGTTTGTCTACTGTTTTGTTTTGAACGGCCAGTGTCGGTTGGTCGCAGTCAGTGTGCTCCCTGCCGCCGTTGGATAAGCAGCTGCAGCAGCAAGTCGTATACTCCTAGCTCACTCATTTGTTACATAGTTTAATTCTTAATTTCTTTGCGTGTTTTTGGTACTTGCATTGTTTAATTCATAAATTTCGGGCGTATTATAGTATTTGAGAGTTGTAGCATCGCGTTTTAGTACCTGAATAGTGTAAATTCGCGTAGTCGTTTGTCTACTGTTTTGTTTTGAACGGCCAGTGTCGGTTGGTCGCAGTCAGTGTGCTCCCTGCCGCCGTTGGATAAGCAGCTGCAGCAGCAAGTCGTATACTCCTAGCTCACTCATTTGTTACATAGTTTAATTCTTAATTTCTTTGCGTGTTTTTGGTACTTGCATTAATTCATAAATTTCGAGCGTATTATAGTATTTGAGAGTGTAGCATCGTGTTTTAGTACCTGAACAGTGTAATTTCGCTTAGTCTCCTTCCGCCGCCGAGCAGTGTCAGCAGTGCGCAAGTAGCAGCATTACTGCATTTACTAGGCAATCTTGTATTTTAATAACCGTTTAAATTTTGTCGATTTGTTTGCGCTCTCTGTAGATAGTTCAGACATTCTTAGCAAAACAGTTTTTAGCATGGATAGGGACTGCAACTGCTGTGTTCGGATGCAGGCTGAGTTGGCATCCCTTCGCTCCCAGCTTCAGGCAGTGTTGGCTTCGGTCACACAGCTTGAGGCTGTTGCCAATGGGCATCACTGTGGGGGTCGGGATGGGGGTTTGTCGGGGACGGCCAGCTCGTCCCACGCATCCCCTGATCGGACTACGACTGTGGTTGCCCGGGATACTGCCCGCATTGAGGCTGATCCCTCACCTGTGGTAGAGTGGGAGGTCGTTTCAAGGTGTGGCAGGGGGCGAAAGACATTCCGGAGGGCTGAACGGAAAGCCTCTCCAGTTTGTCTGACGAACCGGTTTCAGGCTCTGTCTCAGGCTGATACTGATCTTCGGCCTGACATGGCTGCTTGTCCTGTTCCAGAGGTTGCCCCTCAGTCTGCAAGATCCGGGCAGTCGCAGAGGGTGGGCTTACTGGTAGTTGGGAGCTCCAACGTCAGGCGCGTAATGGGGCCCCTTAGGGAAATGGCAGCAAGAGAGGGGAAGAAAACCAATGTGCACTCCGTGTGCATACCGGGGGGAGTCATTCCAGATGTGGAAAGGGTCCTTCCGGATGCCATGAAGGGTACAGGGTGCACCCATCTGCAGGTGGTCGCTCATGTCGGCACCAATGATGTGTGTCGCTATGGATCGGAGGAAATCCTCTCTGGCTTCCGGCGGCTATCTGATTTGGTGAAGACTGCCAGTCTCGCTAGCGGGATGAAAGCAGAGCTCACCATCTGCAGCATCGTCGACAGGACTGACTGCGGACCTTTGGTACAGAGCCGAGTGGAGGGTCTGAATCAGAGGCTGAGACGGTTCTGCGACCGTGTGGGCTGCAGATTCCTCGACTTGCGCCATAGGGTGGTGGGGTTTCGGGTTCCGCTGGATAGGTCAGGAGTCCACTACACGCAACAAGCGGCTACACGGGTAGCAGGGGTTGTGTGGCGTGGGCTGGGCGGTTTTTTTAGGTTAGATGGCCTTGGGCAAGTACAGAAAGGGCAACAGCCTCAACGGGTGCGGGGCAAAGTCAGGACATGCGGGGAACAAGCAGCAATCGGTATTCTAATTGTCAACTGTCGAAGCTGCGTTGGTAAAGTACCGGAACTTCAAGCGCTGATAGAAAGCACCGAAGCTGAAATCGTTATAGGTACAGAAAGCTGGCTTAAGCCAGAGATAAATTCTGCCGAAATTTTTTCAAAGGTACAGACGGTGTTTAGAAAGGATAGATTGCATGCAACCGGTGGTGGAGTGTTCATCGCTGTTAGTAGTAGTTTATCCTGTAGTGAAGTAGAAGTGGATAGTTCCTGTGAATTATTATGGGTGGAGGTTACACTAAACAACCGAACTAGGTTAATAATTGGCTCCTTTTACCGACCTCCCGACTCAGCAGCATTAGTGGCAGAACAACTGAGAGAAAATTTGGAATACATTTCACATAAATTTTCTCAGCATGTTATAGTCTTAGGTGGAGATTTCAATTTACCAGATATAGACTGGGACACTCAGATGTTTAGGACGGGTGGTAGGGACAGAGCATCGAGTGACATTATACTGAGTGCACTATCCGAAAATTACCTCGAGCAATTAAACAGAGAACCGACTCGTGGAGATAACATATTGGACCTACTGATAACAAACAGACCCGAACTTTTCGAATCTGTATGTACAGAGCAGGGAATCAGTGATCATAAGGCCGTTGCAGCATCCCTGAATATGGAAGTTAATAGGAATATAAAAAAAGGGAGGAAGGTTTATCTGTTTAGCAAGAGTAATAGAAGGCAGATTTCAGACTACCTAACAGATCAAAACGAAAATTTCTGTTCCGACACTGACAATGTTGAGTGTTTATGGAAAAAGTTCAAGGCAATCGTAAAATGCGTTTTAGACAGGTAAGTGCCGAGTAAAACTGTGAGGGACGGGAAAAACCCACCGTGGTACAACAACAAAGTTAGGAAACTACTGCGAAAGCAAAGAGAGCTCCACTCCAAGTTTAAACGCAGCCAAAACCTCTCAGACAAACAGAAGCTAAACGATGTCAAAGTTAGCGTAAGGAGGGCTATGCGTGAAGCGTTCATTGAATTCGAAAGTAAAATTCTATGTACCGACTTGACAGAAAATCCTAGGAAGTTCTGGTCTTACGTTAAATCAGTAAGTGGCTCGAAACAGCATATCCAGACACTACGGGATGATGATGGCATTGAAACAGAGGATGACTCGCGTAAAGCTGAAATACTAAACACCTTTTTCCAAAGCTGTTTCACAGAGGAAGACCGCACTGCAGTTCCTTCTCTAAATCCTCGCACAAACGAAAAAATGGCTGACATCGAAATAAGTGTCCAAGGAATAGAAAAGCAACTGGAATCACTCAATAGAGGAAAGTCCACTGGACCTGACGGGATACCAATTCGATTCTACACAGAGTACGCGAAAGAACTTGCCCCCCTTCTAACAGCCGTGTACCGCAAGTCTCTAGAGGAACGGAGGGTTCCAAATGATTGGAAAAGAGCACAGATAGTCCCAGTCTTCAAGAAGGGTCGTCGAGCAGATGCGCAAAACTATAGACCTATATCTCTTACGTCGATCTCTTGTAGAATTTTAGAACATGTTTTTTGCTCGCGTATCATGTCATTTCTGGAAACCCAGAATCTACTATGTAGGAATCAACATGGATTCCGGAAACAGCGATCGTGTGAGACCCAACTCGCCTTATTTGTTCATGAGACCCAGAAAATATTAGATACAGGCTCCCAGGTAGATGCTATTTTTCTTGACTTCCGGAAGGCGTTCGATACAGTTCCGCACTGTCGCCTGATAAACAAAGTAAGAGCCTACGGAATATCAGACCAGCTGTGTGGCTGGATTGAAGAGTTTTTAGCAAACAGAACACAGCATGTTGTTGTCAATGGAGAGACGTCTACAGACGTTAAAGTAACCTCTGGCGTGCCACAGGGGAGTGTTATGGGACCATTGCTTTTCACAATATATATAAATGACTTAGTAGATAGTGTCGGAAGTTCCATGCGGCTTTTCGCGGATGATGCTGTAGTATACAGAGAAGTTGCTGCATTAGAAGATTGTAGCGAAATACAGGAAGATCTGCAGCGGATAGGCACTTGGTGCAGGGAGTGGCAACTGACCCTTAACATAGACAAATGTAATGTATTGCGAATACATAGAAAGAAGGATCCTTTATTGTATGATTATATGATAGCGGAACAAACACTGGTAGCAGTTACTTCTGTAAAATATCTGGGAGTATGCGTACGGAACGATTTGAAGTGGAATGATCATATAAAACTAATTGTTGGTAAGGCGGGTACCAGGTTGAGATTCATTGGGAGAGTGCTTAGAAAATGTAGTCCATCAACAAAGGAGGTGGCCTACAAAACACTCATTCGACCTATACTTGAGTATTGGGATCCGTACCAGGTCGGGTTGACGGAGGAGATAGAGAAGATCCAAAGAAGAGCGGCGCGTTTCGTCACTGGGTTATTTGGTAACCGTGATAGCGTTACGGAGATGTTTAATAAACTCAAGTGGCAGACTCTGCAAGAGAGGCGCTCTGCATCGCGGTGTAGCTTGCTCGCCAGGTTTCGAGAGGGTGCGTTTCTGGATGAGGTATCGAATATATTGCTTCCCCCTACTTATACTTCCCGAGGAGATCACGAATGTAAAATTAGAGAGATTAGAGCGCGCACGGAGGCTTTCAGACAGTCGTTCTTCCCGCGAACCATACGCGACTGGAACAGGAAAGGGAGGTAATGACAGTGGCACGTAAAGTGCCCTCCGCCACACACCGTTGGGTGGCTTGCGGAGTATCAATGTAGATGTAGATGTAGATGTAGATCAAGAGACAAACTGAGGTACTCAAACAGTGGATTTCAAATGGCTCTGAGCACTATGGGACTCAACTGCTGAGGGCATTAGTCCCCTAGAACTTAGAACTAGTTAAACCTAACTAACCTAAGGACATCACAAACATCCATGCCCGAGGCAGGATTCGAACCTGCGACTGTAGCGGTCTTGCGGTTCCAGACTGCAGCGCCTTTAACCGCACGGCCACTTCGGCCGGCCCAGTGGATTTCAATTCAGTTACATTCTTATTTATGAACGTATAGCATACTGAGTAAGTCCTTGTAGGACACGTGTTGGCCGCATTATTATAAAAAAGAACTTCATAGTATAGTATTCAAAACTGAAGCATAATCGAGAAATGAGAGAATATTTCCTGAACAGTATGTAGAAAGATTACAGAACAAAATAAAACTTAATCACAAATCATCTGATGTACAACCATGTCAGACATAAAAGTTGTAAAACCAACAATATACGCTTAGAAGTTAACATGCTGGGAACACTCTTTCACAATAACAAAACAGTTGGTTTAATCGCCGGAAGCCACACATACTCGTCAGCGACGGGCCCGCTTTCACATTCCTGAGAAAAACTGTGCAAAAATCAGAAAACGGCAAGTGTGTGAGCCAAGCGGCTGAAAGCTTTAATATTTTAACTGTAGAATCATAACGAATACGTATTAGGACACGAGTAAAAAGTAGAAAGAATGATGCTAGGGGTTCCACAGTACAAATTACCACGTTAATTATTAAGCATTCGAAAATTCATCTTTTGAATATGAAAATTTCCATTTGCTGTGTGAAGATCAGAAAATTTGTCTCCAGTATCTGAATGATATGAACGTGAGGAAAAGCTACAACCATCGCATTATTTTGGTCTTAGTGAATTATAGTTGAGTAATTAAAAAACGCTTGAGAGCTATGAAACCCGCTGATACATAATGTCAAATTCGTACCAGTCTTACTTTATATACAGGGTGTTTCACAATTCATATTACACTCTTCTAGAGGTTGTAGATCAAGTTTTACTAGTAACACATGTATGGAAACGTCATCCAACGACGCTACGGAGCGTCAAAGTTATCTGTTTCGGCACCTGTAAATGCTTGTATATACAAGGTGATTCAGGAATGATGTCAAAGTTTTAAGAATGGTGGAGAAGGATAAATGTATTAATTTGAGGTAGCGGTCCCTGTACCGGAAACGAACGAGTCGAAAGTTACAAGCGAAAACCGTTCTGCTACCTCTGACAGTCGAGTACATGTACCGGTCGGTACAGTTGTAGCAAAGATTGTAGGGTAATCAGTTTTCAGAGGTGATAGTATGGACCAAGACAAGAAAAAATGTCCAGTAAATATGGGCTCTAAAATGCTTACTGTAAGATCTATGAGAACTTGTTCAGTAGAGATGTGTTTCATACTATCGAAGATGAAAAAGTGCTCATAGCTCCTTAGGTATGGTGCATTTTAAACCCCATGTTTACTAGACCTATTTTCTTGTCTCACCTCTTTAAGCGGCATACCCCTCATTCTTAGCAACAGCAGTACCGACACACTGTCAGAGGTATCAGAATGATTTTCCCTTGTAACTTCCGACTCGTTCGTTTCCGGTACAGGAAACTTTTCCTTAAACTGATACATTTATCCTTCTCCACCATCCCTGAAATTTGTAATATCATCACGGAATCGCCCGTATACATGAGGTTCATTCAAATGAAACTCAGTCAGTGCGTCTACGTTTGCCTTACACGGAAGGTAGCACCACGTAACTGTGGGTATGTTGGCGCCATCTATTGGTAGAGAGACTGACGCGTGCGCACCGTTTGATGTTGCTTAGCACCAGTGTGGTTCCATGCCGAAGAGACAGTGGTCACAGAAGTTATCGTCCACTACCGAACACACAGGCGAGTAAGCAGGAACAAAGAGGAGTGATTCGATTTTTGGAGGTGGAGGGAACTGGAGGCCGTGAAATGTATCGACGGATGAAGGCTGTCTATGGTGAGTACAGTCTGAATCGTTCAAGTGTTGTGGAATGGCGCAAACGATTCCTTGAGGGGCGCGAGTCACTGGAAGACGATGCTCGTCCTGGACAGGCTCATCGTGCCAGCACACCGGAAAATGGTTGCGGAAGTGAATGCTTTAGTCCTGGACAACCGCAGAATCACCGTGGACGAGATCCTTCAGTTACTGAGTATTAGCGTGGGCACCGTCCACACCATAATGCATCAACACTTGAACTTCCGAAAAATCTGTGCCCAGGGTTCCCTACCAACTGACAGCCGAACAGCGCAATACTCGAATGACACTGTCTTTGAGTCATCTGCAACGTTATAATGAGGAGGAATACGGCTTTCTGTCACGTATTGCCACAGGTGACGAAACATGGTATCACCATTTTGAACCGGAAAGCAAGCGTCAAAGCAAGCAGTGGAAAGACGCGACTTCACAGCATCCTAAGAAATTAAAGGCCGTGCGCACCAGTTCTGGTAAGGTCATGATGTCGTTCTTTTTTACCACAAGGGCCCACTGCTTCTCGAGTTTCTCGAACTGGGAACCACTATCAATGCCCAGCGTTATCAAGCCACTTTACAGAACCTTAGATGAGCCATCAAGTCGACACGCCGAGGCATGTTGTCCAATGGCGTTATCCTCCTGCATGATAATGCCCGACCACACACGGCCAATGCGGTGAAGACGACATTGCAGCAGTTTCGGTGGGAAACGCTGGAACATCCACCGTACAGTCCCCTACCTTTCACCTTGTGACTTTCATGTGTTTGGACATCTAAAATAAGCTATTCGCGTACATCGATTCGCAACGGACAACGAAGTGTGTTACTGGGTCCAGGCCTGGATTCGACAGCAGCCTAGTAGCTTCTTCAAGAATAGAATCGACCGGCTAGTGTCGCAATGGGATAAATGTGCCAACAGTTTTGGAGACTATTTTTCAGTATGTGTACTGCGTATAACTACATTTTTGAATTAATAAAATCGTTACCGTTACTTTACACTAGTGATGGGATTTCATTTGAATGCCCCTTATACATACATTTATAGACGTCGGCGCCTATAACTTTGACGCTCTGTATCGTCGTTGGATGAAGTTTCCAGATATAGATTATTATGTAAAACTTTATATGGTAAGTCCGCTCTACAACCTCTAGAAGTGTGTAACATAAACTGTGAAACACCCTGTATATGGTTCACCGTGAGAGGTGTCGCTGTGATAAGACATTCGGTAGGACTGGTTGCAATTTGAAGTTTCCCTAAAACAGTTGAGGCGAATGGAGGGACGGTTCCTTTGAAATGTCACAACCGATTTTCTGAACAACTTGTGCTCGTTTCTTATGACGTCGCCGATAACGGTACATTAATCCCAGAGCCTCCTTCCTTTCCATCTGATAGCTTCTCCTTTAAGCCACAAAAACTGTCTCGTTCTCGAAAATTATGTTATAACGCGTCAATAAACACCTGCAGACCATTTTTTTCTCAAAATTGTTAGCTTCCACTAATATCTAATGGCCACAATATCAGGGATGTAGAGAGAAGTTGGGAAGTCGCTAGCATACGTCTGATTGAAATCTACAAGCGTTGTACAAAATAATATTGACGCCCACATAATGTTGCACTGTATCACTTTTAACCTCGAAAACAGAAAGAGTTTTCTTGAAAAATAGATAAACAGAGTGTAAAAAAAAGCTACTTATTCAAAAATTTTATCTGCTTGCTTGGAAATTTTGCAGTTTTGCAGTAATTTATTCAAGATATTGTCAGGTAAAAAGAGCATCTGAAACAAAAGAAAAACTATCGAGTCATTTTGGTAACAATTTCGCTGCACCTGCGGTGAATAGGCTGTGTATAAAAATTGTGTCATGCTTGCATCACCTTATTTTCAGTTGTCTTTAAATTACAGTCTAACTCGCTAAAGTCATCCTCAAATATTGAAAAAAAGCCGGTTAATTGATTAATTAGCTGACTAAAAAAGGGTTGCTGTATTTTATCGTTCGACTAATGTAATGTATCCCTAGCTTTGCAGCAAGTAATGATACTGCTGTGAAGGTAATGAGTGCGGTGACAGACGTGGCATTCAGTCGTAGGGCTGCTCTTTGAGCGGCAGGTTAGCACCCACCTGTCCACCTGTGTGCAAGTACTCAGAACACGGAAGCACCTTAACTGCGTGTAACGGAAGGAGCGGGAGGCCCAGAATACGTGGATGCCAATTACTGTCGTGCTACTCATATTCAGCAGTAACCAAGATAAGAGATCGAACATATGTTTGCTGAAGGCGAAATCTCTCGAGAGAAAGTGCCAAATTGCTGTCCTCATCAAGCCTTCAAAGATAGAATCTGTTTTGTTACTGCCTATGCAGGTCTAGAATCAGCACTCAGGCATTCAGAAAGTACGCAGACCTTCAGGGTAAACATTACTCAGATGGTATAGTGCACTCAACTCAGTAGTTTAAATAATGAACTAATGGTCGGAAATGAATATTTAGTTTTTTTATTGCTAGGATATAAGCAACTTATATTACACGCAACTGTTGAAAGTAACGACCACCTACATCTGCAGCTACATGGATAATCCGCAAGCCAGCTTACCGTGGGTGGCGGAGGATACTTTGTGTTGCCTGAGAACATCCGTGGCTACTTAAATCAACCTGTTCCGAAATGCGCTGCTCTGTCAATCCTATCTGGTACGGATCGAAGACTGACGAGCAAAACTGAGGTGTAGTTCGAACAAGGGTTTGGTAACCTATCTCTTTTCTTGGTGGACGACACTTCCTGAATTCTTCCACTAAATCTAACTATAGGGAATAGTCCACTCCGACATGTCGAAACCAACCCTGAAATTTTTTACACAAGAAGAATACACCGATAGAAATGCACTGCCAATATTTTAGCTTCTAAGACGCGCTGCAAATATTTTTAAAAAAATGTTGAAATAACTCATTTGTGCCGACCGAAGAACCGCTGCCGGCCACGGTGGTCTAGCGGTTCTAGGCGCTCAGTCTGGAACAGCGCGACTGCTACGGTCGCAGGTTCGAATCCTGCCTCGGGCATGGATGTTTGTGATGTCCTTAGGTTGGTTAGGTTTAAGTAGTTCTAAGTTCTAGGGGACGGATGGCCACAGATGTTACGTCCCGTACTGCTCAGAGCCATTTGAACCATTTTTTTGAAGAACCGCTTGCAGCTGTGGTTTGTACACCCCTGCCTGCCGGGCGTTCGATTGGGCGAACGAGAAGCGGCGGCTGCGACAAGAGCGCGCAGCGCTGCGCAACGTAAATACCCAGAGAGAAAATACGCCAATTCTAAGCACCAGAGGGAATGGAAGCGAACACAAGCGAAAGAGCAGTCGCAGAAAATTCGCCAGTGTTCACTACCATTCACATGTATGTCTGTGTATATGCGTTTAAAGTAGAGGGAACGGAAAAGAACACGGGATAACGACAAATACCTATGAACGTCTCGTTATCGTTTTTTGTAGCTAATTATCGTCGTACATGATGCAACATTATATTGTTAGAGACACGACGTGGAACTTTAATATTCAGAAAGAATTCTTTTGCATGAAGAGAGCACTGTTCGTGACGAAATAACCAAAATGGCGTAGATAAAGAAGAATTTATGTGTCTCAATTATTACGTAAGCGTGAAATGTGTGTAGTAAGTGAACCTAACACTGAATTCGAGCTCCAGCTTTCCTCTGCATTAGTCAAAAATTTTACACGTGTGTCAGTTAAGGGTTTTTTCACTGGTTTCTCATTACAAATGAGGGGAAAATTAATAAACACAAGATTAATTTACCGGCGATTAACATAACCTGACGAAAAGCTAGCGTTCCAGTCAGTTTGTCTGATCCACCACATAATGTTTCTGTATGTCGGACTTCATGGTCTAGTGGTACAGCTCTTGCCTGAAAACCGAGAGGGCGCGGTATCGAATCTCATTCATTTTTCGATCTACTTTTCACTGTAGCCTTCACCACTCAACGACGTGAGGAGTCGCCAGGACACGGACTTCCTTGGATTGTTCGCTAACAGACGGGTAACCAACGGAACACGCCAGAACGAAGTTGGTTCTCGTTTGCCTGCCGCTGAAATCATAGAGAATTCTCGTTCGCTTATACTTCTTCCCTTGTGTTCGATCCGGTGCAAACCAGGCTTGAATTACGCAGAAAATGTATCACTTCATTAATTTCTTGAGTAACTTCCAACTCAAATCGACAGCAAACTGTTGCACGTGTAGTTCTTAGGAAGGTGACCAGCAGAGCAAATAAAATCATGCCAGTGTTTGATGTCACGACTTCCATCAATCGGTACTTTAGTTTTTTGAAAAGACAAATTTCTTGCACATACTTTATTTTATAACAATTCCCGTAGCGTAGTTCTTATGATAGTTTCTGAATATTGTACACTTGTCCAACAGTGGAACTGTTTCTAGTTTATTCCCTGTAATCGTCGCAAAAATGTGAAGTATCTTTTGAAAGACAAAAACAAAGATTTTCCTTACTCGAGGTACGTCAGACAAAAGAGAAATTAAAGCATTCAGGCACTTCACAGTAATTACTAGTTTTATTTAGACAGAATTGGGATGGAGTAAGAAATGGTCCCTGCCGTCGTTCTGAATATTGCGCTACGTACCAGGCATACTTGATCAAATTCGTATAATGTGGAGATGCAAACTGATAATGCACAAAGACTAATACAGAGGTATCATTATGTCCATGCTAGGAGTCCAAAAAAGCAATTATTATTTTCTGCAATTGTAGGAAGTCGTTTCGAATGAAATGTTGAAAACTATTTTCACATTCTTTCAAATTTTGATACGTCGATTACAATGTTTTTGCAACTAAACAGTCTTTCTTTTATTTTTGACCCTACTTTGCTTTGCAGTTCCTGAAGACAGATGTAAAGCTGCAGAAACTAATCCATTCATAACGTAGTTCTTTCACGATACCTGACCGATCAGCAGTTGCGGGGATAACAGCAGGCTTCGTCTGTACGTCAGCTATGAATTTCTCTGTAGTATTGCCTATTACTGGCGGACGTTCTATAGGTTTATTTGAAGTAAACTTCGTAATTTTGCGACTTTCTGTTCTGTAAGATTTTTTGAACCTGCTTACCCAGGTCGAAGAAGCCTGGAAAACAGCAACGTTCGTCTCAGTTGCAATTGGAAAGGCCCAGTCTTGTAGATCTCAATCTGTAATTTTTGCTATTCGAACGGTATCTGAAGCGAGTGATCGCTCGACACGAAAATTAGTCTACTTTGCTTATTTTCATTCGCTTATGTCCTATGGTATTATACAGGGTGATTCAAAAAGAATACCACAACTTTAGGAATTAAAAACTCTGCAACGACAAAAGGCAGAGCTAAGCACTGTCTGTCGTCGAATTAAGGGAGCTATAAAGTTTCATTTAGTTGTACATTTGTTCGCTTGAGGCGCTGTTGACTAGGCTGAAAACCAAACTACCCGAGGCAGCCCGTGACAGAGCACTTCATCACTGGGCTCCAAGAAGCCCTGATCTTACCCCCTGCGATTTTTTCTTATGGGGGTATGTTAAGGATATGATGTTTCGGCCACCTCTCCCAGCCACCATTGATGATTTGAAACGAGAAATAACAGCAGCTATCCAAACTGTTACGCCTGATATGCTACAGAGAGTGTCGAACGAGTTGGAGTATCGGGTTGATATTGCTCGTGTGTCTGGAGGGGGCCATATTGAACATCTCTGAACTTGTTTTTGAGTGAAAAAAAACCTTTTTAAATACTCTTTGTAATGATGTATAACAGAAGGTTATATTATGTTTCTTTCATTAAATACACATATTTAAGGTTGTGGTATTCTTTTTGAATCACCCTGTATTTTGGGGTAACTCTTCCCGTCCTAAAATGATATTTTTGGCTCATAAATGGGCAGTTCGGGCAACAAGTGGTTTAAGTTCACGAACCTCTTGTCGACCACTGTTCACGAGTCTGGGTATTTTGACATTGACCTCTCAATATATATATATTCCTTACTGTCATTTCTATTAAACAATATTAGCTTATTCCCAAGAGAATAAGCAGGTTTCACTCAGTTAATACTCGGCAGAAATCAAACATGCATTTGGATCGGACTTCCTTAACTCTTGTGCAGAAAAGTGTGCAGTATACTGCTGCATTCATTTTCAATAAGCTACCACTCTAATTCAGAGATCTTAGCAGTAATCCACGCGCTTTGACATCTAAACTGAAGCGTTTCCTCATGGGTCACTCCTTCTAGTTCCTTGAAAATTAAGCTGATTCTTCTTGTATGGTTGATTGCGTTTACTTAAACTTATTGGTTGACTTTTTTCGGGTTCAGAAACATTTTATTTTTATCTCTTAGTATTTTTATGCTGTAATTTCGTGTACTGACGCGTTCCATGACCTTGAAGATTCGCTTCTCAGTTTGGTCCTACGGAACTTGACGTGTAAATAAATAAATAAATCATCGTCATCTGATTGATCATCTCTCGTCACGACCACATACTCATCGGTATCTTCGCTGCTGCTATCCTCATCGTCTGATAAAGAAATTACAATATGAACGGATTTTCTCTTACACCTTCTTCAATGGTTGACCTTGTAATCTCTTTCCACACGTGGCTCAAGACGTTCTTCCAAATTTCTGGCGTTATTCGTGTGACAGCCTCATTTACCAGCCTATCTGTGTCTCGCAACGTAAAGGTTTTGTTTCGCTCCGCAACATCTGCTTTTATTTGAGCCCAGATGAATTTAATTGCGTTGTAATGACAATGGTATAACATTGTGGCCGTGGTTCTCTGCTAATGTATTAATCACATAATGCTTCTTCTTTGGCTTGTATCGTTTCACTAATTTTAGAAGTTCCGCTTTCCGCATATTCTGTTCAAAGCCTATTTTATTATCTTTCAACCAACTATTTCGTTTCTCCTTGCAGCATTCATTGGTGCCTTATTTAATTGTACATAATGGTGGTACGGCGCGTTGTCCATTACAAAAGCACTACCAGAACTGACGTTTGGTAGCAAGCGAGTAACGAACCAGTCTTTGAATGTATCTGCATTTATCTCCTCGTGGTAGTCGATTGTTGTTGGTTTTTTTTACGTCATCATAGCACCGGGCACAAAACCGTTCATAGAGACAGCATGAACTATAATTAGTCGCCCTCCCTTACCAGTTGGCACACTCATAGTTCCGAGGCGCGTGTCGTCTGTCCATGCGGCGGAACGTGCATGACGCACGTTGACCCATTTTTCGTCAATCTATATTACATTTTCCGTATTCACTGCTAGCAACTCGCGCAGGAAAGGACATCTCATTGCTACAATGTCTCCGCGTTCTATTAATACCGTTCTGAGAACATTTTCCAATGGAAACCAATTTTTTTCAAATCAATGGAGAGACTTGTCTTCTGCCCGTGAACAAACCACTGTTCGACAGTGATTCTGTTAACTTTTTAAGTGTCGAATACTCCTTCCTGCTGTAGTACGCGTATACGTGTTGCCTGATAGCACTTTCGTCAAAGTTGTCTCTTTCAGTCACACGACACGTTCTCTTCCTTAACTTTCTAGGCGTCACAGTAACAGGGCTCGCAGCTGAATCGGCAGACTCCTTATCATTTGTGACTCTCTTCACTGTCTCTGTAGAGATGTTCAATGCTTCTGCCACTCTGTCAAACACTTTACTCAGAGATATCAAAGTCCCACCAGCATTGTCCCTTTCCCTTTCAAAGTAAACACGCAATCTGTATATAAATTCGTGTGCTTGGGATTTCAGCGTAGCTCCTTTCCCAGAAGCCCTCTTCTCTGCACTACAAGCAGCCATTTTACACTTATACACACTTTTCCACTTATACATACGGCAAGAAACTCACAGAAGTAGCGGAATGCACACGTACACACTCAAACCTGAACGTAGCACGTGGCGCAACTGACTGAAAGCAGCGGTCGCCCAGCACTCCTGGGCGTTGCCACGGTAACGTAAACAAAAGCTCATACTCTGATTGGCCGTCGTGGATGCGCGAAACATGTGCGCCGAGGCCGCGCCAACTGTCAGAGCTCTTCCCTCACCATATGGAGTATAGATACTAATACTGCGATGGAGTTGACGCCCGTCTCAACTAGTATCATACATGTTGTATCAGGGACAGATGTGGCGTCTTGCTGGCCACGGGTGGACCTCAAATTCAAGCAAGCATTTTATACTGACACATGTCATATGTGGATGAGCATTGTCTTGTTGAAAACTAGCACCAGCCGGCCGAAGTGGCCGTGCGGTTAAAGGCGCTGCAGTCTGGAACCGCAAGACCGCTACGGTCGCAGGTTCGAATCCTGCCTCGGGCATGGATGTTTGTGATGTCCTTAGGTTAGTTAGGTTTAACTAGTTCTAAGTTCTAGGGGACTAATGACCTCAGCAGTTGAGTCCCATAGTGCTCAGAGCCATTTGAACCATTTCAAAACTAGCACCAAGTACCTTCACGTGAGACATAACATATAGAGATGCAGCATGTCCGTCATTCACAGTTTTGCTGCCGTTGGAGATTCCTCAGTCACTACCAGCTGTGACCCGAAGTCACACCCGATGGCGGCATACACCCTGACACGAGGAGTAACAACGCTGCGCCTCTCCCCAGGTCACAGTCATATTCGCCAACAATGGTCATCCAGGCTAGTCCAGAACCACAATTCATTGCTGCAAACAATGAGACGCATTTAATCAGCAGTCCATGATTCCTGGTCACAGCAACATTCCAAATGCAGCCCTTTTTGTTACAGCGTTAACAGCGGTCTATGCATGGATTAGTAATTCTCTAGTCCAGCTGCTGCTAGTCTGTGATGAATGGTGCGGGATGACACGGAATGTTTCAGGGAGTCCATAACTTGTTCTCAGATGACATAGATATGAAGGCGTTACGATGTGCTTGGTGCATAGTACGGCTATCTTCCCTTGTGATGCTCAGACGTGGTCAACTGGAACCCTAAGGATCAGCATGCCTGCCCTCACGTTCCCAAGCAATCAAGCATCCGGATATTGTCACATGTGAATTCCCCACAAATAAGGATATTTCACCAATGGACCACCATTCAGTCAAATAGGAACCCCCCCCCCCTGCGGGTCCGGGGTAAGAATAGGCCTGAGGTATTCCTGCCTGTCGTAAGAGGCGACTAAAAGGAGTTTCAACCGTTTCGGCCTTCTATGTGATGGTCCCCCTTGGGGTTTGACCTCCATTTTTCAAAATTCTACAGAAGTACGAGCCTTTTGGGAAAGGACACCTTACATGGTGTACCACTGGTCCTAAGTGCACTAAGACCTTGGCACTCAGCATTGCACTGGCATTGTAACCATACCCACTATTCCTCAAATTGGGCCTAAACGCCTGATGGGTTGTCCAAGTTACGCCCATAGTGCATCTCCATCTGCACCAGCTATCATGATGGACTTTCCATGGCACCAGAAATCCAGCACGGTAGCCAGCCCGTTGTGGTGGGGTCGTCATGTACCCTCTAGGTTGTAGCCCCCTGACAACACAGGGATCGTACTGCCGATACCTGAGCTGCACCCTCCCCACGTCGGCCAAGGAGTAGATGCCCGTCTCCTTGGGGCATCAGGACTCCCGGCAATGGTCATCCTGCCAGGTGGCCCTTGCTGCGGCTGGGTGGCGCCCGTGAGGAGAGCCCCTGGTCGGAGTGGGTGGTATCGGGGCGGACGTTTCGCAGATGAAACGTCAACATGTATCAGGTCGCTCTGCGGCCGAGTCTTTCAAAAGAAAAGGTACCGTTTCTAGTTCTGGTTCTCCTGCCCTTTCCCCCTTGGCCACTCCATGGGAGGAGGGACAGGCCCGCCGGCCTGGGCCGAAGTACTTCCCCCGCTATTTGGTCTGTTCTCGAACCGATGTGGGGACGTTTGCCACCTCCAAGCCCATGTTCTTTGTTCAGCACATTGTGGACGTCTTCGGGGAAATCGAGGCTCTCAGCAAGATGCGTTCAGGGTCCGTTCTTATCAAGACCACCTCCGCCACACAGTCGGCGGCGCTCCAGGCGTGCGACCGCCTAGGGGACATCCCAGTATCCATTGTCCCACATCTGGCACTAAATAGGACGCAGGGGGTTATTTTTCATCGTGACCTCCTGCTACAATCTGATGAGCTCAGGGCCAACCTGGAGCGCCGCGGCGCGCATTTCGTCCGGCGAATCCAGCGCGGCCCCAAAGACCATCGCATCGACACCGGGGCCTTTATCCTCGCCTTCGAGGGGGACGTTCTCCCAGAGAAGGTAAAGGTGATGTGCTACCGGTGCGACGTGCGACCTTACGTCCCGCCTCCTATGCGCTGTTTTAGGTGTTTGCACTTTGGGCACATGTCGTCACGGTGTGAGGCTGAGCCCCTTTGTGGCGATTGTGGACGTCCTCTTCGTGAGGCACATACATGCACCCCACCACCTCGGTGCATTAATTGTCCTGGCGTCCACTCGCCTAGATCCTCAGACTGCCCCGCATATCAGAAGGAGAAGAAGATACAAGAAATCAAAATTTTGGATCGGCTCTCTTATTCTGAGGCCACGTAGAAGTATGACCGCCTCCATCCCGTGCCATTGACCACTTCGTTTGCCTCAGGTGTGTCCACTCCTTCCGCGGTATCCTCACCCCTATCCTGTCCCCCCTCCGCCTCCTCCGCCCATCAGGGGGCTCTGCCTCCGCCTCCCAAATCCTCCTCCCCCGTGGCCCCCACCCCCTCTGCCCCAGGGGCCACCCTTCCTCCTCCTCCTCTCCCCCCGCCACCAGAGAAGCGATCCTCTTCTCAGGCGTCCATCGGGGAAACGTTCCGGACCCCAGCTTCCGACGTCCGGCGTTCCAAAACGGACCCCGCGCGTGAGGACCTTCTTCGGGTCCAGCCCACCATCCCTGTGCCTCCTCGGCCTTCCAAGAAGGCCTCCAAGAAGAAGTCTCTATCCCCCTCTCCACCCCGGCGCGTTTCGTCTGACGCTCCATCCGTGAGTCGCTGCTCCCGGCCGTCCTCAGTTTCGCCGGGACGCTCTGCTGCCAGGCGCTCAGCTGGCCTCTCGTCGGCAAATGATGCTGCCCCTCCTACACAACCAGGGACAGCGGCCGCAGCTGGCGACGACTCGATGGAACCGGATCCGCCTCCCGCCGGTTGCAGCGTTGTTCCCTCGCAACCTGGCCCTCCGCGGCCGTCGAGGTGACCAGCTCTTCCCCCGTCTCGTTCCCCCAACTTTTTGACTAGCGATGGCCTTGTTACATTGGAACATAAGAGGTATTCGATCTAATCGGGAGGAATTACAACTGCTCCTCCGCCTGCACTGTCCACTCGTCCTTGGTCTCCAGGAAACCAAGTTGCGCCCGACTGACCGTATTGCCTTTACCCACTATACCTCGGAGCGGTATGACCTCACCCCTGCGGACGGTATCCCAGCTCATGGTGGGGTCATGTTGCTCGTTCGGGACGATGTCTAGTACCATCCAATCCCATTGACCACCCCACTCCAAGCAATAGCTGTCCGTATTACTCTTTCTGCTTTTACTTTTTCAGTTTGTACCATCTACACTCCACCGTCATCTGCTGTTAGTCGAGCTGACATGATGCACCTGATCGTTCAGCTTCCCCCACCGTTTTTATTGTTTGGTGACTTCAATGCCCATCATCCCCTTTGGGGCTCTCCTGCATCCTGTCAAAGAGGCTCACTCTTGGCAGATGTCTTCAACCATCTCAATCTTGTCTGCCTCAATACCGGCACCCCGACTTTCCTCTCGGACTCTACTCATACCTACTCCCACTTGGACCTCTCGATCTGTTCTACCACTCTTGCCTGTTGGTTCGAGTGGTATGTCCTTTCTGACACCTATTCGAGCGACCATTTCCCCTGTGTCGTTCGTCTCCTGCACCACACCCCATCCCCACGTCCTTCGCGCTGGAACATACTGAAAGCTGACTGGGGACTTTACTCCTCCCTGGCGACCTTTTCGGACCACGATTTTCTCAGTTGTGACAGTCAGGTCGAATACTTTACGGCTGTTATCATCAATGCTGCCGAACGTTCCGTTCCTCGTACTACCTCTTCTTCACGTCGCGTTTCCGTCCCCTGGTGGACCGAGGCTTGTAGGGACGCTATACGTGCTCGACGACGTGCTTTACGCACCTTTCGCCGCCATCCTACGTTGGCGAATTGTATTGAATACAAACGACTCCGAGCGCAATACCGTAGAGTCATCAAAGACAGCAAAAAAGCTTGTTGGGCCTCTTTCACCAGCTCCTTTAACAGTTTTACTCCCGCTTCCGTCGTTTGGGATGGCCTGCGCCGGCTGTCGGGCATTAAGGCCCACTCCTCGGTACCTGGCCTGACCTCAGGTAATGAGGTCCTTGTTGATCCTGTGGCTGTCTCCAACGCCTTTGGCCGCTTTTTCGCGGAGGTTTCAAGCTCCGCCCATTACCACCCTGCCTTCCTTCCCAGGAAAGAGGCAGAAGAGGCTCGGCGACCTTCCTTCCACTCGCTGAATCTGGAAACTTATAATGCCCCCTTTACTATGCGGGAACTCGAACGTGCGCTTGCACTGTCCCGATCCTCTGCTCCGGGGACAGATGCCATTCACGTTCAGATGCTGGCACACCTTTCTCCGGCGGGCAAAAGCTTCCTTCTTCGTACCTACAATCGCGTCTGGACCGAAGGTCGGGTCCCCATGCGTTGGCGTGACGCCGTCGTTGTTCCTATACCCAAACCCGGGAAGGATAGACACCTTCCTTCTAGTTACCGCCCCATTTCTCTTACAAGCTGTGTCTGTAAGGTGATGGAGCGCATGGTTAATGCTCGGTTAGTCTGGATTCTTGAATCTCGACGACTACTTACTAATGTCCAATGCGGCTTTCGTCGCCGCCGCTCCGCTGTTGACCACCTTGTGACCTTGTCGACATTCATCATGAACAACTTTTTGCGAAGGCGCCAAACGGTAGCCGTGTTCTTCGACTTGGAGAAGGCTTATGATACCTGTTGGAGAGGAGGTATCCTCCGCACTATGCACAGGTGGGGCCTACGCGGTCGCCTGCCCATTTTTATTGATTCCTTTTTAACGGATCGAAAGTTTAGGGTACGTGTGGGTTCCGTATTGTCCGACGTCTTCCTCCAGGAGAACGGAGTTCCTCAGGGCTCCGTCTTGAGCGTAGCCCTTTTTGCCATCGCGATCAATCCAATTATGGATTGTATTCCACCTAATGTCTCAGGCTCTCTCTTTGTCGATGACTTCGCGATCTACTGCAGTGCCCAGAGAACATGCCTCCTGGAGCGCTGCCTTCAGCGTTGTCTAGACAGCCTCTACTCGTGGAGCGTGGCAAATGGCTTCCGGTTCTCTGAAGAGAAGACGGTTTGTATCAACTTTTGGCGCTATAAAGCGTTCCTTCCGCCATCCTTACATCTCGGTCCCGTTGTTCTCCCCTTCGTGGAAACAACTAAGTTTCTAGAGCTCACGTTGGACAGGAAACTGTGTTGGTCTCCACATGTCTCTTATTTGGCGGCCCGTTGTACACGTTCCCTTAATGCCCTCAGAGTTCTTAGCGGTTCATCTTGGGGAGCGGATCGCACTGTCCTGCTTCGCTTGTATCGGTCCATTGTCCGATCGAAGCTGGATTATGGGAGCTTCGTCTACTCGTCCGCTCGGCCATCCCTCTTACGCCGGCTCCACTCCATCCACCATTGGGGGATACGTCTTGCGACCGGAGCCTTCTACACTAGTCCTGTGGAGAGTCTTTATGCTGAAGCTGCCGAATTACCATTGACCTACCGGCGCGACGTACTGCTGTGTCGGTATGCCTGCCGGCTGTTGTCTATGCCCGACCACCCCTCTTACCAGTCCTCCTTCGCCGATTCTCTCGACCGTCAGTACGGGTTGTATGTGTCTGCCCTGCTGCCTCCCGGAGTCCGCTTCCGTCGCCTGCTTCGGCAATTGGATTTTCCCTCCCTACCACCTTCAGAGAGGGTGAGAGCCCGACACCACCTTGGCTCCAGGCTCCGGTTCATATTTATCTCGACCTCAGCTCACTCCCGAAGGAGGGTACTCCGGCTGCAGTGTATTGCTCACGGTTTGTCGAACTTCGTGCTCGACTTGCCGGTCACACTTTTATTTACACCGATAGCTCCAAAACTGACGATGGTGTCGGCTGTGCCTTTGTCGTCGGGGCTGCCATCTTTAAATACCGGCTCCTCGACCAATGTTCGAGCTTTACGGCCGAGCTTTTTGCTCTCCATCAGGCCGTTCAGTATGCCCGCCGCCACCGCCATTCATCGTATGTCCTTTGCTCTGACTCACTCAGTGCTCTTCAGAGCCTTGGAGCTCCCTATCCGGTCCATCCCTTGATTCAACGGATACAGCAGTCCCTCCATTCTTTCGCTGATAATGGTGGTTCTGTCAGCTTTCTGTGGGTTCCCGAACATGTAGGAGTGCCTGGGAATGAGGCTGCGGATGCTGCAGCGAAGGCTGCAGTCCTCCTGCCTCGGCCAGCCTCCCATTGTGTCCCGTCATCTGACGTTCGTGGGGATGTATGTAAGAGGCTTGTGTCGTTGTGGTGGGATGCTTGGTCATCCCTCCAAGGAAACAAGCTCCGGGCAGTCAAACCGCTCCCAACTGCTTGGAAAACCTCCTCCCGACCATCTCGGCGAGAGGAGGTCCTTCTGACCAGGTTGCGGATTGGGCATTGCCGGTTTAGCCACCGCTACCTGCTCTCCGGTGACCCAGCCCCGCAGTGCCCTTGTGGTCAGGCATTAACAGTGCGCCATGTTTTATTGTCGTGTCCCCGTTTTAGTCAATTTCGTGTTGTCCTGTCCCTGCCATCTACTTTACCAGATGTTTTAGCTGATGACGCTCGAGCAGCTGCTCGTATTCTGCGTTTTATAACTTTAACTGGCTTGTCCAAAGACATCTAACCCTTTTTTACTTATTTTATCTGCATCCTTGTCAGGTCCTTCTGGTGTTCCCCCCAATCCCCTTGAGTTTTACTAGATTCCATGTGCTCTAACAACAGTGACTGGGCGCTAATGACCTCAGCAGTTGAGCGCCCTAAAACCCCACCCAAAAAAAAAAAAAAAAAAAAAAATAGGAACCCATAGTGAGGCCCCTTTCGAACTCCATCAGGTGCTGAGAACACCGTCTCACACATATGTGTGGCGGTCATGTCCTTTACATTGATCACCTAACATCTGACGCTGTTCATGCCCTCTATATAAACTACCAGGCCTGGTAACAACACTAAACACGAACAAACCTAATGCACTCTGGTGGCCATTGCAATTCTAATGAGTTATAAGTTGTGAAATAATGACGAAAAAGCTTTAACCAATCCAGGAAAACACTTACTTTATTGTAATCCCAATCTCGGATCATTTTTTTTTTATTTTTTTTTTTTATTTTTTTTTTTTTTTGTTGTAATGAGGTTATTACTTTTGGTAATCACCATCTTCAGGCCTAGAAAAATATTAGTACTTTGAGGTACACTAATTTACAAACAAATTCTTAACTATACGAACTTTTTTGTGATACGGTACAATACAGCATCACTGGTCTTTTGCGGTCTAGCTGTGTTGTTGCGGCAGTAAATTTAACCACAGGGCAGTGACGCTGCGTCACTGCAGTACACTTTGGAGGTGTGGCGGTGGGGCATTGAATCCCGTATCATCCCCCAACGGTGAAAGTATAAGGTGTAAAAACTTAGTCCGACATGGGCAGGGAGGGTGGGAAAGTATTGGACGTACGTAGAATGGTGGGCTAGTCCCGTCGAAGGATGTATCCATGGTGGGCGTGCCAGGCCTATCGTTAGCCAAGGTCGGAATCTGATTCCTCTAAGGTGGTTAGAGCAACCGGATGTCGATGCCAGCGGCGTGGAAGTGTGGTCCCAGCGTGGCATAACCCATGAACAATGTCCCTCAGGGCATCCACTTTCTCATAGAGCCGCCGCACGTTGTTGTGTATGGTCGTCTTAAGGGGGACGATATCCGCTTTCTTATGGAGAGTCATAATTCTCGTGAGTGGCAGGGCGTACAAGCTCCACCTGAGAACCTTGTTCTGCAGGCTCTGCAACGTCCGCATCCTGGTGACACTAATCACGGCCCATGCAGCGGAGACATACGTGAGGGCAGGCAGGATATCTGCTCAGTAGATGCAGAGCTTGGTATGCAAGTTAAGTTCCCTACTGCGGAAGAGTTAGACAAAGCCCTGGCCAGCTTTTGCCCCTTGTTGGCGACATACTCTGCATCACAGTGCAATAGCAATCTGTGGTCCATCCGGACTCGTAGATAGGTGGTCGTCGGGACCAGGGCACCTGTATGCCTGCAATCGAAATATTGCGGCGGAGGACTGGGCGCAGTTTGGTGAAATAGACTGCCATAGTTTTGGCAGCATTGAGAGCTATTTTGTGTGCCAGGCACCAGGTGATGGTGGCGTCCACCTGTCGCTGGAGGCAGGGGACGACGCCGTCAGTCATACGGCCACTGGTATATAGTGCTGTGTCGTCAGCATATTGTGCCAGGTGGTACTCTGGGATGACCGGCATATCATTCACATAGATATTAAAAAGAGCGCCCGCCGACAATTGGCGAATGCCGGAACGCACTAGGAAAGTCCTACCGCGGAGGAAGTCATCCACGATCTTGACATAGATATTCAGTATAAGGGTCTGTATCAACATCTCGTGCACTAGGTTGTCGTGCCAGATCTTGTCGTAGGCGTTCTGAAAGTCCAGAAAATCGGCACGTGTCGACTTGGCGGTGTTGAAGCCTTAGCTGAAGTTCGTCAGAGAGGTGCGAAGTAAATCCAAACTGTTCAGGTCGGACCGTCCCAGCTGCCGCCAGAGGTTGGGAAAGTTGGTGGAGGATCACAGATTCAAGAACGTTCGCCATGGTATTTAGGTGGGTGATGGGCCTGTTTTTGGCAGGGACCGCAGCGTCCTTGAACCGCTTGGGGATCTCAATCAGCTTAGCTTGCTTCCACTGAGGTGGGAAAAGGCCAGACGTGAGACTACAGTTTAAAATCTTGGTGAACAAGGTGAGAGGCGTGCACGGAAGGTGGCAATAATGTTCATTTAAAATTCCGTCCAATCAAGGGGCTGACCGGCCACGTTTCCGACGTAGGATCCGCTGGACTTCTGCCATGGACGTCAGGTGGGGGGCGGACAGAGGTGGGCGGTTGCGGAACGCGGCAACTGCTGTCAGGACATACTGTTCGTCCTGTAGTTCGTCCGGAGGAAGGTCCTGGACAAAGGGGTGGTTTTGGGCTTCGAATGCATCAGTCATCGTTTCCACAATTATGAGGGTATCATACAACAAACCCGCTGCCATGAGAATATGATGGGCAATCGCCAGCATAGAACGTAACAGGGCGCGAATGACAGCCCAGTCGGACTTACAGTGTTGGAGGAAAGCAGACATCGTGTCCTCCCATTGTTCGGACCTCCAGTCGGCGAGCGAGTGGCAGAATTCGCGATGTAGGCGTCTCATTTGGCGTTTGTCCCGAGGATCGCGAAACTGCTTCCATCGCCAGCAGGTAGCGGTTCTTTCACACCACAGGGGAGGCAAATCGTCCAGCGGGGTTAAAGCCCGAGGTACAGTGGAGGCAGAGAGCTTCACTGCTTTCTGTGTTTTGGCGGTAAGGTAATGCACGGCACAGACTATAGTGGTCAGTGTTGTCAAGTCGAGGTCGTGTCTAGTGGTGTTATTAAGTACCCTGGCAAACTTATCCCAATCAGTGAGGGTCACAGTGGAACGAACATCAAATGAAAGAGCAGCATCGGTGAGGTGCAGGAGTACTGGGTCATGGTTGGGGGCCAGTTCATAGAGAACTTCCAGTGAAAACTGAGCAGCGATGTTTTTGAATATGACCACATCCAGAACGTCTGGTTGTCAGTTAGAACGGACTGGTATATGGGTAGGTTCGTGGGGGCCATAGACCGACAGCGCGAAAGTATCCTCCAGGTTAAGGAGGAGCTGGCCTTTGGAGTTAGAGACCCGAGAATGCCAAGGCGGGTGCTTGGCATTGAGATCTGCCCCAATGAAGAGCCTGTCGAAGGACATCAATGTGCAAACGTCTGCTTCAAGCAGTGGCTTGTTTGGGCTCAAATACGCTGCTGCAAAGGTAATGGCACCAAGGCGTTTGAAGATAGTAACCACTGTGGCCTCCATGTGTTCCATTGGCTGGAGAGTCTCTTGGCTATGGACAAGAACTTTGTTGAGGAACACTGCCGTGCCTCTACCATGACTGTTGAGGTGGTCAGAGCAGTAATGCACCATGTTGCAAAGGCGGAAATCGTCCGCCGGTTTGAGGTGTGTTTCTGTGACCGCTAAAATATCCACACGATAGTCATGGAGGAAGGCGTTCAACTCTGTCTTCATCCATTTTATGATATTGGCATTAAAAATGCAGGTGAGAAGATCCCGAGAGGGCTGGTGGTGGTGTGGTGGCGATTCGCCATTGCAACTATATTTGACTAATCCCTTCCACTAGGGTGATGGCCTTGGAGAGCCCGTCCTCCAACCGACGGATTTTTTGTGTTGTGTCACGAATAACAACCCAGATGTGGGGTTTCATGAAGAAGGACATTTCCTGGAGGATTTCGCGCGTGTCCTCCCGAAAGGACGCATCAGTCTCCACCAGTGGGGGGGGGGGGGGGGTCCTGGGTGGTAGGCTGCTTGCCCCTGCAGCGGGCAAGGGTGGGTGTAGTATTAGGCAGAGTGGGAGTAGCAGCAGAGGGGCGGCGTGTGGCCACAGGTGGACTGAAGGGGACTGCACCTCGTTCCTGTAGTCGGTGAGCAGTGGAAGCTATCATGGAGGACGGACAATGAGGGGGAGACCAGGCTGCAGCGGCAAAGGATATCGCGGGAATCTGGGAAGAAGGGGGCACATGTGCCACAGAAACATCCGATGCCTGAGTGGCTGGTACCAGAGCAGCTGATGAGGGAGGTGCACCAGGTTAGCCCCACAAAACAATAAAGTTGGTGGTGTCCCGTTGCAGTGGGGCAGGTCGATTTGTCATTGGTTTCTTTTTGGGAGGACGTGAAACTTCAGTGCCTTCTGGTAAACAGGGCACCCCTTCCTGGTTACCATGTGGTGTGGATCGTGGGTCGTGCCCAAACACCTGGCGCATGTAGGTTTCTCCGAGGTGGGGAGCGTGCAGTTATCCACTAAATATGAGCCGGCACACGTAACACACCGCAACAGTAGGAGCAGTAATTCCCATTATGTCGTAAACGTTGGCATTTGCGACAGATGACTGGGCCGTTGTACGATTCAGTCCGGACCTTCGTGTACAGAAGGTACGGGATTTGGTAAATCTGCTCTATGTCCTCCTTGGAAACGACATGGATGGGGCAGGAGATCAATGCCCGGGTCTCAGGATCTCTCTTGTTATACTGGTGGACCAAATGGCCCTCGAAAAGGAGCCGAAGCAGTACTTCTTTGACCTCCTCTGCCATAACCTCTGGTGGCAAGTCCTTGATGACGGTTTTGCTTCTGTCATTTCCCGACACCTGGTGGGTAAAGTAAGGCATCGCCCTTGATTTGAAAAAGTCGAAAATGGTAAAATAAACGTCCCTATTGTCGAAAAGGTATTTGACATGATCGTTTTGGTAAACAGCCCGCAATTGGCCGAAAATGAGCCGCTGGAGCTCAGTGTTCAGTTCTGTATAATTAGTGACATTATGTACCACAATAGGAGCTATGTTCTCTTTCTTCAGAGGGCTTGACGCGGTCTCTTGAGAAGGAGGGTTGGGAGCAGGAGCCATTTCCACACCCATAGGACCATCCGGTGCGGCGTCCCCAAGCAAGGAGGTATCGGAGCACGATCCTTTGTCACCATGACCTGCGTGGGCGGAGGAGCGTCTGGAGTGACGGGCAGAGGACTTTCTGACTGGGTCAGGGTGCCGAGAAGACTCGCCGCTGTGGCGGAACAACGGAGGAAGAGGTACACTCATAGGTACAGCCGGGTGGTCGTCAGACGCTGCCGAGGCGTTCGCCGCCTCACTACGGGAAAGATCAATTACTAAGCGTGCAGGTGTTCCGTCAAAGGACGACGACACGGAAGAACGGTCCCTGACACGGTGCGGTGGACATTAAGCACGGAGATGGGTTTCAGTGTCGGTAGTATCCACCGGCGATTTGTGACGGTTTGGCGCGATTCAAACGATCTGGCGCGATTCAAACGATCCTTCGCCCGTTGCGAGGTGGATGGAACATCAGTCGCGACTGGAAGCCGAGGTGAGCGGCGTTTCCGACGCGATTCACCTCGAGGAGCGGCGGTGGAAGTGTCGGAGCGCCGCGAAGGTTGCTCCGCGGACTCCTCTATGATAGACTTGGGTCCGCCTGACGTAACCAGGGACCCGGCACAAGAGAACTATGCACACCAGAAACTTCCCAGCTGGTCTGGAGCAAAATTACGTAATACCAACGTCGAAAAGGCTGGTAAACAACTACGGTGAAAAGTAGAACGATACGACACGGAAACGCACTCGTACAAGAAAACATTTCCTGTAGCACGACGAGCGTAAAGCAGAAAACACCATAAAACAAATATACAACTTATCCATACCTGAGTATGAACCTTTTGCATTATGCATATCACACCATTGCGTGTGGAGGTGCAGTCAAAATTATTAGCCATTTCGGCTTCGGCAAAGAAATAAAATTGTATCGAAAGAGCACCACTGACGCGTACATACTGCAAATGAAGAGAGACTGTTATAGCGCCGTGTAACGGCAAGAAACGTGTCTCCATCCAACCCCGTTAGACGTCGCCACTGCACGTCAGGTTACATGATTTCAAAGAAGTACATTTCTTATGCATAGGTACATGAAAACTTGGTTTATATTTTATAAAATGAAATGTAGAAGACGAACCGAGAGTGCTTTTGCTTACACCTCCCATAATAAATTTAATAGGCCAGGATGCTTTATTAAAACAAACACCTATGTTAGAACATTACATTGTCGCCTTACACAATCGAAACAAATTAATTACAGAAACAATTGCAGCTCACTAGTGAAAACATTATCAAATGTGGACAATGAGCTCACTCAACACGCCTGCCAGATGGGAGCGGTAATATTATTACGTCGATCCAGTACTTTTCTGTAAACCATATTATCCACTCTTTATTAGCAGGTGGAATGCACGAGGTTAGCTTGCCCACCAAAACAATTATTTTATTTACGAGCAAAACATTTGTAATGTCATGAATAGTTAAATTGTGCAGTGGCTTGGGATTCCTGGTGCGGCATATGTGTTGCTATATGTTTTTTGACTGTATACTTTTATAAAACCTATTTCAACATATTGATATTTTATAATTATGGCTGTTGTATAGATGACTTGTGACAGTGATACAGTGGCGTCCAATAGCATTTTTATTCCATTTTACTGTTGCGCCTGTGGTTTATTGCGAGCACCTGTCTGGCTGCCGTGTTGCCTGAGTGCATTGTCCACATTTCACTGGTGAGTTGTAATTCCTTCTGTAATTAAATTGTTTCGATTATGTAAAGCGACTGCGTAATCTTCTGACATAGGTGTTTGTTTTAATAAAGCGTCCTTTTACATTACATTTATTATATGACATGTAACCAAAAGAATTTCCATTTAATCTTCTACTTTTCCTTTTACAAAATGTGAACTAAGTTTTTATATACTTGAGTATAAGGAACGTACTTCTTTGAAATCATGTAAGCTAACGTGCAACGGTGACATCATGGGGGCTTGATTGGAGACAGGGAACAGACGTTCCAAAGCTAGACTCAGTTTTTATTTTATTTATTCATCTTTTATTCTTTGCCTGAGAATGAGGTTGCGACCCTGAAATTATTACAAGAAACAGAAGATAAATAGAGGGAATAGAAACTAATGAATGTAACGTATGGTTACTCGGAGGTTGAAGGCTTGTCCTTCGAAAATGTGATTTATACTGTTTCTTACATCGTAGATAGATGTTTGAGTCGGCATCATAACACTGATTTTTACAACCACGGCATCATATCCATTATGCATAAAATCAAAATAGAGACAACTTTAGCTGTGGAACTTCTTTTCCAAAGCAAAAATTTGCATATTAGGCTGCCACGTGACAATCCGAAAGTTTTAGTTTTCCTCACCGGCCGAGAAGAATTTGCCGGACAAATGTTTCTTTAGGTTAAGGAAGAGATGAAAACCACTGGGGACTAAGTCAGAGCTACAAGCAGGATGGCTAAGGACAACGCACAACAAGATTCTAGGACCGCAGTGGTTACAGCTGCTGTATGGGGTCGGGCGTTGTCATGCAAAAAACAAACGCCCCTGCGCATCCTCCCACTTCGCTTGTTTTGTATCGCTCTTCGTAGAATTTTAGCGTTACGCAATAACAAATTGTGTTGATTGAGTTCCCCTTTGGCAAAAAATGGGCAAGAAGAACCGCTTCTCGATCCCGAAACACGCTGACCATGACTTTCTTGTCAGTGACAGCATTTTGGACTCAGATGTATGTTGGTAAGCCCGTGTTTCTTCACCTGTAGTGATCGAGTTCACAGACTCATCTCCTTTCCTTTGAAAACGGTCCAAATATTTCGGAGCACTCTCCACACAATTTTCCTTGTGAACTTCTGTCTCCCAACGAGTACACACCTTCCTGCACACGATTTTCTTAAGGTGATTTGAATCGTTGATTTGCTGACTTCTGGAATCGAAATTGTGAGGTGCCGGACTGTCAGACGGCGGTCTTCACTAAGTTTAGTTTTCAGTTTTTTCCAACAACGGGTCATCAATTTAAGACTTTCTTTCCCTTCCTTCCTCGTCATTCACACTGATTCTACCTCTCGAGAACTCAGTGCACCACTTCCTAACATTACGCTGGTTAACCCATAGCCATAAATGGTCTCAGACGATGATTAATATTAATTTGGGCGAACCTTCTCCGCATTAAGAAAGCGAATAATCGCGCGCACCTCCCATTTGGCGGGGGACGCAGCGGAGCGTCCATCCCATCAGGAGGAGCTTCAACCAGACCGAATGTAGCTGCCAAGTTGCGCAACCGCCAGTTGTGGCGGCGGAAGCACACGCATCAAACAAGTGTTGCCTACTACAGCGGCAGTCGCTGAAATAGGCACCTCAAGGTCATCTCCCTGTCCTACGGCAATGCCGGTTTGTGAAGATTTCAAATGTTAGTACAAATCCAGAAAAAAGTTAGACATATCTTTTTTCAGCCTACAATATGATGGAGAACTTTACAAAAGAAAATTATTGCCAGCTGCTACGACAAAAAATAAAACATAACGTTACAAGAAGTTTTGAAGGAAAATATTTTTTTACTTCAACCTGTGCAAAAAACAGAGCCACTGACATATTTGGACTGAAAATAACATATGAACGTTCTCAAAGTTTATAGATGCATGTAATACATATTTTATCACGAAAAGATAAAAAGAGGCAAAAACTCAAACATCGTAAGAGGGTTCCGCCTGTGTAACGAAAAATTTCGTCGCTGATCAATTTGCGTTTTGTTGGTCCCTGTAGAAACTTCCAACGAGAAAGTAGTTAAGAAAACTATGAAGTTAATTTACTGAATCGTGTCATGTGTGAACGCGTTTTATTTACAGGAGAGACAATGCACGAGAGCGCGCAAGTACTTGTATACCGACGCCACTATAATACTTCCGACGGCTTGCTTTCATACGACCGAGAATATTCTATACCTCCCAAATTTTTTTTTACTTGCAGCTCTTCATTGAGCCTTCGTCACTGTACCCATTATCCAAAGCGCCGATATACGCTATACAAAAGTGTCTGAAGGGATTGTCAGGCCAATATTTCCGTTTATGTCGAGAAAAATATATTTTTGCGTGTAGTTTTGTGAAATCCTAGTTTTATAGCAGTATGCTACAAGACTCTTGTCCTCAGAACTCAGTAAGTGCATTTTACCTTAAACTTCGGTCTTGCTGCTGCAATGTGTTGCATACCGTAAAAATTTTTGTCCATCATTGTACTTTTTGAATCAAAAATAAAGTGAGCGGAGAAGACAAGGAACGGAAGTTTCTGAGCCACAATAATTAATTTTTTCACGGAGATCATTCTGTATTTTTCTAGCCGTCGGATACTCTACTCCGTTGTAGTATCTAAGTACAATTATACGCACTAACTTTCTGTTAAAATCGTCAAATCCCATAATTTTCATTTTCGTTTATATCCCTTTCCTGGATAATCAAAACACGTGCTCACGTCCGGAAATACCACAAGGTTTTGCTGTCATGTTATGAACTTGCGCAAAATTTACGTTATTCCTGGCTGCTTCATGTTGACCAGATCAGTAAGAAATCTGCAGTATGGTCGATAGGACAATTTAGCTAATTATTGAATGCTTTTTCGCCCTTTATGCACACCGACTGGAGTAGCTTTCACTCACTGCGAAACACACATAAAAAAAAATGGCTCTGAGCACTATGGGACTTAACAGCTGTGGTCATCAGTCCCCTAGAACTTAGAACTACTTAAACCTAACTAACCTAAGGACAACACACACATCCATGCCCGAGGCAGGATTCGAACCTGCGACCGTAGCAGGCGCGCGGTTCCGGATTGCGCGCCTAGAACCGCGAGACCACCGCGGCCGGCAAACACACATCAATACACCATTCCACGGAAGACCGAAACCACACGTGAACACACGATATCGCACGGAAGCACAGGAACATTCAGCTAGCGCTGACCAAATGCACTGGGTCTTTAATTCTTGGACAACCCTCGTATTTCCTAGAGATCATTTTGGTTTATTTGTTTCACCTCGTGCCAGAGAGCGAAGTTTACTATGTCCAAGTAGATGACCTACAATTCAGAAAGTTATGCCAAGCCATTTGTCAACAAACAACAAATGGAAAGTTTTCACGAAGACCCTTTCTTGACATAGTGGCATACTATACCTTTCTTTCCCACGGACTGGGAGTGTGACCTGATTCGTAGACATTGCCTGCGTCAGTGTACGGAAACAAATCACACGCAGATACAATAATCTGGCTATTAAATAAACTTCACTCCTACGTTAACCACAACGTACACACATTTCTGTTAGAACTGCCACACACCTAACCATCATTAACAGAGTGCAGCTGCAAGTTTGCAGACACACTGAAGAGACAGCATATCGATATCGCTTGTGTCCAAGAAAACAAGATGGAAGGCTCTAAATCTAAAAGCATCGGCCATGGCTAAAAGAGCATCTATTATTGCACCAATACTGGCGGTAGTGAACCAGCTGTTATTGGAATCATTAATCGAACTGTATACTTATCAGAACTAAAAATGCTCTATCATAGCACAAAAAAGGCGAATATGTCCTGGGAAGAGTTAGAGATGTAAAAGAAGAGAACTAGTTTTTCGACTTATCTGATAACTTCAAAGACATTTAAATCAATAAATATTGACATATTCGCGCCTTTTTAAGAGTTAAACCTACTTCCCTAGTGGCCGGCCGCGGTGGCCGTGCAGTTCTGACGCTGCAGTCCGGAACCGCGAGGCTGCTAGGTCGCAGGTTCGAATCCTGCCTCGGGCATGGGTGTGTGTGATGTCCTTAGGTTAGTTCGGTTTAAGTAGTTCTAAGTTCTAGGGGACTTACGACCTAAGATGTTGAGTCCCATAGTGCTCAGAGCCATTTGAACCATTTTTTCCTAGTGCAGTGAGTTCTCTTAGCACCAATGTGTTGGCACACCTGCATCTTGCAATTTGTAGGCTAAAGACCCTGATCCCGTGACCAAAATCCAGAAGATTCGCCAGCTGTAATAAACAATATGCAAATCATATGACTGAAGAGCATACATGTAATAACTAAAAACGTTTTTCTGTGAGTTATAAAATTTCTAGGGGTTGATTTGTTCCTGGGGGACTCTAAAACCATTTTTTTAAATTTCTGAATGGGGGAGGGGTTGATTTTTTCCACTAGGGACCATTTCTCCACCAAACCCACCACTAGTTACATGTATAGTGAGGGATGAAAGAATAAACGGACACAAATTTATGTGCCTCTAGAGAGTATGATGCATCTAGAATATGAAGTATTCTAGATTAGGGGGTGTATATTTAATAGGAAGTATCCCAGAGTGGAGATGCATGCATCCTAATGTTTAATAACACGTTGGCTCATATTTCAGGACATGACAAATGCTGTTTTGGCTGAAACGATGGCATGTGTCATGTTACACGACATGAGATCAAATATCATGTTAGTTTACTTGGCACGATGCATTATATTACGTGGCATGGGTACTAACAAGTAAAAAAGCGCGAATACGTCAAGATGTTTTAATTTAAATGTCTTTGAAGCTGTCACACAAGTTAAAAAGCTAGTTACCTCCTTGTACATGCCGAAGTCTGCATAGGACATATTCGCCTTTTTTGTACTATGATAGGAGCATTTTCCATTACGGTATATTTTTATTATCATCTGTATCACTTCAGACCGTCTCAGCATGGGCGATTCGCGTAAAACTGGGTTTTACGCACATTTTATGTGCAACTTTAGACCACTATATCGTGGCAACGGACAGACCTTTTACAAAACAACAGAACGACCATAAATTACATGAATTTGTCTACCTTCTTAGAAAATTTAACCAATTCGTAAAAATTCGAAAACTAGAAGTGGAGAGCGTAAAAAAAAGGATTTTTTGCGAGTAAATGAAGCTACATTTTTGAAAGCGTAAGAATACGTTTTTTATTTATTTGATTCACTTTAAACCGTTTTCGCTCATTAAAATCACGTAGAAACGAGTTTTACGCCCTACATTTAGCTCTAATTTAAACCATCGTATCTCGATAACGAATAAAGGTTATTGGATGTAAACAATTTAGTTTTGATTTTATCCATTTATCCACCTTTGTGCAGTGTTTGAGACGATGATATATAAAATGTTTTCGTATGAAAGTTGATATGTAATTGAGGTTCTTGAAAAATGTATAATCAACTTCTGTAATAATTTGAAATTTTTCGAAATATCCCACCACCGTTAATTAATTCTGAAAAATGAAAACTTTTGTTACAACGTAAATTAAAGAAGCTTTCAAGTCACATACATCCCCGCGTAAAGAGCTTGGTTTGTGAAATACCGTTTTTGGAAAATAAGCTGTACACTACGTGCTATCGGAGTATTTTCAAAATACCTAGTTAAAATACAAAAACATTCATTACTATTCTAATTACTTATTTTACTTGTATTTGTTTTATGAGTTAAATGGTTATTTTGCCTTTTACAGTCATGGTTTCTTTTTGTTTTTATTTTACTGTTTCATATACGTGTATTTTATTAACTGAAAATAATGAGTATTTTTCAAAAATGAGAAACCAAGCTCTTTACAGAGGAATGTATGTGGCTTGAAAGCTTCTCTGCTTTACGTTGTAACAAAAGTTTTCATTTTTCGAAGTTAATTAATGGTGGTGGGGTATTTCGAATAATTTCAAATTATTAAAAAAGTCGATTATACTGTTTTCAAAAACATTAATTAACATATCAACCTTCATATGAAAAACATTTTTTATATTTCGTCGTTTCGAAGAAATTCCCTATAAACCTAAAATACCAAATTATCTTTTCGGGTGTTTTTTAACCTTATAAAATGAAACTGGGCACAAAAAGAAAATACATATTTTACTATTTTGCCCCTCTACACATCCGCCAAGTTTCATCAAGATCGTTTATTGACGCGTGTGAATGTTATTTTGTAGCCATTTTTTTAATGTTAAAGCGTTCTAGATTCCTAAACAAATCAACGTGCCTCGTTAACCTGCGATGCCAGCAGTATATTACTTTACCTGCACATGTTTCTCAGTGTTCGTAATGATGAAACTGCAGATACTGGGACACATGCTGAAACTAAGACACCTTATTTTCCCCGTAACGCAACCGAAAACTGTTTGGAGGACGACAGTACAAATGGCTCTGAGCACTATGGGACTTAACATCTGAGGTCATCAATCTCCTAGAACTTAGAATTACCTAAAACTAACGAACCTAAGGACATCACACACATCCATGCCCAAGGCAGGATTCGAACCTGCGACCGTAGCGGTCGCGCAGTTCCAGATTGAAGCGCCTAGAACCGCTCGGCCACAACGGCCGGCCCGACAATTAGTGATGATAGCTTATCGATTAAGTTTCAGCACACATCACACAGTCGTATACAGACGGAAAAGGCAGATTAGAATTGTAGGATTCCGTGAACAGCTAGAATGATTTTTTTCCTGTAGTGTTACAGCAAAAGGAGTACATCAAATCCTTTTGTTTTAATCTAAAGAACGAAATTTAATCTCAGAAAGACGAGAAATAAACTTGCCGGTGCGCAACTCTGCTAAGTTCCAGGAAACCGCGGCTGAGGCTGTGCTGCAGCACGGCTACCGCATCCCGAGAACTTAGCGCTACGAACAGAAACATCACATCCTCATTAGAAACACGTTTGTTCCAAATCCATTCCCAACAGAGTCAGCACGTAAATCAAGTACTTAGTTTTGTTAACGTGTTGTTAATGAGATTAAGTATTGCAAGCTCTATGTTACTCTTCTCAACAGATTTGTCGCAAGTTCACATCGCGACATGCATTGAGAAAAAACTATTCCGCAGGCTCAGCCTATTGACAACTATAAGGAGTAAAGTATATGGATATTGAACTCTTTCTAACTGAAGTCTAATGGCAGTATCAATTTTGGAAATCGAAATCGGAGGGTAAAAATACGTTTTAGCTATTAGATATCATCCTCTTGCTCAGACATACTGTGAATAACTGTGCAAGTTTTGCTTTCTCTAGCTCACACTCTGCTTTTATTTTTTCTACTGTTATCCCAGTTTTCCCATGGAGATTTTCCTCTTTCCACGCGCCGAATCGCTTTCCGTACTTCTTCCAGTAATACTTTCGGAATTCACTCATTGTCGCTGTCTACCGTCGGCGAGCTCGTTTCCTTAGTTGCACTACATAGGCTACATTTTAGAAGAAAACTTCAAACACCGCTATTATGATCTCCAGATTCATGACAAAACTGTGATCTGACATCCTAATTTATGTGATGTGACGTCTACCAAGCATAAGTGGCTATTTCGTTTTCTTCATTCTGGGTTGTTCCCGATTGTTCCCCGTACAATCTTCTCATTGTACCTTCTGACATCTCTTAAAAGTTTTTAAATACGTGGTGTTATTTAGTTAAGTTAATTCTGTTTGACTTCTCTTACATATTATTTTAATTATTTCTCTTCTTCAGTAGGTGCCTTCCCTTCTGTATTTTTGAAACCATGTACCACGTTCTTCTTCTTGTCCTTCTCTTCAGCGTGTCTCCTGCAATGGCATGGTCTGCTTATGACAAGAAGCAGCCCACCTATCACATGAATTTTTATTTTGCTTGTTTTAGTACTGTGGTCGGATGCTTTCCATGTCGCCTTAATGTTTAGTTACCTTAAAGCAGGAAATACGTGCTACTAACGGTGTGTCAGAATAAAATCTGATATTTCCAATTTGCGATATATCGAAGACAATAGCTTGGGAACAGTAGTTGGAGCTGAAATGGAAATGTTATTTTATTTACATTTTCTGTGTGAAAGGTTTATGGCTGTTTGTTTTTACAAATGTTTATCAAGAAATTGGTTTAAATTAAAAATACGCTATTGCATTATTTATTTAATTTTTAATTTATTATTTAGCCTGACAAGATTAGACCTTTAAGGCCCTCCCGTGCATCTGAGCAGAATAACACATGCAAAAAATATTACGTAACAAATGATAAAATAATGGAGGAAATAAGATATCTTTTAAAATGCAGAATTTTTATGGATCCGGTTAATGACAGTGGACCTATATTAAAACACACATCAGAGAGAAAATAGTTCATCTCAGTACGAATAGTATTTCAAAATCAGAAAAATTTACATCTCAAATTCTATGAAAATCTGCAGGCTTTCTTGGCGGTTATCACTGAGGTTAAAAAAAAATGGTTCAAGTGGCTCTGAGCACTATGGGACTTAACATCTATGGTCATCAGTCCCCTAGAACTTAGAACCACTTAAACCTAACTAACCTAAGGACATCACACAACACCCAGTCATCACGAGGCAGAGAAAATCACTGAGGTTAAAATTTCTGAGTTGTTAGGGCATGTAATATTTCTTCAAACAAACGAAGTTTCGACCTCTCTGCTGGGCTCTTCTTCAAGATCTTCTGGTGCCCACTATAGATTGAGCGCTGTCAGAGAACAGTTTCGCCTTCTCTTACAATGGCGAGTTTTCCCCACGTTGGTTCTGGAGAAGTGGAATTGCTGGGTAAAAATCTTGGGCTAAGACTAGTGGGCCACAGTCGATGGATAGTAGTTTTCTCACGCTAATGCGAAAGAAAGGAAGGTCACTGGCTTAAACTCCTGTGAGTACCATTGGTGGGCCAACGTCATTGGTTTGAAAGGGATTTTTCTCGCACTTATGCTGCATAAGAGTTGTTAGTTAACCGGCGGACAATAATATTATGGATAAATATTCCCCCTCTTATGTTCTGCCCGTTTCGCTTCTAGCCAATGAAGTGGCTACACCGATAGTAACAGGAGGAATTTTAACCAATAACTCTTCTCCAGCATAAATGCGGGAAAATTCCCTTTCTAGCCAATGACGTTGGCCCACGAATAGTATTCACAGGAGTTTTATCCAATAACCCCCCTTATTCGGCATTAGTGCGGGAAAACGTCTCTTGCCGGCCGGAGTGGCCGAGCGGTTCTAGACGCTTCAGTCTGGAACCGCGCGACCGCTACGGTCGCAGGTTCGAATCCTGCCTCGGGCATGGATGTGTGTGATGTCCTTAGGTTAGTTAAGTTTAAGTAGTTCCAAGTTCTAGGGGACTGATGACTTCAGCAGTCCCATAGTGCTCAGACCCATTTGAACCATTTTTGAAAACTTCTCTTACTATCCAGTGATTATGGCCCACCAATGGTCGCCAAGACTTTTACCCAATAATACCACTTCTCCAGCACAAGCGCGGGGAAAGCTCCCCTTTATAAGAGAAGGCGGAACTGTTTTCTGAAAGTACTCAATCTACAGTGGGCACCAGAAGATCCTGAAGAAGAGCCCAGCAGAGGTGTCGAAACGTCGATTGTTTGAAGAAATATGACGTGGCCTAACAACCAAAAAGTTTTAACACCATTTCAAATTCTACTTAGCATCTCAAGTCAATGATGTCTCCGAGACTAATTTTCAACTCGTGCCAGTTTAAACACACAAAAGAGTTATCCTAATGGGAAGGAAATCGGTAGAGGTGACGCACGTATACGGACAGTACAGACAAAAAAGTGATTACAATTCCAAAAAAATTGGGTGATGTATTTTAAAAAAGACCTGCCGTCGTCTGTGAGTGGTTACTGTACGTTGATGCCGAACAGAGGAGGTGGTCGCATTAATGTTACCGGACTGCGTAACACTTATATAACATAGTGTATAAAGTGCTGGATTCGGATTCGAAAGTTAAGAAGTGGAAATTTCCCTCCGGCCATCCGGATTTATGTTTTCCGTTATTTCCATAAATCGATAATGGCAAATGTTTGGATTCTTCCTATGAAAAATCTATGGCCGTTTTCCTGCTGTACCCACGTCAGTTCCGAGGTTTCACTCTGCGGCCACTACCCTTGCCGTCAGTTGGATGTTAAGCCTAACCTCCCTATTTTTATTATAGCACTTACTGTCCTAAAATTATATATGTGTATAAAATTAGAAATATGTCAATTTAATACGACGTAATTGCATGTAAAGAGGGAGCGGCCTGAAATAAAATGACCACACAGAACCAATCATAGAAAAGGCAGAGGTAAGTATGAGAATACCCGGGAAACCCTCGTTCGACTGATACTTTAGTAAGACTGTTCAATCTGGGATCCTTACCAGGTGAGGATTTATTGGAGAAAAAGGGAAGGTCTAAATAAAAGCAGCGCGTTTCGACGCGGCTTCGTCCAGCAAGCGTGAAACCGTCAAGGAGATGTTCATCTAGCTTCAGTGGCAGACTCCCCAATTGTGACGGGTGCATCACTACGTAATGTAGCGTTAAAGTTCCGAGAGCGTACAGTCCTTGAAAACGCAACCATAATATTGCTTCCTCCTTCACATTTCTTTTGAAAAGAGCGTAAAAGTAAAATTAGTAAGGCTTACGAGCACTCTGTCCCCCTGGGCATCATTTGCGACTAAAATAGGAGATACGATATTGCAGTGTCTGTTCCGCATTGCGGTGCAGGCGACTACAACAGTTATGAAAGACATTAAATGTATTTGCAATTGCGAATAGTGACAGCCATCAGCTGTGTAATGCAATGATGACAGTGAAAATTTGTGCCGGAGGGGGACTCGAAGCCGGATTTCCCGCTTATGTCAAACGGTCGCCTTACCATTAGGCTATTCGAGCGTGACTCACAGCCACACCCAAACTTCCGTGTCTAGAACCTGTACTCGTACATCCATTATATATATTCGCTTACAGGCGGGATATTTTACTTGTATGTCGCTTGCCCGGTGTCGGCGAAAAAAGAAAACGACATTGCTGTGTCTGTATTATTACGAGTTACGAAGCAATGTTCCTTAGGATATGCAAGGTTATAGGCACATAACTGATGACATACGGAAGTTTGGGGGTAGCTGTGAGTCGTGCTCGGGTAGCCTAATGGTAGCCGGATAGGACGTCCGCCCCGAACAAATTCAACGAACAATATAGAACAAAAAATGATATTTAAAAAAATGGTATGGCGAAGGCTCACGGTAAGCGGGAAATCCAGATTCCAGTCCCGGTCCGGCACAAATTTTCATTGTTGTCATTCCATTATACAACTGATGGTTGTCCATATTCGTAACTGCGAATACATTTAATGTATGGAACAGGAAAGGTGTGAAGTACCACCCCAGATCTGTAGTACCACACACTGTACGCTGGCTGGTGGGTCACGGACGTACATATAAGGACTGCACCATGCTGCAAAGAAATAAATGGGTCAAAATAAAAATAGTTGTTTGTAATGCAAAAAATATACCGTCTAAAGGACTAAAAAAAATGGCTCTGAGCACTATGGGACTCAACTGCTGTGGTCATAAGTCCCCTAGGACTTAGAACTACTTAAACCTAACTAACCTAAGGACAGCACACAACACCCAGCCATCACGAGGCAGAGAAAATCCCTGACCCCGCCGGGAATCGAACCCGGGAACCCGGGCGTGGGAAGCGAGAACGCTACCGCACGACCACGAGATGCGGGCTAAAGGACTATATTTTAATGACAGAATTAATTTCCACTTTGTGGTTGTTCCGTATTGCCTAAGATACTTATGTATTGCATAGAGATAAAAGAAAGAAGAGATACTGACTGTCGGCGTCGATAGTAGCCAGTAGTTTTAAGCTCCAGTTTCGTATGTGTTTCTGTTATGTAGAGGATGGAAATAACCGAATTGTAGTTGCGTGCAATAATCTTTGATGTTTGTGTGTTCACTTTTCTTAATACCCCTGTATATTATGAAAAGGTTCTTAAATGTGTGTTCTCTTGTTGCAGGTAAGTGGCAGCATCACGCCTACATTATAAGAAGTGGATGTAACTGTGAGTACGCCAAGCATCAACCCAGCACGACTTATTGGAAAACAGTACAAACCTGTCACTGCTGTCAGCTGCCTGTCTGACGTTTTGCTGAGGGTTACTGGCATACGGCCTACCTTCGATAATAAATTGACTTCGTGGAATTTTAGAGAGAAAAATTCATGGTCGCCATTCGTGAACTGATGGAGCGTGCTTCGTAATAGGAAAGTAGTCAATTGTATGATAACACAACTTACATCCAAAATCAAATGCTCAGAATCGTAAACGGCCCTATCGTTTTGTGATCTGTGGTTTGCTTTAATAGTGAAAATGGGTGACAAAATTATAATTCGTGGAATGGCTTCTTCAGTTCTAGACGAATCTGTATTACCCATTCTTCAAACTAAGTAGTGTTAAGTATTAAAGTGTACTTCGTGTTTCCTAATCAGTAATAATACTCAAGGGTTGTGAATTAAAAACTTGCATCAAGATTATACAACAACACTTTTTTGTTGCAAACAAATATTTTTCTGCTGCCTTAATAGTGCTAAATTCTGCGCTGGCCAGCATTGCTCTCTATTTCGGTATGTGTCATGTGCAAGTTTTACGTAGTGGTTTGAGGGTTAACAGCCTATCTGAATATTTATAGTGTATTTGCGGTAATAATGTCAATGTAGCAAAATACATCTCTGGGGACATACCCTCACCTGTCTCCGAATAGCGATAGTCAGTCATACAGTAACGCTTACTGGAAAGTGTTTCTCACTATTTAGTGGAGTCTTAGCTCGTGTTACTTATTTTCATGGCAAAAGTGGGCTACTAATGTCTTTTATGAAAGTGTTTCACACTAGAGTTTTTCTGGTTATATGTAAATTTTCGTGGTTTCCATTTATTTGAATATTGATGACGTCTGTTCTAAGAGAATGCTACTAGAAATGAACTGCTCACTGTCAAATTCTACTTTCAAGAATGATCTCCGTCGTCGGGAATCAAAGACACAGTAAACATAGTTCAGTACTCAGTAATAGCTGCAAATGGATGGAAAGATAACAGTGTACTGACCATCTGACCTAATTGGAAAAAAAACACTGCAGATATGTGAAAATGGACTGTGGTGTACAAACTTGTGTTTACCTGATTCCTTGTAATAATCACCAGTACATGCGAAGATCTTCCTTGAAAAGTGTACCCCTAACCAAACAAGTTTTTCCTGTAGCGTTACATACAATTATGAAACTCAAACGTGAAATCTGGGTTGATTAATTTCATTAACAGGAACGACAAATAAATATATTAGTGCTAATTTCAGAGTTTCAGCCCGCCATAAGCAATATTTATGATTATTTATGCGTACAGCATTTCTCCACGCTATCCAGTAACCTACGATTTCATCCCTACACATTTCGTTTTATGGATCATAGTCGTTGATTGAAAACTTATGGTAGTAGGAAAATATGAAGCTGCGAACCCCGGAGGCTATTGTACCGTATTTTCCCTGGAAATAATCCACGTGCACTTGTGCAGTTTCGGAATATTTAATAGCACTCCTTTTATTATTTTTTTCAGATCATGATACGACACTTCCCAAATTTTCATGTCAGCTAGTCCCACTGTAAGGAAAATATTTTTTCGTCATTAAGTTATAAATTTAATGTTTGTAGTATCCCTGTTCATATAAAATAAAATGAATAGGCGGAAACTCTGAATACCGCCGTTAATTACAGAGTACGAGACAGAATAAGCATTTCAAATATTCATACGGATCATATGCAATATACTACATAACGGGGTAGAAAACCTACCTGACACTATTTGGTTTTGTTGATCTGTAATATTCTACCGGTGAATGAAACTCTCGATTGAGGAATACTGTAGCAGTTAATAGGCAGCTGAAAAGCCTAAATTGTACTAGCACGTACCTTTTTTAAACATACCTCACGATTTTACACGTAACTATAAAGAAAATGTGAAGCTCTTTACTAGGAACATTTGTGGTTGTATTCAACAAGTTAATGACGCATTTCTCTTATTTATTGAAATTGACTGAGTGTTCTTTCAAATTTCTGATATAAACGTACACTGAAAAAATCGCAGCAATCGACATTTTATAAAATTTGTGGACGCAAATTTCTATAAATTCCCTCTCATTCACTTCCACTTTTCAATTGGTACACTGTGTGCGACCAACATAAAAATAATACAGATGCATACTGAACACCCATTAAGTTTAATAAATTTCAGTAACAGATGTTCTCAGCCAATCACAGATAGAATACTATCCAAGCTTACTTTTAATGTTCCAAAACCCACCGTCTCAATACATTTAGTTTTCTCTTCATAGCAACTCAAAGTCCGTAATAGACCAAATACATTACAGTTTTGTATTCTCTATACATTTCTAGCACCTTTAATACACGTGAACAGCGTATGTTCATTTACATAACGCGTAATGTGGTTATACTGAAAATAACAACATCGTTGTAAAAAAGGAGACTCTGAAGTCTCCTGTTTATTAATAACGGACTACGAAAGCGTACAACATTTTATGTGTGCCTATTAAGTCTTTATCTAAAATAAAATTCTGGTAACAGATATAAATATAGAGCCAAAAAACTATAACACAGCTGTACATTTCTCAAACACTTTTCATGGTATTAATACAGCGCTTGCAGAATATTTTATCAGTTCGAAAAATGAATATTTTTAACAGCGTAATGAGCACTAGTATTTATAGCGACTCTGGTCGTATAAGAACAGAGCCTCTCCTCACACACGAAGTACGCCTTAGGCTTCTTTTGACAGCAAAACAAAGACATTGTTATGTATAACAGGGAAGGCTTCTTGTAACTGTTTCTCAATCAGCTGAAAGTGTTATAATTGTGCCGCATTCGACCTGCATTCTATGTTCTCCAGAGAACTGCTCTAGGCATCATGAATATTTCATTTCACCTTAAACTTAACTGTAAATTAAATCCTTAGTTAAAATTTGAGATCATTATAGAAGCTGTCCTTCTAAAAAAATCCACGTTGTAGTTTGAAAATTAAAAATAATTTTGCAGATATGTCATTATACATGAGATCAGACTAAGATCGTCCGCATCTGATTCTTTGTTCAGTTAAACTTAGTCTCGATAGTAACTGAAAAGAAACCAGCAATGTGTTGAATTTCAAATGATATATACTGAAAAAGTCTATATATCAGTGGAGCAATTTAATTCAATTTATAAAAGCACTCCAGTGTTTCATGTGTGCGAAACAGTATCAGAAAACTGTTGTCTGTCGCAAATGACCTCAATTATTTTTTCTCCTTTTTTACGAACCTCTAAACCATAAAATAATTTTAACAAGAATCTCACTGTACGTGGAATGTTTTTTGAAGGTCATCTTAAGTCGTAAAGGAAGCGTAGAATTTGCACACGTTACACCTAAGTACAAACATTCAGATGTACGGCACAAGTTTCAGCAGCAGACTCGAAAAGCTTCGTGCGTGCGTGAGATCAAGGATGTGAACCATGCTCCTTTAATCCCAATTCTTAAGAGCTATCCAACACGACGAAAGAATATACATATACGTGTTATTTTAATTTATTAATTTTTACCATAATAGGCAGGATATCGGGTATTCCATGTGTATAGTGGAATATCTCGTAGCACATGATATAATATTTTTTTTATAATGTTTCGGATGCCGAAAGTTAATATCACTCGAAAAGTTTACATAGCGAACATAAAATATCATTGTCAAAAAGTCTCACCTTCGTCGTCGATGAAAAATCTTAACTATAAAAATGTTCTTAAGATTTTGCGTGAAACATGAATCCGATAATTGTTTCCACAGCTTCTCCTGACAGCAAAGACGATGGCAGAACAATTCATTTTGTATACAGAATGAGTGGACTTCAAATTAAAAATTATATGTGTTGCCAGCTAAAAAGTGTTTTTCGAATGTCTATTACAAACTAGTTACTAGAGCTATTTTGTTGACGAAAGACTTACTGAGGATAATTCACATGTATTGAAAGTTAAGCTACTTGTAAACAAGAACCAGTTATTGAAACGATGAAATATATCAAAAAATATAAATTAGTAATTTTTTACTTCATTAAAGATATTTGAAATTGGTCTTTGCAACTAATAAAAACGCATATTTACAGTATGCATTCGGTTTCCTTAGTAACTGCAGACACGGGTGTCAAATATCTTTTGTAATTATAATGCAACCATAAACAGGAAAGCCACACAAATCAAGAATTTTTTGTTTGTTTTATTATTATTTATCATCTCCCTCCTAGTGCCGCGGCGAAGAAAGGCTGCAATCTTCCTACAGTCACCGGACTACGCCACAGGCAAACTTATTTATGTATTTGCTTGTTTACCTTACTGGATTAGGGAATATAGTCACCTCACAGTTTACAGCGTAGTAATACATATTTTATCTATCAATTAAAAACAGTGCATGAGAATGTATGAAAGATTTATACTATATTGTACTGTACTATACTGTGAATGTATAAGGGGCAGACAAATGAATACCAGGTAGATGGAAAAAAGTAAGTCAACCGTTTATTATTTCAGAAGTAATTACCATAAACGTTAATGCATTTATCCCAATGAGAGACAAGACGGTCCGTGCCTTCATGGAAAAATTTTTGCGGTTGCCTGCAGAGTCATTATTGTAGCCATGCGGGCGCCTCTCCATCCGAAGCAAATCGGCGACGTTGAATGTCTTTCTTCAGGGCTCCAATACTATGGAAATCGCGTGGGGAGAGATGGTGACTGTATGGAGGGCGTGTAAAGGCTTCCCAGCGAAACTTCTGCAGCGTATTCGAAACAACCTCGGCAACATGTGGGCGTGCTACAGCAAATGTATTTCCACAGAGGCGCTGGCCGTCTTGTCTGACAATGGGATAAATGTATTAACAGTTATGGCGATTACTTTTGAAATAATAAATACTTAATCTTCTTCTATCCGTTTCGTTCTCATTTAACTGTCCTTTTATACGAAAGATTTATCTTATACTAAATGAAAAAAAACTAACAGTAGAAGTTGTAAAAACAGAACGGGACTAATGGAGTAAGAGAAAAGGGAGGCACGATTTACAGCGCGTATAAAATTTTGCATGAAAATACTGGGACAGCTGGTTGTGGCTGCTATTAGCGAGTAGTAGAGGGAGAGTTTCTCAAGCGAAAAGCAATCACTTTACTTTTCAATCTATATAGATGTGTAACTTCTCTGATGGTAGGGCAGCATACTCGTTAGTTGAGTGTTTGCAACACAGAATGACCTGGCCATAACATTTGTAGTTTGAATAGGGAGTGGAAGTAATTCAGAACGTTTGGATATTTTGAGTCGTGAATGTAGGCGATGCAAAAATGTTATCTTTCAGAAAATAAATTTGGGGCTGTAGTGCAAAGGAGTATGGTAAATATGCTCTTGTAATGTACTGAACAAAGATATATCTTTGTAGAAATGCTATTGTGATCATACAATGGAGGGGCGTTAATCTATCGTACACAGAAATTTGAAGCGAGATCAAAGCGTTGGGAATTGTCATTGTTTGTATCTCGTTGTGGTATGCACATTAATGCTATAATCGAAAAGGGGCAAAATTAGCCCATGCACAGTTATGTTTGATGTCTTTGAAAAAAGAAAAAGTATTTTTGTTTTGGTCCAATATGAATTTATGCCTAAACCTCCCATATAAAGATACAGTATTGCCCTTGAGTTTCAGTGTTTTTTCAGTATTACATCAAGATTTATAACTGAGGATCTCAAGTTATCTAGAACAACTTAAGGAGGGTATTCACGCTGATGCGCTATAAAGGTTGAAAGCGACTTATTTGGATTTTGTTTAAGTCCTATTTTGTTGACCCACTCATAATCAGGTGGGAGATCTTCGTTACTTCAGTTTACAACGGCCATAAATTTTCCAGTCTGGCGCTCAAATGCTCTTGGAGATTGTTCGTGTACAACGTACACAGACAGTAGTTGTAGTGGGGTAATATGGAACCCCAAACGTCGTTAATGAGTATGGGAAATAACAGTCGCCCTAACATTGGTAACTAAGGACACATGATGCTATGCCCCTCCAATGGGTCTTCTGTGCTCCCTTTATTATGCACGCTTCATGTCCAGTAAGAGATGATGCACCCCATTCGCGAGTCATAACAGAACTCAGTGAGCGTGACGAAGACATGATGAAATCAAAAATCTCGATATAATAGCCCGATGTCCATCAACAGTCGATTTTCTGTCGTTAATCACTTTCATGGGTACTATGTTGTTGCTGAAGTCCTGATTGATGAGAGTCAAATACATCATTATTATTTAAACGTTCAGTTAACTGAGCGAGCAAGCTTTATTCAAGTACTGTACGCATCACTGAAAGAAGAAGTAGTGCTCCATAATACTACGGACAATTTCGTGTATTTTCTGTCGTAAGCATTCTATTAGAATACTCTTGAAAGTAGATCGAAAAGTACATCATTTGAACCTTAAGAATTAAAGGCATGTTTGAATATGTTCGCTATAATAGGCAGAACTGCGTTAATGATATCTGTAAGCATGTGAATGGTAATTCCATGTTGCCCTGTCGCAACAGATTTGATAAGCATTATGGGTCATTTTGCAATTGCGTACGCGCACATAAATTGACTCTTGAAACTGTACGGTGATGCAAGATAGGTTAAAATCATCCTGCGTACACTCTTGATTTTACCCCCGTTTGAATTTAATATTCCCTGCCCTCAATAACTGCATTCGTGAAACCAAGTTCATCAGCTATGAAGAGGAAAAAGAATGCAAAAGAGCATAATTTTTCGCGGAAAGGTTTTTGAGAAAACATAGTGATCAAAGTTATTTCATGTTTCCTGAACTCAGAAGCTAACCTTGTAAAAACAAGTTCATCATCCACGAATAGGAAAGAGAATTCAAAAGAGGACAATGTTTCGTGACGAATACTTTGGAAAAACACAGTAACCAAAATTATTTCATTTCCTTTCCATTTTTGTGTCTAAAAACATTTGTGGTAACCCTCACATTACAAGGTTGTGCTAAATTAGTTACCTAAAAATAACTGTAAATAATTTCGAAATCATTATAGGCTCATTAACCTGCGGGGGCTCTTCAAAGTTCGCGCCGTGTTCTCGAGTTTCAGTCCTACACCGCCAGATGTCGTCCCCTTTGCTCGTTATGCGGAAACAGTGCGTAACCATAGTAACAATGCAGACATATAGCGGCGCGAGACGTGCCTAGTGTTGCTTGTGGTACCACGAAACGCAGTCACCAACTGTTGTAAGAAGACACTTCAGAAAGGAGTCTCACAAAGCTCCGCTTCAGACAAAGACTATAAAAGCATGGTATGATTGGTTTGTGGAAACCGGTTGTGTGGCACATCGAGAGAGAAGTCAAGCAACGTCGCCCACGGGCTCTCGCGAATATGGGAAAACATCCGTACAGATAGGATAGCCGCCGTGTTACAGGAGGAAGCCACATGGAACATTTGTAGGAAGAAACTTGATGTACTGTCAGTTTCAGAACCGAGAATAAATTATTTCAACTAAGTAAATCTCGTGGGTTATTTAATAGTACTTTTAGATAACTAACTTAGAATCGCCCTGTATAAAAAACGAAGAAACGTGGTATATATACTCTCGCACAATGAAATAATCTAGTTAATCTGGATAATCTTTTCTTTAGTTGAAACTACTCAGACATAAATTGACACGTCATACACCAAGAGCTAATGTTCCAGGTTCCCGACTTTTTCGTACTATTCTGTTCTGTTTAGTGTTATACTAATCGTAATGTTATCTCCGCTTCAGCGTGATGTTAATAATTTTATATGAGCTGCGCTCCCTGTTTGTCATTGATAATTTACGAACCGGCTCTACAGCGCATGCGCAGCGATAAACAAGTTGAAACAGTTTGAGCTTCTCACACTACAGGACAGCTTGTACTTTCTGCATCGTAGTTTAGTTATGTGTAACGCTAACCGACAACGCAGGACTATTTGTAACGTCATACTGGATTTCTTAGTTCTGAAATTGAAGTTCCGTATTTGACACTTTTAGTATTGTAACTTGCTTGCTAATAAAATATTTTGCGAAGTTACACTGGCACACTCAAGTTCTGTCAAAACGCGTAGTTTTTGAAACAACTTGTTAAATAAAAAGCCAGGAAATGCGACATTGATTTATTAACAAAAAAATGGCTCGGAGCACTATGGGACTTAACATCTTAGGTCATCAGTCCCCTAGAACTTAGAACTACTTAAACCTAACTAACCTAAGGGCATCACACACATCCATGCCCGAGGCAGGATTCGAACCTGCGACCGTAGCAGTCCCGCGGTTCCGGACTGCAGCGCCAGAACCGCACGGCCGGCAATTTATTAACAAGTTACCTTAAATTTATATCAGGAGCACTATAGAGTTCGACATTAATTCACTTTTTCGTATTGGTTGGCAAGAACTCTACGTTCGCAGGCAGGTAATCGCATGTTGTAAAAGAAAGTTGTCTTACCAGGCTGAATTGTGTTCAAAAGATCATCTGTTTCTTTTATTTATATTATTTTTCTGATTTTTTTCTAGAGTAAGTGAATAATTTGATGTACAAAACAGGTAAAGTACATTATGATCTGGGTTGTATCATGCTAGATTAAGTGACATGATGTTACGAAAACTCAATCTTGCTGTGACACACACACACACACACACACATATATATATATATATATATATATATATATATATATATATATACACCGCGGCATCGGTGCTGCTCTCAAGTTCAAGTGCATTGGGAAGACATAGGCGAAACGCTGTATCACCAACGGACACTAATTACAATTCGCTGGTCGAAAAGAAGACGGTTGTTGTTTCATATCAAATAAAACGGGATTCCACGTCTTACGTACAGGGAAACCCTTATCCCTACTAATAATATTATCAGAGAATCGAATTTCAGTAGTTTCCCAGTAATGGGATGCAGGTGCGATCATTTGCCTCTCATTATACAACATCTTATGTCCCTCATTAAGACAGTGTTCTGCCATTGCTGATTCCTCTGGCTGGAACAAACGAGTGTGACAATCGCGTTCTACACACCAGTTTTGAATAGTACGAATAGTCTCGCCAATATAAGCCATCCCACAATGACATTGAATTTTGTTCAAATGGTTCAAATGGAGGAGCACTATGGGACTTAACTTCTGTGGTCATCAGTCCCCTAGAACTTGGAACTACTTAAACCTAACTAACCTAAGGACATCACACACATCCATGCCCGAGGCAGGATTCGAACCTGCGACCGTAGCAGTCCCGCGGTTCCCGACTGCGCGCCTAGAACCACTAGACCATCGCGGCCGGCTGGAATTTTATATACTCCGGATTTCCACAGTCCCAAATCATCCTTTACCGATCCAAGAAGGGCTCTAATCTTAGCGGGTGTCACAAATACACTTTCATTGTCATAACTTCTAAAAATTCTTGAAATTTCGGAGATACACTTCCAGTAAAAGTAAAAAAAAAAAGCAATAGTTTTACAAGTATCCTCTTATGGTTCATCCGGCAGTCCGACCTGAAGAGCACGGCATATTCGTTGGTCAGTATAGTCATTCTGTTTAAAAACAACTTTAAGATGATCCAGTTTCTATTCCGCAACCATTTCGGGTGTGATGACATGATGAGCCTGTCGAGGACGAGCACCGTCTTCCAGTGACTCGCGCCCATCGAGGAATCGTTTGCGCCATTCTACAACACTTGAACGACTTAGACTGTACTCACCGTACACAGCCTTCATCCGTCGATACATTTCAAGGTCTCCAACTTCCTCCGCCGCTAAAAATCGAACCACTCCTTGTTGTTCCTGCTTACTCGCCTGCATGTTCAATAGTGGACGATAGCTTTGTGTGACCCCCTTCTCTTCTGCGTGAAACCACACTAGCGCTATGCAACATCAAACGGTGCGCACGCGTCAGTCTCTCTACCAATAGATGGCGCCACCGTGCCTATACGGCAAAGGCAGACGCACCGACCAGGTTTCATTTGAATGAACCTCATATGTGCTTATCGCTATCCTATGACTCTTGTCCCCTCAGTTTATAGTTCCTTTACCACACCTCCTGCCCTTGACGCCGACAAGCGTAATACAATCTCGCGTGGGCAGTGGTCGTAAAGTTTTAGCTCAGCAGTGTGAATATACATGATGTACAAGAATTCTATGTACAAACTGACAGATACGATGATACCGGGGGTAGTAAATGTATACAGAGTGTACAATTGCCACTGTGATCGGTGTTCACCACAGTTTGGAATGGAATTTATTGCGTGAACAGCTACTTCTTCCTTCTCGTCGTACCAGAGTACAGGCCATGGGACCTGATTATCATCCACCTCCGCGTGAGTTTGTTGGCCGGTTTCTATAACAGGTCAACGAAGATCTTTAGTTTCCCGAAGTTGCTCTGTTTACTAATGAGATTCAGTTTACTTGGGAAGACATGCACGATTCTCATAACTCACACGCATGGACCGCTGCAAAGCCACGTACAGCAGCTGTGAGAGGTGATCAGATACAATTTACAGCAAATATTTAGGCCAGTACCGTAGCAGACTACTTTTTTCTGACTTACATGTTTCCAATCCGACTACGGTGGCTAATATGCAGACTGTTTTTGCAATAGCAGCTGCCGACATTATTGGAGAAGGAGGAGGAGGAGGAAGAGGACAATGCGGTTCCAGAATGATGGGGCGTGTGGCTGACAAGTATGTGTAGCATTAACACGTACTTTCGGTAATTGATGGACCGACCAGGATCGCCTGTACATTGGCCTTCAGTATCCCCGGACTTAATCCTAATCCCCTTTCTCTGAGGATACATGAAAAGGACTTAGTTGCAAGGATTCTTACAGCGGCCACATATGCACAGAATACACCCCCACATTTTTCGTCTTACGCGGGGCGCCCAGTTTCGTCAATACGAGCCCTGGGCTGACGTCAGTGATGCTCATTTTTAACCTTTACTGTAAGACTGATCAAAACAATAAAGTACTGAAACACATTTAACATTGTTTCGTTCTTAATCACACCCAGTGACCTACGGGATACTCTGTACTCACTATGCATTTGCGACACCAGGTTGCTTACCGAAATATGTTTTTTTGTTGTCTCTGTCATTATATCCGTCAGTTTTGGCATTGAATTTTTATCACCCTGTAGAGCACCACATTTAACTTGAGCGCCACAACGAATCCGCAGCGGCCCGATATCAAAGACAACGGCAAGAAAATGAAATTCAACGAAGTTAGCGCACTTTCAAAACAGCCAGAGATGGTGGAACACAAGATCAGGGAGACTAGTGGCGAATTAAAACATCCTAATAATATGAATAGATTTGCCAGCCATTAGAATCAAGCAGGCCGTACAACCAACTTGAGACGCGAGCATTATCGGTGAGTAACTGCCGCTGCGCGATCCATATCCTGCACGAGGGTAACAAAGAGTCCATAACCCATTCGCCGATGATTACAGTTCATGGCGCATACTGCAAGGTGAGACAAACAGTAGATCCCCTCTCCTTCCACTACATGAATCTCAATAAAGTTTCTCACTGGACACCAATAATACCAACAGGTTTAAAACTGTGACGAAATACCAAGCCCCGCGGAGGAGTCATGTCGAAATATAATGGACCCAGAGCAACAAAATACTCCATTATATCCAGAAGAATTTCGCTACGGTCGCTATAACTGGCCGCTTGCCTACCACCTCTGCTTCCGGCACAACGCCCGCGATCAGAGGGTAGTGTGCTCCAAACGTGCAGGCGCTCCTCCGGAGACGATGATGCTCGTGGTATCGTAAGTACGCGGGTGTTTTGGAAATATTACTGCTTACGGACAGTAACATATCAGGGGACACAATAATCTTTAGCAGGCGCCTCCGGAAGCCTCAGCCTCGTTCACAAGCAGCACGCGCATCGGCGACGGCGGCGCTGCTATCGCAGGGACTATGTTGCAAGTCACGTATTCGCTGAGCGATGTGCGATATCCTTCCGCCTGCGACCTACTTAAGCCGCGGTTCGATCTCTAAGAAGGAGCAAGTCACGTATTCGTTGAACGACGTGCGATATCCTTCCGCCTGCGACCTACTTAAGCCGCGGCTCGATCGCGGGTATTACGCCGGACGCCCCCCGGCCCATCAGTCGAAGCTCTCACCGGGGATCCCGGCGCGTCGTCGCTCGAGCAGCCACCACGGATGACACTCCACAGCAGCCACACCGAGCCGCCAGTCATCTACCTCGGAGCTTTCACCTCCTCCAGCGCTGATCTTCGCGGGACTCGAAGCCATTGGATTGCTAGTACTTCTGTGGAACTTAAACTGTGTATTTGTGCCTAGCAGCGATCGCTGCCACCAGCGTCACTACTGGCTTTGATTGTATCATACTGTGTCAGATCAGGACGGTCTTTCGGTTGTGTTATTCAGACTGCACTGCCAGGGAATCTTCAGTTGTTTGCGTGTACACTATAAAGGACATAAAAGTAACAGTTAAGGAAACATTGATTTTATCCACCGATTGTTATTTTACAATATGACGCGACAACGTGCCCAGGTAGCTTGTGTGTTAACTTACCTACATGAGTTTGCCATTTTGGGTTATCCTAGATCCACAAGCCTATTCTAATCAAATTTCTAAAATGAGGGATATTTCGGATTCATAGCTTTTCACATCAGTATCAATAGTTGTTCTCAGATAAAAGCTCAAGGACGCAGTACTTCAAGATGACAGTAATCTACAATCTTATTAAATTTTCGTCATAGGGCAAAACAGCAGCAGAAATTTCACACTATTGTCTTACAAGGCGTAGTCTTTTTTCTTTTTTTTCAGCGATATTAACGAATACGAGGTAACAGTGAAAAGAATAAAGACGTAAAAGTGTTTATAAACTATTACACCCAACACACAAAGAAAATGAAATATGAAAATAAAAATGACATGCTGTCAAAGCATAATTGTTTACGAAATGCTATAAATGTAAAATGTAACGCCCTAGATTACGAAAGAATTTAAAGCTTAGAGAAGATATCCAATAAAATGTATAAAATTTGGTTGACAGGACATCTGTAACTGAGCATCGTGGAATCAGGAGGTACATCTGAACTAGCGCAGAGGTTAACTTTAACACAAAACGGAATGTCGCCTTGCTAGGGGCCAAACTTTAGAATCCTGCACTTCCTAAGTGGAAGTGATTCGAACACGTTTCCCCTTCAAACAACAACCGCGCGTTTCTTAGATTTCTTGAAGCGGTTTATTCTGTGATTTCACAAAAAATGCGTTTCGCGGAAGACAGAATTGCAAAAGTTGCTATTTCCCGAAGAAGTCATTTACAAGACCACACCTGAATATTCTTGTGTGTATTACGTTAAAAATCATAAAGTAAGTAGCAATACGGAACCAGGAATGAGAGAATACTCCAGCAACAAGGTACGACACGACGTAAACCAGATTAGAAAGCAAGCTATCAGGCATTTTATTCAATTTGACTCAACGGCAGTACAGGCAGCATCGTATACCTGGCGACTAGGCGTGCAAACCTTTCTAAAACTTAATGTGCGTATTCGTCAGTTTTCACGTCCTAATGTGGTCTATGCTATCATTCAGTCGTTCGACCATCCTCTAACGAGGGCTTATTTACATAAGTGGTACTTAATCAGCCGATTACGTTGGAAGAGGGGGAACTGGAGAGAACGAGAGCAGGTAGTCTGCGTCAGGCAGCGGTATCACCGTGTGCCGTGTGACAGGTAACGTCGCTGTGTCTTAAACACTCGAAAGTGTTAAAAGTCTCGTCGAGCGATGGACACAACGGAGTTGATGCGATTAGCCGCGGTCAAGCTTTCTGCTTTTAGAATGGAAAAAGGATGGAAACTAACGAAAATCCAAATCAGTATAGTCAGATGGAGTTTTAATGTCACTCCTCCTGAATAGAAGTCCGCTGTTTCAGCCACTATGCCACTTTTTCGGTAGTAAACTTTCTGTCTTTTAGTATGGCTCGAAGACAAAAGTCGTTTTGTCAGTCAAGTTTGATAGAGGTTATGGACGTTTTTCGCGAAGCCATGCTGGCAACATGAGAGTGGATTCGTTGTGCCTGTACTTGAATAAAATGAGTTATTTCTTTCTTAATTATCATTTGTTAAGAACTAATGAGCTGACTATACCTGCCAGGTTAACCGAGAGCGCTAATGCAGTGCTTCCTGGACTCGGGTAGGCGCGCCAGCCCCGTATCGAATCCGCCCAGTGGATTACCGACGAAGGTCGGTGTGCCGGCCAGCCTGAATGTGGTTTTTAGGCGGTTTTCCACATCCCACTAGGTGAATACCTCGATGGTCCCCACGTCCCGCCTCAGCCGACTTGCAGAAATCTGAACACGTTCGTACTATTCCATGGATTACACTAGACACAGACAGCTTAGGTACATTAATTCCGTCCCGGGGGGCACGGGGTGTCGACAAGAAGGGCATCTGGCCACCCCTTAAATTAACCTTGCCAAATTCGACCCTAACCACGTCGACCTTGCAACACCGCGGGACAAACGCGTAAGCAAAAGAAGAAGAAGAAGAAGAAGAAGAAGACGAATGAGCTGACTATGTGGTTCAGTCATACATTCTAAGGAAACGTTTTACTTAGGAAGCACATAGCATATTTACTTAGAACCTAATATTTTTCACGAATATTTGAATGTTTATAAAGGACATAGACAATAACGGCTTATTCAAAACGCATACCCATTCTAGAGGCGATCGTGAACCGTTTTCTGGGGTACTACTTTGCCCGAAGATTGCAGAAACCAGCAAACTGAGTCTCTATACCCAAATTCTGTTCACGTAATGTGTTGCACTCATGTTACAGTACATTCTTAGTGGAGGCAGCCTGCAATGGCCTTTTTACAATATGAGAGAACCTACGGAGCGTTATTATGGGAGAGCCTTATAGTGAAAGGTTTGGAGGTGGTGAAACACGGTCCCAGAACAAGACCCATTCATCTTGACGATATTCTTGAATACTTCGCAGTATATAATTGCATACGAAGTGTTGTTATGAGTGAGTCTGATAGCGAAAGGTTTGCAGGTGGTGAAACACGGTCCCAGAATAGGGCCCATTCATCTTGATCATATTCTTGCATACTTCGCAGTATATAATTGCAGAGCGGTTAAACTGATCCCAAATCGCACATAAAATGAGAAAAAATTTTGTAACCGTAGTTATTTTTGCATTTAGTCAGACATGTCTTGGTGGCATTTGATAAGACAGTGAAACAAATGTGAGAAGGATGTAGTAGACACTCCCTGTGGGGTTGCCTGTCGACTCGCAGACTGACATTCGCCTCCTGAGAAATCAGCGGGAGTGAGACACGCTGGCGGCGCTCTCAGGCAAACACGTCAATGGTCCGTACTACAGCGCGGCCCTGGAGACTCGTTCGACCACGAGCTGTACATACGTTCCTGTCGATCCAATCAAATTCTTTACAATAAACTGCCACTTCTTTTGAGACTCAATCTGTATGAAACATGCATGCGGCCACTTGGCCACTTACCAGTATCGTGGTGCTGGTTTTCTGTCTCTATCTCTCTCCTATTTAGTGCCTAACCGGAAACGATGCCGTCCCGACAGGATTACACCGATGTGTTCGAAATGCTAGTGACAGTCACGCTAACACCTGTCTTTCTGAATGAGTTAAACGTGTCGAAGTGTCTGGTAGTGACACAAAGGAGGTAAATTTTAACTAGCGCAAAGGTTAACTTTAACACAAAACGGAATGTAACGTTGCTAGAGGCCAAACTTTAGAATCCTACACTTACTAAGTAGGAGTCTTTCGAACATATTTCCACTTCACACAATAACCGCGCGTTTCTAAGATTTCTTGAAGCAGCTTATTTTTCTTGGCAATCGTACAATTAAGCATATCACCATTCATGCGTAAGATTGACAATTTAATTCCCTACTTTTAGCAGATAGATCCAGTGGCGGTAATATAGTTCCCTACTAAGATCGATGGTAACTCTGATGCAGCTGGAATTCACATACTGATCAACGAGGCTTACAGGCTGGGTAGGTTTCCCATTTGTTGAAATGATCGTCAGGCAGTTGCCTTCTTTTACCCCACACTTTTGTTAACTCTTACATTACGAGACAGTTTTCTTCACACAAAAAATACGTGTTTATATCAACACAAGAATTCTTCTTGTCACTAACGTTCCAATTCGTAGAACTTCATCTTTCTTCGTCTCCTCTTGAGCAGTCTCCACCCAACGTTTTGACCAAGAAATTAATATTCTTCCAGAATTACTTGAGAAGGAATTGGCCGTCAAGAGAGAAATATAAGAGACTGCCTGTCTGGTGGATAAATGTTTTGTGTATTTAATCTAAGGATTGCCGATGGTTTCTGTATGTGTGTGACGTTAAACTGTGAGATGAATGCTGCATATAGCTATGCGATATTGTTTCATTTTTCTGCCACTACTTCGCGATTACTTTTGCTTGAGAGGACAGACTTGCGTTTCTTTCACTGAGAAGCTGCGCTCTGTGTATGGTCTCTTGTCCTGTTTGTCGGCAGAAGGCGGTCAATTAGTCTCATTAGGAGAGGCGAGAATTCGTGGAGAATTGAGAAGTTTCGCGAAAGTGGGTCCGCAAACTACTTCGTGCTTTTGTTGGCCAGATACGGCGCGCCTGTCCTCGCTGAAGGCAGAGACTGCCGACGCGCCACTAACTTCCTCAGAGTGTGATTGAGCATGCCATTTTTATCTTTTCTGCATTGACATCAAAGGACTGGACTCTGTTGCCACCCGAGCAACGTTAGAAAATCAAATAATTTCGATCCAAATTTTTGGTGTATCCAGTCGGATGTGCCACCCCCACCACCATGCATGGCGTAAAAAAGTTGACCAATAACTTGGACATTGCTCCAGGTCAGTACCAACCTCTTGTTTGTTAACTTGCGATTTTTATGTCAAGAGGGGGAAGTTTCTGTTGCGTTCCCCCGTTTTTTGTTTCTTTTTTTTTCGTGGAAGAAGCGATATTCTGGTTCGTCACTTTGCCATTTGAGTCGGTCCCTCCACATGAAATTTTTTTTTTTTAAGGAAGTGGAGAGCTGAGAGCGGAAGAGGAAGTTTCTGGGCTAGTCGTCTCCCGACCGCCGCCTGCTGCTGATTTTTGGGGAAATTTAAGTGTCGGAAGTGTAGCGCAATCCATATCCTGAGCAGCTCGCAACATTCTTGTTGTGCCATGCAACTTATGTTGCCTATTTGATTATAATTTTTGGTCCCTTTCTATGCTAAAATTAAGTCTACATCCGACAAATACACAGATGAGGAAATCTTGCTGCGTAATCTCTATACAGTCTTCCATGTAATTTGGTAACTTCACATAGTGTTAGAGTCATTTTCTGTCATTTCTATTGAGATTTTAGACAACGTTGCTCTCTGTCAATTTTACGTGAATTGTGTGTTTATCAAAAGGGGAAATAAGAAATCTGTTATATCAGATCTGACTTAGTGCTACGGTCGCAGGTTCGAATCCTGCCTCGGGCATGGATGTGTGTGATGTCCTTAGGTTAGTTAGGTTTAAGTAGTTCTAAGTTTTAGGGGATTGATGATCACAGATGTTAAGTCCCATAGTGCTCAGAGCCAGCCAGATCTGACTTAGATTTTAAGATCCCTTAATTGTCCTACAACGTTCTGTGGTTAGGCGACCTACAAGTAACAAATGTAACCTTTTATGTAACTAAGCTGTTTTTCTCATTTTGATGGTGTTTTCCTTGTGTACAATTCCCTAACACAACCAACTGCTGTTTGAAGTTAAGAGACAACGTCAAAAAATTTACTTTACTTCTAATTTTCATACGATAAGCGAGAAGGCAGGAAGGATGATTTACTGGTCGACAAGCTAACGAAATGACTGTTACGCCCCTCTTGTAGTTAGTTCACCTGTGATAAATAATACTTTTGAGCTCGGCAGGTTTATTACGTTCTGATAAAAGTTAATGATCAAGTGTCGTCATTCCATTTAGCTACCTAGAAAAAGCTACGCACAGAATTTCAACAACTGTTTAAACTCAAAGAAAGCTGCGCAAACAGATTTCAAGTGTGTATTTCAGCTACATCATCCACACAGCCATATTTTTGCATAACACGTCCAATACTATCCTTCTCCTTCTTTTCTGGCCTTTATCCCACATCTTCGCAGGGTCTTTATGCTAATTGTAGGATTTAGCAATGTAAGTGATAGAGGACCCCAATTGTCTGCGTCTGGTGTCATCCGATGAGCAAGTGTGCCGACGTTTCCGAAATGTTTGCGAATCGTGTAAATGAGGACAGGACCGATGGTAGTGTTTTGTCGCCCTAGGCAAGAATTGAAATATGATGCCCCCTGTTTTTTACTACCATCTGTCTCCCCTATATCCTCCACCACCACCAACATCTAACGGCACAATTATGTTAATCTCCTATTATACTTTTCAAGCACACTCGTCGTCAAAGCGCAATATGCAACACAGAGATTGCAGTATGCACTAATGTGTAAAATATATTGAGACAACAGCTTGCAAGCACAATGCACACAACTTCTAAAATTATGTCCCAGTCAATGAAGAAGTGATGACACTCTGTTCCTGGTTATTTTTTTGCGTATACGTCAAATTTTAAGAAAACGACAGCTAATTAGTTTGAGAAAAGACAGTGTAGTTCTGTTCTCGTGCTGCGAGTCTCAGACACCCAGAGACAAACTTAAAGACAGACACTAACTCATTTTTGTGTATAGGTATGATGAACTGCACATGTCTTTTATTCCTTTTAGATATGTTGAAAGAGAAGTACAAAACCTAGCTTGTGAATACATGATCGATTATCCACAGGAAATAATAGCAGAAATAGTAGCGCTAAAAATATCAACAGATGCACTCAATACAACTGACGCTTGACAAATGATCGGCAGAGAAAAAAAAAAGGGGACTGAGGAAGGTATCAAGTCTCAAGATGATCGCAAGCCAGCGCTGGTGCCCCGCTCCAGTGCTCGATAGAAAAGCATCAAGGTCGTGTTTGTTCCCGTTTCGTACTTTGCGGCTGCTTTAGCTTTGCGGTAGTTAAAGACAACGTTTTTACTTTCTTCAGAGTAAGTAAAGACCTATTGAGTAACTGTTACATATGTTTTTAAAAACAATTCGGTGTTTTAATTTTTCCCCTTCTTTCCATTTTTTATCCTCATTTGCTCAATTTTTTCGCTGATTAATTTGAAATTAATTTTTCTTCTTCCCTTAGCCACCCCTAAAATTTTGCTACCCTACGCTGCCGCCTTGTAATGCCTGATAATAGAAACGGGCATGACTGAGTACAATCCCTGTGTTCACCTAGTTGAATATGGGAAAGTCATTACTATGCCGGGGGATTCGATTCTGGACCAGCTTCCCTCTGCGAATACGAGAAGCGGTGTGCTAATGCGCATGGTCATCCAGGCGAATAAACTGTATCACATTGCTTGACCAAAATAGTTCTGGGCAAAATTAACTGGAGACCAGCATTTTTTGAAGGGTCCTTTTGGCGACCCGTATTGACAGATATCCCTTGTCACTGATAGAGGAGAAATACTTGTATTAAACACGCCTTTTGGTATACAAGGTGGTTAGAAACAGGCTGAGAAGCTTGTAAGAGTGTTGCAGGGTAGGTTGCGTTGAGAAATAACAATTAAAAAAAATTTCATACGTTGCGCCGTTACCGAGTTAATCTGCATTGAATTTAGCCAATCAGGCCGATGCACGCGAAAATTCAATCGCCCCACCAGATGTAATTATTAGTGTCAGTTGTTCTAATAGCCTAGATAATAGTGCACGAGACTGCTCATCCCTTGGCCCTGGTTCGATCCTTTAGACCCTCCACGTCCAATTGTACTGCTCTCTTATTCGGTTTTAGAAAACCAAACGAAGGACACGTTTGGCGACACTGTCTCTGGCGGTCGCTTGAACTGGCGCGCGTAGCGGCCCGATTGGCTAAATTCAATGCTAATTAACTAGGAAACGGCGCAACCTGTCGAATTATTTTACAAGCAGTTATTTCTCAGCACAGCCTGCGCTGGAACACCCTTAGAAGTTTTCAGACTGTTTCTGACCACCCTCCATATTAATACAACCAGTTGCTATTCAGTGCGATTCGCTCTCTTACAATTCTTTGGAGATATCTCGAACAATTCATTCATGGCATCTCAAACTGTGCTAACAATTAACACAATATACCGTAATGCGGCCTACTCAATAAAAACAAAAGGCCAGTCTACAAATATTTTTCGCCCACCTGCAAAACAAGATGTGTTGCCAGCTCGACAAAATATGTATCCCCTTCAAGCTGAGCATAAATTACCCAGGTTATATTTTGATTAAGAATGGGCTCATTTGCACACCACAGATAAACTGCACATGCTGAGAAAGTTAAAGGAGTTAATCATTTGTGGGAAAAATGAACTGTTGTGGTAAATTTATATCCCGTGTGGACCAGATCACCTATCCACCGACGCAGTCTTCAAAAAGGTTCGTATGTAAGTGTATTCCTGCATGTGCCACCGAGACTTCCTGAAATAAAACGTGTGTAAAGTCTGCTCTAAGTTTAACTATATTCATGGCTGTGTGATGCAAACGTAGCAGTCAGTAGTGTTCGCATTTAATACTTAGGAAATGCCTCAATGTAACAACTGTCATATTAAGAAAGAGGCATTAGCAGTTGTTTACAGGGTAAAGAAATATCGTGTGTACCTCTATGGTACTAAGTTTCATTTAATCACAGACCATAAGACACTTATCTGGTTTTTTTCTCCCCTATTCTAAATGATCATAAAAGATGGGACAATGGTTGCAACGCTTGAGATGTTGCGACATTCGCTACCAGCCCATTACTCATTTTGTTAATGTTGATACCCTGTTGCATCTAGCCATGGAGCTCACTACTAGCTTCAGTAGGAAGGAAGTCTCGAGCTTCACGTTATACGACAACATGCGCCGGACCCTAGACGAGTTTCCAGTAACTGCTCATGAAGTAGCCTCAGCAAAATGTTGTTAGTTTGGTTATGGGGCTATAGAACCTTACGAAGGAACAGGGCTTTGTTTTCCGTACAGCACCGTCTGAATACCACAAATGGTGTCCTGTTACTCATTAATGAAGAAGAAGAAAAATGGTTCAAATGGCTCTGAGAACTATGGCACTTAACTTCTGAGGTCATCAGTCCCCTAGAACGTAGAAGTACTTAAACCTAAGGACATCACACAGATCCATTCCCGAGGCAAGATTCGAACCTGCGACCGGAGCGGTCGCGTGGTTCCAAACTGAAGCGCCTAGAACCGCTCGGCTACACCGGCCGGCGAAGAAGAAGAATGTCAGCTCATTATCCCTCCCTCGTTATGTTCCTGTATCCTCTTTTTGCTCCCCACCTTGCACTAGAGGATAAACAGAATGAATATGCAAATAAGACAGTATGAATGTTAGCCTGGAATCAATATTCCTGCTAATTGCACTGACGAGACCGGCTACGTTTCCACCCAAAACCACCTGGTGTAACTTTTTTCCCTTGGCGCCCTGGCCATGCCACGGAACTTGGCTTGACACACTATCTAATTTCCTATGTGGAACGTATGCCTGCCACTACAGCAAATGCTAACGCCTGGCTAAGATTTTCACAACTCAGGGCACTCTCTGTGCCACTGTGTCCAACAACGCTCTCCAATTCACCGCATTATCATTTAGCTGTTTTGCTAGCGACAGGTTGTAGCGCACATAATCACACCCTTCCACCCAGAAACAATCTCTGATGCAGAGTTCATGGTTAAGAAATTTAAAACGCAGATGCAGCCAGGAGAAGGTGGAGATGAGGCATTGTCACTGACCAGAGGGATCGCTATCTTTTTGAAGTTTCGGCCAGATACGATCAGCTGATCTGGCCGCAACAAACAAGGACCACCTCCCGCCTATGCCAGTCAGTCTCCCGGACATCCATAACACAAGGTCTCATGTGTCTCCCAATCCGGCTTGGGCCAACCCTACCCCCACCTCTGCGCTGGCCGCAGTGCCACTAGGCTTAAAACCGTCCTATCAGCCACCTCAGATTAGCGTCTTCTGCGACCCAATCAAATCCCAGCAGTCACTCTTCCAGAGACGTGTCAACCAATGATCCACAGTATGTAGACCAATTTGTTCCAACAGCAACCTGCCAGTTAGATGCTGAAACGCCAAGAGGTCCTAGGAGGCGAGAACTGAAGGGTGCTCCAGAAATTGCCCCAGCCACTATGGACCCTACACATTGCTTAAAGGGTAGAGGGATTTATCTTGCGATGGCAATATCCACGTGGTGGGAATGGCAGAGATGCTACTAGGCTTCTAAGCACTCTCAAGTGGGACCGCTAAACATGTGAAATGGACGGTCCATGTTATACGCCAGGCACGAAAAAAAGTCTGCCTCGGTTGTCTGACACTCACTGCAATACTGTGTGTGAAGACTTACCAGTACTTATGTACGAACACACTCTTCTTGTTTACGCTACAGACTTTGTCTTTTGATTCTCAACTTGGCTTGACACTACTTGGCTTCTACTTTGTTTAAATTTTTGTTCCTATTCACTTTTGGTGGTGGTAAGTTCCTATGGGAACAAACTGCTAAGGTCATCGGTCCCTATGCTTACACACTACTTAATCTAACTTGAACTAATTTAGGCTAAGGACAACACACACACACACACACACACACACTGTGTGTGAAGACTTACCAGTACTTATGTACGAACACACTCTTCTTGTTTACGCTACAGACTTTGTCTTTTGATTCTCAACTTGGCTTGACACTACTTGGCTTCTACTTTGTTTAAATTTTTGTTCCTATTCACTTTTGGTGGTGGTAAGTTCCTATGGGAACAAACTGCTAAGGTCATCGGTCCCTATGCTTACACACTACTTAATCTAACTTGAACTAATTTAGGCTAAGGACAACACACACACACACACACACACACACACACACACACACACACACACACACACACACCCATGCCCGAGGGAGAACTGGAACCTCCGATGGGGGTAGCCGCGCGAACCGTGGCAAGGCGCCCTAGACCACACGGCTACCCCGAGCAGCTAGTCACTTTGCGAATTTTTACTGAACAACTAGCACTTTTGTCAGTATTCGTTCTCCACTGCCCTGAACTGAACTCGTGCAGCTCTGCTGTTCGTTCAAAGCTTGCGAACATTCGGCGGCTCAACTATCTTGACAGTGTTCCAAACTTGTTTCAATCAAATGTAAGAGAAATGTATTCTTACAAGCCCTAAATTCAAATTGTTGGAACTTGCGCAGTAATTTTACTTGTTAGTATTAATTTGTGCTTAATTTTTCTGTAGTACACTCTAAGCAAAAGAAAGACGCAACACGAAAGAATTATCCGCATGCGGCGGAAATCGGTGGATGTGATATAAATGTACCAACTAAAACACTGATTACAGTTTCAGAAGAAATTGGATGACTTATTCAAGAGAAATAACTTCACAAACTGTGCAATTCAATAGCGCGTTGGTCCACTTCTGGCCCTTAAGCACGCAGTTATTGGGATTGGCGTTGATTGTTAGACTTCTTGGATGTCCTGCTGAAGTATATCGTGCAAAATTATGTCCAATTGGTGCGTTAGATCGTTAAAATCCGAGCAGGTTGGAGGACCCTACCCATAATGCTCCTAACGTTTTCAAGTGGGACAGAATCTGGCAACCTTCTTGGCCAAGGTAGGGTTTGGCAACTACGAAGACAAGGCGTAGAAACTCCCGACGTGTCCGAGAGGGCATTCTCTTGCTGAAATGTAAGCCTAGGATGGGCAACAAAACAGGGCGTAGAATGTCGTCTATGTACCGTTGTGCTGTAATGGTGTCGTGGATGACAACCAGAAGGGTGCTGCTATGAAATGAAATGGCACCCTAGACCATCAATCAGAGTTGTCGGGCCTTATGGAGGGCGTAGTCAGGTTGGTATCTCACCACTGTCTGGGCCGTCTCCAGACACGTCTTCGCTGGTCACCGGGGCTCACTTCTAAGCGGGATTCAGCACTGAATAGGCTTTTCCGTGACTATTATTGACATTAAATGAAACTGTTACGAGCCACTGTTTATTTATCACCACGACGCGTTTCAAAGGTTTAAACCTCCATCATCAGGTGTATTTACATTTGTTAGTATGACATTTGTGTGTGTGTTGTGTTTCCATTTTTGGAGGAACCTGTAGGAACTTGTGGCACTGCCTAGTGGAGAAACAAAACACTACTTCAGGCCATGGTTTTGGGTTTCTTTTGACAAAAATTAAACGTATATCTAACGGTAAACATAAAATAAGTTGGTTGGTTGGGTTGTTTTCGGAAGGAGACCAGACAGCGAGGTCATCGGTCTCATCTGATTAGGGAAGGATGGGGAAGGAAGTCGGCCGTGCCCTTTCAAAGGAAACATCCCGGCATTTGCCTGGAGCGATTTAGGGAAATCACGGAAAACCTAAATCAGGATGGCCGGACGCGGGATTGAACCGTCGTCCTCCCGAATACGAGTCCAGTGTCTAACCACTGCGCCACCTCGCTCGGTATAAAATAAGTAAAATAGAATGGTCACAGGTTCCTTTCATTGTCGTAACACATCACATGTATACTCTCATATTTTGTAAACAAACATGACACCATATTTGTTTACAAAATATGACAGTATACATGTTGTGAAGTAGTGATTTGTTTCTCCACTAGACAGTGCCACAAGTTCCTCCAAAAGACGTAACACAACACACACACACACACACACACACACACACACACAAATGTCATACTAACAAATGTAAATCCACCTGATGATGGAGGTTTAAACCATTGAAAAGCGTTGTGGAGATAAAATAAACAGTGACTGGTAACATTAAACTTGTTGTTTCATTTACTGAAGACAATTCTACTCCAGTCAGTGAGATTCCAGGCCGAAGATGTGTCTGGAGACAAGAGTGTGATGGTCTGGAATGCAATTTCATTCCATAGCATATGGTTGTCAACCGCGGCACTCTTACTGCGCAGCGGGACGTCGACGAATTCTACACACCGTTTTGTTGCCCTTCACGGCACGCCATCCTGGGCTTACATTTCAGCAAGATAATGCCCGCCCGGACACGGCGAGAGTTTCTACTGCTTGCCTTCGCGCTTGCCAGATCCTACGTCTGCCAACAAGGTCACCGGGCCTCTCACAACTGAGAACGTTTGGAGCATTATGGACAAAGTCCTCCAGGCAGCACTGGATTTTGACGATCTAACGCATCAGATGAAAGAATTTGGCACAATATTTTTCAGGAGGACATCCAACAGCTCTGTCAATCAATGCCAAGCCAAATAACTGTTTGCATAAGGGCCAGAGGTGCACCAGCGCGTTGTTGAATTGTTCAATTTGCGAAGCTCTTTCTCTTGAACAAATCATCTAAGTTATCTAAAACTGTTACTATTTGTTTGTCTGTATATGTACATCACATATACAGATTTCCGTCCCATTATGATAATTCTTTCTTGGTGCGTTTTTTTTTTCTTTTCTCAGAGTGTTATTAACGTAGATTTTGTACAGAAAATGAGATTCTGAATGTATCCCAAGTTATATGCCGGTGATATAATTGAATTAGAATCACCCAAATTGTTTTAAAATTGATATTAAAGCCCAAATTACTAGTTATTATTTCGAACCCGATTTTATTAGCATATTTCACGAGTATTCGTGAGTATTACTTAAATGCTAAGCATTAGTTCCTCACCTTTCCTCAAAAGTGTGTGTGAAGTGCGTAACAGTATCGTGTGAGCCACTACGATGAGTTCTGATATTGTGTTCAGAGGCCTCTGAGGACGACAAAAAATGAAATCTGGTGTTAGCACGTAGGCTACTGCTGTCGAATAACTTTAAATTTACAGTCCACATAACTACTGCCCCATGATCTCACTCCATGAGATACTACGTACTGAACCCACGAAGTGAGCCTAAAATCTTTTGTTCAGGAACTTGTCGCCAACGCCTCCACTGCCCATTCAGGTAAAACTAGTGATCAAAAGTTCTTCTGCCACCTAGATCAGAAACCAAAGATCTGTAATGAGCTCCACCACATTTTGGTGCTTTATGCCCTTGGTCAGATAGACGTATGTTAATGCAGAAATATCATACCAAAGTTCGAGTCCCCCTTTAGACACGAGGTTTACATGTTGTCACATCTGAAGGGTTTAGAGGCTAAAGATCTAAAATTACTGTATACTTAAGAATGTCTCTGTTATATGGGGAACACACCTTTTTGGGGGATTCTGGTTTGACTATGGATGCACCTTATATTTCTCGGCTGGGCCATAGTATTTGAAAATAATTGATGCCACTCCCTTTGAAATGATTGTTCGCAAAATAGGGACATACTTCAGTTTGTTGAATTTTCAATATACCATCCGGCGGCAATCCTCACGGTATGTCATGCGTACGGTCTACTATCAACCTCATACTCGCCGAGAGTACATAGCATTGTGCGCCGTTCCACTGGAACGAATATTCATGAACTGACTGCGAGCAACGAAGCCGTTTGAGATTTGGGCTAAGCGAAACTCAGAAGTTACTTGCACTCGGTGCAATCCACCTTACTGTAATTAACCGAAATTGGAGTCTTTCGCTATCCTATCTGCTAAGGTGGTTCAGAATTAGTTTAGATTTGTCTGGGTACGGAGAGAATTGTAACCAACAGGACGTGTTCAAGTCTGCGATTTCATCGGAGTAATGCAGCTGCACTGTAGTTTACACTGATGGGTCTACACAGAGGGACTCATTCGGCTCCTCTGTGGTATTTTCTGAATGTGTCCTCACGAAACACAAAATATGTAGTGGAAGTTCTGCCTGTTTGGAGGTAAATTGCAGAAACACAAATTTCCGATCGCTCGAGTAACTCAGTCACATGCGAGCACTCATCGATTCCCGGTAAGCATGCGGGCTTGTTTCCTGCCACGAGTCGCGGGTACGCACTACGATAGCATTACCTTTCCATTTCTCTGCAGAAATGCTAGTAATAGCACTTACCTGGATCCTTCCGATACGTGAAACGCGGTTTGCAAAGAAGTGCTCATATGGGACTGTTAAAACACAAATAATTAACGACTTAATTACGAAAGCACTTCGCCTTTTGTACAGCTCGTGCCCAGGTTCCACAATTTAATCTAGTTTTCCAAATACCAGAAGTATGCTGAATACGTGACAGAAGATACGAAATTAGATGTATAAGATCCTATCGTTAGGTTTAGCTCCACATCGTCTTCTACAAACTAAAACGGGCTCAGAAGTAGCACGGTCAAGGCACGATACCTAATGAATTCGTAGATTTCGATAAGAAACTCTACGAGACCTTAAGGCCGCTGTAGAAGATAACATGCATCGTGGCACAAAATTCCTCATTTTTTCCGACGCTTTGGGTGTCCACCGGGATATCAGTGACACGTAACCAGCAGACAGATAGATTTATATTAATCAGAACAGCAAAATGCAGCTTGAGCTAAAGTAGCTAAGTACGCCTGCTTGGGAGAAAGTGCCGTCCCACTAAATACAGTCACATCGTTTATGAGGCACAGGATCATGTGAAAGTGGGAGGAAGAATGACTGGAATAACAAACTGTGCCTGGTGCAGTCAAAGATTCGGGCGTGGCGTTCATGCCAGTGACAACTTAGGCCAGATGGAGTCATCCTTGAATATGGAAGTTAGTAGGAATATAAAAAAAGGGAGGAAGGTTTATCTGTTTAGCAAGAGTAATAGAAGGCAGATTTCAGACTACCTAACAGATCAAAACGAAAATTTCTGTTCCGACACTGACAATGTTGAGTGTTTATGGAAAAAGTTCAAGGCAATCGTGAAATGCGTTTTAGACAGGTACGTGCCGAGTAAAACTGTGAGGGACGGGGAAAACCCACCGTGGTACAACAAAAAAGTTAGGAAACTACTGCGAAAGCAAAGGGAGCTTCACTCTTAAGTTTAAACGCAGCCAAAACCTCTCAGACAAACAGAAGCTAAACGATGTCAAAGTTAGCGTAAGGAGGGCTATGCGTGAAGCGTTCAGTGAATTCGAAAGTAAAATTCTATGTACCGACTTGACAGAAAATCCTAGGAAGTTCTGGTCTTACGTTAAATCAGTAAGTGGCTTGAAACAGCATATCCAGACACTCCGGGATGATGATGGCATTGAAACAGAGGATGACACGCGTAAAGCTGAAATACTAAACACCTTTTTCCAAAGCTGTTTCACAGAGGAAGACCGCACTGCAGTTCCTTCTCTAAATCCTCGCACAAATGAAAAAATGGCTGACATCGAAATAAGTGTCCAAGGAATAGAAAAGCAACTGGAATCACTCAACAGAGGAAAGTCCACTGGACCTGACGGGATACCAATTCGATTCTACACAGAGTACGCGAAAGAACTTGCCCCCCTTCTAACAGCCGTGTACCCCAAGTCTCTAGAGGAACGGAAGGTTCCAAATGATTGGAAAAGAGCACAGGTAGTCCCAATCTTCAAGAAGGGTCGTCGAGCAGATGCGCAAAACTATAGACCTATATCTCTTACGTCGATCTGTTGTAGAATTTTAGAACATGTTTTTTGCTCACATATCATGTCGTTTCTGGAAACCCAGAATCTAATCTGTAGGAATCAACATGGATTCCGGTAACAGAGATCGCGTGAGACCCAGTTCACTTTATTTGTTCATGAGACCCAGAAAATATTAGATACAGGCTCCCAGGTAGATGCTATTTTTCTTGACTTCCGGAAGGCGTTCGATACAGTTCCGCACTGTCGCCTGATAAACAAAGTAAGAACCTACGGAATATCAGAGCAGCTGTGTGGCTGGATTGAAGAGTTTTTAGCAAACAGAACACAGCATGTTGTTATCAATGGAGAGACGTCTACAGACGTTAAAGTAACCTCTGGTATGCCACAGGGGAGTGTTATGGGACCATTGCTTTTCACAATATATATAAATGACCTAGTAGATAGTGTCGGAAGTCCCATGCGGCTTTTCGCTGATGATGCTGTAGTATACAGAGAAGTTCCAGCATTAGAAAATTGTAGCGAAATGCAGGAAGATCTGCAGCGGATAGGCACTTGGTGCAGGGAGTGGCAACTGTCCCTTAACATAGACAAATGTAATGTATTGCGAATACATAGAAAAAAGGATCCTTTATTGTATGATTATATGATAGCGGAACAAACACTGGTAGCAGTTACTTCTGTAAAATATCTGGGAGTATGCGTGCGGAACGATTTGAAGTGGAATGATCATATAAAATTAATTGTTGGTAAGGCGGGTACCAGGTTGAGATTCATTGGGAGAGTCCTTAGAAAATGTAGTCCATCAACAAAGGAGGTGGCTTACAAAACACTCGTTCGACCTATACTTGAGTATTGCTCATCAGTGTGGGATCCGTACCAGATCGGTCTGACGGAGGAGATAGAGAAGATCCAAAGAAGAGCGGCGCGTTTCGTCACAGGGTTATTTGGTAACCGCGATAGCGTTACGGAGATGTTTAACGAACTCAAGTGGCAGACTCTGCAAGAGAGGCGCTCTGCATCGCGGTGTAGCTTGCTCGCCAGGTTTCGAGAGGGTGCGTTTCTGGATGAGGTATCGAATATATTGCTTCCCCCTACTTATACCCCCCGAGGTCCTTAGAAAATGTAGTCCATCAACAAAGGAGGTGGCTTACAAAACACGCTTCCCGCGAACCATACGCGACTGGAACAGGAAAGGGAGGTAATGACAGTGGCACGTAAAGTGCCCTCCGCCACACACCGTTGGGTAGCTTGCGGAGTATAAATGTAGATGTAGATGTAGATATGAAGGTGCCCCGCATGGGACACTTTCCAACGTGGCATGGATTCCGCTTCCAGTGAGAACACCCAACAGTTTGCGATGCTGGTGATAGAGTTATTTACCTCTCATTATACCAGAACACGTTTCATATCACGACAAGATGGCAGCAAACGGTTTTCTAGCTGATCTTTCTTCTGTGTTAGGTGACGATATGACATATCTGGTAGGGGTTCAACATTTTTGTCTTATGTCTATCCTACCGCATTTGTTGGATTGAAGGTTTTAATGTGGTTTAATTTATTTATTTCTACATCTACATCTACATCCATACTCCGCAAGCCACCTGACGGTGTGTGGCGGAGGGCACCTTGAGTACCTCTATCGGTTCTCTCTTCTATTCCATACTCGTATTGTTCGTGGAAAGAAGGATTGTCGGTATGCCTCTGTGTGGGCTCTAATCTCTCTGATTTTATCCTCATGGTCTCTTCGCGAGATATACGTAGGAGGGAGCAATATACTGCTTGACTCTTCGGTGAAGGTATGTTGAAACTTTGACAAAAGCCCATACCGAGCTACTGAGCGTCTCTCCTGCAGAGTCTTCCACTGGAGTTTATCTATCATCTCCGTAACGCTTTCGCGATTACTAAATGATCCTGTAACGAAGCGCGCTGCTCTCCGTTGGATCTTCTCTATATCTTCTATCAACCCTATCTGGTACGGATCCCACACTGCTGAGCAGTATTCAAGCAGTGGGCGAACAAGCGTACTGTAACCTACTTCCTTTGTTTTCGGATTACATTTCCTTAGGAATCTCAGTCTGGCATCTGCTTTACCGACGATCAACATTATATGATCATTCCATTTTAAATCACTCCTAATGCGTACTCCCAGATAATTTATGGTATTAACTGCTTCCAGTTGCTGACCTGCTATTTTGTAGCTAAATGATAAAGAATCTATCTTTCTGTGTATTCGCAGCACATTACACTTGTCTACATTGAGATTCAATTGCCATTCCCTGCACCATGCGTCAATTCGCTGCAGATCCTCCTGCATTTCAGTACAATTTTCGATTGTTACAACCTCTCGATACACCACAGCATCATCCGCAAAAAGCCTCAGTGAACTTCCGATGTCATCCACAAGGTCATTTATGTATATTGTGAATAGCAACGGTCCTATGACACTCCCCTGCGGCACACCTGAAATCACTCTTACTTCGGAAGACTTCTCTCCATTGAGAATGACATGCTGCGTCCTGTTATCTAGGAACTCCTCAATCCAATCACACAATTGGTCTGATAGTCCATATGCTCTTACTTTGTTTATTAAACGACTGTGGGGAACTGTATCGAACGCCTTGCGGAAGTCAAGAAACACTGCATCTACCTGTGAACCCGTATCTATGGCCCTCTGAGTCTCGTGGACGAATAGCGCGAGCTGGGTTTCACATGACCGTCTTTTTCGAAACCCATGCTGATTCCTACAGAGTAGATTTCTAGTCTCCAGAAAAGTCATTATACTCGAACACAATACGTGTTCCAAAATTCTACAACTGATCGACGTTAGAGATATAGGTCTATAGTTCTGCACATCTGCTCGACGTCCCTTCTTGAAAACGGGGATGACCTGTGCCCTTTTCCAATCCTTTGGAACGCTACGCTCTTCTAGTGACCTACGGTACACCGCTGCAAGAAGGGGGGCAAGTTCCTTCGCGTACTCTGTGTAAAATTGAACTGGTATCCCATCAGGTCCAGAGGCCTTTCCTCTTTTGAACGATTTTAATTGTTTCTCTATCCCTCTGTCGTCTATTTCGATATCTACCATTTTGTCATCTGTGCGACAATCTAGAGAAGGAACTACAGTGCAATCTTCCTCTGTGAAACAACTTTAGAAAAAGACATTTAGTATTTCGGCCTTTAGTCTGTCATCCTCTGTTTCAGTACCATTTTGGTCACAGAGTGTGTGGACATTTTGTTTTGATCCACCTACCACTTTGACATAAGACCAACATTTCTTAGGATTTTCTGCCAAGTCAGTACATATAACTTTACTTTCGAATTCATTGAACGCCTCTCGCATAGCCCTCCTCACACTACATTTCGCTTCGCGTAATTTTTGTTTGTCTGCAAGGCTTTGGCTATGTTTATGTTTGCTGTGAAGTTCCCTTTGCTTCCGCAGCAGTTTTCTAACTCGGTTGCTGTACCACGGTGGCTCTTTTCCATCTCTTACGATCTTGCTTGGCACGTACTCATCTAACGCATTATGTACGACGGTTTTGAACTTTGTCCACTGATCCTTAACACTATCTGTACGTGAGACAAAACTTTTGTGTTGAGCCAACAGGTACTCTGAAATCTGCTTTTTGTCACTTTTTCTAAACAGAAAAATCTTCCTACCCTTTTTAATATTCCTATTTACGGCTGAAATCATCGATGCCGTAACCGCTTTATGATCGCTGATTCCCTGTTCTGCGTTAACCTTTTCAAATAGTTCGGGTCTGTTTGTCACCAGAAGGTCTAATATGTTATCGCCACGAGTCGGTTCTCTGTTTAACTGCTCAAGGTAGTTTTCAGATAAAGCACTTAAAAAAATTTCACTGGATTCTTTGTCCCTGCCACCCGTTATGAACGTCTGAGTCTCCCAGTCTATATCCGGCAAATTAAAATCTCCACCCAGAACTATAACATGGTGGGGAAATCTACTCGAAATATTTTCCAAATTATCCTTCAGGTGCTCAGCCACAACAGCTGCTGAGCCAGGGGGCCTATAGAGACATCCAATTACCATGTCTGAGCCTGCTTTAACCGTGACCTTCACCCAAATCATTTCACATTTCGGATCTCCGTCAATTTCCTTCGATACTATTGCACTTCTTATCGCTATAAACACGCCTCCCCCTTCACTGTCCAGCCTGTCTCTGCGGTATACATTCCAATCTGAGTTTAGGATTTCATTACTATTTACATTTCTCAAGTAAAGACCTGCTATCTGTTATTATATAGAAGGTCGTACATTGTGTGATTTTACATTTTGTATCATATAAATTCAGTTTTATTACTAGTACGTTTTTTGTTGAAAATTTTACAAAAGATAGCAAATAAAAAAATATACATATATATAGATATTCAAAAACGGTTTTCACCAGCATGAACGTACGGCAGGGGCTTAGGAAACCAAATACTATGCGAAATTTTAAAACATAAACAAATACTATTTTCAACACAAACTTGTGTATTTTTAATTGGACACCCCCTATTGTTTCGCATGCAATCAATAGCATGAAACATCACAAAAATAATGGCGTTGGTTGCATCGCAATACCTCACTTACAACCCGAGAAATTGCGAAGCGAAGTTGACACTTGAAATAAATGAACCGAACAGCTAGCGCACGTCCTGAGACTCAAGCGTGCACCTCACGCTGCCGGTAATCGTGATGTGACTGACGTACTACGTCACTGGAATGTTAATGTATGGTGTTGTATTGTGTGAAAACACATCATTGGCCCATATTTCATTGATGGCACTCGTAAAAGGGGACAGTTTAACCCCTTCTTGAGCTCTACCTTACTTGAACTGGTCCACCTCTAATAATGTGTCAAATAATGTGGTATCAATATGATGGATGTCCTGCGCATAATGTTTATTGTTGCGAAATGACAACTAGAGGTACAATTAGTGGTAACACACTTGGTTTCACGTTTCTAAACCTCAAAAGTTCCGAAATACGTGGCTTGTAAAGGACAGCAACGGCATCACAGTTTCTGACATAATGCATCGCATGTAGTACAGTGCTCAGAGCAGGGGTTGCCTGCACTGGCGCCTGTATCCTGCCGCAAACATACCAATATCACCACGCTCTACCTTCAGTGTACAAGTGCCTCCTAATCTGGTCTGCTAAACTGCTCTCATACTGTAACGTAATTCACATATGTTGCTACATTAAAACCTGTTTTCTTGTGGCTTGTTACATTTGCCGTCATCTAGTCGATATGCCGGCCTTCAGTAATGAAGAAAAACTAGATATTATTTTAATTTATGGCGAATGTCACAGAAATGCAACCGCAGCTGCGACACTGTATGCTGAACGCTACCCAGATCGGCGGTAACCGTCACGTCGAGCCATTGGTAACATCTGCAAGACACTCACGGAAGCAGGAAGCTGGGCTCCCACAAAACGTCGACTTACAACGCCAGTGACCAGGAGTGGAAACGAAATTGCTGTTCTGGCTGCTGTAGGGCACAATCCTCAGGTGAGTAGGAGATATTGCAGGAGGTGTAGGAATAAGCCACAGTAGTGTGTGCAGAATCTTGCATTAGTATCGGTTTCATCCGTTCCATATCTCACTGCACTGCACCGCCCCCGACATCACGCCATTAGACTTCTTTCTCTGGGGCGCAGTGAGAGACAGAGTGTATCAAGAACCTCCAACGAGCCGGCCGAAGTGGCCGTGCGGTTAAAGGCGCTGCAGTCTGGAACCGCAAGACCGCTACGGTCGCAGGTTCGAGTCCTGCCTCGGGCATGGATGTTTGTGATGTCCTTAGGTTAGTTAGGTTTGACTAGTTCTAAGTTCTAGGGGACTAGTGACCTCAGTAGTTGAGTCCCATAGTGCTCAGAGCCATTTGAACCATTTGAACCTCCAACGAACGACAGTAGACGATATGCAACATCGTATTACTGCGGCGTGTGCGGCAATATCTGTAGAGACTCTACAATCTGTGCAACACCCTCTCGTTACCTGTCTGCAAACGTGTATTGATGCAAACTGAGGGCATTTCGAACATATGTTGACGTGACACAGATTCATTGGTCAAGATGTGGGTGTATTGTCTATGCTGGATGTAATGCACAACAATACAGTTTCTGTGGGCGACAGGGCACTAGTAAATGTGTTTAGAAAAGTGAATTGAAATGAATTATCTCTAATTGTAGCTCTAGATGCCATTTCGCTGGAATAAACATACATGTACAATCTGAAAAACGTAACTTTGCGTTGGTCGTGTTACTTGTTAATTTTTGTGGATTGTGCACACCTTCCCATTGTGTGAGCCCCTGACTCAGGCAGCGTGAGGTGCACGCTTGAGTCTCAAGACGTGCGCTAGCTGTGCGCTTCATTTATTTTAAGCATCAACTTCGCAATTTCACGGGTTGTAACTGACGTATTGCGATGCAACCAACGCCATTATCTTTGTGATTTTTCATGCTACTGAATGCAAACGAAATAATAGGGGGTGTCCATTTAAAAAGACACAAGTTTGTGTTGAAAATAGCATTTGTTTACGTTTTAAAATTTCGCATAGCATTTGGTTGCCTAAGCCTCTGCCGTACGTTCATGCTGGTGAAAACCGTTTTTGAATATCTACTGTTGTTCCAGAGATATCCGAGGTGGCAGAGTTGGGTGAGACACCCTGTATATATGTGGCCATTAAAATTGCTACACCACGAAGATGACGTGCTACGAACGCGAAATTTTACCGACAGGAAGAAGATGCTGTGTTATGCAAATGATTAGCTTTTCAGAGCATTCACACAAGGTTGGCGCCGGTAGCGACACCTACAACGTGCTGACATGAGGAAAGTTTCCAACTGATTTCTCATACACGAACAGCAGTTTACCGGCGTTGCCTGGTGAAACGTTGTGATACGTCGTGTAAGGAGGAGAAATGCCTACCATCACGTTTCCGGCTTTGATAAAGGTCGGATTGTAGCCTATCGCGATTGCGCTTTATCGTATCGCGACATTGCTGCTGGCGTTGGTCGAAATCCAATGACTGTTAGCAGAATATGGAATCGGTGGGTTCAGGAGAGTAATACGGAACGCCGTGCTGAATCCGAACGACCTCGTATCACGAGCAGTCGAGATGGCTGTAACGAATCGTGCAGCCACGTCTCGATCCCTGAGTCAACAGATGGTAACGTTTGCAAGACAACAACCAGCTGCACGAACAGTTCGACGACGTTTGCAGCAGCATGGACTATCAGCTCGGAGACCATGGCTGCGGTTACCCTTGACGCTGCATCACAGACAGGAGCGCCTGCGATGGTGTACTCAACAACGAACCTGGGTGCACGAATGGCAAAACGTCATTTTTTCGGATGAATTCAGGTTCTGTTTACAGTATCATGATGGTCGCATACGTGTTTGGCGACATCACGGTGAACGCACATTGGACGCGTGTATTCATCATCGTCATAGTGGCGTATCACCCGGCGTGATGGTACGGAGTGCCATTGGTTACACGTCTCGGTCACCTCTTGTTCGCATTGACGGCACTTTGAACAGTGGAAGTTACATTTCAGATGTGTTACGACCTGTGGCTCTACCCTTCATTCGATCCCTGCGAAACCTTACATTTCAACAGTATAATACACGACCGCATGTTGCAGGTCCTGTACGGACCTTTTCTGTATACAGAAAATGTTCGACTGCTGCCCTGGCCAGCACATTCTCCAGATCTCTCACCAACTGAAAACGTCTGGTCAATGGTGACCGAGCAATACGCCAGTCGCTACTCCTGATGAACTGTGGTATCGTGCTGAAGCTGCATGGGCAGCTGTACCTGTACACGCCATCCAAGCTCTGTTTGACTCAATGCCCAGGCATATCAAGGCCATTATTACGGCCAGAGGTGGTTGTTCTGGGTACTGATTTCTCAGGATCTATCCTTCCGAACTGCGTGAAAATGTAATCACATGTCAGTTCTAGTATAATATACTTGTCCAATGAAGACCCGTTTATCATCTGCATTTCTTCTTGGTGTAGCAATTTCAATGGCCAGAAATATATATATATATATATATATATATATATATATATATATATATATATATATATATATATATGTGTGTGTGTGTGTGTGTGTGTGTGTGAATGTATTTTAGCTACTCTGCTGATCTTTTATTTGTATTTTAATACAATGGATATAGGTAACAATTTTGTGTTTGAGTAACTTCGACAAAGAATGGGAAAGAGTGGATCTGACATAAGGAAGTTTACCTCTTATCATTTATTTTTAAAATTTATCATAACATTTGTTTCAATATAGTTTAATAGGATCACCAGTAACACATAAGCCGAATCGCTGAACTGTTTACCACCCACATACGTCCTCCATATGCTCTTGCTTCCTAATGTAGTTTCTGTCGATAGAAAAAGCGGATATACGCAAAGCCGATATGAGCACTTCTTCGCAAACCGCGGAATTGGCAAACTGGATACCACCCACAACCGTGGGTATCTTGTTTTCTAATGTAGCTTTCACGGATAGATTTGGCGGATATTATATGAGCCACATATGAGCACTTCTTCGAAAACAACGTTTCACGTATCAGAAGGATCCATGTAAGTGGTTTTACTAGTATTTCGGCAGAGAAATGAACACGTAATATTAGCGGAGTGAGGGTACTTGAGTCAGGACAGGAAACAAGCCCGCAAGCTTATCGGCAATCGATGTGTGGCCGCAGGTGGCTGCGCTGTTTGAGCAGCAGGAAATTTGTGTTTCCGCAATTTACCTCCCAACCGGCAGCACTTTCTCCACGTATTTTGCGTCTAACATCACTCTCTAGCAGAACGACACAGGTTTTCGTGCCTTGTTTGTTCTATTTCTGAGGCCAGTTTGGTTTATAAAAGTGCGTTTAGAGCTAGACCTATCGATAGGATGTTATGCATCAAATGTCATATGGTCTTTCACGTAAGCCGGCCGAGGTGGCCGAGCGGTTCTAGGCGCTACAGTCTGGAACCGTGCGACCGCTACGGTCGCAGGTTCGAATCCTGCCTCGGGCATGGATGTGTGTGATGTCCTTAGGTTAGTTAGGTTTAAGTAGTTCTAAGTTCTAGGGGACTGATGACCTCAGAAGTTAAGTCCCATAGTGCTCAGAGCCATTTTTTTTTCACGTACTCAGCATACTTCTGGTATTTTGGAAAACATGTGATTAAACTGAGGAATCTGGCACGTGGTTTACAAAAGGCGAGTGCTTTCGTAGTTAAGTCGCTAATTATTTGTGTTTTAACAGCGTCATACGACACTTCTTCGCAAACCGCATTTCACATTTCCGAAGGATTCAGGTAAGTGTTATTACTAGCTTTTCTGCAGAGAAAAAAACACGTAATGCTAACGGAGTGCGTGCACGCGACTCGGGACAGGAAGCAAACCCGCAAGCTTATCGGCAATCGATGCGTGGCCACGGGTGGCTGCGTTGTTCGAGCGTCCGGGAATTTGTATTTCCGCAGTTTACCTCCCAACTGACAGCACTTTCACTACGTGTTTTGTGTTTAACGTCATTCGCTGATATAACAACACAGATATCGTGCCTTGACTGTACTGTTTCTGAGGTAGTTGTGGTTTGTAGAAACACATGTAGAGCTAAACCCGTCGATAGGAAGTTATGCATGAAATTTCGTGTGTTCTGTCACGTATTTAGCATACATCTGGTATTTTGGAAAACATGAGATTAAACTGACTTGCGTGAAGTCATGATAGAAGGCAATACTTTCCAGAGGAATGGTATTAGCGAGAAAAGGTGACAACCAATGAGAATGCCCGTAGTCTGCTCCTGAGGCGCACTGGCTTAAAGGCTTGTACGTTTAAACAATTCCAGGAGTTTTTTGGGAGCGGAAAGAATTGCTGGTGCAGGCCAGGAATGCCATACCACAATAACTCCTTACCAAACTTGTCGCCAGCACGGGAGCACCCTGCAGAGCATGCATTGCCGTCCGTGATGATCACAAACCATGTCCTATCTTTTGTAATGTCCAGGGACAACGATAAATCACGGTGAATTCATTGTAGTTATTGTCTTTGAATAAAAGCGTCGTATCTGGCGGTCTGTGTATATCTTTCAGTTACCTTCTGTACTATACTGTAACAGTTCTTTCTGTGTATGATCCAAGTATCATCGAGCTGTATTACTTGGCAGTGACACATCGTGCGAAAGTTATTTTCGTCCTTAAGTTTTGGACATCAGTGTATTTTGCTCTGTGGTGTACCGACCTTTTATGGTCCTAGCAGCTTATATCTGATATTTTCCGACGTCAATGGTCACGGTCATTTGATAAGAGCACCAAACGTTAAACAGTACTCCACAAATATTTGCACTAGCCTTGAATTCGATTTCCTTCACAGGCACACTACACAAGCATTTCAACAAACGAAAGTCCTGCATTTTTCTTCTGTACCACTGATTCCAGGTGTCCGTTGCATTTCATGTAGCTTGGTATCGTACCCTTATGTACCATGAGACATAAGAAACTCAGAACTAATGCTGTAATGTGATTCCCAGGTTCTTTCTTTAGTTTATGAACATTATCGTGCAGTTATCTACATTTAAATAGAGCTCTCATTCAGTACAGCATACATTTCTACCATATTGCACTCTGTCTTTTATAAGACCAGATGAAGAGTTTGGATAAAGTGGAATTACTGAACTGGTGTAGCATCAGAATAGGTGAATACAAAAAGTTGAAGAGGAGCCACGTAACACCGACAATCACGTCACGAGTAGATTAACTGCGTGATCGAGGTTTGTCAGAGCTTGGCAGTCAGGCTTAAACAACACCAAGCAACACTGAAAAAATAGCTGTGAAGCATACGAATTGGGGCGTAAAACATTATGGAATTTAATACAGTACACAGGAAAGTATTGAGCCGGGAGAAGTTCATTAAATTTCGTATGCATATTCAGCATATTCTAGTAGCATATTATCCTTCTCATTTGCTTTGTTACTGTTAAACACGTTGATTCCGTTCATAGGTCCAGGCGCACCCATCGACACCGTCCGACCGCCGTGTCATCCTCTGCCATTAGCGTCATTGGATCGGTATGAGGGGGCGTGGTGTCAGCGTACTATTGCCCCGGCCTTTGTCGGTTTTCAATACCTGGAGCCTCTGCTCCTAGGTCAAGCAGATCCTCAATACCCTCACGAGGCGGGGGTGCACTCTAGTCTTCCCGCCAAGGAAAAATCCGTGGCAGTACCGCGAATCGAACCCGATGGTTCCGTATGGCTGTCAGCCGCACTGACCAGTCAGCTACCGAAGCGCACATGTTACTACCCATTATGTACTATTAAAAGTGCCTCAAGCATTACTACATAAAATGTCAAAAAGAATTTACGTTTCTTAGTGCTCATGTGTTCAGTACAACTATCTGGACACTTATTTCTGCATACTATAAGAAATTTTGCTCTTCCCAAAGGAGGAAGTGGCTGTCAGTTCGATTATGTACTTCAGAAAGTTAATTTATCGAGCGAGGTGGTGCAGTGGTTAGCACAATGAACTCGCAGGCGGGAGGACAACGGCTTAAACTCGCGTCCGGCCATCCAGATTTAGGTTTTCCGTGATTTCCCTAAATCGCTCCTGGTATATGTCGGGCTTGTTTCTTTGAAAGGGCACGGCCGATTTCCTATCCCAGTCCTTCACACAGTCCGAGCTTTCGCTCTCTCTCTAATGACCTCGATGTCGACAGGACGTTAAACCCAGTCTTCCTTCAGAAAGTTGGAAAGTACTAGCGGCAATTCGTCAAATGCCGCGGTGTCTGCTAATAAAGATTCAATACAAGAAGAACAAGCTGAGATCACTCGGAATACCTAATTTCTCCAGTTGATCGTGACAACAGTTACTTCATACTTCATAAAAAGGTGGGACACTGAAGCAGGCAATAGTGACGCACTTGGAGTGCATGCCGTGACCGCCGTCATTTGCATATTCTCATCGCTCCTTATCGATTATGGGCAACAACTCGACGCGCAGGTATTTATCTTTGCAGGCGACTCGCATTAATTATTAAACGCTCCCGCGTCCTTTACCGCGCCGTGCAGACAGAGATATTACGGTCTACAATCGACTGTTCCACGACGACCCTGCAGACGCGCAGTTGCAGCTTGGTAACGAGCAACAGTTACCTATATATGTGAACACTTTCTGAGAACCATAGGCCTTCTGTCTTCGAGTTGGCCGGTGTTCCCAGCAATTGATCCGACTTGAAGCACTTAGTTCACAACTAGCATTCAAACTGCTCAATTGTTCTCAGGTTACGGCCTGATCCATACAATAAATCACCGTATTTTACGGACTATAAGACGCACGTTAATTTTCAAGCAATTTTTAAAAAAATAACATTTTTGTCGTTTTTATTATTAGATTGTAAGGCTGACTGGAAAAATTCTTAGTCTATTAAACCGAACTGACCTTTAAAATCCCTGAAAATCGTCATCTGAAGTTTCTTCTTCTCCTTCTTCTTCTTCCTTTCCTTAGTCATCGTCATCCTCTTCGTATTGAGATGGTCTTCACTGCCATCGAGAGCGTTACTTATGCCGCACCTCTTAACAATAATATCTTCTTTCACTCTAGACCACGACTGTTTTTTCCACTGACACATTTGTTTGATTGTAGGCCGTTTTAAAGCTCTCTTCGGCGTGCATGTGCTATTACTTTCAGTTTATAACCCGCATCATATGAATACCTTTTATTCATCATTTAGATTTGCAGCTCCTTGTGTATACTGTGTTTGCAGTTAAAATTGTAGGATGTGAGGTCCGCCAGTTTTGCAGAACTCTATTTTTTTCCAAGTTCCCAAGGACAGTGGTGCTGAAACATGTTTGGGAACTTGGAAAAAGCGGTGTTTTGCATAGCTGGTGGACCTCACATTCTACAATGAATACCTTTCATTTTTTTCCATTACGAAACTAGCCACTAGCAAAAATATTGTACTGTTGCCGATAACACAAATCACTTTCAATTCAAGGTCAGTGGCACTGTAGATTGCATTGACGTATTATAGGCTAGATAGTGTGATGGGTAAGTGATGGTGGGGCGGAAGGGAGACAGCGTTAGCAAGCTCGTGAATCCCCGCAACTCACGTTCGTCGCATCGGCGCATTGCTGCTGCCAGTTGAATGCAGTGTTGCCATATAGAGATACGTTTCCCGCTGCATCGAATATATGGCCAATTTTTAAGTCTCGCGGGAATTTCAAATCAAACACTGGACGCATTTATATTAATTTCGAGTATAAAACGCACCTGAATTTTGGAGACAATTTTTCGAAGAAAGAGGTGCGTCTTATACTCCGTAAAATACGGCAGATGAATGGTAGAACAAAATGTAGAACGGAAGATACAAGCAGAATACCATGGCATCAACTGATCAAAATACACTTTTTCACAACTGTTATGTAGCTTCTAGAAACCGTCAGTATAATATTATTTTGGAATCGATCGCAGCATTGGTATGACACATCTTTGGATGTCAGCTGCAACGTGATACAGGGCACAGTCGTTCTCGGTGAAACGGAAAGGGGCTGCAGGGAAGCGTTATATCGAGATGTGAGCGGCGGGTGCGCTCGTGACCATCCTCTCATTGCTTTGTCGATTCTTCTTTGAGCTACCAGCAGACAAAAACGCACGTGAATTTAATACTGGTACGATATTACGTGATAACTGAAACAAATACCGTTGATTAAAATTGTACTTCTTCTACCATTTAGTTTAATAGTGTAAACAGAATTACTTTGAAAAATATATAAATACGAAAATGCTATCAGTTTCATTTCTGTTGCAATAAACACTGTAACTTCCGAAAGCTGCTGCAGTATCAGCAGTAGTTGTGTGTTATAGGTAGTATGGGCGCACGTAGTGGACGAACTCAAACTCACGAGGAGAATATGGCAAGTGCGTTAACTTGATTTCACATAAAACTTCGTTCAGTGGAAGAGGAGTCAAAAGAAACGAACATCTGTCTCGGCTTATCCTTAGATACTCTACCGCTTCTGGGAAAACGACGGTCAAAGTTTCCGACGTAATTTAAATGCCTTTCCAGTGAACGATAAGCTCTGCCGAAATGGTGGCACAGTGGCTAGCGTCACTACCTCACTTTTGCGCGCCGTATTTGAAATCCAACAACTGTTTTTATTTCTTTTTTTTTTTTTTTTTTTCTGCCTATGTCCGTGGATGGTTACCCCAAAAGAATGTTTCTTGTCAAGTTAGGGGAACAAGGGCATTATATTAATTGTAAAATTACACCTGGTTTTCACAGTGAATGTCATATATTTATCATATAATATTTATGTGTATGGTATTTTCAGGGGGTTGCAACCTTTTTTAATTCTCGTGTTCTTATATTTCATTCTTACATCAGTTCTTATTTTACTTCTTATATTTTATTCTTACGTTTATCCTTCAGGAAGATTTGGTGCATTCCCTTGGATGATACCGATCGTAGAAACATTCGAAGCATAGAAATTCCGAACACCACAAGCATCGCGCGAAAGCAGGTTTGCCACAGTGACATTTCTTTGTATGAATGTCACTCGGGAAAGAAACGTCCTTAACTATGCTGAAGGTTTCACGCATTGGCGATAACTTCGCTTAACGGATCGCTTTTCCTAAAACTGGCGCTTGCTATTGATTATGAGTCAAAACACACTACGGGAATTTTACCGAAAACAATTTCAAATAACTTTCTCATGCATTCATTTTTTAAATTCATTCACCAGATATACAAACAGTCTTTGGTCACGGGTGGAAAAATGGAAAACACAAATAAAAATTATAATCAGGTTTCGAACACGGGGCGCAAAAGTGTGAAGCCGCGACGGTAGCCACTGTGCCATTGCTTCTGTTGAATTATTAACTCGCTAAAAGGTGCGTAAAGTATCTTGAAGATTTTGACTGTCAGAAACGGTCGAGCATCTACTTATAAGCCGAGACACGTGTTAGCTTTTGTTGACCCCTCTTCCACTGAGCGAAGTTTCTGGGAAATCGAGTTATGGCACTTCGCGCGTTCTACTCGTCAGTCAAAGCTCCGACAAGGGAATTCCTCAAACCCTCTCGACATGGAGCAGCAATTAACAGTGGATAACCGTTAGTATTGAGAGTGCTGAAGCTGCGTGTATGACATAACCAGCACATTTTGGAGTCATTTTAAAAACCAATAAGACAAAGCTGCTGCCTATCTCCTACTCTTTGCAATATACATATAGAAAAAATGAATGACCACCGCCCACTAGGTGACAAGGAGGTAAAAACTGGAGGAAGAAGAACGTGGTGTTTCAGGTTCGCAGATTACATGGTCCTTCTAGAAATAGATGGAAAGGAATTACAGGATGTAGTGGATACCACTGAGGTGAAAGAAAACCGAAGTAATGGCACTAAGAGGAAATAAAGAACAATGGTAATATTCAGCGGAGAAGTATTACACCATGTCCAAAGCTTTAAATATCACGGAAGCAGGATAGAAACTGCCTGCAAGAGCAACACAGATATTAAAACCAGTATATCAATGGTGAAACAGGCATTTTGTAAGAATTGGAGAATTTTCTGCAGTAGTATGGACAAATATTTGAGGAAAATACTAATAAAATATTTTTTATTTGAGTATCGTCCGGTGTCGTGCTTGTGGTGCTTACAGTTGGGCTCTATCAGAGTTGCGGTTCGGTAGTTTTTACACAGTACATAAATGGCATAGTAAGTCGTAAGATTACCGATGGTATTGGTAGCATTGGTAGAGAAAGAAACATAAATGAAACTGTGAGAGAGAAACTGAAAGCGAATGACTTCTCTTTGTTTTTTGTTTGTATGTTGGTTTTGCACACAATTGGAACCACACACCGGTTATGATAGTCTACCATAGCGTACGGTGGTTTTACAATTTTAGTGGTGCTGAAACGTGGATACTGAGGAAGAAAGTTGGAGCAAGGCTGGAGGGCTTTGAGATTCCGACATGGCGGAGGATGGAAAGAATATGTTGGATGGATAGAATACAACTTGGAGAAATACTGAGAAGAGTGGGAGAGCAAACACTATTACTGGATGTAGTAAAAATAAGAAAACTAAACTAGATTATATATACAGGGTGTTACAAAAAGGTACGGCCAAACTTTCAGGAAACATTCCTCACACACAAATAAAGAAAAGATGTTATGTGGACATGTGTCCGGAAACGCTTAATTTCCATGTTAGAGCTCATTTTAGTTTTGTCAGTATGTACTGTACTTCCTCGATTAACCGCCAGTTGGCCCAATTGAAGGAAGGTAATGGTGACTTCGGTGCTTGTGTTGACATGCGACTCATTGCCGGCCGAAGTGGCCGTGCGGTTAAAGGCGCTGCTGTCTGGAACCGCAAGACCGCTACGGTCGCAGGTTCGAATCCTGCCTCGGGCATGGATGTTTGTGATGTCCTTAGGTTAGTTAGGTTTAACTAGTTCTAAGTTCTAGGGGACTAATGATCTCAGTAGTTGAGTCCCATAGTGTTCAGAGCCATTTGAACCATTTTTTGCTACTCATTGCTCTACAGTACTAGCATCAAGGACATTAGTACGTAGCATCAACAGGTTAGTGTTCATCACGAACGTGGTTTTGCAGTCAGTGCAATGTTTACAAACGCGGAGTTGGCAGATGCCCATTTGATGCATGGATTAGCACGGGGCAATAGCCGTGGCGCGGTACATTTGTATCGAGACAGATTTCCAGAACGAATATGTCCCGACAGGAAGACGTTCGAAGCAGTTGATCGGCGTCTTACGGAGCACGGAACATTCCAGCCTATGACTCGCGACTGGGGAAGACCTAGAACGACGAGGACACCTGCAATGGACGAGGCAATTCTTCGTGCAGTTGACGATAACCCTAATGTCAGCGTCAGAGAAGTTGCTGCTGTACAAGGTAACGTTGACCACGTCACTGTATGGAGAGTGCTACGGGAGAACCAGTTGTTTCCGTACCATGTACAGCGTGTGCAGGCACTATCAGCAGCTGATTGGCCTCCACGGGTACAGTTCTGCGAATGGTTCATCCAACAATGTGTCAATCCTCATTTCAGTGCAAATGTTCTCTTTACGGATGAGGCTTCATTCCAACGTGATCAAATTGTAAATTTTCACAATCAACATGTGTGAGCTGACGAGAATCCGCACGAAATTGTGCAATCACGTCATCAACACAGATTTTCTGTGAACGTTTGGGCAGGCATTGTTGGTGATGTCTTGATTGGGCCCCACGTTATCATGGAGCACGTTATCATGATTTCATACGGGATGCTCTACCTGCGCTGCTAGAACATGTGCCTTTACAAGTACGACACAACATGTGGTTCATGCACGATGGAACTCCTGCACATTTCAGTCGAAGTGTTCGTACACTTCTCAACAACAGATTCGGTGACCGATGGACTGGTAGAGGCGGGCCAATTCCGTGGCCTCCACGCTCTCCTGACCTCAACCCTCTTGACTTTCATTTATGGGGGCATTTGAAAGCTCTTGTCTACGCAACCCCGGTACCAAATGTAGAGACTCTTCGTGCTCGTATTGTGGACGGCTGTGATACAATACGCCGTTCTCCAGGGCTGCATCAGCGCATCAGGGATTCCAAGCGACGGAGGGTGGATGCATGTATCCTCGCAAACGGAGTACATTTTGAACATTTCCTGTAACGAAGTGTTTGAAGTCACGCTGGTACGTTCTGTTGCTGTGTGTTTCCATTCCATGATTAATATGATTTGAAGAGAAGTAATAAAATGAGCTCTAACATGGAAAGTAAGCGTTTCCGGACACATGTCCACATAACATATTTTCTTTCTTTGTGTGTGAGGAATGTTTCCTGAAAGTTTGGCCATACCTTTTTCTAACACCCTATATATATATATATATATATATAAAGAAGAAGACGCTTATGAAAACAGCCTTAGAGAGGTATGTGGTGGGGAAGAGGAGGCGAGGGGGGAAGCGATTTCAAATCTAGTATGATGGGATGGACGGTAGCACATGCGGCAGCTTTAAAAAGGAAGCAATTGATCGCAAGAAATAGAGAAGCAAAGGACGTACTAATATAGCAGAAAACTGACGTGAGGACTCAGTCGTCGCAGGATAGTCAGTCTGTTTGTACTTACAAACCGGAGATATAGCCTCCGCTCACCGAAATATTCGTCAATGGTCGCTTTGTCATTGTCTTTGCCATTTCACCACTTTAGTGCTGACATCTATCCCACTCGCTCGAAGCTAACTGTAGTTTTGAATGTTGATATTAGAATCATATGTAGCTCACGAGTTCTCTTCTGTTCACTTGTACCAACACTCCTTGCGTATCCGTCACAGTTTGTTTGCGATGTGTATAAATCTTGCTGTTTAGACGTTGATTTATTGAACTATGGTCAATGTTATCAGACTCATTATGTTCAGAGTTACCATATTTGCAGGGATCCGATGCAGAAGTCTTTTAAACATTCTATTTCCTTTGTCCTATGCATCAGTCAAAATGGCCTTTCTGTGCTGGTACTGCGAACGGCTGAAAGCAAGGGGAAACTGCAGCCGTAATTCTTCCCGAGGGCACGGAGATCTACTGTATGACTAAATGATGATGGCATCCTATTGGGTAAAATATTCCGAAGGTAAAACAGTCCCTCATTCCGATCTCTGGGCGGGGACTACTCAGGAGGGCGTCGTTATCAGGAGAAACAAAACTGGCGTTCTGCGGATTGGAGCGTAGAAAATCAGAGCCCTTAATCGGGGAGGTAGATTAGAAAATTTAAAAAGGGAAATAAGTAGGTTAAAGTTAGATATAGTGGGAATTAGTGAAGTTCGGTGGCAGGAGGAACAAGACTTCCGGTCAGGTGACTACAGAGTTAAAATACTAAATCAAATAGGGGTAATGCAGGAGTAGGTTTAATAATGAGTAAAAAAATAGCAACGTGGGTAAGTTACTATGAACAGCATAGTGAACGCATTATTGTAGACAGAGACGAAGCCCACACCCACAACAGTAGTACAAGTTTATATGCCAACTAGCTTCGCAGATGAGGCGGAGATGAGGAAATGTATGATGTGATAAAAGAAATTATTCCGATAGTGAAGGGAACCGAAATTTTAACAGTTATGGGGGACTGGAATTCGATAGTAGGAAAAGGAAGAGAAAGAAGAGTAGTGAGGGAATATGGACTGGGGGGAAATGAATGAAAGAGGAAGTCGCCTCGTAGAATTTTGCACATAGCTAACACTTTGCTTAAGAATCATGCGAGATGGTCGTATACGTGGAAGACACTGGAGACACCGGAAGGTTTCAGATTGATTATATAATGTTTAGACAGAGATTTAGGAACCAGATTTTAAATTTTAAGACATTTCCAGGGGCAGATGTAGACTCTGACCACAATTAATTTGTTATGAACTGCAGATTAAAACTGAAGAAACTACAAAAAGGCAGGAATTTAAGGAGATGGGACCTGGATAAACTGAAAGAATCAGAGGTTGTAGAGAGTGTTAGATGGATCATTAGGGAACTATTGACAAGAATAGGGAAAAGGAATACAATAGAAGAAGAATGGGAAGCATTGGGAGATGAATTAGTGACGGCAGCACAGGATCAAGTAGGTAAAAAGACGAGGGCTAGAAGAAATCCTTGGGTAACACAAGAGATATTGAATTTAATCGAGGGAAGGAGAAAATATAAAGTTGCAATAAATGAAGCAAGCGAAAGGGAATACAAACGTCTAAAAATGAGATCGACAGGAAGTACAAAATGGCTAAGCAGGAATGGATAGAAGACAAATTTAAGGATGCAGGAACATATCACTAGCGGTAAAATAGATACTGCCTACAGGAAAATTAAAGAGACCGTTGGAGAAAAAAGATAACTTCTTGTATGAATATCAAGAGTTCAGATGGAAAACCGGCCATAAGCGAAGAGGGGAAAGCAGAAAGGTGGAAGGAGTATATAGAGGGGCTATACAAGGGAGATGTACTTGCGGACAATGCTATAGAAATTGAAGAGGACGTAGATGAAAACGAAATGGGAGATATGATACTGCGTGAAGAATTTGACAGAGCACTGAAAGACCTAAGTCGAAACAAGGCCCTGGGAGTAGACAACATTCCGTTACTACTGATAGCCTTGGGAGAGCCGGCCATGACAGAACTCTTCCAAGAGGAAGATGTATGAGACAGGCGAAATACCCTCAGAATTCAAGAAGAATATAATAATGCCATTTCCAAAGAAATAAGGTGCTGACAGGTATGAAAATTACCGAACTATGTTTAATAAGTCACGGGTGCAAAATACTAACACGAATCCTTCACAGAAAAATGGAAAAACGGCTACAATTCGACCTCGGGGAAGATCAGTTTGGATTCCGGAGAAATGTAGGAACACGCGAGGCAATACTGACCCTACGACTTCTAATAGAAGATATTATAAAGGCAGCAGGAGTAAAATACAGGAAGTGAAGGGTTATTTACAATTTGCACAGAAACCACATAGCAGTTATAAGAGTCTAGGGACGCGAAAGGGAAGCAGTGGGTGAGAAAGGAGTGAGACAGGGCTGTAGCCTATCCCCGATGTTTTCAATCTATATATTGAGCAAGCAGTAAAGGAAACAAAAGAAAAATTTGGAGCAGGAATTAAATTCGAGGTTTGCCGATAACATTGTAATTCTGTCAGAGACAGCAAGGGACTTGGAAGAGTAGTTAAACTGATTGGACAGTATCTTGAAAGGAGGGTATAAGATGAACATCAACAAAAGCAAAACGAGGATAATGGAACGTAGTCGAATTAAATCAGGCGATGCTGAGATAATTAGATCAGGAAATGAGACGCTTAAAGTAGTAAATGAGCTTTGCTATTTGGGAAGAAAAATAACTAATGATGGTCGAAGTGGGGAGGATATAAAATGTAGACTGGCAATGGCAAGAAAAGCGTTTCTGAAGAAGATGAATTTGTTAACATCGAGTATAGATTTAAGTATCAGGAAGTCCTTTCTGAAAGTATTTGTATGGGGTATAGCCATGTAAGGGAGTGAAACCTGGACGATAAACAGTTGAGACAAGAAGAGAATAGAAGCTTTTGAAATGTGGTGTTACAGAAGAATGCTGAAAATTAGATGGGTAGATCACATAACTAATGAGGAGGTACTGAATAGAATTGGGAAGAAGAGAAATTTGTGGTATACCCTGACTAAAAGAAGGGATCGGTTGGTAGGATACATTCTGAGGCATCAAGGGATCACCAATTTCGCACTGAAAGGAAGCGTGGGGGGGGGGGGGGGGGTTTAAAATCGTAGAGGGAGACCAAGAGATGAAAATAGTAAGCAGATTCAGAGGTATGTAGGTTGCAGTAGTTGCTCGGAGATGAAGAGGCTTGCACAGGATAGAGTAGCATGGAGAGCTGCATGAAACAGTCATTGGACTGAAGACAACAACATTCCTATTGCTATGTGTTGCAAATACTTGTACCATCTACTTAAAGAACTAATTCTGCTTAATGTGTAATACAAGGAATATTGTATAATATGAGAAATTACAGAGGAACTAACAGTGTTCTTCATGGAACACCAATTACGATATGTTTTTAGTGAAAGGTCTCCACTGCCTCCGTATCATACATTATATAACACGACTTACTTTCGTCGAATATGACGAGAGTCATTTGTTAGTTACGCCATTAATGACATAAAATCTCTTTTATTCTAACAAAATGAAGTTAACCCAGCCAAACGCGTTTGCAAGACATATGATGTTTTGTTATTTAATTCTTCAAAATTTTTGTCACTTTGAGGTTTCGATAGTATGCGACGTCGTGGATACCAATTAAGAAATGTCTTGTACTAAACATAACTGAAATGGAATAATGCTTGAGTTTATGTCGGTGATGGAGATGGTGGCAGTACTAATCCAAATGGTGGTGTTGCTGGGTTCTGACTGGGAGCTGTTCATTGTCCATATTTCCGGAAAGTAGTGTAAATTAAACTCTTATTTTCATTATTGGCATTGCGTGACTAGCTGATAAATTTGCTGCTCACATGCAAGAAGGTAACGCAGGTGCAAGTGACCATTTGTTGTAGACGGGAACATTACTGGAAGCGATTCATATAATCATTCGTAACTCAAGGTAATATGACAGTCTCGTTGCAGACAACGTGGCCTTAGGAATGTATAAAAAGTAGGTATCTCTTACAAACAGAAATAGAGAAAGTGAGAAAATCGGGGCAACGATGACACTGTGATGGCGTTTTAGAAGGCGGATACAGAGATGATAGGGCGGCATAATTCTGATGGGATGAGATGTAACCTTCACCGTCCAATACCTGCGGCGAAGATGATGTCCTGTGAAGACAATCGCCCTCTGATGGCAGAGCAATGAAACACTAAAACGATGACAAGCGCTGCCGATGTCAAGTAAAGGTGTGTAAGACAAACTTAGGTTTCGGCACACTGGCGTAACCCTCACTGAGAATTTTAGAATCACCTGAAACTTCCGAATGTTTTGATGCCGTATTAGAAAGCACTGGACAATTATGATCCATAATAGTGTATCACGGCAACGTTCTCTAAAAGGTATTATAAAATCTAAAGAGCTGGAAAGCGCCCATGGCTTGAGTGCCAGATTAGTACCAACAATGTGCTAACTACGACTATATTATTGCAGGCGGCCAATATCCTCATGATAAATCGTGAACGTGCCATCAGTAGTGCCACTAATATAGTATAAACCTATACACATAAGCATATTCCAAAAACACTGGATAACTTATACACATTTCTGCCTTGTTCGTCATTACGAAAATAAAATTAAAAAGTTGCAGCGACCCTCAAAAAACCACATTGTCTGACCAAAAAAAAACTGAAGCACGCATAAGGGGATGGCCGGCCGAAGTGGCCGTGCGGTTAAAGGCGCCGCAGTCTGGAACCGCAAGACCGCTACGGTCGCAGGTTCGAATCCTGCCTCGGGCATGGATGTTTGTGATGTCCTTAGGTTTAACTAGTTCTAAGTTCTAGGGGACTAATGACCTCAGCAGTTTAGTCCCATAGTGCTCAGCGCCATTTGAACCATTTGAACCATAAAGGGATGAGGATTCGAAAAGAAACTTCACGTGTTCAGAGAGTATGTGATGTTATTTCAGCGATTACAGTAGCAAGTCAAATTTACAAAGAACTTGGCAGTGTGACCCCACTTATCACTATGACGCTGCACCTCCTCTGGTCTGCATGCATGCACTAATTCGGTTGGGAAAGGTGTCACATAGCCCTTCTATCCTTTCCTGAGGCAAGCTGGCCCTCAACCTGTTGAACTGGTCCCTGATATCCGGGAGGTAACACATGGAGATACAGAATGTCTTTGAGTTACCACTGTACAGTCACAGTTCCCTTAATCAGTACCAGCAGGGATCTGAAGTTATACTCCATGGCTCTACGTAACATGATGCCAGCCAGAACACTTCAAAGCACTGGAAGTATGGAATCTCTAGCCAGATCGACGTCGTACTCGCCGATGAAGGTCATCATGGATAGTGCAGATCCCGATATCGTTGAACACAGTACTACCACATTCATCAGCAGACATTGCTTCCCAATCATGGCACCATTCCACACGCAGCAGGGAGTCCATTACTTGGTCTCCTATGGCAGGTCCAAATGTGAAAGGGTTTCAAAATGCTTGGTTCACAATACGGCGATCCGTTCCTGTGGTGGTCGGACGTGCTCGACCGGAATATTAATGAGGACTATAGCTGCCCTTACGTTGCCATGAAGTCGAACATCTGGCCATTGTCACATACGAATGCCCCACAAATCTGGAAGTTACACGATTCGGCCACCCGGCCAAATGGACACCCACAATGAGGTCCCTTTCAGGCTCTGTCAAACGCTAATAACGCAGTGTCACACGAGTTCTCGGCATCACCGTGTCCCACACAATCATCACGAAACGTCTGACGCTGTTCACACTAATTCAGTGTTGTGACCATTCCGCATGTCACAGATTACATACCCGACGGATGTTTAGGTGTACGAAGATTCATTGGCATCCAACCATATCTTCTGAGTGCTTCACATTTTAATCAGGCATTGCATATTCCTGCGAATAGCTTCTTAAGTTGTAAATTATTTCCGCTTGGGATAATAGATCTCCTCTACATATATAGCTGTAGCTATGTGCATCTTTCTCAACCTACTGTATTGTACACTCGAAAAACTGGTACTAATCTTGACCACTGAATTTTTTAATTTTATGATGCATTACACGATTCTGAAAGGCTCAAAATATCTGTAACACATTTACCTACGAATACGTTATTGATATTTTGAGCCTTTGAGAATGACGTCAGGTCGACAAGCGTAAGGCAGTATGAAATTAATAAACAGAAATTAATACAGTAGTTGAGACTAATGTCAGTTCTCTGAGTACATTATAAACGGCATCAACATTTCACAAAGCATTTATCCATTTTGCTGCTGCTACTGTATTATACATTCTAGAGCATACTTTGAGAACAAAATCTTCTACACATACCAATGACCACATTAAAAAACGAGAATTGAAAAGAAAATATTTGGCAACATGAAACTATATAAGAGGGTAAATGATTATGAAATTAAACAAGTAGCAATAACGCAAGTGCTGCTGTGTAACTGTCTTTCTGTATTATATTGTAGTTACGGATTGGGTCTAGAAGTTCCGTCAACAACACGTACTTCAAGAAAACATTAGCGGAATGGAATAGTGCATTAACACTGAAATGATATGTCGACTACAATTTCGGCTTTCTGAATTGTTCACATCGATGAGACGTTCAGTAACTGTCCAACAGCATCTTCTGTTTCAGTATCACAAAAACTCGTTCTCCTCAACTGTTTACCAGTGCTGTAAATAAAAACAGCTCAAGGTTAGAGTAGAGCACAATTGCCGACATATGTGATCGCATGCAAAATTAAAATTATCTATCTATTGATGTTAAATTAATTAAATTTCACGCATCAGACGAAAAAAACTGCAGCTATAATGGTCAGTGCTACCTCTTTCTCCCAAATTCGCCTGTTTGATGTCTCAAGACCTAAGAAATTTTCCTATATTGATTGTAATAAATAGTGATGTGAATTCAGAACCGTGTTTTTACACAGTTTATAGCTGGGTTACGTAAACTGAATTTCATATTAGAGCGAGGTCGTTGTTTGACAAGTAGGCAGTGTATCACTTAGGCTACTGGGTTGTGCTGTAGTCAATTGCAACTAAACAGAACGAGACTGAAAAAGCTAAAATGAGCTAAAAACTAATTTCCATTGCTTCCGGTGTAATAGACAAAGGTAAATATTGAATGCAACAGAATTCCGACTATTTGGTTTAATTTTTGCAGGTAACATAAAGCACTTGTTTGCACAGCTACAGTTTACAGCTTAGAGGATAGATATTCCAACGGAACAGAAGCAACCCTTCCGCAAGAGAGCACATCAAAGTACACAATGGCTTCCGCTGAAATATGAGCAAATTTTGCACTACACAAAGGGAATAAATTGTTTTGTGCATCATTTTTCGTCGTATGAAGCAAACAGATCTCGTATACTTCGCAGAGTTCCCACAGAGCGGATATTACTTTAACTTATGTTCTAAAGTTTGTTACTCGCTTTGGTACTGCATGTATTATTATATTAGTTATGTTGTCGGATGCAGTTTGCTGACAGCACATCGTCAATTTAAATTAAGATTGTTGGAGAAACCTTGAACATCATCTGCGAGTGAATCTTTGTGCGGGTTTTCGTGAACTGACTGACAATGTGATGAGCCTCCAAGACACAGAAGAGGCACCAGCCCGTCATAGTCTGTTGGTTGTTTTTTTCTGTCGACCTGAAAACCTTTGGGTATAGTTTACATGCAGTTCATTCCAGTTACTTAGCAATAAAATGTATAAGCCGTAACATTTCCACGACTCCTAGTGTTACATATTGAAACGGGCACAACTTGTATCCGTGTAGTGTAACGCACATTTCGGACATGTCCGAAAGAACAGGCACACTGTCAGCCAAAAAAAAGTGAAGCACGCAGAATATGATCGGATGTCAATATAGCTTCCTACACGTACACACCACCGTCGGGTATGTAAATCAGTAGAGTTGCAGTTCTATGTGAGGACGTAGAGGCTCCGCGTACACGTATGAGACAGCATTATCAACACGTGACAGAGTTTCAAAGAGGCCTCAGTGTTGTGTTCTCTTTGCCCGGCTGGTCGAATCGTGCAATATCCAGATTTGTGGGCATTCTGGTGTGACAGTGGCCTGACGTTGGACTTCTTGGGAACGAGAGGGCAGTCTTATTCGTCATCAAGATTTCAGTCGATCAGATCTAACCACTACAAGGGAGCATCGCCGTATTGTGCGCCAAGCATTGTACCCATTTCACACCTGCGCCTACTTTCTGATAACAAGTAGTGGGATTATTGATCGGAGACTGTGCCAAGTGTCTGCTGCCGTTAATACCACAACACAAACGGCTGCGTCTGGTGCCGTAACCAGGATGCATGGGGTACTGATGAAAAGTGTCACATTTTGTTCAGCTACGCTGCTCGTACTCGGACGACCATGGTTCGTGAGTATGCCGGCGACCTGACGAGAGGCCCCATACTTCGGATGTTTTGGAAGGATACAGTGGTGTTACTCCTGACGTCATGGTGTGGGGAGCCATCGAATATGACTTCAGATCACCGCTAGCAATGATTCAGGAACTGTGACGGCACAGTGGTACGTCACGGACGTCTTAGGTCCTCATGTGTTAACTCTCCTGCAAGAGTATCGTGATACCTTTCTTCAACAGAACAATGCTCGCCCACATACATCTGTGTAGTATTGAGGTACTCCAGTGGCCAGCAAGACCCTGAGATCTGGTTCGGATAGAACATGAGTGGACCCAACTCGGACGTCAACTCCGTCGCTGTTCTAGTGTCTAGGATATCAACGACCACTTACAGCAGTTGTGAGCCAACTTGCCTCACGAGAGGACACAACGGCTTTATGACACTCTTTCCAACCGAATCAATGCATTCATTCAGGCCAGAGGGGGTGCCTCGTCTTACCGATAAATGGGCTTCTACTGCTAAGTTTTTTGTAAATTTGATTCCATGGTAATCACTGAAATAACATCTGTACCCTTTTACCCAGTTAAGTTTAATTCCGTTTCCTCCTCCCGTTCTGGGTGCTTCACTTTTTTCGTGAGACAAAAAAGGTGTATTTTCCACAGGCCAACTAACGGTGTGTGGTGAGGGGTACACAGCGTGTCACTCTTTCCTGCTGTGGCAGGAACTACTGTGGGTAGGCCTCTGTATAAGCTCGAACGTGTTTGATGTTAAGGTATAATATTTCCACATGTAAATGTGGAAAGCAGTAAAATATTCCGTCACCTTTACTCGAACGTACAGCAGTCCTCTCTGTGAAGGACCGTACATTTGCTTTCCCGTCTGCTTCTGGAGTTGGCGAGACGTCCCCGCAACGAGCTGAAGCACTGACGTCGTGAACCTGGTGCTACTGTTTGAATCAGCCGGCCGTGGTGGCCGAGCGGTTCTAGGCGCTACAGTCTGGAACCGCGCGACCGCTACGGTCGCAGGTTCGAATCCTGCCTCGGGCATGGATGTGTGTGACGTCCTTAGGTTAGTTAGGTTTAAGTAGTTCTAAGTTCTAGGGGACTGATGACCTCAGAAGTTAAGTACCATAGTGCTCAGAGCCATTTGAACTATTGTTAATTGACTGAAAATGATTCTTTTTTTTTTAAGAATAAACTTCCATTTGACTGTGAATTACTGTATTTATCTCCTGTACTATCTAGATTTCAGATTTTATGCCGTTATCAAGTACAATGCTAGAAGTTCTTAGACCATTAACATGTCATATCTGTTAAGGCAGTCCAAAGCAGGTAAACAAGACTAGTCTTGTTTACCCGCTTTCGACTGCCTTAACAGATATGACACGTATTAACATTATTTTAGCATTGTACTTGATAATGGCATAAAAGCCGAAATCTAGATAGTACAGAAGACAAATAGTGTAATACACAGTGAAATGGCGGTTTATTCTTTCAAAAAATATTGCATAACTGTGGCTCAACACCATTTATAACTTAATTAATGATTCATTAGAGTGCAAATTGCTATACGTAACAGATGTGAGTAATATAATTTAGCTTCTAAATCTGATTAATGTAGCAAATCTATCACTATTTAGTTATTTTCCAAAATGGCACTCCTGAACCGTAAAAATGGCACCCAACCTGGGGCCTAACGAAAAGCACACTGTAGCTGTTCCCAGTTATTGGCCGCGATACTGTAATCGGACAAGAATAGGCCTTTTAGCCTGTTTATCAGCAAAATCTTGTATTTGTTTAAGAAATGGCTGCCAATGCCACAACTAACATCGACCGTCTGCAGGACATCCGGCACTGTAGCACATATTTTTCTGGCGTTGCTACCTCTCTACAGAGAACAGCATTGCCCATGAATAGCCTCTTAGAACTTGTGACATTGTTCAGCAGGTAATTAATATATATCGTTAACAGTAATGGTGCCATAACACTATTCTTCTTTTACGTCTGTCGACTGCTTCGTGCCGAAAGCAATGCAGTCACTTGCATTTCGTTGGAAGTCGTTAGTCCAGTAACAGAGCCTGCCCGATATTCAGAAAGCTCGTGTTTAATGCACTGTATGACAGTGCGTGTATTTATCTGAAACCTTCCGGATATCAAGTAAGACGACACCTTGTGCATCTTAACGATTTCCATTAGCTTTAGGGCGTGTAACAGCAGTATCTCCATTTTTTCACCTGATGTGTCAGACGTATACCTTTCGGACTCACTGTCTGTAGGATCACTCGGAAGATGGCCGAAAAGTATACAGCCTAAATACAAGGTGAAGGAATAGAGTTCCTGCGGCTGCACGCCCGAAATATAATCGATTATGACACAACTTGGTTGCTGATATACACTGATGTGCAAAACTTAAGGACGAAAGTGACTTTCGCATGACCTGTCACTACCAAGTGAAACAGCTCGATGAATCTCAGACGCTACATGGGAAGAACCGGTATAGTATAATACAGATGCTAACTGAAAGAAATACGCTATGAGAGGAGCAGAAATGACACTTTTGTTAAAGGCTAATAATTACATTGAAGTCAGCACGATTTATGACGGTTTTCTGCACATTGCAAAAAGTGGGGCGTGGTCCGTAATAGTGCGTGTGATCACCACGAACAACAACGCATGCTCTGCAACGTGTTCCCATGATAGCCACAAGAGTGATAACGAGTGGCAGGACTTCCCATTTCTCCAGCACCGTGGCTGACAATGGTTGGATGTCCTCTCGTTCCGCCTGGTATGTTCGATGGTGTCACGCGGTGTCATCCATAAAATTAAGTCAGGGCCTAATGTACCACTGAAAAGACCCACATGGCGAAGGAGTGCAGTGTCACAGTAACGTTGACCCGGTGAATGTATCGGGTTCAAAGGCTTGGAGGCTACTAGACCTATACCATATTGTACCCCGACACACCATAACATCCGGACTACCAAAACTATGATGTTCGACAATGTTCATGGGTGCATACATGTTCCCACCTCACGCGACATGAGAATACGTCCAACACTGTCGAACATGACTGTTTTGGTGGTCCAGATATTATGGTGAGAGCAGGCCTAATGTTGTATGGGCGTATTGTCCTCCAAATCCTTGGACACGGCACACTCAAAGGTCAGCGTTATTTTGACGCAGTATTGCGTACCTATGTGCGTCTTCTCAGGGGTGCATTCTTACCCACTTCATTTTTATAGATCACAATGCGCGACTGCATCGAACAGTGCAGGTGTAGGAGCTCTGGGAAAGCGTGGATATTCGGGGAATGGATTGGCCTGCTTGTTTCCCCGACTTGAATCCCATCGAGCAATTATGGGATGCGTTGGACAGACGTACTGCAGCACGTCCACAGGCACCAGCATCCAGCAATTGTCAACCGCGCTGGTGGAGGAATGGAACGCCCTACCACAAGAACTCCTTACGATCCTTATGGTCAGCATGATAGCTCGTTGCAGAGAATGCATAGTCGTTCATGGTGATCACACACACTATTGAGAATCACGTCCAGCCATTTGTAATGCCCAGGAACAATCATAAATTCCATTCTTCTCACTGTGTATTTTATTCAGTATTTTATTTAGTAGCTCTTTCTAGGTACAATCCAGCTTTCATCGAAATATGTTACTTGGTTACTTGGTAGTGGCACATGATGAGATGTGTCACTTTCTACCTTACGTTTTGCTAACCAGTGTATGATGCCTGCTGCATAGCACGAACAAACAGTGCAATAAGGAAGATTAGCGATCAAGATTTCGTCGACGACGACATGTTTAGACATGTTGTCCTCGTTGTTTTCCGAAATCTTTTTCCGCAGTCGCAGTTATACAAGTAATATGCAGGGGGTGGTAAAAAATTGGAAACACTACAAACACAACATATTACCGAGCGTACTGCTATGTATGAAAACCGTTGCCATTCAAAAAAGATCCCAGTCGTCTCGGAATAGATGAATACAGTTCCTGTATTGTTTTCAAGGGAATCTTATACCAGCTTTTCTGCAAAGTGGTGGCAAGTTCAGGTAGCGATGATGGGGGTGGACATTCTTCTCTCCTAAGTACACCAGAACGGCTCAATAATGTTGAGATCTGGCGACTGTAGTGGCCACGGTATATGCGACACTTCATCCCCGTGCTCACAAAATCAGTGCTGGACGATGAGAGCTGTGTGATCAGGGGCCCCGTCTTCTTGAAACACAGCGTCACCATCTACGAAGAATGACTTGTACAATAGTTTTTTTCAGTGATTCTTCGCATTCTCATTGCCTGTGATGAATGTTCGATATTGGATTGAACACACTCAGCACCAAGTTTCTTGTCTTCTTTTATAAATATCAAGACTTTTCTACTTTCCTTAACATCCATTTCATCTGGATTACATTAATACAGTTCGTGTACGTTTGTCATCAGGAGATCTTAGAGGTTACTCTCATGGTTGGCTTCTGCGACTGATTCTTGTGTGTTTCCCGAGTGACAAGAGATTTCCAGCGGACAAATACAATCAGCATATAATTTTTCTGTACTGTTTATCGATTTTTATATGATACTGCTTGAAACCATACGAAAACGTTAGGATGCTAACGTGGTTATCGTAAGGATTATTTGCAGAATAAAGTGTTGAGCTGCAGTAGGAAGGAAGTTTACGGTTCAACGTCGCGTCGACGACAAGATATTTAGAGAGCAGAAATTTAGATAGGGTAGAAATAGGGAACGAAATCGCCATCGTGCTTTTTGAAGTAACAATCCAAGCAGCATTCGTCTTAATCGATTTGGGTAACCACGTAAATTCTAAATATAGGTTGAAGAGGGAAATTTGATCTCATATCCCCCTAATGAGAAAGAGGAAATAAAAACTTTTAGAATAAGATTTTCACTCTGCAGCGGAGTGTGCGCCGATATGAAACTTCCTGGCAGATTAAAACTGTGTGCTCGACCGAGACTCGAACTCGGGACCTTTGCCTTTCGCGGGCAAGTGCTCTACCATCTTTTTTTTTTTTTTTTTTTTTTTTTTAAATAGCCAGCTATCCTAGCCACTTTTTTTAACAAAAAAGGAAAAAGGATTTTGGAAGGTTTATTTTTCTGCTTTTTTTATTTTTATTTTATTTCATGTTTATACAAATGGATAAAAGGAAGGCCGTTCCTCTTCGGCTACATAAACAGAATAATAGAAAGTCGTCCCGTTACGACAAAGGATGCTCCATACTATAGCCCGCTGCGAATTTTTCGATGACTGTCTTCTCGTTGCTGTGTTGTTTCCGTTGTTCGTTCAATCTCATAAAAAAATTTAAAAAAAAGGAACTGGGAAGAGGTGCTATGGTTGTCTTCTCAAGTCATCGATAATCCAGCTGTGAGGCGGATTATGGAATGCGCTCCAAAGAAAATTAGAAAAATATTGCCTATATTTAGGGTTCTTGACAATGTCGTTCGTTGAGGTAATACAAAAAATCGGGTACTGTCTTTTCCCCATTACCGAATAGGTAGTGAACAGCGTGGCCGCTGATCCACGTCACAGAGTTCGTTTTTGCTCTTGGGAAATAAATCTTATCGGGGAAAAGAAGTGATCCGGTAGTTATCCGTCGGGAGCCGAGCGTGTGAGAAAAGGCAATATCTGACGCACCAAATACCAAACGTCCTTTGCCGACCCGCATTCGAAACGATGTTCATCCGTGTCAATCACTTGGCATGTGGCACACAAGGGTGAATCAGCGAGGTGGATGTGATGTAGGCAGGACTGGCACACCTGTTTCCAATTAACAGTTACGTACCATGCAGATTGCACGTCAGTATCAAGGGTGGTGGCATTCACTGCCTGCCACACAGCGCGCCACTTTGTAGTGGGGTGTTTGCTTTCAATCACATTCGGCGTAGGTGGTATCGGGAGTATCTGTGCAAAATGGGGGATACGTGACGCCAAATAGACGTTAGCATACCGTGTCCGTTGCAGGAGGTCTATATGTCTCAGACGGTGGTCACTTATTCCTGCTCTCATCTGATTCAATAAACGCCTGTATTTAAGGGCTGTTGAACGCTTCATGTCAGATGTGAAATCGATGCCAAGACAGCGGATTGTGTCACTGAGTCGTAGCGGTGCGACGCTCTCGTCGGGTAGACCTCTGCCTATAGACAGTGCGTGTGATTTGTGGAGATTGAGATGGCTCCCCGATGCCGCGCCGTAGGTCGCCACCCACGCCAGTGCTGCACGAACATCGTCATTATTGCGAAGAAGGAGTACCAGATCATCCGCATAGGCAGTGCAGCAAAAAGTATGTCCACCAAGGGACATCCCAGTCAGGCGTTGTCGGAGGCCGCAGAGGAGTTGTTCCAAGACGAGGGCGTACAATATCGCCGAAAGAGGGCAGCGTTGTCGCACCGATCGCTGGATCTGTATCGGCGGCGTGAGACGGCCATTATATAACACCTTGGACGTCGCGCCTCGTAGGAGACGCATCAGTACATTAACTATGACGTCCGGATACCCCATGTGTTGCAGTACCTCCATCAAAAATGTGTGGTCGACTCTGTCAAAGGCCTGGCTAAAGTTGAGTGAGGCCAAAACCCCTGGCAGTTGGCGAGCTTTGGCTAGCGCGATCATATCTCTATATCGGCAAAATGCAGTGCGAATATTATGGTCACCACCTAACGATGCCTGGTCCTGCGACACAACACATCGTACTGACCGCTTTAGGCGTGCCGCCAGAAACCGGGTGAAAATCTTCAAGTCACTGTTGAGTAAGGTCAAGGGCCGATAGTCACTGATACTGGATCCGCCTCGTGGTTTGTGTATGGGCACAATCAGTCCTTCTAGGAAAGCCCCAGGGATCTGCGTCGTGGGAGACATAAGATCGCGGCAAATATCAGTCCATGATGGTGCCAGTAATTGTTGATATGTCCGGTAAAATTCCAGAGGAAGGCCATCAGGTCCCGGGGACTTATGAGCAGCCCCAGCCTGTATTGCTTCAATGATTTCCTCTTCCGTTACATCTGCAGTCAAATCCGCCGCCGCTGTCGGAGATATCGTGCCATAAGTGAGTTGAGAGACTTCGGCGATCACCTCTGGGGGATGTCGATGTTCCGAGTACAGCCTAGTGTAGTGAGTATGAAGGGCGTTTCCTATGTCGCGCTGGGTATCAAGGCGTCGTCCGTCTTCCGTCGTGATAGCTTGGATCAGTGTCTTGCGTCGGCGCCGTCGTTCTGCAATGACGTGGTACATGGACGGTTCCTCCTGTGCCACTCTGTCTTGAGTGCGCGCTCTGACGACCGCACCCTCAAGGTGGCAACGTGTTAATTTGATGATCTGTGCCTTGGCACGGTTCACCGTCACCTGCCGTGCAGGTGAGTACGGCAGTGTTGTACATTCCCTTAAGATGCTGTAGTAAAAGTCCATGGTATGTCTCTTCCATGCTGCAACATCTCGGCTGTAGCCTATCAATGTCTTCCGGAGGGCTGGTTTGGCGCAGAGTAACCACCACGACAGTGTACACCGGTAGGTGCCACGCTGGCGGCTACAAGAGTCCCACGTGTTCTCTATAAGGCGGCGGCATTTCTGAGAAGCTAGGTGGGCGACGTTCAACTTCCAAGGACCACGGCTGTGCCCTACCTTCTGGCGGCCGAGGGTAATAGCGCAGATGTAGGCCTCGTGGTCAGAAAAAGCTGTGGGCCAAACTTCGGCAGCTCTTGTCTCCACAGCTATGGAGAGCGAGATGTAAATCCGGTCGATGCGGCTGGAGGAATGGCTGGTGTAGTGAGTAAATCCGGGCCGATCGCCACAAACATGTTCCCACGAGTCCACCAATTGAAGATTATTTATAATTGTCGTAAGTTCTGCGCAGGGAGAATGATGTGGTAACTGATCCTTAGGTGCTTGGCTACAGTAGAAGTCCCCTCCGATTATCAAGGCGTCCTGACGGCCCATAATGAGGGGCGTGATTGTATGAGCGAAAAAGGTGGATCGTTCGCGACGCCGACCAGATCCTGACGGTGCATAGATGTTAATAAGTTTGACTCCTTGGATAGTAAGAGCCATGCCTCTGGCGTCAGGGAGATACTCGACGTCTTCTGCGGATATACCTTTGCGGAGGAGGATCGCCACACCACTGCCATTGGCAGACGCATGTGAGACCCAAGTCTTGTAGCCATAGGGTTCCTTGAAGTCTGCGACATACACCTCTTGAAGGAGCGCAATGTCTATGTCTGCTGCGTTGAGTAGATCCTGTAGCATCGCTAGTTTATGTCGGGTACGTATGTTGTTGATGTTAATCGTCGCTAGACGGTATGTTTGGTCTGCCAGGTCGGCATCTGGGTTGTGTAGGAGGCCAGGTGTGGGCGGCAGGGGCGGCCCCACAGAGGCTGACGATACAGCCGTAGTCACTGTGGTTGGTTGGTGCTGGGTACAGCCGAGGGAGCATCTCTGCCTTCGGCATCCTCCTGGTGCTGTGGCTCATCCTCGACATCATCCGCCCAAGAATCAGATGCAGCAATTGGTAACTGTTGATTAGTGCTGTCAGTAGGGCGCTTGAGCGCATGTTCAGTAGCAGAAGTGATGTTGTCAGACCGAGGCTCAGAAACTGTATCCGCCGTAGCATCGTGATGGGAAGGGTGAGTTGTGGTGGTAGAGTCCTGAGTGTCGTCCGACGCCGGATGTTCGTCCGGGTCACACATCCGAAGCAGGCAATCATCGGATGGCGTATGGCGCCGTTTCTTGCGTTTTCGAGGGGACCGTTGTTTCCGGACATGTTGTTCTGTGTCAGAGTGCGGGCGACAATCCTCTGATGCGGTCTTCATTGGTAGGAAGGCAGAGGTCGGGACAATTTCCGTTTCTACTTCCATCATCTCTTTAGGCTCGTCTTGGTGGCACAATTGATCACCGCCTTGAGGCAAGTCTGCCGATGAAGTCGTAGAGGGGGATGTGCTGTCCGCCACACTGTCATCGACCACTAACTGCAATATGGTGTTATGATCCTGGGGAGGGACAGCTGTTGCGGTTGCAGCCGCTGCATACGTGATGAGGAGTGAAGTAGGCGTCGCCGGGGATGGAACTTCACCAACCGGTGTCTGAGTCAGTAGGCGTTGAATGCAGGCCGATCGGACATGTCCTTCCTGGCCACAGCCGGCGCAAGTACGCGGTTGTCCGTCGTACATGACAATGGCTCTGCAGCCGCCAATTACTAAATAGGATGGCACATGCTTCGTCAGTTCAGTCTTAATTTGTCGCACTCCATTCAAGACGGGGTACGTCTCAAACGTTTGCCATTTTTCAGCCAAGTGGCTTAGCACGTTGCCGTACGGTTTGAAAGCTGTCATCACAACATCTGGCGGGACTTCGAATGGCAGCTCGAAGACCCTCAGAGTGCGAAGGCCTAATCCAGCGTGGTCGATCGTGACAGTTCCTATGTGACCATCAGAATGCTTAAATTTAAGTCCATGAGCGTGTCGGCACACAACATCAGTGCACGCCATTTCATTGATCAGTTTTATGTAGACGACACTTTATGTTATAGAAAAGTGGATCCCAATGACGTCTTGAGGTGCAATATGAAGTTCTTCCCGGATGAAACGTTCAATGTCAAGTGCTCGAGGACTTGCGTAGTCCGCTGGAAATGTGATCTTAATTGTGGACTTGCGATACGAGTGCGCCATGGCACTACAGAGACACGGACACGTGACACTCGCCGCAGCGGAAGGTAAACAGTAAACACTCTCGCGCGCGGTGCGCTAACAGGGGGACACAGGCACGACGACCTTGCCCCACCGCTGCTAACAGCGGACTGCCATCTGAGCTACCGAAGCACGACTCACGTCCGGTACTCACAGCTTTACTTCTGCCAGTATCTCGTCTCCTACCTTCCAAACTTTACAGAAGCTCTGTAAAGCTTTACAGAGCTTCTGTAAAGTTTGGAAGGTAGGAGACGAGATACTGGCAGAAGTAAAGCTGTGAGTACCGGACGTGAGTCGTGCTTCGGTAGCTCAGATGGTAGAGCACTTGCCCGCGAAAGGCAAAGGTCCCGAGTTCGAGTCTCGGTCGGGCACACAGTTTTAATCTGCCAGGAAGTTTCAAAAACTTTTAGGTTTGCCAATGGAATTGTAAGTGTGTCAGAGACAGCAAAGGACTTACAACTGTCCTGAATGGACTGGAAAGTGTCTTGAAAAGAAGTTATAAGATGATCAACAAAAGTGAAATAAGGGCAATAAAAGGTATTCAAGCGATACTCAAAGAATTAGATTAGTTAATGAGACACTAAAAACAGCAGGCGAGTGTTGCTATTTTCCCTGCATGCTAACTGACGATGGGCGAACTAGAGAGGATATAAAATGCAGACAGGCAACAGTAAGAAAAGCAGTTCTTAAAAAAAGTAATTTGATAATACTGAGTACAAGCTTAAATTTTAGGAAGTATTTTTAAAGGTATTTTTCTAGGGAGTAGCTTTATATGGAAGTTAAAAGTGGACGATAAGCAATATAGACAAGAAATGAATAGAAGCTTTTGGAATTTGATGCTGCAGAAGAATGCTGAAGATTAGATAATGATTAAGAGGCACTGGATCGAATTGGAGAGGAAATATCGTTATGGCAAAATGTGACTAAACGTTGTTCAATAACTATGCCGAGATGAAGATGCATTCACAGGATAGTTTACCACGTAGAGCTGCGTCAGACTAGTCACTGGAATGAAGAACATCTCACGACTGCGAGTCAAGTGTCCTAACAGGGCGCCACCTCAGGTGGTGTCACGTTCGCACGCTCAGTAACTGCAGCTAGTTCTAACAGAAACAGGGTCGAGGCAGCGTGCCTCGGAGCGTAACACGAGCCTAATTAATTTCGAAATTATCATTCAGACTAACATGCAGATTCGGTTGTAAGGAACTACGACACGTTAGTAATGCTGCTTAGATTTCCAATAAGTTTTCGACACCGTTCTTTACAAGCGACTTCTAAACAAATTGGGTGCCTATGGGGTATGGTCTCAGTTGTGTAACAGGATTCGTGATATCCTTTCAGAAAGGTCACAGTTCGTAGTAATTGACAAAGAAGTTATCGAATAAAACGGAAGTACTATCTCAAGGAAGTGTTATAGGTCCTCTGCTGTACCTAATCTATATAGATGGTTTAGGAGACAATCTGAGCAGCCATCTTAGATGGTTTGCAGATGATGCTGTCAGTTACCGTCTAATAAGCCATCTGAAGATCAAAGACAATTTCAAGATGAATTAGACAAGATAACTGCATGGTAGGAAAAGTGCCAATTAAACCTAAATGATGAAACGTGTGGGGTCATCGATGTGAATACTAAAAGGAATCCATTAGATTTTGGTTACTTGACAAATCACACAAATCTAAAGGCTGTCATTTCAACTAAATACTGAAGGATTGCATTTAGTTATAACTTAAATGGAATGATCACATAGATATTGTTGTGGGGAAAGTGAACCAAAGAGAGATTTTATTGGCAGAATACCTAGAAGATGCGACATGTATCCTAAAGATACTGCCTACACCACAATGATGATGATGTTTGGTTTGTGGGACGCTCAACTGCGCGGTCATCAACGTCCGTACAGAGTTCCAAGATTTACACAGTCCAATCTTTTTACGCAGTCCAATCTAACCACTGTCACGAACGATGATGATGACGAAATGATGAGGACAACACAAACACCCAGTCCCCGGGCAGAGTAAGTCCCCAACCCAGCCGGAATCGAACCCGGGACCCCGTGATCCAGAAGCAACAACGCTAGCCCCTAGACCACGAGCTGCGGACTGCCTACAATACGCTTATCCGTCTTGTTATGGAATACTGCTGCGCGTTATGCAGCGCGTTATGGGATGCGTATCATATAGGATTGACGGAGGACATCGAAGACGTTCAAAGAAGGGCAGCTCGTTTTATATTATCGCAAAATAGGGGAGAATGTGTCACGGATATCATACGCGAGTTAGGGCGGCAATCATTAAAACAAAGCCATTTTTTGTACGGCGAAATCTTTTCACAAAATTTCGGTAATCAGCTTTCTTCTCTGAATGCGAAAATATGTTGTTGACGCCCACGTGCATACGAAGAAATGATCATCGTAATAAAATAAGAGAAATCTCGGAAGGAAAGATTTAAGTTTTCGTTTTTCCCGCGCATTATTTGCGAGTGGAACAGTAGAGAAGTACCTGAAAGTGATTCGATTAACCATCTGCTACGCACTTAATTGGGAATTGGAGAATATTCATGTAGACATAGAAGTAGAAAACGACGCCATTAAAAGAAGAAATCTTCCAACAGTTGTTCATCGTGGAAAAATATTTGTTCTCAAAAAATGGCAGCCAGTGAAACAGCAAACTCATTTTCGTAAATACCGACATAGCTCAGTTGCCCGAGATAACACGTGGTCGGCATCGTAGAAACTGCAAATATCCCTAATATTGACTCTTTATAGGGTTACCTGAAGCTGCAGAATATATTAAATTGCTTACTACGTCAGTTTATTCATCCTTCCCTCCAATTAACGGAGTTTAGTGATTTGCAAGTAGTAAGCATTAGTGTTTAATGTGGCGTGTTGAGATACTAAAAAGTTTCGCTATTTGTTGCAGTTTCATGATTGCTAGTGTTCTACAGTTGTTCAAACTTAGGTCGATCGTAAGAATGGCACAACTGAGCGGACTGCAATTCTGTATCTATCCTTCATAGTTATCTAGAAAGACAATATGCTTATAAGTGGTAATTGCAACAGATATATTCATTAAAGTCTCGTACTGAAGATATAACGATAATTAGAAAAATTATGGCGATATGATAATGTGCATTAGAGTAATCGAAGTGTCCGCATTTCGAAAAAGTAACGTTTTAACCCGCGCATTGTAGCAGAACTTCATTTAACTATGGCCACTAATTCGTGCAGACAAAATGTGTGTAAAACGAGAAACGCAGACTGTGGTGGTTTACTTTTAATGCATGTAATTTTCAAACTAGCTGGTGCTCCGTGTCTAAAAGGGCTTCTTGTCAACGGGACATTCAACCTACCTTCCTTGGCAACCAGCAGTTTTATCTCCGAATGGAGAATATACTTTACGGTCAAAGTGATAATGAGACACGTTTGAGTTTTACTTTTACTAGTACTCCCAGTTTAGCTCCTCGCAATTACACGCTCACTGTATGCTGAACAACACTCTAGCAGTCTAATATTCACCATCATCTCGCCTCCTCCACTACGAACTTCAAGGTACTAGATAAAAGAGGATAATTAGCTTCACTCAATTCCTTGAAGAGAGAGAAATTACTTGGCACTCGTAGTTAATTGGCTGTTTACCTGACGCCCACCGAAAATTCTCACTTGTTGTTTTAGTGGCCGTGTATCCTTACTTCCAGGAATACTTCAGTGCGAAGCGGTGCTGATGGTCTCAGGTTTTGGAAGCTTAGGGAACTAAGCTACCAACACGACACAAAATACCTGCGAATTCAGGTTTCTCGTAATCTCTGGCTCGTTCCATTACACCAAGTTTCAGTTTTGTATTGCTGTGACAGTTGTTCCGAATTAACCTCATGTTGTGCTAGGAAAACTGTTATATATATTCTACGTAACTGACACTGAATTAGATTCTGCCTCAATCGCAGGACTCTTTCCAACCCTCATAATACCAAAGAACTTTCAGATCACTACATTCTCATGCTCTTCGTGTAAGTCTGAAACCGACGAAAGTGCTACAGATAGTAAACCTGTAAGGAATAGCCAGCCACCTGCTTGATTCTTTATTATTTCGTAAGTGACGGTTCCCTTTATGGAAAGTTACACGGCGACAAGAATCGGGGCTGCCTTCGGAAGTTGGTTACAGCCAGCGATCGTCAGTAATACCCCTTAGATACCACTTTAACTTAACGCTTCAGCATTTACATTCAAACACCATATCTCTGTAAATTACTAAACAGTTTGGAGACCTATGGACAGTAGTAGTAATCTCGTCTACCTACATGTCTCTCGAGGCCTTATACAGTCAACATGTGCCTTTAATTGGAGCCCGAAATTATAAATTCTTTTTTCCGTATTCGTAGAGCCTTAATAATAACATTGCGGCAATGTGGAGAACAATTTTCAACAAAGTTCCCTGCTAAGTCCTGATGTCTCTATTTGATCCGCCACTTAGTTATTCTCTTTAACGCACAGATTTGGGTCTATTTTGCCAATCAGTTCAAAAGTGGTTTGCAGAAATTTCTCATACCCATGCTACTTTATTTCTGCGTCACCTTCTATAGAAAAACATAAACATAACAAATAATTGCCGGCCGAAGTGGCCGTGCGGTTAAAGGCGCTGCAGTCTGGAACCGCAAGACCGCTACGGTCGCAGGTTCGAATCCTGCCTCGGGCATGGATGTTTGTGATGTCCTTAGGTTAGTTAGGTTTAACTAGTTCTAAGTTCTAGGGGACTAATGACCTCAGCAGTTGAGTCCCATAGTGCTCAGAGCCATTTGAACCATAACAAATAATTCAGCAGACCTAATTTCCGCCGCAAAGAAAAGAAACCTACGTCAGGCATGTGGCGAGATGGCACATCGATGAGCCACTCCTCTCGTACTCGACATTTCAAGAACCTGAATTTGGGTGAATAAACAGGGAATTAGGGAATGTATTCACAGTTGCGAATATGAACCACCTCGGCTGTATATTGGAATGACGACACTGAAAATTTGGGGTTCAGTAAAACCGTCTGAAATAGAACATTTATGTGCGAATTTCTTGTGAAACAGTTTTACAAAAGAAGATAAACTTAGCAATCAGAGATAAAAATCTAGAATTAAAAGACTCAGGAAGAGCGGTGTTGTTCACCTTGGAGTATTTCTCACACCTGTATAGTTATGAGCATGTATATCCCCGTAAGGCAAGGTAAACAAAACATATTGTATCAGAGCAATAGGTTCTCACTCTCTGTTGACTGATTGCTGAAAGTTGGTTCTCCTTTAAAGTGTAAGCTGTGTTCTAGGAATAAAGCTCGACTGCGTCACAAGAGCAGTGGACCTATAGAAATACTGCAGGCATAATCTCAGGTTTCAGGTGTCCTTAATATGTCATATACAAGGGACTCACCTAAAACCTGCACCGCAGATATTGTGGAAATGGAAAGTTTTTCAGAGAATGGATTGGTAGTCAGGGACTCGTATTGTTAGCCGATCGAAAGACTGTAATAATACTTCGAAAGTGTATTTTTTGTGCAAACGTGTACTTTTTTTAAATGAAGCAATGTCCATTGACAATAACAACCTAAAATTAGGATCAATTAGAATGTCAGTTGTGTTTTTTGCATGATTCTAGAGCGAATCGTTTACGAGATATCATAATTTGGGAAGTTCACACACCGACACTTCTACAATACCTGTGGTAGTACACTACAGAACTACACAGTTGTATACACTAGTTATGTAGATTCTCATCAGTAACGAGACAATCGACCATCACAGGTTGTGTTCAGTATGACCACCGGCAGCGGCAATACACGCTTCCAGTCTGGTATGGAACAACTGCTGCACACGAACTAGCATTTCAGCGGAGATGTCTGAGCAGGCTGCAGTAATACGTCGTTGCACATCATCGTGTGTTGTTGGTATGTCCTTGCAGACAGTGTCTTTCAGTTTCCTCGCATAAAAAGTCTACAGACGTCAAATGTGCTGAACGGGCCGGCCAGGGTACATATTCTGTGCGTCGAATCCAACGATTAGGAAACCATTAGTGAAGACAGGCTTTAGTATTTCTTGCATTATGGTCTGGACACCGTACGCGTTCAGTGTTCCGTCTATGAAAAACAGGCCTGTGAGATGATGATTCACTCTCGCTCATCACACTTTTACACTCCATAGACGCATTTGTAGACTCAGAGAAAGCTTTTGACAATGTTGACTGGAATACTCTCTTTCAAATTCTAAAGGTGGCAGGGGTAAAATACAGGGAGCGAAAGGCTATTTACAATTTGTACAGAAACCAGATGGCAGTTATAAGAGTCGAGGGGCATGAAAGGGAAGCAGTGGTTGGGAAGGGAGTGAGACAGGGTTGTAGCCTCTCCCCGATGTTATTCAATCTGTATATTGAGCAAGCAGTAAAGCAAACAAAAGAAAAATTTGGAGTAGGTATTAAAATCCAGGGAGAAGAAATAAATACTTTGAGGTTCGCCGATGACATTGTAATTCTGTCAGAGACAGCAAAGGACTTGGAAGAGCAGTTGAATGGAATAGACAGTGTCTTGAAAGGAGGATATAAGATGAACATCAACAAAAGCAAAACAAGGATAATGGAATGTAGCCGAATTAAGTCGGGTGACGCTGAGGGAATTAGATTAGGAAATGAGACACTTAAAGTAGTAAAGGAGTTTTGCTATTTGGGGAGCAAAATAACTGATGATGGTCGAAGTAGAGAAAATATAAAATGTAGACTGGCAATGGCAAGGAAAGCGTTTCTGAAGAAGAGAAATTTGTTAACATCGAGTATATATTTAAGTGTAAGGAAGTCGTTTCTGAAAGTATTTGTATGGAGTGTAGCTATGTATGGAAGTGAAACATGGACAATAAATAGTTTGGACAAGAAGAGAATAGAAGCTTTCGAAATGTGGTGCTACAGAAGAATGTTGAAGATTAGGTGGGTAGATCACGTAACTAATGAGGAGGTATTGAATAGGATTGGGGAGAAGAGAAGTTTGTGGCACAACTTGACTAGAAGGAGGGATCGGCTAGTAGGAAATGTCCTGGGCATCAAGGGATCACAAATTTAGCATTGGAGGGCAGCGTGGAGGGTAAAAATCGTAGAGGGAGACCAAGAGATGAATACATTACGCAGATTCAGAAGGATGTAGGTACAGTAGTTACTGGGAGATGAAGAAGCTTGCACAGGATAGAACTGCATCAAACTAGTCTCAGGTCTGAAGACCACAACAACACCAACAGACCCTGACGTTCCATCTGACAAAGCCAACGGCGATTGTCAACAGGACAGTAGTGCATCTTTCGGAGATTTAACTGGCCAGGATTGGTAAATGTGGCAGCTTCATCACTAAACAAGAAACATCTGGAGTACCCTGTCGTAATGCCCAAGTACAGAAGTTAACACTATTCTCATAATCGTTTCCACGTAGCTAGTGGTCGAGAGAGATGTGATACGCATGGAACCTATGTCGATGGAATATGCGTAGGACACTTGCCTGAATCATGCCACTTAGCCGTGCGAGTGCGCAGGGGCTAACGTGTGGATCAACTGCAACAGCAGGAAAAACATTAGTTTCTCCCTATCTGTCGTCATTTATTTCCTTCGGTTATGTTGTCTAGGTGTTACACAACGACTTTCACGTGACTGGTTGAAGAGGTTGATAAATAATTGCTAAGATGGTTGACGTCTGTTGGGTTATCGTGCCGTATGCACCGGGATATCGTGCCGTATACACCGTACAAGAACAAACTGCATTCTTCCTATACTCTCCATGGATTACGAGATATTGGCTTTTTCTTCATTAGTGAATTTCTCGGACTGTCACACACGGACTGCCTAGCAAGTCGCAGTGCACTCAGGGAACACACAAGCATACTGTAAGCAAACATAACAATATCGTACCTAGCAATTACGCAGGTTGAATGGCACAAGCAAGTGTAGGTGAGGGAACTTTTCAGAATACGATATTTCGTAAACTACTCACACTAGAATCCTGCAACAATCATAACTGACATTCTAATAGGCCCTGGTTTTAGTTCGTTAATGTCAATAGCCATTGTTGCATATAAAAAGTGTATGTCTGTACAAAACATACACTTTCTAAGTATTGTTACAGTCTGTTTATTGGCTAACAGAACGAGACCCTGATATCAATCCATTCTTTAAAAAGCGCTCGTCAATAGCACTTTCCATTTCCGCAATATATGCGGTGCAAGTTTTAGATGATTCGCCTTGTATAATTTCCCTGTTTTAGCGAGAGTAGAGAGACTGAAGAAGATGAATGAAATCAGTGCATAATTCTGATACGTCGTTAAGGAAAGCGGTGGTCGCGACTCCGTGCATCCTTTTGGAAGCTGTGGAGAAATTCGTGGAACGCAGAGCATCGTTCAGAGAATTGCGCACAGCGGCACAAAGCGAGACGGCCTTATCAAGCGGAGGCAGCTGGGCAGCGCGGGCGGTCAGCTGGAAACGGAGCTCAATAGCGCCACGTGCCTCCAACTCCTTCACTTGGCGTTTCCGCGTCTGCTCGGTGCTTCCGGGCTCGGCAACGCATCCCCGCTACTCCGAAGTCCCATATCCTTTTGCAGTTCGTTCGGTGCAAATCGAAGCATGCGCCACTGCATCATTCGATGTTCGATTTTCACTTTAAACATTTTCGTCTGCTTTCCGTTTACATCTGGCTGTCCTCTGAATGCACATGTTGCAGGTAATCCTGCACAGGCTGCTTCCGGGTCCAATCAGAAATAATTATAAGACGATACTCTAAGTAAAAATCACGCTCAAATTTCCTTTGAAACTTTATTTTTAGACATTAGAACAAAGCAAAGTTTTTAATATGTTTCGTTCCACGCCACTGACCATGGTTTAAATGAATAAAACGAAACGCTTATGGTAAATTAATATGCATTTTCTTATAGTTGCGAGGACGGATTTTAAATACCTATAATAACTGTAAAACAACTACAAACACTGTGGCTACACAAATGAAAATTGTATTTGTAAGACAATAATAAAATATTTCAGTATTCTCGCTGAAGATTCTTTTTAAATTAAAACAAAATGTGTATGAATTAACAATAATTTATTCGAAGAGTATTAGCTGTTGCGAACGTGGACAGCCATCAGCTGTATAATAGAATGACGACAATAAAAATTTCTGCCGGACCAGGACTCTAACCAGGATTTCTAGCTTGCCGCAGGCAGTCACCTTACTGTTAAGCTATCCGTGACGCTTAACGGCCAGACTCAAAATTCCATATGTTCATTATCAATGTGTCTACAACCTGCACTCGTACATCCATTATGTATCTATCTTTACAGGCGACACATTTTAATTGAAAGTCGCTTGCCCGGTGTTTGCGGATAAATACGATATTGCAGTGACTGTGTTGTTCAGAAGAGATGTTCCTTCGGACACGTATGCATATTCGTAACTGTGAATACAGTTAGTGTATTTCATAACGGCTCTAGTCGCCATAGTGCCTGTTCTTTCGGCCATGCACGCATGTCCGAAGGAGCGTTACATCATACTTCTGAACAACACAGGCATTGGAATGTCGTAATTACTTACTTTGTTGCAGTATAATAAAATTCATTTTGTATGTCATTATAAACAGCGTATAATTTCAGTGAGTGTTGCCAAACACTTAAAAAAGGAGCTTTGGTGAAACATACATGGGTAAATAAAAAGAAATAATTTATTAATATGTTTGTTTGTATGGCCATTTTCCGCAGTGGCTGTTATATCAGTTATTAATTTTTGTTTCTGTCGCAACTACAGATGACACTTCGTAATGAAAAAAGAAACACGTGTAGTAATGTACTCACTAAAATTACAGGAAAATCAAATAACAGTCGACATCATTACTTCTTACTTAGGTGAAATTTTTGAACATAAGTTTTTAAAGCGTATGTATTGAGTTTTGGTACTGTTTATTACCGTAAACCTAGTGGCCTAACTCGGCCAGAGTGCTGTTCGGAGGATCACTATATTTCCAAGGTATTAAACGAGATGAGCCGCCATTTCCCTAAATCACTTCGGAGTGAGCAACGCTTGCCTTCTTAATGGAGATCACGTACAATCAGTTTGCAAATATTCTTTAATTGTCAGAAAAAAGTTTGACGTTGCAAATAATTTGAGGCAGCGTACGTAACAAAATACGTTGAATTCATAGGTTAAACTAAATTCATGGAAAGCACTTCTCACCCTCAAATACAGTTCATTGGTTTTCGGGTCGTTTCCAGGCAGTCATCTCAACATTGGAATGTCAGTTACGACAATACGAACTTAATGCAACACAACGTCCACGCCTCGAGCGGAGAAAATCTCCGACCCGGCCGGGTATCGAACCCAGCCTCCTGTGTTTCACCATCCTCCGCGCTGATCGCCCAGCTACTGAGGGCGACGAAAAATACCCTTTCAAATTGACTTTTATTTAATCGTTCACCTTCCCTCTGTGTTTCCGGGACGTCCATTAACCCACGCGAGTCAGAGACACAGTGTTATTGGGCGTGCCTTAAGCTATGCTAGAACCAGAGCTCCCTTCCATGAAGTCGTTCAATATGTAACTTCCCACAGCCTGTAGGAACCGGTAGCAAATATTACAAGCTGTTACAGTATCTTTAAAAAATGCGCAGGAGGAGGGTCACAAGATACAGCTCTCTAATTTTTTAAATAACTCTGCCACTATGATATAAATGTGGACAGTATTTTCCTCTTGCAAAAATTTAATTGAAAAAGTTAACTGAAGGTTGTGGGAAGTGGCACTCGCCTCCGATAGCATGTGAAATTCGTTTGGTTCAGCTATGCGCCTTGTAATATTTCACGATTCAGATCAGCGTTGTCACTATCGTTTTATTGAATCTTCAGGAATGCTGAAATTTTATTCTGTATAAATGTGGTAGATAGCATCAATTCGAGTTAGGAATTTGATTCGACATATTCCAACCCGGATCTTCTGCAGCTCAGATCTCAAAGTCATCGCCGGATATGCAACGTTCAAAGTCCATCTTTAGCTCTATAGAACTTTGGAGTTTGGCGATGAAGTATGTGTAAGGAACCGTTACAAACTGGATTATATCTGTAAAAGGTGAATATATATTTGGCTTACCTTCTTTTTGTGATACCTTGCTCACAGGTTTTGTCCTAAATTCAAATCGAGGTTTTCTGTAAAGCACTTTTAAAATGCAGGTAAAATACTCTGTTCTCTGAAATATCGCCGCCATTTTCTGCTTTATACTTTTAAGACTCATCAGAAGCATTTCTTCTGTTTTTCTCTAGATATATGAAATTTCACCGCTGCAATGTGTCATCAATTCGGGCCATCGAGTGTCCAAGGAAATCGTCAGTGTTTTAGAAGCAAAATTTTTTAAAGTGTTATGTGATATTCGATAGAGTCGCCCTCATTTAGTGTAATGCAACACTCTGTTTAAAAATATGCATTAACAAAGAAAGAAAAACGTCAAGAATATCTACTATGACAACAACGCCTGAGTAGCGCCGCTCCATGTCCGTAGCCGATAGCACGACGCGGGTCGGCATACGACACATGAAGTAAGGGGGCGAGTCAGCCAAGGAAGGCGTGGCGAGCAAATGTTTCTCTTGATATCGACTACAGTAGAGGCTGTTTAAGACCAAGCCATGAAGCCACAGTACTAATACAGCCCGGTGCAATATCACTTCCAAAGTGTTTCCCGCAGTTTAATCGTCCATATGTATACTGACCCCTTGTCTTGTGGCAGCCCGCGCCGCGCTATCTGCTACCGCCGTGGAGCAGCGCTACTCAGTAGCTTTTAGAGTACTACTAGTTATTCTTCGCGTTGTGCTATGCTTGTTAATACGCGTTGTTAAACTGAAAGTCGCACTAGAGTAATCCGAGATCGCTTCATTTTAGAAAATATTTTGTCTGTAGCAGGAAAAATGGCTCTGAGCACTATGGGACTTATCATATGAGGTCATCAGTCCCCTAGAACTTAGAACTACTCAAACCTAACTAACCTAAGGACATCACACACACACCCATGCCCGAGGTAGGATTAGAACCTGCGACCGTAGTGGTGTAGCAGGAAACAAACTGACTTTTTTTCTGTCGGCGGTGGGCATTACACAAAACATGTGATGAGCACTACTTGTTGAGACTGATACCATGTATACATTGCAAGAACTGAATTGGAAAATATATGTCGAAGCGCGAGAGAAAATTCGCATAACGGCTTCTCGGTGAGACAGCGGGGATACTTAAGCTTCAGTCAGTAATGCGGTTATCTTAGGAACCCCCTTGGCCATGTATTGTCTGCCGGTAAACAGAAGAGCGAAAACGTAGCTACGTCACAACGAATACATACAGGCTGTTCCCAAAGGTGGTTGTAACGGCTCTTCCGCAGCGCCTACAAAGCACCGGCCCGTAATTTACGGGAACTGTGTCAACTGTGCGTAGATGTCTGTTGACACATACCTCTGGAAATCTACCAATGAGTCGCCGATTCCATCTACGCAGAATCGCTGCAGTAACGCGCTCCAAAGACGCACCAACACGCCTGAAAGCATATCAGGGAACTGTAAACGATAAGTACTCGCCAGTGTAAAGAAACTTTGAAAATCAGGAAGATATCTCGTAACTAGAGGTTAACAGACAAGTCGAAGATGAGATTTATTGATTAATATGGTCATTAGAAACGGAGCACAAGCTAGAATTACGAAAGGAAGGAGAAGGAAATCAGCTGTGCCCTTTTTAAAGGAACAATCGTGCCATTTGCCCAGAGCTATATATAGAAACAATGGAAAACTTGTATTTGGATGGCTGGAAGGGGATCTGAACGGTCGTCCTCCCGAATGCGAGACAAGCGTACCAACAACCGTGTCATCTCTCTTGGTCTTAATTGTTAGCGAATACATCTACAGTCCATTAACCCGAAGTTTTGCGATAAAAACTTGAGTCCTGTAGATATTTATTGCACAGATGAAGGTAGAATTCGCAGAACAGTCCTTGGAACAAAATACTAATATATCGCAGTATAAACACACCTGCGTTTGAGAAATTTGTTCGAATCCTGCCTCGGGCATGGATGTGTGTGACTTCCTTAGGTTAGTTAGGTTTAAGTAGTTCTACGTTCTAGGGGACTGATGACCTCAGAAGTTAAGTCCCATAGTGCTCAGAGCCATTTGAACCATTTGAGCTGCGTGAGATCGTCGTCTTTTAGCTTGCTTCTGGTAACGGAGTTCCGCAGCATCTGTACACCAACAGTAATCCGCAAGCATTGATCATTCCAATGGCCCTGATATCTTTGTTCCATAACATAAATGTCCTGATGGACTCTTTCTCTATGTTCGTCACGGACAACTCCACAACTAGGAGGGAAAAAGTTTAGGTGGGAGTGGAGAAAATGGATTTTAAGGGACATGTTGCATCGAAGGTTATGGTATCTTTGCAGGAGCACTGTCACCAACTGAGTGTAGTTGTCGTCTCTTTTGTTGCCCAAAAATCCACGAACAACTCCCTTGAAGGCTTCCCAAGCTTCCTATTCTTTTCCCTCCAAACCTTGGTCAAATGCATGATCCTGATCCTTTACAAGTTCTCATATTTGTGGCCCGATAAAAATACCTTCCTTAAATTTTGCATCACTTAATTTCGGAAATTTCTCTCTTTTGTACTTAAAGGCCCGTTCTTCTTGGTTCATACCTTTGAAAAATTTTTCATCAATCTCAGCTTCATATGCAGGAATGGAAGAACATCTTTTGGGTCCAGGAGAGTCTAGGCAACGACAATATTCTCGCTATGGTTAACAATTCTTGCAGGCGAGTCTGCTTTAATATAATGCAATTTCGTATCCATATTGTCCCAATGCATTAGAAGCAGCAATGTTTTGCGTACCTCAGTTGCACTCAGAGCTTGGTAATGATTTTTCGTTCACCACAGACTTTCCATTTGTGTTCATGATATTTGATTGAGTCCAAGAGGACTGTCATACATGCGTATGTTTCCTTCATGTAAACTGCAAGACGAACAGGAATAGAAGGAAGCTGGTTGCTATTGTGAAGTAACATAGTTTTCAAACTAAGCTTGGAGGATTCTATGAATAGCTTCCAGTCAGTTGGATCACGGTTCAAATTCATCGATTTCATCAAGCCATTAATGTCGCAGCAAACAACAAGATTGTTTTTCTTCTTCCAAAAAGGGAAGCAGTTCCATGTGACGTTTCCTGTACTGTGAGACTGTGACATCACTTTCGAGAAGATTCCATTGCTGTAGTCGAGTCCCAAAAATTTCTGCCTTCTCCTTTGACAGGTCAAGGTCTCTAATGAGATCACTCAATTTCGCTTTACTCAGTCTGTGCGGTTTATCATCTTTTCCCTCAAAGTGAAGGTCACGGGATGTGGAAAGCTTGTCAGATTCTTTTTCTTGTTCCACACTCTTCATTTTCTACTTCAGTCACACAATTTTCGAGTTGAACTGGTAAACTGCTTGAATGCAGAATGGGTCGGTCAGCAGATCGAAGATTCCTGTACTGAATTCTTCCTTTCTTCATAGGCAAGCATGCCTTTATAGATGGAGTTAAGCAGAAATAGCAGTCATCTGTATGGTTTGTAGGCTCCCACCAAACCATAGGCACTTTTTAGCCATTCCCGCGGTGTAACTGAACATGTGTTGCAACATATATGTGGAACCCAAGACTTATCCTGGTCCCATATTTTCATACCGAAATAATGCTGATAAGCAGTCGCCATAAGAGGCGTCAGAGTGCGTTTCTGTGAGGAAAATGTTATTTCACCACAAATTTAACAAAAATTATTCACCTTATTTACACATTTTCTTGGCATTTTTACGAATTTTGCACTACAAAAGCAGTCCCAAACGAGAAATTCTGCTTTAATTACGGCAGAAACTATATGAAACTCACATCAACAGTATCTACATTTATGACTTACAAACAGCTTAACAGCATTTGTGTTTTGTTATTGGACAAGTGTGCCAATTCCGAAAGCAAAGTTTCCCCCAAACTGAAAATGTTGAGTATAAAGATGAAATGTCACTTTATGTTCAAAGCAAGAGCTAATGTTTCATTTTTATGGTGATTTTTTAATTCATCAGATGAAAATACATATGAATTAACTATTTTTGAGCCCGGAACATTTTCATTGTTGGCCAGTGTTACCGGACTATAATCCATTTTGTCGATTGGAGGCGCATTTTATTTTGTGTGCTCTGTATGCCTCCTACGAGCTGTAGCGCGGGAATTTCAGTGTACACCAAAACTTCAGACATATACCTGCAAACAAACAAAAACAGTAACTGGGTAACTTTATTCTGTCGAGGCGATAATTAAAACTTTAGGACAACCCGATGTGCATGGGTAAACCTTACCTTTGATATCTGTTTACATCTCTGTATTTTTAACATACTACTACTGTTGAGTTAGTAAATGTTGAGAGAAATTATGACTTTATACTTCCTCTCCTCTTTGCTGGATGTTTAACTGATAGCAGAAAGCATTACATGACGAGCCGTGCAGTAGAGCCCACCCACGCCAATGCCTGCCTCGCCATTAGCCGGTGCAGACTGTGTGCTTATCTCGCCAGAGGGCAACAGGAACTGCAGTTGCCTGCGCGAGGTACCTCTTGCGCGTGCGCACCACTCGCAAATCCGTATCTTTTATAACGTGGTGTGGATGTCACAAACCTTCCAGAGTATCCGACGGCACTTCTGATAGCGTAAGCTAGGTATCAGAACAAACTGGATGAAAGAAATGCGAAGAAAAATTTAAATAGTTGTGGTTCTTGTGGGTAAGGACGCTTGTTTCGCACACATCGAATGCTCGCCTCTGACTCTAAATCGCCTTACTGAGACTAGTTTGTCAAGAATGCCCGTTTTAGTTTTCAAAACCGCGTGTGTTGTGAGTACTGTCTTGGGTGCAGTTAGGCACGTGAACGGTGAAAGTGAGATTTCTGAGGGGTCGTCTTTGTTGCAAAAAGTCGAAATTTAGTAACAGTAGTAAGAAACTAGCAGTGGTAATAGAGTTTGTTAATTAGCAATGAAAAATTCATAATGGATGTTCCTGAATTAGGTTGTATGACAACTTCTCTAGACTGCTGAGAACTAAATAAATAAATGCCGTGTGGCTAGGGCCTCCCGTCGGGTAGACCGTTCGCCTGGTGCGAGTCTTTGGAGTTAATGCCTCTTCGGCGACTTGCGTGTCAATGGGAATGAAATGATGATGATAAGGACAACACAACGCCCAGTCCCTGAGCGGAGAAAATCTCCGACCCAGCTGGGAAGCGAACCCGGGCCGTTAGGTATGACATTCCATCGCGCTGACCACTCAGTTACCAGGGGCAGACTGCTGAGAACAGGAAGAATAGGAAGAGTGTCGCCCATACATTTCATATCAGTGACATTTATTTGCTACAGAAAATGTTCACATAGAAACACATCAAAGAGTATCTGAAAGCCGCATCTTACTTTATAGTTTGTATCTTGTTTTCTTTATTAGTGCCAAATACCATCTAGAAGGAATTCCTACTTCACTAGAGCTGCCTTTTCATTGTTTGAACTGTTTTCATTTAAAAAAAAAAAAGTTTTTCATGTACTTACGTCGATATCTGTGCACTGTGTAGCCTTTTCTCTGTCCAGATATTGCAAAACCTAAAGAAGTTTTTTCTTTCAGAGACTTGATTTCTCTTGTTGGAGGAAACTCGAAAGAAAAATATCAAGTCGTCGTGCTTCTTTAACAGTGCGCCACGAAAACAAAGCAATCAAAAAAAGCTTAAGAAGACACAAGAAAATGCATTAATATAACACGAGTGGGCGAAGCGAGTATAGGTTCTATTCCGTTGTTAGCAGATGATGATACCATTCCCTGTTTCTGCACTCTTCAGGTTACTCAGGAATTCAAAATTCTACGATTGGCACAGTCATTTTATCACTGACGCCACCGACCCATTGGCGGCCGATTTACACGCTGGCAAGTGGTGCGTACCCACCACGAGTAGAGGCTAGTGTAAAACGGGCTTTATATTATGAAAAAATAAGGGAAAATTTTGATCACTTCTGACAAGAATAACATCCAACAATCAATCTACATGTATAATCAGCAAATCACTGAACAGTGGCGGAGGGTACATCCTGACAATATTATCGATTTCTTTTCCTACTCCATTAGCGTGGCAACGGCCTTGCCGCAGTGGTTACACTGTTTCCCGTGAAATCACCGAAGTTAAGCGCTGTCGGGCGTGGTCGGCACTTGGATGGGTGACGACCATCCAGGCCGCCATGCTCTGTTGCCATTTTTGGGGTTGCACTAAGCCTCGTGATGCCAATTGAGGAGCTACTCGACCGAATAGTAGCGGCTTCGGTCAAGAATACCATCATAACGGCCGGGAGAGCGGTGTGCTGACCCCACGCCACTCATATCCGCATCCTCCAAGGAGGATGACACGGCGGTCGGTTGGCCCCGTAGGCCACTCGTGGCCTGAAGACGTAGGGCTTTTTTTACTCCATTCGCGTACCGAGCGAGGTGGAAAATAGAGTCTATATGCATTCGCACGCACCCAGTCTCTCTTTATTTTATTATGATGATTATTATGCGAGACATACGATGGTGGCAACAAATGGTCTCCCAGACTTGTTAGATTACAGCTCCTCTCATCGCCTTTCCCCCAAACTACCCTGAGTATTTCTGTTACACTTTGATATGGGCTGTACCGACATGTGACGGTCCTAGCAGCGCGTCGATGTCTGTTGTGATGCCTGCTTTGTAAGGGCTCCAAACATTGAAGCAATACTTTAGAATTGGTCGTGCCGGCAGCTGTGGCCGAGCGGTTCTAGGCGCTTCAGTCCGGAACCGCGCTGCTGCTACGGTCGCAGGTTGGAGTCCTGCCTCGGATATGGATGTGTGTGATGTCCTTAGGTTAATTAGGTTTAAGTAGTTCTAAGTCTAGGAGACTGATGACCTCAGATATTAAGTTCCATAGTGCTTAGAGCCAATTGGTCGCACTAGCGTCTTGTGTGCACTTTCCTTTGCAGATACACTACATTTTCCCAGAACCCTTCCAAGGAATCTGTCTTCCATTCGTCTTTACTAATACTGATTTTAAGTGATCATTTCACATCGCTTCCTGGTACCACACGTAAGTAATTATACGACACGACGTGCTCGAGTTGTTCACCGCTAATCTTGCAAACAGCTACTCTCGGGTTCTTTCTCTTTGTTATAGGTAGTGCTGTGTTTGAGCACGACTCGAGCAGTTTATAGCATAATCGAGCTTTCGGTTGCCCCGCAATCTAGCGGCTTCCGTCTTTCGTCTCTGTGTGCCGTGTCTTAGGGTTATTAACATTCTATCAGGTTTAATAATCGAAATAACTTTGAAACATGAACTGCAATATCTTCAGATCACGTATACCGGCAGCAACTAATAAATAAAAGATCGCAATCACCATTCAATCCGGTTCTCGAGCTTTCGCTCGTTCTTCGAACTGTTGTCTTCTGTTGGTATTATCCACGGTGGGTTTGGCGCTGTAATTTATTCTCGCGATCGCAATGACGGTCTGTATATTATTTATTTCGTTTATTAGGCATTTAATCATCGATTAATTTTCTTCTTTGTTTCATTTGAATGTTACCATCTTGTTTCTAAGTAGGTAACTTTTGTACTAATTATTCTAATATATAAACAGGTACCGAAATGCTGATCTGTAACTCACTTGGTAAATTATTATAGCCTCTGATGACCAAATGAAGTGTTATCCAGCCTACCAACTATAGCTCCTCTCCAACTAGCGCAGGGTTCCCCCTTTCTGTTCTTTCTCCATCTTCCCATCCATTCTCCTTTTCATAGCAGTCCCTGACCACCCAGCAGTCTCCTCCTCACCTTTACACTATTCACACCAATACTTACTTTAATCTCCATAGCCCGTAGCTATTATCAACGTGACCACCAACGTTTTTTACCCACTCCCTTCAGCCCTATGGAACACATTTTCTCCTTCCCATATCTTCTTTTCTCCCAGTGCACGCTCATCAGATTTTTAGTGAAAGTGCAGTGCTATTTTCTTTTAGAGGAACGTCACGATGTGATTTTAATATACAAGGTGTCCCAGGATGAGTGGTTTGTATTCAGGAATACGAGAACAACGATCATTCGAAGCAAAAATGTCTAGTAAACATGGACTGTAAAACGCATACTTTAAGAGCTGTGAACAACTCTTGATCTTAGTTACTGTGAACCAGATCTCTTCTACTGCCAGCTTTTTTCTTTCTGTATTTTGAGATGTGGCAGTATGGACCACAACAAGAAAAAATGTCTAGTAAACATGGGCTTAAGAGCTATGAGCACTTGTTCACCTTCGCTACTGTGAAACACCTCTATTGTACTGAACAAATGCTCATATCTGTTAAGTCATGCATTTTAGAGCCCATATTTACTAGACAATATTCTCTTGTTTTGGTGCATACTACATTTTCCCCAAATTATGGAAAGCAAAGAGTTTGCAGTAGAAAAGATACATTTCACAGTATCTAAGATGAAGAAGTGCTTATAGCTATCAAGGTGAGCATTTCAGAGCCCACGTTTAATAGACTTTTCGGCTTCGAAAGGCCATTCCTGTAATGTCCCTGAATACTAACCATTCCTTCTGGGACATCCTGAATATTTTTGTTTTTCAAACGAGGGAAACTTCAGCACCGGTCGTACAAATGAAACTGTTTTATTATTATTATTGCATATTGATTTCAGTTACATTGCATACCGATTTCATTGACATAGTGATCACATTCATTGCAATACTAAGTCATGTGGGCTCGTATGTAACAAAATGTAACTTCAAACAAAGATTTTTATCGTGAAGAACATGTCAACTAGCAGGTAAGATTCAAACTTAATCTTACCTGCTACTTGGTAGGTTCTTCACGATAAACACCTTAGTTTGAAGTTACATTTTGTGCATGAATATAAGAGTACACAGGACTTAGCCTTGCGCGGAAGACAATCACTCTGTAATTTAAATCGATATGCAATAATAATAATAAAAACGGTTTCAAATTTATGCGAGAATTAATAAAGTTCCCGTTGTTTGCAATACTTCTTGTGTGGTCGTGGTGCACAAACTTCCTAATGCAATCCAGTCTCAAGAAAATATTTGTCTTTGTCCTTTAGTCCTTCAATTTTAATTTAAACAACAAAGAAAATGAACAGTTTTAATGTTTTATGTAAACACCAACAAAAGTATCATCCTTTTTATAGATTTTAAACCATCCTGCAAACTTTTCAACTTTTAATCAACTTTTTGTCTTTGCTTATACTGTGATAGCTCTCGGCTGATGAGCAGATTATTGTACCTCTGACAACCTTTCGGCTGTCCATATGAGGCGAAGGTGATGAAAAAACAAATGTGAGAAAAAGTATTTTACTGGGCTCCAAGTCAAAAATTATTTTTTTGGAAGACAATATTTTCAGTTTGTAAAGGTTAACTGCCGTCTTTTGCAATCGCAATAAAAGTCTTATTAAGACCAGAGGGGTTTCGCTTTATTCTAAAGCCTCTTCAGTGGTTGCATTTTTTCTTTGTTGTTGTTTACTGCATCCTTCGTCTTGCGCGTGTATAGATCGAATTTTTCCGCACAGCCAACGTTTTCACTGTACTAAATATATTCACATTTCTGTGTTGGAAAGTCTCACTACCCTCTCGCTCACTTCCCAAAGCGGAAATGTGAATACATTTAGTGCAGTGAAATAGTTGTGTGCAAAAATTCAACCCTTACACGTGGAAAACGAAGACGAATGCAGTAAACGACATCTAAGAAAAAACGTGACTACTGAACACGCTTTAGAATAAAGCGAAACGCTTCTAGTCTTATTAAGATTTATTACAGTTGCAAAAGATAGCAATTAACATTTACAACTTGTGTATGTGCAACTGCGGAAAAAAAGAGGCCGAGAAACAAAGGAGTCAATATTTCCGCCTTTGACTTTTAGCCTTACTTAAAAATCACCGTAAATGTTTGTGTCCCTATCTTATGGGGACGCTTATTGCAAATTTTTTTTCAAATACAAAAGGAGATTGTACGGTAGGATTTAATGCTGTTCTCTCCTGTGATTCACAAAATTTTCGAATTTCAGGCATTGTCGTGGCTAGTTTGTTATTCGTAGCGTATCGCTTCATTCGCGCCGCGCGAGTGAAATATCACGCGATTTTTCGAGTAGCGGTCAATGCTCAACCGAGAATTCCCGATCCCGATTCCAACGCGCAGCCCCAGTTACACTTAATATTTTCAGTTATCCGTATTTAAAGAGATGTTATTTGTTCCGGAGTAACATCAAGTGCCGGCACATCGGCCTGAACGAGACAGCAGAGAAGGCTGTGAGAGGACGTCAGCCAATAGAACGCAGACTAGGACGACACCACAACAGGAGCGGCACCTATACGAAGAGAACGTAAGCGCCGCTCCAGCAAGCCTCGGCCGCCCTAGAAGACGCACTAGAAGATCCGGAATAGAAGACGAGCAGTGATATAAACTCTATAGCAGTGACATGAACTCGAGTGATTTGCTTGCATGGAAATTACATACATCGATGGACATTGATTATTTGCAGGTAGCCAGTCGCTTGTATTGTCAATTCAGTTTACTGTAATAAACTCCATTAATAAGATTTGCTCCAGTGTTGTCTAGCTATCCGAGAAAACAGCTTCCTAGGCATCCTAAATAAGACGAGTGGGCAGGACACCACATTACTCATCACGCCGAGTGCAAATTTTTTTTCCAACTCTTTCCACGAACCTATACGACGATATTTTTTAATCCGACGGCGTCGAGAAGAACGCGGTAGCCCAAACGAGAGCGGCGGCACCAGTGATAGGGAAGTCGGCGCGTCATTTTAACAAGGTTTGGCTGAGGCGAGTACCGGAAGTGGGGTATTGGCGGGCACGTGGGTGTGGGGCGGCGGGGAAGGGCGGCCGGCGCAGGCGCGAACGGCGAGCCGGCTCCCCGCTCCGGCGCTGGCTCTGGCGCTCAGTGCCACGTGCTCCTCAATGGGCTGGCCCACTCCCGCCGACGCCGCCTCCGACGCCTTCCCGCCAGTTACGCTCCGCTTCGCTCCGACTCCGGTTGCGGTGAGTCTCTCTCTCTTCCTTCCCACTGCACCTCTATCTCAGTACTAATCCACGTTTCTTTCGATGGCCATCTTCCACAGTTGCTGTTAATTATCGACTATTATTTGTTTCTTCCGTCTTCTAGGAAGAGAGCTTTACAACGGGCGCGTTTCTCTTTTATTTACGAACCGTCGCCAGTGGCGCTTCTTTGAATGAAGCACACGTAATATATCTACATGTTTCTTCCGTCTTCTATGAAGAGAGCTTTACAACGGGCGCGTTTCTCTTTTATTTACGAACCGTCGCCAGTGGCGCTTCTTTGAACGAAGCACACATAATATTTCTACAATTTTGTTATTTGTAAATTAAAAACAACTTCTCTCCATACCAATTCAGTGTACGATTTACTTACCGTGCTTATGACTCCTTTCTACATGTTCTGTAGTCAACAGGTTTTTCCTCGTTTCTACAGGTGGAAGAAGAAATAACTTAGTTGCGCTTTCATCCTTCTAATTTTTTTGAGTTTTAGAAGCCTGCAAAAGAAATAAATTTTGTAAATTAGCAGACAATCGTGAGACATGTGCGAGAATTTTCTATTAAAAACAAAAAACATAAAGCCGCAGATTTCAGGCAGGGGCTAGTGTGCCCTTGCGGCCTCGTGTGCTCCTGAACGAGAAACTGAAGTTGGCACCTGTTGATTGAGCATAGAACAAATGCTTCGAAAATGGGTATTAAAATTTAGCCAAAGCTTGCGAAGTAATTCCGTATTCAAAGGACATATTATCTAATTTAACGAGTTTAAATTATAGAACTTAAATTCTTGCTTCTTTTTTATAAAATTTGGATAAAAAACGAAAATCGTTTCGGATGAAATACTTTGGCTGATCTGTGCAAAATAATTTCTACAATATCTCCCTTCCACCGACGCCAGTGGCACCTGTCGATGCAAATCAGTCGATTCGGCAACATAAAGCCGGCAGCGTCTTTTCGTTGTCAATGAGTTCGCTTTATTTTACGTCAAATCTCAAATCCCCATGATGATATTGTTCTTGGACTAAAAGAGGCGCTTTGTCGTTCATGACCTTCATATAGGATAAATCTGAACTCTATCGACGAATATTCACAACTTAATTAGAATTGGCTGTTAATGACTCGTTAAGAATAATTCGTTGGTTATATCAATGTCCTCTGTGATTCTATTGAGAATACCCGCGCAACACGTGGAAATGCGCGTAACACGAAATGTTTCATATTCGTAATGGAAAAAATTCCATTCACTGAAATGTGCAACGACAATCATAAAAAAAAACAAAAAATAAAAAGAGTGAGAGAGAAACACTACGCAGAAATAAAATTGGTATCACTTACAATTAGAAATCGCAGTTAATGTATACACTGTAGGAACATACATAATTTCCTTATTTGTTCTAAAATCTGAGAAGAAATCGTTTCTTTCGTTGAGTGCTGACTGTGTCGCTAACGACGAACAATACGCATTGCCTTGTATTCCCTACGCCTGAGGTATTGCAATTCGTTAAAATAACACTTCAGAGGGGATGTAAACTCGGTTAATAACTGAATCTCAAAATGATTCGATTGACATCTATTACTCCAGAACTGTGCAAATAACATGCTGTGGAGGTTTAGAGAGGTTAGCAACAGGTAAGAATTTGTTATGGAAGACGCCGTCAGAAGATAAGCTTGCTGTGTAATGGAGAACGATCACTGCCTGTCTGCTGGCCTTATACTTCAGATATTTCCATCTCTGAGACAAACTGGATTTCTGACGTATTTCCACTAATACGTTAATATCCTTTCAATGTCTCTTCATTTCTGCAATTTATTGAATGTTATTTATTGTGTTATTGCTGTCTAATACTCCTTAGCAGACGCTTCATCATAATTTACAGGCAGTTTAAAAAGAAAAAAAAAGTTCGATTTCACAAAGCTACATCTTGAAAATGAATTTATATATCAACTTGAGGTGGACTTTAACTTACGCATCTAAAGTAAAACTTTACCTTCTACCACATCTACATGACTACCCCGCAAGTGCGTGCCAGCGTGTTCGTCGAACCACTTCCTCACTGTTTCTCTATCTTTCCACTCTCTAACAGCGCGCAGGAAAATCAATTAAATATTTCGTGCAACCTCTGATTTCTCTTATTTTATTACAATTATCACTTCTCCCTATGTAGGTAGGTGTCAACGTCATATTTTCACATTCGTAGGAGAACTTTGGAGACTGAAATTTTGTGTAAGGGTCTCGTCCCAACGAAAAAGTCTTTGTTTTAACACTTAAGGTGCTGCTGATATTGCACGTAGCTGCCATTACCTGTAGACTGGCTAAAATAAGTGTTTTTTTTGGAAGTTATTACTCGTGTGTACAAATAAGGAGTTGCACTTTCAATTTTTGATATACATATTTAGGCATTGCTAGTGTTAAATCTGAATCGATAGAGGAAACTTCAATTTCTAGTAACAATCGCAGGAGAAAGTGAAAAGGCGTTCTGGTATTCAGATTCATACCCTCGTAAGCAAACGTGTGATCTTTGTGTTTAAATTTCTTTTACAGCCTATTTGAATGTAAATAGACACACACAACACAAGAACAAAGCAAAATTTAGCGTTCAAAGTGGAATATAGTTCGATACAAATTGAAAAATGGGGAGATACACAGTCCAGCAGTACACTCAAATGGTTCAAATGGCTCTGAGCACTATGGGACTTAACATCTGAGGTCATCAGTCCCCTAGAACTTAGAACTACTTAAACCTAACTAACCTAAGGACATCACACACATCCATGCCCGAGGCAGGATTCGAACCTGCAACCGTAGAGGTCGCGCGGTTCCAGACTGAAGCGCCTGCAGCCGCTCGGCCACACCGAACGGCAGCAGTACACTCAGTAGAATCATATGCTCGGAGTGATTTCCTAATTTACCCGCAGGAAAATCCTTCATAATAACACAGACTACGAAAATAATACGATAAAATTGTAATCTGAACCGTCATCAAATACTTGGTTCTCATCATCTGCAGGTTCTTCAGGAACTTTGTAAATCATTTGCTCCAGACGTTTCTTCTCTTCACTCCACATTTTAAACAAAAAGGCACACAGAGAGAACTTGAACGTTAGCTAACGCCAACGAAACAAGATAAGATAACGAAGGTTTCAAAAACGACGAATTTTTCCAGTGATACAGCTATTACAATGTAGCGGAAACTACGAAGCCTGTAGAACTGATAGACGTTTGAGGGAGCCGTAAATTTACGTTTGGCACCGCGGAAAACTGGTGTGACGTAATATTACGCCCGCTGCACATTTCCATTTTCCGCAAGCGCCGTGATATTACGACAGTCTCATGCAAAGTGTTAATGACTGCCACCCGAACTCGCGTATCACGGCCGTGACACTCTCTCACCTATTTCACGATGAAATAAGCGTGTGCCTAGGGTCCCTCGTCTGGTAGACTGGTAACATGATGCAAGTCTTTTTAGTTGACGCCAGTTCGGCGACTAGCGTGCTGATGAGGATGAAAAAATACAATACCCAGTACCTGAGCGGAGAAAATCTCCGACCCTCCGGGAATCGAACCCGGACCCTTCGCATGGCATTCTGCCGCGCCGGCGACTTAGCTATTGAGGCGGACTGTTCCGCTATACTACAGAACGAGCTGCTCTTCTTTGAACTTTTTCGATGTCCTCCGTCAGTCCACTCTGCTAAGGATCCCATATTGCACAGCAGTACTCTAGCAGAGAACGTACAAGTGTAGTGTAGACCTGTTGCATCCTCTACGTGTTCTGTCAGCAAAACGTAGTTTTGGTTTGCCTTCCCCACGACATTATCTACGTGAGCGTTTCAGTTTTAGTTGTTCGTAATTGTAATTTCTAGGTATTTAGTTGAATTGACAGCATTTAGCTTCGTGTAATTTATCGTGTAACCGAACTTTAACGGATCCTTTTACATTGTCGAGTCACATTAATGTGACGTCCTTTAGAAAGCCTGAATAACCACTTTTTGCACCGTGACCCGCTGCGAGACGTGCAGGAAGAAAGTCAGTGAGGTTCTAAAAGGATGTGGAGCCATGCCGACTCCATTGTCGCGCCTAGTTGCGTTAATTCACTCGGTTGAGGATCCATGGAGCAAGCAGCCTGCTCGAGATGGTCCCACTGATTGTCAGTTGGTTTTAAATCCGGCGAGTTTGGTGGCTAGGAGAGTACGGTGCACTCATCCCGGTGCTCGCACGTACACTGCGAGCTGTGTGACACGTTGCATTGTCCTGGTGGTAGACGCCATTGTGTCGAGGAAAACAAACAGCATGTAGGGGTGAACGTCGTTCCCAAGGATAGATGCATACATGTGTTGATCCATGGCGCCTTCTAGAATGACGAGTCGCTCAAGGAATGCCACGAAAACACTCGCCAGACCATAACGGTCCTTCCTCCAGCCTGGACCCTTCCGACAATTATTGCAAGGTGCTTGCTTTCATTCCTATGAAGGATAAAACGTATCTTCTGAAAAGACCATCTGTCGCCAATCAGTGGACGTCCCCGATGAATAACAGTGAGGTGTTGCTGAGGCCCATACGGTGAACGGTTGTTGAGGAGACACTGTTGGTAGCTCCTTGGTTAATCTGGGCGGTCGGTTGTCCAACAGTTGCACGTCTGTTCGCCTACACACATCTCTGCAGCAGTCGTTCACCCCTGTCATCTATGGTCCGTGGTATACCACATTTGCCGTGGCACCGATTTTCGATTGCACCGTTTTGCCATGCGTGGTATACCTAAATCGCGGTCGTAGGCGAAAAGTTTACAGATTTAGCCGTTTCGAAAATTATTCCATCCTTGGGCCGAAAGCCAATGATCATGCCATTTTGGACGTCAGATAAATCGCTTCGTTTCCGCATTACGACAACGACTGCACTGTTTGCCGCGTCCCCCGCCCCCCCTGCCCCCTCCCACCGACGCGCTTTACATGCCCTCCACTGCTGGTGCTGCCACCTGCCGTCTGTGAGTGGTTATTGCGCGCTGACGCCGAACATAGGCGGTGGGGTCACATTGATGTGACTGTACCGTGTAGTACTCATGTGGATGGCCTCACACTTTTTATTATTTAGGGTCAATTTGCCACTTTTCGCATCTTGTCTAAGGTCTGCGCCAGTTGTAAGTTTCCGATTTATTTGGTTGGCGCTGGGAACCTCCTGGTGAAGCTAGCTCATCGCTCACTCGCTAGTCGCTCACAGGAATCACTCGTATGTATGCGCATACATGTAAAAGATTTACTCTTGTAAGATCGGATGGTTCTTTTGAAAATAAAATCTTTGTTGCCCTTTGCGAAAGCGAAAATTTGCCCTAGTTTCCGTTTTCATTCAAGTAGAAGGTACAATCTCGTGAAATCGGATGAATATTTTTGAACACCCTGTGTATCTGCTGCTCTAAAGTCAGAGCAGGACAGAAGTGACGGCGTACTCTTTTCACGTGCATCTAATATTTCTTTGAAAGTAGATACCAATTTGTACGCCTTTGAGCAGAAACAAGAGAACGGCAGGGAAATTAAAAACGGAGTCCGTTAAAATTCATCTATACGCATGTGGAAAAGGGCACCAAAGCTTCAGTCAATCTCCTCGACCGGTAAACTCTCAGTCCCTGCAAGTGTGTGATATCTGACTCTTTATTCCGCCCTTTCTACTTATTCGACATCTTCCTTTTCATCGTGTCCCACTTCGTTCTGTTCATTTCCTCACATAGGAAACATGGCGACAATAATTCCTGGATGTTCACGTCAAAGTTTTAATTACATTTACGTTGTTTTGTTATAGTTTGTTGCCGGCAGCAAAACTTTTAGGTGGGCACGAATTTTGTGGGTTACGTGTCCCTCGTGTATTGTGATGTATGCGTAGCTGACACGTGTGTTGAATCAGCTAGGGACTGAAGAACTTAAATTGCTCATTTGCCCGACGGATCACCGCCAACCCTATCCCCATAGAACTGTTCTGGAATTAACCCAACCACTGGCTTTCAGTCCGATGATCACCTGCGCGATGACAACTCTACTCCCCACGTTGATCAAATTCTGGCGCTGAAAATGTTTACCATAGCCAGGATTCGTACCAGATAATTCCCGGCCGAGCGTCTCTGCTCTAGCGTACTTCAACGACCTTGCCCACGAAGGTAGTCAATTTTTTATTGAAAGCAACGTCTTTGTTACACAAGTGAGGAGTTAGGTGTGTTACTTTTTTTAAATTGAAGTGGCTATTTCAAGTAACTATGCCTCCGAATAGAACACGTTGCTTTCAAATTATTCTTCATGAAGTAATAATAATTACAACGATCTTTGCTGTAACCATTCCTCTACTACGGCCTTAAATTGCAATTATTTTATCCAACAAGCAGTGATGAATTTTGTGAAAATTACGAAACAGGTCACATTTCTAATTTTTTCATTAAAATTTAACTTCTTTGCTATAGTGTCAATAATTATGATGTAGCCTTCACCATTGTTATCTATTAGTTCTCAAACAAATTGTCCCAAATTTTGCCACATATAATTCTATAATTTAGAATAATACTCAACTCCCTAAGAAACAAACGAAACTACCTGCCGATGCAATTTAAAGATTGAGTAAAGATGTGAACTGAAAGTATAAATGTTTACTGATACAGCGAATGTTTCAAATGTTTTCACTCTGGTACCAATTGTAACTATTATACGCGCCCTTCCAGACATACGTACACATAATATTGCACACGTCTAAACAGGATAAACGTTTCCTCCACCTATCGTGGTGACGCTGTATATTCTACCAGAACGTAGCAATCGCATTGCTAGCACGATAAGCGCTGTGTTAAACCACGAGATACCCGCCATCTCATGCTTATCTCCGTGGAGGGGAGTGGTAGGGTGGGTGAGGATCGGTATAAAACAGCTGTCGCCCAGCGCTCACCGCTGCAATCACACCTGTAGCAAATCAGTATCGACCCATAGTCCGTCTAATATTATGTTCCGATGTAATTTTTGATGCCTGCGTTCTGAGAAACCGTCGGACAAAGGAATGTTCTCGACCCTCGACCTTCTTTCTCTTTTATAACAGATAAATTTGGTGATTCAGGTGGTTAAGTATCAAGTTAGTAACATGTACCGCCGAGAACTTAACGTATGCCGTCCTCGGATTCTTCGTACAATTACCATGGTATTCAAGTCCATCGACGAGAAAAATACGAAGTCCATGGTCCGAATCCCATCTAAAACGCCTCATCGTAGTTCTAATTCCAAATCGAGCGAGAAGATATTTCTAATCTAGATATTAAATTCAGGAAGTTGTGTTCAAATTATGGCCTGGCCATTCTCATTCAAATTATCCGTGATTGCCGTAAATCACTATAGGCAGATGCGCGAATGGCCATGTAAGATTTCCCTCTGTATCTTAACTAGTGCTCCATATGTAATGATGTCATCATCGTTTGGCTAACCTTTTAACTTTTCTTCCTTCCTTCCAATCCTATATTAGTCCATAGACTCCACGTTAAATAGTACGATGAGTTAGTTGATCAGCTGAAAGAAGGAAAAACCACAGTCTCTGCTGTAGCACCACGTGCAGCAATGAGCTTTCTTAAGAGCAGATTTGAACGTCCCGTCGACATAGAGATCATTGGAAACAGAAGATTTGGCTCAGATGGGCATCAATCGGGAAGGAAACGGCCATGGCCTGCTCATTGCAACCACACCGGCATCCATTTAGAGAACAGGGGAACCTCCAATAGCAAGGACTTTGACCCATCTCTTCAATTGTTAGTCAAAAACAGTATTATGTCTTATACCTAGGCCTGTAAACAACTACATGTCTTTCTTGCTTTGTCCCGCATGTGCCAGGCTCCACTGAAGATGAGGAATCGCACGCCCATGATAAACCAGTTATTTTTACTTTAAATCTATTACAGAATATCCTTCCTTCCCTCGCAACAGTCAGTTATCCACAGGGGGAGATTCGTATCCAGCATTTGAACGCAAATCGTGTAAACTATGTTTGATGTATGTCATTATTGTAGGTGTGCGTTTGTCGTGTTTCAGAGACGAGGACGGGGAAACAGCGCAGCATTCGCCTAGACTGATATGCGAAATCAGTTAAAATCGACAGTCAGACTGGTCGGTTTGTCTGTATTGTTAATCTGGCTCATGGATTCGATTTCTGCTCACCTCAGTGTTTCACAAACTCGCCCTTTTTGAAATAGGTACATAGATGTACAATTAGATCTACGGTATTTTTATTACTTCAGATATTTCATATTTGGATTGTGGAATGTTTGTGAGCCACAAATAAACAGAAAATCCAAATATTATTTCTTTTATTCATTATTTGTTCGCGTGATTCGAATACAGTTCGGTAGGAGTTATCGTGTCGTAACTGTTGAAACAACCACACAGAAAATTTGGATGTTACGCAACTTACCCGTTTTTCATATTTTTATCTTAAATTTCCTTCCATTTTAATTACGAAAATTTTATTTACTTAAAGCTATAACTTGTGCTCTAATGTTATCCCACATGTCTGCTACTGCTTTATAAGATAGCACATATTCGTCTTAATCCTTGCATGTCACTTATGTTAGTAATTTTTCAGGCACGCGCGCGTTTTCCATTGTCTGTTCATGAAATGAATAGTGCCCGGTAAGGACAGTCATGAATAGGAAAAATAAATAAATAAGAAGTTGGAACAAAGAATAACTAGATTATGAAGGAGAAGAGGATAGCGCGATCGAGCTTAGTTTCAAGAAAATATTACTTCTTTTGAAACAGTAGCAGTGCGCAGGAATACGAAAAACTAGCCCGCCACCGAGGGTTTGTGGATTGTGTGGCGCTCCACGAAAAGAAACTGGGAAATGCAGCATCTGTCTGCCGCCAGAATACATCTTATCTCGCTCGCCTCTGTAGCGACAAAGCGCTGCGGGAAGGATACGCTCAGTGGCTCAGCGCTTGTGCAACGAATGCTGCTCTAGCACGATACTCTTCCCAAGCGTTTTCGACAAATCGAAGTTCAAATTCTTACGAGCCAGGGGATGCTTACTATATGGGAGCCCCAGCCGTGGAGTAACGGTGTTAGCACAACCGGCTAACACGGCAGGCTACAATTCTGCCGTACTGCGTTCAAGTAACGTGATTTTTTCTCTGATCTCCCACTAAATACTTGAATCGTTACGGCGAATCATTTTTCTTCGGATAGTGGTACATTCCTGGCGAGGTACAATCGGAGTATAACGAACATTTATTTGCTGTCACATTTATGCGCGTATCGCAAATGCCGTGTACATTACTCAAAGCAAGTGTGACCCAGTGTAATTTCACTGCCATCTGCGCATGAATACATCGATAAATAAACAGAGTTGTAAAACTACCTTGCCCTTCGGTAGACTACCGTAAGTAAGTGTAGACTATGGCAGTTTTCCTAGGAGCCTTGGCCAGTTCGAATCAAAACTGCGTTACTTGTATGTTAGATGTGTTGCATACCTATCGGGCGTTACGTCATTTCGACGTTTTGTTTGCGCATGCGATTAGTGTTGTAATAGATTTTCCTAGAAACCGGAAGCGGTAAGCCGTTTAGAAACTGAGTGAGGATATATAAAGGGCCTTGTAACCTATGTTACTTAAAAACAAACAGTATTATAGCAAAATTGAAATTGTCAATGTTTATTTGAGGTTTTATTCAAATATTGTTGACTTTTAACGTGGAACAGAGGGAAGTTGGAGCAAAAATAAAAAAGAAACATAGATGTATCAAGTAGCACTAGAAAACGCAATTTCCCAAAAAAGGGTATTTAAAAAAACGCAAAACAAAACATGTCAAACATCGCTTCACTACTTCGTCAAGCTTATATAAATCATATTTCTGTTATTCATAAACAGCTTTCGCACTTCTTAATAATAACAGGAAACTCTTGTCTTTTATCGTGTTGCAGAACGTCCCATGAAGAACAGAATAACAACAGTTATTATAAACTGTACGTGCACCAAAAGTAATTGCTTTGGTTACATAAAAGTGCGGAAGCCACGCGATCAATTAATTTTTATGACTTACAAAACGCAATTCACATATTGTAAGGATATAAAATACACAATGGACTAACACTGAACGATGTGCGGTTCTAATTATGTCCAAAACAAACAAAGAAAAGACGTCGGCTCCTTGTTTCTCTCTCATACATTCATTTATGTTTCCTTCTCTACCAACGCTACCAATACTACCGGTAATCCTAGCAGTTACTACATTATTTTTTGGTAGATCATAACTGTATAAATAAATGACCAATTTATCATGATTCTTCTTATATCTTCATTATAAAGTACCTTGTCACGAATTTACCACAGTGATTATCGTTATTATTATTGTTCGTTTCCGAAGAAACAGAATTCGTCGTAGCGATACAAGATTTTGGAGGAAGATTTGGAATAAAAGAGAAAATAATGCGTCTCAAACGCAGTATGCACAAACCTCTAACCTGTCGCCTTGGTCGACTGCACAAACATCGCTATTAGACGGTTGGCGCTTCCGCACGTTATTCAAAAGGCTCGTTAAGCTTTGAACGTCAGTTTTTCAGAAACGCTTGCGGAGCGCATCGCAGCAGAGCAGCACTCGTTACACTTAAATTTCTACTACCACAGCGGGAGGGAGTAGCCAAATCGATAAGCCGCTGAATGTGTGCTTCCCTTGTCAGTTTTATCTCACAGGACACAAAACAATATATTCGGGTTTCAGCAACATTTCAGTTTCCAACTGCTCTATATTTTTCTCTTCTTGTACCAGTCGGAATCACAGGCATCACTGATAGATTAAATGCAACAAGCCATGTGTATAAAAACCGTTGTGCAATATTTTGTGAGTTCTAAGAAATCGGGCAGTACATATGGCTGCTTATAGGCATGAACGCTGTGCATCTTCGTTAATCACATGGATCCTTCTTCTTAATTAATACGATACACGTAATAGAGAACTAGTTTTGAACATTTAAATGTGGGAAAAAACAATTGCGTCTCGCGAAGTGACTGAAGTTCGTTTAAAACTTAAAACGTAAATTAAAACAATTATCTGTGTCAGTCACTTTTATTTTCTCCGACGACGCATTTCGAGGGCTTACAGCCTCACTACAGCCCGTAATTTACGGGAATTGCGTGACTAGTGCGTAGACATGTGGTATCTCATACCTCCGGAAACCTACCAAGGACTTGACGAAATAATGCCTTCTAGAATCGCTGCTGTTTTCCATTCCAAAAGTGGACGGGAGTTTCAGTGTTAGATAACGTTCTTGTTAAACTAAGTGATATCTGCGATGTAGCAATTACCTAAGACAAAGGCAGAATTGGACGCCTGATAATACGACTGCCATTAGAATTTTTGGAATATTGTGGAATATGATACAACTACCTTATTATTTTTGCAATGAAACGAATGCAGCCTCGCACAGTGTTACCGACAGAATATTCAGCTCATTCTTCCTCTTTTATTTGTATCATACCTCATATCTAGAAAACATTCTACGCAACAATTATAATACCTCAGGTACAGAAATTTGATCCGAGCGGATTTCAGTATTGTGGCAAAGAATTATTAAGCCTTTCAAATGTCAAAAATGCCGGTATCTCTCTGAATCACCCTGGTTTCTGGACAGGTACTTCCATAACAAAGGAGTCCACAACAAAACTTTCCGCCATTTAGTGAAGACAAATTTCCGCAACGTAAATAGTTAGCACCAGTTGCTACAACGTAGTGGCTGTCTGGAAGCACTCTTGTGCACTCGAGCGTCTCGGGGAAACCTGGTAGCGACCATCACCGCCCACTGCCATCTATGTCGGCTTTCAAATCTCATTATCGGTAAGGTCTTCGCTTTTTTTCAGTTACGTAAGGTTTCTCGAAACGACGACAGCTGCAACTCGGTCTTCGAGCACCTTCGCCTTCTCTTTGGTGAATAACCTGAGGTAAGAATTCTTCTAGAAGAAGAGTAATACTACCCAGATACGATTTTCCATGCACTAACTGCTTCTTAATAATCAATACAACTATATGGAAGATGTGAGAAACAAGCATTCTATACGACGACGCTATTTTTTTTGACACATTAGTGTCTAGTGATGCTAGAAAAAAATTTGCCGTAGTGGTTGTTTTTACCTCTCATATTAGCATAAAACATAGGCCTTACTTAGACAGATGAATCTACAGATACAGTTTTTTGGTGGTTGTTTTTTTAACAATCATATAAAATTAGAAGAACGTATAATCTTGTTGTTGACATTATATTGGACATCGTTGATAACAATGGTAGTTAGCGTGTTGTTTTGCGGGCTCGACGTTTCCAGCTGGTGTTATACGTTTCATGTATACCCTAATACAGGAGAAATAACGAACAAATAATTTATGTAATAGTGCTGTTAGTTACTGAAGATAGAAACTAACGTCAATCTTTCGCCTGAGTAAGTATTTTTTATATCGTAAGTGTTTATGACTTTGTTCTGTGTTTTAAGCATTCGACTGTAGAATAAGCTACACCGTAGCAGCAGATAAATTCTACATTTCCCAAATTTTCAGAAAAAAGCTAACAGCTTATCTTCTTAAAGAATTATAACTCTCCCTTACTCTTTTCTGAGTCCATATTCGTTGCAATCTGTAATCTCAAAATTTTTAACCACTCTCTTGGACGGGTTTAAACTCCCTGCCTTCATTTCTCCCTTCTGTTTTTCTTTCGTTCCTGCTTTGTTTCTCTGTATCTCGTGGTAAGTTTTGGTTTTGCATCATATTTCTTATAATATAATTAAGATAATATAAGTCGATTGCACACTCTTGTGTGTTGCCATCAATTGGTGCTTAACAGTGTGTGTGTCAATATTGTAGATCAGGAGACGTCTGTTTCGATCTAACAGAGGGCATGGAAGAACTAATCTGGCCAGAGTAAACAGCTCTATAAATGAATAAATCTGTAATTCTGTTGCAACGTCTGAGCAGTTATCTTCCTAACGACTAGGGGATGAGTCCTCCAGGTGTAGCCTGAGAAAAATAAATACATTTCCTGACTGCTGTTATCTTTCATTGGATTAAATATAGTCATTTCGTTCTAAAATTATACCCAATAAAGGTTTTATGAGCACTAAAGTTAAGTTTAATGTTTCTTTGCAATACCTCCATCTCATACAGAACCAGTGACTTTGCAAATTGTTTGAATTTCTTCAAATTATGTTTCCCAAAACGATGTGGGCCGCGACTCTAGTCTTTCGGTAAGAAGAAATATGTCTTTAGGTACCCATGAATTCACTCTCGAGAATCTTCAGCTGATTCCAATTGCGGGTTTTCAGTGTCGCTGTTTCTCACTTCGTTCTTCCTGAAGTTGACGTTTTCTTAGTAATGATCTGAATTTGAATCGCAACTACATGGATCATCACATTCGAAAGCAGAATTATTTCTTATCTCTTATGACCTAATTTAAGACTTTCCTTCAAAGTAATATCAGTAATTTAGAGTATGTTAGTAGTGTCTTCATTGCATTTTCCATTGACAGATTTCGATTATATTTGTCTTGCACGTAGTCCAAACACAATAAAATGCTAATTTCATTAATGCATCTTTTTAGTGTAAGTGAAATTGTGAAATCTGAATATGCAGCCGTGAGAAAATAACAGAAAAGGTGCATTAAATCTTTGTTTACCAAATTCTGGGAAAACGACTAAGCGCTCTTCGTCAGATTTATGAAAATCAAGAGCGTTGCTTATCCATTTCACTGTCTGCATTTTTGTTCCATTCGGCACCTTCCTAGACTATACGCTAATTGAAAATCATCCAAATAATCAAGATAATTATTAAAAGTATTTCGAGCAATTGCTTGATCAACGTAAGAAGGCTGAGAAATGTTTTCACATGTGAGCTCTGCCTTTATTACAAAGAAATACACAGTTTTGTATTAAACCTCCAATGTGTTATATTGAATTTCGTCATTTTCTGAATACTGCATAACAAATTCCATTCAAACACATAATTCATTAGATAATACAGAATCATTTTTTCTGATATTCTAGACCTCTGAAAGTAATGTAACGAATTACTTCACAACAGTAACGTTTATTTATCAAATTTCACTTTAAATACTTTTCCCTCAAGCCAGGTTTGTAACATTGCAAACAGTTTAGCAGCAGTCTTGCGTCAAGGAAAAATGTAAGTGGAGTGAATAGTCATCATTCGATTGGTTTTCAAAGATTAGTGCGAAGTTATTATAGGCTGTTGTTTCATCGCCCGATACCTGATTAAATCGCTCCATAAATGATTGTGCGAAGTCGGTAGTTATGGTCTGATAGGCTAGGAGCTAATCGTTAGCAGCAAAGTGGGACAGTGCTTATTATATCTGACACAAATACCTACGTTAAGGGTGACGGAGTCTTCATTTAAGTTATCTTATTTGTAGAGACAAGTGATCGGATTATATTAATAGCAAAAGCCTTCACATTTGTGAAACGAAGTCTCTGAATATTTAGAGAGACTAAATACGTCACACAAATAAATTTTCCTCTCCTCTGCACAGAAATACGTACTCGAGGCAGTTGTGATATAACCAAAAAGAAAATTATACATCCCCTCACAGAATATTATCGGAGAAATAGCACTATTATTAAAAAATATTGAATTTGTTTTATATAAAACTTTGTTATGATTAACTTGTAAATTATTTTCTAATCTAGGTGAGTCATGATATATGTTGGCTCCACGGAAGACGCTGTCTTCGTTTTTTATAGCAAAATACGAGAAACTTCTCCCCACAGTGGTTTCAAAGCTATGTATCAGTACATCAAGGGAGGAGTTCAAACACAGGACCAAATCTACTACAAAATATCCTAGCCATCAGTTCAAAGTCCCTATAGTACAGACTTACAGTTAGCCGGATGTTAATTTTGTCGTTATAACTTTGTAAAAAAATCAATCTGCTGCTTCAGATTGAAAAACACTAAACAAACATTTATATTGAGAGTGACATTAAAATTGGACATGAAAATTATCCAGGAATTAAATAAAATGTTCATAGTAATCTAAGGCATTACTATTGGTAGATGATAAAGCAATAATACAAGAAAGTGAAAATGACATTCAGTTAGCGGTACATCGGCTAAATTAGATATGCACAGAATACAATCTTAAAATTTCATCACATAAGGAGAAATCTGTCCTTTCAAGGTTAATACCCTGTGTAGTTGAAGATAGCAATTAACAATTAAACAGCGGAACAGGTGCCATTTATTAAATATTCAAGCTACAATGTAGATGAAAAACTGTACAAATTTAAAGAAATTGTGGAAAAATGAACAGAAAGCTTTGCTAAAAAACTCGAAAGTACGGAAAATTAAATTTTAAGATATCGTTACCGTTGTATAGAAGCGAGTGTCTGACAAATAAAAACACAGATAACATAGATAACATTAAAACACAAGCAGTAGAGATGTTCTTCCTGAAGAGAGTGGAGAGCTGCACAAGAAGAGATTTAGTAGAAAATGAAAATGTTCGGAGTGAATATTGCAAGAAGGGCCGAGGAGTATGTAATGAAAATATATATTGTCACGTAGAAGGAGGTGTAATTACATGAATGACGAACACTAACTTCACTTAACGAAGGTTTACTCAGCACTTGCGCATACAAGAGCGCGGAGCGAACTGCCTCCTGCCAGAACATTCCAGTACAATGATTCCTGACATTTGTGGATACTTCTAGAATGTACTCGAACCGAATATAGAAATTAAAATTGTACCAGTCTTGGTGAGTTGTGAACTCACAACCCTCCATGCAATAGTTCAGTATCATAACCAATACACCACGGTGCTACTCAGCTTCTTTTGCGACGTTGCTCCCTCCGGTTGTCTACAAGAAAGTAGCAACATCAGAAGACTCGTACGTACTCCAGGAGGACCTGCAGAGGATTAATGCATGGTGCGACAGCTGGCAGCTTTCCCTAAACGTAGATAAATGTAATATAATGCGCATACATAGGGGCAGAAATCCATTCCAGTACGATTATGCCATAGGTGGTAAATCATTGGAAGCGGTAACGACCGTAAAATACTCAGGAGTTACTATCCGGAGCGATCTGAAGTGGAATGATCACATAAAACAAATAGTGGGAAAAGCAGGCGCCAGGTTGAGATTCATAGGAAGAATTCTAAGAAAATGTGACTCATCGACGAAAGAAGTAGCTTACAAAACGCTTGTTCGTCCGATTCTTGAGTATTGCTCATCAGTATGGGACCCTTACCAGGTTGGATTAATAGAAGAGATAGACATGATCCAGCGAAAAGCAGCGCGATTCGTCATGGGGACATTTAGTCAGCGCGAGAGCGTTACGGAGATGCTGAACAAGCTTCAGTGGCGGACACTTCAAGAAAGGCGTTACGCAATACGGAGAGGTTTATTATCGAAATTACGAGAGAGCACATTCCGGGAAGAGATGGGCAACATATTACTACCGCCCACATATATCTCGCGTAATGATCACAACGAAAAGATCCGAGAAATTAGAGCAAATACGGAGACTTACAAGCAGTCGTTCTTCCCACGCACAATTCGTGAATGGAACAGGGAAGGGGGGATCAGATAGTGGTACAATAAGTACCCTCCGCCACACACCGTAAGGTGGCTCGCGGAGTATAGATGTAGATGTAGATGTAGATGTATGTGAACAGCGTCTCGGTGTTACGTGCTCCTAGTCCGGGAACGAGTTATCGGTCTTGCATACTCCGACTCCCGATGACTGATGTTCGCCCTGGCGATGATCTTCTTAGAACTTCCCTTGCCGTTACGTTCTTCGTCACCTTTCCGCTTGTTGCCTGTCGCTGGAGCTTCGAATTTATCCTGGGTTGCAGAATCCTTATAGGGCTTCATTCGAAGGACATGGACCGTATCTCTGATCTTTCGTCGTCTTGTGTCGGGGTCGAAATCTTCAACTTCATAAGTAACATCAGACAACTGTCTTACAACCTTATAAGGTCCAAAGTAGCGCCTGAGGAGCTTCTCAGAGAGACCAACCTTCCGAACAGGAGTGAAGATCCAGACGAGGCCACCACGCTGGTAGACAACAGGGCGGTGGCTCGCCTCATACCTTCGGAGATCGTTTTCTTGAGTATGCACAGTGCGCAGTCGAGCTAACTGCCGAGCTTCCTCAGCTCTGGTTAACACTTGGCCGATGTAGTCGTCGTCCGCGTCATCATGATGTAACGGAAATACAGTGTCCATCCTCGTAGTCGCCTCACGCCCACGCAGCAGGAAAAATGGCGTAAATCCTGTGGTGTCTCGTTCGGCGGAGTTGTAGGCAAACGTCACGAAAGGTAGCACCTCATCCCAGTTGCTCTGCCCAAACTTTGACGAACATTGATAGCATATCGGCCAAGGTCTTATTAAGGCGTTCAGTAGGCCCGTTAGTTTGCGGCTAGTAGACAGTCGTCATGTGATGAGTAATGTTGCACCGACGCTTTATCTCTGTTACAAGATTCGATTGAAAAACTTACCCTCGATCCGTAATTAACGACCTTGGGGCACCGTGTTTTAATACAATGTCTTCTACGATGAATTTGGCTACCTCGGATGCTTCGGCTGTTTTCCTGGCTTTTGTAATGGCATAGCGAGTCAGATAATCAGTGCAAACAATAATCCATCTATTGCCACTAGCAGACGTTGGAAATCGTCCGAGGAGGTCAAGCCCAACACGCCGGAAAGGCGGTTCGGCTGGTGGAATTGGTATGAGTCGGCCAGGTGGTTTCTGAGGAACTGCCTTTCTGCTATGGCACTCTCAACAATGCGACACATAGTGACGAACACTCCTAAATAAACCTGGCCAGAAAAATCTCTTGCGGATTCTATCGTATGTCTTAATAAATACTAGATGTCCGGCCTCAGGTGTGTCATGAAATTTCTGTAGAACATCTAAACGCATGTGTTTAGGAATCACTGGTAGCCACCTCTTTCCAAACGGATCAAAGTTTTTCCTGCAAAGTAATCCATTAACTACCTTAAATTGTCCCGTCACATCCTCTGACCGATTTAAGGTAAGCATAATTTGAGATATCTTGGCGTCCTTCTTCTGCTCAGCGGAGAGATCCTGGAGAGCAGCGAGACAGTCACTATCTTGATCAAAGTCTTCATGGTCTTGCACAGGGTTTCTTGAGAGATTGTCGGCATCGTGGTGTTTTCTTCCAATTTTGTAAACAATGGTAATGTCATACTCTTAAAGACGTAGTGCCCACCTGGCGAGTCGTCCTGTTGGATCCTTACGACCTGTCAACCAACAAAGTGAATGATGGTCTGTAACAACTGTGAATGGCCTTCCATAGAGATACTGTCGAAATCAGCACATGGCCCAGATCACAGCAAGACATTCTCTTTCTGTAGTTGAGTAGTTTCTCTCGGCTTTTGTAAGTGTCCTAGAAGCATAGGCTATAACCTTCTCTTTTGCATCCGAAATTTGCACCAAAACAGCACCGATCCCATACCCACTGGCATCTGTGTGTAGTTCTGTAGGTGGTTTCTCATCGTACAGACCAAGTACAGGGTCAGTCGTCAAAGCTTTTCGCAGTACATCGAAAGAATCTTGTTGAACACCACCCCAGATAAATTTAGCATCGGCTTTTAACAGCTCTTGGAGTGGCCTGGCTGAGATACAAAAGTCTTTGCTAAAACGACGGTAATAAGAACATAATCCGAGGAAGCTACTCACATCTCTAATACTTCTAGAAATAGGAAATTCCGTTATAGATCTCACCTTTTCTGGGCCTGGTCGCACACCTTCGTTTGACACAAGGTGTCCAAGTATTTTGATTTCTTTTTCTCCAAAGAGAGACTTTCTTGGATTAAGTTTCAGTCCGCCTTGTTGGAGACACTTAAGAACGGCCCTCAGTCTTTTTATATGTTCATCAGATGTCTCTGAGAACACTATAATGTCTTCTAAATAACAAAGACCCATGGTCTACGTCCGGTGCCTTAGAAAATTATCCATCATCCGTTCAAAAGTTGTTGGTGCATTATACAAATCAAACGGCATTACCTTAAACTCACACAGACCCTCAGGGGGTGATGAGTGCAGTTTTCTCACGATCAGCCTCATCTACTTCGATTTGCCAGTATCCCGAGTACATGTCCATGGTTGAGAAAAACTTAGCCCCTTTCAGACAAACTAGTGTATCGTCAATTCGTGGAAGAGGGTAAACGTCCTTTCTAGTTAACTTATTAAGCTTCCTGTAATCAATACAAAAGCGCCAATTACCATCCTTCTTCCTGACGAGGACCACTGGTGACGACAATGGGCTCTGCGAAGGCTGAATAATGTCATTCTTCAGCATTTTCTCTGTCTCGTCGCAAATTATCCGACGTTCCGTTGCTGACACACGGTATGCTCTGTGGCTTATTGGTTGATGGTCTCGAGTGCTAATCTGGTGGTTCACCGTCGATTTGTCTAATTTGCTCTTCACCTGTGGATTGAAGCATTCAAAGAACTCTTGAAGAATGGTAAGTAGCTTCTTCTGTAGTTCCTTAGTGAGATCTAGTGACAGTCGAGCTAGAAGATCTTGTCTCGTAGTGGTAGCGCTAATTTCGCCCGCAGACTCGGCATGGGAGGATTCTATGACGCTCAGCTGCTCTTCAGTTAATGGCTCAGCGTTTGCTACGCACATGCGTCTTGGAAGGATCTGCGGTTCTCGGCGACAGTTAACTATCCACAATTCACCGAACCCGTTCTTAAACGAGACGACAGACACTGAGATGACCAAGTTATTCTTCAGTGGTATGCTTCTCTTACATTCCGCCACAAGATCCACTGGTTGATGCATGGCATGACACGTGACAATTACCGTTCTAGCACTGACTGCAGGAATGATCACTTCATCCAGCACACATAGTCTCCACACACTCGTATGCGCATCTTCCTGTCTACAGTATCTCATCTCATCTAGCATAATCGTCGAGCGACCACAATATACACTCCTGGAAATTGAAATAAGAACACCGTGAATTCATTGTCCCAGGAAGGGGAAACTTTATTGACACATTCCTGGGGTCAGATGCATCACATGATCACACTGACAGAACCACAGGCACATAGACACAGGGAACAGAGCATGCACAATGTCGGCACTAGTACAGTGTATTTCGCAGCAATGCAGGCTGCTATTCTCCCATGGAGACGATCGTAGAGATGCTGGATGTAGTCCTGTGGAACGGCTTGCCATGCCATTTCCACCTGGCGCCTCAGTTGGACCAGCGTTCGTGCTGGACGTGCAGACCGCGTGAGACGACGCTTCATCCAGTCCCAAACATGCTCAATGGGGGACAGATCCGGAGATCTTGCTGGCCAGGGTAGTTGACTTACACCTTCTAGAGCACGTTGGGTGGCACGGGATACATGCGGACGTGCATTGTCCTGTTGGAACAGCAAGTTCCCTTGCCGGTCTAGGAATGGTAGAACGATGGGTTCGATGACGGTTTGGATGTACCGTGCACTATTCAGTGTCCCCTCGACGATCACCAGTGGTGTACGGCCAGTGTAGGAGATCGCTCCCCACACCATGATGCCGGGTGTTGGCCCTGTGTGCCTCGGTCGTATGCAGTCCTGATTGTGGCGCTCACCTGCACGGCGCCAAACACGCATACGACCATCATTGGCACCAAGGCAGAAGCGACTCTCATCGCTGAAGACGACACGTCTCCATTCGTCCCTCCATTCACGCCTGTCGCGACACCACTGGAGGCGGGCTGCACGATGTTGGGGCGTGAGCGGAAGACGGCCTAACGGTGTGCGGGACCGTAGCCCAGCTTCATGGAGACGGTTGCGAATGGTCCTCGCCGATACCCCAGGAGCAACAGCGTCCCTAATTTGCTGGGAAGTGGCGGTGCGGTCCCCTACGGCACTGCGTAGGATCCTACGGTCTTGGCGTGCATCCGTGCGTCGCTGCGGTCCGGTCCCTGGTCGACGGGCACGTGCACCTTCCGCCGACCACTGGCGACAACATCGATGTACTGTGGAGACCTCACGCCCCACGTGTTGAGCAATTCGGCGGTACGTCCACCCGGCCTCCCGCATGCCCACTATACGCCCTCGCTCAAAGTCCGCCAACTGCACATACGGTTCACGTCCACGCTGTCGCGGCATGCTACCAGTGTTAAAGACTGCGATGGAGCTCCGTATGCCACGGCAAACTGGCTGACACTGACGGCGGCGGTGCACAAATGCTGCGCAGCTAGCGCCATTCGACGGCCAACACCGCGGTTCCTGGTGTGTCCGCTGTGCCGTGCGTGTGATCATTGCTTGTACAGCCCTCTCGCAGTGTCCGGAGCAAGTATGGTGGGTCTGACACACCGGTGTCAATGTGTTCTTTTTTCCATTTCCAGGAGTGTATAATTGCCTGAGAAGCTTTCAAAAAGTCCCATCCGAGAATGACGTCATAAGTACACTCTTGTAAGACGATGAATTCTAAGGGCTGTGTATGCCCACTTATACCCCTATGAATGGTACATCTTCCTGTAGGTTTTACGTATTTCGTATTAGCCACCTTCAGCAGAGGTGTTTTGCTGTCGACGAATGTGGTTTTGTGCAACTGGCGACGGTACTTCTCGAAAATGACTGAATTTGATGCTCCAGAGTCCACAAGAGTTTGGGCTGGTCTGCCACCCGTGAGGATATCGACGTTTTTGTAGTGATCGACGGCGGAGAATTTTTCTCTTCGGCGGCCTCACCTCCAGGGAAGGTCGCACCCTTTAGTTTTCCAGGTGTCGGCGGCTAGGTGATCGGCTGGAGCTTTTAAACGGCGATGGAGACTTTGATCGGCGTGTTGGGGAGCGTCCTCTCCAGCGGCTAGCTTGCAGCGATGGTGACCTACCTCGTCCTGCACCCACATCTTGTTCATCTCTCCCAGTCGTATGCAGTGGAAACATACTGGTTGGTTATCCTGGGTCCTCCAGACGTGTTCCTCATGCGGCATTCTAGAAACGTAACTTCGCCTGGGTCTCGACTTTTTCACCGTTTTAAATGGAAATGAAGGACGAGAGATTGGGTTCAATGTCTGTTCCTCTTCCACCCTTATGACCTCTTGAAGCGTCTCGGATTTTTGCTCGCCGTGCAATCCAAGTGCCTTCTGAACTTCCTCTCTCACTATCTGACGAAGAGCACTTGTGAAATCAGTTCCGTCCTCCATCACAGACATCGATACGACCTTTGGAAGCCGCTCAAACTTCTTGCGTGTAATTCTTTTTTGATGCATTGTATCTATATACTGACACCATTTTATGAAGTCGTTTGCTGTCGAAACCTCCTTCAGGAGTAGTGCTTGATACATGTCCTCAGCAACACCCTTCATGAGATGTGCAACCTTATCGTCCTCCTTCATTCTAGGATCCACTATTTTACACAGCTCCGAGACGTCTTGAATGTAGAATGCTGTAGTTTTTCCTGGACGCTGTGCCCTGCACTTTAATGCATCTTCAGCCTTGCACTTCTGTCGTTGTGTGTCGCCAAAATACTTGCGCAGTTCCGCCTGGAATACTTCCCAGCTTGTGAACTGCTCCTCGTTGTTCTCATACCATTGCTTGGCAGTGCCCTACAAGTAGAAAAATATGTTAGCCAAACACACGGTGTCATCCCATTTGTTAAATTTGGCTATACTCTCACATGTCTTCAGCCGCTTGTTAGGATCTTGGCCATCGTCACGAGAGAACCCAGAAGGATGTCTCATGTGGTGGCACACAGTTGCTGTCATCGTAATGTCCTCTTCTTCTTCTGTCTCCCATAGATTGCGATCTGTTGAACATGGCTCGAATTCGGGTTTCTCGCCACGTAAACGGCGGCTCTGTCACGGCCTGATGGCAGTCACTGTGTCGCCGATAATGTGCGCTACCGCAAGTTCCAATACCCAGAGTCTCCACCAGAATAATGTCACGTAGAAAGAGGTGTAATTAGATGAATGACGAACACTAACTTCACTTACCGAAGGTTTATTCAGCACTTGCACATACAAGAGTGCGGATCGAACTGCCTCCAGCCAGAACAAAATGGTTCAAATGGCTCTGAGCACTATGGGACTTAACATCTGTGGTCATCAGTCCCCTAGAACTTAGAACTACTTAAACCTAACTAACCTAAGGACATCACACACATCCATGCCCGAGGCAGGATTCGAACCTGCGACCGTAGCAGTCGCGCGGTTCCGGACTGAGCGCCTAGAACCGCTAGACCACCGCGGCCGGCTCAGCCAGAACACATGCAGTATATATACAGCTGCAGAACATTCCAGTACAATGATTCTTGACATTTGTGGATACTTCTAGAATGCACTCGAACCGAGTATAGAAATTAAAGTTGTACAGTCCACGTGAGTTTTGAACTCACGACCTTCATGCAACAGTTTAGTATCATAACCACTACACCACGGAGCTACCCAGCGTCTTCCGCTAAAATATATAGGGAAAAAAGCGTTATGCGAATAAGCAAGAAGAAAGTGTCAGGCAGCCGGCCGCGGTGGACGAGCGGCTCTAGGCGCTTTAGTCCGGAACCGCGCGACTGCTACGGTCGCAGGTTCGAGTCCTGTCTCGGGCATGGATGTGTGTGATGTCCTTACGTTAGTTAGGTTTAAGTAGTTCTAAGTTCTAGGGGACCGATGACGTCAGATGTTAAGTCCCATAGTGCTCAGAGCCATTTGAACCATTTTGAAGGTGTCAGAAAACTTACGCATAGACGGAGAGAAGAGGGAACCACTGGCAAAACATATTGTGTATTGGTACAGATATGTAGATGGAAGGGTTCCAATAGACAACTCCACAAATTTGTAGAAAAAAAATGTTCAAATGTGTGTGAGATCTTATGGGACTTAACTGCTAAGGTCATCAGTCCCTAAGCTTACACACTACTTAACCTAAATTATCCTAAGGACAAACACACACACCCATGCCCGAGGGAGGAGTCGAACCTCCACCAGGACCAGCCGCACAGTCCATGACTGCAGCGCCTGAGACCACTCGGCTAATCCCGCGCGGCAAATTTGTAGAACATATGAAGGTCAGCATGGCTGTGGGAGGGGGGGAGGTGGAGGACAGCATAAATTTCCTCGACATTAGCTTAAAGAAGACAGAAGACAGTAACCATAAATTGAAAATTTATCGAAGGCTCCCTCACTGATACATTCATCCCGACTTCCTCCCAACATCCTACAGCCTATAGACTTGCAGCGTTCCACCACATGATGCACCGTCTCCTTTCTATCCCTGTGTTCCAAGACGACTTCACCCAGGAACGTAATACAATAAAAACAATAGCCACAAATAATGATGGTATCACATCTCCAGATTAGAAGTAAAACTTTGGGCCTCCGTCCATAAGTAGATAAAAAGTTCTTGGCCGATGCATATCTTTAGTCCCATCATGTTAGTGCAATAGCTAAATTGTGTTATCCCATACATAATTGTTAAAAAAATGGTAATTGAAGTAATTTTAAATTAAGCCATGAATCGATACATTAATAAGTTGAGAAGTCTATCTTTGCCTTATCATCATGTTTATCTGTGCATTAACATCTTTAGGAAACAGTAATGTACTTGAAAATGGGCTTATAACCCGAAACCTAGGTTGTGCAGTAACATTAATAATTAAATCTGTGAAACAAGGAAAAAAATAGTGTTTATTTAGTTAATTTACCATGTATCACCAAGAACCCACAGTTGATTCAGTTAAAATGCCAGGGAAAATCATTCCTGTATCTGGGAATTTTGTTGACATGTTTCGAAAGCTGTAGAGAGAATTGCTTACGATGAAGTAGACTGACAAACTTAATAATGAAAAAGAATTGAAGAAAATAGGGGAAGAAAAAGATTATTGCAAGTAACAGGGTGAGAAAAAAAATCTTGGCTGGAGCATAAACTGCGTAGGAACTGTCTGCAGCCGATAAAAATAGAGGTAAAACTGGATGAAATGAGAGCAAGAGGTGGGAAGAAGATTCGAATGATGGACGACGCTATAAATGGACAAACATAGAAACAGATGTAAGAGAACGCTCAGAGCAGGACACGATGAAGCTCCTCCAACTGAAACCTGTCATAAGACAGATATACTAAAGAAGAAAAAGAAAATGAATATACAGTTAAGTAGAATAGAATGAAATAATACCTAAAAAATCTAGAAAGTACGTAGGTCGGCAGAGATAACGATGGATATAAACTTTGTGAAGACGAGACAGTCAGGTGCCTAATGCCTGTATGCAGACGATGATAACGACGACATTAAGCGTTTCGTTATAAGTGATTTTACATTCTGTACAAGGGGATATTTGAAGTAGTTTAAAGCATAATGTAAAACACGCTGCAATTCTGTTGCATTCAAATTGTAGGCAACAGAGGTGTCATATTAGACGTTTGATAATTGTTAACTAAGGGAGATTGAGCCTGAACGAAATAACATAGTTGTAGCGCATGATTTTTTTTTTGTTACTGTATAACCGCATTGGGACAAGAGTTGCGTCTCTATGACACTAACAGGCTGTGGCCGGCCGGAGGTGACGCGCTGATTGCAAATGAATGCCACTTAGAAGGGGAGCCGGCGGACGCTGCGCTCTGCCCACGCAGCAGCAGCTCTTCTGTCCGATACCGTTAATACCCTGAAATATAAGCCCCGCCAACTGCTACGTCGTTATCGACAAACGAGACATCGTCTTCCTATTCCGGAGGGAGCTTCTTCCACTTTTCCAGTTCCGAGCACAGGAATAAACTGCTTAAAAATAGTTTTGCGCCACGTGGACAACTACGAACTTCTACATCTACATAAACATCCTGCAAGCCACCGAAAGGTGCATTGCTGAGGTTACCTTGTACCACTACTAGTCATTTCCTTTCCTGTTCCACTCGCAAATATAGTGTGAGGAAAACGACTGCCTACATGCTTTCCTGCGAGCACTAATTTCTCTTATCTTCGCGGTGCTTAAATGACACGTACATTGGCGGCAGAAGAATCGTTCTGCAGTCGGGTGCAAATATTGGTTCTCTAAATTTTCACAATAGTGATTCACGCAAAGAATGTAGTCTACCCCCCCCCCCCCCCCCAGTGATTCACATCTGAGTTCACAAAGCATCTCTGTAATTCTCGCGTGTTGTTCGAACCCACCTGTAAGAAATATAGCAGAACGACTCTGAAATGCTTCGATGTCTTCCGTTAATCTGACCAGGTAGGGTTCCTAAACACTCAAACAGTACTCAAGAAGAGGACGCATTAGTGCTCTACTCACGGTCTCCTTTACAGATGGGCAACACTTTGGTAAAATTTTCCGAGTAAACCGAAATCGACCATTCACCTTCCCTAATAATGACCTTACGAGTTCGTTCCATTCCACATCACCTAACGTTACACCTAAATATTTAAATTTGGCGACTGTGCCAGACAACACAGCATTAATACTGTATTCAAACATTGTAGGAATGTTTATCCTACTCATCTGCATTAATCACTTTTTTTTCTAAGTTCGTCACGCGAAATAGAAATTTTGTCTAAGTCGTCCTGAATCCTGCTGCTGTCACTGAATGGCGACACGGCTGGAATTTCAGTACTTGGGTTAATGAACTCTAAAATTGTGAAAGTAGAAATGTAACAGGATCTTCACACAAACCCTAAAACAAAAATGCATAGCCCATATAACTTATTTCAGTTGATGGTGATTAGTTTGCATGATACATGAGGAAAGAAAATATACTGAATCTGACTCTTACTGGGTAGGATCGTTACAGGGCATAGAGCACATCCCAAGAAGAGCGGCGCACTTTGTCATGGACTCCTTTACTAAGCGCGAAAGCGTCACAGAAATGCTCATCAAACTGCGTTAGCAAACGAACATGAGAGGCTCTGCCAAGAGCGTATTTTTAAACGAGTGTCAGGCAACACATCACTTCATCCTACGTATATTTCATTAAGTCAGAAAGATGTGAGCAGTCGTTCATCTCACGCACCATTTGCGAATGGATCATTGAAGCGGGCATCTAACAGTACAGAATCGTCAGGTGCAATTTCTCTGGCGTTTCGGTACATATGTGCAATTTCGTCTCTGGAATGTGTAACTGGAGTCAGCCCAAACAAATACTGCTCATCAAGTCTTTCAAGCGACGCCCAACGCTTGCGGTTGGTTTCCCATTATGAGCAAAATGATTTGTAATGGTTCAAATGGCTCTGAGCACTATGGGACTCAACATCTTGGGTCATAAGTCCCCTAGAACTTAGAACTACTTAAACCTAACTAACCTAAGGACATCACACACACCCATGCCCGAGGTAGGATTCGAACCTGCGACCGTAGCAGTCCCGCGGTTCTCCCGCAGCTCGTGGTCGTGCGGTAGCGTTCTCGCTTCCCACGACCGGGTTCCCGGGTTCGATTCCCGGCGGGGTCAGGGATTTTCTCTGCCTCGTGATGGCTGGGTGTTGTGTGATGTCCTTAGGTTAGTTAGGTTTAAGTAGTTCTAAGTTCTAGGGGACTGATGACCATAGATGTTAAGTCCCATAGTGCTCAGAGCCATTTTTTAGTCCCGCGGTTCCGGACTGCAGCGCCAGAACCGCTAGACCACCGCGGCTGGCAAAATGATTTTTAAATCTGAATTTTACATTACCAAGCGATTGAATGGTCCCAAATCAGTTTAGAGCGGTATTTGTTTAATAGATACGTATAAACAGGGGCAGTAAAACACGAAAAATAACTAATACTCCAGCAGCGACTACTGTGTTGCGGTGTCGTCGATGGTCGAACCCGGGACTTCAGATGGCCAAGCTGAAGCAAGGACCCACCACGCCGTCTTTCGTCAGCAGACCGAGCAAGTTCAATAACGTCAAGGGACAGTGCAGAGTTATACAGCAGTATTTGGTAGCATTTCTTTACTTGCCTAATTTACAGTGTTTCGATGAGTGCAGCGGAGCGTCGGTGTGCCGCCCGCGCACTGTTCCGCGAGTCCAGCCGGCTCAGCAACTCCTGGTATACCGACGCTATGCCGACGCCGCTGCTGGTGTCAACAAGGCCGCTCAGCTGTAAGTCGGCCGTGCTCTGTCTGGTCGAGCTTTGCGCCTCGCCCCGCGCTGGTGCCCGTGATTTCGAAGACTGCTACAGTCCCTGGTCCTCGCCGCCCTTCCCCCCGTTTCGCCTGCTCCGTCCTACCATGGGATGATGGTGGATGTATTGGTTCCCGTGGCCCTCGGGCCGCCGCTGCTCCCAGGACAGGACCAGACTCGAATCTTCGCCCTCCTGGATGCGGTGCCGCAACTTGCCGCTAGTGGTGCTTGCCAGATGGCAACACTCGCCCCCGTCTCCAACGCTGTTCGGAGCTGCTGCGCTTCCTGCAGCGTACCCCTGCCCTCACCTGGGTACGCCAGACGGGAAGCGAACGTGGTCCGTCCTGGACCCGCTGCAGACCGCTGTCACTGCCCTCCTTCAGGCAGACCGTGCAATCTCCAAGTACCCGGCTGCCGTTCCGTCCCGCCCCGGTGTTGTGTCCCCGTAGACGGAATACAGCCCGAACAAGTACATAGAAATGAAGTACAGGTTACACAGAGTATTTACAACATCGCTGCCAGACTAGCCCCTATAAGCGTAGACCAGCACAGGTTCGACCCGACTCTCGTCTGACCTGGCACACACTTGTCTATAGCTAAAAGTACCTGACTATTTAAACTGCTTTTCCCCTCGCTTCTGTCGTAGTGTCAGAGAGAGAGACAGAAACTATGGCAGGGATAAATTCCCACACGTCAGCCGTCTACAAATCGCCACTTGTCTCTGGCCTAGTACCTCGCCTCATATTGCAATAACTTCAAGCAACGCTGCAGTTTGCTGCCTCGTTGTTGCTTCACACTAAGCAAATCGTGCGCACAATAGCACCTTCGCAGCACCGCGCTCGCGAGTGCCATGTTTGCATTGCCTGGCCTACTAGCTGTCACTGTTGAAACACTCCGCCAGCGGCCCAAGAATCCATCGTCAAACCGCGCGTTCATTGACTTTTAATAAAATTTCCTCTCTCCTATGACTAAGACTAATACTAGCGCAGCTGCTGTATGGCGGTAGCAGTCAGCGTGGGCCTGGTCGGTGCTGGAGTAATGGTTATTCTTCATGTTTTACTGTCACTTTTAATACAGATCGATAAAACGAATATAGCATTGGACTAATTTTCGACCACTCATACGAATTGGCACTTAAAAAAAAATTGCTCGTAGTGGGAAACAAACCGACGCTTTCCATCTGCAATGGGCGTCGCGTGGAAGATATGATAAACATCATTTGTTTGGGCTTGCTCCAGCTACACACTGTAAAAACTAAAGTGAAAATATCTGCCGAAATACCAAAGAAAATGCGCCTGATGACCCATAGGAGAGATACCCTGTATATATGAGCTCCATATGGCTCTGAAACATTTAAATTAGGGAAGCAGATGAACAAACAGGAGCTGGCAGACCTATACTCACAAGCTGATATTGTCCAAAGGATGAAGAAAATAATATTGATGTGGATAGGACACCTAATTAGGATGGAAGAGGAAAGACTACCGCGTGTAGTGTTACCAGGATCCGTGGAGGGCAGAAGGGGCCGAGGAAGGCCACGGACAAGGTGGAAGGATGATGTCAACTGAGATACGTAGGCGATGGGCCTCAGAAGAGGAGAATGAACCACGAAAGCCAGGAACTGAAAGGATTGGTAGAGGAATGTCGAGAACACATATGTTAAGAAGAATGTATACAGGGTGAACCATTTTAATCCATAATGGAGAATAACTCGCCATGGAGATGAGATATAGCAAAATATTTTAGATAAAAGTCGTAGGTGGCAAAGAAGGTCACGAATTGCTGCTAATGGTCGTGTCCTTGAACGAGATTTTCAGTGTCATTTTGAGGTTAAAGTGGTTTTTTAAATAGAAATCCTATATCTGATTCAAGATTTGAAAAGAGCGGCAAATTTTATGTGTAAAATGATACATTATTGAAGGACATGGCTAGTTCATTGAAGGTCAAATTAGGAAATATGTTTTTAGTTCTAATATGGATTAATTTAAAATAGAGGAAGGATACAGCAAAATACAATGTGAGATACAAACTGGAAGGGACATTCCGAGGAATGAGAAGCGAGGGGTCTCATTCATCGACTTGTAAATCAATGATCTACGTTTTATTTATGTTTGCTCTGTCTTGCAAATGCCACAATAGAATTAACACGTTGTGATGTATTTATTTTTCTGCCAATAAACAAGTTAGTTAAACGTTAATTCATCCGACGTCAGAAATAGGGGTTGCTATGAAACAAAACTCAACCTTCGAATTACGAGCGTTGCCCTGAAAGTAAGGCACCGCATTATTTCTTCAACAATTCTATTTTGAACATAATGAGAATTACACACACGAAAGAATGTTGTTTTATCTACACACCCTATTTTTCCACATCATCTCCATCCCGTTCTATGCCCTTCCTGCAGCTCGAAACAAGGGCGTGTATGCCCTGTCGGTACCAAACCTTGTCCTGGTGGCGGAGCCAGTGCTTCACTGTATGAATCACCTTCTCATCGTCCTAAAAGTGTCTTCCACGAATGGCATCCTGTAATGTCCTCGCGAATGACAACATCAGCTCACTGCAATATGTCATGTGTGATAGCCATGGATGGTCTCCCCGACCGCTGCAAATCGTGGAGCTCCGCCGAACCGCCATCTGATGACCGCACCCTCCGTGCCCAGCGACTAACTGTACTTCTGTCGACAGCAGGTGCTCCATAGACTTCGCACAAGCATTTGTAAATATTCCCCACGGTTGCTTTCTCTGCAATGAGAAATTCGATGACTGCACGTTGCTTGTAACGTATATCACCTACAGACTCCATTTTGAAACAGTCATGCAGCTACGCTATCTGTCGGAAGTGACGGAAACTTGGCGCGCTCACTCAGGAGACTTCAAATATACACACGTAACGTTTCGCATTCATAGCATTATTTTCAGCTGAGAAAAAAAATTCGGTGCATTGCTTTCTGGGCAACCTCCGTACCTTCCAAAATTACCTTTAAAATCTCGGTTATTGATCATGATAAGTGTCCCTTATGCACCTTTCAGTCTGCATGTAGCGTTGTATTTTGCTATATTTCCCCTCAGTCTGGAGTTAATCCCTATTAGAACTAAAAACATATTTGCTTATTCGACCTTGATTGAACCTTGCCATGACCTTGGATGATGTATCGTTCTATACGTAAAATTTGCCGCTCTTTTCAAATCTCAAATCAAATATGACGGTTCTCATTTCAAAAAATTACTTTAGCCTCAAAGTCACCTTGACAAGCACGTTCAATATCACGGCCATTTGTATCAAAGAGTGACCCTCTTTTGCAACTTATAAGTTTTGTCTAAAATATTTTGGTGACCTGTTTGGCCGGGGCTTTGTTTTTTTTCCATTATGGATTAAAGTTGTCCATCCTATATATACAGGGTGGGACAAATAAAAATGTCACGGACAGGGGGATACAATTGGACGTCAATTGGTGGCAGAATTAACGGGGGAGGAAAAGACCTACAGATACTTCCAAGAGGATAGGGCAACTACCCATACAGCCGGCCGAAGTTTGAAGCACATTTACGCAATCTTCACGCCTCACAGAGTTGTTAGCAGACGTCAGTCTGGCCGCGGCCCTGGCTGGCCATGAGGTTATCAGATCTGTCAGTGTGCGATTACTTCGCGTGGTGAGCCTTCACGTCTAAGGTGTATTGCAACGACCCTCACAGTCTTCAAGAATTTCAGGAGAACATTTCGGATGGGACTGCAGAAATTCCAGCAGTCCAACTTCGATCTCCCTTCAGTAACATGCTAACTAGGGCCCAGGAGTGCCAAGAAATTAATGGTAGTCATTTTAAACATCTTCTACAGTCGGGTTAGTACTGTATTTCGTTTTCTCTGCTGTTTTTCTTTGTGCCCTGGAACTTTGTTCTCCGGGCCACTTTTATTTGCCCTACCCTCTATATGATTTCACTGCACGTATTCTGTCTCTCTAGTTATTCCGAATCAGAGAGCTACTGATGAGCGAAGATATTGCTGAAACTAGTTGGCGCAATAAGTCTCCCTTATCACGGTGGATCTACAGATACTACGAGTAAATTAAAAGAACCAATAGAGTATATTTCCACTGTGTATGCATGGTAACTTGTAGCCGTCTTTCCTAATGTCATTTGTTAGCGCCCTATTAAATATGCATCAGTTTGTTCTATTCAAAAGTCGTTACACTAGAGCATTACAAATTCCCTGTAATAATGTAAGCTACAACCCCCAAGTAGGTGTTCTGTGTTCTAAAATGGAAAAAAAACTTCGGATAAAAATCACTGATTTGCGGAACCTGCTCTGGACTTTGTCTCGAACTTTTGTTTTGTCCAGGTTACGTTCATTGACATGCTCGTGTAACAAATTCGAAAACATAGGAAATTTCCGACAAACGGATACGATATACTCTTATGGTGAAGAAGGGAGTAATGGACCATTTCAACAGCTGCAAAACACAATATTAGGCCACAACAGTGAACATGGCTCTCTTAGCATAAAGTGGTCAATAAGCGGGAAAAGTGGATATTCTGCACTATACGCGTAGGTACATTATCTGAAATTAAGGGGAAACTATTTTCCAAACAAGTCATTGCTTCCAAAATTTGTAAAGATCTGCACCTGTAACTCTCAGCCGTGGGTTTACTACGAAATTTGATACACACGATACTCTTAAGCTTCCGAAAATTCACCAAAATATACAGTGAAATTAAGGGAAAAATTATCTGAATGAGAATAGCATTAGAAAAATTTGTGCAAGACACAAATGCAGTCTACAATTGACGATATACACTCCTGGAAATGGAAAAAAGAACACATTGACACCGGTGTGTCAGACCCACCATACTTGCTCCGGACACTGCGAGAGGGCTGTACAAGCAATGATCACACGCACGGCACAGCGGACACACCAGGAACCGCGGTGTTGGCCGTCGAATGGCGCTAGCTGCGCAGCATTTGTGCACCGCCGCCGTCAGTGTCAGCCAGTTTGCCGTGGCATACGGAGCTCCATCGCAGTCTTTAACACTGGTAGCATGCCGCGACAGCGTGGACGTGAACCGTATGTGCAGTTGACGGACTTTGAGAGAGGGCGTATAGTGGGCATGCGGGAGGCCGGGTGGACGTACCGCCGAATTGCTCAACACGTGGGGCGTGAGGTCTCCACAGTACATCGATGTTGTCGCCAGTGGTCGGCGGAAGGTGCACGTGCCCGTCGACCTGGGACCGGACCGCAGCGACGCACGGATGCACGCCAAGACCGTAGGATCCTACGCAGTGCCGTAGGGGACCGCACCGCCACTTCCCAGCAAATTAGGGACACTGTTGCTCCTGGGGTATCGGCGAGGACCATTCGCAACCGTCTCCATGAAGCTGGGCTACGGTCCCGCACACCGTTAGGCCGTCTTCCGCTCACGCCCCAACATCGTGCAGCCCGCCTCCAGTGGTGTCGCGACAGGCGTGAATGGAGGGACGAATGGAGACGTGTCGTCTTCAGCGATGAGAGTCGCTTCTGCCTTGGTGCCAATGATGGTCGTATGCGTGTTTGGCGCCGTGCAGGTGAGCGCCACAATCAGGACTGCATACGACCGAGGCACACAGGGCCAACACCCGGCATCATGGTGTGGGGAGCGATCTCCTACACTGGCCGTACACCACTGGTGATCGTCGAGGGGACACTGAATAGTGCACGGTACATCCAAACCGTCATCGAACCCATCGTTCTACCATTCCTAGACCGGCAAGGGAACTTGCCGTTCCAACAGGACAACGCACGTCCGCATGTATCCCGTGCCACCCAACGTGCTCTAGAAGGTGTAAGTCAACTACCCTGGCCAGCAAGATCTCCGGATCTGTCCCCCATTGAGCATGTTTGGGACTGGATGAAGCGTCGTCTCACGCGGTCTGCACGTCCAGCACGAACGCTGGTCCAACTGAGGCGCCAGTGGAAATGGCATGGCAAGCCGTTCCACAGGACTACATCCAGCATCTCTACGATCGTCTCCATGGGAGAATAGCAGCCTGCATTGCTGCGAAAGGTGGATATACACTGTACTAGTGCCGACATTGTGCATGCTCTGTTGCCTGTGTCTATTTGCCTGTGGTTCTGTCAGTGTGATCATGTGATGTATCTGACCCCAGGAATGTGTCAATAAAGTTTCCCCTTCCTGGGACAATGAATTCACGGTGTTCTTATTGCAATTTCCAGGAGTGTAGCTCGAATTACATTTTAAGTGGCACTTGAAAACGTTAGAAAATTTGACATCTCACGGACGACGCGATCAGAAATGCAGAATTCAGATTGTACATTGAAGGAGGGAAATCGGCCCAGTCCTTTTCAAAGAAAAGGCCATGCAAAGACGGAATTGGTATGACCGGGTGGAGTTTAGAATACAGTTCCAGATCGGAGGTAACATATGTTGCTGTCTGTTAATTAGGATTATTTGACGAAAGAAATACAAGGTTGAACGAGGAATGCAGACGGGAAAATAAGCAATGAATTGTGAACGTACTGCACGTAAAAAAAATTTCAATATATACCGTTTCCCTTGAAAGTACACACTACGCTTCATTTGGCTATGCTTCGCTTTACGCTTCGTATTGTAGTTATAGGTACTTGTTATGGTCTAACTACCGTTTAGTATCATCACCTTCGTCGGTGTACGTCGAGATGTTCGGGCTTGTTCAGATGATTTTTTACCAGTACACCAGCAGACGTAGCCTGCACTTTAAGACAATAAAACAATTTCCTTTATGGTGACTGACAATATTTGAAAACATCGGGCACACATCTTGAAGAAATGGTATCCGATGATCACATTTACCAGTATCATTACTGACGAAATATTTCACGCGTGAATAGCCGGCAGTTCACCCGCGAAATCTTTCGTCATGAAGTACGCCGGGAGAAATTGAGAAATCAATATTATTATTAGTGAAACATAGAACTTGGATATTCATACAACTAGCTCGTATTCTAAAATAACTGCTTGCGTTTCGGGCGCATGAAATTTGCATTTATTTTCAAATCACTTTCATTTTTACTCGAAATTTTCTTTATATGTCTTTTAAATAAGCAAAGAGTTTGATGCGTTCTAGTACTGGTACTGATTTGAAATAAGTCTATGAGAAAATCTAAGTAATATAATGTTTATGGAAGTGTTTTAATATGTATTAAAATGCGAATTAGAAAAGTATTACTCATCATCTCGACAAGATACGGATTAAAGCTGTGAAGATATAGATTTCAAAAACGTCGATCAACGCAACTACGTATCTGCAAGGATTACTCGAGTACTCTCATGTCCATGGAGCGGTCCTCAAACCGATCTGAAGCATGGGCTTTATGCATTCCCTTGCTGAACGCAGAGGCTGCCTCTGGCCTGTTGGGCGCCGTAAGCGGACGAGCTGATGGTCTCGAACTGAAATTCGTTTCCTGTATTGTTCGCCGATGTCGTACGTATCTGGCCCACATTTCATCCTATTTAATCATGGGGCACACGACAATTTTTGCGTCAGCTGCCTGTAGGCGCTTTTCTGGCAAGTGTGATTCATCGCGCCACGTTGCTCCAAGGTAATCGTATCCTGTTCCCGCCATCGGTGAGTACCAACGCATACAGCAAATCATCACTCTAGGCGACCATTTTCCACTATTCGAGCGTCTTGCGCAAGTGGTAATCTCTGGAACTTGTGAAGTTTTCCTGGAAGATATGGCTGGCCACACATTGTTAATCACTGAACTGGCGAATGATTTGCGGAACTGTGGCCCATCTGTCCGCTGATACAACACGTGACAGTTGACGGCCATACATTTACCAACGGCAGATGACTATAGCGGTACCACTTTTCCTCGCGTCGAGATACTCACGGTTAGAGTCGTAAAAGTACCCTAGGCTGCGGTGGACTACCGTAAGTAAGCGTAGACTACGGTAGTTTTCCTAGTAGCTTTGGTCAGTTAAAATCGTAACAGCATTATCTGTGCATTAGGTGTGTTGCATAACTATCGCTTTTTTGCGTACGCGACCAGTGTCTTACTAGTTTCCCCTAGAAACCGGAAGCGGTGAAACGTCTAGAAACTGGGTAAGGATATGTAAAGATCCGCCTATCCTATGGAATATTTTTGTTCTACATAGTTATCCTGCTCTATTTTACTCAAAAATAAACAGTGTTTATAGAAAGATTGAAACTGTCAATGTTTCATTCAGGTTTTATTGGAAAAATGTTGATTTATAACGTGAAACAGGATGTCCAAAAAATAAAAAGACAATACAGATTTATCGTACAGCGCTAGGAAATGCAAAAAAGATAAAATTAAAGAAAAAGCAAAGAAAAAACGTGTCAAACATCTCATCAATACTTCGTTGATATGATATAAAACATGTTTCTGTTATTGCTAAATAGCTTTCGCACTTATTGGCAACGGCCTTGCCACAGTGGTTCCCATGAGATCACCGAAGTTAAGCGCTGTCGGGCGTGGTCGGCACTTGGATGGGTGACCATCCAGGCCGCTATGCGCTGCTGCCATTTTTCGGGGTGCATCGGCCTCGTGATGCCAATTGAGGAGCTACTCGACCGAAATGTAGCGGCTTCGGTCAAGAATACCATCATAACGACCGGGAGAGCAGTGTGCTGACCCCATGTCCCCCCCCCCCCCACCCACCCTAAAATGTTCAAATGTGTGTCAAATCTTATGGGACTTAACTGCTAAGGTCATCAGTCCCTAAGCTTACACACTACTTAACCTAAATTATCCTAAGGACAAACACAACCACACCCGCGCCTGAGGGAGGACTCGAACCTCCGCCGGGACCAGCCCGATGCCCCCCTTTCCGCATCCTCCCCTGAGGATGACACGGCGGTCGGATGGTCCCGATGGGCCACTTGTGGCCTGTAGACGGAGTGATTTTTTTCGCACTTATTAATAATAACAGGAATTTTTGCTCATGATGAAGAACGTTCTATTGAGAACAAAATAACGACAATAATTATGTAGATTTTTGTGTTTGTGCATGTAAACTGTACTTGTATGAAGAGTAATTGCGTTGGTTACCTAAAAGCGCCGGAGGTAGGGAAGCAGCTAATTTTTATTACTTACAAAATGCAATTTATACTTTTCAAGGATATAAAATACGCAATGGACTAACACTGAACAATATGAGGTTCTAATTATTTTTAAAAAACAAATAATCAAATACAAAACAAAGAGAAGTCGTAGGCTCTCAGTTGCTCTCCCACACATCGTTTATGTTTCTTTCCCTACCAGTGGTACCAATACTACCGGCAATCCCACAATTCACTACGTCATTTATGTTGTTGTTGTTGCGGTCTTCAGTCCAGAGACTGGTTCGATGCAGCTCTCATGTACTGTACCAAAATTACCGAAACGCGGTCTTGGTAGAGCGCAACTTTACTCACCGTACAAACTTGAGACGGTGGCAGGTTGAAAAACTCGGTTCCCGCAATCCTTCGGAGGCGGAGAGATCGATGCGTCGGGCGCCGTCATTTGGCCGCGACCAAGTGCACTGATATCTCGCCTGTTCCCTTCCCTAACGTCGACTGGCACTCCGATGGCTAGGATATGGTCTGATGACATCCTAGGTGCGTGACACTATTCCAAACGACTTCGCGATAGGAGGGTGCACACAAAAAAACAAGAAGAGAAATTTGTAATTCATGTGGTACTGAGTATTTAGAAGTAGACACAACACAAAATGAAAACGATGTAAATAGCAACAGAAAGTAGACAGCAGCCGAAGCCACTTCAGACCTACGGTAATACAGTACTAGTGGTCTCATGAGTAATGATATGTGTTATTACAGGAAATGTTCTGCACGCCGTCCTGAAGTTGCGTGTGACCTCCTTTTGGCGACTTCTACCGTGCGTCAGTTGTCACGCCAGATCCGCCAGACCTTGGCCTGAAAATAAAATTACCTCACATTTTTAATTGCACGCAGGCCATGCGTGACAGCAACATTGACGCTGCGCCGTAATTTTCAATTCCTTGAGTGCCTTACGGACCAGATAGGATGATATGGCCCACTATCAAATCAGCCTTAAAATAAATTCAAGCAGGCTACCGCTCCTTCTCTGATACTGCAGTGAAGCTGTCGTTTCTATAATGTAAAGTGTTTTTATGGAGCGAACGAGTGCATATAATAAATGGTATACATGTAGTGCTCCCTACTCCTTCGCACTCCTCCCCTCTCACGCTGTTAAAAACGACTCATAAATACACCGACAAATCTCTCTCCTACTCTTCTATACATGATGAATGTGAGCAACATATGTACAGAGGAACTGATACTTTCAACGCACTGTAAACTTCACTTTCGTACGTTGCTTCTTACATAAAAGTGAAGAGTCGAGTGAATTATAACCTATGTACAACCTAAACTCCTTTAAGAAGTAACCTTGTTAATTAAGAAATGTTGGTGGTGAACGCTACCAGCCACAAATGCTTATAAAATCCCAACCTGAAAGTAGGAGATGCAGGAAAACTTCTGTGTACTTTGGAGGGTAGATGACGTATTGGCGGACGTCAAGTTGTGAGATATTCATCTTGAGATCGAAGCTCTTGCATCCGTGTTTGATCACAAATACGTGTTTGCTTGCAAATAAATTTGTTTTTGGATGGCGTCCACATTGAGCAAACATAATTTTATTATTTTTTACCCAAGAATGTTTCGTTAAAGTTACATCATCGTCAGTGGGTGTGTTTTATTTTCTTTCTATTAAACAACAACAAAAATGCCACTTACTGTCTATACTTACACAAATTTGAGTTCTTAAGAAAATATTCACATATTTGAAAACATAATACTTTTATATATACCTTGTTACCACTAGCTGTGGTTTGCTGTGTTTTGCATTGCAATTCTTTTTATTTCACAGTTTGTCATCCGCAATCATAGAGAAATTAATGTAGAAAATTACTTGTATCGAAAATTAATGACTGGGAACGTTTCTGTGTGCGAGAGCACCTAGCCAGAGAAATACGAGTACAGAAACGTTTTGTATACACAAAATAAACAGAAGCATTCACAACAACACAGAGCTGACAAAAAAAGATCAGATCCAACATACACACAACAGCCACTGTCACATCATTCAACACCACATCCATGTACACCAATATACCTACCACAGAAACCATCAACACCATCAAACAGTAATTAGAGCAACAGAAAGACATTCGCAAACGCCACATAAAAGAAATACTAATCATTCTAAAACTAATAATAGAGCAAAACTATTTCTCATTTGACAAACAGTTCTACTCACAACACGACGGTCCTCCCATACTCACAACAAGACGGGTCTTCCATGGGTTCAACAGTCTGGTGACTCCTACGTGCCATCTTTGGTAATAATTTTGAGAGAAAATATTTGAAACCGTAATAACACCCGAACAGCACGGGGTAGTAGGTTTACTGGCATCGCTATGTCATGAAATCAAACGCCTTCTAGATGAAACACACAGTCGCAACCTACAACTCCACGATGACATCCATTCAAAAATAAAATTCTCCATAGAAAGACAGAATTAGGAAGATAAATTTCTTTGTCCTTACAATATACAGACGCAGCAGCACCACTTCTCCATATTCAGAAAAGTCGCCACCACCAGAACAACCAAACACAAAAACTCAAACTAGATTACGCACAAACAAGACGGTTTCCAATACATGTTGCACAGACTTTATAAAACCTTACTCATTGTAGACAACTACAAAAATGAACTGTAGATAATTAAACAAACAGTTGTGGTGAGTGGACAGAAACACTATAGACAAATTGAATCACAAAATTAAACAAAAATGGAAACCTCGCACACAAAAACAAACAGATCGTCAAGAACATAAAAACACAGACACACAGAACACACACACAACCACACAAAAACAAGAAACCCCAGAGCAACAAGCAAATAGCATACTCTCAAGCAAATAGTACAGTACAGAGGACAGACAACATATTCAAAAACAAGGACTAAAAATAGCCTACAGAACAGATAACTCAATAGAGAGAATACGAAGGACAACCAGAACCTAAACAAGCTAACACATATGGTATATAACAATGGTTATAATATATGGTATACCGAGCGGGGTGGCGCAGTGGTTAGACACTGGACTCGCATTCGGGAGGACGACGGTTCAATCCCGCGTCCGGCCATCCTGATTTAGGTTTTCCATGATTTCCCTAAATCACTCCAGGCAAATGCTGGGATGGTTCCTCTGAAAGGGCACGGCCGACTTCCTTCCCAATCCTTCCCTAATCCGATGAGACCGATGACCACGCTGTCTGGTCTCCTTCCCCAAACCAACCAACCAACCAATATATGGTATACAACAAAGCAAGTTCAATTTATAATGGACAGACCGGCAGTAATTTCAATATGAGGTATTACCAAATTCAGAAACCCATGGTTGAAAGAAAAGGAAAGTAATAAACGAATATACAGCTCTCTGCAACGGATCTCTATTCTCTGCTCCAAACAACGGAAGTCCGTTCTCTGCCCTCAAAGAACTGTCAGACGTAACCAACATAAAACACACACACACACACACACACACACACACACACTAGTGTCAGATGCACCTCCGAAAGATTCAAAACTCCTTCCTGCAACAAAACGCATTCAGCTGTCTGCCATCTTCTTTTCGTCGTTTTGTAATCTTCCACATAGAACAAAATAATGTTACCCATAACATTTTTCCCGGCGGGGTCAGGGATTTTCTCTGCCTCGTGATGGCTGGGTGTTGTGTGCTATCCTTAGGTTAGTTAGGTTTAAGTAGTTCTAAGTTCTAGGGGACTGATGACCATAGCTGTTAAGTCCCATAGTGCTCAGAGCCATTTGAACCATAACATTTCCAGTCGTAAATTTTCTATTCAAGTAATTTTCTACATTAAGTTCTGTATGGTTGCAAATGACAAACTGTGAAAGAACAACAACTGTAATGCAAAACATATAAAACCACAAAAACCACAGAAAGTGGTAACAAAAAATATATAAAAAATATTGTGCTTGCAAATATGTGAATATTTTCTTAAAAACTCAAATTTATATATATACAGATAGTAAAGGGCATTCTTCTTATTGTTCAATAGAAAGAACAAGCTGTAATGTCAGCGAAACACGTCTAGGTGAAAGAGAAAAAGTTCTGTTTGCTCAAGACGGCTCCCATCCAGAAAGAAATTAAAAGGTGTGAGGGCGGGTCATGAGTCATGGTTGGATAGCTCAGTCAGCAGAGAACTTTCCCGCGAAAGGTAAAGGCCGTAGGTTTGAGTCCCGGTCGGGTACACAATTTTATTCTGCTGGGAAATTTTAGATCAGTGAGCACACTACGCTGCGGAGTGAAAATGAAAAATCATCCTGTTCGCGAACACCCACAAACTGCCGTACGCCTCTGCTAGAGCTGATTTTTATCGTGAATAAATGTAACAGAAACGATCCTCTTTATCTACAAAAGCATTAGTATTAACCGCTGAGTTGTTTCCTAGTTTTAGGCTTTTGTTTATAAATAGATGTATAGAGCGACAGCTTCCTAGTAGGCACGGATTCGATGAGTCTCTTTAGTTCATGACATACTGGGAAGTCTCAACAGAGCAAACGAGCTACATGAACTGATTCAGCCATGGTGGACACCAGCTCATGAGGGTATAGGGAGAAACTAACGCGCAGCACCTATTTCCTATTGAAATACATCTACATCTACATCTACATTTATACTCCGCAAGCCACCCAACGGTGTGTGGCGGAGGGCACTTTACGTGCCACTGTCATTACCACACAGTGATTTACAGTGCGCAAGCAACAAACCAAAGACAGAATGACCAGTTTTAGTTGACTTTGCCCGTAACCCTAAAGGCAAATGGTACTGTTCGACAAAGCAATCGTGTCCAAGCAATCCTCGATTTTTCAATTCTAAATGCGCGAGAAGAGGAACTATTGATGTTAAAAAAAACTAGATGTACGTCACGGGAGTACACACACATACAAAAACTCAAAAAGTTTTTTTAGGCATTCACAAATGTTCGATATGTGCCCCTTTAGTGATTCGGCAGACATCAAGCCGATAATCAAGTTCCTTCCACACTCGGCGCAGCATGTCCCCATCAATGAGTTCGAAAGCATTGTTGATACGAGCTCGCAGTTCTGGCACGTTTCTTGGTAGAGGATGTTTAAACACTGTATCTTTCACATCACTATGCGTGAAACTTGCCCGCACGCGTTCAACCGTTTCTTCGCTCACTGCAGGCCGACCCGTTGATTTCCCCTTACAGAGGCATCCAGAAGCTTTAAACTGCGCATACCATCGCCGAATGGAGATAGCAGTGGGTGGATCTTTGTTGAACTTCGTCCTGAAGTGTCGTTGCACTGTTATGACTGACTGATGTGAGTGCATTTCAAGCACGACATACGCTTTCTCGGCTCCTGTCGCCATTTTGTCTTACTGCGCTCTCGAGCGCTCTGGCGGCAGAAACCTGTAGTGCGGCTTCAGCCGAACAAAACTTTATGAGTTTTTCTACGTATCTGTAGTGTGTCGTGACCATATGTCAATGAATGGAGCTACAGTGAATTTATGAAATCGCTTCAATCATTTGTAATAGCCCTGTATGCTTTATGGACAGACTAATCAGCAATGGTGGAGGTGTATTTATTACTGTAAAGTATCTAGTGAAGTTATTACAGATTCCGAACATGAAATTATGTGGGCAAAGGTAAACATCAAAAGTGGGTCAAACACGATAATCCGATACTTTTAATAGATCACCTGCCTCCGGAGCGGTAGTGGCGGAGAGTTTCAGATTAAACTTGGAGAATATCCCGACTAAATTTCCTGATCTTGCTATTGCAGTAAGGGAGACTTTCATTTCCCAGCTATAAAATGAGTGTCACGCGATTAAAGCAGACGCCAGAGAGAGGAATTCGCGTGAAATTCTTCTCAACGTTATTTTAAATACTTCGAACGGTCAGAGAACCGCTTGGTGAGGTCAAGGTCGTTTTTCATTTTATGTATTTATTTACTTTTTCAGTCCTTCTAGAAATTAGCAGACCCGAACCTTTCGAAATAATTACCGTGGCGGAAGTCATCACTGTTCATAAGGCTGTTATAGCAGCAATGAAGACCGATGTTCATCTACATGTACTACATCTACATACACATTCCGCAAGCCACCGTGTGGCACCGTGCACCTCTACTAGAGTTTCCTTTCTTGTTCCACTCGCAAATAGAGCGAGGGAAAACGACTGTCTACATGCCTCCGTACGAGCTCTAATCTGTCTCATCAAATCATCATGGTCCTTATGCGAAACGTCCGTTGCTGGCAGTTGAATCACTCTGTAGTCAGCCTAAAATACTGGTCTCTAAATTTTCTCAAAAGTATTCCACGGTAATAACGTCGCCTTCTCCCCTGTGATTCCCATTGGAGTTGCCGAAACACCACCGTAATTCTTGGAGGTATGTTTAGTCTATGCAGCTAAATGAGACGCAGTTTGTTTTTTGCCATATGAGTGTCACTTCTTTCAATTACGAAGCATCTTCAGTGACCTGCAATACATGTTTCTTTTTATACATTCAATAAATGTATTATGTAGTAGTCACAGTATGTTACTATGTTATAATTTGTCATATGTATCTCTTATCCTTCAGATTAGGAACAACTACCAACAAAAATAGCCAGAAAGAAAAACACAGCAAAGTACACAATACCCACCACCTCAAATTTCACCCGAAACTAATAAACTACTCAGATACAGAATAACCAGAGAAAGGAACACAGCTATTAGAGGAAGGGCTCAAACACAACATAAATACAAAAATTAATATCCAGTATGTACGAAACCTGATTCTAGAAACAGAAAGTATCCTGACAGAGGGATAGGGATAGAAACAACTGGAGAGTTCATCTCCTCTAACAATTTACATATTCTCTAACAATATCATAAAACCGAACTCTGATCCAACAGCACGTTTTCAGGTATACATAAAAAACAACCTCAAAGACATCAATCACATACACACAGAAAAACAAATGCAACACATTACACAAAAGAACCAAAAGCACCAACACTCAGAAGTCAAACCAAGGTTCACAAACCCCTTATTCCGTTGAGACCGGTTATTAATTTCATGTACGGCACCATCATACCACGTGGCAAAACACATGGACAAAATCATAATAACATTACGAAATGAAGAGCAGCAGAACAGTGAAAAACACATGTGAGCTCATAACGTAAATAAAAGACTTACACATTCCACAAACAGCATCACTCATCTCTTTCGACATACAGGACCTGTACACCTCGAAACCCACTGCAGACACCAAAAAAACTAACTAAATGAAGAAAATTTACTGACATACAGTGAAGTATCTGCATACAGTGTTAATGAAATAACCAAAACCCTCAAAGCAATGACATTCCAAAATTACTTCCAATTTGAAAAATAATGTTACATACAGGAAGATGGACTTCCAATGGGATCCTCACTATTAGGAACAGTGGCAAAGTATTCATCAACTACAAAGAAAACACATTATTCGATACAGTCATCACAAAGAAAGGATACAAAATTGTTTACTGGTGCAGATGTGGCTGACATGATCTGTATGGTAGATAAACTAACAGAGAAAATAGATAAACTTCGTACAGACTTAAACAATACACATAAAAATTTCAATTCACCACGGAAAAAGAAGCAAAAAAGCAATTACATTTCTTGGGTATAACAATAGAGGCAGCAATAAGGACACATTTAACATCTTGAGAAAGCCAACATCCACAGATAGAATTATACGTGCTTAATTCAGCCACCCGCAATATCAAAAATTAGCAGCCCTACGACACATGTTACACAGATTAAATAATATCCCACTGAGCAAAGAAAACTATGAAAAAGAATTACAAACAATCCAACTCATAGCCACAAAAAATGGTTACAGCACCTATAAAGTACAAAGACTCAACCAAAAATCAAAACACAACTAAAGAAAAATTAAAACAGGCAGAGAACACAAGCACCAAAGAACCCCATAGACACTACAGCACACGCGGAAACACAAAACAATAACACTCATGACGTGACTAATAAAACGAAATGATAGACTTTAACATAGTAACACAAATCAACACACAGGACGGCAAACATATTAAAGAAACAGGGATTACACATTGCTTACAGAACAAGAAACACACTCGAGTCACATTGACAAACAGCCACAGACAAACCAGATAAATTCCAAGGAGAAGTGACAAGCAGTATTTTCAAAACTAGGTATGAAGAACATACAAGAAGCTGGAAGGATGAAATACCATTCTCCCTTACCGAACACCTGACAAAACATGGACGTCAACCATCCAATATGGAACAAGACATGAAAATTATTAGAGAGAACAGTCACAAAAAAGAACTCCTGCCATTACAAGAAAACTTTCAAATACAAAGAGTCCTTGCAGTGAAAAAGAAAGTATTTAATGACCAAATCAAAATAAGCAATAACTCTCTGATCATGTTAGCCACAAAAACAATAACAAACAGAACTCTGAAACATAGCCAGAGTAAATAATTAATGAATCTTCCTATTTACCCTTATTTCTCGTTATCTCTCTCTCTCTCTCTCTCTCTCTCTCTATCCTCCATGCCCTCTCTCTCTCTCTCACTCACTCTCTCTCTCTCTCTCTCTCTCTCTCTCTCTCACACACACACACACACACACACACACACACACACACACACACACAAAGCAAATAAAAAATATCAAACCACATACACAACATAAACAAAAGACAAACGTAAACACAGCGACACTCTGTAAACATGCACATGTTGACCACAAAATTAAAAGTGCAAGTGACGAGTTGAAATAAATGTGGGTGAAAAAACGGCGTAAATCAGCTAGCTGGAGCATGAGGACCGAATGCACACATCTCTAGTGCCACATACATGGACTAACAACACTGGAAATCGTAACACCAAATGACAATTTAACATCACAAAATTTGAAACTTCCTGGCAGATTAAAACTGTGTGCCGGACCGTGACTCGAACTCTGGACCTATGCCTTTCGCGGACAAGTACTCTACCATCTGAGCTACCCAAGCACGACTGACGTCCCGTCCTCACAGCTTTACTTCCAAACTTTACACAAGCTCTTCTACCTTCCAAACTTTGCAGAAGCTCCCCTGCGAACCTTGCAGGACTAGAACTCCTGAAAGAAAAGATTTTGCGGAGACATGGCTTAGCCACAGCCTGGAGGTTGTTTCCAGTATGAGTTTTTCACTCTGCAGCGGAGTGTGCGCTGATATGAAACTTCCTAGTCTCGGTCCGGCACACAGTTTTAATCTGCCAGGAAGTTTCATGTCAGCGCACACTCCGCTGCAGAGTGAAAATCTCATTCTGGATCACAAAATTTGTTCTGCAAAAGTTGTTTCTAATCTGAAAAATAAGAGAAACTCATGACAAATTATAACATTGTAACATATTGTAACTACGTAATGCATTTATTATGTGTATGAAAGGAAACAAGTATTACAGGCCACTAAAGATGCTCCATAACTAAAAGAAACAAAACGCGTATGGCAAAAAAACAAACTGCGGGTGCATTTAACTACATAGCCGGAACATACCCCCACAAATTTTGTAGCAAGTAAGGAACGACGAAAAACGGAAAAAAGACGGTTTCCGTAATACTAACGTGTTGTTCGAACCTACCAGTAACCAATGTAGCAGTCTGCCTCTAAATTGCTTCGATGTCTTCCTTTACCCCGACCTGGTGCGGATCCCAGACACTCGAGCGGTACCCAACAATGAGTCACACTGGTGTCCTATATGCGGTCTCCTTTACAAATGAACCACACCCTCCTAAAATCCTCCGAATAAACAAAAGTCGACCATTCGCCTTCTTTAGTACAGTCGTTACATGCTTATTCCATTTCATATTGCTTTGCAACGTTACACCTAAATATTTAATTAACGTGACTTTGTCAAGCAGCACACTACTAATGCTGTATTCGTAAATTATACATTAATCTTCATTAATTTGCATTTTTCTACATTTAGAGCTAGCTGCCATTCATCACACCAACCAGAAATTTTGCATAAGTCATCTTGTATTGTCTTACAGTTACTCAATGACACCTTTCCATACACCACAGCATCATCAGCAAATAGCCGCATACTGCTGCTTACCCTGTCCGCCTATGCATATAGAGAATAACAGTGATCCTATCTGACTTCCCTGGGGCAGAATAGATACAAGAGGAAGCTGAATTGACGTGCTTACGCTCAATAACCATTTAGAATGGAAAAAATGGTAGAAAGAATTACTTGAAGATTCTGAGCAGCAGACCGTCTCCTTAATCCAATTTGATGCATGTCCCTCAGCAAGAGCGATGTATAGAAGGGAATAAAGACACAGGATGGGCAACATAAAACCGGCCCGGAAAATATGCATGAGATTGACGCGGAATTGACCCTTGTTGTGAATGAACAGCAGAACAGCCCATCTTGGAAAATGCCGGGAACCGTGATTTCGACGAACTAGTCGGTTATTGTTACATTTCTGCGCAAGCACATCTCCTGCATGCTCTGTCCCGAGTACTCCGTGGTGTCATTACGTTTGAGTGAGTGAGAGCAGCAGACGTGATTAGTGGTCAGTTGAATGCAACACACAACGGTGCTCATTACGAACAGCGCGTATTTAGTGTCGAGTGTTATGCAAAGCACAATTCGTGGAAAACGTGTGCGGAATTGTTTCCGCAAGACTTTAAGATTGGAAGAGTTTTGACAAAGGCTCCGTCAAAGTACGCAATGTAAAACTTAATGGTAAAATGGCACGAAACGGGCTCTGTACAGAATAAAAATCTTCACTATCTGAAAATAATTCGAACGCTAAAAGTCGAGCTTTACTGCAGATATTTTCCGGGCCAGTTTTATTTTGCTCATGCTGTAGTTGTATATAGATCTACCTGTGCCCTATAGCTGCGAATTTTGGATTGTGAGTAAGCGAACAGAACGTCGGGATCAAGATATCGAGGTCAGATGTTCCTGAAAAGATGAAGACCAAACTGAAAGGAATGATTCGGTTGTCTACAACAAAGTAGCAACGCCAAAAGACAGTATCGACTGGCAGAATGACCTGCAGAGAATGTCAGTGGATCAGACTTTGGCAGTCTATCTTGAACGTAAATAAATGTAACACACTGTGCGTACATCGATAAAGAAAGCCACCACTGAACAACTACATTATTGATGAGAAACTGCTGGAAACACTATCTACCGTAAGACATCTAGGACAGCTACCGTAAGTGGAATGATCACATAAAATAAACAGCAGGAAAAGCAGAAGCCAGACTGAGATTCATGTAAGAATCTTAAGGAAATATAACTCATCCACGAAAGAAGCGGCTTGTGAGGCGCTTGTTCGACCGATTCTTGAGTACTATTCGTCAGTATCGGATCCGTATCAGGAGGAATTGATAGAAATGATAGAGAAGATCCAACGAAGAGTTTTCGTCACGGTATCGTTTGGTCGGCACGAGAACGTTACCGAGATGCTCAACAAACTCCACTGGCAGTCGTTACGAGAGAGGCGTTATGGCCACGGAGAGGTTTGCGTCTGAAATTTCGAGAGAGCACTTTCCAGGAAGAGTCGGACAGCGTATTACTTCCTCGCACGTACATCTTGCGTGACCACAAAGGGAAAATTCGAGGAATTGGAGCCAGTACAGAGGCTTCGCGAATGGAACAGGGTAGGTTGGGCTGGGGGGAATCAGGTTATTGGTACCTAAAGTACTTTCCGCCACACACCATGCGGCTCACGATGTTGATTTAGATGCAAAATACGACCCGACAGAGCCATTCAGAAAAATGTCAAAAGACGCGACTGCAGGCTGAGTGAAATGAAAAAAAATCATATCCTCTACACCGACAAGTAGATATGGACATGATTAAGTACATAACTAAGAAAGGGAGGTCAATAAAAACTTTGTTATTCCAATGAGTCATAATCATTAAAGAAAATTAAAATTTAGAGATGATTACTTCGCTTTTAGTTCACTTGTCATGACATATGATTTCCACTGCTCTCCACAGATGTTTCAGTATTATACACACAGTATCCTGTGAATGTTTCAAGTGGGCGAAGTAAAACCCGAGAAACATCGAGAATTTTGGGAATGACATGTCCAACCTGAGATGATTATGTTTAGTAAAGAGTTAAAGTGTCACCTTTTGAAGTTATACATTCTTTTAACACTCTACGAGTAATGCTCACAGATTAACTTAATTTAAAAATGAAATTAATTCATATCTGGCCTAGGGCTGTCCGTAATGAAACTGTTGTTTTCTCTGTACCATTTTAGTAAGAGAGTGTTTCTATTCGCAGTAGTCTTTCAGTCTCCTGCTGATGGGTTGTGTAATTTAGTATATTCTAATTTTTGTGTACTAGTTGACCACTAAATTCAGAACTGTCATGAAAGCGTCTCAAATATACTTAATGATACCACAAATGAACTGGCCGTTGGCTGTTACCCACTTTGCAAACAGTATGCGAGTGAAAATGCCGCCCCAACATATTGTGCACAACAGATAAGCCAGTTTACTCGAAAAAAACAGGGTCACTACCATGCAAGATTGACTGAGAAACGTGTCACGCAAAGACCGCGAGGTTGTTGACAAACTTTTACAATCTGCAAGAGAGAGTGACAAGAAACTGAGTCAATCTCAGACAGCAGAAAAGGTCGATATTCATTCCGGGGGAACTGTCTCCACAGTCGCAAAGGTCAGGTTAGCACCTTGTTTGAGGTCACGGAAACCAGGGAAATCGAAGCTGATACGCAATCGTGAAGTTTAGCTTCGCCCCGACGAATATGTGTAGGCAATAAGGCACGCGAGACCTATATCACATACGCAGCAGCCCGAGGCGGCAGACAGAGGAAATTGTGACCTGCCCCTCATCGCTTCGGCGTGGAGCGAACTTCGTGTCGCCCATCGGCACAACTACTTCGTCATTCTACATCGAAGCATCGCTGAAAGCCTCGTATGGTGATTAACTGTCTGAATCGACTACGCCTTGAAAGCCTAGTTCCTTATCAATGAACCACCTGCGCGTGTGAAAGTGACAGGCGGCATGTCCCAGGGAAATACCAATAGTACTCTGTCCCCTCAGAGACTTTGCCATGTTTGTAAGCATTCAGACTGGCGAACTCCGCTACCCAGTACGTGAGATGGATATCACCTGCGAGAAACTTAGAAACATATCCACCAAAGCAACTAGACGAGACAGGCAGTAACTATCGCGGAGAGGAAGTCTGGGTCAGCTGCACCTTTGAAAAACTGCTTATGATTTCTTTACTTCTGATCGTTAACAACACCGATCACAAATGAGGATGTCTGGCTCCGTATGCACAGATAACATGATTACTCCCAGTTCTAGCACCACAGCATCACCACCATGTTGTTTTCATTCCCCGATGTCACTTTGTTTGTGCGGTGTACCACTTAACGGACACCAAAAACACGAGAATCATTCTGCAGACCAATTGGATTCGTCTGTGAAGAGCGCATTCCTTCATTTATTCGTAGTCCTATCTGGATGCTGTCGATTCCATAACAAAAGTGAATGAGAAACTCATTGCTCAACATCTGCTACACATGCCAACGGCTCTGAGCCACAATAAAAAAAAAAAAAAAACTGTTGAGTCACCAGTACGCCTGAGACAGCTGTGCGGTCTACGAAGAACATTTCCTACATCTCCACCAACAAACCTTCGTAATGACGCTGTGATGTATTCAATGATACTGAGACACTTCGGGTGCAATGTCTGTTATTTTTGAACGACGCTCCTACCAGAAACAAAGCGTATTGTTGTTCCGTGTGGATCGCGCAACTTTGGTTTGTGGAAATAATTTGACACTCATTTACAGTTCAGGTAATACCAGTAATCCCCGGATTCTTTAAAGAATCTAACTTCCAGGTAAAAAACTGCTTCAGGCGTCTGAGTAATTTACAAATGAGTTAATGCGTTAACTGTTTCATTTTAAGCAAATAAACGAGAAAATGTTTAGGAAAGGTTTTAAATTGTACTTAACATTTGTTGGAAGTCGTTAGGCACTTCGATTATGGAACACTGGATGAATATACTATGGGTAATTTGCACTCCATTTCAAGCAAACGCTACTTTTTCGCGTGTCTCAATGTTTTATAATGTCATATCTACTAAATAATGCGTCGTACAATGATATAATTTTGCAGGTACATTCAGTGATATATGTAAATACTGTCTGCAAAGTGTGTTGCAAATAGAGGTAGTACTAAATAACTGATAAATTAAAATATGCCTGATGTTGAAGTTTTACTGCGCACCATTTTAAGCGAAAACAAGTTTTTCACTCATCTAAATGCTTACGACGTCATAGCCCACGAAATATGTGTCGTACAGTGATGTAAGTTTTCAGGTCTAGTCAGCGGTATATGTGAATACAGTCTGCAAACTGTGTTGTGAATATAGCCGATAGTAAAGAAGTAATAAATTAAAAAGTCATGACTGATGCTAAAGTTTGAATGCATTAACAGCGGAATTGTAGTAAGCGATAAATTGTTTTCCTTTCATTATCTTGAGGTCGGGTATCAAGGAGAACAAATTTCGTGGAGATTTGAAATTATGTGTTAAGTTTGACGGAAGTCGCTAAGTGCTTTCATTCTCAAATACTGGATGTATAAAGTGCGAGTACGCGCTGTGCGTTCCGATACCTCAAGACGAGCATACAGTTGTTAACTTTAATACTTGTCGTATGGGGTGTTAAACTTTTATCACGAGATTATACCACCAAATGATTAGATTTTGACAACACTTAAAATTTTTAAATTCGGTCAATAATTACGCGAAATGTTGAAAAATCAATCTATAGTTGCCCCTGGAAGCTGGTAGATTTGCAACCTCAACTGGTATCTGGCTCTAGGATAGTGGTTTAGTAATACAGGTTCTGTCTTTCAGTTTTCCACCTGTTAGCTTTTGCGTTAAACGTCTGGATATTAATGAAGCACTTCATCACTACTGTGTGATGCGAGGATGAGAAAATGCGACGACTGTTGTACACAGAGTACCTGGATTGCAGGTGCGGCTCCAAGGAGGACGAGAGGTGTCACGAACTACCACCCGCCCCTTCTCCCCCAAACAACATTTTAGTAAATGCGTTTATAATTTTACATACATTAATTTTCATATTTTTCAGATGATTTTCAGGGAATAAAGTAGGATACGAACTTGGCAAGCAGTTCTAAGAAAATAAAATTAGTTCAATACTTTTAGTTTTCAGTAGCTTTCTTCAGTGCCAGCCCACATGGTACGTTACATTTGAGCCACGTAAAAGCACCAATTCACGGCATGACCATACCTCCTGCCAACAAGGAATCTGACACTGTTAATAAGTCCATAGGCGGAGCAGGCAAAGTCCAGGAAGTCGAGTAACTCAAGATATTGGGAGAAAGACGCTCTAGCAGCTTGACTGTCTCAAAGTAGATGGAAACCAATGTAATATACAGCATTCCCACATTTAGCCTGCATATTCACAAAACGATAGTCTGCAGACCTGTGTGCACAAGCTTAGAACCAAGTGAAATGCTGGTGAGTGCTCTAAAGCGACATATGAAAATTTGTGTCGGGCCGGGACTCGAATCTGCATTCCCGCTTATTGCGAGAGGCGGCCATACCATTTAGGCTATCCGAGCACACTCCACTGGCCGGCTAAAACTTCCATAAGATACACATCTATCTATTTCTTGTCGTAGATTATTAATTCGGCCTGTGACGAAAATGAGAACTATAGTCTATGACTTCTCGTTTTGTTCATTCTCAAACCTGCGCGGCAATCGCAAAATATTCGAGTGTGGGTAAATGAATTAATAAACTATGAGAAGCTGTAGATTGGCGTGTGGCATGTCGAAGTTTGGGTCGGTTTGGGAAGTGTGCTCGAATAGCCTAAGTTGTAAGGCGACAGCTTGTGATAAGTGGGAAATCTGGGTTAAAGTCCCGGTCAAGCACAAAATTTCGTACGTTGCTGTAGGTAGTGCGACTGTGCTTATTATAATTAAGTTGAATTTCAGGAAAAAAATTCAATATTTGTAACTGTGTAGTTCGTCATCAAATATTTAAAAAATAGTCTCAGTTGCTTCTGCAACTGTTTCTGTGTGTTTCTCCACCGTTAACAAGATTGAAGCTGCGCTGTACAAGTGTTAATCCCTACCTCCTTACTTAGGAACATGCCGAGTCACAAATTACGCACAACATTACGCATCTCCATCTCGTGTCCTCGCAAGAGAGCACAAAAACTGCCGTTCTGGGATTTGGGTTGCTACGTAGTAACCTTCCACATCTTCATCTACTTGTACATGACTACTCTCCAATTCACACTTAAGTGCCTGGTAGAAGGTTCATCGAATTACTTTCACACTATTTCGCTAACGTTCCACTCTCGAACAGCGCGAGGGAAAAACGATCACTTAAATCTTCCCATGCGAGCTCTGATTTCTCTTATTTTATTACGATTATCTTCTCCTTGTGTAAGTGGGCGTGAACAAAATATTTTCGCATTCGAAGGAAAAAGATGTGATTGAAATTTCGTGTAAAGATCTCACCGCAAGAAGTAAGTATCATATCCGTGACACTTTTCCACCTATTTCGCGATAATACAAAACGAGCTGCCCTTCTATGAACTCTTTCGATTTCTTTCCTCAGTCCTACCTGGTAAGCATGCCGAATCTCACAGTGGTACTGTTTCAGAGGACGGACAAGCGTAATGTAGGCAGTCTAGTGGATTTGTCGCACCTACTAAGTGTTCAGCCAATAAATACGCAGTCTTTGGGTCGCCTTCCTCACAAACCTATGTATGATCCCATTCAAGTTGTTCGAAAGTGTAATCTCTATGTATTTAGTTGACTGACTGATTTGTAGGATTGTGTAACCAAAATTTAATGGATTCCATTTAGTACTCATGTGGATGACTACACACTTTTCGTTATTTAGAGCTAATTGTCACTTTTCACACAAAAAAAAAAAATGGTTCAAATTGCTCTGAGCACTATGGGACTTAACATCAGTCCCCTAGAACTTAGAACGACTTAAACCTAACTAACCTAAGGACATCACACACATCCATGCCCGAGGCAGGATTCGAACCTGCGACCGTAGCGCTTTTCACACCAGACAGATATCTTGTCTAAATCATTTTGCAATTGGTTTTGAGCTTCGGGTGACTTTACTAGATGGTAAATGAGAGCATTATCTGTAAATAATCTACAAAGGCTCCTCAGATTGTCTTCTAAATCACTTATGTAGATTAAGAACAGCAGGAGACATATAACATTTTCATGGGGAACACCAAGGACCTCTTGTGCTTTACTCGATGACTTTCCTTCTATTACCACAAACTGTGAGCATTCTGACAGGAAATCATGAGGAACGGTATCACAGACCTGCTGGAAATCTAGAAATATGAAATCTGTTTGAGATCCCCTGCCGATATCACTCATTACTTCATGGGGATAATGAGCTTAATTAGAATATTCCTGAGATCACTATAGTAATTTATCTGTAATAGTGTTGGTCGAGCTCCATGTCTATGGATTACGTTGTCTGAACAAACACAGGAACCAGCTACCCTTTATACTGCTTTATTTATGCCACAACTGGTTTCGGCTTTTACCCCTCTTTAGTTGGTATAGCACATGTATATCTTCAACAACACAACTGTGAAGCGAAATGTGAGTGTGATATACACATAACTGCGAAAAACGGAGTTACATGTTACTGAACAAAAGACAGGCGCACCGTTCATACTGCAGTCGACAGAAAGGTTACAGTGATGAAGATCTAAAGGTTTCACCATTCTGGAACACTCAGCCGCTTAAAACAGAAAGTCTGCAAATAATCGTGATAGTATCTAGAGTAATCCCACAATCGCAGTGAGTGAATCAGCATAAGCGCTCGTTGCATTAACATAGCATAGATCAGAGAGAAAATTCATAAGCATAGGGAGGATCAGTGTAATGAAATGATCCTGAAGTAAAGCAAATGGTCAAGAAACTACTGTGGGCCGAATGGGCCAGTTGATCTGGCAGTGTCTATGGCGCCTCCACCAACCCTGCGGTCCAGCAAAAACCACATTTGAATCTTAATGTTTGGTAGGATACGAGAAGAGGACATAAAACAACGAGTCACTACTTAAGTTCTGAAATTTATTTTCTTTCACGGAATTCAGATGTTTTCAAATTTCTCATCGAAAACTCAGAGTAATTTCTCAAGTGCTGCAAAATTTAGACATAATATGATTTCTGTCGCTTCGTTACTGTTACTACATCTTTCCTAATTTGTTGGCGCCGCTCATATGATTTACAACTCTACGTCTAACTTACGTCCCAGGGTGACAGTAATACGCATTTTAGAGAGTTACAGCTTGTGAAAATGCGTATACTCTGTGAAGATCGATACATAAACGTCACGAACAGATCAAAAAGATTAGCAGTCTCATGTGCTTCTATAGTACGAGATTTTTTTAAAAAAATTGTATATGTTTACGGCTCTAGTGGATTACGACTAGAGGGCCTTAATCTACTGGCATAGGTTTAACTTCATACCACCGGATTCTCCACGGGAGACATATTCAGAAGCTGTAAGAGATAGCTGCTGAAATTTACCACAGCCACTGCCTCGCAATAGCCGCTGACGGTATATTTTGCAGAAGATGATAGAATGCCATGCAAATATTTACTATCACGGCCTAAATCACAAGGAAAAGTCACACTGGGAATGTTTGTAAACCGTTGGACTGTGGCGACTAATGTGGCGGCTAACAAAGGACAAACCAGAAAAAGTTAGTAAATGTGGCCCTAACTGCATCGTGGAACTACATACACCGTGGAATCTTATTCCCCTAACGCTCCCTAAAGGGTTGTTCGAACAGTATATGAAACACAGCATCAACACAAGCAATATTTTGCCTCTCATCACAGGTTACACGTAGCTTCTGAACAAGTAATATGATTTCAATGGTCGTGTTTCCAAGCAGCAATAATTGCATTATAAATATTGCAGAGCCAGTCATCTCTTCTTCTACTTTTTAATTAATTTGAGGGAAACTGTCGTAATATTGCTGCAGAGCAGGTGCATTGGCGCCTGTTTCTACCTGCTCTACGATAAAAATTTCTTTCTTATGCTTGCAGCATGCTATCTGACGAGTGAATGAGTTTTGGGAGGTTCGCCGCTGAATAAATTGATATATTACGAGGAGCTATTATTATTATTTACTTATTTGTTTATTTTGATAACAAATATTATTTTTTATTAATTTTATTAGTACTTACAGATGTTACCTTTTCTTCAAAACTGCAGCCTAACAAATATTATTTTTTATTAATTTTATTAGTACTTACAGATTTTACCTTTTCTTCAAAACTGCAGCCTCTTCAGCCCCTTAAAATGGTGCGACCCCGGCAAGGCGCACCAGATCGCGCGGCTACCCCGCGCGGCTCAGAGCCAGTATCTACTTCCATTTTGTTTAGATCTCTACCATAAATATCGTATCTAGTATAGTTTTACATCACAAAGGGGGGGACGACGTCGAAGATTATGCAAACACTAAATCGAGCGACATTAATTGCAGCTAAAAACTAAAATTTCATCAGTTGTGTGGTATTTTCACAAGGTGATCTCCCACATCTCGTAAATATTTGAAGAACATCATGATTACCGCCAAGATGCTGATAAAATTTCTTTATTGAACAACCAGTTTCGGGTCACAGACTGTCATCATCACGTTCATAAAAGTATTTATAACATCATATTTGGTGTTATAAAATCAATGGCGTCGGACAATGAAATCCAAGAATTTGTCACTGTTGTCACACAGTAACATAAATTACATCGCCAGCCACTAACTGTGACAGACGGTGCACTCATTCATGTTACATCGACTGTCAACTTAAGTGCAATGTCAGGCACGGTTTATGACTGACGATATAGTTTATGTTACTATGTGACAACAGTGACGAATTCATGGATTTTGTTATCCGACGCTAATGATTTAATAACATCTAATATGATGTTGTAAACGTTTTCATGAACCTGATGATGGTCTTTGACCCGTAACTGGTTATTAAATAAAGAAATTTTGTCAGCAGCTCTTGGCGGTAATCATGACGTTCTCAAAAATCTTGTGGGAGTAATAGCAAGAGAAGTTAAACTATTGATTCAAATTTTCTTGCACTGCTGTCAGCAAAATAGCCGAAGTTTTTGTTTCTCGAAGTAGCTAACGTCAGAAAATGACAATTGTAAAATAACTTTGACAGGTGATGTAATATTGTATTATACAGGGTGACAATTGAAGACATGCGCGGAAAAACAGACTAACCCTCAAATGTAAAAGCTTCGCGATAAGTGTTGGCATCTGTTGCTGGGTACAGGAAGTATCAAACTTGACATTGGTCTTACCCCTAAATATCCTAACGTGATATTTACGAGTGAGACCAATGTCAGTTTTGATAGTTCCCGTACCCAGCAACAGATGGCAACATTTATCTCTAAGCTTTCACATTTGAGGGTTGGCCCGTTTTTCCGCGCATGTCTTCATTTATTGTACTATATGAAATAAAATTGTCATAACTTCTGAACGGTTTGTGTTAGGACGTTCAAACTGTACGGTTGGCCGTCAGGAAGGTTGGGCATTAGTATGCGCATGCATGTTTGGTTTGGCGACGAATCGCAAGAAGCAAAATTGGCGCATTTCGGGGGCTGAGAATCCGCATTTCGCGAACGAGAAGTCTCTTCACCCTCAACGGGTGACTGTGTGGTGTGCAATGTCCAATCACGGAATAATCAGTGATATATTCCTTGATGGCACGCTGACTACCGAACGGTACGTCAAGTTTTGGAAGATGATTTCATCCTCATTATCTAAATTCACCCTGATTTCGACAAGATGTGGTTCATGCAAGACGGAGCTCGACCCAATCGAAGCAGGAGCGTGTTTGATGTCCTGGAGGAGCACTTTGGGGGCCGCATTCTGACTCTGGGATACCCAGGGGCCACTGGCATGGGACTCGATTGGCCCCATGTTCTCCGGATCTCAACACATGCGACTCCTTCTTGCTGGGCTATATTAAAGATAAGATGTACAGAAATAACCCCAAAACCATTGCTGAGCTGAAAACAGACATGCAACAGGTCATCGACAGCATCGCTATTCCGACACTTCAGCGGGACATGCAGAATTTCGCTATTCGTCAGTTCCACATCATCACCAATGATGGCCGGCGTATCGAACATGTGATAACCTAAATCCGAATATCTGTAGTAACGTTTGCATGTTGAATAAAGTGTGTGCACGCCGTAGTTTGTAACTAATTTACGTTTTTTTCGTATAGTTCAATAATTGTCACCCTATAGACGATTAAGAGAGATTTATTAAAAATAGCCGGACAAGTGCAAGTAGGGCTTGCGCTCCGAAGGTTCGTAAAGACTTATTTATGTATACGAGATACTTCACCCATACCGGGAATCGAGAATCTCGACGATTTTTCCTGTTACCGATATCTTTACTGGCAAAAAATCGGTCCTAGGAATTGCAAGACTTCCGCGAATGTTTCAATTTTAAGTTTTTGTTATGTCTTCCTTTGTATGTTGTGTGGTTCTTTAGTGGATACAGGAGCAAGGAACAGATGCTGTTCATGTTAGTAGTTTGTTGTACATCTAATATCAAATATATAATTTTGTCGCTGTATTTGCACGGTTCGTTGCTAACGGAAGATTTGAATATAGAAATATATACAGGTACAAAAGACTTATATATCTGTCACTCTCCAATACAATGTTTTTTTCAGAAGATGTGGAGCCCTGGCCACTATAGAAGTCTGTAAATGTTATTCAGCTGGTACATGTATTAAATGGGGTTAGTGCATGAATATTCGAACTTCAGCACATCTACCGCTTGAGCTTTGGAGAAGAGAAGATTGCATCTCATTGGCAACGGCGTTCGTAAAAGCGCCCTCGTGTCGCGATGGCGGTTGCAGGAAATGCGGCGACGTAACATGCGGAGCGCATATTTGCAAGTGCGCCGATTCCGCAGTTTTAAGTTTAAATTTTTGTGTAATTTCGCATTCCCTATCGTAATTTTTCATTTATTTTATTCATTTTAGATTTACAGTAAAATGCTACGCTAATTGACAGTAGTTCATCACATTTCTGACGAATTACGAATGGCAACAAAATTATTTTTGATGTAGTGTAATTACAGGTTAGCAATTTTCGAATTTTTTTCCTGTACTTTTACTGTGAAACCTTTCTTCTTGCCAAATGCCATGATTCTAGGTCGACGGGAAGTGCTGTATAGGTTTTGATGAGTGAGTTTGAGTGTAGCAAGAATAATCCATATATTTTAATTGCATAGACTTTCAAGCTTAAATTTTTTACACCGGCAAAGGACCATAGATCTTAGTGTACGAGGTAAATTTCAACTCGATACCTCTACCCGTTCCTGAGAAAAGGACAAACAGACAGGCGGATAACAAAGTGATCCTGTAAGGTTCCGTTTTTACCGACTGAGGTACGGTACTCTAAAAACGAAGTCGGTGTCATAATTCGGCTGCTATAAATGTTAAACATTAATTGTTTCCGTTAGAAAAGTTCGCCACATTGTCCACTATATCTTAGCGAATACTGCACCTCGATATATTCACTCGTTGTGGACATCTTTTGGATGGCTTCCGAAGGTGCCTCACCCTTTGTATATAACACAAGGATACTGAAAAACCTCTGGGGGTATCTTGAGGAGGAAATGTAGGTTAGAAACCTATGACCGGAAACGTCATCTCGGACAGAAAGCAGAACTGACTTATTTAGGTCGTTGGGTGCACCGAATACGTCCCCGCCTGTCACAACACTGCTTCCGCTCCGTCAGCCTGCAGACTCGTTTCGTGGCCAAGGAATGGAGTCGTGGCAAGCGATAGCATCTCGGACTTCGCCGCTCTGTAACATTTCTCAATGATAATTTGTTCCCAGAGACACACTCTATAACCCCTCAAGTTAGCTGGTATCGATTTGTTCGGACCTGTGTATTAGATGGAGACAGAGGGACAGAGAGAGAGAGAGAGAGAGAGAGAGAGAGAGAGAGAATTGTATAACAAAACAAAAATTCTTGTATTGCGTAGAAATTCGCTTTCCACTTTTTATATTATCTAATACAGTACCACTTTCAATCCACTAGGAAAGTCCAGGGACTGAGGGGGGATTTCCAGAATACCTTCAAGACTGTATATTTTGTCCCTTTCTGAGCAAGAAATGCAAAGATCAGTTGTATTCTTAGTGAGCACTGTTTTCTACATGAGACTTGAGGGTACAGAGCCTATACTATTTATCATCCTTATTATTGCACATGAATGCCTTATGTCTAACAAGGAAACATGACCAACTCTACCTCTTATTTTAGGGATAAAAGGTACACCTGTAAGATATCAGCCCCAGACTACTAAGTCTTAAAATTTGGTGATTTCGTTTAACCGAAAAATCCCGCGCGAAACTTTGGACCGTAATTCATAAATACGCAGTTATGAACCTCTGTATGTACAGCATTTAATCCTTTCAACACCAACGTATTTTTCATAATGTGTGCTACCGAAGGGTACTTTATGCCCACAACAAAAAAAATTTTAAAAAATTTCGTCAGTTGTTGTTAGCTTTTACTATCAACATCCTGTTTAAATAGTAACTGATGTATAAGAACGGTCGAGGACCTGAAAACATCTTTTAACACAATCTTAGCAGTAGCAACGCATCTTCCGTAATGTGTACACAGCGAGGAGGCCTACTTTCTGACCACAAAAATTTCAAAAAAAAGGCAGATATACTTAAGTTTTACTCGCAACATACTTTTTAAAGATATACAGATATGTAAGAAGGATTCCGAATTTGAAAATGCGAATATAACATTTGTTGCAAAGAGTCACATTTATTACTAAGACTTAAAATTTGGTGATTTCCTTTAACCGAAAAATTCAAAACGAGTTCAAATACAAATTCTGGTATAAGAAATCATTATAAAGAATAAAAATTTTCCTCAAAAATTTTTAAAATATAGATTTCACGACTAGGTTGCAACATTTCCAAAAGGTGGTATTAGGAGACGTAAACGTGTGCATGCACCGGCTGTGTGTCACTCAGTTCTCCCTGCTACAGCTGCATAGTGCCCGAGAGCGAAGTATTGTACAGCGGAGTGACAATCAGAGCCCTCGTATTCGCGGGATATTGAAGGCGTGTTTTGAAATGTTGTTTGGGGACACAAGTTATTCTATGTGAAAAATGGTAAATATGAGTACTTAATATGTCAGTTTCACACACACACACACACACACACACACATATATATATATATATATATATATATATATATATATATATATATATATGTGTGTGTGTGTGTGTGTGTGTTCAATATTATTTTAACATTATTCTGGTATTGATGTTCTGCAGCAGTCAAAATGAAGTTAATAATTGTCGATTTATAATTTAATCATACCAAACACTTGCCGGCCGAAGTGGCCGTGCGGTTAAAGGCGCTGCAGTCTGGAACCGCAAGACCGCTACGGTCGCGGGTTCGAGTCCTGCCTCGGGCATGGATGTTTGTGATGTCCTTGGGTTAGTTAGGTTTAACTAGTTCTAAGTTCTAGGGGACTAATGACCTCAGCAGTTGAGTCCCATAGTGCTCAGAGCCATTTGAACCATTTGAACCAAACACTTGAAAACAGAGCAACTCTTGCAGGTGTACTTCACTTGAACAGCGTCAACTTTACAGTCCAAAGGAAATAACGCAAACAGCTTTGTTAATACTTGAATAGTGCTACTCTACTTTTTTTAATGACACTCTCATTCGTTTAATTCACTTACACTGCATTTGCGAATCGTAAACTAAAAACTTTCAAAGTGAGAAGATCTCTGGCACCAGCTACAGGTTGGAAACGGCAGACTTGACACACTGAACAAAGCATGTTGCCAATGTCAAAGCAATATTTCACAAACCCCTTACTCAATCCACTGTACAGAAACTCGTGCTCAGGCAGTAATCGGTTACAGGGGAGACGAGTGAGTGACAATCGATGCGCGTACATGTTTCAAAGCTGCATGTTCAGAAGGTCGTAACCGCGTACTATCACCATTATGGTCCAAATTTCGGTCGGGACCCATTGCTGGGGGATGATATATTAAAATGTGCTATTTTCTGTATGAGGTCGTGTTGGTGATGTCTCCCTGTAAGCGTGGAACTGAGACAGAGTATTATCCCACATAATATTAACCCTTTCATTATTAAAATTTATTTTGCATGTATGTGAAAAACGAAAGGTCAAAAACTGTCTTCCTTTATTGTGAATGATACACTTCCACAACTAAAAAAATTTAAGCTGACCGATTCTGAAAACTGGTCAAGTGGGACCATGTGTCCCACGAAAATAATACGTTGGTTGCAACGGAGCGCTGCAGATAGTGTAAAACGTAGCAGTCGGATGACGCTAGTTGTGGCAATGAGGCAGCGTGTATGTGGCAACGACTGTATGGAATGAGTGTAGTAAGATAGGTCGACGTAGAGGCGTTACCGAATGGCGAAAAGAAGGAATCATGTTCGGACAAGCTCATAACCACTCCGCGCGTGAAACTGCCTGATTTGTTGGTGTATCAACGTGGACTGTCGACGATGGAATGGTGTCAAACTCGCAGCAATGTAGCGTGGCGTACCAACGGTAGTCGTAAAAAAATCCTAAGCGACAGGGATCGGAGAACGGCGTTACGACTTGTCAGTGACAATCGACTTCAAATGCGACATGAATTGCTGTTGTCAGCGAATGTAAGTACGTCTCTACAAGTTTCCGAGTGAATAGTGCGAAGGGTACTGCATACAATGGACATTTGCAGTTAGGTACCTCGCCAAAGGCCACTGTTCACAGCAGCAAATAAAGCTACACGTACTATATTGTCCAAACAATCAGAAACTGGGCAACAGCTGACAGGAGGCGCATAATGTGCTCGGAAGAGTCGCTGTTAAGCCTCTTTTCATGCCATGTGAGACGTCGAGTGCACCGACCGTCCAGTGACGTGTTTAAGCCGCAATGTGTGGAGGCTGCAGTTCAGGCCGGAGATGGTTCTGAGGTGTTTTGGTGTGTTTTCCGTAACATGTTTCGGGGCCACTCATTCAGGTTACCGTGGACGGTTGATGTTCATTGAGCCGCGCGGGATTAGCCGAACGGTCTCAAGCGCTGCAATCATGGATTGTGCGGCTGGTCCCGGCGGAGGTTCGGGTCCTCCCTCGGGCATGGGTGTGTGTGTTTGTCCTTAGGATAATTTCGGTTAAGTAGTGAGTAAGCTTAGGGACTGATGACCTTGGCAGTTAAGTCCCATAAGGTTTCACACACATTTGAACATTTGACGTTCATTGCAAAACAGTCGGACAAGTGTTACCCTTTCTTTAACATCTTCATGATTTGTATCCTGTGGGAACCCCCGTCTCGTTCGTGGGGCTTCATGCATATCTTCCTAGTTTGGCGAACACTCAGGCATTCCACCGCACCTCGACTGAACTGCTATATGATACGACCTTAATTACGTAGAAAATGTCTGGAGCAGAGGGTGAAATGTAACAGTCAACACCCAAGAAGTTCGGTAGCTCTGTGCGATTTATTCACGAATGACTTTCTTCAGCTGGATGTTGCATACCTGAAGAAAATTAAGAAAGTGGACTGGGGCGACAAACTTTTTGCCAGTGTGCTTACTGCCCGGTTAAATGTTCACCCGTAATCGATGTCTTGGCCATCCTTCAACACCTGTGGGAAAAAAAGAAAGAAATTGGGGCATCACACAAATACGTACACTTATGAGAAAAAACATTATGACCACTAACCATAACGAGGCTGAATACCGCCTCTTGGCGTTGCGGGCACGTGCCGCGATAAGGAAAAAAAATAGCGGAGGAGAGATAAATTCTGAATCATTCTGCAGACCCGACTCCTTAGCTGAGCGGTCAACGCGTCTGACTGCCATGCAGCGGGCCCGAGTTCGATTCCCGGCCGAGTTAGAGACTGGGTGTTGTGTTTTGTTGTCTTCATCATCATCGATACGCAAGTCGCCCAATAGGGCCTCTTCTGAAAAGACTTGCAACTCGGCTGCCGAACTTCTCCACGTGGGACTCCCGGCCATCGATGCCATACGATCAGTTCATTTCATACTAGAGACGATATGTGCCACAGTAGGGAAACCCACTGACATAAATGACTCTGACGAAGGGCACATCGTCATGGCCCGGAGCCTGAGAACGAGCATCTCGGAAAAAGCGAATTTAATCGGCAATCCGCGTGCTACTATCGTGAGCACGTATGAAAAGTGATTGAAGGACATTCAAACCACGACCAGACGACAAGGTGTTAAACGTCCGCGCCTGATCACAGAACGCGGAGGTCGGAGGCTTGCCTGCTCTGTGAAGCGGGAGAGGCGTCCATTTGCCGCAGATCTGACGACGGGTGTACAATGCAGGTGCAGGCAGAACTGTTCCGGAGCATACTGTTTAACAGTGTTGTTAAACATGGGGCTTCTCATCAAATGTGACCCCTTGATGACCCAACGACGTGATCATTACGATTGCATTGGGCACAGAGTTATCGACATTAGACCGTGGATCAAGGGAAACGTGACTTCTGGTCGACTGAATCACGTTCCTTGTTAACCACGTCGGTGGTCGTGAATGATACGCCATAAAACAATGGGACAAATAGGCTAACGCATAACCTACTCTTGTGAGTATATTGCTAAGCGGGATCGAAAATTATTTTTCCTAGTGGAAAGTGTAGCTGTGACTACTTCATACCAATAGTAGTGGGTTACTGTGGGAAATGATTTGCCGAGCAGTTATAGGCGCTTCAGTCCGGAACCGCGCTGCTGCTACGGTCGCAGGTTCGAATCCTGCCTTGGGCATTGATGTGTGTGATGCCCTTAGGTTAGTTAGGTTTAAGTAGTTCCAAAATTAGGGGACTGATGACTCAGATGTTAAGTCCCATAGTGCTTGGATCCATTTGATTTTTTTTTAATGATTTGTTGTGAACTATCACTCTCGAAAGCAGGCCTTTTCAGGAAGCGGCTAGGCGAGCAAGAGTGCTCGCATGTATGTTGTCTGAATACTGATGTATCTATACATGCTGTAATAACCAAATTTAATTCTTGTATACTGTTCTCATGTTTTGAGAGATGGTACTTATAGACCTGCACAGATATTCAGTTCTCTATCGGCAGCTTTTGAAACAATTCTTAGGGACATACAAAAGATCATTTAATCATTTATAGGTATGTGTGGTATTTGCCCTGTCCGGGTTCGAGTCCCAGCCCGGCAAAAATTTTCAACTCTCGCCGTCGCAGTGCCGCAGTGCCTGTGTGGTTGGAAGTCATTATTTCTTTCCTATCTCTTTACCAACCGTTTTCTTTCCATACCTCTCACCCCAAATATTCACACAAAAAAATTATTGCTGATTTAGATACATAATCATTAATACAGATTGAACTGGGAATACTTCACATATGTACCAACGGCGATTTATCATTTCTTATGTATTACCAGTACGATTTTTGTACCTCTGCGTATCCGGTGCTGCATTATCGTCTTCTTTACTCGTTTCAGCATACTGTGGATGTAAAATTTGTTTTATTTCGGAACATGTCCTTTGTTAAGCCCACATAACTTCGTACCAGGGCAGGGCTTAAACTAATGTACACTTTGTCAAAACAAACTGTAGCATAACATTTCCAGTGCTGAGATGGCTGTATGGGCACGTTCCAAAAGCCATTAAATTAAAAAACAGAGTGTAGTTAGTTCTCGCGGTAAAACAGGATAGTCAGACGTCATTATGTTGTGCAAGTTAATTGCAAACTGTGCGCTGTCTTCAACGGAACGGCCGTTGTTGACTTTGCCGTAGCCTTAGACGTAAGCCTATTGCTTAATAGCTCAGTGCTTAAAGTGGAGACTGTCTGTTTTAAAATCGATGAAAAAGCAGCTTTGTGGACGGGTTGAGAATTTCAAAGCACAGGTCAAATACATCAACATCAATTTATAACACGTCAGTGCAGGATGCCCAGCATAAATGGTTGAAATGGCTCTGAGCACTATGGGACTCAACTTCTGAGGTTATCAGTCCCCTAGAACTTATAACTACTTAAACCTAACGAACCTAAAGGCAACACACACATCCATGCCCGAGGCAGGATTCGAACCTGCGACCGTAGCGATCTCGCGGTTCCAGACTGTAGCGCATAGAACCGCACGGTCACTCCGCCCGGCCTAGCCACCGCTAGAACTAGTAGGTCTGCAGTATGACAGGTAACCGACTGAAGGTTTCTTAAGAAAATAGTCTTGTAGACTCGTATAAAAATTTTCTTCAACATAAATTTCCACAACTTTACAAGTTTGCAGCGATAATAATGTTGAGGTTTGGACTTACATACTAGGTACATTCGGAAAGTAAGTTCCGACTGATCGCGAAATGGAAACCACTTTGAAAGTCAGAAATATTTTATCTGCAACAGTTAGCTGTAGCTTCCAGCACTGCTCTAAATAGTCGCCACTCCGACTTAGACATTTGTAGTAGCGTTGTATCAACTTTCCAATACCCTCATCATAGAAGGCAGCCGCCTTTGCTTCCTGCCAATTCTCTACGCTCATATATAGCACGTTGTCAGTGCGAAAATGTTGTCTGCATAGCCAGTATTTAATGTGAGCAGAGATGAAACACAGAGGGATATAATTACGGGCTGTGGTGCGGGTGATCAAACACTTCCCATAGAAAACGCTGCAAGAGAATTTTCATTTCCCCTGCAGATTGCTACCGAGAATTGTAGCAAAGTAGGAACCGTATGACAGTTCTGTAATGTGGGCTGCGTAACATCAGGCGAAATCTCTCAACAGGACCTCTTACTTGGTGGGAGACACTATTTTCTACGCATCTTTATGTGCTCACCATGCGCTCAGAACTGAAAATAAGTAATGTAATCGACAGGCACACAAGAGACACTGTCGAACACATATGTGCAAAGCTTTATTAGATTTTCACAGTGGTTTCCATTTCTTGACCGATCGGAACTTACTTCTCAGATATCCCTCGTATTTGTGTGAGCACCCTTTTTTCCGCTGTTAAGAGAAGGTAATATACCTGCATAAGCTCGCTCACAGACTTAAATTTAAAAGCTCATTTTCGAATTAAAAGTGCTCAGAAAGTGGTATCAGACATTGATGTTTTAGCCAAAAGCAAAATGCGAGGTCTGTTCAAAAAATTCCGGAACTTTGTCCACAAAATTTTTCTACGCTTACCTTTTACTTATTGCGCGTGGTATCCTTCGAAATACTCTCCTCCACAACTGATACACCGCTCCCAATGCCGTTTCCACGTCCGGAAGCTGTCTTAGTACGCCTCTTGCTGGATTGCGCGAAGTGCCGTCTGCGAATTTTCCTTTACCTCGTCTGTTGTTGCAAATCTTCGTCCTTTCAACGGGGTTTTCAACTTCAGTAATAAAGAAATCGTCCACAGGAGCCAGATCTGTAGAGTACAGAGAATGAGGTACCACAGTGATTTGTTTTTTTGTGTAATAGTCACACACCAACAGGTATGAATGTGCGGGTGCGTTATCGAGATGCAAGAGCCATGAATTGTCTCGCCACATTTCAGGCCGTTTCCTTCTCACATTTCCTCGCAGGCGTTCCAACACGTCGCAATAGTACAATCGATTATTAGCTTGTCTCTGTGCTATGAATTCATGATGAACTAATCCTTCAAAGTCACAGAAAACTATCAGCATGGCTTTGACCTTTGACCTGACCTGACGAGCTTTCATGGTCTTGGAGAATATTTCCCAACGCATCGTGAAGATTGAATCTTGGTCTCATCATAATAGCCGTAGACCCACGTCTCATCACCAGTTACTATTCTCTTAGGGAACATCTCGTTCTCATTGGCGCGATCCAAAAACTCTACACAGATTGCGAGGCGGACATCTTTCTGGTCTTGAGTCATGAGCCGTGGGACGAACTTGGTGGCAACACGATGCATTGTAGGATGCTATGTCAGGATTTCATGACATGATCCAACCGAAATATTACATTCTTCTGCAATCTCTCGGACGGTCAGTCTTCGATTGACACGCACAATTTCGTTGACGTTCCTGACTTATGAGCGTCGTCGGTAGACGTGAAAGGACATGACCGTAGGCTTCCTGCATTATTTGGTGTGTGTCGGTAACGGTTTTCTTGAGTTTCACGCAAAATTAAATGCAGACACGCAGCTCTTCTAATTCTGCCTTTTCGAAATTCGTAAACTGTGCGACACAACATTCTATTCACTACAGCACTGAGGAATACCTAACGGACATAAAACAATGACACTTCCGTCAGTTACACATTGAGCACAGGCGTGTGCTTAGATTACAACACACCATTGTGGTTTGACTATACACAATGGTTACTACCAACACACTATTGGCTCGAAATTACGAATGTTCTGGAATTTTTTGGACGGAACTCATAAGTAGTATTCATTGACATGCAGTGTTTCTTTGTTTAACGTGTGAATAAAAGTCGTCACAAGATACAACTTGATGATGTCAATTTAAACTTCATCTGAAAACGACATTCATAATAAGGCTGCATTAGACGCAACAAATATCATGTTTCGTTCTTAGCTAGTCCATGTTCTTTGCTTCATCAACTAAAACAAATGTTTCGTTTCATTGTCGGTTTTCATCAATGCAACTGTTTTAGGAAATAAATTTGCCACGAAAGTCTTTACGCACCGTGGAGCGATGCATCCGCGTGTAACTATTAGCAGCCGTAGAATAGACTGGTTGACAACAGTTTCTCGTGCCGTGTTGCCTTCTTCCGTTTCCCCCTCTCCTCCTCTATCCCTAGAATTACTCGTCGTGAGCCGGACGGTTGCTCACTGCTGAGGCGTGAGCGCGAGACAGCGCTCTCGAGCAGATCGGTGAATAAGCCTACTCAAAAGTATCTGAACGACCTGAATTACTTTCCGCCTATTTGTATGCATAACGTAACGGTCTTACAGGCACTCCAATCTCTTTCCGGTACAGTCCAAAAAAAATGTTCAAATGTGTGTGAAATCTTATGGGACTTAACTGCTAAGGTCATCAACCCCTAAGCTTGCACACTACTTAACCTAAATTATCCTAAGGACAAACACACACACCCATGCCCGAGGGAGGACTCGAACCTCCGCCGGGACCAGTCGCACAGTCCATGACTGCAACGCCTGAGACCGCTCGGCTAATCCCGCGCGGCCCGGTGCATCGTTTGACTATAAACAATGGTTGCTACCAGAGACCAGTACAGAATACTGCTCTCTGTGACTATTAATCCAGATGCAAATTAATACCACGATAATGCAAATATCAGGAAATATGTTATTAGAGATGACAGTATTTAACGCTTGTAAATTCAAATTTATTACAATAAATAATAGTAGGAGGAGCAAGTTTCATCGTCATATAACGCGACAAAAATGTTTGCAGTGGACTGGGACCCAGGATTCCTTCCCAGCAACCACTGTCCATGTCAACGAACCACGAAAGATCTTAAACATCGTTGCAATCACAGGTAACAAAGTGTGTGCATTACGTGATGTAAGGTTCGTGTTAGACGGTAACACGAACGCATAACCTAATCAGATTGTTAACTAGGCACAATCAAATGTTACATTTAGAATTTTTTCACCACTAATGAGATGACAAAGCGAACTGACGAGACGAAAAAGTTTTGTCTTACCGGGGACTCGAACACGGCACGTATCACCGTCCTTTTCTAACAATGAATAGACGTTAAATATTGGTCTACTTTAGCAGTAGTGAAATGTACGCATATACTGGAAATAAAGTGACGAAACGTTCTGCGCTGAATGGGAATCAGACGCCATACAGACTATCGCTGTTGACTCCACATAAAGAGACGTTAACTATTAATTTCTTTTTCACCAGTAGCTAGGAGTGACATGTCTGAACGTGAAATGCTATGGTGTAAAGTTCCGTGTCTGACTAGGAGTCGAAACCGTCACCAGTCGTCATTGTCGACAACTCACGGAGAGACGTTAAAACCGTGATTATTTTTCACCTGTAGTTTGATGTGCGCAAACCAAAGCTTGAAATGTCGTGACGAAAGGCTTTGTGCCGGACTAGGATTCTAACGAAGACACTCAGTTTCGTGGAGATCTTGAAGAGTTTGCAGTCTCAGGGAAACAACGAAACAGTGGAACTACAACGTCCGCGAAAGAGGAGATCTGAGATCAAATCCCACCAGCATGAAAATTTTCATTATCTCAAGTTGAAATACAGTAATAAATAAGTGCCCTGTGACATCACATGACTGATTTATTAATAAAATACGATTCCTGGTGCCACGCGGGATTAGCCGAGCGGTCTGAGGCGCTACAGTCGTGGACTGTGCGGCTGGTCCCGGCGGAGGTTCGAGTCCTCCCTCGGGCATGGCTGTGTGTTTGTCCTTAGGATAATTTAGGTTAAGTAGTGTGTAAGCTTAGGGACTGATGACCTTAGCAGTTAAGTCCCATAAGATTTCTCACACATTTGAACATTTTTTTCGATTCCTGGTGTAAGAAAGCTTACAGGTGACAGAATTTCTACTTGCCGCAACTTCCGCAGGTTGAGAGGGAATCTGTTCCTGCTAGTTAAAAATAGCTGCCTGACGTGTGAACCGAACAAAGTCCTTAAGCATACAACGCTAGAATGATTCCAATAGACCACCTAATTGCCCATAGGTGTAGGGTACAAGTTATTGATGCTCCACACTGTATGAGCAATCTGACACCTTGAAGGTGGATTACAGCCTATTCAAAACATATCCTAGTTCGTCCGCATCGCCAATCACCCACTCCCTTGGCTACCCAATGCACACATTCGGCTTGGTATTGCAGTCACTGAAATAAACCACACAACGGCCATCTACACGAACTGGCAACGCGATAGGATGCGGAAATTTCTGCAGGAAGTATTGCTTTCTCACTGTGCTGCCCTGTTGTATGTATGTATGGTGTAGTGGTAAATATAGCGCAGCGTAAACACAAAGCACGCTATTCTCTTTGCTCCTTTAAACCGCATTTCGTCTCTTATAATTGGGCAGACAAGGGCGTTGTGATCTATTCTCATCCAGAATATGGTGTGAAGAACATTGAATTAGCAATCTACCATCACAGGCAAAATTCCCTTGAAAAAAGTAGACTGATGTGTAAGTTCGTGGAGATTTCGAGTGACATATTGTCACGCAGGTTGCTACAAGTATATTTATCCATCGTCATTTTTTACTTGAGGTTCTGGAAATGTTCTTACGATCACTTATTGAATGTGTGATAGTGGAATGTTATCAGGGACGCTGTGTAAGCGTAAGAAAACAGGAAGTGAAACGTAAAAAGTCTAAATTAGTAACATTTGATCTCTTTGGATTTAATAGAGAGCTGGAGGCAGCGAAGGCAGGTGGTAACATTTGTACCGTGTCTGGCGTAAATGTATCGAAAAAATCGCTTCAAACAACTGTGATGAATAAAACTTTTATAGTTTACTACTAAGATCAACATGATTATTGGTGAGATTGATCAATTGCTGTGATTTAATCTTCGTGACACACATTCGAGAGGAAAAAAGAAAGGAAGAATAAACATCCCGTCTATGACGAAATTATTAGAGACGAAGCAGATGTTACGATTGGAAAGGATTCGGAAGTAAACCAGCTGTGCCCTTTCAAAGGAAATATCCCAGCATTTCCGTTAATGGATTTAAGGAAATAACGGAAAACTTAAATCAGAATGATCATGTGAGGATTTGAACCACTGTGTGCTAACTTCATAAAAAGGAGATAACGGTTGGCCCTACAAAAAGTAAGTGAAGTAGCGGTCAGTGTGTTTCCATAAAATGTAGTGCTATGCATCTGGTGGCACTAGGAAGATGTATGGTGTAACGAACTGCATCTCAGGTGTGTCCATCACAGCTGGCATCCGTTTCCAGCAACTGAGACGCACTGCGGTCGCCATATAAGGAAAAACCGGACAAGAGCGAGTAGGACTCGTGCTCTGAGGGTTCCGTATAAACTTAATTATGTATTTAGATAATAATAATAATAACTTCGTGTAACTCAAGGGCCTGGTGAAGGTCTTTCCATTGGAAGTCGCTTGGTCGAATTGCGTGTCCCTAACCTACCACAGTCATCTAACCGGGGAAAGGGGACCTACTGTTTAACGTGGAATTCGAGCGAAGTGTTGTTTCTGGTGACTCCCCACATCACTGAGAGGCTGACAGTATCCTACTTAGTTTGCACATATCGACATGACTGTTACGTTACCAATCAAATGTGATAGCCTGTTAAACAACCACCACAACAACAAAAATAGTATCACTTGATGACTACTGGACCGACATAAAACAGTAACTCATTGTCATCTACAAGCATTACGGACTAGAAATCGGAACTCATTTTAAACGCTCAGAGACAGGCAAGGTGGATATAAAACAGATACTGCGTTGTTAGAGATCTTAAAGTATAACACTTCCTGATGAGGAAGTAATAAACAAAAACAGGATAAAATGGAAAAAAAAGATATGATTACGGAGTATTCTGCTTGACAAGGATTCGCGCCGTGTCATGCCCTAATGTAAAATGAAAGTGTAGTGTGAAATGAATATGGTCTCTGACGCCATGTTGACTTCTGTTCAACCATCAATTTTTCGCATGTCTTTACGAACGGAACATGAACTGCATTATAGTGTAGTAGCTGTGATTCACGCTATCTGTTTTTGTATTGACATAATGTGATCGCTGCAGATGTGCCACGCCATCGGAAACGTACACTAACATTCTGTAAAATAATGTTATATCTAAATTTTATTCACAAATGTTCAATGTAGCTACCGTTTGTAACACGAAAAAAATCCCATCTGTAACCAATTTTCTGCCAGATCCTATGAAATAAGTCTTGATATACTGTGACAGCTGCTTGTGTTATCTATCGTCGCAGCTCACTGCCGTTTCCCGGAAGCAGAGGAACAAAAATTATCTATTTCATGATCCCCTTACACAGTAGTCCATTGGGATTAAATCAGGTGATGATAGTGGCCAGGATATTGTTCCACAACGTCCAATCAAAGCTTGAAAAAAGTTCCATTTTCTAGGGACTAAATGAGAGGTGTTTCCGTAATACCTTCCACATTTTAACGCTAGGTATAGTAAATTGTAAGTTGGCATGTCTCGTTGATTTACCCGGACTGCGAATGTAAGTCAACTGAACTTGGTCATTTGCTGCGTCAGAAGCTGCTGGCTGTTCCAGACCCGGGGCCCTATGTGATACACATCCAGCTTCGGTGAAACGATTGTAGCGGTTAATAATAGTTTGTTTTCGATGTGGTAGCAAATTTGGATTCACAACACTGTGCACGCTCTGCGCCTTTATGACTCCATGGTGAATGTTAGGCGGGAATAAAACTTGAATATATACTGTGTTCATTGCTGTATCAAACATTTCTGAAAGTTATTTACCCTTTTCACAATTAAAGATTACTTTTCAACAACTAATTTATAAACATAGTGTATTATCGGTTGCATCAGTGCAGCGTTCTGAAATCATCACACAAATAAACAAGTCTGAGTAAAAGATCTTTCATTTATTATAACTCACGAGACACTTTGACGTGGACTCTGTTACACAAGTATACAATACAGAAGAAACTTCAGTCCATGACATGTTATTGCTTCCAGCAGTAAATACGATCCAGAGATGAAGTCCGTACCTGCGATGCAGCACTTATTGCTTCCAGCAGTAAATATGATCCAGAGATGAAGTCCGTACCTGCGATGCAGCACTGTGGCTGCGGTGGTTGCAATAACAAGCTTGTTTACTAACCCGGTATATCCTAGTAAGGCAACTCTCAGTGGTCTACAACACGTGCTGGTAACTTCGTAACTGCGACTGCAACTCGATCCGGAGCGAACTGTAACTGCCTCTGCAACCCTGTAGCCACACGTTATAACACAGCGCTGACTGCTACATTGGATCCGCGGTATTGGCTGCCGCTGTTGGAGATAACGAGCTCCTCGTCTGTCGGCTCTCTTGGCCGGATGATGTCGTCGTACTCCCTTGTTGGCCTCCGCGGCGGGTGTGGCGAAGCAGTCCATCTGCTTTAAACGACCTCGGTGAATAGCCGCCGAGGCTCGTGCTGCTCACGGCCTCTCCTGCATGGCCTGCAAGCCGAAACACAAAGGTGCTGAAAGGGATGTCTATCCATCAGGGGTATACAATAGTTTCAACGTATAGTGATACACAGTTTTGTGGATTGGTTTACTGATAAAAGAGTTGACCGATATACACATCGTGAATGCATTTGAAGAGCGGCATAACGACACTTTGCTGAGCTGTTTCCGCAGTGACGGCAACCACATCACTGTGCAGTTTTTCGTCTGAGGGTTATTGCATAACCCTGTGTTGTGTGTTACAAGTTTCGGTTATTGCGTATTAGAGGCTTCTTCTCCGTTATTTTCACAGAAATAATGGAGACTGCAGTAACAAACCAAAATACTCAAAAGGTATGCCGTAACAACCTCTCAAAGTTTGTCGATGGAGTTCTCGTTCACGCTGTATACAATAGCAGCATCGACGAAAGGCGTAAAGGGCAGAGAATTAGTAAACAGTATGCCGCTTGATGTTTTATTTTAGTATATAAGCTTATTTCAGATTTATTGCTTCATCAGTGCATCTGCAAACAATCGCATTTATATACATTTTATATAATATGTAATTTATACAGGTTTTGTACGTTGGACGTTGTACTCACGCCCTGACGTTGTAGATGGACGTATGCCAACTTCGAGTAAACTATTACTGCTGTCCGTACTTGATGCATGTAATTTTTTTCAGTAACGTTTTAAAGATGTTTCTCATACATTTTATAATACTTTTTTATTATTTTGACACGCCTAGAAATTCAAGTTTGACAGTTAGTTGTTTACTCAAAGATATTTATGTTCTTGCAGGTCATGTATCTATGGAATTGTTACTGATGTGTTTGCAGTCTCTAGTGTTTTGGTTATCCGTTATCCTTGCACAAAATTTCAATAACTTTTTTAAACTGTATGTGCTTGAAATCCGTTTGGTCATTAAGTGTATCGTGAGGATAATCCTTAGTGTGTATGCGTATTTGAAATTCCTCCAAAATAATCATGATTGGACTTTTTGGGATTTTTGCAGTATTTGTGATGCGTTACCAATGTTCTCAGCTTCGTGTTTTTCATTTTTTAGGTGTGTAAAGAAGGTGGATTGGTTGTTATTTGTTTCTCTCGTATGTTCTCTGAATCGGATGATGAATTTTCATCCCGTCTGTCGTATATAAAATTTTGTGCTGTTACTGTTCGTAATTTTGTAGATTTCAGGGTTTAAAATTTTTTATATATGGGTAACGGATAACCAAAACAACAGAGACTGCAAACACATCACTAACAGTTCATAGATACACGACCCACAACAGCATAAATATCTTTGAGTAAACAGCTAGCTGTCAAACTTGAATTTCTACGAATGTCAGAATAATAAAAAAAATGTATAATAAGATATGTGCAACATCAAATCATCGATCAACTTCAAAACGTTACTGGAAAAAGTAGCCATGAACCTAGCTTAATGTAGTTTACCAGAACCTGGAAAAATTTGGGGATGTTGATAGATTTCAGTGCAATAGGTACCTTGATCTGGAACACCAAAAAGTGGTAATTGTCCCCGATAGCAACAGTTCAAAGCATCAGTGCTAGCCTTGTACTCACTGATATAGTCTTTGTAGGTTGTATTTTCCTTCACTGTCAGTGCCACAACAGGATGGAGTATTACTTAGAAATCACAAGGACATTTAATAAACAAAACACTCCTTGTCATATTTACCTCTTCTGCCACGCATACACATACATTACGCTTAGGGTATTAGGTATCCTAGTACTTAAAGCTCCTTCTACGATTTTGTCTTCGTCTCTGCCTGCGGTGACAATTGCCGCTAGCAAAGCGGACGTCTTTATCACTGTAGCACCGTGCGTGGCTGTATTTAGGTACGAATGAAATCACGCATACGACATTTCAAGGAAGAGGGCTGCACCAACATGCTTCTTACATCCATGCCCGAGGCAGGATTAGAACCTGCGACCGTAGCGGTCACGCGGTTCCAGACTGAAGCGCCTAGAACCGCTTTGCCACAAAGACCGGCGTGAAGCAAACACAGGCGAACGGCGAATAGACGCAAGGCGCCCAGGTGTAAATATACCTACGTCACCACATCACCTATACATATGTGAACGCTAATGGCCCTACAAAACTCCTTTAGGGAACAAAAACACGTTAACTGAGAATAGATAAGTACCTAAAGCGGGAGTAATAATTAAAATATTCAGATAATGAAACTGACACGTAAGGCAAAAATACGATTATAATAAGGAAACAAGGATCTTTTTCAGAATGTTGACGTTGCTCTAATGGAGAGAAAAAAGTATTTTTTGTGTAGCAAAGAGGACGCCCACGCTTGCATGCGGAGGGAACCGGATGCTCGACTGTAGTTAAATTCTGGACCAGTATGTCAGCGGTAAATTGCAGTACGCATGAGCAGTTACATTCTGTGGACACCTCGCTATCCGTCCGGGACGCTTATGCGTCGATTGTACCAATGCAGTGGCGCGGAACTGCTCTCTGTGCATATGAAAAGCGTGCCACGTATTTCTGGTACCTGCCACTGTTCTGTTCATCTGTTTTCCTGCTCCGCAACACTCCATGGCTCCCACTTGTCTCGCAGTTCTCATTTGTTGGGAAACTGCATACATGTTTAGGATAATAGCTTACCTGACTATCGCACAAGGTTCTGTGTTGTTTCTATGGAAAATGCTCGCATTTTAATTTTAAAATGCACATTCACTCATCGGCGGCACCCTTACTATGTGGTCAAGAGCTTAGCGACTGGATAAACGAAGAGTGGGTTCGTGTGCTCTTCTCGGATGAGAGCAGAATCAATCTAAGTAGTAATCCTGGACCTATCCTCATATGGCACAAGTGGAAACATGTAATGCACCCAGATATTGGTATTCAAAATAGCAAAACAAAAACACGAAATGGAGAGATGACAGTGGTTCTTCACAACACAGAAAAATGAATATATTTAGTGTAGTGAAAGTGTTGTATGCTAATATCTAACACATATATGAGGAAGAACAGGAAGAATGACGTAAACAACAAAAAAACCTGATCACTAAAGATTCTTTAGAATAAAGGGAAACGTATTTGATCTTAACAAGACTTTCATTATATTTGCAAAAGAAGGTAGTCAATCTATCCAGCTTTTCTAAATGTAAACATCTGAAGGCGGGATGTCATTCAACTTGAAATATCATGGAAAAAATAGACGCCTGTAAGAACATCTAGTTGCATGCAATTCGTTATAAATAACCTTCAGCTTCAACAGTTGCTGTGTTCTAATACATCCACAATGGACAAGAATTATTTATTAACGCTAATACGAGAATCAATAGAAAAACAAACTAAAGCAATGAGATGGGCAGTCCGAGTCGACGAGAAATTATGAGTAACTTTGCGATTTTTGCCGTTGATACGTCATTCAAGTGTTTAAAATTTAGCGTATTTATATCCACAGAATCTATCATCACGCTCCCTTCAAAATACAGGGTGATTCTAAATGATGGACGCAGTTTCAAAAATTTGTGTGTGTTCAAGGACAAATCCAAAATGAAAAAGCTTTAAACCAATGAAAGAGGAAGTTTCAAAGTTCCTGGCGGGCGGCGGTAGGTGGGCGGTGATGGTTTCAGAAGCGACCGGTAGAGTTCGCGCGGCAATAGGTTCGTCATTCCGTTTCGTCAGTCGTAAGTGAGATGGCAACTGTGAAGCACAAGGTTTTCTGCATTCCTGAGTTCACGAAAAGTGAATCGCAAATTGCAGTGCAGAGGGCATTTCGTACCAAATTCAGTATTCAACCACCAAGTCGCAAAATTATTAGCCGTTTGTTTAAGCAGTTTAAACAGACTGGGAGTGTGTGCAAAGGAAAAAGCACAAGACGACCGCATGTTTATTACAAATTATTAAATTGATATCATACATTATAAAAAAAACTTTCAAACTTCCTCTTTTCATTGGTATAAAACCTGTTCATTTTGGATTTGTACTTTAATAAATACGAAGTTTTGAATATGGGTCCATCATTTAGAATAACCCTGTACATTTGTCAAGAAATGCTTTTCATTACCGATCGCGTAGTCATGGGTTGTTTTGTAACACGAAATAAACTAAGTCATCATTTCTTTGTTTATTTTAATTATAAAGTCTTAAGCGCTTGAATTTAACAAACATCGGCTTTATTACAAAGAAGCCAGATTGGAAATATGCGAACAACAAAATGCGTCCCAGACGGAGTACAGTGCGAACGCCACTCTCTCTCTCTCTCTCTCTCTCTCTCTCTCTCCCTCTCTCCCTCCCTCCTACGAAATCCATGCTCGGGTCGGTTGCCTACTCGTGACCGAAGGTACGAGAACAACTGACACTAACGCTATCTGGCGGGCTGCTTGAATTTGCGCGAGCAACAGCCTCAATGGCTACCTTCAGTGCTAATTAACTAAGAAACGGCGCAACGTATCGAATTTTTTGACAATTATTTCTCAGCACAACCTATGCTGCAACACCCTAGTAAGCCTCTCAGACTGTTTCTGACAACCCTGTATATTTAAAAATGCTGCAAACAAAATTTATGCCAAGTCGTAAAACGTAAACCGCAGTCTCACCATACTTTTTGAACTCGTTGCATAAGAATAACCATCAAAAAGAAACTATAAAGTATGTCGCTACACTAGTCGTCCGCAGCCAATACGTGGAAGCAACAGCCTGCCGGGAACGCAGTCAGAAACCAAATTGAACAGAGAAGAGAACAGGATGCGAATGCCTCGCATAGAGACCTCTTGTTCCGCACAGGACTGTGGTTAGCTTGCACCTAAAGCCGTCGAAGTATACCTTCGCAGACATGACTTTAAGCAACTAGTAAACATTGTGAAAGCGTCAGTAATCGATCAGCTGGTCCAGAACGTCCACTCCGGTAGCTGAGCGGAATGTGCCCTCTGTGATAAAAAAACAGAGTTAACAGATCAACAACGAACTTAAATGGATGTCTTACGATGTCCGCCCCGAGCAGATGCAACGAACTGAAGCGAACAAAATGAAAAAAAAAAAGCGGTCAGCGCGACGGAATGTCATGCCAAGGGCCCCGGGTTCGATTCCCGACTAGGGCGGAGATTTTCTCCGCTCAGGGACTGGGCGTTGTGTTGTTCTCTTCATCATCATTTCATCCCCACTGACACGCAAGTCGCCGACGTGGCGTCAACTCGACAGACTTGCACAAGGCGAACGATTTACCCAACGGGAGGCCCTTACCAGACGACTTTCCATTTCATTTCACCAAGTACAAAACGTCTTTGCAACATTCTTGCGATTCAGGATCGTGGAAGAAGGAATATTTTGAAAGTTGAAATCCTAACAAGTAACTTTCAACCTCAGCTTCAGTATTTTCATTCTTCGCGGCTTTATCCGTAAATTCTTTGCAAACAGTGTTGCTGTGTTTGCAGAACCTGTTAATGGAAACTGATAGATATGGTTGTGTTTCAGCTTGTCTTATTTCTTTCCTTTTTAAATGACTGTCACAAGGGAACATTCTCAAGTCTCAATAAACGATTTTGATGAAACTTGACGGGTGTTAAGAGGGGGCGACATAACGCAATACGTATTTTTTTGTGCCCAAATTCACATTTAAGGCGTAAAACACACCCCGAAAGGTAATTTGACGCATTAGGTTAGGAGGGAATATTTTCGGAACGATGATATATAAAAATGTTTCTCATATAAAAGTTGATATGTAATTAACGTTCTTGAAAATTGCATAATCGAATTTCGTAATAATTTGCAATTTTGCAAAATACCCAAGCACCATTAATTAATTACGAAAAATGGGAACTCTTGTTGCAACTTAAATTAACTGAGTTTCAAGCTACATACACCCATGTGTAACAATGCTGGTCTCTGAAATACGCCGGCCGCTGTGGCCGAGCGGTTCTAGGCGCTACAGTCTGCAACCACGCGACCGCTACGGTCGCAGGTTCGAATCCTGCCTCGGGCATGGATGTGTGTGATGTCCTTAGGTTAGTTAGGTTTAACTAGTTATAAGTTCTAGGGGACTGATGACCTCAGAAGTTAAGTCCCATAGTGCTCAGAGCAATTTGAACTCTGAAATACCATTTTTGGAAAATAAGCCGTGCACATTGTGCTATGCGAGTATTTTCAACATACCTAATTGAAATATCTAACGTTCATTATTAGTCTAGTTATTTATTTTACTTACATCCCAAAGAGCTCGACGGCACAGGTACAGTCGTGAGATGTATATAGCTGTCGATGTTGGAAGAACTTTGTGAGATTTTCAGATCTAGTTCTGTTGAATGATTATGGTGTCAGTCTCCACATCAGAAACATTATTATCAAGCTGCAGTCACTAGTACGTAATCAATTTTCTTCGGCAAGGCTTACCAATGGGCCAAAATATACCTCATACAAATCAGGATATTTAGAGGGTAACCACAGACAATCTGAAATCCTCCTGAATTTTGTTTTATATCGTGTTCTCCGTCGTGTGTATTATGTGAACGAATTTCGTTCATTTTATGCGCATGATGTAAGAAAACGTTATGTTTTAAGAATTTATTTACTGATTATCATTAATTAAAGATTTTGTATCATAATAATGAGTTACTTGATATTTTCAAACAAAATACACATATGTGGAACGGTAAACTAAAAAACAAAACAAAATGGATGTAAAACATAAAATAACCATTTAAAACGCAAAACAAATGTAATTAAATAAATAGAATGCTGATGAATATTTAGATATTTTAATTAGGTACTTTGAAAATACTCTGTCAGTATATTTCATTTTTCATAATTAATTTATGGTGCTGGGGTATTTTGCAAAATTTCAAATTATTACAAAATTCGATTATGCAATTTTCAAGAACGTTAATTCATATCAACTTTTACATGAGAAACATTATTTATTCATAGTCTTTTCAAAGATATTTCCACCAAACCTAATATACCAAATTTTTTAAAAATGTTTTACCCCTGAAAAGTGAAGTTGAGCACAAAATAAATACGTATTGCATTATGTTGCTCCCTCTTCACACGCTCAAAGTTTTGTCAAGATCGTTTATTTACTCTTCGAAATGTTCTCTTGTCAGTGTAATGTACTAACGGTCGGACGAGCTATTTACGAGGGAAACCAAGTTGCTCATGATCGACAAATCATTGGGAATTGCAGGCTATGGGGTTTCAGAAAGAAGGAAGATAGGGTTTTAGCATTCCGTCGATAACGAGGTCATTAGTCGCAGAGCAAAATTTTGCAGTGGGTAAGGACGGTGAAGGAAATGTCCGTGTCCTATCGTTCCTCTCTTTCAGAGCTTACGCCATTTTTGTTTCAACAAATTTCATCGCCAAAAAAATCGAATTAGACGAGTTACATGTACGCTTCTTGCCTCGCAACTTAGTCATTCTGGAATTGTGACTAACGTACGGCGCAGAACTCCGCACTCGTCGTACGATAGATGCCCAACAGCCATGTTCTTAGCTACCTATAATTCAGCTTTTCATATCATTCTCGCTACGCATTACAGTTACAATAAGGTGCTACATGTCTCCGGAAAGTCCAGCGATTACGATTTGTATGTAATGTTACACATCTGAATGAATGATAAACCTTTTCACCTCAAATACCTTTGACAGGTTGTATAATTTGATAAACTTGTTACACCTACACGACCAGTCACAAGGATCACGGAAAACAAATAACAACGTAACAATCATAACCTAAAACTATAACTAAACTCAGTCTGAACAGGCCTTGTAGGCTCAACGGTACCGATCGACCACCGTGTCATCCTCAGTCAGCAGGCGTCACTGGATGCGGATATGGAGGGGCATGTGGTCAGCACACAGCTCTCTCGACCGTTGTCGGTTTTCATGACCGGAGCCGCTACCTCTCAGTCAGTAGCTCCTCAATTGGCCTCATAACGCCTGAGTGTACCCCGATTGCCAACAGCCCTCGGCAGACCCGGACGGTCACACATCCAAGTCCTAGCCAAGCCCGACAGTGCTTAACTTCGGTGATCTGACGGGACCCGACGCTACCACTGTGGCAAGGCCGTTGGCAACTTTATTAATCACAGCGATAAAAAAATCAGCTTTGTTGCTTCAAACGGAACAAAACTCTCCTCTCTTTTCCAGAGTAGCTTTCTATTTGGCGAATTAAATGAGATAAATACTTCGTAGGTCTAATAAATTGGTGAGCTGTGTTTTAAGGGGGGATAAATGACGCAGCAGCCGATAGTTTGTCATAATATATGGAGGTGGTACCTTTTCTTCGGCGAATTGCGTGTCGATGGGGTTGAGATGATGATGAAAAGAACAACACAACGGACGTGTCCGAAAGAACTGATACCATCGGTGACCATGAAGCTCTCCAGAATGAAATGGTTATTAAATCAATAACTTAAGCTGTCGACAGGCGTTGATATACATCAACGGGGACAGTTGAAAATGTGTGCCCCTGCCGGGACTCGATCCCAGGATCTCCTGCTTACATGGCAGACTCTTTATCCATCGGATAAGGCACGGAGGATAGTGTGACTGCAGGTATTTATCCCCTGCACGCTCCCCGTGAGACCCACATTCCCATCTTAATGTCCACACCCTACATTCGTAGTGCCCCTGCCCACTACACTCATTACTCGCAGCAGACAATCTTACCGAGTCCCGTAAGAGTTCGGGCAATGCGCGTGCATCCGCACAGAAGAAGAATGTCAATGGCCGGTTAGCCTTAACTATACGGAGGTGGTATCTGTTCTTTCGGACATGTCTGCAGTCGCTCTCTGCTCTGTTTCTTCGGTGGCTCAGATGGATAGAGCGTCTGCCATGTAAGCAGGAGATCCTGGGGTCGAGTCCCGGTTGGGGCACACATTTTCAACTGTCCCCGTTGATGTATATCAACGCCTGGTGACAGCTTAAGGTATTGATTTAATTATCATTTCATACAATATAAGTGTTACTGATGTAGCTGATAGTTGAGCAGGTAACGCCTCAGAGGATTACAATGAAGTACAGAGCAACCACTCGATATATACATATTGTTTATATGTAAATTAGACTCGTTAATACACTAATGAGTTAGTGGATATTATGTTTTGCAATCTTGGACTTTTTGCAGATTATGCCGTTATTAATGAGCCAGCGTCATCCGATAAAAATTGGCTTGATATCAAATTAGATCATCATAAATATCAACCTGGTAGAAAGAGTGGTAACGAGTTATTAATGTAGAGAATTGTTTGCATCTCATGAAACTTCAAACAGTAGTACCTGATGATTATACAGTTAACCAGCACACCAGGAATCAGTCGTGGCGTACTATTTTATGTGAGTAAAAATGTGAAGGTTTAAGGAGTGGAATGATTACATAGATTCAGTTTCAGTTAAAGCAATGACTGTTTTCCATTTATTGGAAGACTGTACGAAAGAGACTGCTTATAAAATGCCTGTAGATGAGTTTTCGCAAATGTGTAGGATCCATATCAGGTAGGACGAATAGGGGATATCGATCGTATACAAGAAGGGTAGCGCAAATGATAGGATAATCAATTGGAATAATGAGAAATCTCGTACAACCTTTCTGAGAAAAGAAAGGAAGGGGGATAAGGGTTTATCGTTGCATCGAGGACAGGCTCATACGGACTGACGACAAGCTCGGACACAGGAGAAAACAGACCTTACATTTTTTAAAGGAACAATCCCGACATTTGCCTTAGGGCACGGAAAATATAAATCCTTGTGCCTGGATAGTTGCTTGAACCGCCGTCCGGTAAAGGTGGATAGTATGGGTCTGGTACGCTTTTTTTAAATTATAATATTTTTCAAGATTGTAACGGTACTTTCTTCACCATAACAATACGATACATAAAGTAATAGAATTATAAAATAGGTGTCTTATGAATAGACATTCGATGATTCTTTTTATATTTTTCCACCATTTTCAGTTTGGTCATTTAAATTTTTGGAGGGTTGTATCGTATCGAATATATTATAATATAAATAATTAAATTAAACTGCAATATTTTCTCAAGGTTGTAATGGTACTTTCTTCACAATAACCATACGATACACAAATTAGTAGAACTATAAAACTCGGTGTCTTATGAATATAAATTCGTTGATTCTTTTTATGGTTGTCCACCATTTTCATTTTGGTCATTTAAATTTTTGGAAGGTTGTATCAAATATGAAATTGTAATGCATCAAAAACGCGTTTTTGTTGTTCAGAAGTCTTAACTGGATCTTAAATGGTTATAAACTTGTTCCTTGCTGAAACCTGCTGCTAACTGCAAATTCGTGAATTCATCTTTCTTCAGTCTTAAGTCTTTCCTAAAATAGGTTTCATGGCCACGTCTTTAGCTTTCCCGCAAAGATTTAATAATTGTCATCTAATGTACTTCTTGGAACTTTCTCAGTCGCTTACCTGATTGTCATTCCGAGAAGTATGACTGTTTTTACGGTTTCCAACATGTTATTTTCATCTCATATCTGTCCTGACGTCTTCATCTTTGCCTGTTACAGAAAAATAAACAGAAAAACTTAAATTTTTTGCCATGTGATTTCTCCGGTACAGCCCGAACGTACCGCTGTGGTAGTTTCACATTTCCACTGTTACGTTCGTGCACCGAAATACGCACTGTGAACGCATTACTTGTTCCAACTTCTAAGTGTACTGTTGTCTTGTTCCTCCATAGTTCACACTGAAGCAGCGCTGCAGGTGGTGTCACTAGTACTATGGTTTAGAATCTGCTGTCCAGTATTCCCCAAGCTTCTCCTAGAGTATCTTACCAAAGTACCGCCTTGCTAAGTCTGGTTGTCACATCCAGAGGGTCCCGTGAGATTAAATTAGACTCATGTCAGCTCGCATCGAGATATATGAGCAGTTATTCTTCTCGCCGTCCATTCGTAAATGGAGCTCTAACAAACAAGATCAATGAAGAGCAATGAAAAGTACCCTCTGTTATCCACTTTAGAGTGACTCTCAGACTATACAAGGTGTTCAAAAACATGCGTCAGAACCTTTGAGAATTTATCCTTGACATCAAAACATTACAAAAATTTCACATGAACATGGGTTCGAAAATCCTTCGCTAGGAAAGTATGAAAGGAACTCCCTGTAGTGACTCCCAGTTGTGAAATTTACCTGAAATCTGCATTTCTCCTCAATTTCTTGTTTACAGTTGGTGATGGCATTTTTTGTTGTTTGTTTTTGTTTTTTGTTTTGTCCGATGGTCATCTGTCATCTTTTAGAGTAAATACCAGCACAACACGTGACAACGGTATATCAGTGTCTGAAATGACGGATGTGCATTACATGTACGGCCTAGCAGATGATGGGAATGCGGACACTGACATCAGCTTTATGCTCAACATTACCATGGGAGGCAGTTACCTTGTGCAAGAACGTTTGTACGACTCCGTCAACGCTTGCGAGAGACAGACACATTTTGAGAAGAGTATTGTAGATGATGGAAGACCACGGAATGTACGAACGACTGACATGAAGAAGGGTTTCATCGCATTTTTGATGAAACTCCATCAGATAGTACAAGGAAAATTGCGAGAAGAGAATGTGTTAATCGGAAAACGATCTGGAATATTCTGCATCAAAATCTTCTGTACTAGTATCACTTATAGCCAAGAATTAATTTCTGTCAACGCATGTTAGGCAGTCTGCTGTGTTTCTGTACTTATTAGCACGTACCTTACATACTGATGTAATTGAATCTTCAGCGTCTGAAAGCACTCATGAAGTGCGACAAGACAGACATCAGCCCAAGTTCAGCCTCAACCCGTCAGCTGGAATCATTAATGATCATCGTAGTGGCCCCTGTTTCTTTCCGCAACGTCTTACTGAACAAACGCATCTACAGTTTCACAGACATGAATTGCTTCGTTTACTTGATGTGCCTTTAGATGTCATCTAACGAATATCGTTTATGCACGATGGTGATCTATCTCACTTTATACGTGTAGTTCACCTGGATCTATACATCCAGTTTCCAAACAGGGGAATTGGTCGAAGGGGATCCATTGTATGATGGATTTTTTCCTTTGGGGACATTTAAAATCCTTAGTGTATTAAACCCCTTTACTCAATTTTGATGTTCTGAGTGAGCATGTCCAAAATGAATTTGACCAAATATGGAACATACCACGAGTTTTCCACATCGTACAGAAAAGTATGGAACAGTTCGGGGGATCCATGAAAGCGGGAGGTAGTCTCTTCGAGAAATACTTGTAAATGTAAAAGTGTTTAGTAAGTTATCACTTTTATGCCGTGAATAATAAAACCTCTCATGTATCCGTAACGAAGGAAACTTTGATATCAAGAATAAATCCGTAAAGTTTCTGCCATATGGTTGTCTACAAGCTGAAGATGTAGCACAACACAGCGAGAGCGCTGTTGTCTCCACATTCCACTCTGAGAGATTAGCTAATGATGCAGGTTCCGCGTGATTGCGGTGGCAGTGATATCCTGGTCGATAACGGACTGCGTACTACAGCGCCGGCAAGGGACACTCTGTTACCACTTAACTACGTTGTCCAGCTTTGTCAAGCTGCTACTGCTAGCTTGGTGGGAAGCGAGTTATGTTGTATGGTATTTCAAGATTTCCCTCTGTTCCACTCACGGATGGGATGTGGGAAAGTTATTCCTTATTAGTGATCCACCACGAATTCGCACGGGTCTATCTACGGCGAGACGACTTGTCTGGCGTAGCGGTAATCTCGTATATACACAAACCTTCCTCCTGAATCAGCCTATACATTAATGCAAACCATATCAAAGTATTTACTTTAGTTCCTCACATACAGCTATAAAAATTAGGTGAAAGGGGGGGGGGGAGTTTAAATTATAATACATGTATATATACGAATGTGTGCGAACGTACGACATCTTCATGATTCTTAGACGAGCGTTATGCAGATGGATGATGATATTTATAGACCTTGTGAAGAAAATTATTCAGTAGTGTAACGTAATTAAGCCATAACATGCTGTGTTGCCTAGTCCTGTCATTATCAGAGCCATATGTGAAGAAAACGGTTCTGAGATCCACTCTGGGTAATTAAGACGGTGCGCCGGCGGCGGTGGTCTAGCGGTTCTAGGCGCTCAGTCCGGAGCCGCGCGACTGCTACGGTCGCAGGTTCGAATCCTGCCTCGGGCATGGATGTGTGTGATGTCCTTAGGTTAGTTAGGTTTAAGTAGTTCTAAGTTCTAGGGGACTGGTGACCATAGATGTTAAGTCCCATAGTGCTCAGAGCCATTTGAACCATTTTTTTATAATTTTGTTCAATTATTACTCTAGGAGCCAAATAAACTCTCGTCTGGTTATGAGTATGTCGTAATATGACGTCTTATTGATTGTAAATACAGTTTACGTTGTTGACAGCTGTTGGGTTCAAAATTCCCACCTATAGCGTGCCTTGTATCAGTAGCGGACGAGACACCTAACTGATTGGTCGACGCTCAGAATTTAACGATCTATTGGCGGACGCCACAACTTACGTGGGCTCGCACACACACACACACAACAAAAACACGTAAATACGCCTAATAAAACACTGTCCACATACATGAAAACACAGCCCTCCAAAATAATACAAAAAACACATGCAATAACAAATACAATAAAATATAAAGAACTAAAGAAGTATCAAATATTAATTATTACTGTTTATGATGAAATTAACAGTGTCAACCCTGATTGCAAATACACATTACAAAACGTACATTCATTTAAGGAAAGCAAATATTGAGAAAAGTTCGTCAAAAAGCAAAAACAAATTACATTTGGAACTGTTTAAACTGTTTTTGTCTTTATAGAGGAGATCGCTTGGTGCTCCAGCTTGTCTTTTTGAAGACGATGCGTTAACCGAAGAGGCCCGGGTACGGATCTCTGTCGGGTCGGAGTGGTCACAGTTTCCTTTCACTGCCGTAGCACATCACATGTATACTGTCATATTTAGGAACCAAATATGGTGCCATAGTTGTTTACAAAATATGACAGTATAATGTGATGTACTGCGACAGTGAAAGGAACCTGTGACCACTGGAGACAGTGCCATAAGTTCCTCCAAAAAAGCGTAATGCAACACACACACACACACACACACACACACACACACACACACTCATGTCATAGTAACAAATGTAAATACACCTGATGATGGAGGTTTAAACCTTAGAAACGCGTCGTGGAGATAAATAGACAGTGACTGGTAACAGTAAATTTGTTGTTTTATTTATTGTCAATAACAATCATAGTAAAGCCTAACCTAAAATGTTCACACTTTAAGTGAAAACCGTTGCTTTCACTATACGAGGGCTATCTTTTTTTCAAGGTCAGATCTGTCGTGAGACGAAAACCACAGTGAAAATCAGAAATGTTTTATTTGGAACGTTTAGCTGTTTCTTCCATCTGCTTTCCTACGTAGTCGCCGCTCTGACGTTGTCGTTTGTCGTAGCGTTGTGCCAACTTTCCAAGACAGTCACCTGTGCTGCCCGCTGTGCTGCAGGTCACAGTCTGTGCCAAAATGGTGTCCTTATAGCCGGCGGTTCATGTTAGCAAAGAGCTGTAAAACAGAGGAAGCCAAGTCATACTGTATGGTGGGTGGTCAAACACTTCCCACAGAAGACGCTGCATGAGCGTCTTTGTAGCAGCTGCCGTGTACGTTCGAGCGTTGGCATGAAGAAGGACAGTGTCTGATGGGAACATTCCTGGTCGCTTGTTCTTAAATGTCCTTCGTAGAAAATTTTCTCGGATCACCTAAATATACTCGCTGAACAAGATAATCAGCTCATATTCGATTTCTTCCATGACCGCCCGCATGAAGAATGTCTGCGCGTCCTGCTTCGAAGTTCCTACACCATTGCCACACTTTGTTGTCTCTCCTGTTATATGGGCTGATCAAATTAGGTTGTACCCCTCAGAATGAAGAAATCAAACGACAGCATGCACTTCACGCTTGGTGGGAGACTCTGTCACACCAATTTCAAGAAGGGAAATAAGAGTAACCCATTGAATTACAGACCCATATCACTGACCTCATTTCGCAGTAGGATTTTGGAGCATATACTGTACTCGAACATTATGAATCTCCTTGAAGAAAATGACTTATTGATAATTAACCAACACGGATTCAGAAAATATCGTTCTTGTGCAACACAGCTAGCCCTTTATTCCCATGAAGTAATGAGTGCTGTCGACAAGGGATCTTGGATCGATTCCATATTCCTAGATTTCCAGAAGGCTTTTGATACCGTTCCTCACAAGCGACTATTAATCAAATTGCGTGCATATGGAGTATCGTCTCAGTTGTGTGACTGCATTCGTGGTTTTCTCTCAGAGTGGTCACAGTTCGTAGTGATAGACGGTAAATCATCGAGTAGAACAGAAGTGATATCTGGAGTTCCGCAAGGTAGTGTCCTAGACCCTCTGCTGTTCCTGATTTACATAAATGATCTAGGTGATAATCTGAGCAGCCCCCTTAGATTGTTTGCAGATGATGCTGTAACTTACCGTCTAGTAAAATCATCAGACGATCAACTCCAATTACAAAACGATCTAGAGAGGATTTTAGTATGGTGCGAAAAGTGGCAATTGGCACTAAACAAAGAAAAGTGCGAGGTCATCCACATGGGTACAAAAAGAAATCGGATAAATTTTAGGTATACGATAAATCGCACAAGTCTGAGGGCTGTCAATTCGAATAAATACATAGGAATTACAATTACGAGCAACTTAAATGGAAAGACCACATTGATAATATTGTGGGGAAGGCGAAACAAAGACTGCGCTTTGTTAGCAGAACACTTAGAAGATTCGACAAACCCACTAAAGAGACAACCTACATTACACTTGAAACTTCCTGGCAGATTAAAACTGTGTGCCCGACCGAGACTCGAACTCGGGACCTTTGCCTTTCGCGGGCAAGTGCTCTACCAGCTGAGCTACCGAAGCACGACTCACGTCCGGTACCCACAGCTTTACTTCTGCCAGTATCTCGTCTCCTACCTTCCAAACTTTACAGAAGCTCTTCTGCGAACCATGCAGAACTAGCACTCCTGAAAGAAAGGATATAGCGGAGACATGGCTTAGCCACAGCCTGGGGGATGTTTCCAGAATGAGATTTTCACTCTGCAGCGGAGTGTGCGCTGATATGAAACTTCCTGGCAGATTAAAACTGTGTGCCCGACCGAGACTCGAACTCGGGACCTTTGCCTTTCGCGGGCAAGTGCTCTACCAACTGAGCTACCGAAGCACGACTCACGTCCGGTACCCACAGCTTTACTTCTGCCAGTATCTCGTCTCCTACCTTCCAAACTTTAGAGCACTTGCCCGCGAAAGGCAAAGGTCCCGAGTTCGAGTCTCGGTCGGGCACACAGTTTTAATCTGCCAGGAAGTTTCATATCAGCGCACACTCCGCTGCAGAGTGAAAATCTCATTCTGGAAACATCCCCCAGGCTGTGGCTAAGCCATGTCTCCGCTATATCCTTTCTTTCAGGAGTGCTAGTTCTGCATGGTTCGCAGAAGAGCTTCTGTAAAGTTTGGAAGGTAGGAGACGAGATACTGGCAGAAGTAAAGCTGTGGGTACCGGACGTGAGTCGTGCTTCGGTAGCTCAGTTGGTAGAGCACTTGCCCGCGAAAGGCAAAGGTCCCGAGTTCGAGTCTCGGTCGGGCACACAGTTTTAATCTGCCAGGAAGTTTCATATCAGCGCACACTCCGCTGCAGAGTGAAAATCTCATTCTGGATACATTACACTTGTCCGTCCTCTGCTGGAATGTATGGGATCCTTACCAGGTAGGATTGACGGAGGACATCGAAAAAGTGCAAAGAAGGGCATCTCGTTTCGTGTTATCGCGTAATAGGGGTGAGAGTGTCACTGATATGATACGCGAGTTGGGGTGGCAGTCACTGAAACAAAGGCGGTTTTCTTTGCGGCGAGATCTATTTAGGAAATTTCAATCAGCAACTTTAGGAAATTTCAATCACCAACTTTTTGTTCTGAATGCGTAAATATTTTGTTGACATCCACCTACGTAGGGAGAAATGATCATCATAATAAAATAAGAGAAATCAGAAGTCGAACGGAAAGATACAGGTTTTCCTTTTTCCCACGCGCCATTCGAGAGCGGAATGGTAGAGAAGTAGTCTGAAAATGGTTCGATGAACCCTCTGCCAGGCAATTAAGTGTTAATTGCAGAGTAACCATGTAGATGTAGATGTAGACATCTTTATCTGCTCACTGTACGCTCAGAGCTGAAAAGTGAGAAGTGATGTGATCAGCGGATATGCTAAAGACCCTGTGCAACACAGCTGCTCAAAGCTTAATCTGATTTTCACTGTGGTTTTAATTCCAATGACCTAGAAAAAAATAGCCATCGTTCATTGTGAACTCTGCTTTTGCCGCAGAAGATGAGAACAGAAAGTGCAATCCAGGTGGTGTGGGAAATATACGTATTTAAAACCAGCGTGGAAATAGAGCCTTTAGGTAGACATGTTCTTTATGCTATGTGTACGTCTCGGCTTAAGCAGCAAGAGTATCGGGATTAGAGATATGACACTTAATCCATCAGAACTTTGTGCGTCGTCTCGAGAACATCGATTTCAATGATGCATTATAACAAAACTTTTCTTCCATGTTATTTTAGCCAATATGGATCTTCTCACTTTTTAAAGTCTTCACTACAACGCAGTAGACATGGATGTCTTCGCGAAATGTAATTTTCCCTTAAATGGTTCAAATGGCTCTGAGCACTATGGGACTTAACATCTGAGGTCATCAGTCCCCAAGAACTTAGAACAACTTAAACCTAACTAACCTAAGGACATCACACACATCCGTGCCCGAGGCAGTATTCGAACCTGCTACCGTAGCGGTCGCGCGATTCCAGACTGAAGCGCCTAAAACCGCTCGGCCAAATTTTCCCTTACCTTCGACCTTTCCGCAACACCAAAAGTAGAATGCCGATGTTGGCTAAATTGTTGTCGTAGCGAGATTGAATTTGTAATCCCCAAAAGTAAACGATGTGTGTACCTATTCAAAAAAGCAGTAAAGTAACTTGATGCCTTCCTGAGAGACAATCTCCACGCCTACCAAATCCTTCGTACACAAAACGGGTCGGAACACTGTTGCAACGAGAAAAGTATGCCAAATTTAAACGAACGCAAAAACTGCAAGATTGTCGATCTGTTATAGAAGCTCATAATTTAGCGTGGGCATCAATGCGATATGCTTGTAATAGTTTCCACAACGAGACTTTATCTCGAAACCTTACAGAAAATTCAAAGAGATCCTGGTCGTATGTAAAGTATGCTAACGGCAAGACAGTCAATGGCCTCTCTGAACGATAGCAATGGAAATACACACACCAAAAAAAGTTTTGCATCACTTCGGTTCCGAGGGTTCCGGAACCTGTACAGAAACATAAACATCATTTCCGTCCTTTTTATTTCCCATGAAAACCACACATTGCATGTTGTACCACCACACAGCGAGAGCTTCAGAGGTGGTGGTGCAGATCGCTGTACACACTGGTACCTCTAATACCCAGTAGCACGTCCTCTTGCATTGATGCATGGCTGTATTCGTCGTAGCATACTATCCACAAGTTCATCAAGGCACTGTTGGTCCAGATTTCCCACTCCTCAACGGCAATTCGGCGAAGATCCCTCAGAGTGGTTGGTGGGTCATGTCGTCCATAATCAGCCCTTTTCAATCTATCCCAGGAACGTTAGATAGAGTTCATGCCTGTAGAACATGCTGACCACTCTAGACGAGCGATGTCGTTATCCTGAAGGAAGTCATTCACAAGATGTGCACGTTGGGGGCCCGAATTGTAGTCCACGAAGACGAATGCCTTACCAATATGCTGCCGATATGGTTGCACTATCGGTCGGAAGATGGCATTCACGTATCGTACAGCCGTTACAGTGCCTTCCATGACCACCAGCGGCGAACATCGGCCCCACATAATGCCACCCCAAAACAGCAGGGAACCTCCACCTTGATGCACTCGCTGGACAGTGTGTAAGGCGTTCAGCCTGACCGGTTAGCCTCCAAACACGTCTCTTAAGATTTTCTGGTTGAATTCATATGCGACACTCATCGGTTAAAAGAACGTGATGCCAATCCTGAGCGGTCCATTCGGCATGTTGTTGGGCCCATCTGTACGCTCTGCATGGTGTCGTGGTTGCAAAGATGGACCTCGCCATGGACGACGGGAGTTAAGTTGCACATCATGCAGCCTATTGCGCACAGTTAAGAGTCGTAACACGACGTCCTGTGGCTGCACGAAAGCATTATTCAACATGGTGGCGTTGCTGTGAGAGTTCCTCTGAGCCATAATCCGTAGGTAGCGGTCATCCACTGCAGTAGTAGCCCTTGGGCGGCCTGAGCGAAGCGTGTCATCGACAGTTCCTGACTCTCCCCCAGGGCATGGTCGAACTACAGACAACATGAGCCGTGTACCTCCTTCCTGGTGGAATGATTGGAACTGATCGGCTGTCGGACCCCCTCCGTCTAATAGGCGCTGCTCCTGCATGGTTGTTTACATCTTTGGGCGGGTTTAGTGACATCTCTGAACACTCAAAGGGACTGTGTCTGTGATACAGCACCCATAGTCAACGTCTATCTTCAGAAGTTCTGGGAACCGGGGTGATGCAAAACTTTTTTTGATGTGTGTACTGTCGACGACAGTGCTGCGAAAGCAGAGTTACTAAACACAGCCTTTCGAAATTGCTTCACCAAAGAAGACGAAGTAAATATTCCACAATTCGAATCAAGAACGGCGGCCGCTGTGGTCGAGCGGTTCTAGGCGCTTCAGTCCGGATCCGTGCGGCTGCTACGGTCGCCGGTTCGAATCCTGCCTCGGGCATGGGTGTGTGTGATGTTCGTAGGTTAGTTAGGGTTAAGTAGTTTTAAGTTCTAGGGGCTGATGACCTCAGATGTTAAGTCCCATAGTGCTCAGAGCCATATTTTTTTTTTTTTTTTTTTTTTTTTTTTGCTAATTTGCAGTAATCATTTTCCACGTCTGAAGTCACTCAGAATCCTGAAAGAAGAATGTACTAGGTGAACCTTTACTCTATCAGCAAAACTTCGGAAGTTGTTCATGGTTATTTTCGGAGATTTTGGTATAAGGGGCCAGTGGACTCCGGTGGTTCTGTACAGATTAACTGCTTTTCGTTGATTTCTTACTCCCATTTATTCCTGTACCTATACTGCATTGAAAGTTGCTACACAATAGAGCAAATTTTGATAGTATGTACGACACTGATCAGCCCGAAAATTATGACCACCTACCTAATAGCTGGTATGTCTAACTTTGGCATGGATAATAGCGGCGACGCGTCGTAGTATGGAAGCAATGTGGCCTTGGTATGTCTCTGGAGTGAGTTGGCACCACATCTACACGTAAAAGTCACCTAATTCCAGTAAATTCTGAGGGGGGTGGGGTGGAGGGGGCCGATGAGATCTGACGCCACGTTCAGTCACTTCCCAGAGGTGTTCGATAGGGTTCAGATCTGGCGAGTTGGGGGGGGGGGGGGCGGAGCCAGTACATCAATTTGAAATCGCTACTGTGTTGCTTGAACCACTCCATCACACTCATGGCCTTGCGACATTGTCTTCTTGAAAAATACCACTGACATCGGGAGACATGATCGTCATGAAGGGGTGCACGTTATCTGCAACCAGTGCACGATACTCCTTGGCCGCCATGGTGCCTAGAACGAGCTCCACTGGACCCTTGTATTCCCATGTGAATTTTCCCAAGAGCATAATGGAACCGCCACCAGCTTGTCTCCGTCCCGCAGTACAGCTGTCAAGGAGCTGTTGCCGCGGAAGACGACGGATTCGCGCTCTCCCATCGGCATGATAAAGAAGGTATCAGGATTCATCAGGCCATGCAACGCTCTGCCACTGCGCTAACGTCCAGTGCGATGGTCACGTGTCCATTTCAGTCGTAGTTCCGATGTCGTGGTGGCACATGCATGGGTAGTCGGCTGGGATGACCCATCGTTTGGAGTGTTCGTTGCACTGTGTGTTCAGACAAACTTGTACTCTGCCCATCATTAAAGTCTAATGTTAATTCCGCCACAGTTCACCGCCTGTCCTGTTTTACCAATCTGCCCAGAGTGCGACGACCGACATCTGTAGCGAGGAGTGGCCGCCCAAACCCACTACGTCTGGATGTGGTTTCACCTTGGTTTCGCCACGTGTTGGAGACACTCACCACAGCACTCTTCGAACATTCGACAAATCGTGCAGTTTCCGAAATGCCCGTGCAGAGCCTCCGTGCCATCACAATCTGCCCTTGGTCACACTCAGATAGACTGCGCACCTTCCCTTTCTACACAAGGACAGCACGCACACTGACACTACACGCACCTTGCGTGTGTCTGACTAGCAGTCATTCCTCGCCAGGTGACACTGCTGCCGCCTGGACGGGTGTATATCGATAGTAGATCGGTGGTCATAATGTTCTGGCTCGTCAGTATATGTGTCTTATTTCGTAACAAATATGTTTCATTCATTCACGACACATGCTAATGACCACAATAATGCTCACTCTACACTTCACCCTCAAGATTGCATGTAGTACTGCGCGGTTCTGTCAGGTGTTTGTTTCTCCAGCAGTGTTAGTTGTGCGTTAGCAGCGATACACAGCGGTGTGGAAAGGCTTATTGATGAAGAGTTTTCCCATATGCAGCTAGTATATGGGTTCACTGATAGTGACCACGTGGTGTAGCGCAGTGCTCAGCACACTGGACTAGCATTCAAGAGGACGACGGCTCAAACTCGCGTCCGGCCATCCTGATTGAAGTTTTCCGTGGCTTCTCTAAATCGCTTAAGGAAAATTCCGACATGATTCCTTCGAAAGGGCACGGCTGCTTACCTTCTCCATCCTCCCCTAATTCACACTTGTGCTCCGCCTCTAATGACCTCGTTATCGACGGGATGTTAAACGTTAATCTTTTCCTCCTCCTCCTCATCCACATTCTTCTCCTTCTCTTCGTTCACTGATCACAGTGGATGACCGGCACAATGATACTACGCTGATCGGTTTACGAAGCGATGGCAACCCCCTCACAGTATTGTAATATTTGAGAGTTGCGTTGCTCTTTGCTTGTGTTTTACGTTTTTGGTGTTCGCATATTACAAGCTGTTCCACTGTTGTGAACGTATTTTGACAGGAACAGTGACATAAGTACGTAGGCTTCAGCGGCCGGTGTAATGATGATTAAAATTCTTATGGGGTTCTACCGTGTCATTGTATAAAATACTTTAATTAAAAAACAGTAAAAACCAATGTTTAGATCGTATGACAATGACCTAACTCAAGGCAAGACTGGTATTCATGGATTTTTTTTTTTTTTTTTTTTTTTTTTTTTTTTTTTTTTTTTTTTTTGCGTGTTGTGTCCAAAGAGTGATTGCCTTTGGCGATTTTTTATTCTGGAATGGCAAACATTGCCTCTCACCTTTGATGATTTTCTGGGGGTGCAATAAACGCTCGAGACACCTTGTACACTACTGGCCATTAAAATTGCTACACCACGAAGATGACGCGCTACAGACGCGAAATTTAACTGAAAGGAAGAAGATGCTGTGATATGCAAATGACTTGCTTTTCAGAGAATTCACACAAGGTTGGCGCCGGTGGCGACACCTACAACGTGCTGACATGAGGAAAGTTTCCAACCGATTTTTCATACACAAACAGCAGTTAACCAGCGTTGCCTGGTGAAACGTTGTTGTGATATCTCGTGTAAGGAGGAGATGTGCGTAGCATCACGTTTCCGACTTTGATAAAGGTCGGATTGCAGCCTATCGCGATTGCGGTTTATCGTATCGCGACATTGCTCCTCGCGTTGGTCGAGATCCAATGACTGTTAGCAGAATATGGAATCGGTTGGTTCAGAAGAGTAATACGGAACGCCGTGCTGGATCCGAACGGCCTCGGTATCAGTTGCAGTCGAGATGACAGGCATCTTATCCGCATGGCTGTAACGGGTCGTGCAGTCACGTCTCCATCCCTGAGTCAACAGATGGGGACGTTTGCAAGACAACAACCAGCTGCACGAGCAGTTCGACGACGTTTGCAGCAGCATGGACTATCAGCTCGGAGAACATGGCTGCGGTTACCCTTGACGCTGCATTACAGACAGGAGCGCCTGCGATGGTGTACTCAACGACGAACCTGGGTGCACAAATGACAAAATGTCATTTTTTCTGATGAATGCAGGTTCTGTTTACAGCATAATGATGGTCGCATCCGTGTTTGGCGACATCGCGGTGGACGCACATTGGAAGCGTGTATTCGTCATCGCCATACTGGCGTATCACCTGGCGTGATGGTATGGGGGGCCATTGGTTACACGTCTCGGTCACCTTTTGTTCGCATTGACGGCACTTTGAACAGTGGACGTTACATTTCTGATGTGTTACGACCCGTGGCTGTACCTTTTATTCGATCCCTGCGAAACCCTACAATTCAGCAAGATAATGCACGACCACATGTTGCAGGTCCTGTACGGCCCCTTCTGGATACAGAAAACGTTCGACTGCTGCCCTGGCCAGCACATTCTCCAGATCTCTCACCAACGGAAAACTTCTGGTCAATGGTGGCCGAGCAACTGGCTCGTCACAATACACCAGTCACTACTCTTGATGAACTGTGGTATCGTGTTTAAGCTGCATGGGCAGCTGCACCTGTACGCGCCATCCAAGCTCTGTTTGGCTCAGTGCCCAGGCGTATCAAGGGCCTTATTACGGCCAGAGGTGGTTGTTATGGGTACTGATTTCTCAGGATCTATGCACCCAAATTGCGTGAAAATGTAATTAATGGTCACTTCTAGTGTAATATATTTGTCCAATGAATTCCCGTTTATCATTTGCATTTCTTCTTGGTGTAATGGCCAGTAGTGTATTTGTGTTAGTGTGGTGGTAGGGCCTAGCCTACATTCTCAAGTTGGCGGACATTTCCCCGATACTCGTCTACTTTGTGAAAAAAAAGATGCCTGGTCTTTAATCTCCTCAGCGACGTATTATATTTTTCTCCAGTCAGCTCGTGTATTTCTCTCGTCATTGCCCACCTTGGGGCTTCTGGGCTCCACTTGAAGCACTTTTTATGTAGTGGTTGCAAACTGCGTATATTAGAGTCACAAGTTGTTACCCAAGACGTCGAGCCGCACACCAGAGAGGGTTTTCGGCTACTCTACAAATTTTTAATTTCGTTGATGGATTTAGATTCCTGCTCCTGAAAATTGGCGTGATTTCCCTAGCGATCTTCATAGTATCCAATTCTGTATGTTGTATGTGTGGGGTAAAAGTCATCCTTTTATCCAATATCACTCCCAGATATTTCGTTGTCGTAGTCCAGGGTATTGGCTGTTTCTTCGTAAACAGTTTTGCTGCAGTTTTCGTGGAGTGTAGGGTGATCTAATTGCTCTTCTCCCACTGTTGGGTGACGTCAAGTTGTCGCTAAATCCTGTTGACAAGTTTATCGATGTTCCTTCCAGAGGTTCGGAAGGCCGTGTTATCGGCATTCAGACTGGCGGTGACGTGTTGAACGGGGGAAATGCCGACAATAGACTAATAAAACAGGCCTGGCGGTATCACCGCTGCCTGTGGGATGCCAGCTGAGACAGTTTTCAGTGATGACTTCTTCCCTTCTATTTGTACAAATAGACGCCTGTCCTGCCGAAAGCTTTCAAACAGCTTGATGTAACAGTCGGCGAGGCGGTTTCGATCGACTAGTTTGACTATAAGCTCGTCACGACGTACCCGATCGTATGCCTTTTCGATATCTGCGAAATCTCCAACTGTGGTGTTTCGTCTATTCAGGCTGAGTTGTATGGATTCTGTGATCCGGAGCAGCTGAAGCTCCGCCGATAACCGTGGCTGGAAGCCAAACTGTTCGTGGTAGATAGTCTTCGAGACGCTGTAGCAGCTCACATTCCAGTATTTTGCCGAGTGTGGGCAACAGACTATTCGGTCGGTAGCTGTCTGGCAACGTTGGTTTTTTTTCCTCTTTTTTAACAGAGATTGTCTTTACTGTATTCCAGTCTGCAGGGAATTAGCCATTGGTAAGCAACTGTTGATAATTCGAGTAAAGAGAACGATGGCCTTTCTCGGAAGATGCTTAAGATCGGCATTGATCACAGAGTCCTTGCCAGGCGTCGAGTTGTTCGTCTTCCTGACGAGTTTTTTAACTTCAGAGGGAGTGCTAAGAACGGACCTCTGTTGTATGGGGAGTTGGCGAAAGTCGGCGATTCGTTGCCGGATACGGTCCTCTTCCCTTGCGTCCTCTGCATCCTATGGGGCGGAGCTGTCATGTGGTGTTTGTATACGTCGGCATACAATTCAGCTAAACCAAGCGAGTCGTATATGAGGCCATCTGGGCCGCATATTGCTCTCTTTGGTGGTTTCGGTTGACGTAGTGCCCTGACAAGTTGCCATTGTTCCCTAGTCTGGAGAAACCTATCGTCCACCTTTTTTTTCCCAGAGGTTTTGCCGCCATTCTTCAGTTCGGCGGCGTACCTCCCGGGGCAAACGGTGCATCAGCCGTCTATCTCCTGGATGTTTATATCGTTTCCATCGTTTTCTGTGATTATTCCGGCGATGCTTGATTTCGTTAAGATGAGGAGGGAATGTTTCAAGTTGACAATCGTGACGAAAGATATCAGTTGCTGCACGTCTTGTTGCCCGTTGGATTTCGACTGTCAAGGTTCCCACAGCAATATAAATTTCCGGAATTGTAGGGACTGCTTGGGTTGGTCGGACATCATTGTTAAGGTAAGTGGCAAAGAGGTCCCGGTTAACAGCTCTGGAGCTTGGAGGTGGGATTGGGAGGCCGCCACCCTCGAGAAGTCCGAGAACTGGTAGATGATCAGATGAAAGGTCGTGGATTATCTTGAGCTGTAGATTTGCAGCAATGTTTTTAACAATCGCTATATCGAGAACGTCAGCCTCCTGGACGGCGAACTTAGGGATGCGTGTAGGCTCCCGTGGCCCATAGACGGTGAGTTTAAAGTTGTTCTTTAGATCGTAGAGCAGCTGTCCCTATCGGTTGGTCCTGCTTGAGCGCCAAGCCCCGTGTCTGGAGTTGTTCTCCTCCCAGAAAGACATTACTGAATCAGTCGAAGAACGCATGAAGATCTCTGGCCACTATCTGTTTCTTGGGGATAAGATACGCCGCCACCAGAGTTATGTTTCCTGTTGCTGTGAAGATTGTAACCGCTGTGGCTTCCAGTGTTTCCATGGGCGGTAGATCCTTCTGACGATGTCGTGCGGTGTTTTGGACGAACACTGCAGTTCCGCCACCTCGTTGTCCAACCCATTTCGTCCTGTAACGATGCATGTTGCGTGATTTGAAACTAGCCATCACCGTCAGGTGCGTTTCCGATATCAGAACTATGTCTAACATGTGCCGACTAACAAATTCGTCCAGTTCAGTTTGTCTACGTCTTGCTCATTGGCATTCCAAATGCAGATTCGGGGGTGTCTTGTTCTGCAGCCGCTATCCTTTCCTTAGCGACAAACGCCTTGATTATCCCCTTCACCAGCGTGAGGATTCCTGTCAGTTTTTGTTGAAGTTACTCAAGTAGGGCTGCGATGTCCGATATGACTGGTGTCAAGGTGCCTTGGCTGGCTGTAGTGGAAGCAGATGTTGCAGGTTGGTCTGTCCTAGGCAACAGTATGTCTGCATAGGATCGTGAAATCCGTCGTCTTGGCGTCTTCTGTAGGATAGCTGGTTTTTTAGGCTGTCAGGGTGGCTGTTGTACTGGTGCCTAACAGTCAATCTTGCTGGTCGTCGCTGGAGTTGTCGATGGTTGGACGATCTTCACCATCGGTTTCTCGGCCTGCTGTTACGGTTGGACCTTATTTCTCCGGAGGAGTGTCTGGTATTTTTCGCAGCCGCGCCATGAGACGCAGTGGTCTATGCCACAGTTAGCACATTTTACTTTGGAGGCGCAGGGCAGGCTGCAGTTCTTGGTTCGATGGTCTCCAGTGCACTTAACGCAGCGCGGTGGTAACGGGTAATAATTTGCCGTACGCTCGAAGCGTTGACAGTTTTTGCACTGTGTCGGCCCAGCGTTGGACCGATAATTTTCAACGCGCACTGCCGTGTAGAGAAGGTAACGGATGTCGTAGATTTTATGGCTGTCTTTTGCCTTAGGAAGGCTGACACTATAGGTGGGCAGCCTAACTAAGTCACCACTGACTTGATCTCCTCCTCTGCTTTTATACTGATTTAACCTGGCGTGGGGGAATCCATTTTCACTTAATGCTTCCTGGAGTTGACGCTCTGTGACCTGTGCAAGCAGTCGTTTGATCACCACCTTAAATTCCTTTTCCTCCGGTGGTTGATGTGTGAAGTGTGGCAAGTCGCAGGTCTCAAAAAATTTGAGAGCGTTTCTTTGATCCTCAAAGGACTCTAAATTGTATTTTATCCGGTCCTTCTGGAAGATGGTCTTCAGGGATCCGGAGAGTTGTTGTTGTAACGCGTTATTGAGTTCCACATACTGGCCAGTATAATAAATCGTCACTGGTGGAACACGTTTTTGTTTTGCTGCGTCATATGCAGCAGCGGCTTGTTGTTCCGTCGTCCCTAGTTCGCGGTTCGGTGTCTGAGTGGAGTCGTCCTTGTTGTTATCTCTGGGCGGTAATAGGTGGGAACCTATTGGTAGTCTCAGTCATCTCAGCTCATCGTTTCTGAGGCTTCGCGTCTTCTTGCGAGTTTCTTCGATAGTGCCGTCTGTGTAGCACCAGGGCGAAATCATCCGTTTCCGCAAAGATGCTGTCTCTTTCCAATGGTTCTTTGTCCATCAGTTCGATGTTCTCGCCGAATTTCAGCGGTGTTGTCATATCCTGTTCCATGTTAAGTTCGTTGTGAAAGACGCTACCGCGCAGAGCGTACGAGTTTTATTCGTACGTAAAGTGTCAATTTTACGTGGCGCCAACAGCTTCCGCGAGCGCTCTTGTTGACCGGTAGAAGCTGTTGTTGGCATCAGTTGTGTGTGTTATTCTCTCGTCGCCGCAGCGCCAGGCGGTTGCACAGCTCCGCCCAAGTGAAACACTGAATTCTCATAAACCAATTCAATAACCTCTGTCGTCTCCCTCCAATGCCCATCTGCAGGTGTCGAAGTTGTCATAGGTGGAGTGGCCGATGTGGCCGGTGGCGGGGCAAACCTCGCCGGTCAGCGATCGACCCCCTCCTGCGCGCTCGCTGCGCGGTTTGCTCGCGTGATGTCGCGCTGTCGACCTGCCTTTCATGGAGCAAATGTGCCTCTCTTTATTGAAGACAGTCGGTGTCAACACGTCATATTTGTAAAACTTTATTGATCCTAGAATATAAGACGAAAGAGAGAGGGTAGGGAAGAAGTTATTCGTGGGCTAGACGGCTTGTCAGTGATTGGTGACAGTCTACAAATCAGCGCTTTGTTTCTGGTGGGCACGTTTTCTTACTGACGTGCGTGGAAATACATTGACAGTCCCCCTATAGCTGTTTGTTTAGGCTGTCGTGTCCGTGTGCGGGAAGGCTTTTGCCCCACGACCTCTCGCGGCCAGTTGAACAGGGATAGCCGGCAGCCAGGACGCCATCCTCTCTACTGATGTTGTCAGGCTGCTAAATAATTTCAATCGCTTATCGAATTCTGCGTTGGCGCGTCCACGACTTTTTCGCCAGCACTCGGGCTTCCTGGAAAAGACGCTTCGTGGACGCTGGCAATGGAGATATCTGCTATGGAAAAACGGATGTGAAAAGCACAAAGATGACTGGGTGTTGTGTGATGTCCCTAGGTTAGTTAGGTTTAAGTAGTTCTAAGTTCTAGGGGACTGATGACCATAGATGTTAAGTCCCATAGTGCTCAGAGCCATTTGAACCATTTTGAAAAGCACAAACACAAGTCAATACATTTATAGACTCATCTTTCCCTGATAAAGAGAAGGCAGCATTCAGCAGTTTCAGCTGGTTTAAATTACTTGGTTACACAGTTGCATAAAATTACTGTACATGACTTTGCACTTAAGTAAATAACGTAGGGTGTGCTTGTAATGTGAGTCCCTGAATTTGCTGGATACCTAACCATTGAAATAGAAGTCGTGCGAAAACGAGCTCTTCTAAGTAGTTCGTAATTTAAATTTAAAGCACAGCAACAGAAATATGTTGGGCTGGTGTACTTCAATCAAAACGTTTCATAGTAGAATTAAGTTTTAAAGACGTTTAAGAAAAACTGTAAAGTAAGTCATTATTTTATTATGAAGACACCATTCAGTTTTGATCTTTGTAGTGCCAGACAAGTATTTGTATGTCTCATTTTTCGTGCAAAGACGTTATTAAATGAAGGGAGAGGGGTGAAACTGTGCCAAAACACGGAGTTACTCCTAATTATGTAAATATGATAGTGTGTCATAAATTAGTACTGATTTTAATTTTCCGTGCTTAAGAATAAAATTATGTATTAAATGCAGAGTGAAAATAGTGTAATGCAAAATGGACATGAAAGTACTTGTTTTGTGTTTTGATGAGCGTTCTTAGTTCCGCTGCATAGTGTTTTTTTTTTTTTATTGCAACGTATTATAAAATTATGTGGTGATAAATGTGTGTAAAATTATATAATGTATTTAGGTTTAAGTATTTAAATCTTATAAAATTGTAAACGAATTGTGGCCATGTTTGGGAATTATTTTCATTAATGTAGTGTCACGTGACCCGACTCAGGATTGGGGATATGAGCGTGAAAGTGGGTTTTTTGGTCGTTGTACGTTGTGGTGGTAAGTTCGGAGCGGCAAAGTGCCGCGAGTGTAAGCATGGACGCCAGTGTATGCGAATAAACTGTGAAGGAACAACGTGAAAGTGTATAGGTGCGAGACAATAAACCATGTGTAGCAGTTGCATCGATTATCATTTATTCAGATCGGATTTATTTATGAACTTTAATTGCATGGCCACAAAGTTAGAAGTGTTTTTTTAATAAATAATTTTCAGTCTGAACTTGTATAAAGCACTCCGTCATCAGGCCACAAGTGGCCCATCGGGACCATCCGACAGCCGTGTCATCCTCAATGAGGATGCGGATAGGAGGGGCGTGTGGTCAACACATCGCTCTCCCGGTCGTTACGATGGTTTTCTTTGACCGGAGCCGCTACTATTCGGTCGAGTAGCTCCTCAATTGGCATCACGAGGCTGAGTGCACCCCGAAAACTGGCAACAGCACATGGCGGCCTGGATGGTCACCCATCCAAGTGCCGACCATGCCCGACAGCGCTTAACTTCGGTGATCTGACAGGAACCGGTGTATCCACTGCGGTAAGGCCGATGCCTGAACTTGTATAGTGCACTTGATTTTTCGCACGGTTGTAGTATAGACAATTGTGTATTCAATTCACTACTGTTTAATGGCTACCCAATATATGACTCAGTATAGGCGCGCAAATGCAACCGTTCACTACCAACCCCCTTTGCAGATGAGCGACGTGAAGAATAGGTAGTGAATGAGCCCGAGTACAGTTGCAACGCGCCAACGCAAAATTTGAGAGGTGACTTAAATTATTAAGCAGCCCGACAGCATCAATAGAGAAGGCGGCTACAAACTTACAGCGTTCTGGCTGCTGGCTATCCCAGTCCAATGGGCCGCGACCTTTCACGGGGCAGAAGTCTCACCGGGCACGAACGGGACAGCCTAAACAAACAGCTACAGAGTGTATTTCCGCGCACACCAGGAAGAAATGATGCCCATCAGAAACGAAGCGCTGATTTTCAGCCTGTCGCACATCAGTGATACGCTGGCGAGGCTACGAATAGTTTCTTCCCTAACCACTCCCTCTCATTATGACTAGCCTATTACATAGGATATTCGGAAATTCCCGTTACAGACTTCTAGGACTTATAGAGAGGAGTGGGTGCATAATATTTTGAACAGGAACCCATGTCCGGTAACGTACCATTTCCGTGGTACAGCCATTTGAATACATGTTTGCTCGGTACGTATGCAACAGGGTAGTCGTGGAGGCGGGTGGTTACGTCGTATTGACTGATGTCATTTGAGGTCCGTCCTACCTCCTTGACCTAGTTCGTCCCTCATTCACGAGTCTCTGAGAGCTGGAGCAACATGGTTGAGTACACGTTTGCAGAATACAACGACGTGACCTTTTGAATGGCGAAGCTCGCGGTAATGGAAGAACTGCTCGTCGCCTTTATCAAGAGCGTTCTCCAAAACGTCCGACCTCATCGCATACCCTTTCCGCCACAATTACGCAACGGTATCGAGAGAGGGTACCTTTACCGTCAGCAGGTGTGACTGTGGTGCGCCAAGGAGACACAGCACACCCGAATTGGAAAAGGCCATACTGAATCACGTTGAAGAGAACCCATCAACGAGTACGCGAGCAATTTCTTTGGCTGTTAATGGGTGGAATTCTAAAACAAGCGATGTATTGGGTCAAACCTAATCAATTACTTGTAAAATTGGTCGCGTCACCAACATTATTTCAAATGGTTATGGCACGGAAACGGTACGTTTTCGGACGTGGGTTCCACTACAGAATCTTATGTAGACACTTTCCTCTACAAATTCTAAAAGTTTGTAACGGGAATTTCCGAACACCCTGTGTTCTAGGACTAATAAAGTTTCTCAAATATGACCTACCGAAGCCGATCGTCTGCAATAGATAGAGGCACCTTTCCTCCAGCGAAACCAGTCTTACCCTGAGAAAGGCCGTTGCAATAGTGTCGAAACGTTGGTTTTACAGTTTATAGTTAAACTATTTTATGCAATGACGCGGTACAACACCCAGAAGAATTTTAGTCAACAGAAACAATGATAATTGGCGTAACAAACAAGGAGGGACGGAAGGAAGACAGTGTAAAATTTAACGTCCCGTCGACATTGAGGTCGTTTGATTACAGGCTTGGTTTGCTTCAGGGAGGGGAAGGAAGTTGGCTGTCCCCCTTCGAAGAACCATTGTTTGTGGTGATTTAGGAAAATAACGGAAAATATAAATCTGGATGGTCTGACGTGGATTGGAATCGTCTCGCGAATGGGTGTTCAGTGTGCTAAGCACCTGGTTCGGTGGTAGTTAACGTCCTGAGTACAATATAATTACATTATAACTCTGTAAAGCCTCACGGGAGACAACGGATCACGCAGACCAAAATGCTGACAAAATATTCCTTCACAACTTCCGCAATTTTGTCAGTCGTGTTACCTAAATGTCAAGTGTCACTAACGATCAACTCAAGAATGTTTCCATTACACATATGTTACATGGTGATATAAAAATGTGAATAAAATTTGAGACAGTCCAGTAAATGCTTTTGGCGTTATAAACAACAAAGATGTTAAATCAGTTTATTTATAATGAACTAAATCAAAAAGCTTCGTACCTGCAACCGTACCAAATAGCTATTGAAATATTGTAAGTCGTAGCCTGTCGTAGGATTGACACCGAAATAATATTAGTGTATAGCGATTTCCAGGAATTTAATGAACCTGAATAACTCATGCTTAACCGCAGACCACTAAAGAGGGAAAATGTTACATTGTTACTAAACCATCGTAAATTTTAATACTCCATATTTTATTCCAAGGAAGTCATAATATATAGTTTATGCACTAGTTAATTACAATTATAAGGTATCAAATGGTAGGTCACGTACAAAATGCCCTGTTTTACACTGTATACTGACAACACCAGATAGGCGGGAACCGTGAAATGGTAACAACTGCAGTCACACATTTATGAGGTTTTAGAAATCGAGGGTTAAAAAATATGTTACAGCCTTTAGAGGGACAGTAAAGCCGTTATTATGTTATTGCTGAACGATGCATTTCATTTGGAAAGGGCTGGCCGTGGTGGCCGTGCGGTTCAAGGCGCTGGAGTCCGGAACCGCGGGACTGCTACGGTCGCAGGTTCGAATCGTGCCTCGGGCATGGATGTGTGCGATGTCCTTAGGTTAGTTAGGTTTAAGTTGTTCTAAGTTCTAGGGGACTGATGACCTAAGATATTAAGTCCCATAGTGCTCAGAGCCATTTGAACCATTTGGAAAGGTCACATTCTAAATAGGTGAGACTTCTGCCGCTACCACTGATTCAAACATGTTACATACCGTGTGCAGCATCTTAAATGGGTTTACGTAAAGGAGCTCTCTAGCAAATTCATGGAAAAAACGAATTCATTGTTAAATATAGAGGTTAAAACTCCAACAGCCTAGATCGCTAATTATAATTTTATTTCTGATGACCTGTTTTGGCAAGTCTAAGTTGTCATCTTCGGGTTATATGCAAATACATCTCAATACATCTCCATCATACGCACGCTAATCCTGTCAAGACGTATTACGTCATTCCAGGAACATACAGCCAATGATGCATCACAATGTCAGTAATAAAACAGGATTTAAATAAAATATTATGCATGTTGCACCGACTGCACAAACTCATGTTCACGCAACAGATGAAAGACACGATCCGATTATATGCAACTTAGGTTTGCCGAAACCGCTAATCAGAAATTAAATTACAAATAGTGATCTTGGCTGCTGAAGGTTTTACTTCTATATTTCACGTTATTCTAGATCTCCCCCCCCCCCTCCCCCACCCACCCACATTCGAACGATGTCAAGCATATGTAAGATTCATTGTTGCTGGGGTTCGACCCACGGCCGCCAGTGCTGCACGATCGCACCGCGGTGGACATTTTAAGCTTAGGCAGGAGGTGCACATGCTTCAAGGCCAAATAATGCAGTTGGCCCGGAGTTGGTGTCTGGCTCGCTATTGATTTCGGACTGCAGGCGTCTGGGACTGGCTGCAGCTAGCGAATATAGGCCACGGCTCTCCTACTGTCCGGATACGCTCAATTGCTCAACTCATCAATCGCCACTTCAGTTTTATACTGCGGCGACACTGGGTCTCGCGCATAGCTGGCGACGTTTAATACAGATTAATACTTCCTATTTCCACTATAAGAGATTTTTATGAAAAATTCGAATGGTAGTCCAATGGATACCGGAGGAAAGGTGCGATACGTTACCCAAAAATAATTTCTGGAATGCCCGATTCCGACAACTGGGAGATGAAGTGTGTAAAATCGGTGTATACGCTTTTATACAGAAAAAAAAATTAAGAAAAAAAATCGTGACCACTGCACACAACTGTAAGTTTTCCTATATGTACGTACTGCGAGGGAAGGAAACCTCAAACGAAATACCAGTAGGCAATCTCTTGCTCTTACTTTCTATTAAGAATTATATCTCTTAAGGTTATTCCGTGTCTCACCTTCAAAACTTGTTCAAGCTCGTAACGTGTAGCTTAAGCACCGTCGGGTGCTAACCACATGTTCCGCATGCCCACATTTCAAACATCTATTTCTCCACTGTAATTATCTGTTTTGTTGACTCCAGGCTCCGCACCCTCCATGTCTTTTGAGATGAATATAGCACATGTTCCACCTCGGCTCCTCAATATCGACTTAATTATGTTCACATTGCGACTGGTTCAGGTCGTTGGCCATTCCCAGACAGTACATAAGGCATATTAATGATTAATGTAAGCATATGAGGTATGAGATAAGCACATGTCATCCACAGCTTATCAGTATGTTTTTCATCTGATACCAGTGTGGTAAAAATGTAGTCTTTCAGCTTGTGTATTAATATAATCAGCGTATCAAGGCTGGCGGAGCCGCCGTGCTGTCCAGACAGACGCACACAAAATACCAGAAAGGCATTACTGTGCATTCGTGGTGCAAATATGGTTATATCAGTCTTCAGTATCCATACATTTTACAAATTAAAGTCTCTCGACGCTTCTTTCAGTCTGTATGTGAAGGTTAATCTCAGCAAATATTGTAAGGATTTTGATACGTTTTCACTAACAGATAACAGAAGATTTTTGCACATAATTTGTTACCTCTACCACTGACGAGTCGTCCGGCCGTGGATACTTTGTGCTACCCGAGAGAAGCTGGGGCAGGTTGCTAGTAATGTATATAGAAACGGAATAAATGTTGGTCAAATGCATAAAGTTATGTTTTATTAACACCAATATACTCGAATTTACATTGAGCAAACAGTAAAGGAAACCAGAGAGACATTTGGAGAGGCAATTAAGGTTCTGGAAGAACACGCAAAACCTTTGAGGATTCCCGGTGGAATTTTGTTAATGTCAAGAGACAGCAAAGAATTTGCAAGGCCAATTGAAAGGAATGGACAGCGTCTTGGTGTGAGGTTATAAGATGGATATCAGCAAAAGTGAAACAAAAGTAATGGAATGTAGTCGAATTAAAGCAGATGACGTAGAGGGGATTAGATTGGGAAAAGAGATATTAAAAGTAGTAGACGATTTTTGTTATTTGCGCAACAAAATAACATGATGACCGAATAGACTGTATATTAAATGCTTTGTGGCAATATCAAGAAATGTGTTTATGAAAAAGAGAAATTGTTTGACGTGGAATATAAGTTAAGTGTTAAGAAGTATTTTCCGAAAATATTTGCCTGAATTGTAGCATTGTACGGAAGTGAAACATTTACGATAAATAATGCAAACAAGAAGAGAATAGAAGTTTTTGAAAATCGGATGCTACTGAATAACCCTGAAGACTAGATGGATAGGTAGGATAACTAGTGAGTAGGTACCGAATCGAATTTAGTAGAAATCAATTTTGTAGCATAACTTGGCTGAAAAGAAGGCATCGCTTGGTAGGCCACATCCTGAGTCATCAAGAAGTCGCCAGTTTGTCGTTGGAGGGAAGTGTAGGAGTAAAAATGTAGAGGAAGACAAAGGTCTGACTACAGTAAGCGGGTTCAAATGGATGCTGGTTGCAGTATTTACTCAGAGAAGGACAGACTTTCACGGGACAGACGAAGGTGCAAATCCACCTTCGGACTGAAGGCTATAACAACAACACGATTTTATTCCCACATAATTTCAGAAATTGTTACTAAGAACCAACGTGTAATCGCAACTTCTGATGTCAGCAATAAGGAAGACTCACCAGAACGTATTGCACTCGATCCTGCACCAACTGCAACAGATTCACAGAGGTCACAAAAGTCATGAGATACCTCCTACTGTCGTGTCGGACCTCATTTTGCCCGCCGTAGTGCAGCAGCTAGACGTGGCACGGACTCAACAAGTCGTTGGAAGTCCCCTGTAGGAAAATTGAACCATGCTGCCTCTGTAGTCGTCCATAATTGCGAAAGTGCTGCCGGTGCAGGATTTTGATAACGAACTGACCTCTCGATTATGTCCCATACATGTCCCATGGGATTCATCTCGGGCGATCTGGGTGGCGAAATCATTCGTTCGAACTGTCCAGAATATTCTTCAAATTACAACAATTGTCGGCCATAAAAATTCAGTCATTGTTTGGGAACATGACGTCCATGAATGGCTGCAAATGGTCTTCAGGCAGCCGAACAGAACCATTTCCAGCCAATGATTGGTTCAATAGGACAAGCGGACCCAGTCCATTCCATGTAACAACAGCCCACAGTATTATGCAGCCATCACCAGCTTGCACAGTGCTTTGTTGATAACTGGGATTCATGGCTTTGTGGTGTCTGCACCACACTCAAACCCCACTATCTGCTCTTACCAACTGAAATCGGGACTCATCTGACCAGGCCACGATTCTTCAGTCGTCTAGGGTCCAGCCGGTATAGCCCCGAGCCCAGGAGAGGCGCTGCGGGCGATGTCATGCTGTTAGGCGTTAGCAAAGGCATTCGCGTCGGTTGTGTGCTTCCATAGCCCATTAACGCCAAATTTCGCCGCCCTGTCCTAACGAATACGTTCATCGTACGTTCCACATTGATTTCTGCGGTTATTTCATGCAGTATTGCTTCTCCGCTAACAGTGACAATTCTACGCAAACGCCTCTGCTCTCGGTCGTTAAGCGAAGGCCATCGGCCACTGTGTTGGAGGTAATGTCTGAAATTTGGTATTCTGGCACACTTTTGACACTGTAGATCTCGGTACGTTGAACTCCTAAATGATTTCCGAAATGGAATAGCCCATGCGTCTGGCTCCAACTGCCATTTCGCTTTCAAAGTCTGTTAAATCCCGTCGTGCGGCCATAATCACGTCGGAAACCTTTTCACGTGAATCACTTGAGTGCAAATGAGAGCTCTGCCAATACACTGCCCTTTCATGCCTTGTGTACGTGACATTGTCTCCATTTGTATGTGTCCGTATCGCTATCCCATGACTCCTGTCACCTTAGTGTACACAAACATCATGTTATTCATCCCGCAAAGAAACTATGTACAGATGCGGTGGACGTTCAGCATGTACTACATCGTATTCAGAGACTTATAAGCGCTATAGATGTTAGTAATTTTCATATAAAATATAGAAGGGACATCTAGATTAAATACTGCAGTGTATTGTCCCACAGTCCGCTGATTCGGGACTCGTAGGGAAAAGATGGAAGATGGCTGTTAAACGAAGAAATCATTAGAGGTGGAGCCCTGGTTGAAATCAGCCAGGAATAGGGAAGAAAATCACCCGTATCCATGTCAAAGAAACCATCTCGGCGTTCACCTTAAGTAACGTGACGAAACGACGGATTGCTGTATAGCGAGTCTGAATCCCGTTTCTCCTGCATATGATTCCAATCTCGTTATCATTGTTCCACCTCGTTCCGTGATAAACTCAAAAATAAAAACTTTTTAGTTTCGTTTATTTGACGAGCTGCTCAAGAACTGTCCTAGGTCCAATCCAAATCTATATACATATATAAATAGAGTGCCCGTTTGTTCGTTCGTTTGTAATTCATACGTATCTACAGTTTAATTTCAGTCTTGATGAGAACTGGCACACTTACCTTCAAGACAAGAGGAAGATCACTGTCTACATAAGATTTCGTAATCTGACTTGAAACATGTATGTATGTAATATATAACGGGGAAAGGTTGTCCCAAAAAAAACTCTTTTAAGTTATTTGCGATTTACTACAAATTATTACATTTAGATGAAACAATAAAGAAGATTAATGAAAAATTAAATGGCTAACAAACTAAACATAACGTGATAAACTGAATTTAATTCCTATTGTGAGAATAAATTATAGCCGGCCGCTGTGGCCGATCGGTTCTAGGCGCTTCAGTCTGGAACCGCGCTACCGCTACGGTCGCAAGTTAGAATCCTGCCTCGGGCATGGATGTGTGTGATGTCCTTAGGTTGCTTAGGTTTAAGTAGTTCTAGGTTCTAGGGAACTGATGGCCTCAGATGTTAAGTCCCATAGTGCTCAGAGCCTTTTGAACCATTTTTTGAATAAATTACAGAGGCGATAACCGCCTTGCATGTAATACTACCAAACGTCATTAAAATGCGGGACGAGCGAAAGCTCGAGAATGTGACAGAAACGTAACTGTAAATTCTTATTTATTGATTAGTTACCGTTGTTAAATATGTAACGGAACAAGGCAAGCTGTCGTAGGTGAAGGCGTATTCATTCCTCGCATTCTGTTGATAGCCAGTGATTTAAGTATACCTTTTGATTTAAAAGCGATCGCAGTTTCCCAAGTGGCTTGCATTCGCTGTGAGTATCAACAAGGCACATCGCCAATCACTTTGTGTGGCAGATATTAAACATCCCGGGCAGCGCCGTGCGCTGCAGTCAGCGTTTTATTAGCTTTCCGTACCTCAGTCGGTGAAAGCGGAACCCTTACAGGATCACTTTGTCGTCTGTCTGTCTGTCTGCCTGACTGTTAAAAACCCTTTTTTCTGGAATCAAGTTGAAATTTATCGTCACATATTCAAGTCTACGGTCCCATGATAGTGTAAAACATTGAAGCTTCTAATTTAATGCAATCAATCGTGAATTTGTGCAAAAAGAAAAGTTTGACAATATGAACAAAGGAAAAAATCCAACAATTGTAAATTTGTAATTATATCATACGAAAAAAAATTGTCATTTGTTATCAGGCAGACTGTCTGGCCGTCTTTCTGTACCTCCGTCTGTTAAGATTACTTTTTCTCTGGAACGGGAACGGTATCAAGTTTAAATTTATGTCTCACACTAAGATCTATAGACTCTTGGCAGCGTAATAAACGTAAGCTTCTAAGTCAATGCAACGAAAAGATATGGCCATTTTGTGTTACGTACGTTGATACTTATTAGTTGGTTGGTTGGTTGATTTGGGGGAGGGGACCAAACAGCGAGGTCGTCGGATTAGGGGAGGATGGGGAAGGAAGTCGACGGTGCCCTTTCAAAGAAACCATCCCGGCATTTGCCTGAAGCGATTTAGGAACATCACGGAAAACCTAAGTCAGGATGGCGGGACTTTCGTTTGAACCATCGTCCTCCCGAATGCGAGTCCAGTATGCTAGCCGCTATGCACCTGACTCAGTATTTTTGTTTTGTTTTTATTTTGTTTTGGGCTCAAAAAACTACGAATGTCATACGTGCCCACCTGGCTCGGTACTCGTTGGCGTAGAATCATGAAATTTGACAAGAAGCAAGGTTTCTCAGTATAACCGCAGGAAAAAATCCGAAAACTGTAAATTTGTAATTGTATCATACGAAAAAATATTTCTTTTGTCATTTGTCTTCTGACGTCAGACTTGAAATGAAAACAGTCAGCAGTTCTGCATTCGCCGGCCGCGGTGGTCTCGCGGTTCTAGGCGCGCAGTCCGGAACCGTGCGACTGCTACGGTCGCAGGTTCGAATCCTGCCTCGAGCATGGATGTGTGTGATGTCCTTAGGTTAGTTAAGTTTAAGTAGTTCTAAGTTCTAGGGGACTGATGACCACAGCTGTTAAGTCCCATAGTGCTCAGAGCCATTTGAACCATCTGAAGTTCTGCATTCAGGCTGGCTGGGTAGCAGTGGCAAAAGACAAACATATGGCAAGGGATGATTTCATTTTTCCGTCACCATTCTAGCCCATCCAAGGTAGAGACATATCTCAGATGACATCGTCGTCCACGCGATGTTAAACCGAAACCTTACTTTTCTGTGCGTGGCTAACTTCATACTGGCCTCGATTCATGTCTGTTGTCAGCTTAATACAACAAGATTGTTTGCTTATGCTGCTCTTATGCGGCCTAGCAAGGAGGCCAGCGCTCTTATTCAACTGGCATCGGTAAGATGTACGACCTTCACGTGGGATTTCATTCCGTCTCGTCTGAGTACGTGAGGGCCAGGTAAGACGCAACAACTTCGCCGCGCCAGAGTACACCCGCGCACCTGCGGTGCTTCACTCGTGAACCCCGGCGCACCGCACAGCGGCACCATGAAGCCAGTGGACTGCTTGCTGCGTAGCTTACAGCCACTTGAGAACGTTCTTCAGTACATCCACATGTCTAGCACACTCCCAAACCGTCACGCACTAAACGCTACGTGTAAACATACGTAGGGACTTGAGAAAGTAATACACATCATCCCATGCTAAGACCATACTGCAAGGAGAGTGGCGCGTTGTCAGGAAACAGTACATGTTCCGCGTTTCCTGTAGACGCAGTTCTGCTGCAGTATGGATAGTAGGTTATTAGTGTGCGACTGAAACGGCACGGCAACTGGTAACGTGCTCCAGAGTTGAAGTAGGTTGGACAGTACGATTCTTTTCGGCAAAACGTCTACGTTGCACACAGATCCATCGTGAAGTTCTAGTTGTTTATGCATCAAATGCAATGTTGCGTCCAGTCAAAGTGAAATGGTGCCAACAATTTGACCAGGACCGCACTGATGTGCCTGATGCTGGTCGAGAAGTCCAGATCGCCGGCCGGAGTGGCCGAGCGGTTCTAGGCGCTATAGTCTGGAAACGCGCGACCGCTGCGGTCGCAGGTTCGAATCCTGCCTCGGGCATGGATGTGTGTGATGTCCTTAGGTTAGTTAGGTTTAAATAGTTCTAAGTTCTAGGGGACTGATGACCTCAGAAGTTAAGTCCCATAGAGCTCAGAGCCATTTGAACCAAGTCCAGATCTTGCACCATGCGGTTTTTATCTTTTCAGCAAGCTGAAAGAAGAATCTGAGGGGAAAGAGATTTTCCAGTGATGACGTTCACACAGCGCTTCTTGAACGGCTCCTTGTGGAAGAAACAGATTTCGATCGCCGAGAAATCTAACGATTAGTAGAACGTTCTGACCGTTGTTTACATAGACCTGGTGACTATGTTGAAAAATAGTGTTACGTATCTGTGTCACTTTAGAGTAAAGTGTAGCATTCGATAAAAGTTACTTGGCCTGCCAAAACAATGTATAGCCTTTTAAAGTCCCGTCGTACTTCGCCTTCTTCTTGTTGATATGTTTCTGCTTATGCAGGTTGTTCAAAAAAATGGTTCAAATGGCTCTGAGTACTATGCGACTTAACTTCTGAGGTCATCAGTCACCTAGAACTTAGAACTAATTAAACCTAACTAACCTAAGGACATCATACACATCCATCCCCGAGGCGGGATTCGAACCTGCGACCGTAGTGGTCGCTCGGTTCCAGACTGTAGCGCCTAGAACCGCACGGCCACTCCGGCCGGCGCAGGTCGTTCACAGAGCCTCTTCTAAGATTCTCTTTTCTCCCATAGTCTATCATTTAGAATCTCCTCCCATTGCAATCTTCTTCAGTTCAGATCATCCATCATCCGGTCTCCCCATCTTGTTCGTTATCTTCCAATTGGTCTTCGTCCAGATTCAATCCATTCTAGGACTTTTCTCGGAAGTCTTTCTCGTCTCGTTCTTTTAATGTGGCCAAACAATTAAAGCTTATTTCTCTTAGTTTATTTTGGGGGCTTGATCTGCAGGATGTTTCGTATCTCCCGCGAGTCCAACCCTCGTCCAAGTCATGGGAGACTTTGAAATTAGTGGTAAGGTCTTATGGGACCAAACTGCTGAGGTCATCGGTCCCAAAGCCTACACACTACTTAATCTAACTTAAAGTAACTTACACTATGGACAACACACACACACACGCCCGAGGGAGGACTCGAAGCTCCGACGGGGGGAGCCGCACGGACCGTGACAAGGCGTCACAGACCGCGCGGCTACCCCGCGTAGCGTCATGGGAGACGGGCAATGGCGTGAAGTAGGTGATTACCTGAATGGGCGAAGTATAGTGTCCACTGTGTGTGCCCCGAGACAGCTATGGTAGCAGTGAAGGCCGTACAGGAACCCCGAAAAGCGACGGCCAAATGGGCTCTGGTGAAGCTACGATAGGTCTAGCAAGTCAGTAGTGGATAACCCATTTGCTTTCAACAGTCAAATAAACCCCTCGTGCTAATGAGACAAAACATGAAAGTCTGGATTAACAGCGCGTTCGATCTCCTATGGACCGCAATATGATAGTGATTTTGCATGGCGTGGATTCGATAAGCTATTGGTAGGTTCTTAGAGGTACGAGGCACTACATGTCTACGTACAGGCCACGCAATTCCCACAAATTAAGGGCCGGTGATTTGTGGGCGCGGAGCTGGCTCTAGAAAGCATACCAGATGTGTTCCAACGGTTCATATCAGGCGAATGTGGTTCACGAGACAATAACGTACCATGTTCCTCAAACCACTGTAGGGCTTTTCTGGCCTTGTGACACGGACAGTTATCCTGTAAGAAGGTGCCAGCGCCGTAGGGGAAAGACATCAAGCATGAAGGGATGGAGGTGATCCACAATATTGTTCATCTAGTCCACAGATGTGCTGGTTTCAGTTACTACCAAAGGTCTGATAAAAGGCCATGTGAATGTTCCCCATAACATCATACTGCCTCCTCCGTGGCGTTGTGCACGTTTCGAGTAGCCATTCGGTTGAATGATAGCGTTCCTGGACAGGAACATCAATCTGGTGTAACAAGAAACATAATTTATTCGACCAGGCTACTCGTTGACACTGTCCTATCTTGATGATCCTGTGCCCACGTAATTAACGATTTCGTTGTGTCATCGTGGGAACGCTTAAGGATGTCCTGCTGCGGAGCCCCGTGTTTAACAGTGGGTGGTGAAAAGTGTACTCTGAAACACTTGTGCCTGTGCCAGCATTGTACTCTATTCTTCATATCTGCCACAGATCGCCGCATATGCAGCTTTACAGAACGGGCAAACCTACAATTTCCACGTTCTGTGATAAGCATAGACGTGCATTACCTAGTCGTCTACTCGTGGTTCCACTGTCCTTCAACCTCTTTCCGTACATGCTTACGACAGTAGTAATCGGACAGCAGACCAGCTTCGCCATTTTCGATATGCTCTTTCCCAGGCAACTGGTCATAGCACTCTGCTCTTTGTCGAAGTCGCTTACGTCAGTCGATGTTCCCATTTTCGGCCCGTATCGTCACTAGAATAATTCCCCAAACGCGTCTTCCCGGCTTATAAACTTTCCTTACTGCGTCACGAGCCACGACAACGACACCAAGTGGCATTCAGTTTCGTGATGGGCAGTGGTCATGATGTTTCGGCTCATGAGCATAGGAGCAGCGTAACTGGTGAACTGAGGTAATTGGTCGGGAATACTACGAGTCACGTTGGACTTGGTTATTCGTAGCTTCAACAAGTCACATAATCTTTGGTTTACATACACAGATGTCATGAGATAGCGATATGCGTATATATATAGATCGTGGTAGTATCGCGTACGGAAGGTATAAAAGGGCAGTGCATTGGTTGAGCTGTACTCAGGTGATTCATGAGAAAAGGTTTCGGACGTGATTATGGCCGCACAACGGGAATTAACAGACTTTGAACGCGGAATGGTGGTTGGAGCTAGACGCAAGGAACATTCCATTTCGGAAATCACTAGGGAATTCAATATTTCGCGATCCACAGTGTCAAGAGTGTGCCGAGAATACAAAATTTCAGGCATTATTACTCCACGAGCAACACAGTGATCGACGGCCTTCACTTAACGAACGAAAGCAGCGGCGTTTGCTTAGAGTTCTCCGTGCTAATAGACAGACAACAGTGCGTGAAATAACCGCAGAAATAAATGTGGGACGCACGACGAACGAAATCGTTAGGACAGAGCGGCGAAATTTGGCGTAAATGGGCCATGGCTGCAGACGACCGACGTGAGTGCTTTTGCTAACAGCACCACTCGCCTGCAGAGCCTCTCGTCGCCTCGTGACCACATCGGTTGGACCCTAGACGACTGGAGAACCGTGATTTGGGCAGATAAATCCCAGTTTCAGCTGGTAAGAGCGGATGGTGGAGTTCGAGTGCTGCGCATACCCTATGAAGCCGTGGACCCAAGTTGTCAATAAAGCACTGTGCAAGCTGGTATGGGTCCATAATGGTGTGGACAGTTATTACATGGAATGGACTGGGTCCTCTACTTGAAATGAACCCATCATTGACTGGAAATGGTTATGTTCGGCTACTTGGAGACCATTTTCAACCATTCATGTTTCCAAAGAAAGATGGAATTTTTATGGATGACAATGTGCCATGGCAACGACCTACAGTTGTTCGCGATTGGTTTGAAGAATATTCTGGACAATTCGAGAGAATGATTTGGCCACCCAGATCGCCCGACGTGAATCTCATCGAAATTTATCGGACATAATCGAGAGGCCAGTTCATGTAAGAGATCCTGCACCGGCAACACTTTCGCGATTACGTTCGTCTATAGACGTAGCATGGTTTAATATTTCTGCAGGGGACTTCCAACGACTTGCTGAGACCATGCCACGTCGATCTGATGTACTATGCCTGGCAAAAGACGTTCGGCATGATCTTAGGAGGTATTCCATGCCTTTTGTCACTTCAGTGTATTTTTATTTGTTATATGATTATGGTGCTACACCTTTCGGGCTTTCTTCTACCATTTTTTGTCTTATTATTAATGACGCAGGAGACATTTAATAGAGAAAAATTATTTCTGTTGTTACCCAACATATTGTAGCAGTCCGTTTGTTGTTGTTGTTGTCGTCGTCGTAGTCTCCCCAGTGATTATCAGCGCCAAGTAGCTTCAGTCGATGACAGTGTAAGTTCGACATTATGTCAGATATTCATATAGTACAGTGCGTTTTTTATTAAGCAGCGTGATGTTGACGTCCAACACATACTTCTTATGCACGATAATACTGTATTCTGAAACGTCGGTAATATGGGTCACATTTTTGGACATATCTGGTGTCTCTTGTTCAAAAGACTTTCCTACATGTACGTAGATATTTTGCAAGCCACCGTACGGTGCGTGGCGGTGTGTACTCTATACCACTACTTGTCATTTCCCCTCCTGTTACATTCGCAAATAAAGCGTTCTTGTTGTGGTCTTCAGTCCTGAGACTGGTTTGATGCAGCTCTCCATACTACTCTATCCTGTGCAAGCTTCTTCATCTCCCAGTACCTACTGCACCCTACGTCCTTCTCAATCTGCTTAGTGTATTCATCTCTTGGTCTCCCTCTACTATTTTTACCCTCCACGCTGCCCTCCAATACTAAATTGGTGATCCCTCGATGTCTCAGAACATGTCCTGCCAACCGATCACTTCTTCTAGTCAAGTTGTGCCACAAACTCCTCTTCTCCACAATTCTGTTCAATACCTCCTCATTAGTTATGTGATCTACCCATCTAATCTTCAGCATTCTTCTGTAGCACCACATTTCGAAAGCTTCTATTCTCTTCTTGTCTAAACTATTTATCGTCCACGTTTCACTTCCATACATGGCTATACTCCATACAAATATTTTCAGAAATGACTTCCTGACATTTAAATCTATACTCGATGTTAACAAATTTTTCTTCTTCAGAAACGCTTTCCTTGCCATTGCCAGTCTACATTTTATATCCTCTCTACTTCGACCATCATCAGTTATTTTGCTCCAAGCGTCTCATTTCCTAATCTAATTCCCTCAGCATCACCCGACTTAATTCGACTACATTCCATTATCCTCGTTTTGCTTTTGTTGATGTTCATCTTATACCCTCCTTTCAAGACAGTGTCCATTCCGTTCAACTGCTCTTCCAAGTCCTTTGCTGTCTCTGACAGAATTTCAATGTCGTCGGTGAACCTCAAAGTTTTTATTTCTTCTCCATGGATGTTAATTCCTACTCCGAGTTTTTCTTTTGTTTCCTTTACTGCTTGCTCAATATACAGATTGAACAACATCGGGGAGAGGCTACAACCCTGTCTTACTCCCTTCCCAACCACTGCTTCCCTTTCATGTCCCTCGACTCTTATAACTGCCATCTGGTTTCTGTACAAATTGTAAATAGCCTTTCGCTCCCTGTATTTTACCCATGCCACCTTCAGAATTTGAAAGAGAGTATTCCAATCAACATTGTCAAAAGCTTTCTCGAAGTTTACAAATGCTACAAATGTAGATTTGCCTATGAGCGTATGAGCCCAAATTTCTCTTATGCTACTTTTTTGGTGGTTAGCGCGATGTATGTTGGCGGCAATAGAATCGGTAGGAAGTCATCTTCAAATGCCAGTTCTCTAAATTTTCCCAATAGTGTTTCTCGAAAAGAACGTTGCCTTCCCTCCAGGAATTCCCATTTGAGTTCCCGAAGCATCTCCGTAACACTTACGTGTTTTAGACCTAGCAGCCTGGTTCTGTATTGCTTCGACGTCTTCCTTCAATCCGATCTGGTACGGATCCCACACACACGAGTAGTACTCAAGAATAGGTCGCACCAGCATACTATATGCGGTGTCATTTACAGATGATCCATTATTTCCTAAAACTCTCGCAGTAAACCGAAGTCGACCATTTGCATTTCTTAGCACTGTTTTCACATGCTCGTTGCTTCTCATATCGCATTGCAACGTTACGCCCAGATATTTAAAGGACTTGACTGTGTAAAAAAATGGTTCAAATGGCTCTGAGCGCTATGGGACTCAACTGCTGTGGTCATCAGTCCCCTAGAACTTAGAACTACTTAAACCTAACTAACCTAAGGACATTACACACATCCATGCCCGAGGCAGGATTCGAACCTGCGACCGTAGCAGTCGCACGGTTCCGGACTGCGCGCCTAGAACCGCGAGACCACCGCGGCCGGCTTGACTGTGTCAAGCAGGACACTAGTAATACTGTATCCGAACATTAAAGGTTTGTTCTTCCAACTCGTCCGCATCAACTTACAAAATGGCTCTGAGCACTATGGGACTTAACATCTGTGGTCATCAGTCCCCTAGAACTTAGAACTACTTAAACCTAACTAACCTAAGGACATCACACACATTCATGCCCGAGGCAGGATTCGAACCTGCGACCGTAGCAGTCGCGCGGTTCCGGACTGAGCGCCTAGAATCAACTTACATTTTTCCACGTTTAGGACTAACTGCCATTCATCAAACCACTGGAAATATTGTCTAAGTCGTCTTGTATTTCCATATAGTCATTAAACTTCGATAACTTGCCGTACACCACGGCATCATCAGCAAACAACCGCAGATTGCTGCCCATCCTGTCCGCCAAATCTTTTATATGTACAGAGAACAACAGCGGTCCAGTCACACTTTCCTGGGGCATTCATGACGATACCCTTGTCTCTGATGAACACTCGTCATCGTGGACAACATACTAGGTTCTATTATTTAACAAGTCTTCGAGCCTCGCATATATCTGTGAACTTATTTCGTATGCTCATACCTTCGTTAACAGCTTGCAGTGGGGCACAGTGTCAAATGTTTTCCGGAAATCTAGAAATATGAAATCTGCCTGTTGCCCTTCATCCATTGTTCTCAGTATATCGCGTGAGAAAAGGCAAGCTGAGTTTCGCACGAGCTATGCATTATTAAACCGTGCTGATTCGTGGCCATAAGCTTCTTAGCCCCAAGAAAGTTTATTATATTGGAACTGCAAATATTTTCAAACATTATGCAGCAAACAGAAGTTGGGGATATTGGTCTGTAATTTTGCGGGTCCGTTCTTTTACCTTTCTTATACACTGGAGTCAGTTGCGCTTTTTCCCAGTCTCTTGGGCCTTTGTGCTGGGCGAAAGATTCACGATAAATGCAAACTAGGTAAGGGGCCAATACCGTAGAGTACACTTTGTAAAATCGAACTGGGGTTCCATCTGGACCTGGTGATTTATTTGCTTTCAAATCTTTCAGTTGTTTCTGTACGCAAGGTATGCTTATTACTCTTTCGTCCATACGGGAGTCTGTCCGCTGGTCAAATGACGGTATATTTGTACGGTTCTCCTGCGTGAACGATTTCTTGAACGTGAAATTTAAAACTTCGGCTTTCGTTTTGCTGTCTTCAACTGCCACATCAGACTGGTCAACAAGGGACTGAATGGAAGCCTTAGACCCGCTTAGCGATTTTACATACGACCTGAATTTACTCGGTTTTTTGTGCCAGATCTTTTGCTAGGGCGTGACAGTGGTAGTTGTTGCATGTTTCGCGCATAGATTTTTTCACAGACGCACGAATCTCTACTAACCTTCGCTTGTCGTCATTTGTGCGTCTACTTTTTAACCTAGTGAGCAACAGCCTCTGCTTCCTAAGCATCCGCCGTATTTCGTTATTAAACCATGGTGGGTCTTTTCCATCCTTTATCCATATACCAGGCACGTAACTCTCCAGACCACGCCTTACAATCTGCTTAAACTTTTCCCATAATTCCTCTACATGCATCTTACTGGAACTATGTGATGCCAATTGACTGTCTAAGTGAGATGTTAGTAACTGCGTATCTGCTCTGTCTCCTAGCTTTCTTGACCATTTTATTAAATTTTGTAATCATAGTTGATATAATGACATCATGATCGCTAATCCCGATTTCTATACTGACAATGTCGATAAGGTCCAGCCCGTTCGCTGCTATAAGGTCTAAGATATTTCCATTGCATGTTGGCTGCCAAGCTAGCTACTCAAGACAAATTTAGGAAATGTCTTCAAAAGTACTTCGCATGGCTGTCTATCTGTATCCCCTTCAATGAATCCATAGACATCCCAATCTATACTCGGCAGGTTAAAGTCACCTCCAAGTAGTATTGCATGAACTGGGTATTTACGCGCTGTTGATCGCAGACTTTCTTTGAATGACTCTAGAACTGCCACAGCGGAATCCGGTGGCAGGTAAAAACATCCAACAATTAATTTAGTTTCCCCTACACCTGTTATACACGACCAGATGACTTTACTGTCACGCTCAACTTCGACCTCAATAAAGACAATATTTTTGTCATCTGCAATGAAAACTCCTCCTACTATGGCCCCTAATCTGTCTTTCTGATATACGTTCCACGAGTCGCGAAATATCTCAGAGGTTTCCACTTCGGGTTTGAGTCAGCTCTTAGTCCCAAGAATAATTTGAGCGCGAGAACTTTCCCGGAGGGCAGTAATTTCGGGAACTTTATTGCGAATACTTCGACAGTTTACTGATAGAATTGTGGCAGTCGAAGTGCCTTTATTCTGTACGTCGTTTGACTTCCATTGTTGTCAATTGACTTGCAGTGTTCATTAGAGCACCTCAAACTACCACCTAGCCTACCTCATGTGCACGTCACTAGTACTCTGCTTCTTTTGTGTAGTGCACCCCTGACCTATCATGTGGAGTCCTACAAATCCTCACCCGATAACGCAGGTCTAGAAATCTGCACTCAAGACCGTCACAGAGTCGACGAAACCTTTGGTTGAGACGCTCAACTTGGTTCCAAGCCAAAGCACCCCTGTCAACTCTGGGAACGATGCTGCGAATTGTGAGCCCTGCTTACACCCCGCGCGCTAGCCCATTTGTCTTCACCACCTCCGCCAGCCGCCTGTAAGAACTGAGGATCGCCTCAGAATCCATGAGACAGGCGTCGTTGGTGCCGACGTGAGCGACATCCTGCAGACGACTGCACCCTGCACGCTCGATAGCCACAGGCAAGGCCGCCTCCACATTTCGGATGAGGCCCTCCAACAGACATACCGAGTGCACAGTGGCTTCCTTTCCAGCTCTGAACGTTATTTGTCTAAGGAACTCCATAACGCGCCTAACATTGGAGCTCCCAGTAACCAGTAAACCCTTCCCCTCGTGCGCCTGCTCGGACCCTGCTGAAGGAGCGGCCACTTGTCCACTGACAGGGTGAATGGGCGAGACCAGGCGGCCAGTCTCCACATTCGCCCTCCGCCTCGAGCGACGCGAACGCCTTACCATCCGCCACTCAACCTGCTGTCAGGGTGGATCCACCGCGTTGTGTGCACTAGAGGTGCCTCGGAAGCAGAGCCCGTGGGCAATACAAGTGACACTTGAGTTGTCCCATGCGACGCACCATATTCTCCGCCAACGCTACACCCCGAGCCAGCAGCCTGAAGGTGATTGACCGTACCCAACTGGACGTTCAGCTGTTCGCGAAGTGCGGCCAGTTCCTCCTGCGTCTGCATACAGCGTTCACACATCCTATCCATCATAGCAAGACTCACTGAAGAAATGAACTATAAAAGCAGACAATCCTAGATATGCGACCTGCTACCCTCCCGATGCACGCTGATGCGTTTAAGAGCTACGTAGCTGGCTGTTCGGTGAGCAGCTATTGCGCTAAAGACTGAATGAATTTACACTTACAAAAACGCGAGATTAACCCTCTTAAACAGAGCAACACGCACAAAATTTAGTAAATATACTACGTGGAAAGCCGCGCGGGATTAGCCGAGCGGTCTCAGGCGCTGCAGTCATGGACTGTGCGGCTGGTCCCGGCGGAGGTTCGAGTCCTCCCTCGGGCATGGGTGTGTGTGTTTGCCCTTAGGATAATTTAGGTTAAGTAGTGTGTAAGCTTAGGGACTGATGACCTTAGCAGTTACGTCCCATAAGATTTCACACGCATTTGAACATACTACGTGGAAAACACAGAAAAGCATAAGCACTTAACTTGTCGCTCTGTAGACACACTCGTATCACAGCCGAGAACTCTAGCCTGACTGACTGTCCAAAGGTACATGTTTCTCTCAGCCTGTGAGTTTTGAAAGGAAAGTTTTAAGAAAAATATTGGACAGAATCTGAGGTAATACTCCTTCAGAATGAAGAAAACTAACCCAGAGATCTACGATAGATACAGAGCGCCGTACATTGTATCCAAAATGGAAGCTAGGAGTCTTGGTTGGGCCGGACACTCATTTCGTGCCCTTGAAGAAAGGAAAATCCACAAGTAAGTACAGAACGTCTTCACGGACGAAGCCCTCACAGAATACCTCGACTATTTTTCTCTGATAACATCTGAGAAGATATGAAAATCCTAAGCATAAGCCATTGGCAAATTAAGTGACAAAACAGAACAACCTATCAAAGTAGCTAAGAGCTTTCATATTTATAAATGAGAAACACTTACCATAAATACTCGCCAGTAGGTTGAAACGGTAAAAGAATACAACAGTCACAGAATTCCTGACGCAGAGACAGAGTCACAATTCACTAATCGGGAGGTATTCTACTAATACCCTACATTCAGTGACTACAAGGTAGCGTCTCTTCTTTTGAGTTATGGCTGCTATGATCGTTGTTCATATTCCCCTTTCATGTCCTGGTGCTCATCTAGGACACAGTCAGTCAGCCATGAATATAAGTGTAAATTGCCAGACCGTGAATGATACATATAACTCCAATGAACTTTGTACAACAGGTCAGGTACGTAACGACAAACAAATGATTTGGATTACAGAACTGCATATGAATACCGAGACGGAAATGTAGATAAGGAAATGCAAGAACATTGCACATTCCTCGTCACCTGTGATACGGCATTGTCCTTCTAAAATAAGGCATGTGGAGTCACAAGGAAGAAGAGCAATACTTAGAGCTCTAAAACCGTCCAGTTGCCCCAGGTGCTGTTCAGATTGCCCTCTGTGCATGTGAGTGGAGGCAGCATTGCGTTACCATTGGCGCCATAAACCATGGGAAACTGCGTTTGCCCCGTATTCCAATCAGTAATGCAGGTTGTCAAATTGTGGTTAAGGCTCACCGGCCATTTGACAATCTTCTTCTGTGCGGATGCGCAAACAGTGCCCGAACTCTTACGGGAATCCGCAAAAAGCCGCGAGTAATGAGTATAATGGGCGGGGCCACTATGAATATAGTGCGGGACAATAAGTTGGGAATGTGGGACACACGGGAGACGTGCCAGAGATAAGTCCCTGCAGTCGCACTATCCTCTGTGTCCTCGGTGGCTCAGATGGCATGGTAGCTCAGCGTGTTCGGTTAGAGGGTTTAGCTACCCTCTGTAATAAAAAAAACTGAGTGAACGAGTGTCATCGGACGTCCGCAACGGACAAATTCAACTAACAATATAGAACAAAATGAGCTCAACAAAAAAGAGTGGATAGAGCGTCCACTATGTAAGCAGGAGATCTCGGGTTCGAGTCCCGGTCGTGGCACACATTTTCAGCTGTCCCAGTTGACTTATATCAACGCCTGTATGCAGCTAGCGGTATTCATTTCATTGTAATTTCAATCTAACACTATGTTTTGCCAGTCAGCACACTGGCTACAGCTTCCACTTGCGTATTGCTGTCCGAGACGTTCATGTTTTCTGTACAATTAAAGCCGACTCAATGGCATGTGCGCCACCTGTCAAGCTCATAGCAGATGGCACCAAGCCATCAAATGGTTCAAATGCCTCTGAGCACTATGGGACTCAACATCTGAGGTCATCAGTCCCCTAGACTTAGAACTACTTAAAACTAAGGACATCACACACATCCATGCCTGAGGCAGGATTCGAACCTGCGACCGTAGCGGCAGTGCGGTTCCGGACTGGAGCGCCTAGAACCGCTCGGCCACCACGGCCAGCACCAAGGCATCGACGCAGACAAGTCCATATCCACTACAGTATGCTGACGTCGAGTCAAGACTGTGGTTCGTTACGGACATGCTGAAAAGGTGGTGGTCAGCCATAGTATGACCACATAACATATCCCATTGTACTGCATATACTGCATACGAAGTTTTCTATCGTTAGTTACACACACACACACACACACACACACACACACACACACGCACACATACAGGGTGATCAGAAACGGCATGAAAGGATTGCAAGAGTCCTTCAGTATAGGTTGTGCTGAGAAATAATCGTTAAGAAAAAAAATTCCATACGATGCGCCGTTTCCGAGTTAATTAGCAATGAAGTTTCAGTTAGTGTCCTACTCAGCCTTTGGCTCGGTTCTATTCTTACTATCGTCCCATGTTCGGTTGCTGTATGGCACCCTTGTTCGGTTTAGAAAACCAAACGAGCAAAATGATTCGCGGCACCGTCCCTGGTGGGCCGCTTGAATTTCCATAATGGCCTGATTGGTTAATTTCAGAGCTAATTAACTCAGAAACGGCGCAACGTATCTAATTTTTTCCAAACAATTGTTTCTTAGCACCATCTACCCAGCTTTTCAGACTGTTTATGACCACCCTGCATATACGAGGACATGGTGAAAAGTAATGCCTCTGAATTTTTTATGTAAAAACTCTTAAAGTTTTTTTTAATTAAGTCAAACTTATTAACATTCTACACCTTCCTTCTTCATGTCTATAAATGTATATGTCAACATAGTCACTCTGGCGACGAACACATTGCTCCCAATGACAGACCAGTTTGTTGATACTGTCACAGTAGTACGTTCGACTTCCTTGACGGAGCCATAACATTACATCTCCTTGCATTGCTTCATCACTATCAGTGTAAAGTCATCGAATGTGTTCTTTAAGTTTTGGAAACAGATGAAAATCGGATGGAGCCAAGTTGGGACTGTATGGAAGATGATCGATGACAGTGAACCCAAGTCATCGGAATGTTGGAGATGTCGCAGCGCTCCTGTGTGTTATGGCATTGTCACGTTAAAGGATAGTTTGCTTCATGTGTGGAGGAACTCTTCGAAACTCGATTACGGCTCACTATTTCTGACGCGCGGACATAGTTACGTTACATACCGCCATGTTACACGCTACAATTACGAGCGCTCTGGCGACAGAGGGCTATAAGTATGTAGACGTGAAGTATACATATGTTGAATGTTAATAACGTTCGTTTTATTAAGAATGTTTTAAGAGTTTTCATGTTAAGAATTCGGAGCCATTAGTTTTCAGCACGCCCTCGTATACGTACACGGTGAGACGGGTATAGGTACAGATATTTTTGTATGTGGTACCAAAATATGTACACTTATGTTTTCTCTGCGTCGAACTGTCTTCCCACAAACACGTCACAAACTTCGTGACGTGATTTTTTCTGCAAGGTCGTAGTGCACCACTAAGTGGATTACGTCTGTCAGTATAGACTAACCGTTTTGCGTCCACACTTCAACACCTGACGTACCGCCCAAGAGGAAATAAGCTTTAATGGCTTCTGTTGCCTCAGGTACTTGGAAGTGCTAAGCAACCTAAAAACATACAACTTGTAATGGGTATAATTATTAATCTGCAAATGACGTGAATACTGAGGTCATGTTGTTCTACACACTGTCCTAATTCGCCAATAGAAATCTTCCTTGTTCTCACTTGGTTTTACAGTTGACAGTTTGGCTCAACACTGACCTTTCTGGGAGCGCTTGGCGTATCTCCGATGTGCTATGAAAAATATGACCTGTAGAAGACCGCTCAGATATCGTGTCTACACTCCTATAGTACGCTCTATATAGCTTCAACATTCGGGCGTCATACACGGCACATTTTCAAATGGATCAATCCTTCCTGTGACATTTTACCATTTAGTTTAGTTAACCACACAGACACAGTTGCGGTGAATTTAAATTGGCTATCCGAAACTTGGTATGCATGAATACGAAAACGAACTATCTTTCCGACCTACTGAAAACTATTCGCTCTTACACACACACACACACACACACACACACACACAAACACACACAAAAGGCGAGTGGGGGGGGGGGGGGGGGGAGAGAGAGAGAGAGAGGGTGGTGAGAGAGCGAGAGAGAGAGAGAGAGAATGAGAGAGAACGCACACTGGCCCACCCCTTAGAGCTTGATGTCTTTATAAAGCCCGTAATATCCCGCCAGAACACATAAAACAAGTTGGTGGAAAAGAGGAAACTGCATAAAGTGGGTACAGACAAATTACATACATCCGCTTCTACACCCACCCACCTGCCACTCCCGCCCAACATCAATTCACAAATCCCAGCGCAAGTAATATTTTCGAAAGCTATTGCGTTATCCCAGCATGCAACCCACGTTCTTCCGTATTCAACAACAAAAAGAAAATGAACTAGTCTGGTAACATAACATCGTTTCGTGAAAACTTAAGTTATTTAGGCCGACGTACGTGGAACCGTATTGACGACGACCACACGAACTTTGGCTAGATCGTAAGAGGAAAGTCGGCCAGTGTGGCCGAGCGGTTCTAGGCGCTTCAGTCTGGAACAGCGCGACCACTAAGGTCGCAGGTTCGAATCCTGCCTCGGGCATGGATGTGTGTGATGTCCTTAGGTTAGTTCGGTTTAAGTAGTTCTAAGTTCGAGGGGACTGATGACCTCAGATGTTACGTCCCGTAGTGCTCAGAGCCATTTTTTTGTAAGAGGATAATAAATGGAAACATGTCATCTTTTACGGAACTGGAAGAGGTTAGTATTTCAGTTAAATATACTGGTATGCAAAACATAAGTAAGTTTCATATCATAATTTACTACCACGTGAAATAGCTCGATTGGACCTTACATAGAAAAGACTGCTACGGTATAGTACTCAAGGTAACTGAAAGAAATACGCAATGATACGAAAAGAAATGACACTTCTTTTCAAAGACAGTAAGTACGCTAAAGTCACTGCGATTTATGACGTTCCTCTGGATATTAGACAAGGTGAGAAATGCTTGTTGATAGGGTGTGTGATCACAACGGACGACATTGCTCTGCAACGTACTCCCATGCTGGCCACAATATTGATAAGGGGTCCTAGTGGTATGGAGCTTCATTCCTCCACCATCGTGGTTGACAACTGCTGGACGGTCGTTGGTGTATGTGGAAGTGCTACAATACGTCTCCCCAGCGCACCCCACAAGTGCTCGATGGGATTCCAGTCGGGGAAACCGGCAGGCCAGTCCATTCACCGAATATCCCCTGGTTCCAAGAGATCTTCCACGTGCGCTTTGCGATGCGGTTGCGCATGTCATCCATAAAACTGAAGTCGAGGCCGAATGCATCCCTGAAATGATGCACGTGGGGAAGGAGTACAGTGTCACAATAGCATTGACCAGCGAATATACCGTGTTCAAGGAATTAGAGGCCCATCAACATTATGCCTCTCCACACTATAACAGCCGGCCGGGGTGGCCGAGCGGTTCTAGGCGCTACAGTCTGGAACCGCGCGACCGCAGCGGTCGCAGGTTCGAATCCTGCCTCAGGCATGGATGTGTGTGATGTCCTTAGGTTCGTTAGGTTTAAGTAGTTCTAAGTTCTAGGGGACTGATGACCTCAGAAGTTAAGTCCCATAGTGCTCAGAGCCATTTGAACCATTTGAAGAGGAGATCAGGCTTCTTCTGACTCAAGAAGTGTAAAAACGTAATGCACTCAGGAACATTGTCGAACATGATCGTTTTGGTGGTCCAGGTGTTATGGTGTAGGCACGATGTTGCATAGGCATACTGAGCTCCAAATCTTTGAACACGATACACTCGCCGGCTAACGTTATTGTTACACTACACTCCTCTCTAATCTCCGTCTTTTAAGTGGTGCATTTGGCTCTGACTTTATTTTCAGTAAGCGACTGCATCGGACAGAGTAGGTGGATGACCTCTTGGAACCAGTGGATATTTGGCTAATGGACTGGCGTGCCAATTTCCCCGACGTAAAGCCCATCAAGCACGTGTGAGAAGCGTTGAGGAGACGTATTTCTGTACATCCCATCAACGATCATCCAGCAGTTGTCAACAACATTAGTGGAGGTATGGATCTCCCATCCACAGGAACCCCTTACCAAGTTTATGGCGAGCATGGGAGCGCGTTGCAGAGCATGCGTGGTGATCACACGCCCTATTAAGAACAATATCTCTCATTCTGGAATGTCCAGGGACCGTCATAAATCACGATGTATTCAGTGTAATTATTGTCTATGAATAAAAGTTTCATATCTATTCGTCTAATTGTGTATTTATTTAAGTTACCTTCTGTACTACACTGTAGCATATCTTTCGGTAAATGGTCCAAGTTTCATCGAGCTATATTACTTGACAGTGACATATCATGCGGAAGTTACTTTCGTCCTTAAGTTTTGTACACCAGGTACATAATATCATTTAATGAATGTTAAAAATGACGATTCACACCACCAGTAGACAATAATATGACTTTTTGTCGGTGACCAGTGGAGCTCCTTTTACTTGCATATGTCTTCCTGCTGATGCCAGGTGTTTTCCAGCAGGAAGTCTGTGGGTTGTAACAGTCCGAGTCTCCTCTTCATAACAGCGCGATGTCGCGGTACGGGCGCTGACACACGCAATCCTGCTACGATCCGTATTTACACGTCTATCAGCGAAGTAACTGTTAATATCGGGCTCGAATAAATCGCTGCACTGGTGTATTAGTGAAAAAGTTTTCAATAAGCGTCGCAAATCTCGCTTTAATACACGAGAAATAAGTTAAAGTTCGCAACTGGGTCACAACTGATCACTGACCTGTAGCAATCTGATTATACACAGTCGAGTTCCAAGACTCCTTCAATGGGCTGAATAGTACAGCACTTACTATCTCTGTTTAACCTCCAGCTTGCTCTTACAAATGTTCTTGGAAATCTCGGCAACGGAAATAAAGCTGAGGTATAATGTCACGCCACAATAAAACACTCTAGTTCTCAGGGAAACGAAGATTTTTATACCCAGCCTAAAAAACCTCACGAAGTCCATTTCTTGGACTCACATCTCCGTCACCTATTATTTACCTGATTCTGTACAAAATTACCACCATACATCAGCACTAGATCGTGTTGAATCATCGTGCAATCGAAGTAAAGACAGAACTGCGAACCAATTGTTACAAAAAAAAACTGCTGCCGTAAAGTGACTGGCGCCCGCGCTGAAATGATGAAGTCCATCCACTAACCTCCTAAGATTTTCTGAGTTCAGAATAATCCTTTTTTTGTTTTTTACTTAACGTGAATCCTTGCATTGTCTTTGTCCCTTCTGGGGCGAATTACAAAGACAGTTTCGGTACTGCTGCATAACAGCACCATTGTAAGTAAATATGAAAACTAACTACTACGAAAGTTTCTATAACATCGCGGGAAACGGTCTGCATAGTCAGTGCAGCTAAACGTGTCCCCAGGACCACACATCATGGGGAAGTCCCCCCACCCCTGTTCGAGGAAGGCAGCCGACAAAGTGAGCACCCGAGCTCCGGTGCAGTTGAGAACGCTTATCGGATGCAACCTCTGCTCTCTGTCATTAGGGCAGTCTCTCGCCTCAAACAATCCTCATGTAAAAATCTCTTTTCCCACACTTTCGTGTTAATCTCTCTCCCGATTGAAATCCAGACCGGTAAAGACCGTCTCGAGGTTTGACAGAGTTGAAGCCGCCCCAGCATCACTCTAGTGTCTGCTCCCTGTTGTAGTTGATGCCCTCTTTCCATGCCACAATGAAGAATTGACGCTATCTTAGGTGAAATTTCCGCGACATATATGTATCTCAAATAATTCGTTGCTGGCGACACCTCAGTATTGTGATTCGTGCACCACCAATTTAGTTTACCAAAAAATATTTTATGTCCATCATGGACAGTTGATTTCTCGAAGTGCCGTACTTTGCTATTCCGGGAGTACTTCGCAGTACATGCTGTGGCATATCCGAGTGAGATGGTGCAGTAGCAAGACACTGGACTCGCATTTGGGAGAATGGCGGTTCATATCCTGGTCCCGCAATTTAGATTCAGGTTCTTCGCAATTTTCCTAAATCACTTAAGGTAAATGCCGGGATGGTTTCTTTGAAAAGGACAGGACCGTATTCCATCTACATCTACATCTACATACATACTCAGCAAGCCACCGGGCTGTAAATGGCGGAGGGTGCCACGTGCCACTGCTAGGCATTTCCTTTCCTGTTCTACTCACAAACAGAGCGAGGGAGAAAGGACAGTCTAAAAGCCTCCGCACGAGCCTTAATTTCTCCCATCTTATCTTCGTGATCCTGACGCGAAATATACATTGGGGTCGGTAGAATTGTTCTGCATTCGGCCTCAAATGCCGGTTCTCTTAAGTTTCCGCGGCAGTGTCTCAAGGAAAGAGCGTCGTCTTCCCTCCAGTGGTTCCCTTTTGATTTCGCGAAGCATCTTCGTAACACTTGCATACAGATCATACCTACCGGCAACAAATCTAGCAACAAGACTCTGAACTGCTTCGATTTCTTCCTTCAATCCGACCTGGTGGGTACCCCAAACACTCGAACAGTACTCAAGAATGGGTCGCACTAGCGCTCTGTACGCCACTTACTTTATGAACGAGCTATAATTTCCCAAATTCTCCCAATAAAGCGAAGTCGAGCATTCACCTTCCCTACTACCAACCTGATTTGCTCATTCGATTTCATCTTGCTTTGCAACATTATCCCTACATATTTCATCGATGCGACTTCCTTACTCATCGCTTGTGCTCCGCGTATAATAATGTCATCGACACAACGTGAAACTTTAATCTTCGTTTCGAGACCTCGACCATCTTTTACTTCATCTACAAACTCTATGGTGATTATTCTCAGTAGTGTACATTTTTACCTGAGTGCATGAACCAGGCGCCTGCTCCGGAGACCCATACGCAGCAACGTTTGCTTAACGGTCGTTGAGGAGACATTGCTAGTAGCCCCTTGATGCATCTGGTCTATTAGTTTCTCAATGGTTGCAGGTCTATGCACCTGAAAACATCTCTTCAGCCGTGGTTCTCCCCAGTTGTCTATGGCCTGTAACGCACCGCAATTGCTTCGGCGTCAGTTTGGATAGCGTCATTTTGCCATATACCGTGCACTTTAACTACGGCGGCATGTGATCGGTTTGCGAACTTAGCCTTTTCTGAAATGCTTCCACCCTTGGCGCAAAAGCCAGTGATCGTGCCCATTTGGACGTCAGATAAATCGCTCCGCTTCCGCATAACGACAGGAACTGCACTGTGTCATCGTCGTCCCCCTCCCCACTTCCTCCCCATCCCCACGACACGCTTTATATTCATCCACTGTTAGTGCATCCAACTGCCGTCTGTGAGCGATTATTCCACGTTTACGTCGAACGTAGGCTGTGTCACAGCAACGTGACTGGACCGTGTATATTGACGTAAGCTGCCCAACAGAGATTACTTTCATTTCTGTATTTATTATCGGACTATTATCGGGCACATGTTTATCATCAGCGGCATATGCATTATAGAATATAAAATATCTTTCAAAATGCCATTATCTCTAATGTATGTTCTTTTGTACTACTTAATGTGAGTGCCACTTTTTCATACAACTTATTTTGCCTTATACAATGGGTCCTCAGCATATGCCAAAGACGTTTGACAGAATCAGTTTTTGGTATGACAGAGGAAGATATTATAAATCTAGCAGCAAACAGCCATACTGCATCGCATACATTGCAGGCTCCGTCTATGTAGATGTTTCTACACAGGCTGGGCAGAAACAATCTGTAAAGCTACTAAGGGTGTTGCAGGGCAGGTTTTGCTGACAAATACATATTCAGAAAAAAATTCGATACATTGTTACTACCGTCCCATGTCCATAATTTGTACCGCTCTCTTGTTCGGTTTTAGGAAACTAAAGGAAAAACACGGTTGGAGACTCCGTCTCTGGCGGGCCGCATGAATTTGCGCGCGCAAGGACCTGATTGGCTAATTTCAGTGTTAATTACCTCGGAAGCGTTGCAACGGATCGAATTTTTTTCTGAGCTGTTATGTTTCAGCGCATTCCACCATTCAATACACTTACAAGCTTTCCAGACTCTTTCTGACCACCCTGTGTGTTGCGCTTACCGCATCTGTGCCAGGAACACCACCAGTCTAGTGGCGGTCAGTGGTCATAATATTTAGGCTTATCAGTGTATACTGGTGGGTAACATACACTCCTGGAAATTGAAATAAGAACACCGTGAATTCATCGTCCCAGGAAGGGGAAACTTTATTGACACATTCCTGGGGTCAGATACATCACATGATCACACTGACAGAACCACAGGCACATAGACACAGGCAACAGAGCATGCACAATGTCGGCACTAGTACAGTGTATATCCACCTTTCGCAGCAATGCAGGCTGCTATTCTCCCATGGAGACGATCGTAGATATGCTGGATGTAGTCCTGTGGAACGGCTTGCCATGCCATTTCCACCTGGCGCCTCAGTTGGACCAGCGTTCGTGCTGGACGTGCAGACCGCATGAGACGACGCTTCATCCAGTCCCAAACATGCTCAATGGGGGACAGATCCGGAGATCTTGCTGGCCAGGGTAGTTGACTTACACCTTCTAGAGCACGTTGGGTGGCACGGGATACGTGCGGACGTGCATTGTCCTGTTGGAACAGCAAGTTCCCTTGCCGGTCTAGGAATGGTAGAACGATGGGTTCGATGACGGTTTGGATGTACCGTGCACTATTCAGTGTCCCCTCGATGATCACCAGTGGTGTACGGCCAGTGTAGGAGATCGCTCCCCACACCATGATGCCGGATGTTGGCCCTGTGTGCCTTGGTCGTATGCAGTCCTGATTGTGGCGCTCACCTGCACGGCGCCAAACACGCATACGACCATCATTGGCACCAAGGCAGAAGCGACTCTCATCGCTGAAGACGACACGTCTCCATTCGTCCCCCCATTCACGCCTATTGCGACACCACTGGAGGCGGGCTGCACGATGTTGGGGCGTGAGCGGAAGACGGCCTAACGGTGTGCGGGACCGTAGCCCAGCTTCATGGAGACGGTTGCGAATGGTCCTCGCCGATGCCCCAGGAGCAACAGTGTCCCTAATTTGCTGGGAAGTGGCAGTGCGGTCCCCTACGGCACTGCGTAGGATCCTACGGTCTTGGCGTGCATCCGTGCGTCGCTGCGGTCCGGTCCCAGGTCGACGGGCACGTGCACCTTCCGCCGACCACTGGCGACAACATCGATGTACTGTGGAGACCTCACGCCCCACGTGTTGAGCAATTCGGCGGTACGTCCACCCGGCCTCCCGCATGCCCACTATATGCCCTCGCTCAAAGTCCGTCAACTGCACATACGGTTCACGTCCACGCTGTCGCGGCATGCTACCAGTGTTAAAGACTGCGATGGAGCTCCGTATGCCACGGCAAACTGGCTGACACTGACGGCGGCGGTGCACAAATGCTGCGCAGCTAGCGCCATTCGACGGCCAACACCGCGGTTCCTGGTGTGTCCGCTGTGCCGTGCGTGTGATCATTGCTTGTACAGCCCTCTCGCAGTGTCCGGAGCAAGTATGGTGGGTCTGACACACCGGTGTCAATGTGTTCTTTTTTCCATTTCCAGGAGTGTATTACACTCAATCCGTACTGCTGAGAATTGGTAGGAGCTTCACGAAGAGTCACCGGCATAACTATTATAACGGACTTCATATACATACTTTTTTTTCTTTTGTGTTTGGTTTTGCAGGTGAATGCGCTAATACAGAATAATAATAGGCATAAATGGCTTGTCTCTGTGAAACAGTGATATCATGATATTTGAAATTTGAAATTACGAGAACACTGCCTACAAATTGTGCTGCCAAGCACATCATCACGACTATCAATTTCACAAGACATTTTCTGTGATACGCTACATAGTTATACGACACCGACTTGATCTGAAACACACCTAGGTGTGTGGCAGCGAGGTAGGTCCGAACAACAATTCTACTGCGGTTTTATGACATAACAAAGCTTACTGAATTTTTAGCAATCGGTAACAACAGCTGTCTCTAATTAGGTTTTCCACTCATTTTTCGTGTTGTATCATCATTGTTTTGAAATCAGTACTTACTAAAATACCTGATTTGGCGGTTGGATATCTGGCTGTTCCTGTGCTGCTTCTCATTTCTCACCTCCAACGACACGTTGTAAATGTGTGCACTACCGCCGTAGATAAAAAACTCGGTTCCATTACATCAGTGTGTGTCTAGAAAATACCGAAGCAAGTCCTTTTGTTACAAAATGCGAGCTGTTGCCGGATCATGGAGACGACAGCTGTTTGTCAACAAACGTAAGCGGCTTAACACGCGCGTAGGGCGTCAACTTTGAATCCTCTTTGCGACGAACGTAAACTAGCGACACGTGGAGAAGTATCTCTAGAGGAACGTTTCCCGTTGCCCAGCAACGAAAAGCTCGACGTAAAATAGCGAGATCTGAATTTTGTAGGAGGTTAAAGCCGACATCCCTTTCAGTAGAGTCCTTTATTCCCAACTCTATTAACAATATCGGTACAAAGTTAAACCTCTTAAGAGGTCTAATATGCAAAACGGCAATAGAAGGACAACTTGTATTTCCGTCATTTCTCCTATCCAAAAAGGCTTTGAGAACCAGATTAAAAACAGAGACTAGAAACATGCTTCGAGTGGGATTAGATTCCATGTAAGGTAAGTATGATCACTTTATTTTTGCAGATCATGTCATAAATAAAATTAAATCATGGTGCTAACTGAACGAGTAAAATAAAGAGTCGGAAAAATAAAACTGGCTCAGAAAATCTTTCAAGCAGCTTAAGATAGGCAACCCAGCTGACATCATCCGTCCTGTTTTTGTCTCATATAAACTGGTTTGCCTTTCTTAATGTGCAACAAATAATATCCATGCCAGTTTTATTTTGCACACGCTGTGAATCTTCTATAACTAAGTAAAGTCACAATTTTCAGGCATTGGGCCTACATTAAATTGAGTATATCGAAGTACACTGCGCAATAGAATTAAAGGATTACTTTTTCGAAATCCCGTAGCTCACATCCATAGCGACGCATAAGTTTGAAATTTGAGTCAAAGATGTGTTCAACCTTCCTCTCTCTGTCTCTAGGTGCAAAAGAGTGGCTCCCTGCGACGTCACACTCGGGCTCGACGGAGCTTCACACAGCAAGGTATAGACACTTGCGAAAAGAAGGCCATAGCTCAGACGTTCATGTGATGTGTCAGGTGGGTTAATGATGTCACATTGGCACCAAAACACACTTTACTACGATTCTGCCAAGCGCCACCGGGGACGCGTACATTTGTAACGTGCTCAACAGGTGCGCGAGTAGTACCCAGGGTGTTGCCGAACTAGGGGATCTTAAACGGACCGTTGAGCGTTTTATTCACGCTCATCTTAATGTTGCACCCCCTCCCCCTCCTCCACCATTCCCCGCAACCCCATACCACGCCATAAGAGCGAGCGAAAAAGGAAGGATGAAAATGCATATGAATCCTTCCTGCCGCGGATCACGTTCAGATTTCGTGGAATGGTTTTGAACTGTCCTAGTGGTTCCTACCGTACACGAGAGTAAAAATTGCCGTCGCGTTGCCAAACAAAGGAGTCACATCACGTTTAATGGGGATACAGACCCACAATGTCTTTAAAGAAGCGTTGAAACGTCCGAGGGTGTCAGCAGTGTCGAAGATTGTCAAGAACGTCTTCCTGTTGCTCATCGCTCTGCAAACTGTCGTTTTCGACCGCGAAATATGTGGGAAGCAATGCCCTAGGAAAAGGGGTAGTTTCGTTGATACCATTTATGCTACCCCCTCAGACCTTCTCTTGACGATTCCGAGCGGCGGTGCGTCGGGAATAATTTCCTCGGCCACTCATAAGAAAACCGTCGAGCGTTGTGATTCGAGCGTCCATCGCAGAGGTGTAAAAAGAAGGGGTAATACGTGAGTAAGAGGGGCTGTGACGACCTTCCCATCGTGTAACTCGTCCACGGTAGCGCTGGGTACAATAATGGTGCAGTTTGGTGCCAATGTGATATCATTAACCCATCTTACACTCCACATCAACTTCTGAACAGTGGCTTTCTTTTCGCATGCGTCTACTCCTTGCTGTCTGAAGCGTCGTCGAGCCCGAGGGTGACGTCGCAGGGCACCATTCTTTTGCACCAATAGAGAGGAAGATTGTACACGCCTTTGATCCAAACTTCAAACTTGTGCCTCCGAATGAGTGGGAATCACGGGGTTTCGAAGAACTGGTCCTTTAATTCCATTGCGCCGTGTATTTGCATAGCATAGACATATTTATGGTACAGGCACCAACCAGTGCTAGATGTAGCTGTGTACAACTACACTGAACAATACAAGTGAAGGGCCATTTTTTCTAACCCCCGTAATTATCTCCCGTTGCGACGCAGAAGTTGTATCACTGTTCGTAGGATAACCTTGGTGGGGCGGCGATTGCGGCGTTGTTAACGCAGTCGAGATGAACGCGAACCCTGACAGAACTATCCCAACTTGGACGCATGAATCTTACGTCTGTCGCTTCTCGGACAGCCATTATCGAGCTGCAAAAATGGACTGGCAGTATACGTCCCGTCATCCATCCGCAGTTCCCAAAAGGAAGCCACTTCCATTGCTGCGCAACGGAGTCACATCAGTAGGTGACCATTTTTATGTCGAAAGAGACCAGTGGCACTCTTACACGGCAGAGTTTTGAACACGGTGAAACAGATGTGTACATATATACAAAATGTATAGGTTTAAATGTATTAGTCTAAAAGAGAAATCACCATTTCCTGCTTTAGAAAAAGGAAGTAAAGAATTAAATTTTTAAGATAGAAAAGATTGCCGCTACGGAAGTTGGGACCTCCTCATCACTGTAGGGTGTAACATAGTGCCATAGGCAGTCATGGAGCTTTGAATTCTGCAGCCTAGTCGGCATTGCTGTACAATAAGGCGACAAACAAGAGAGACGAAAACTGCGTTTGGTGTCCACCTGGGCTGTTAACAGTCGATTCTACCGGCTGATTTGAGGGTGGTTGTTGGAGACTTCCCACGTTCATCTACTCATACAGTGGCCCTGGGCTACACTGTATCTAAAAATGTAGCTTCGAAAATACGTTTTTCAAACTTAAAGCGTGCCAGTCAACATTAAAAAACAGGAAACATGAAACAAAAGCAATAAATCCATTGACAAGATACGAAGTTTTGTAATGAAACGAAGTGTTGTAGATAGTTAATAAACCGTTTTAAAGTTAATTCCCCGTGTCTCCACTTCGTGGAGTATCAATCTGGCATTTTTGTCGTTTATTTTTTTATGTTATTTAATAGGATGTGCTCAGTCAGTCTGATCTTTCTTCTATTTCAGATCTTTAATTTTGAGCTTCAATCTAGCGTTGTGTAAATATGAATAACATTGTTGTGTATTTTCTAGCTTTCCTTCATAAACCATTGGATACTCTAGATTTCATGACACGAGGAACTAATTTCAGGTCGTACAATAAGAAATGTGGCTTCTGTATTCATAATCATATCATAAAAACATGTATTTTGCATACAATATTGAAATATACGTATTGTCTATGTATTAAAGTAACCTGCCTTAAAATACTAAGTTGGCAACTGCCAGCCGTTTGAGACAAATACAGCTTGTGTACTTTTTCTCAAATATAATTCCTAGACCACATGTTCTCAGAGCCGGCCGGTGTGGCCGAGCGCTTCTAGGCGCTTCAGTCTGGAACCGTGCGACCGATACGGTCGCAGGATCGAATCCTGCCTCGGGCTTGGATGTGTGTGATGTCCTTAGGTTAGTTAGGTTTAAGTAGTTCTAACTTCTAGGGGACTGATGACCTCAGATGTTAAGTCCCATAGTGCTCAGAGCCATTTGAACCATCTGACTAACAAACTGGATATTTCAGGATAGTGCCCTTGTGGAAAAATTTCGGCGAATCGCCGTAACTCGCTGCCACAGTTTCATGATATCGTTTGAAATGATTAATTTTATTTTTGTTTTGTAGTTCATCAACATCTGACCTCATTGTTTTCCCATCGCTGCCCTGCATCCCTTCACAAACTTTTGCAACATTCACCACACTGTACTAAGAAATAGCCTTGTTTTTCTATATTACCTACGAAACGGTACTTTCTTATCTGCAACTATGTCATTCGTGAAAAACGAATTAATTAGGTCTCCTTGGAGTACTTGATTCAGTATGCCGAGTAGCATAAAATTGTTACCGTTCTCGAGCACATATAGGTTGCTGCATTCTACTCGGGATGCGATCTCCAAATAATGAACGCGTTATGTGTAAAGTAGATGTCATGTGACTGTTTCCGTGGGCTTCATTACTTTTGCAGCTGTAATAGAGACAATATAACTTTGCTTAAAGGGAAAGTGATTATGAAGCTGCACCGGGTAATTAAGCTGTTACACAGGTTATCCGAATTAGCGTTTATTGTTTCTAAATTCTGCAGTCCATGTTGGAAGAGTGTTGCTCTAGTTACAATTTGCAGTACGCTGTCCTGCGTTCCTGCAGGAGAGAACGGAAACGACACAGGCTTTTGCACTATCCCCACCACGTCGGCCCCAGTTCTAACAAAGCTACCAATGAAAAGTCACAACTGGAAGGCCAATGGGAAAGCATTATGTTTCAACAGCGCGCATGCAAACTGAGTTAATTTTCCAGATGGGAAACAACTGATTTTTGTTGGCCATCTAAAACACTGCTCGTTCTTTGAAATTTTGGCTACTTAAGCGTGAAAAACATTTCTTCTGAAAATGATATTTATTTGCGATAGTTGTAATTGTTTGGGAAAATCATGTGTTGTGCCTTTTTCGTACTGTTGTTTTATACAGTGAAATCAGATAACACATGCATGTATGAAGTGAAATCTGAAGCTTTTTGAATAGTTTCTACCAGAAATGTTTGGTGCACTTTACAGGCCAGCGGTAGAAACAAGCCCTTTTTCGTGAATTCTATCAAATGGACGCCAGATATATTGTATGAAGTGTAGTTGTTTTACACAGAGTGTAAACGCATAGCACTATATGGAAAATAGTTATTTTTCGTCATAAGTTTGATACAGAATTCACATACGATATAATTGTTGTACTTCGATGCATTTGTTGTATCAAAAGTTTTTACATTTTGATTTAGATATTTTGTTAAAAAATAATTCTGTTACCAAATGTAGGCTTTAGTTACGTAAACTGGGCCTCATAAAGTTGCTTAAGCTGAACCCCGTACTTTCCTATGTTTAAAGCCCTCCTGTATTAGTACACACTTATTCTGTTGCTGATTCTAAGAGATTAATAGGAAGGGTTGATCAAAGAAAATGGAGTCTATCTAAAATGACTAAAGTTATTCGTGCAGTTCAAAAACAAGTGAATTGGAAGAAGGCCAGTGAGCAGTTTAATATTCCAAAAACAACTCTTGTGGCAGAGTCCGACAACACCTGAGGAAGCATAAAAAACAAAACCTGCACTTGGGTAAAGATCTTGATGAAGAGCTGGTTTAGTACAGTACTGTCTTGCAATGGAAGCTTCTTTCTTCACATCTACTCTCAGTGTCTTGTGAACGATGAGTATAGAACTGTGAGAGAAATAACATTGCACACCCGTAAGAAAACGAAATTGCTGGTAAAATGTGGGTAGTTCTTAAACGACATAAAGCCATCTGTCAAAATAAATCCTACAGGAATATCCTACAGCAAGGCTCTTTGGTTCAGCAATGCAAACACACAGCACCTCTGTAACTTTCTGGTAGATGTTATATTATACACTACTGGTCATTAAAATTGCTACACCAAGAAGAAATGCAGATGATAAACGGGTATTCATTGGACAAATATGTTATACTAGAACTGACATTTGATTACGTTTTCACGAAATTTGGGTGCATAGATCCTGAGAAATCAGTACCCAGAACAACCACCTCTGGCCGTAATAACGGCCTTGATACGCCTGGGCATTGAGTCAAACAGAGCTTGGATGGCGGGTACAGGTACAGCTGCCCATGAAGCTTCAATACGATGCCACAGTTCATCAAGAGTAGTGACTGGCGTATTGTGACGAGCCAGTTGCTCGGCCACCATTGACCAGACGTTTTCAGTTGGTAAGAGATCTGGAGAATGTGCTGGCTAGGGAAGCAGTCGAACATTTTCTGTATCCAGCAAGGCCCGTTCAGGACCTGCAACATGCGGTCGTCCATTATCCTGCTGAAATGTAGGGTTTCGCAGGGATCGAATAAAGGGTAGAGCCACGGGTCGTAACACATCTGAAATGTAACGTCCACTGTTCAAAGTGCCGTCAATGCGAACAAGAGGTGACCGAGACGTGTAACCAATGGCCCCCCAGACCATCACGCCAGGTGATACGCCAGTACGGCGATGACGAATACACGCTTCCAATGTGCGTCCACCGCGATGTCGCCAAACACGGATGCGACCATCATGATGCTGTAAACAGAACCTGGATTAATCCGATAAAAATGACATTTTGTCATTCGTGCACCCAGGTTCGTCGTTGAGTACACCATCCCAGGCGCTCCTGTCTCTGATGCAGCGTCAAGGGTAACCGCAGCCATGGTCTCCGAGCTGATAGTCTATGCTGCTGCAAACGTCGTCGAACTGTTCGTGCAGATGGTTGTTGTCTTGCAAACGTCCCCATCTGTTGACTCAGGGATCGAGACGTCGTTACACGATCTGTTACAGCCATGCGGATAAGATGGCTGTCATCTCGACTGCTAGTGAAACGAGGCCGTTGGGATCCAGCACGGCGTTCCGTATTACCCTCCTGAACCTACCGATTCCATATTCTGCTAACAGTCATTGGATCTCGACCAACGCGAGGAGCAATGTCGCAATACGATAATCCACAATCGCGATAGGCTACAATCCAACCTTTATCAATGTCGGAAACGTGATGGTACGTATTTCTCCTCCTTACACGAGGCATCACAACAACGTTTCACCAGGCAACGCCTGTCAACTGCTATTTGTGTATGAGAAATCGGTTGGAAACTTTCCTCATGTCAGCACGTTGTAGATGTCGTCACCGGCGCCAACCTTGTGTGAATGCTCTGAAAAGCTAATAATTTGCATAACACAGCATCTTCTTCCTGTCGGTTAAATTTCGCGTCTTTTGCACAACATCTTCGCGGTGTGGAAATTTTAATTGCCAGTAGTGTACCTACACCTGCAAATAGATTATGTTTTCTCCGATGTAATTCGTGTTCTACTTTTGTATAGTGCTATTCTGATCATTTGTACTAGGGATCCAATTTTGGGAGCTATTTTTGGAACTAGGTAATTGTAAACTTTTTAAAAATTTTTTTCATAATAGCTCCTTGTTTACTTCCTCCACTAAAGTGTAAATGGCGCATAAATTTATAAAGTGAAAATTACATGTTTTCAAAACATAATTTTTTGCTCTTCTCTATTCGTTAAATAAAAACGAAATGGGGGTCCGCTTTTAGGCACTTTCCTCTCTAAATGTTATCGCTGCTCGTTCGCTCACAGAAATTTAAGTTGTAGCCTTAGATTCTTGTCTAATCAAACCCACGGAAATCGCGACATAATCGAAAAGAACCGACAAATATTTGCGGCAGGTAAGAGTACAAATATTATTCCTAGTCTTAGAATCCGTTCCAAACGCAGAGAAAAAAAATCTGCATACAACGAGCGACAAACCAGTGACCATTCACTCGCGGATATGATGTTCTAAACTACACAGCCACATTTACGGTCGAGCAGAAGAGACAATGTTATTGTTCATATTGGTATTTTCTGATGACTTTTTCGTCAGTGCGTCGTTAACTGATATTTAGTTATAAGAAATCCTACCAAGGGTGATAGGTTTGTGATAAATCTTCGATATGCCAAAAACAACTTTAGTAAGAAAACGAACATAAACCTGCACGCTGGTGAAACATAGTGCTTTCCGATAGGAATTCCACTTCTCACTTTCCATTGGCCGCTTGGTTAGATCTGGGACGACAAGTTGGAGATGGTGCAAAACTCTGTGTCGTTTCCGTTCTCGCGTTTCTCTAATCATGACGAAACAGCGGTCTGTGGACGTCGCGCGGCCCCCTAGATCTGATCGTAGAGCTGTATTTATTTGTTTTCCATAGCGAAATAAGATTTTCGGTAGCTAATAGTACACAACGAAGACCACTATTTTTGGGTAGGTACGGAACACAGAAGTATTTTCTTCACAGAAGATACAGACAGCTTTTTCATCTTAAAGCACGTGAGTATTTACTAGAGCATGAGTACCATCATCATTCATTTCAGTCGTAATATTTTTTATCATATTTAGTTACCATCAACCGGATGCGAGACTGTCTGGCAGTCCATCAGATGTAAAATATCTGTCCACATGATAACATTTCATTTGTTATTGAGCGTTAGGTATTACTATTGTATATGTCGTATACCCTTGCACATTTTGGAACTATATTCGTGAAATATGTTGTATATTTGTATATAATAGTGTTCAAGAACACACGATACCATCACCTACATGACACGTGCCAAGCACGAGAACCGGAAGTGTTGACATACGAAAGCATTTCCAGTTGAAGCTTAACAATAAGAGCTTAAAATTGGAAGTATGACGTACTAAATAAATTATTAGCGCATAGTGCTTAGATTCTGTTTTATCTAGAAGACTTTAATTCAAAGCTGGTGTCTGTAGTGATACTGTCGAGGTCGCACAAATCTAAAGAGACAACGCAGAACGTCACGCAGTTACGTTTAATAAGGCTTTCAATAAGTAATGCAACACATTTTTGTTTTCTCGGCCATTTCGGTTGAAAAAGTGCAGAATTTGTTGTGTGGCATAGTTGAATTTCCCTGCTTCAGCCCCTATAGTTTCATGAAGATCCAGTTGGTGGCGGCACTATACTGGCCTTCAAAATGGGGTCTCTAAAGGAGGTACGTACGAAGCAGAGAGCTGTCACTGAGTTTCTTTTGATGGAAAACCAGAGTATAGCAGATATTCATAGGCGTTTGTAGAATGTTTACGCACATCTAGCAGTGAACAAAAGCACGGTGAGTCAATGGTTGAGGCGTCTATCATCGTCGCAACGAGGTCGCACCAACCTGTCCGACGTCCGCGGGGCGGCCAGCCGCACACAGATGTATCTCCTGCAATGTTGGAATTGCGGACACTCTCATTCGAGGTGATCGACGAATCACAATTAAACATCTCACTTTACATCTGGACTCGCCAACCAGCTGGTGTACTCAAAGGTGAGTGCCTGCTAGGTTCCTCGCCGCCCAACAGAAGAGCATAAAGAGCAACGAAGAACCATCTATGCAGAACTGCTTGCGCGTTACGAGGCCGATCGTGACAATTTTTTGTCGAACATCGTCACAGGCGGTGAAGTATATGTTCATCTCCTCGAACAAAACGTCAGTCCATGGAGTGGCACCATACCATCTCTCCTCCGAAGAAAAAGCTCAAAGCCGCACCCTCAGCCGGTGAAGTCAGGGCGTAAGTCTTCTGAGACTCTGAAGGGGTTATTCTGTTTGATGTCCTCCCTCATGGTGCAACGATCGGCTCTGAAGTGTATTTTACTACCCTCAGGCAGTTGAAGAAACGACTTCAGCGTTTTCGCCGTCACAAAAATGCAATCGAATTTCTCCTTCTCCGTGACAACGTAGGGCTCATACAAGTCGGCGTACCCGAGAGGAGCTCACAAAACTTCATTGGACTGTTGTTCCTCATCCACCATACAGCCCTAATCTCGCACCTTCCGACTTCCATCTGTTTGGCACAAAGAAGGACGCATTTCGCGGGAAACAGTACGTGAATGATATGGAGGTTATTGATGATGGCTCAGACTGTTACCAATAGAGTGGTACCTTTGCCTTTCGCGGGCAAGCGTGAGTCGTGCTTCGGTAGCTCAGTTGGTAGAGCACTTGCCCGCGAAAGGCAAAGGTCCCGAGTTCGAGTCTCGGTCGGGCACACAGTTTTAATCTGCCAGGAAGTTTCATATCAGCGCACACTCCGCTGCAGAGTGAAAATCTCATTCTGGAAACATCCCCCAGGCTGTGGCTAAGCCATGTCTCCGCAATATCCTTTCTTTCAGGAGTGCTAGTTCTGCAAGGTTCGCAGGAGAGCTTCTGTAAAGTTTGGAAGGTAGGAGACGAGGTACTGGCAGAAGGAAAGCTGTGAGTACCGGGCGTGAGTCGTGCTTCGGTAGCTCAGTTGGTAGAGCACTTGCCCGCGAAAGGCAAAGGTCCCGAGTTCGAGTCTCGGTCGGGCACACAGTTTTAAACTGCCAGGAAGTTTCATATCAGCGCACACTCCGCTGCAGAGTGAAAATCTCATTCTGGAAACATCCCCCAGGCTGTGGCTAAGCCATGTCTCCGCAATATCCTTTCTTTCAGGAGTGCTAGTTCTGCAAGGTTCGCAGGAGAGCTTCTGTAAAGTTTGGAAGGTAGGAGACGAGGTACTGGCAGAAGTAAAGCTGTGAGTACCGGGCGTGAGTCGTGCTTCGGTAGCTCAGTTGGTAGAGCACTTGCCCGCGAAAGGCAAAGGTCCCGAGTTTGAGTCTCGGTCGGGCACACAGTTTTAATCTGCCAGGAAGTTTCATATCAGCGCACACTCCGCTGCAGAGTGAAAATCTCATTCTACTCTGATTATGTCACGACCAGTTTCCTTCACTGATCATCATCAACTGACGCTGCCAACTATCTCCATAACAGACCCCCCACAGAATTGTGCCATATAATGATTCACGCAGTCTAATTGTCGTACGTAACGTTAAAGGCACGTTCTGGAACAGCGAACAATGATTGCAAGGAAGATGGTACTCTGTGCATACTGCTGTAATGTGAATAGCGTGCCTGGTTACCTTCTTCACTCACTGCTCGCTATTGTTGTGCCCGGCGGTCGCCGCAGTGTTGCGTGCCGTCGTGTTCCAGACTGTGTAATTAATGTTGCGTAAAGCAATTAGACTCCGAGAATTACGATATTGGCACAACTGGGGATTTGTTATGAAGACTGTCCAATGTCGCCTGATGATATTCATTGAATGAAACGGGTCTTGACATAATAAAATATGTACGGTAATCCAGCAGTGGTGGTTCTTCTCAATATCAGCCTTGGATCACAAAATGATCAAGACTATTTCTCTTTTCGTGTTTATTATAACGTGTATTAGGGAGGAGAGTAGTGACCTGCCCAGCTTCGCACGGGTAGCACTAAGTATAACGAGCGTGTCTCTCATGGGTCGTTAGGAGCATTTTCTCTGGTGTTTCGGCAGGTCATTGCAATTTCGTTTTTGCAACATGAAACTGGCGTCAGCCCAAACAAATGCTGCTCATCACGTCTTTTATAAAACGCCCAGCGACGAGGGAATGCGTCGGTCTGTTTCCCGTTTCAAACAAAATGATTCTTAAATCGGAACTTTACATGCCCATTTGTCAGGGCGCTATCAGATTAGTCTAATGCGATATTAGTTTTACTGATATGTTTTACCAGGAACAGTAAGGCACGAAGAATAATCAGTAGTCCAGCAGCGACTGAGCAGCGCGCTTCTGCATGGCGGCGGCAGTCGTTGCGGGCCAGGGCGCTGCTGGAGTACTCGTTATTCCTCAAGTTTTACTGTCCCTCTTAATACATGTCGGTAAAACGGATATCGCACTGGACTAATTTGGTACTGCTCAATCGAACGGGCAAATAAAATTTAACTTTAAAAATCACTTTGCTTCTAATGGGAAACAAATCGAACTTTCCGTCTATGGTGGACGTTGCATGGGAGACGCGGTGAACAGTACTTGTTCGAGCTCCCTCCAAGTACACGCTGCAAAAGCAAAGTTGCGAATACCTTCAAAAACAAGAGAGAAAATTTGACTGATAACTCTTAGGAGAGACATCCGGTATATGGCCGGACGCCTCGTCCAGTATAACGATACATAAATCTTCCTTGTGAATCAATCTATTATTGAAAACCGTATCAAAATCCCTACACTAGTTCCTGAGATTAGCCTTCACATACAGACAGAAAAACACGGTGGTAGATTTCAATTTAGTAATGTGAGTATGTATAAAGGTTTCCATGTTATGTATGTGATCTGGATGATCTGACGGCCAGTTACGGTTAATAGCAGCGCAATACAATGCAAATTCTTAACGAAACCGAACATGAACTGCATCAGGTTTGCTTTCCTTTAGCTATTTTAGCTGATTATCGGCACCGCTGCTAACTATGTCAGTAAATTCGAAAATTAGACTGAACGGCATTACAGCAGTGGGCTTTTATGCCGTACGAAGACAAGCAGCAGAGCACAGCTGTACACTTCAGCGCCTAGCCGTTAAGCAACGCCCCCTCCAAACTCCACTGAAGGCTGTACCGTGAAACCTACGTGGAAGAGGATTAACTGCAGCGTTCGCTGGTAATTGGCTCACCCGATAGTTAACAAGAATGTCTACGAGACTGGAGATTTAGTATGCGGTGGCGCATCAGACACACTAAGCCCTTCAGAATCGCTAAGAGAAACGCGCATAATGGTAGTCTATTACTGGTTAAGCTGCTTTTGAAGCTGAAGCTCTGACGAGTAGCTACCGGAACAGCTTTTAGGAGCAAGCTCGGCATTTTCAGACTAGTGCGACGGAAAATTTACGATGAAAACTTTTTACAACTTAAGAAGAAGTATGTTTTTAAATCATCTCGAACTGGAGGGGATAAGCTAGTAGTTTGCCGACTTGCAGACGATACAGATGGAGTGCGTCACATTTAACCAGACACTTTAGGGAGACTCGAGTATATTCCCAATCTTTCATAAATCTGAAGATTCAAATACTGAGAGAGTATCTCGCCAGGGGGAAGTTGTCCAATTTTACCTTGCAACTTTGCTGTACGTTATCTTCAGTGTTAGTTACCAGTAGAATTGCTCTCACCTTCATGCTGCTTATAGTTCTACTAAATTTTGTGTCAGTACTGACTTTATGCAGTATGCGGTATACGTACCTAGACTGCGATCGGCATGTCCTTCTTAAACCGTTAAATAGAAGATCGGCGCACATAGCATTTTATGACGTTAAATAGGTATGTAACAGGACGAGTCTGAAAATAGTATCTGTGTGACAGACAGGTACAGATCTCAGAATAAGACACTCTGAGCATTTAAGAACATTGAAAAGCTGCAGTACGCACTCCACCATTCCACTGGAAACAACCACCAGCCCAGTGGCATAGAAACAGATCTCCAGATCTTAAAACGCAGTAAGAATCTGTACCTTTTATAAAAGAAAATTATCTCTTCCAAATAGCTATCACACAGGGCAACAGAACATTATTTAACACTCTAAACGAACTATCAAACAAAAGACACAAACATTTATACACAAAATGAAAACATAACTGAAAAAAGCAAGCTTCCGGCCGCCAATCGACAAAAAAACAGTGAAACAAACGACTGCCAGCAGCATATCTGAAACGTAAATATGCCGTGAAAACTGTGTGTAAGAAACAGCAATTAAGTAACATACAGAATTCGTTACTGAGTACGAAAAACGTAAGTAAAGGCTGTTATAAATTCTCAGACAATATATGAATAACAAACCACAGAAAATTGATTTCCAAAGCAAAAACTCACGAAATTATACCAATGTCCACAATTCACTTTACATATAAAAATAATAACTATAACACATTTAGTAGGCAAATAATAATCGAGTACAGATCAGGACAAGTCAGCTGTAGCAATGGCAACAGTCAGAAGAGGCATATATGACTTTTTAATCGGAATGCTTAGTTTATACGTTATATTCTGAACAACACCTCAATACAGGCGTTGCCTTATGAGCCATGTGTTGCATGTAACATGCTGTATTAATACAGACTTGTTGCTGAAGTCTTTTTAAAGCCACAGGGTAAATATAATGTATGTAAAAAAAGGTGCATTCGTAATCTTCTTCTTTTTTCGCTTGTGCCTTAGTGCCGGATCGGCACGGTTAGTAACGGATTTGGCATAGTGAATTTAAGGGGTGGCCGAATGCTTTTCCTGGGGCCACCCTGTTAACCCCCGGTGCAGAATATTTGCACCCCAAGTGTCTGCGTGTAGTGTTATGCATGGGAAAGAGAGCGAAAAATTTCTACACGTTTGCGAATCTTGTAACTGAGGCGGAGCGTGGGTACCAGCTGTGTATTCACCTAGTGAAATGTTGAAAACCGCCTAAAAACCACATTCAGGCTGGCCAGCACAGCGACCCTCTTCGTTAATACGCCGGTCGGATTCGATCCGGAAATGAAATGATCGTCTGGCATTGTTGGCCGGGAGGCCCCATCCGGGGAAGTTCGGCCGCCGAGTGCAAGTCTCATTTCAGTCGACGCCACATTGGGCGACTTGCGTGCTGGTGATGAGGGTGAAAACCGGCGCATGGTTAAGGGGACGGGTCAAATAGCGTAAGTAATCTCAGCAACGAAAAACATCATGTCGACATATTCCTAAACTTTATAAAATTTGTACGTGTATATTTCAGAAACAATAAGAGAAAAACCCACTGAAGATACCACAACTGTGGTGAAACGTGTTTGGTGACTAAACAAAACAAAAAAAAAATGTGATTTTGTAAGAAGGTGAACGTTTTCTAATTCATTATGTGAATAGAATAACTGAGAAGGGGGCACGTTTAACATAGTTTTGCCTCTTGAAAGTTAATAACTGAAAATCAGGAGTGTTCACTGTTGTTGCACTATTATTTTTGTACAACTTAACTTCATCCATCATAAAAGATATTTCTCGAAAGCCTATAACTGTGTCAATAGTGATTTAAGTAATACAGTACTGAACCAATTCACGCGTAGCACGACACGCTTCACGAATTTATTCCCATTTTCATTTGCTGTGGGAATTAATATTAATACTATATGTGAAGCTGCGCGAGCGTTGAATTATTTCCCTTACCCTGCAACGTCTTTTTATAGGCTTGCGGCAACCGGAAAATATAAATCTTAGAATTTGTAGAGGCTATGGTTACAAAATAGTACACACTCAAAAACATATTATTTCCTAATATTATCGCCTGTAAATTCCAAAATTTATGTTTTTCATTTTTCTGTTGTAGAGAGACCGAAAAAGACGACAGCAGGGCTATAGGAGTAGAACACCACAAACGCAAACTTCACGTACAGTAGTGATGTAGTAGACTAACAAGGAGAGGCCATAACGATGGGATCGCAGATTTACTTCAAACGTTGCACACCTTCAGTAGGCCATTAAAACAACAAGATGTGCAAGTAGTAAGGTTCTCTACTGTGGCATTCCGAGAAAATTGTGTATTATGTAGCTTATGAGCCGGTGCGTAGGTGACAGACGGTAGATTTATTGGTTGTCAAGTGGTTTGTATTCGAGCGACGTAAGACGAACATGTATGAGGCGACGGTTCGACTCCCGCTCAAACTCAATTTTTAATCTATATTTTTTCGTCACTGGTCATACTATTTAATTTACATGACATTTGAGAGATAATATAATTTAAAAAATCATGTGTATTTGTATGAAGTTTTAGTGAGTTTCATGTTATTTGACTACTTACTATTTTTAATTAAATTTAATTTTTAGAATAAACATATGTATACCTATCGACGAGTAAACGAAGAAACGCATTGACTGTACCCAAAAATGTATGCCTATCGTGATTTGCGACATCTCTTGTACATACAATCTGGTAAGGTACCCGGAACTACTTTCCACCTCGACGCTTCGAGCTGCTGGCACAGATGCAGGCCCCATTTGGCAGTTAACCTCCGTAGCGGTGAGACGTTGCTAATGTAGCAAGAACGAATAGTGTAGATGCAAACTGTTTGAATATCACAGAATTTACTCTTGTACTACAAAAATTAAGTCTGAACGGGAGCCGAATCATTGCCTCATACAGCCGGCCGAAGTGACCGAGCGGTTGTAGGCGCTACAGTCTGGAACCGCGCGACTGCTACAGTCGCAGGTTCGAATCCTGTTTCGGGCATAGATGAGTGTGATGTCCTTAGGTTAGTTACGTTTAAGCAGTTCTAAGTTCTATGGGACTGATGACCTCAGAAGTTACGTCCCATAGTGCTCAGAGGCATTTGCAGCAAGCCATTGCCTCATACACATTCGTCTTACGGAGTTCGAAAGCTAACCACTTAACCACCATGAACTCTAATAATCCAATGCCCAGCACCTACGCACAGATACATAAACCACATAATAGACACGTAAAACTTCTCTTGAGATATCTAGGAACTGCCAGAGTAATGTCCTTTACTAGTTGCACATTATGTTGTTTTAATGGCCTGCTAAAGGTGCATAAAGTGTGAAGTAAGTCCGTGATCCCAACGTCGTGACCTCCCTTTGTAAGCTGATATAATACCACCATCTTACAAGGGAGATTCCCTATCTCACGCTCCCTCACATATAGTGGTATAATGACCCAGTGGATAGCCCGCCAAAAAAGGTATACTGAACAATGAAAAAAGAAGCAAAATAAAAACAGTGAACGATCCAAGCTCAAGATGAGCAACATCGAGCCAATTCCAAGATTCAGGGCGTTGTGTGGTGACGGTGTTGGATTACAAAGCAGGAGATCTGTTTCTAATCTCCCTCCTGCCACTTTTTTTCTCTTTTCACAAAATTATGAACTTTCCGTTCGGTCGTTGATATGTATGGTCGCCTTCTGTAGGCTTGTCTATTGTTATACGAGGGTAATCCCAAAAGTAAGGTCTCCTATTTTTTTATAAGTACAGAACTCTTTTTGTGTGGCAGTTGGTCACACTGTTATGAAGAGTGCTTCACGCGCTGTGTGTAAACATGCGCACACCGCGCTGAGGCGCTCAGTCTTGGCTTGGCAGCCGTTAAGAATGGAACTCCCGTTGGATATTACCGCCAAGTGCGAATTGTGCGCAGTTATTCGGTTTTTGAACGCAAAGGGCACTGCGCCGATTGAAATCCATCGCCAATTGACGGAAGTGTACCGTGAGTCGTGCATGGATGTCAAAAATGTTCGTAAGTGGTATAGAGAGCTTGCAGCTGGTCGGACCGAAATGCACGACGAACAAAGGAGCGGGAGACCGTCAATTTCTGAGGAGACAGTGTTGAAGGTTGAGCAAAGCATGCCTGAAGATCGGCGGATCACCCTGGATGATCTGTGCACGTTGGTTCCTGAGGTTTCCCAAAGCACCGCTCACAGAATTTTAACGGAAACATTGAACTACCGGAAGGTGTGCGCAAGATGGGTGCCACGCATGCTGAGGACTACATGCGGCAACGAGTTGATGCTTCCCGCGCATTTCTTCATCGCCTTGCAGCCGAACAGGACAGCTTTCTGGATTCAATAGTCACGGGTGACGAAACCTGGGCATACCACTTTACACCTGAGACCAAGCAACAATCACGCCAGTTCATAACTTTCTGAACAGCATGGCGGCGAGCTGGTATGACATGGGCATACAAAAACTTCCACAGCGTCTACAAAAATGCATCGACAGAAGTGGTGATTATGTCGAAAAATAGCTAAATGTTCAAGCTGTAATCTGATGTAAACCATTGTAGAAATAAACAGGTCAATGTACTTATAAAAAAATAGGAGACCTTACTTTTGGGATTACCCTCGTACTATACACTGGTAACAGAATATGAGTCATGTGGTAGGAATATAGTACCATCGCAAGTAAATGTGATGAATAGTGAGAGCGGGAGAGATTCCACGTAGACCTCTCACAGAGATGAAAACAACAAATACACGGGTGTGAACTATGTTACAACAAGGGAATTCAAAAGTCAAAACTTCCAAAACGGAACGCAAAAGTCATAACATGTGGTACTTGTGTAGAACAAAAGGAGGTACCCACGTCTGGAGACCCCTTTCGTACAACTCGCTGTTGAATCTTACACCACGTCACAGGCACAAATTTAAATACAGCGAAAAGACTCGTCCATGACTGAACGGACAGTTCATAATTATGTGAAAAATGGGCGACACTGTAACGATGATACCATGACGCCATGGCTACTCACATTCGCTCTATATTGCACATCTTGAGCTTGAACAGTTCACTGTTTCGATTTTGCGTTTTTCACAGTTCAGTACACCTTCCTCCCGTTTCTATCCACTGGGCCATCTGATCACTAAATCTGAGGAGGGTGTGATGAGGAGTTTCCCTTGTTAGCAATAATATACGGCCGCTCGCTCGACGAACGCTCTGTACCTGATGGCTGGAAGTTGCACAGGTCACACCAATACTCAAAAATGGAAATATGAGTATTTCGCTGAATTACAGATCCCTATCACTCACGTCGATTTGCAGTAGGATTTTGGAACATGAACTGTGTCCCGAAGATTATAAATTACCTCAAAGAAAACGATCAAATGACACATAGTCAGCAGGGATGCAGAAAGTATCGTTGTTGTGTTAAGTATCGTTTTCAAGAAATAACGAGTGCTGTTGACAGGGGATCTCAAATTGATTCCCTATTTCTAGATTTCCACAAGGCTTTTGACAGCGTTCCTCACAAGCGGCTTCTAATCAAATTGCATGCCTATGGAATATCGTCTCAGTCATTAGATTGTATTGGTGACTTCCTGTCGGAAAGCTCACAGTTAGTAGTAATTGACCGGAAGTCAACGAATAAAACAGAAGTGATATCTGGCGTTCCTCTTCGAAGTATTATAGGCCCTCTGCTGTTCCTAATCTACATAAATCAGTCTGGAGACAATCTGAGCAGACATCTTAGATTTTTTGCAGGTAATGCTGTCATTTACCGTCTAGCAGTCATGAGAAGATCAAGATCAGTTCCAAAATTATTTAGAGAAGAAATCTGTATAGTGCGAAAAGTGGCAACTGACCCTAAATAATTAAAAGTGTGAGGTAATTCACTTGAGTACTAAAAGGAATTCGCTAAATTTCGGTTGCGGGATAAATCACACAAATCTGAAGGTTGTTACTTCAACTAAATGCCTAAGGACAGCAGTTACGAACAACTTAAACTAGAACTATCGCGTAGATAATGTTGTGGGAAAGGTGAACCAAAGATTGCGTTTTATTGGCAGAACAGAAGATGCAATAACTCCACTCGAGATACTGACTACACTACCCTTGTCCGTTCGCTGCTAGAGTAATGCTCTGCGGTGCGGGATCCTTACCAGATAGAATTGACGGAGGGCAGCGAGAGAGTTCAAAAAAGGGCTGCTCGTTTTATGTTATCACGAAATAGGGGAAAAAGGGTCACGGAAATCACATGCGAGTCGGGACAGGAATAATTGAAACAAAGGCTTTTTTCATTGCGGCGAGACCTTTTCACGAAGTTTATTTATTTTATTACGATTACGGTTTATTTTATTACGATCCTGGACCGGTAGAGAAACAGTGTGAAAGTGGTTTGATGGACCCTGTGCCAGGCACTTAAGTATGCAGAGTAGTTATGTAGCTGTTGAGGTAGATGAAATGTAAACTACCGCAGTATTTGAAATTGGAAGTTGTCAACTGAGACGTGTCGTGCTGCAAGTAAAAAAAACGTAAGTACTGCAGTGCTTTATTATTTAAATCTCTTTTCGCAAGGCTGTTCGGTAAGCCGATTTTTCCTTTTTCGTAACTCGTTACCAATAATTATAATGAAACACCTAAGATTTATAAAGTGCATGAATGGACCTTATCTGACCCTCACCCATAAAGACGGATAACGTGAAGTAGCAGATAAAGATTGTGCTTGACGGCGACAGCCTTGTCGTATAACGTATTTGACAGTTAACTAAAAAGTAATTCCTTGTTTTTGGTGGATTTGCAGATAAAAATGTGGTCGCATCCAAGGCATGTCCAGTTTGTAAAATGTCTTAGATGTCGCTAACAATAGCTGTTCGTAACAGTTCACACATTATAACTCTGTAATTACTTTGGAACAGTGTTATTAGCAAGTTGCTTGTCAAGTCCCAAGAGGCTGTCGTAACTAGATTACAGGGGACTTCCGGAGTACCTTTTAATATTAAATGAAGCAAATCCCTGCAAAGACTGTCGGTTTCGGAAACTGACATTTTCACCTGATAAACGAAGAGCACCAGCGAGAATCTCGACTAAATACTTAATAATTCACTGTTGTTCCCTGACCCACGACCCCTTGGGATGAATGTAGCGTACCAACCTAACAGGGTAGTCAGCGCTCGGCCGCTATACGTCTTCCCTGCAGACATGACCCAGCCGTATCTCGCCCACATTTTAATCCTACAGACATTCAATGTTCTCAATCTGTGTCACCCAAATTTATATAATTCGCACTCTCCTTTTCTCTATTTTTAGGTTCTGTATATTAATACGTAAAATAGTAGAGTACGCTGAAAGATGTTTATTATCGGACAAGTTGTCCAAAAATTATAACGATTGTGAATGGGTGACTGTGAAATGGCGGCTCTGAGAGCGTTAAGCATCTAGATTCAAGGCTATGTGGCACTTATGATGTGTATTACACATTATGATCATTCCCACCTATGGAGGGTTTCCAGACATTAATGACTACAAGACGATATCACAAGCACTGCTATGGATACCGTCACACAAATGACTCGCCAATGGTTTAATTGTGGTTTTTGTTAGAATTTTGAATACTAGGTTGTTTTTACAAAATATTATTTGTATTATGCTCACCGCAGCACTTTTCGCTACTGTTATAAAATCCAGAGGAGGTTAATATTACGTGTTCTAAGAAGAATTTCAATATGTGTTAAAGTATTAAACTACTTGCTTGTGAATTTATGCATTTTCTTTGGTATTGCTCTTACCTATTACATCATTTAATAATATGATGAGTGATTTCTAGATTTGTAATCTTAACATGTCTGGCTCAGCTTAGCATCTGCAGCACGTACCTGATATGCAGACGATGAGCTATAGATACATATCAAATTATCATTCAGGAAAGTACTAATCACACTTCAGCATGCTATAATAGATAAGAAGAAAAATAAGAAAAATTTACAATTAAAAAAATAGTGCAATAGTTCTGTTCTGCAATATTAATATCAGTACTCCATTGACAAGCGAACTTGAGTCGTGCAATACCCTTTCATAGCCGAAATTTTCGTACGTATAAATAAAAACTTTGAAATCATGTGGTAAAATCTACTTTTATCCCAGAGTCTTAACATTTATTTTAATCTATGGATGCATTTGCTGTCGTAGTCAAAGTACAGAAGGTGGATTACAGTTCAGCATCTCGTTGAAGGTGATGTGATTAGAGATGGAGCGCAGGCTCCCTTGCAGAATAATGGAAGGATTCGCCCGTGATCTTATACGAGGAATCATGTCGGAAAAAAACGAACAAAAAAACCAAACAGCACTTTACAAAAAAATGGTTCAAATGGCTCTGAGCACTATGCGACTTAACTTCTAAGGTCATCAGTCGCCTAGAACTTAGAACTAATTAAACCTAACTAACCTAAGGACATCACACACATCCATGCCCGAGGCAGGGTTCGAACCTGCGACCGTAGCGGTCGCCCGGTCCCAAACTGTAGCGCCTAGAACCGCACGGCCACTCCGGCCGGCCAGCACTTTACATCTGGGAATAAAATTGTGTAATTAATTTCCCTCCGGAGATGAAAAACATCACTAAAATACATTATGTTAATAAGTAAATTGAAACATACTTCGTATGTAATGCATACTAAACTATTAAAGATTACACAGAGGACTCAGAGTAGGCGTTAAAACCGAAAGGGGACAACTACAGCACCTTTCATGTTGCAGTTTATTACCATAATTTTAAAGCTTTTACAAGAAAATCATGCGCCAAGATCTATAGTGCATGATTGTAATATCTTGTCATTTTCCGGAGCTCAGTACCTCACACATTATAGAATGGGAGAGCGGGCAGGTGGAGGATGTTGACTCAGTTTTCCAGACCGACTGAAAAGAGGAAATGGAGACGTACGCATGGGAAATAGTGGCATGTTTACAGCTCTTGCGTCAGTTTTCCGATAGACGGAAGGGTGCATAGTGGATAGCAACATGTTCGTAGTCCTGCAGTCAGCAGCGGGTGTCCATAATGTGTCCAGTGATGGAATTCAGAACTATGTTTCTGTAAGTTACCTGGTGAAAATTGCGTATGACAAACATAACGTTATGTAATAGAGACCAACCGAATGAGACAGTGCAGTTGTTAAGACACTGATTTCACATTCGGGAGGACGGAGTTTGTTTGGTCCGGCCGTCTTGATTTAGGTTTTTGCCTTTGGCTTCCTAAATCATTTTAGGCAAATATCAGGATGGCTCCTTCAGGAAGGCCACGGACGACTACCTCTACTATCCTCGTAAAAATATATTTATATAGTCTACGTTTGTGTATATTTGAGAGCTAGCTATTTTTCTTGCATTATGATGACAAATTCTATACCATTGTGAGGTGAACCTTGTATGAATAGATAAAGCCAAAGTTTGATTTGGACATGGCATGCTTTACTAGGCATGCTACTACTGGTAGTGGACCTTTGAACTGGCAAACGCTGTCAGATATGGAGGGGGTTAGGGGAGGCCGGCCACGGTTTCACGTGGGCTCTGAACCAGGGTGTAACATGGCATTTTTCCCATTAATGAATCACGGTCAGATGGGAACCAGCGACAAGTGACAGAAAAGAATTTTAGGGACTAGCGATCGAACCCTAGACGTTTACATTTGTACTCTGCCACTTGCCCATTGCTTCACCGAGCCATACCGTGAAACCATCGGAGGGCTAAATAAGCCTTTTAACCCTGCTTCTCCCAAATGCGAGATACCGCGTATGCATGTCGGAGGATTTTAAAGTCTGAAAGAAAATCTTTTGGAGTACCACTTGAAAATGGTCGAAAGGCCGAAATAGCAATAGTGCAGTAAATAATTTGTACAGTCAACCACGAATGACGCACGTTGTATACATGTCGGAGGATTTTAAACTCAGTCATGTACTGAAACAATATCTTTTGTAGCACCATTTTAAAATGGCCCAAAGCCGAAATTGCAGTTGTGAAATAAATAATTTCTACGGCCAACGAAGAATAACGCACACTGTATACATGTCGGAGGATTTTAAAATCTGACATGCGCTGAAGCAAAATCTGTTGCAATACCACTTGAATATGGCCGAAAGACCGAAACTGCAATTGTGAAATAAATAATTTGTACGGTCAACAACGAGTAACGCACGTTGTATACATATCGGAAGATTTTAAAGTCTGATTTGTGTTGAAACGTAATCTCATGCAATGCGGCTTGGAAATGGCTCAAAGCCAAAATATCGATTGTTAAATAACTAATTTCTACATTCAACGGAGAATATGATACCCTTTAAAAAATTCTAAATTACTGTGAGCCCCAAATATTATGAAGCGGGTCCAAGATCGACAGCAAGAAAACTGCTTAACCTCAGTAAGACTGCTATTCAATAATACTGTCATTTTACTATCGAAATTACACAGGGTGGTCAGAAACCGTCTAAAAAGCTTGTAAGGGCGTTGCAGGATAGGTTGTGCTGAGATATAATTATAAGAAAAAAGTAAGATACGTTGCGTCGTTTCCGAGTTAATTGGCATTGAAGTAAGCCAATCAGGCTGATGCGTGCGCAAATTCGAGCAGCCCTCCAGAGACGATGTCGCCAAACGTGTCCGTTTTGGTTTCCGAAAACCGAACAAAAAATACAGAATTCTTTTCTTAACAATTATTTCTCAGCACAGTTTATCCTGAAACACCCTTACGAGCTTTTAATGCTGTTTCTGACCACCCTGTTCATTGCTCATATAGCACACAAATTGTAATGTTTACTCACTGATGAAGTCTCATCACATATGGCAGGGCGGCAGAAGGCCCTAATCTTGCCAGGTGAAATAAATGCACAAATAAATAAATAGATGTGGATCTCGTGATAACTGAACCAGTGAAAAAGAAATAGAAACGGAGACAATGCTTTATTGCGAGACAGTTGGATAGGAAGTGATAAAAGCCCTCAAATGAAGATCGAAAGCTTGCCTGTGTGATAATGTCTCGAGCACACATTAGTTGCATTGTTCTCTAAGCATGCCGTACGTTTAGCGTACGTCGAGAATCGCGGTCGCTTAAAGAGGAAGACGTTCGTATTTAGCAAGAGACAGTGGGGGAAAAACTCATCTTCGCCATATTTAAAGACCCTAATTATTTAATACCACGATGGTAAATTTGAATGACTGTCCGCAGAATGATAAACTGACAGCAAGAGACAGGAAGCGGCGGTCAGGGTAGCGCGAGGTGTGGCAGGGGGCGCGGGGGTAGTGGCCGCAGCAACAGGTGGTTATGCAAGGCTGCGCGCCGTACCGGAATAGCCGGGCAGATCTATATCTGATGCCGCCAGCTGCCGAAACAGACCCACGTGCGCAGCGTTGCGGCATGCTTGGCCTTGACGCCTGGGGACGCACCCTGGCATGTGACCATAGCTGCGCCCTGCACGCCAAACGCACATATCTTTAAATGCATAAGCGAGCATCAGTTTCGACATCTACTGAATACTTCTGAAAAAGAACACGTTAGTCGCCACATCTTACGGTTTGTTGCTAACCTTAATCTCAAGATTGTGACACTTTAGCTACTAGGCACAGTCTAAAATCGTAACTGCAGTAATGGCACTTTTAACGTGCAACAGAGGCTCACGATTATTATATTAATAATAAAATATATAAAATTGTTTCATATGATAATAATAATAATAATAATAATTTGTTAACATCAGTGATTAGTACCGTAAAATGGGGTGAGTGGAAACATCGGAGTGAACAGAAACAAAACATCCAGAAGAGTTCTATGCTATAGTGTCGGAAGACAAACGGGACTAGCAGTCAAAAGTTTGTTTGTCTACATTGGCAGTGAACCAACGTAACATGAGATTTATGAATTTCAAAGTCGATGTTTTGTTCTCTCTATGACAAATATGGGATTTGGTGCTGAAATTGCTTACTTTGAACTTTATTTGTAAGTATCACTATAAATTGTGTTGCTTTAAGTACCCAGAATTTGCAGTCCTGTTTCATGAACTACCAGTTCAGTTTTAAAGTATACTTTTAATCTTACTTTTGTTTAGACTCATAGAAAATGTAGGGCTGTATTTTCGGAATTTGTGCAGTTAATAGAAACAGTAATCGTCAGTGATTCTTCAGAAGAAGGCAAAGAATTCGACGGAAATGAAGAACCACTTGTCACTCTTCTGAAACAAGGAGATTATACTGTGATTAAAGTATGTGGAAAAAGTAAGCAGTCATTTAGATTGTATGCACGTAAAATTTTTTATTTAGAAGGCAAGAGTTATGTTGAAGTGTTTTTTGAGGAAACAAGGCCGATTAAACAAGTTTATCTTAACAGATGAAGCCATTTTGTAATGGAGACGTTTTTCGAAAGCTGTTCGTCACTTCTAAGGGAATGACTTATAGATTCAAATACATCATTTTTAAACAAAATTCCAGTGACTTAATGCATTAACAAACAAACAGATTTCATCAGTTTACTGTTAAAATTACGTAATTAGAGCCATAAAAAATTTTATTTGGAGAACAGTATACACTACCACAATTCATACAATACTTTCAGTTTTTGTATTGAAAAAAACCTGTTCCTGAACCAGATACATTTTTAAATTTCCTGGCAGATTATAACTGTTTGCGGGGCCGAGACTCGAACTCGAGACCTTTGCCTTTGCCTTTGCGGGCAAGTGCTCTACCATCTGAGCTACCCAAGCACGACTCAGAACCGGTCCCCACAGCTTCAGTTCTGCCAGTACCTCGTCTCCTACCTTCCAAACTTCACAGAAGCTCTTCTGTGAAATTTGGAAGGTAGGCGACGAGGTACTGGCAGAATTGAAGCTGTGAGGACGGTTCGTGAGTCGTGCATGGGTAGCTCAGATGGTGCCGGCACGGTAGCTCAGCGTGTTCGGTCAGAGGGTACAGCTACCCTCTATAATAAAAAAAATGAGTTCAAAATGTTCAAATGTGTGTGAAATCTTATGGGACTTAACTGCTAAGGTCATCAGTCCCGAAGCTTACACACTATTTAACCTAAATTATTCTAAGGACAAACACACACACCCATGCCCGAGGGAGGACTCGAACCTCCGCCGGGACCAGCCGCACAGTTCATGACTGCAGCGCCTCGGACCGCACGGCTAATCCCGCGCGGCAAAAAATGAGTGCACGGAACAACGAGCAACCTGAACGAGTGTCATCGGACGTCTGCCTCGAACAAATTCAGCGAACCGTATAGAACAAAATGAGATTAAAAAATACGAACAAATTCAACGAACAGTATAGAACAAAATGAGATTAAAAAATAAAAAAGATGGTAGAGCACTTGCCCGCGAAAGGCAAAGGTCCCGAGTTCGGGTCTCGGTCCGGCACACAGTTTTAATCTGCCAGGAAGTTTCATAACTGCGCACACTCCACTGCAGAGTGAAAATCTCATTCTAGATACATTTTGTTTCTCATTGTCCTAGATCCAAAGCCGATTTTGACATGTCGCTATTCACTCCAGAGACGAATAAATAGAAAAAGATAATAAGATTAACACTGCCATTTCTGTTCACCCCTCTTTTTATTTGCTGTATTGTAAAAAACTAAAATATATCCCAAATTAAATTATAAGTTTAAAGTTAAGGACAAGATCTCTAACGCCATATAATTTTGTTTTTCATATTTTTTTAAATTATCACGTTTGATAGTAGAAAACTGTTTCTATTCACTCCATTTTATAGAACATCGTTTTAACTTAACTTCTAGGAAATTGCAGTTCAAAGAAATACAGCATTAGAAAAGTATTAGTCCAAACACTGGAGGAATACACGTCTCATACATTTGATTCAGAGTTATGATAGCAGAGAACACTTACAACTTTGGTAACATCAAAATTTACCCAACATGAATTGAAGTATGCTTTCATTACTAACAGCATTTCACTTACGAGGACAACACGGCAAGTGCCTTAACTCTGTTTTCCAGAAACTTCGCTCAATGCAAGATGGGTCAAAATAAGCGAACACTGAAATGCTATACAGGGTGGTCCATTGATAGTGACCAGGCCAAATATCTCACGAAATAAGCATCAAAGGAAAAAACTACAATGAACGAAACTCGTCGAGCTTGAAGGGGGAAACTAGATGGCGCTATGGTTGACCCTCTAGATGGCGCTGCCTTAGATCAAACGGATATCAACTGCGTTTTTTTTAAAATAGGTACCCACATTTTTTATTACATATTTGTGTAGTATGTAAAGAAATATGAATGTTTTAGTTGGACCACTTTTTGGCGCTGTAATAGTCACAAACGTATTACTACGTGGTATCACGTAACATTCCGCCAGTGCGGACGGTATTTGCTTCGTGGTACATTACCCGTGCTAAAATGGACCGTTTACCAATTGCGGAAAAGGTCGATATCGTGTTGATGTATGGCTATTCGGACCGTTCGCCGGATAGTTACGTTATTTAAGGAAACAGGAAGTGTTCAGCCACATGTGAAACGTCAACCACGACCTGCAACAAATGATGTTGCCCAAGTAGGTGTTTTAGCTGCTGTCGCAACTAATCCGCACATCAGTAGCAGACAAATTGCGCGAGAATCGAGAATCTCAAAAACATCGGTGTTAAGAATGCTACATCGACATCGATTGCACCCGTACCATATTTCTATGCACCAGGAATTGTATGGCGACGACTTTGAACGTCGTGGACAGTTCTGCCACTGGGTACAAGAGAAATTACGGGACGATGACAGATTTTTTGCACGCGTTCTATTTAGCGACGAAGCGTCATTCACCAACAACGGTAAAGTAAACCGGCATAATATGCACTATTGGGCAACGGAAAATCCACGATGGCTGCGAGAAGTGGAACATCAGCGACCTTGGCGGGTTAATGTATGGTGCGGCATTATGGGAGGAAGGATAATTGGCCCCCATTTATCGATGGCAATCTAAATGGTGCAATGTATGCTGATTTCCTACGTAATGTTCTACCGGTGTTACTACAAGATGTTTCACTGCATAACAGAATGGCAATGTACTTCCAACATGATGGATGTCCGGCACATGGCTCGCGTGCGGTTGAAGCGGTATTGAATAGCATATTTCATGAAAGGTGGATTGGTCGTCGGAGCACCATACCATGGTCCGCACGTTCACCGGATCTGACGTCCCCGGATTTCTTTCTGTGAGGAAAGTTGAAGGATATTTGCTACCGTGATCCACCGACAACGCCTGACAACATGCGTCAGTACATTGTTAATGCATGTGCTAACATTACGGAAGGCGAACTACTCGCTGTTGAGGTGAATGTAGTTACACGTATTGCCAAATGCATTGAGGTTGACGGACATCATTTTAAACATTTATTGCATTAATGTGGTATTTACAGGTAATCACGCTGTAACAGCATGCGTTCTCAGAAATGGTAAGTTCACAAAGGTACATGTATCACATTGGAACAACCGAAATAAAATGTTCAAACGTACCTACGTTCTGTATTTTAAATTAAAAAACCTACCTGTTACGAACTGCTCGTCTAAAATCGTGAGGCATATGTTTGTGACCATTACAGCGCCATCTATCACAAAGCGAAAAAAGTGGTCCAACTAAAACATTCATATTTCTTTACGTACTACACGAATATGTAATAAAAAATGTGGGTTCTTATTTTAAAAAACCAGTTGATATCCGTTTGACCTATGGCAGCGCCATCTAGCGGGCCAACCATAGCGCCATCTGGTTTCCCCTTTCAAGCTAGAGAAGTTTCGTTCTGTGTAGTTTTTCCGTTTGACGCTTATTTCGTGTCATATTTGGCCCGGTCACGATCAATGGACCACCCCGTATATGCCTTTTGCGTCGCGACTTCCTCAAACGAAATGGTAGCACAGTGGTTTGCATGGTGGCTTTTTTTTTTAATTTTTGTTTCCTGTGTTCGAAACCCGATTATTACTTTTATTTTTGTTTTTCATTTATATACCCATGTCTGTAGAAGATTACTGCATGAATGTTTTCCAACGTACATAATATAACGTTGTCCTTAGCCGTCTACTAATTGAATATCAGATAAATTATTTATTTAAAAATGGTTCAAATGGCTCTGAGCACTATGGGACTTAAAATCTGAAGTCATCAGTCCCCTAGACTTACAACTACTTAGACCTAACTAACCTAAGGACATCACACACATCGATGCCCGAGGCAGGATTCGAACCTGCGACCGTAGCAGCAGCGCATTTCCAGACTGAAGCGTCTAGAACCGCTCGGCCACAACATACGGCGATTTTTTAAAAAGTGAGGAAATTATTTGAGATTGCTTTCGTTGAAGTTCATGTAGTGTATCTTGATTCGTAATCTGCAAACGCCAGTTCTTGGAAAAGTGATTCGTTATGCATGATTTGCCACGAAATTATTGCCAACGCGCGAAATCTTCACCAATGTTAACGACGTTTGTTTCCGGCTTGAGATTCATACGAAGAAACGTCATGTGCAGACCTATCTTCGCGCGATGCTCGTGGTGTTTTCTGAACAAAAAACACATGAATAAAATATAAGAATAAATATGAGAATGAAATATAAGACTATGAGAATTTAAAAAGATCGTGACCACACATATTATTTAATAAATATGTGACACTTATTGTGAAATCCAGTTTTAATTTTACAATGAATGTAACGCTCTTGTAGTCCCTTATTTCGTAAGAGACATTCGTGTAATAACCTTCCGCGGACATGGGTGGATAAATAAAAACAATAAAAATGAAATACAATAAGCGGGTTTCGAACTCGGGGCGCAAACTTATGTATCCACGACGCTAACTTGTGAGCCTCCATTTCGTCTGAGAATATTGCGCAGTAAAAGGCATATACTATACCTCGAAAACACCGTACCTTGTAATTTGCTAGAAGTCTTCGCCATTCTTACTTCTCAAGATTTGGAAACTGACGAACGTAAAAATGTGATTGCCTTTACTAAAATGTTTTTACATCCACACCTGCTATTATTATTCGCTAAATACGAGTAATATTTTCTGAGAACGTTCGTATGGTTGACGAGTCATTACCATTGAGAAATGAGCGCCCAGTTGTTTGTACAGTGCGATTAAAGTTACTTGATAGTTGAGACTTCACGCGTTGGAGCTGGTTTCCTCCAATCAGAACACTCAAAGTCACGCCCGAACCATTCGCCTTTGCCAGACTGCCACAACAATTGGTCAGTTCACTTCCAATTCCTTGTCCGGCGGCGGCCACGGTGGCCAAGCAGTTCTAGGTGCTTCAGTCCGGAACCGCGCAACTGCTACGGTCGCAGGTTCGAATCCTCCCTCGGGCATGGATATGTGTGATGTCTTTAGGTTAGTTAGATTTACGTAGTTCTAAGTTCTAGGGGACTGATGACCTCAGATGTTAAGTTCCATAGTGCTCAGAGCCATTTGAACCATTTTGAACCTTGTCCGGCATTCGTTCTGGATGTGGTTAGATCCCGAGTCATGGATCTGGCGCTTTTATTTCGTATTTCATCACACACATGATAACCTCACGAAAAACAACACACATATACAACAATGCTTCTTTGTAGTTTTTTCGTTTGATGCTTATTTCGTGAGATATTTGGCCCGGTCACTATCAATGGACCACCCTGTAGACGGGTGTGAACACCTCTGGGGGACGGCAGAGACAGGGGGTTCGACTACAGATACACACTGAAGTGCCAAAGAAACTGGTACAACTGCCTGATGTCGTATAGGGCCTCCGCGAGCACACAGAACTGCCGCAACACGATGTGGCATGGACTCGACTAATGTCTAAACGTCGTGCTGGAGGAATTGACACCATGAATCCTGCAGCACTGTCCATAAATCTGTAAGGGTACGAGGGTGGAGATCTCTTCTGAACAGCACGTTGCAAGGCATCCCAGATATGCTCAATAATGTTCATGTCTGCGGGATTTGGTGGCCAGCAGAAGAGTTTAACTCAGAAGCTTGTTCCTGGAGCCACTCTGTAGCAATTCTGGACTTGTGGCGTGTCGGATTGTCCTGCTGGAATTGCTCTAGTCCGTCGGAATGCACAATGGACATGAATGGATGCAGGTGATCAAACAGGATACTTACGTACGTGCCACCTGTCAGAGTTTTATCTAGGCGTATCAGGGGTCCCATATCACTCCAACTGCACACGCCCCACACCATTACAGAGACTCCACCAGCTTGAACAGTTCCCTGCTGACATGCAGGGTACATGGATTCATGAGGTTGTCTCCATACCCGTACACGTCCAGCCGCTCGATACAATTTGAAACGAGACTCGTTCGACCAGGCAACATGTTTCCAGTCATCAACAGTCCAATGTCGGGGTTGACGGGCCCAGGCGAAGCGTAAAGCTTTGTGTCGTGCAGTCATCAAAGCTATACGAGTGGGCGTTCGGCTCTGAAAGCCCACATACGAGGTGCGGCTAGAAAAAAACCGGACTGATGCTGGAAAAAACATTTATTTACAATTATTTACAATTTCATGTTATCTCCTTCAATGTACTCTCCTCCTCGGTCTCTACACCGCTCCATACGAATTTTCCACTGTTCATAGCAATGCTGCAGATCATTTTCGGTAAGTCCATACATTACTTCCGTCGCTTTTTCTTTTACTGCTTCAACAGTCTCAAATCTAGTTCCTTTCAAAGCTGACTTGACTTTAGGGAAAAGAAAAAAAGTCACAGGGGGCCAAATCAGGTGAGTAGGGTGGATGATCTAAGATGGGAATGTTGTGTTTTGCCAAAAACGTCTTCACTGACAACGCACTGTGAGCTGGGGCATTGTCTTGGTGAAGGATCCATGACTTTTTTCTCCACAAATCGTTCCGTTTTCTCCGTACTCGCTCACGTAGGGTAGCCAGGGCGCTGATGTAGTAATGCTGATTCACTGTTTGTCCCTCTGGTACCCAATCAATGTGCACAATCCCTTTGATGTCAAAAAAAAAAACAATCATCATTGCCTTGAATTTCGATTTTGACATTCGTCTTTTTTTGGTCGTGGAGAACCAGGAGTTTTCCAATGCATCGATTGGCGTTTAGTTTCGGGATCGTAAGTAAAAAACCACGATTCATCGCAAGTAATAACATTTTGTAAGAAGGTGGGATCACTTTCAATGTTTTCCAGGATGTCAGAACAAATCATTCTTCGGCGTTCCTTCTGTTCAATTGTGAGACACTTTGGAACCATTTTTGAACACACTTTGTTCATGTTGAAACTTTCATAAAGAATCTGCCTAACACTTTCCTTGTCAACTCCTGTTAACTCAGACACTGCTCTGATTGTTAAACGGCGATCTTGTCGAACAAGTTTACCGATTTTTTCAATGTTTGCATCAGTTTTTGCTGACAATGGTCTGCCAGTGCGAGTGTCATCACTGGTGTCTTCGCAGCCATCTTTAAATCGTTTAAACCACTCAAACACTTGTGTTCGCGATAAACAATCATCGCCGTACACTTGTTGTAACATTACAAACGTTTCACTTGCAGATTTTCCTAGTTTGAAACAAAATTTGATGTTAACACGCTGTTCTTTCTGTACACTCAACATTTTCCGACGCACAGACAAAACGTCAACTACTTAAAACAGACGCCACGGGCAGACTGAGTGCAGGAGGCAGATGAAACTCGAGCAGTAGGCGGAGCGAGAGTCACGTGACAGGCCACGCGACTTTCAGCCTTATTGCATTCGTTTTATTGTTTCACCAGTACTAGTCCGGTTTTTTTCTAGCCACACCTCGTAGATGATGTTTCGTTGAATGGTTCGCGCGCTGCCACTTGTTGATAGCCCAGCTTTGAAATCTGCGGCAGTTTGCGGAAGGGTTGCACTTCTGTCACGTTGAACGATTCTCATCAGTCGTCGTTAGTCCCGTTTTTGTAGGATCTTTTTCCGTCCGCAGCGATAACGGAAATTTGATGTTTTTCCGGATTCCTGATATTCACGGTACACTCGTGAAATGGTCGTACGGGAAAATCTCCACTTCATCGCTACCTCGTAGATGCTGTGTCTCATCGCTCCTGCGCCGTCTATAACACCACGTTCAAACTCACTTACATCTTCATAACTTGCCATTGTAGCAGCAATAACAGATTTAACAACTGCGGCAAACACTTGTCTTATATAGGTGTTGCCGACCGCAGCCCCGTATTCTGGGCCGGCCTGAGTGGCCGTGCGATTCTAGGCGCTACAGTCTGGAGCCGAGCGACCGCTCCGGTCGCAGGTTCGACTCCTGCCTCGGGCATGGATGTGTGTGATGTCCTTAGGTTAGGTAGGTTTAATTAGTTCTAAGTTCTAGGCGACTGATGACCTCAGAAGTTAAGTCGCATAGTGCTCAGAGCCATTTGAACCATTTTGAACCGTATTCTGGCTGTTTACATATCTCTGTATTTAAATACGCATTCCTATATCCAGTTTCTTTGGCGCCTCAGTATATATTGCTATAGAAGGCCACAAGGGTCAACAAAACTATGGCGACGTCACGGCGACGGCAACAGGGTACGCTCGGGTTATCTCACTACTGGCCAGCCGTCATAGGCTTGAGGTGTAACAATAGTTTGACGTTGATCAGCACTTTTGTTCGGCAAACTTCTGGCACTCATATCATTTTCCAGCAGTTACTTACAGTGCAACATGTGTATAAGAAAACCGCTGGCCCTGTTGTTTCTTTTGCTTCCTTCTTATTATAGTAAGATCTGATACGATACATGCTCTTCGCAATCATACTGTAATCTTTACACATAACTCATATGTCCTTGTACGTTTTAAGAACATAATCGTTAGACAGAATAATTTTGATGTGAACTTCTTCTGTAGGTTTGAATTACAAAGTGCAGCAAAAGCTGTAGAGTTATAGAGGAGTTCTTAGTTCTTACACTGTTAGTACCAGTGTCATGACAGATAGTGCAGTGTAATAACAAAGTTATCCTTATTGTCACTCGAATGCCGATTGTGGGCACTCCCTCGTCTCCTACATTTTTTTATTCTCTCCGATGCAGATGCTCGTAGAACATTCTCATGAACACCGTACACCATTGTTGCATATTTTGCACACCATTGACTTAACTATCTATCACCATCCTATAAAGGTGCTCTGTTGCCTTCCCCATCTTCACTGTTACGTATTTGTCATTCTCATCATCAATACATTTAATGGCGTCATATTCCGCCATCAATTCACATCCTTGCACCGCGAAGTAACAATGTGTAAGGGAGACAGGGAGAACACCGACACCTAAAGAGACTTCTCGTTTTGCTTTGACATCTATCGCTGCCATGGAAACATTCATGGCACCTTGTGTAATCCAGGAATGATAGACGCATAACTGTATCAAAAAAATCGGAAAATGTTGAATAACTTCAGAGCTATATAAACATTTTCTAAAGGCTGCAATTTGTCGGTATTTCCCGAGCACCTGGTTAGTATCGACGTCCTTACAGAGTAACACCGACAATATGGAACACAGCGAAAGTAAAATTCCTGTTCCACGATAGTCAAAAATTGTATTACCTTAACATGTACCAAAATAAATATACAGCATCATTTTTGAAAATAGTGTTCAAGGTGGAAAAAAATAAATTGACTTCAGCTTTAATTAGACCTACAACTGCATTGATACTTTTTGCTGATGTTTTTTCTTAATCCTGTTTTTGGATTTCTCTCTTTAAAAGCAGGAATCCAGTCTTCTCTAGCCATTCTGGTTGTTTTATTGAAATCGTGAGCTGTTTTTCGGCAAGGGTGTAGACAATTCACTGCAGCTCAACTAGGGAAATGCCATTGAATATTTGTGCCAATGTAGTCACACGGTTGACTAATTCTTGTGCTTGTTCAGGAGTAAAAACAGAGCTTCTCCCCAAACTAAATTTCTCGTCTGAATTTGATTTTAATCTATCATAAAGTGTAAATTTTAGTATGTACAACTCTTTTGGTACGCTGTCCACTTATGTCCTTTATTTACGTAAACTTAACGCATTTTTAAGATTCTTTAGTCCATTTAGCCCTCTATGACTTTTCTTTTTTGTCCTCGCCATCTGAAATTAGATATAAGACCTTACTTAAATGTAAACAACTCTTTTCCTGAATTCTAGATCATGTGGAAATATCAACACCCTGTCAACATTGCCCTATATCCTTTTGTCGATATTGCCCCACTCAGACATCAGACCGAGACCAGACTTCAATGGATTTAGTAATGCTCGAAAAGTTACAAAACGTACGCTAAAATACGCATTAGGAACCATACTATCTACCTACATTACAGTTACTAGTGTTAGAAAAATGTATTGAAAGACTACATTAGTTTGAGCATAAACCAAAAAAAACATAAAAATTCAATAAAAATTATTTTTTAGCGCCACAGTCAGACTGACGTTTACAAGAACTCGTCCCCTCTGGATACAGCTTTCGGCATCATTCGCTATGACGCAACACTGTATCCCACTGACCTAAGCACTACTCAACTGAGAAATCGATAGTGTTCGTATTCCCTCCGACCTCCCCCGCTGTAGTGAACGTGGCTGTACCCAGTCAGGTACGGTGGCTGGGACATTAATTGGCTTTACTGAGCAATATCTTCGGTTTAAAAATATTGTTGCGCAAGGTGAAATACTAACAAACACATTATATGTCTGTAAGTTACGAATACAAATACATTTCCTATTAATAAGCCTTCTAACCGAAGAACATACATAGTCTTAAATTCTGAAGAAATCGATATTCACCTGCAAGTACTAATTTTGGTGTATCGCATTCACCCCAGACTATACCCACCATCCTCGGCGTTGGGCCGTCTCTTGTTATTCAATCCCGCCCAGTAGCTCCCATCGCAGTCACCGGTAATGATACACCAGACTATTTATACTGACATGGGTCCAGTGCAACCTCACAACCATCTCTGTGAAGTCTTCATTTATAATGATTTCGTTCCGGTCCGATCGAACGCGAAAACCTTGTACCACAGTGAGATTCACCGGAGACCATCACAATCGCTTTACGGATGCGTCCCTTCTCCACAATGGTTTTACTAGCGTGAAGATTTTATGAAAAGATTATCAAGATTCAGTATTAAGTCAGCCACAGTACTGCACAGACACCGTTGCGAAAAAGGTTGCAGACTGTTTGGGAAATTACATTCGAGCTTGCAAAGGTGTTGCTTACTGTATGATGATTGCAAGCGACAGGATATTGCAGACTAATCTTCGTGAAGAAGGCTGGCCTAGAAGCGGTTTTGAATGGCTTTTCAATATCAGCTCTGACGGGTGGTTCCTCAACAACCTCATTACTTTCTGTTTCTGTGCAGAGCGGAGGAGAATGAGAATGCCTGGTTAACAACGCTGCTCCCTCACTGCTGAAGTTATCCTTACACGTTCATTAAACAGGGACAGGTATGTTAGTGATAAGCCGGCCGAAGTGGCCGTGCGGTTAAAGGCGCTGCAGTCTGGAACCGCAAGACCGCTACGGTCGCAGGTTCGAATCCTGCCTCGGGCATGGATGTTTGTGATGTCCTTAGGTTAGTTAGGTTTAACTAGTTCTAAGTTCAAGGGGACTAATGACCTCAGCAGTTGAGTCCCATAGTGCTCAGAGCCATTTTTTTGTTAGTGATAAACACTGATAAAGTTTTATGTTACTTACCATGCTCGCTCGCAACCAGTTTGCTACGCAATTAATATAAATCGAGGAGAGACTCTAAGTTTTTCACTAGGAAAAATGTCAGTGCGTATGTTCAAGCATGATGTGTATAAGTATTTGTTGGAATACGGACGCGCGGTCGGAGGCTCAATAACTACAAGGTTGTGATGAAAAGCAGCGCCCTCGATTTTTTATGTAGAAGCTCTTAGAGATTTCTCAATTAAACAAACGTTATTAAAATTCTAAATCTTCATTCTTCATGTCTACACATTTGCAGCCCTGTGCCGCTAGAGGGCTCCGAATTGTAGCCTGTAACATGGTGGTGTGTGACGTAACTACATATATCGGTGCTTGACAAACAGCGTGCTGTAAACGATTTTCGAATTCTAAGAGTTCGTCCACATATGGAATACCCTCTCCTTCAGCATGACAATGCCAGATCACACACGAGCGCTGCGACATCTGCAACAATCCGACATCTTGGGTTCACTGTCATCTGTCATTCTCCATACACCTCCGACTTGGCCCCAACCGATTTTCATGTGTTTCCAAAACTTAAAGAACACCGTCCAGGACTTCGCTTTGATGGTGATTAAGGGGTGCAAGCGGAAGTGAGGTTATCGCTCCGTCAACAGAGTCAAACATTCTAAAATGATGGTATAAACGAACTGGTTTCTCATTGGGAGAGATGTGTTCGTCACCAGGGTGACTACACTGAGAAATAAATGTGTAGGCATGAAGAATAAAGATGTAGAATGTTAATAACGTTAGTTTTATTTAAAAAGCTTTCAGAATTTACACATAAAAATACAGAGGCCCTGTTTTCCGGCACGCCCATGTCTGTTAATCGTCGGTACTTTGAGATGATAAGTAGACCTGGATATTCTTGATGAGCGATTCTTAAAGACAGTGCATGTTTTTGTGTTTACGTTTACTACCAAGTAAGCTAAACGCCAACTTTTTGAAGCTCGTTGAACTGCGACACTGCACACACGTACACAAGTTAGATTGTTCGATAAATTACAACAGTGCCGTTTTAATCTCCAGCAATTTAATGGGGTTGAAGGACCACTACACCAACCGCACTTTTTCTGTTGTGTACAAGAGACTTTTTTTACAATTGAGGTCCGAGCCATTATACCTTGATATTGCCAATTGTTAACTCATTTCTTTCCAATCGTACAGACCCCTGCTTTTCATTCCGAAACACTGAGACAGGGTCCTCCTGTGCTCAGTGTGATGTTTCGTGCAGGTGGTTCGGTCAGTGTAGTCCTTACGTAGTTGAGGAAGGGTATGGAAATGGAAGGAAGGAAGAGAAGGAAACCTGTTGTCGGCACATAGCCTATTCCTATTCAGTAACACAAAGCCAAAGGTGGCCTCTGAGCTGAAAGAACTACCCGACTGTATGCACTGTATTATAGTCTCCCTCCACGAGTCGTCGCTGAGCGGTCGAGGCCTGAGATACGATGCGGACCATCGGCACGTACTGTGAATTGTACCCGGCATCTCCTCTCCCCTTGCCAGCTATTATCGTCGCGCAAACCATAGTCCACTGGAAAAGAAAAAGGGAATGAAAACGGGGAACTGACAGTAGTACACAAAGTACGCGCCATAACACACCGTAATGTTGCCTGCAAACTATAGACTAGGGGCGGAAAAAACCGACTGGTTTAAACTGATACCAGTATTTTAGTTCTGAATAACCGTTATTTTTCGACATTTTTTGGTCTCGATTATAACGGTTTTTTTCTTTTTCATTAATAACCGAGTAAAAAACAGAAATATCAATTAGCCATAGCAGCAGTGCTAAAAATTTTGGTTTTTAAATAAACCATTTTTATAAAAAGGATTAATTTTTATTCGTAAAATTTGCATTTGTTTGAAATATGACGTTATTATATAGAAAATGGGGAAAGCGCTCAGTGCTATTTTAATAACAGTGCCGACAGAAATGAAATGCAAACGCATTGCACAAGAATTGGTACAGCACTGCTGAGACAATAATGTCTCTGTTGTCGTTGATCGTGGCTTAAGGTACGCGTGTAGGTGCGATCTATATGGCAGTTTCTCCTGTCGTCGCTGTATTGCAGAATGACACCAGCCCTAATCTAGCAATATTTTTACGAAGTCACGTAGCAGCGAATTACAATGCTTCGTTTGCTTTAAGAGAGTAGAGATTTGTCTGCCATTTCTATGAAATAATAAGTGAGGAAGGTAACAGTAAGGTACAGTAATAAATTAGTAACTTAACCACATTAATTTATGGTATACAATGAAAATAGAAAGTAGCTGATCTGCAGCCTGTGTCTTCATAATATGCCTTTATCTGCTTGTAGCCCTTGAAAATCGACAAAGGAACACAAAGAATGATGTTCTTCATTCTCAGCTTTCACCCTTTAGCATTGGCTATTCGTAATGCCCAAATAGCGGTATCATCCCCGATTACGACGTGATTTTTGAACAGAGTTTCAAGAAATTAGAAACCATAGGGGAATAATGATGGTTTTTTTCTAGTGTTCAACCACTTATCACTTTTCGAGAAAAGAACCGAACGGTGGACAGGCGAAGTTTCCTTATATTGCCTATTATTTAATACTTTGATGTTACATATCTTGAAACTGAGAGAGTCAAAATTTCTCAATCTTCGATCGATTTGTACGTTTATTGTGGGAAATAATAGGAATAAAAAACCTAAAATCGGTTATTTCAGAAATCGGTTATTTTGAGCAGTTTTAACAGTAAGATTAAACTGGCATGGAAAAAAACCGACATAACCCAAAACCGGTTGTTTCAGTGATAACTGCCATACCTAGTAAAGACGTAGATGTATCTGTTTTTTTATATTATTATTATTATTATTTACGTGCCACAGGCAGACAAAGTAGAATACAGTAATAAATTTTATTAAAACTAGAGGAATGTTACGGTGACAAATTATTAAACATTTCAGACCAAACTTGGCAACTCCAGGAGCTCTGCTAGCAAGTCTGGTTGTCTTGCATGTTACACGACGTAGGACATAAGCGGCAAAATAAGAAGTGTGCTGAGGTCTGCTCAGCCCCACATTCATAAACCACCATCTCCACACTGAAGCTTCATCTCTGGAAAATTAAATGATTTACAGTTAGCCCTGTGTGTTGTGCGGCTGGATAGCAGTCCTTCGTCACTCTTCATTCATCTTTTAAGATGTAGATTCCTATCGTACCGCTTTCGTGGTGTTACACAGAATGAGGTTTTTTTCCCTTTCATTCAACAGCTACTCCTTATCTTTAGTCGTGAGCATGTTCGGTGGTATCCAAAGAGAGAATGAGCCTCAAACGCAGTTTCTTTTGTCTGTTGATCATTTCCAAACGCGCAATACACCTTTCCCTGAGGTACTGACGGTATACAGAAATGATACAGTGTATATCAGCTACTGTACAGCTGCAGGAAGTATGTTTTTCGGAAGCAGCAACCAAAATCTGGAAGTATCAATTGATTCAGCACCGCCTACTTCCGGGTCGCCTGCCACCCACTACTACGCGGCATCCAAAGTATAGTATGATGAATTATAACGCTAATCATCAGTGTTTAGCGAGCACTCGTTGCAGTCTCAATAACCCAAAATAGTTATATCTCTCAGAGTACTGCGTTAAACAGCGTTCACTGCTGAACTCACAGCTAGTTAGGTGGTGCGGTAGGCAAGCGACTACACTTGTGTTCGGTAGGAACGATTTTTAAATCACAGTCCGGCCATCCAAATTTATGTTTACGGTGCTGTTCCGTGGTTCAGTTCGCTACCGCGTTAGTATTTTTACAAAGGACACGTTCGATTTTCTTTCCCTTACTTGTACCAGACAAATTTCAGCTACTTATCTAATGTCCTCATTGTCGTAAAACACCAATCAACCTCTCATGTCGACTCAACCCGTTCCGTGGAGTAAAAGTTGGTTGCAAATTTACAGTCTGATACGTTATTAGTTCGAATAGTTTAACGTGCAGCACCCTGGCTTACGAGATCGGAACGTTAACCAGAACAGTTTCTAATACGCTTGCCGAATAGGCGAAGGGTACAAATGGCGTTCCAGCCGACGAGTACGACGATAGAAAGAGCTGCATCTGGGAAAGTAAATGCTGTTACCTCTCGTCAGCGGACCATTCTACAAGAAAAACACGAAAGAGGGAGAAAAGTACGTGTGTTAAAACTGACACGTCGCCAAGTCCACTGCAGAAATATTGAGCCATACAGCCTCTATAGCCGTCCATAATTGCGAAAGTGCTTCCAGTGCAGGATTGTGTGTACGAACTGAAATCTCAATTACATCCCATGAATGTTCGATGGGATTCATGTCGGGGGATCTGGGTGGCCAAAATATTAGCTCGAATCATCCAGAATGTTCTTCAAACCAATTGTGAACATTGGTGGCTCGGTGACATGGCGCATTGTCATCCATAAAAATGCAGTCGTTGTTTGGGAACATGAAGTCCATGAACGGCTGCAAATGGTCTCTAACTAGTCGAACATATCCATTTCCAGTCAATGATCGGTTCAGTTGGACCAGAGGACCCAGTCCATTCCATGGAAACACAGCCCACACTATTATGGAGCCGCCACTAGCTTTCACATTCCCTTGTTGACAACTTGGGCCGATGGCTTCGTGGCATCTGCACCACACTCGAACACTACGATCAGCTATTACCAACTGAAATTGGGACTCATCTGACCAGGCTACGGTTTTCAGTCGTCTAAGATCCACCAGATACCGTCACGAGCCCAGGAGACGCGCTGCAGGCGATGTCGTGCAGTTATCAAAGGCACTATTGTCGGTCGTCTGCTCCCATAGCCCGTTAACGCCAAATTTCGCCTCACTGTCCTAACGGATACGTTCGTCGTACGTCCTACATCGATTTCTACGGTTATTTCAAGCAGTGTTGCTTGTGTGTTAACACTAACAACTCTACGCAAACGCCGCTGCTCTAGGTCGTTAAGTGAAGGCCGTCGGCCACTACATCCGTGGTGAGACATAATGCCTGAAATTTAATATTCTCGAAATACTCTTGACACTGTGATCTCGGTATATTGAACTCCCAAATGATTTCCGAAATGGAATGTCCCATACGTCTGGCTCCAACTGCCATTTCGCTTTCAAATTCTGTTAGTTCCCGTTATTCAGCCATAAACACTTCGGGAACCTTTTCATATTAATCGCCTCAGTACAAATGACAGCTCCGCCAGCGCGTTGCACTTCTATACCTTGTGTACGCCATATTACCGCCATCTGTATACGTGCATATCCCTATACCATGAATTCTGTCATCTCAGTGTGTAGTTGCCAATATACTAATACGGCCATCCTGATTTATGTTTTGCATGGTTTCTGCAAACCCCTTCAGTCTAATCTTTTGTTCAAAACGAGCACGGCTGATTTCCTTCCTCAACTGAGCTGTAATGACCGCGACGTCAACCTTCCGTCCCGACGGAGAACATACTCAGAGAATACACTACTACCGCATTATAGCTCGACGAAGCCCAGTGTGTAGCGCAGGACCGTGGCAGCAGTCTCCTCCTCCTCCTTCTTCTTTCTCCTCTACTACTGCTAGTTCATCATCTCCTCATTTGCCTTTTTCCGTGTCGTTACGGACGGGCCCCCTTCAGCTTGTCATACAGTAACGGTAAAGTATATGTTAGATGCTACCGAGGTGACTAGGGGTGGACAAACGATACTCGTGTTCGAAAGATCTTGAGATTTCCCGATACGCCACAGAGCTCGACACTATCGAGTGCTGCTCGTACATACACGTGACATTTGACTCACTCGCGCGATAGCAAACAGTCGCGAGAGGGGGAAAAATTGCCATAACAATAAACTATAGCTCTGCTTGAAAGTTGACAATTTCTGAAACACAAGTGGAAACGGTAATAAATCTTATCACTGCACAAATTGTCAACAGCCCTGCGGAGGTGGATAAACGTGTTCCCGTCACATCACCGTAATTAAGTGGCCAGTACTTGGGTTGGTGACTGTCCGGGTATGCTGCTCCTTAGCCCCAATGTCCTGAATTCATTTCTAAACCTCTCCATAGTGCCTCATGAAGTGAGGGCATGCGTCACTGTTTATGGTATCCGTTCCTTCCAACGGGGGCCTTAAGCTCAGCGGAGCTCTTTGACAGGAATAGGCTATGTGCCGGCACCGGGGCTTCACTCTCCTCCTTCTCTCACCATCTCCAGAACGAACGTGATACTATACTACACGCACACCCATTAAAGTCACAGATCCACTTACGCACACTGCTTTCATACTTCACGAAAGAAAGGTGTTTGCGGATAGGGAAGACATTCCCAGTTAGGCACCTGAACCTAACCTTCGGAGTCTCCCGGCCATTCGCGCCATACGACTTTAGTTTTACTCTACAAACATCTTCTATATTTGGACTAGTTTACAAATACAGTCGTCACATAATATTTATGGATATGCCTATCTTATATACTTATGATGAATTTTTAGTGTAACTCTAACAATCAAAGGCGAAATTATGATCTGTCAAAAATGTTACTCGAATCTGCGCTCAACATAATTTTTTTTACCAAGTGTTGGAAATGAGGATTTCGATCCCTGTTTCATATTAGAATAACGTATAAGAAAGTTAATTAATTTTAAAACAAGATGGTAATATCCAGATGAAACAAGTAAGAAAATTAATCGTGTATTGAATGTTAAATAAACGAAATAAATCATATTAAACTGATTGTAATTGCAATCGCGAGAATAAATAACTGTGGCAAGACCCGTTGTGGAGAGAGTACCAACCCAGCAGATGTCATTAAATCGTAGGATCGCATTCCACCACTTTTGTAATCCAACAGGGAGCAAGAGGTGTTTACTCAGCTATGACTCCTATTGGCCCGCTCCTGCACAGAATCTTGTTGTGTCCAGTTTTCCAGCTGTAAATTACAACAGTATTAGTGTGAGTGCTGACAGCAGCAGCATCAGTGTTAGTCTGAACGTTGAATCTCGAATAGAATCACGTACATGTTCCTTGATTGCCAAGTATTCTGCACTACAGACATTCGATTCGTCGCAAAGGACGTTGGATGACAATCAAAGTAGCGTGATTGGTGCTGATGATTTTATTCTGGAGCTGACAAAGCCGTACTGTGGGGTGGATGGAAGTTCTGCAAAATGGTTAATGGAACATAGTATGGACTCTGTTGGTATGCCATTGGACACCATGCTGAATTATGTACACGCAGTAATTTCAACAAAGTCGAATGTGTTCATGAATTTCTGGGAGAAGGTGAAGTTGGTTAAGGACTTTTTACCGAAATATGATGTATATAATATTGCGGACGAGGAGTATGGCTCACTCACTGCACTCCAACTGAAAATATGTGTTGACAAATATGAGCCAGTGACTGCTGAGTTAAATGTGAAATTATTTTAACAATGGTGATGTGATCATTGCCCATGAGAAATGTGATGTTTCATTATGTTAAAATGAACGTGAGTAAAATAAACCTTGTTGATGAAAAATGAAACGCTGTTTCCTTTTATGTGAACATTAAATTTGTAATGTATAATGCTATGGAACAGTGCAACCCACCCTGATCTGCCAATACACAAAGTCTTCGGAAATTCCTACCAGAGCTGTAATTGCCAGCTTCTAGCGGTTAAATATCTCGAAGGAGAGAGAATTGTTGCAATATTTTCCAATAATAAATGTATAATCCGGCCCTGTGAGATTAAGATACACACAACTGCTTTTAAAGCAACGTGAGATGCCTTGTCGATGAGGCTGGTCGGCATTGCTTCTCAGAAAGTTTTCGTGTTTCAGCTCGAGGCTGGTCAACATTGCTACTCAGAATGCCTTAGTGTTTCAGCTGCCTGACACTTCGTGCACACACTTGCACAGATGACACGACCATCATAAGGCAGTCGACCATCTCTCCACAATTTAGCAGTATGCAAGGCACTCCACCTCCTATTGTAATGTACCATAATGTAAATTGATTTCCACTGATATTTCAAATGGCTCTGACCACTATGGGACTTAACAGCTATGGTCATCAGTCCCCTAGAACTTAGAACTACTTAAACCTAACTAACCTAAGGGCATCACACACATCCATGCCCGAGGCAGGATTCGAACCTGCGACCGTAGCATTCAACGTAGTCAATTGTATGTGTATTGCCATTTGCCATTTACTGTCTGTACTGGGATATAAGAGTATTGTGTAAGCCACCGTTGTTTTGATCTATCACATCAGCAGTAAGCATCTACAGTCTAACAGGCCTCAGATTCAACGGTGGTGCAACCGTTGGATCAGGACATGAATATGTTCTGAAACATTGTATTACCTGAACCACTGCGGCAATACTAAATATCTACAGCCCAAGGTGCTTCTGATCCAATGCTATCACAGCTGATGGACAGGGACACACTGTTGCCAGAGTCACAGCATACTAGTGTAGGAGATGTATTACCGGATTGAGCGCTGGGATACAGCAACTGGAACCTACTATAAATGAGTGACTGTAAATTGCTATACGTAAATAAAATAGTTATATATCGTACAAACGACAGCATCATCATTCACCAGCTGTCAACCGGTTCCCATGTGTTGTAAACACTCTGATTGTGTTACACACATCAATGGTCACATTTGTAATTAACTTAGTGTTCAAAATATATCTATCAATTACGTGCTGATAGGGGTCAGGGTGGAGGTATTTGTTATACGTGTAATGTTTTGCATAAAATTACAAATGATAAATAGTGTCAAAATGGTGGGGAGGGGCCTGGCCGTGATGATAAGAAAGTGCTGATGCTGATGTTAGCGAAATTTGACAAGAACAGTTGCCTGAGAACCGAATGTCATGACCTTGAGGATGAGAAAGTGCTGTTACCGACATCAGTGGCAGCATCCTTTGTTCCAGGACTGTCCTAGCCTACCTGCTGTGTAATAGTTTCATGGTGAATGACGACATAGTTTTGAGATTTCACGACAAATGGCTTGGGGTACCCTTGCTCCTAATCAGTGTCCAATATACGTTTTGTCTTTCTTGAAACTGATACTGAACTCATACGTCTGTCGGTGTGCAGGTACGGGATACAAGTTCAGTTCGTGAAGATCAGTTTTTTCTAGGGGGAGGAAGGGGATTTGTCCCACCCCCTACCCCTGCGCCCCCTCCCTCTGGGTTCGACCATGTGAATTACTTGAACTCTACTCTGATCATCATCATGTACAGTCTTAGACAATAAAACTGACCGCCGGCCGGCCGCCACAGGGACTAAGTCCGAGTCATTCACTTAAGGTGGCCAATAAAACTGACCGCCCCTGACAACTCTAAGTCCGGCAATCTGCACAATCTGGAAACACTGTAAGATGCGGAAGTGTCAGGAGGAAGTGTTATCTACTTCCGAGACGTTGTCGGACTACGTGAGCCCGTGGTCTAGTGGCAAGCGTCGTGCGTTCTAAACTTATAGTCGCCTGTTCGCGTCCAACTGTATTTTTTTTTTACCGCAGTCGGTCAAAAGTTATGAGTCTGACTGAACATCGAAGATAATTCGCTTAACATTCTACCCACCAGCAATAACAAGTATTCCAGAAACAATTCCGCAGGATAGCTCGTGGCTGCGCCGCGATCATACCAGCTTTCTCTCGCGCTGCAGCGGCTACCGGCCACCGGCCAGACGCCACCCGCCGCCTGATATCCGGCGCCGCCCAGATGAACGCGTCGCGACGCTGTCAGTGTGTGTCTCAACTGTCATTTTCGAATTTGAAGTTCTAGTTATCATCTGGCAGCTAAGCAATGGATTTCGCAAACTTGAAAATCATGAACTACAGTTAAGCATTGTAAAACTGAGTCGCAAGTGGAAATAGGTGTAACATCTGCAACACAACGTTTACTTTTGGTATAACAGAGGGGTGAATGCAGAGGAGGCAGCTAGAAAGATTTGAATTGTGTGTGGAGCGACTGCTTTTGGGAAAAATACGCCAGGAAAAGATATTCTTGTTTCAACAAAGATCGTTCTGGCATGAATGATTTTCCACATTAAGGAAGTCTCGACTACTGATATATGTGATACGAGTAGATTACCATTTTACCATCACGCGACATTTGCATTCAACAGGCAAAGTTCAGAAGTCTGGTGTAGGAGTACTGCATGCTCTAATTCCAAACAACAAAAATCAACGGAGTGACTATTATTGAACGTCATCAGGTCGCTCATTGAGCATTCGTATGCAGTACTGTTACTGGTGACGTGTTATGATGCCTTTATCTTTAACTTCCTAAGAAGAAATGAAAGGCTGAGACCCTCCAAAAGATACAAACTCGAGCAAAGAGTAGTACGAACATAATATTTTACATCTGATAGCTCCAAAAGTGTGTTTTGAGCTACGAATTCTGCCCCAAGGTCTGTGTGCAACACAGCTGGAATTTGTTGCCAACAACTGAGACACCTTTCGGTCTTAGCGTAAGAAAATCGAGTAATACAACTACATCACATGTGTTACTGTATGATAACGCACTTCTTGATTTGAGAAACAAAACTATCAAGGAGATTGAAATTAAAGTCATCTCTCAAGCACTTGTATTGATAGAGAAGTTCTCTCTCAAGCACTTGTCCCTCTCGTCTTATATTCGTAAAGATTTACCTTTCCCGCTCTTGATCGATCAACCGTCAACGCAATTCATTTCTAGACGAAAATACTCTTAAAACTACTCTGGTATAATGATATCGTTGGAACCAGTAGGTTTCTACTGACGTAGAATTTGTAAACAACTTTAGCATTGTCAGATCGTTTTAGATATCGTGAAAGAAAATTCTTTTGCTGATTAATTTCTCTTTGATGATTACTGTTGCGTTTAGTAAACTAATGGAAAATCCAATTAAAATATTCACTGTACTAATACAAATTAAATTCAGCTTACTACAGAAACATCACGACGGCAGACTATCTTAATAAAGCATTAAGTATCTGTAAGACGATTGAGCATATTTTAACACGAATTCGTAGGACATTATCGACTTTTGACTTCGAAAAGATCTGCATTTACCTCATTTCCTGTATCATTCGGAATTATTATGAAAATGTGGCATTTCATAGATAAAATTATGTGTTCACAACAACAAAAAATATGTCGTCATTATGAATTTGGCAGTACCGTAAGGTTTTCGCTCTGACACTAAGGGTTACTGAAAGTAGCAAGGCGCATTTTGCTCGAGCGTTGTCTTACGATTCCCTTATTGCGTTTGTATCTGCCTGCTTGTAGCTCTGCTACAAAAGAATTAACAATCTGGCTCTCAGCGAGTCTGGAAAGGCGAACGAAAGCAGCTTGCACCTGGTAGCCAAACATGTTTCTTGGGAACAGGCTACTTCCTAAAGCGGGAAGACATTCTTTTGTGGTTGAATTGTTGGCAAACGTCTGTCAGACGTGTGCCGTTCGTCTAAGCGTTTCGGTGTGTTGAATTTGTACCAATTATTTTTCTACAGGTTTTTTCTGTCCCAAATAGAGAGTTGAAGCCTCCCATTAGTATTTTCACGTCATCTTGGTGAATTTTGCTCATAGTATTTTCGAGTGTATATCTTTTATAGGGGCTCTGAATGAGCATAGTCATAAGTCGATTGTTGATGGATGCGATATCTTTGACAGAGTTGATGACAGATCTGTGTTCGAGAAATGCAGTGCCGAAGATTGGTACGCCTTTCGCTACCTTTTGTTGTATTTTGCTCTTGAAGATGCCATAGTTTCCGTAATGCAAGTTTTAATTGTCAATAAATCGTGGTTCTTGAAGAGCAATGATGAGAATTTTTTGGCGGACGATTTCTTTTGTGAGATTATTGAGGTTTCTTGTTTGGGTCAATGTATCGATGTTTAGTTTTCAAATGAATGTTTTCTGCTTGTAGGGAAATTTACCAGAGATCTTCGATATTCTCTGCCGTGCTAACCTGGACTCCCCAGAGTGCGAAAATCCAACTGCCGCCTATCGGCGGCCAGGTTGTGTACCACATGGTATAAAGTTACCTTTGCTTGCAAAGTTCATGTTTTCTTGTGTTTCATTGGTTTGGCCTGGGTGATACCGGGACCAGACAGGACCAGAGGGTGTTGAAGCCTTTGGAAGCAAATATTTTCAGCGAAGCTCATTCAGATAATAGACAGTGACCGGACTAGCGGTGATTTCACTCAGATGTGTCTGGATTTAGGGTTCAACGGATTGAGTAGCCGTTCAGGATTGTGTTAGTATTTGGTTCACCCCAAGTATTTGATTTCCTCGGTACCACCCATATGGATGACGGTTTCCCCTATCGGCCACAGGGGATTATTATTATTATTAGTAATATGTCATCAGCAAATCTGATATGGAGTATCTTCCCACCACTGAAATAGATGTGTATTGTTCGATTCAATATTTCCATCAGATAAATATGGATTATAATTACGTTTCATTGCCGCTAGTCGACATATTTCTCTCTTTTTCTTAGACAGTTGCTAGCTGTTACTCCATCATAGGAATTTATGTGCGCAGAATTGTTGCAAGACAGACGTTCAAATTATCCGATTTCTATAATTTCATTTCGATACAAGATCGTCCTAATCGGATTCAGCCAGTCAGTCTTAATGTGGATATCCGATTACGACTCTCATCATATGATACACTGGGTGAACCACATTCTTAATCGGACTGATGAATCCAGATCACTTATCTATGACAGGGAATGAATTCTTAAACATTGTGGAAAATAATAAGTTATTTAAATATAAATATAGGAACTAACGAGATAACAATGTGTTTACAGGAGCAGGGACCCATCCACCATAGTAGAGCAGTGCGAGATTGGTTTCAGGGCCAAGAGAGGATAAAGCTGATGCCGTTTGTTCCACGATCACCGAACATCAACCAGATAGAGAATATGTGGGCAGAGGTAACAAGGTCATTGCCATGTGTCCCTACAAATGCAAGCCACCTTTGGACGAATATAGAAAACGTATGGTGGGAAGTAAACCATCACGATACACTGTCGACGACTTAATGAAATCAATTGCACTACGCCCTCGAGAAATCTTACGTAATGATCGTGGGGGGGGGGGGGGGGGGGGGGTTGGTTACTAAAAGTATACTCGTCCACAAAGCCCATGTGGACAATTATCTGATAATCGGTCAAACTTTGCTTTGTCGCAGCTCTTTAGCATACACCAAGTCCATTTACTTTCACTCCCCTCCTTACAATTCTTGCAATGCAAGGTAATTGAAAAATCTCATCCACTCGACGCCAACTGAGGAACTGACTGGTGCATGTGTTGTTCAACACACAGTAGTTATCACCCTCACTGGAATCAATGACTGTGTGTGTGTGTGTGTGTGTGTGTGTTTTCGTGCTAACGCACAATCTGAATCAATACTATTAACATTAGAGAGACAACCAACAATAAATATTGCATCAAATATGACTGTAAAGTATTTTAATGCGATGGGAAGTTACAAACTGAATTTTTACCCATCCCACGTCCTGCGTATTACGTTCAGTAAGATGTATTTACTCCATAGTATCGTTAGCAGAGACAGTGCGCTCTTGTTGTCGGGGCTCGCGACAAGTGCAGCGATTAGCAGTGCCCAATGCCGCCGCGATTTGTTTATGTTGGCTGAGCGTGGACACTGCAGCAGACGCTTCGCCCTAAACAGAAAGAAATCACCTTTGCTCTCACTGCAGTGAGCGGATTTCACTGCCTGCGTGTTCTTATAGTAACCAACGTGAGACTCTATTTACAGGTGCCATGGAGCAATTGCAACGGCTATCATGTCATTAGTCATCAGAATATTAACCAGTGATGAAATGTCCACTCTATTTGAATCCCAAGAAAATAGGAACCTTCTCACAACGGAATGTGAGGTGATATCAAAATATATCCAACATACAAAAATTAATTGGAGGGCTTTCATGTATGCAGTAATAGAACACAAAGAAATATTATGTCTTGGAAGCGTATATTTCATTTCCTCTTCTCATATTAACGCCCTTGTTTTAATATGAAGTGAGAAAATAAACACGAAAAACTAAAGTTCCTGAGAAGCATATAAGTCATTTCCTCTTCTCATATCACAACTTTTGTTTTAGTATGAAGTAAAAAAATGAACAGTTTAGAGTTCTGAAGCATAATATGACACCAGATTCTTATCGTAGGCGCTACCGGAAACGCCAAAAGCAGGGAGCTGTCCGTTCTTTTGTCCAACAGTCTGTTTCCTTTCATGTATTACTCCCGCTAGGAGATTCTTATTTAAGGACTTGTGGGCATCAAGTTCTTCAGCAGAACAAGCCTTATGTTATAGTGCTAAATACGGTATGGAAAAAATGCAACAAAGACGAGTTCCGTTAGTGCAGTGAGGATATTTGCGCATGTGTGTATTCAGCAATGACTGCCAGCTGCCACAACACTTCTGTGAAGTGTTGTGGCAGCTGGGAGGAGGCAACACAACTGTGCGTGCACTTGAGACTTCATTCGGTGAGACGTCAGGAGACGGATGAAAACGTCAAATTAAAGTCGCTCTCCGAGTCGTATTCAATCCAGAATGACGTGTTACTAAGGTAGTTGAGCGTTCTAGCAATTACACTTTTATGATTCCCATATGAGTATTTCGAAAGCCAAAAGAACCCGTTAGTGTGAAACTATCGGGAACTGCATTAATATCAAACTGCCAGAACTTGAGACAATACGTGGACTCTTCTCTTCGCTGGGTGACCTATTACTGTTATTTAGCATTCTCTCCGTCCTAGTCGTAATGCAAATGGAACTTCAGAGGCGCTTTCCGCTATTCTTGACAAACATCAGCAACCTGTAATCGCTGAGAGTCACAATTGCGTGATGATAATGGTTCAGGTTGTCAGTAGTTGTGGTGGTGTTATGCTGTCAAACTGCTTACAGTAACGTTAATGGTGGCGCACATAATTTAGCGCTGACTACCTACTTAAGTAAAGGTAGTGTTGTGGTGTCATCGCTTGTCTTTATTTGGCCCCAGCTTGAGTAATCAGATTCAACTAACATAGTACTCCAATCGCGGGCTCCTAATACAGTATGACAGCAGAGATTATCGTGCGGATATTACATTAATTCTGCAATGAAATGCTTAACAAATCTTACCCTCAGCTATGCAGCTGAAATGGCTCATTACACAGGTACCCCATGTTGCACTAGGTTAAGTGATCCGTTCGCTGAAATCCTGCTTGTACTGTTCGTAAATACTCGTATACCTCAGAAATGGTTCAAATGGCTCTGAGCACTATGTGACTTCTGAGGTTATCAGTCCGCTAGAACTTAGAACTACTTAAACCTAACTAGCCTAAGGACATCAGACACATCGATGTCCGAGACAGGATTCGAACCTGCGACCGTAGCGGTCGCGCGGTTCCCGACTATAGCGCCTGGAACCGCTCGGCCACCCCGGCCTGCATACTTGTATACTGACCATTTGTTATTTGACTAATTATGAACTACAATCTGATTCGCATGTATATGACATGGGTTAGCGCCGGCACAAAGGTAAGACTATGGGTTGGATGCCGTTGAAGTCCTGTTACATTGATGGCAAGACAAATGTTCGCAAATCACCTCTATTGCCTCAAAAAACAATTGCATCTTAAATATCGAAGGACCGACGTCCTCACTGTCAGAGCGCGTTGAAATACAGCAACGACGGCAGATGAAAATTTGTGATCGACTGGGCTTCGAACCCAGACCTCCTGCTTCCTAGACAGACGTTCTGATGACGAGACTAATATTTTTTTTTAATGTTTGAGAAGACTTTCAGCACCAGGTAAGCGGAGGCAAAGAGGGCAGGGGTCGAAGATCCGAGGCCTGGCCACAATGCCTCTCCCATACCTGCACTGAGCAGCTGCATTATTCCCATGTATTCCATGTTTGCACCCGTAAATTCTTTTAAATTGTAGAACAAAACTGAAGTAGTAATTTCGGTAAAATAAATTACAGATTGCCGCCTCCAGTGGAGTGCGTTCCTTGTAGAACATAACTTATAACAATGGAAAGGGTGACGGAAAAATCCCTAACAAACATTCATTCAGAAATATATTCACATTTTAATTTATTATGCACTGGATGCATATGAGGTCCGTAAGGAAGCCATATATTTTTCAACAAATAAAAGAAATTTCGGAGCCGGTGGGGTTTGCCAAATTAGAACAGTTCTGATTTTAGATCCAACGTAAAAGAATATTCCAGGAATAAAAAAAGTGAAAGAATAGTATTCCTCTTCTAGTGAATAAAAGTGCCCACCTCTTTGTAGATAAAAATTTAAAACCATTCCTTATATTTGTTATTCTTCTTCAGCTTGAAATTTTCTACTGCAATATAGAACATATACTCTACTAAGTTTTGTTTGTTATGACGTAAAACACAAACTGTCCCAGAAGCCACGAATAACTGTAGTTCTTTGCGGACGGGTAACATTTCCAGTCGGATTGTAAAGCTTCCGTTATCGGTATTTGACTTTCTGCGGTTCTATTGACAGTGCTAACTTCTTCGTAGTCCAGTTCCAAATTCTTATTCTATTTTCACATGAGAAGATGTGCGCTACAGTTTCTACAAGCCGTCATTTGTCGCCGTATGGAGATGGTCTCAATTTAATTTTGCATAATCGTTCCGCTGTGGGTATGGTTTAGTTTACAAAGTCGCACCATACGGCACTTACTCTAGTTGGTATAATTTTATTGTTGATTTTTTTCCAGACGTTCCTCCAGTTTTTTGTAGGTTAAGTTACCGGAATTGGTTTGTGAAGACGATGTCTGGTAATATAATCATAAACGGTTCTAGTGTTGGTTTGTGCTCGTGGAAGTCTTATACAGCTCCAAACGCCATAGTACTTTCGGACGTAATCTAGGCTGGCGTGCTACATTAACAGGAGCGTTCCTATTCCCAGGATCTAACGAGAGGAACAGAAGTTTCGTGATGCCTGTCTTAGTGGCGTGTATTAGTTTAAAAGCACGTCTTTAATTCCAAGTCCTCCGTTTTGCCTCTGCAAAGTCACCGTGTCGAAGGATACTTTGATGATACACTCCTGGAAATGGAAAAAAGAACACATTGACACCGGTGTGTCAGACCCACCATACTTGCTCCGGACACTGCGAGAGGGCTGTACAAGCAATGATCACACGCACGGCACAGCGGACACACCAGGAACCGCGGTGTTGGCCGTCGAATGGCGCTAGCTGCGCAGCATTTGTGCACCGCCGCCATCAGTGTCAGCCAGTTTGCCGTGGCATACGGAGCTCCATCGCAGTCTTTAACACTGGTAGCATGCCGCGACAGCGTGGACGTGAACCGTATGTGCAGTTGACGGACTTTGAGCGAGGGCGTATAGTGGGCATGCGGGAGGCCGGGTGGACGTACCGCCGAATTGCTCAACACGTGGGGCGTGAGGTCTCCACAGTACATCGATGTTGTCGCCAGTGGTCGGCGGAAGGTGCACGTGCCCGTCGACCTGGGACCGGACCGCAGCGACGCACGGATGCACGCCAAGACCGTAGGATCCTACGCAGTGCCGTAGGGGACCGCACCGCCACTTCCCAGCAAATTAGGGACACTGTTGCTCCTGGGGTATCGGCGAGGACCATTCGCAACCGTCTCCATGAAGCTGGGCTACGGTCCCGCACACCGTTAGGCCGTCTTCCGCTCACGCCCCAACATCGTGCAGCCCGCCTCCAGTGGTGTCGCGACAGGCGTGAATGGAGGGACGAATGGAGACGTGTCGTCTTCAGCGATGAGAGTCGCTTCTGCCTTGGTGCCAATGATGGTCGTATGCGTGTTTGGCGCCGTGCAGGTGAGCGCCACAATCAGGACTGCATACGACCGAGGCACACAGGGCCATCACCCGGCATCATGGTGTGGGGAGCGATCTCCTACACTGGCCGTACACCACTGGTGATCGTCGAGCGGACACTGAATAGTGCACGGTACATCCAAACCGTCATCGAACCCATCGTTCTACCATTCCTAGACCGGCAAGGGAACTTTCTGTTCCAACAGGACAATGCACGTCCGCATGTATCCGGTGCCACCCAACGTGCTCTAGAAGGTGTAAGTCAACTACCCTGGCCAGCAAGATCTCCGGATCTGTCCCCCATTGAGCATGTTTGCGACTGGATGAAGCGTCGTCTCACGCGGTCTGCACGTCCAGCACGAACGCTGGTCCAACTGAGGCGCCAGGTGGAAATGGCATGGCAAGCCGTTCCACAGGACTACATCCAGCATCTCTACGATCGTCTCCATGGGAGAATAGCAGCCTGCATTGCTGCGAAAGGTGGATATACACTGTACTAGTGCCGACATTGTGCATGCTCTGTTGCCTGTGTCTATGTGCCTGTGGTTCTGTCAGTGTGATCATGTGATGTATCTGACCCCAGGAATGTGTCAATAAAGTTTCCCCTTCCTGGGACAATGAATTCACGGTGTTCTTATTTCAATTTCCAGGAGTGTATTTTGTTTCCACAGATACCAATAGGCTACAGCTTATATTTTTATGTGCAGTGACCTGCACTATTGGTATGACTGCTCCGACGTAATATATTTTTCTAAGTATGTATGTATTTGTAATCTGAAGTTTGTGCAGTCGATCTAACGATCGCATGTCATGGTCCTTGAACAAGGTTCTGATGACATTAAGTTTCCGCTCCCAATTGTTCGTGGCCATGCGCTTGGGATTCGCCCTTAACTACAATCCGAGTTGGAGTCTCTCTTCAGTTACATCTAACCAGTGTGCACCTATTGCACTATTGTAAGAACCGAGATGCAGTATTTTGGTATTAAAATTTTGCAAATCCGGGTTCGAATCTGGTCAGGCACAAATTTTCATCTGACGCTGTTGTTCTATTTTAATGCCAAAGACAGCCTGGACATCTGTCCTTCAATCTTTAATTGATTAAGAAGTCTGTATATTTCGATTCGTAGTGTCTGTTCTTTCGGAAATGTCCTAAGAACAGACATACACGCACACACACACACACACACACACACACACACACACACACACACACATTTATATCATAAGTGCTATTCGGAAAACGTTTGGCAACTCAGTGATAGTGCTGGACTGGAGCTGCATCAACCTACTCATTTCACTAGATATTGTTGTAATTTTCTGAACAATTACTGTTTAATAAGTGACAGCGACAGTGTCTCTCATCGTTTACTTTGTCGGAAACCTGCTTCTTTCTGCCCTAGGCTATATTATAGCAATGAGTGATTGCTCACATTCTTGATACCTCACTGGACGTGCTACTGCAACTGTAGTCAAAGATTCAAATCCCACTGGAAAAGTATGTTTCAAGTCAGATGGTTTTGCTCCTCCCCTACTGCCATTGAAAACGATCACAACGAAATTAAGTATAGGTATTCTATGAAACCCTTGAGTTCATACTGCGGTGCTGTGAAGATGAAAAGTAGTTTTCACAATTATCAGATGACAGATGGAACTTGTCAGATTCCACTAATTATGACTGCATCATTAACTGTTGGTTCACAGGCGCTTTTCTGGCGCTTATTGTAAGTGTTATTTGTATGTAGGAGCTGAAAGAATAGAAACATCAAATTTTCGCCTTATGGAATGTTCGAATTCACCTTAAGTCTTCACGTTTCGAGCAAAGGCAGAATATCCGTCAGGAAAGCTGACAACAATAAGCCAGGCCATGCCTGTCTTCTGGTGGATGTGCCAATGACAGTGATTGTACAGCAAAGAGGCATTGCCAACTCAACCACTGGAGAAGCTCCAAAATTGTGAATCGCGTCTGGCGAATACGCTTTTAAGGTTTCGATCCGATTAAGACAGTAAAACACAAATAATTGTCGCAGTTATTATTATTTGACATTTAGATTGCATTCAGTGCATCGATGTATTACAAGTAATTGCACTCTACCCTCTAAACCTACTTACAGAAATGTGAATAAGACTCATGGGCATATAATGAGGATCTAGCGGTCCTTGCCACCCGCAACTTCGAAACGAAGCTATAGCCACTTCCGAGGTCACTCACAGAACACATCAGCTGGTATCCTTCCTGACACTATAACTGAAACTTGGCAACAGCGCAGAATATGTTTGGCAACTCTGTGACCGACGAGTTACTTCCTTGATGGCACAGAACTATCCTGCTAAATTCACTTGATATTATCGTGTCATTTCAATTGAATACTGTAAGTGATTTTCTCTTGAGACGTGACATAAGGATATCAGTTAATGCTTTTGAGTCAACGAAAGTGGTTTCACACGGGAAATACAACTACTCTCGTCTCTTATGTTGCGATTTATTTGCCATAGCGGCTACTGAGCCAGTAAGTACGTCAAAGACCAGCACCTGTTCGCTAGCTCCTAGGTAACGTGCTTGCCTGTCAGGTGCACGCTGCCTTTGTTCCCCTTTCGACACTCGCTGAATGCAAGATTTTTTATTCCTTTGTAGCAGAACTACAAGCAGGCAGATACAAATTCAATGAGGGAATGGTAAGACAACGCTCTAGCAAAAATTCGTCTTGCTACTTTTAGTAACCCTTAGTGTCAAAGCGAAAAACCTTACGGTACTGCCAAATTCATAATGCCACTTTTATTTTCTGCCGACATACTTTTTTGTTGTTGTGAATACGTAATTTTATCTATGAACTGCCACATTTTCATAATACTTACGAAGCAAATCATGTGAGGTAACACTTCACCAACTTGTCGGGAAGGTGGAAAAAGCACTACCCTTTCTGGATGCTCTCTGTATCTTCCGGGATGTCGAGGGGGTTCTAGTAATACGACCTTCGAGTAAATGGTTAGAGATAAAGAACCTAGTGGTGAATGAACTCATAGATGAGCTGAATGCGAGAGACTACTCTTGAAAAGAATAAGTAGACGATTTATTCACAGTAAGACTTAGAAAATTTGATAGTATTGTTAAACCTACGTGCACTGAACATTGTGAAAAAGTATTTAAAGACTAGCCGCACGAAAATTGGTGTAGTATTATTTATGGGGAAGCATGTCCAGCACATACACTGAAAAATTATATTTCTCGATGAAACTTTAGAGAGGGTTGTAGTGTATCTAGAGGTAGCCCTGGATGGAAAACTATTATGAACACCTCACATAAAGAATATATTCCACTGTGAAAGATAATCTTATAAGCACTAGAAGCTGCTGTATGGTAAACTGGGGTCTAAACCCTGTACGTACTGGATATACACCTCTGCAAAAATACCAATGATAATTTATTGTCATATAATATGAACAAAGTCGAACAGAAGGTGGCTGCTAGGGAGTCTCGCAAAGTGCAGAGACTGGCCTGCTTTCACAAACAGACGGAATTAGCAGGACATCCACTCTTGGGATGGATATTAGGCTAGACATGCCCGCCTTACACCTGTGGCTTAAAATGGAGGCCGCAGCAGGGACATAAAGGCTAAAAATTGTAAATAACTGGATATAGTTAGAATATACGGAATCCCAAATCAGTATGGCGATGGCTGGGGAAATGCCGACTAACTATACAATAACTTCTAGCGGTTTCAATAAACCTTGCCATGTAACAGTTGGAAGCAGGGAGCAGTGGAAGAACGAACCACTACACCGTTCAGGAGACATAATATAGTGGTCGAAAACAGATGAAACCAACGGGTCTGGTGTACTGCCTAGAATCTCTTTAGGGAAGATGGCCACAGTATTACATAGTATCTTCTATCAGCATGTGCGCGGAGGAGAATTAGAGTAGACCCTACAAAAATCGTAGCATCTACTTTTATTCAGACAGCCAAGCAACTCTGAAATCTCTATCAGCCCCTGCGACCGAAGGTCGTTGCAGAATGCCATGAAGCATTTTCTTTCGGACATGTCCGAAAGAACAGACACCACACATATATCCATATACAGAGTGTTTCAGGAGGAATATTAGATATTTTAGTAGGTGGTAGTACAGACGAATTGCATAAAAAATTCCATACATATGCGTCCACTTTTTATTTTGTACAGAGATACAGCTGTTAGTACGTAACCCCAACAAACTCAAAGCAAAGGCAACGAGGACATTCAAAGTTGATTTTCAAAAATTCCCCCACCAACTTCAATGCACATTTGACTTCTCTTGATAACACCACGTGTAGGTCGTCTTTGCGTTCTTTTATGAGGGCTGCACTATTCATAATCCGAAAGATCAAATCGGCTCTTGGGTTTACTTTTTCTTTGTAGACTTCGCCTTTAACCATCCCCGCAGGCAAAAATCGAAAGAGATAAGGTCCGGGGACCTTGAAGGCCAAGAAAAGTGCCCATATCCAATGATCCATCTTCCAGGAAATGTTAGGTTTGGATAATGTGTCACCTGACGACTAGAATGTGCAAGAGCCCCGTCATGCTGGAGGAACATACGCATTCTTGTAGCCAAATGAACCTCCTCCAATGACGCTGGAAGCTCATTTTCAAGGACGTGTAGACAACTGGGTCCTGTAAGGACCAACATACGAAACGAAAATGCATTGAACCCAGCTATCTGTATGTTCAATAAAAATTGGACGCATGTTATATGTCATTATTTCAACAATTTGTCTATACTACCATCTCCTAGAATATTTACTATTCCTCCTGAAACATCCTGTATAATTATTTGGGTCTCCACGAGTCATCGAAAGTTTTCAGTGCTAGACGCACGACATCGTCCGACCCTCGCGGGAATACAGTGTGGACGCAAGCTAGTGGAACAATGGCCGGGGGGTACCGCGCATGTGGTGTGCGGCAAAAATGAGAATTCGCGTCTGACGAGGAACGTGTGGAGACAGGTGCTGCAGAGAGGTTGACTGCTGTGTCATCATAGTATCCACAGTCGGAGGTTCGAATCCTCCCTCCGGCATGGGTGTATGTGTTGTCCATAGCGTAAGTTAGATTAAGTAATGTGTAAGCTTAGGGACCGATGACCTAATCAGCTTGGTCTCATAAGTTCTTACCACAAATTTACAAAATTTTAATACCAAAATACTTCACCTCGTTTCTAACAATAGTGCAATAGATACGCACTGGTTAGATGTAACTGAAGAGAGTCTCCATCTCCGACTGTGGTTAAGGGAGAATAACAAGCGCATGGCCACTAACAACTGGAAGCGGAATGTCATCCGAACCTTGTTGAAGGACCATGACAGGACCGGATCTTCGACCCCTGCCCTCTTTGCCTCCGCCTACCTGGTGCTGAAAGTCTTCTCAAACACTAAAAAAAAAAAAAAATAACAGTCCAGTCATCAGAACGTCTGTCTAGTAAGCAGGAGGTCTGGGTTCGAATCCCAGTCGGTCACAAATTTTCATCTGCCACCGTTGCTGTATTTCAACGCGCTGTGACAGTGTGGTCGTCGGTCCTTCGATATTTAAGATGCAATTCTTTCTGAGGCAATAGAGGTGATTTGCGAACATTTGTCTTGCCATCAATTTAACAGGACTTCAACGGCATCCAACCCTTAGTGATTACTTTGTGCCAACGCTAGCCGATGTCATATATATGCGAATCAGATTGCAGTTCATATTTAGTCAAATAACGAATGGTCAGTATACAAGTATGCAGGCCGGGGTGGCCGAGCGGTTCCAGGCGCTATAGTCGCAGGTTCGAATCCTGTCTCGGACATCGATGTGTCTGATGTCCTTAGGCTAGTTAGGTTTCAGTAGTTCTAAGTTCTAGCGGACTGATAACCTCAGAAGTTAAGTCACATAGTGCTCAGAGCCATTTGAACCATTTCTGAAGTATACGAGTATTTACGAACAGTACAAGCAGGATTTCAGCGAACGGATCACTTAACCAAGTGCAACATGGAGTACCTGTGTAATGAGTCATTCTAGCTGCATTGCTGAGGGTAAAATTTGTTAAGCATTTCATTGCAGAATTAATGTAATATCCGCACGATAATCTCTGCAGTCATACTGTATTAGGAGCCCGCGATTGGAGTACTACGTTCGTTAAATCGGATTACTCAAGCTGGGGCCAAATAAAGACAAGCGACGACACCACAACACTATCTTTACTTAAGTAGGCAGTCAGCGCTAAATTATATGCGCCACCATTAATGTTACTGTAAGCTGGCTGGCTCTGAGCACAATGGGACTTAACAGCTGTGGTCATCAGTCCCCTAGAACTTAGAACTACTTAAACGTAACTAACCTAAGGACATCACACACGTCCATGCCCGAGGCAGGATTCGAACCTGCGACCGTAGCAGTCGCGGGGTTCCGGACTGCGCGCCTAGAACCGCGAGAACATCGCGGCCGGCCTACTGTAAGCAGTTTGACAGCATAACACCACCACAACTACTGACAACTTGAACCATTATCATCACGCAGTTGTGACTCTCAGTGATTACAGGTTGCTGATGTTTGTCAAGAAGAGCGGAAAGCGCCTCTGAAGTTCCATTTGCATTACGACTAGGACGGAGAGAATGCTAAATAATAGTAATAGGTCACCCAGGGAAGAGAAGTGTCCACGTATTGTCTCACGTTCTTGCAGTTTGATATAATGAAGTTCACGATAGTTTCACACTAACGGGTTCTTTTGGCTTTCGAAATACTCATATGGGAATCATAAAAGTGTAATTGCTAGAACGCTCAACTACCATAATAACACTTCAATCTGGACTGAATACGACTCGGAAAGCGACGTTAATTTGACGTTTTCATCCATCTCCTGCCGTCTCACCGAATGAAGTCTGAAGTGCACGCACAGTTGTGTTGCCTCCGCAAGGATTCTGTGAAGTGTTGTGGCAGCTGGCAGTCATTGCTGAATACACACATGTGCAAATATCCTCACTGCTCTAACGGAACTCGTCTTTGTTGCATTTTTTCCATACCGTATTTAGCACTATAACATAAGGCTTGTTCTGCTGAAGAACTTGATGCCCACAAGTCCTTAAATAAGAATCTCCTAGCGGGAGTAATACATGAAAGGAAACAGACTGTTGGACAAAAGAACGGACAGCTCCCTGCTTTTGGCGTTTCCGGTAGCGCCTACGATAAGAATCTGGTGTCATATTATGCTTCAGAACTCTAAACTGTTCATTTTTTTACTTCATACTAAAACAAAAGTTGTGATATGAGAAGAGGAAATGACTTATATGCTTCTCAGGAACTTTAGTTTTTCGTGTTTATTTTCTCACTTCATATTAAAACAAGGGCGTTAATATGAGAAGAGGAAATGAAATATACGCTTCCAAGACATAATATTTCTTTGTGTTCTATTACTGCATACATGAAAGCCCTCCAATTAATTTTTGTATGTTGGATATATTTTGATATCACCTCACATTCCGTTGTGAGAAGGTTCCTATTTTCTTGGGATTCAAATAGAGTGGACATTTCATCACTGGTTAATATTCTGATGACTAATGACATGATAGCCGTTGCAATTGCTCCATGGCACCTGTAAATAGAGTCTCACGTTGGTTACTATAAGAACACGCAGGCAGTGAAATCCGCTCACTGCAGTGAGAGCAAAGGTGATTTCTTTCTGTTTAGGGCGAAGCGTCTGCTGCAGTGTCCACGCTCAGCCAACATAAACAAATCGCGGCGGCATTGGGCACTGCTAATCGCTGCACTTGTCGCGAGCCCCGACAACAAGAGCGCACTGTCTCTGCTAACGATACTATGGAGTAAATACATCTTACTGAACGTAATACGCAGGACGTGGGATGGGTAAAAATTCAGTTTGTAACTTCCCATCGCATTAAAATACTTTACAGTCATATTTGATGCAATATTTATTGTTGGTTGTCTCTCTAATGTTAATAGTATTGATTCAGATTGTGCGTTAGCACGAAAACACACACACACACACACACACAGTCATTGATTCCAGTGAGGGTGATAACTACTGTGTGTTGAACAACACATGCACCAGTCAGTTCCTCAGTTGGCGTCGAGTGGATGAGATTTTTCAATTACCTTGCATTGCAAGAATTGTAAGGAGGGGAGTGAAAGTAAATGGACTTGGTGTATGCTAAAGAGCTGCGACAAAGCAAAGTTTGACCGATTATCAGATAATTGTCCACATGGGCTTTGTGGACGAGTATACTTTTAGTAACCAACCCCCCCCCCCCCCCCCCACGATCATTACGTAAGATTTCTCGAGGGCGTAGTGCAATTGATTTCATTAAGTCGTCGACAGTGTATCGTGATGGTTTACTTCCCACCATACGTTTTCTATATTCGTCCAAAGGTGGCTTGCATTTGTAGGGACACATGGCAATGACCTTGTTACCTCTGCCCACATATTCTCTATCTGGTTGATGTTCGGTGATCGTGGAACAAACGGCATCAGCTTTATCCTCTCTTGGCCCTGAAACCAATCTCGCACTGCTCTACTATGGTGGATGGGTCCCTGCTCCTGTAAACACATTGTTATCTCGTTAGTTCCTATATTTATATTTAAATAACTTATTATTTTCCACAATGTTTAAGAATTCATTCCCTGTCATAGATAAGTGATCTGGATTCATCAGTCCGATTAAGAATGTGGTTCACCCAGTGTATCATATGATGAGAGTCGTAATCGGATATCCACATTAAGACTGACTGGCTGAATCCGATTAGGACGATCTTGTATCGAAATGAAATTATAGAAATCGGATAATTTGAACGTCTGTCTTGCAACAATTCTGCGCACATAAATTCCTATGATGGAGTAACAGCTAGCAACTGTCTAAGAAAAAGAGAGAAATATGTCGACTAGCGGCAATGAAACGTAATTATAATCCATATTTATCTGATGGAAATATTGAATCGAACAATACACATCTATTTCAGTGGTGGGAAGATACTCCATATCAGATTTGCTGATGACATATTACTAATAATAATAATAATCCCCTGTGGCCGATAGGGGAAACCGTCATCCATATGGGTGGTACCGAGGAAATCAAATACTTGGGGTGAACCAAATACTAACACAATCCTGAACGGCTACTCAATCCGTTGAACCCTAAATTCAGACACATCTGAGTGAAAATCACCGCTACTCCGGTCACCGTCTATTATCTCAATGAGCTTGGCTGAAAATATTTACTTCCAAAGGCTTCAACACCCTCTGGTCCTGTCTGGTCCCGGTATCACCCAGGCCAAACCAATGAAACACAAGAAAACATGAACTATGCAAGCAAAGGTAACTTTACCCCAGGTGGTACACAACCTGGCCACCGATAGGCGGCAGTTGGATTTTCGCACTCTGGGGAGTCCAGGTTAGCACGGCAGAGAATATCGAAGATCTCTGGTAAATTTCCCTACAAGCAGAAAACATTCATTTGAAAACTAAACATCGATACATTGACCCAAACAAGAAACCTCAATAATCTCACAAAAGAAATCGTCCGCCAAAAAATTCTCATCATTGCTCTTCAAGAACCACGATTTATTGACAATTAAAACTTGCATTACGGAAACTATGGCATCTTCAAGAGCAAAATACAACAAAAGGTAGCGAAAGGCGTACCAATCTTCGGCACTGCATTTCTCGAACACAGATCTGTCATCAACTCTGTCAAAGATATCGCATCCATCAACAATCGACTTATGACTATGCTCATTCAGAGCCCCTATAAAAGATATACACTCGAAAATACTATGAGCAAAATTCACCAAGATGACGTGAAAATACTAATGGGAGGCTTCAACTCTCTATTTGGGACAGAAAAAACCTGTAGAAAAATAATTGGTACAAATTCAACACACCGAAACGCTTAGACGAACGGCACACGTCTGACAGACGTTTGCCAACAATTCAACCACAAAAGAATGTCTTCCCGCTTTAGGAAGTAGCCTGTTCCCAAGAAACATGTTTGGCTACCAGGTGCAAGCTGCTTTCGTTCGCCTTTCCAGACTCGCTGAGAGCCAGATTGTTAATTCTTTTGTAGCAGAGCTACAAGCAGGCAGATACAAACGCAATAAGGGAATCGTAAGACAACGCTCGAGCAAAATGCGCCTTGCTACTTTCAGTAACCCTTAGTGTCAGAGCGAAAACCTTACGGTACTGCCAAATTCATAATGACGACATATTTTTTGTTGTTGTGAACACATAATTTTATCTATGAAATGCCACATTTTCATAATAATTCCGAATGATACAGGAAATGAGGTAAATGCAGATCTTTTCGAAGTCAAAAGTCGATAATGTCCTACGAATTCGTGTTAAAATATGCTCAATCGTCTTACAGATACTTAATGCTTTATTAAGATAGTCTGCCGTCGTGATGTTCCTGTAGTAAGCTGAATTTAATTTGTATTAGTACAGTGAATATTTTAATTGGATTTTCCATTAGTTTACTAAACGCAACAGTAATCATCAAAGAGAAATTAATCAGCAAAAGAATTTTCTTTCACGATATCTAAAACGATCTGACAATGCTAAAGTTGTTTACAAATTCTACGTCAGTAGAAACCTACTGGTTCCAACGATATCATTATACCAGAGTAGTTTTAAGAGTATTTTCGTCTAGAAATGAATTGCGTTGACGGTTGATCGATCAAGAGCGGGAAAGGTAAATCTTTACGAATATATGACGAGAGGGACAAGTGCTTGAGAGAGGACTTCTCTATCAATACAAGTGCTTGAGAGATGACTTTAATTTCAATCTCCTGGATAGTTTTGTTTCTCAAATCAAGAAGTGCGTTATCATACAGTAACACATGTGATGTAGTTGTATTACTCGATTTTCTTACGCTAAGACCGAAAGGTGTCTCAGTTGTTGGCAACAAATTCCAGCTGTGTTGCACACAGACCTTGGGGCAGAATTCGTAGCTCAAAACACACTTTTGGAGCTATCAGATGTAAAATATTATGTTCATACTACTCTTTGCTCGAGTTTGTATCTTTTGGAGGGGCTCAGACTTTCATTTCTTCTTAGGAAGTTAACGATAAAGGCATCATAACACGTCACCAGTAACAGTACTGCATACGAATGCTCAATGAGCGACCTGATGACGTTCAATAAAAGTCACTCCGTTGATTTTTGTTGTTTGGAATTAGAGCATGCAGTACTCCTACACCAGACTTCTGAACTTTGCCTGTTGAATGCAAATGTCGCGTGATGGTAAAATGGTAATCTACTCGTATCACATATATCAGTAGTCGAGACTTCCTTAATGTGGAAAATCATTCATGCCAGAACGATCTTTGTTGAAACAAGAATATCTTTTCCTGGCGTATTTTTCCCAAAAGCAGTCGCTCCACACACAATTCAAATCTTTCTAGCTGCCTCCTCTGCATTCACCCCTCTGTTATACCAAAAGTAAACGTTGTGTTGCAGATGTTACACCTATTTCCACTTGCGACTCAGTTTTACAATGCTTAACTGTAGTTCATGATTTTCAAGTTTGCGAAATCCATTGCTTAGCTGCCAGATGATAACTAGAACTTCAAATTCGAAAATGACAGTTGAGACACACACTGACAGCGTCGCGACGCGTTCATCTGGGCGGCGCCGGATATCAGGCGGCGGGTGGCGTCTGGCCGGTGGCCGGTAGCCGCTGCAGCGCGAGAGAAAGCTGGTATGATCGCGGCGCAGCCACGAGCTATCCTGCGGAATTGTTTCTGGAATACTTGTTATTGCTGGTGGGTAGAATGTTAAGCGAATTATCTTCGATGTTCAGTCAGACTCATAACTTTTTCGGTTTTTCGTCCGGCCATCCTGATTTAGGTTTTCCGTGATTTCCCTAAATCACTCCAGGCAAATGCCGGGATGGTTCCTCTGAAAGGGCACGGCCGACTTCCTTCCCAATCCTTCCCTAATCCGATGAGACCGATGACCACGCTGTCTGGTCTCCTTCCCCAAACCAACCTATTCATAACTTTTGACCGACTGCGGTAAAAAAAAAAATACAGTTGGACGCGAACAGGCGACTATAAGTTTAGAACGCACGACGCTTGCCACTAGACCACGGGCTCACGTAATCCGACAACGTCTCGGAAGTAGATAACACTTCCTCCTGACACTTCCGCATCTTACAGTGTTGCCAGATTGTGCAGATTGCTGGACTTAGAGTTGTCAGGGGCGGTCAGTTTTATTGGCCACCTTAAGTGAATGACTCGGACTTAGTCCCTGTGGCGGCCGGCCGGCGGTCAGTTTTATTGTCTAAGACTGTACCTTCTGCAGTAAATTGCACGCTATCAGCTTACTCAGCTCTAACATTTTGCTTATATGCCCCACCACCTTTTCTATGTGTGCTCTGCCGGCCGAAGTGGCCGTGCGGTTAAAGGCGTTGCAGTCTGGCACCGCAAGACCGCTACGGTCGCAGGTTCGAATCCTGCCTCGGGCATGGATGTTTGTGATGTCCTTAGGTTAGTTAGGTTTAACTAGTTCTAAGTTCTAGGGGACTAATGACCTCAGCAGTTGAGTCCCATAGTGCTCAGAGCCATTTGAACCATATGTGTGCTCTCACTCCTTTCTCCTTCTCATGAACAAGGTAACAGCAAGCCGCCGCGGCAGCACTTGATACTCCTTTCCGCTATCACCTGCCGCGCCTGCATTGTGAGCTAAAAACACACACTCCTCTCAACTGCAAGGTCGCTGCACCTATTCACGCAACCAAATTATTTCGAGGCACATAGATTCCACTTGACTGAGTTAAATAAACTGCCTGACAAAAAAGTGAAACACCAAGAACACACTGTTTGATGTTAATGTAAGTTCGTACCAGTACACACTGTCGTTGGGTATCGAAATGATGAGAGCTGCAATTCTCTGTGACATATACTTACAGTGACTACCAAAGCGCATTTGTGTCTTTCGTGTTTAGTGTTGTCAACAGACCTGGTAGAGTATATACATGGCGCGAACAGCATCAGATGTCGAGTGATCGCTGTGATGAATACAGAGATACCACATACTCGTATGAGACAGCGTTATAAGCACCTGACAGAGTTTTAAAGGGACCTCATTGTGGGTCTCCATTTGGCCACTTAGCCAAATAGTTAAATATCCAGATTTCTGAGGCGTTCAGGTGTGACGTGGCCCGATGTTGGACTGCGAGGAAACCCGAGGGCAAGCATACTCATCGTCAGTGTTCCGCTGGACCATGTCTGACCTCCGCAAGTGAAGATTGACGTATTATCCACCAAGCGCATCGTAATCTTTTCATATCTGCGTCTGCCCTCCGAGAACAAGCAATGGACTCCCTCCGACATTTTATGTCATCCCAATGGTCGGAGGTCAACAGCAACTGGAGTAGGAAATTGTAGTCCAGTGCGTAGGCTGCCACAACACAAACGCCCGCGTTTCTAGTGGTGCGTGATCGGGAAGCATGGTCTACTGTGATTGGCGTCGCATTGTGTTCAGCGATGAATCGCGGTGCTGCGTTGCCCTGAATAACCGTCATCAGCGAGTGTACTGGCAACCTGCAAAAATCCAATGTTTTAGAGAGACATAGTGATGTTGTTCTCACGTCATGGTGCAGGAAGCCCTCAGGTATGACTTCAGATCACGGCTGGTATTGACTGACGAAGTTCTGACGCCATATCGGTACGTAACAGACATCCTGCACCCTCATGTGTTACCCCTCAAGCGACAGTGCCGTGGTGTCATTTTTCAACAAGAAAATGCTCGTCCATACAAGCACTTGCCTCTATAAACTGTTTCCGTCATGTGAAAGTACTTTCAGACCCCAATATAACTTATGTGGAATCTGCTCGGATGTCACCTCCCTCCAAGTGCCAGTATCCGGGATATGAAGGACCAGTTACAAAAGTTGTGGGTCAGCGTGGCTCAGGAGTGGAGACAACGGCTTTCTGATACCCTTCACAACCGAATCAGTGCGTACATCCATGCTTGAAGGGGTGCAAAGTCGTACTGAAAAGTGCACTCACACTGCCCAGTTCTTTGTAAATTTGACTGGAAATTGTATCACTAAAATAACATAACATGCTCTCTCAGCCCGTGAAGTTTCATTTCGTTCCCTCCTCTTCTTTTGGCGAGTCGCTTTTTTTGTCAGGCACTGTATCATATTGTTGTCAGTGATGACTAACGTCAAAGTTTACGAAGAAAGAGCGCAGGAAGTAAAGATGACGAGGAGTGTGATGGATGCTTTATCTCCGTCAAGTGCCAGGCCTCGCAGAACAAGAGAAGATAGTGCGCACGCGCACGGCACCAAACACTGCCCTATTTACGATTATCCTTAACGGCGAATCAATAGTCACGCGCCACGCTGCGTTACGTCACTACACCGCACGCACGTATATATACACGCGCACGGTCCATGTGCCTATTAGTACAGGCACCCTACACGAAACGTGTACGCTGGTTACATCATTAGTACCTGGTTTCTATGCAACTCCTAAATCACTGGTTCTTAACCTGTCTGACATTATTACCACTGAACGACATGAGGTATCAGCAATTACCGCCAACAAAATTTAACACACTTTCGATTGAGAAACAATACTACTTTTAAAATGACAAAATAACATTTTTCTCAGTCACGATTTGTAGTTGACATTACAATTCTGTCAGATATGGCAGCAACCTTTGAAGATAAGTCGAATAGAGTGGGGAGAGTCTTGAAAAGAGGTTGCAAGATGAATACCAGCAAAAGTAAAACAAGGGTATTAGAGTAAAGTCAAATTAAATCATGTGATGCCAAGGAAATTGAGTTAGGAGATAAAATATTGAAAGTAGTAGACAAGTTTTGCTATAGGAGCGGCAAACTAACTGACGATGACCGTAAGTAAAATGCAGAATGGCAATAGCTAGAAATATGTTTTTGAAAAAGAAAACATCGAATATAAATTTTAAGTGTCAGTAAGTCTGTTCTGAAGGTATATGTCGGAAGTGAACACCTGTGTGGAAGTGAAGCGTGAATGATAAACAGTTCAGACGAGAAGGGAAGCTTTTGAAATGTGTGTGTGAATTCCTAAGGGACAAAACTGCTGAGCTAATCAGTCCCTAGACTTACACACTACTTAAACTAACTTATGGTAAGAACAACACACATACCCATGCCCGGGGGAGGACTCGAACCTCTGGCGGGAGGGGCAGCGCAGTCCGAAGCTTTTGAAATGTGGTGTTGGAGGAGAATGCTGAATATTAGATGGCTAATTGGGATATCTAATGAGGTACGTGAATCGAAATGAGGAGAAAAGAAGTTCATGACAAAACTTAATCGAAATAAGGGACCGATTAAAAGGACACATCCTGAGGAAGCAAGGGATAGTTATCTGGTGATGGGAGCAAGTGTGGGTGGTAAAAACTGAAGAAGGAGAATCAAGCAGGTTTAAATGCATGTAGGTTGCATTAGTTACGCAGACAGGATAGACTAGCACGGACAGCTGCACCAAACCAGCCTTCGGGCTGATAAGTACAACAGCAATTTTAAAAGGCTCCTCACCCCTACCTGCTCTCCATTTTGATCTTCAAGTCACACATTTTTCCTTCTTCCTTCTTTTTTTCTTTTTCTTGTGCCTTTGTCCTGCATCTGTGCAGGATCGGCGTGGTTATTAACGGATTTAGAACGATAATTTAAGGGGATACTCTTCTTGTCCCCCCCTTGTATCCCCCCATGAACGGAATATGTGCACTCCAACTGCCTGCGTGTATTGTTTCCCATCTGAGAGTGTGCGAAACTTTACTAAATGTTTGCGAATCGTGTAACTGAGGCAGGACTTGGGTACCAGCACAGTATTCACCAGTCGGATGTGGGAACGCGTAAACAACACATCCATGCTGGCCAGCGCACCGATCCTCGTTAATCCGTGTGGAGGATTTGATGCAGGGCCGGCGCATCTCTCCGTCCCCGAAGCGGCGCTTTAACACGCACAGCTATCCGGGCAGGTCTTTCCTGTCACTTATTCAGGGTTGTCAGAAACAGTCTGCAAAGCTTGTAAGGGTGTTGCAGGGCACGTCGTGTTGAGGAATAGCTATTAAAAATAATCGATACGTTGCGCAGATTCCGAGATAATTAGCACTGATGTTAGCCAATCAGGCCTTCGCGCGTACGAATTCAGCTGACTAACTTCAATGTTAAGTAACTCGAAAATGGCGCAACGTATCGAATTTTTTTCTTAACAACTATTTCTCATCGCAGTCTACCCTACGACACCCTTTCAAGCTTTTCAGACTGTTCCTGAGCATCCTGCATATGAAATAAATACTTATTAACATAATTAAAATGACACGATGTATATATGACAGACCACTCGTAAAGAGAACATTTTTTTAAGGGGCGACGCAAACGTTCCCATTCGAAGCCCGTCCAGTCCGTGTGTCAATCTGGCAAAATGGCCGTGAGCACTGAGGCAATCATCCCACCGACGCACCAGGTTAAAATACGCGTTTGGTAAAACATCGTGTGCTGCTGCGCGAAGAAGTCCGCAACTGCTTGCTCTGCATCCTCGTCCGACAAGAATCGTCGAACCTTCAAGGCTTTTTAAGGGACCAAAGGCGTGATAATCACACGGTGAGAGATCAGAACTATAGTCCGGGTGCTCGAGTGTAATCCATGTGAGTTGGCGTAACTTCTATGTTACATTTGCGATATATAGGAATGCGCGCTATCGTGAAGCAGCGGTATACCTTGTCGTAGTATTCATTCTCCGACGGATGTATACCGCTGTTTGTCCTTCGGCATCCAAGAAAAAAGAAAAGAGTAACAGCACGTTGTTCCTCTTTGGCCGCATTTGGTAATAACGTCACCGCAGTTCACGTTTCCGCATTTACCGCACGGACGTAGGAAAGACACGAATGCCACACTTATCCCTGGCCTACATGTGGTTTCTTAAATACCCGTATCGGAGTCACGTTAAGTTGCATATATGTGGCAATAACGCCCTCAAACGGAATCTTTTTGAACACCCCTTACAGATCAAGTGAAAAACAAAATTACACACCGAGCGAGGTGGCGCAGTGGTAAGCACACTGGACTCGCATTCGGGAGGACGACGATTCAAACCTGCGTCCTGCTTTCCTGATTTAGGTTTTCCGTGATTTCCCTAAATCTCTTCATGCAAATGCCGGGATGGATCCTTTGAAAGAGTACGGCCGACTTCCTTCCCCATCCTTCCCAAATACGATGGGATCGATGATCTCGCTGTATGGTCCGCTCTCCCAAATCAACCAACCAACCAAAACTACAGATTAAATTGGCAGCAATAGTCACACAAAAACACAATCACAAGTTTGGCAAAGTATGCAAACAGTAGTGGTGCTATATAGTGTCGTATTTTACGCTAAGAAATGCTTAGCGTTGCAAACCAACGTGATCTTAGGCAAAAATAGCAGCTGTGCTAAACGAAAGAATACTTCAAAGATATGCAGGTTGACGACGTTTCCTGATGTTAGGGAAAATCGGGGATAAAATACTGTATGTAAAATTACACCTCAATGTCTTTTGGAAATAACTGTTTTTAGATCCATAAGGCAAACCAAACTGTAAAAATGTTTCATTACAGACCACTGGCTATGTTTTATGTCAATAAGAGGTCCGCATATGGCGTTATAAACACGTATTTTCTAATAGTTGCACAGACAAAGTTGCAAAAAAGGATACTGTCGCCACACAAACTTCGAATTTGAGAAATTTTATATGAATGCGTGAGGTCTATTCTCTCGAACATCCGCAGCTGTAACACATATTATTTAAATTGAAGGCGGAGGGGGTTCAAAGGAAAGGAAAGGAAAGGAACTATTGATGTTAGCTGCATCGGGACCTTACGCGGATTAAGCGGCGACGAGTGAAAATGTGTGTCGGACCGGATTCGAACCCAGGATCTCCTACTTAATAGTCGGTTGCGTTAACCACTGCGCCACCCGGACACAGTGTTTATCGCAAAGGGTGACGCAGTTAAAGCAGCTGCCGAGTAAGCAGGAGATCCCGGGATCGAATCCTAGTCCGGCACACATTTGCACTCGAAGCCGCTGATTCCGCATTAAGTCCCGATGGAGCTGACATCAGTAATTCCGTTCCTCCCCTTTCCTTTCCTTTGTCCCCTCCCCCTTCAGTCTACAAAATAAGAAATGTTAGTGTAACGGAATAATCGTTATTTTCCAAAATAGTTTTGTATCGAGACTGTCTGTAACCAAGCTCCTCATTTTACAGCTCAAAACATTTCATTTAGTCCTCCAGATGCTAATAGCCTCCAGGTTCACCTTCCGGTGGATAATGCTCATGAAATGGACTTCATTAGACACCACCAGCGTTGATGAGCCATCCTGATCGATGATCGCTCAACCGCAGTCTGTAACTCACGGAGAGTGGTCGGGGCTGGGACTGATAAATGCACATTGTGGTGGATAGCGCACCAGACGTGTTCTGTGTGACGGCTCTGAGCACTATGGGACTTAACATCTAAGGTCATCAGTCCCCTAGAACTTAGAACTACTGGAACCTAACTAACCTAAAGACATCACACACATCCATGCCCGAGGCAGGATTCGAACCTGCGACCGTAGCGGTCGCGCGGTTCCAGACTGAAGAGCCTAGAACCGCTCGGCCACACCGGCCGGCCTGTGTGACGGAAATCGGGTTAAGCAATGAGAGGGGTGGCCCAGTGGTTAAGGTAATGGACTCGTAATTGACAAGAATTGTATGTAAATCACTGCCGAGCCATCAAGATTAAGGTTTTGGTGGTTCCTTAAAGCGATTAAGAATAAAGCCCGGATGGCTCCTTCGCAAATTGCACCATCGATTTACTTCAAAATCCGAGCATGTGCTCCACCTCGACAGGACGTTGAACCATGGTCTTCTGTCCTGTCAAGTGACCAGGGACCCCACGGAAGCGCCGTCGAGAGTAAAACCTCTTGTGGCTGGATACCGCTGTGTACTATCAAACGTTCAAACGTGTGTGAAATCTTATAGGACTTAACTGCTAAGATCATCAGTCCCTAAGCTTACACACTACTTAACCTAAATTATCCTAAGGACAAACACACACACCCATGCCCGAGGGAGGACTCGAACCTCCGTCGGTACCAGCCGCACAGTCCATGACTGCAGCGCCTCAGACCGCACGGCTAATCCCGCGCGGATGTGTACTATCAGGATTTAGTATAACAGCAGTGGTTCTCAAATAATGTCATTATTTGACAAAACAGCATCTCTTAGGTATTTCTGATGTATTGCTAAGGATACAGATGGTCCGCAGAGTGCAATATGCAAACAAACATATGCACATGGTCAGATCAAGGAAAAATCGAAGCAAGCAGCATATTTATCATGCAACTACGTTAGACATGTCTATCGTTACAAGTAAACTGGAACTATGTGTTCCGGCGTAAAGTCAAGCGCTGGCACGCCAGTCGGGAACGTTAGAGCAGAGAGGGCTGTGAAGAAGACGTCACCCAATTGCACGCTGAACGACCCCTCTCTAGCACGACAACGCGACAGCAGCGACCTAGAGGCAAAGAGAGCATAAGCACCGCTCCCGACAGGTGGCGCCCACTTCTACAGCAGCATCAAGATTAAGACCTTCAAGACGAGCGACTTAGGAATTGTATATACTGAAGAGATTTCTTATTTGCATGTCGCCCTTTGCTTGCAACACTCCTCTGATATTGTAAAAGTTAAGTATTGTCATTGATTCATTTCGTAATATGATTTGCTTGAATTGTTGTCTAGCGATCCGAGAAGCAGGTTTCCTAGGCACCTCATATTTGACGAGTAGGCAGGATACGCCACTATGCATGTTTTATTCATTTGAAAATAGGAAGTATGACAATGTAAAAATCTTCGTAATGAAACTTCCTGGCAGATTAAAACTGTGTGCCGGACCGAGACTCGAACTCGGGACCTTTGCCTTTCGCGGGCAAGTGCTCTACCGACTGAGCTACCCAAGCACGACTCACGCCCCCTCCTCACAGCTGTACTTCTGCCGGTACCTCGTCTCCTACCTTCCAAACTTTACAGAAGCTCTCCTGCGAATCTTGCAGAACTAGCACTCCTGAAAGAAAGGATATTGCGGAGACACGGCATAGCCACAGCCTGGGGGATGTTTTTAGAATGAAATTTTCACTCTACAGCGGAGTGTGCGCTGATATGAAACTTCCTGGCAGGCAAAGGTCCCGAGTTCGAGTCTCGGTCCGGCACACAGTTTTAATCTGCCAGGAAGTTTCATATCAGCGCACACTCCGCTGTAGAGTGAAAATTTCATTCTAGAATCTTCGTAATCTTTCGCACTAGCAAAGGTAATGTGTTGAGACAAAACATTTCAGTTACGTATGTCCCATGGTGTATGAAAGCCATAGCTGTAACATTCCGCTGATGTACAGTCAGTTCCTACCTCGAACGAAACGTTTAGTTTCAGTTAACCAGTTCCATTAATATAGAGGGCGGCCAAAATTAAACTGTCCCGGATATTAACCCTGGCACTAATCTGATGTTTAGTCAAACACATGTTCTGTTGTGGACAGATCTGGTGACTTACTGGACGCGGGAGTACTTTAATATCCCGTAGACTGTTCGTAGAGGTACGTGCTATGTGTGAACGAGCATAGTCCTGTTGAAAAATGGCACCACGATATTGTCGCATGAGAGGTAACGCGTGAGGGTGCAGGCTATCAGTGACGTACTGTTGTGCTGCCAGAGTTTCCTCAGTCGCCACCAGTCGTGACGTGAAGTCACACCCGATACCTGGCCTCACCAAGACGCTAGGATTATCATAGTTGTGCCTCCCATAAAAATTGAAAGAAGCGTACCTCTCCCCCGTCGCCGCCATACTCGTCGATGATGCTCATCCGAGGTTGTGCAGAACTGCATTCATCGCAGTCCGTGCTCTCCAGTCATGGCACCCCTCCACATGTACCCGACTGTGTTGTGATGTTAACGGCAGCCTAAGCTTGGGACGGTAATTCATTATCCAGTTTTTCCTAGTTTCCAACTAATGGTGTGGGACGACACAGAAGTTTTCAGAGAGGCCAGTACTCGTCCTCGTATAGAAGGCGAGGATGGGAAAGTGCTAAGAAGTGCTTAGTCCACAGTACGACAATCCTCTTTTGTGGTGATCAGGCGTGGTCGACCAAAACCTAGTAAACGAGTATGCCTACCCTCACGTTCCCAAGCAGTCCATCATCGGGTAACTTTCTCACCCGAAAACCCCACAAATATGGATATTTCACGATTCGGTGAGCCAGGCGAATGGCTACCCACAATGAGGCCCCTTTTAAACTCTGTCAGATGTTGATAACGCTGTCTCAGACGAGTACGTGACATCTTCGTGCCCTCCATAATGATCACTCAATATCTGCCGCTGTTTAGGCCCCTTATGTACCCTACCAAGCCTAGTAACAACACCAAGAACAATAACGCACTCTGATAGCCGTTTTACCTGACACAGAGAATTGAAACTTATCATTGACATACTCAACGATAATGCGTACGGGTATGAAGCTATGTACATTGACATCCGACCATGAATTTCAGCCACCTTAAGGTAGGCGGCGTAACTTACATCTCCCGCACCCGAGGGAGATGATGTAAGTTGGGTTGTCTACCTTAACTTGCATGAAGTATTTTTCAGGTCACTTTTATTTTGCCAACCCTCCATTTAATGACAGTAATCATTAGTTGCGGATCGTGTTTTGATGCTGGGGAAGGCTCGCAACATCATTTATCGATCGGAACCAACCCAGATCTCGGGCTATGCTACAGATCAGTCTGTCATCACAACCAAGATATTTGGGGGGGGGGGGGGGGGAATATCACCTTCTAGCCAAACGTTTACATTATGTATCTTCTTTTCTTTCCGTTTCGTAATCAGCTATTACATAGCATCAAAAGCTAACTCCAAGATAAACTCACTATAAGTAGCTTATTTATCTTCCGACGTCATATTTCCCAACAGTTAACCACAACAAATCGTACTAAAAGACGCGTTTTGGAGAAATCTTTAATGCTCTGTATGTTAGCTTCACTGCATGCTTAATTTTTTGTTGTTTTCATTTCTAAACTTCAGACGTTTAATGTATTGTACGCTCAAACCGAGGCGTTTATGAGTGAAGTTTCCATGACGTCACGAATTGTGATTGGCTGACATGAGCAACCCGAACAACTGCCATGTTAATTAAATAGCATATTTGTCGTATTTACACTGGTGTATTAGGAAAATGTGTATTTTAAGATCTCTCCAAAACGCATTTTTAGAAGGTTTCTTGTGCTATAGTGTAGGAAAATGTAACAGCTTAGCACCAAAAATCCTACTAAGACGACGCGTTTTGTAAAATATGACGTCTGTGGCTAAACATGTCGCTTCCCTTTTTATGCACTTAATTTCTTAAGCTAAACTGGTAGTTATAGCAAAGGAACTGCTTCTAATTAACGCACTTTTGCTTACCTTAAATTATTTGTTTATAACTGAAATCGGTTCTTCTCCGCCTCCGCACTGCAAAATGGTCTATGACCAATTTCATCGAAATTTGGCTCATTCAATAGCCTTTTTCAAGTAAACACATCGCAAATGCACAGAGTCCTCATCCATTGTATTACACATGTTTTCACTCGCTTTAATGTAGAGAAACAGCATTCTGCCTCTCCTGTCGTCATTGATAAAGTTAATATTATCTGCAGAAGTTTGACACTGTCAGGAAAAGTTTCTGCCAAATTGTTTTCATAAAGAAACTTCAACAAGGTGAATACACCTGACGCTTTCATAAAACCCTTTTAGTTGTGTAACATTCAGTTCACGACGTAAGTCTGGAGACTGTAATTTAAACAAATTAACAGCTACTTTCTGTTATTTTTCTGGGAGAACAGGTTTATGTTTTGAAAACAACGACGGTTCAAACAGTTGTGTATCTCACAAGTGATTATTAAAACTGTATCGGTCACTGATCTGAGTCATGATGTGGTTGCAGACGTTTCGTGCATACACCATTCTTGATTCAGTGAAACGTTCTCGTTTTGCAGTTGGTTCTTCCCGTTCCCTGTAATCGTCAGTGTCAAGTGAGGCCGTAACATGCCTGATAGAAGCTACAATGTGAGATACACATTCAACATTTTTAACTGCATCACTATTCCTTTGTTGTAGTTGATTGAACAGCATGTCACAATGAGGCACGACTTTATTAAAAGAAATGTGACCATAAGAGAAAATATTCGTCTTGCAGTAAACCCTTCACTCCCATAGCCTTGTTTATTGCCCTGTAATCATTAATATCATCATCAATAATTTTCCCCGTGCACTCAACTATTTCCTTTTGGTATTTTTATATAGTGGTTGCGCTCCGTGATCTGAGATTCCGTCTGACAGACTGAGGACAGGTATCAATACAATTCTTCACTGTCTCGTCAAGAACGACTGTGCTTTCAAATGACTGGGGGAAGAGTTTGAAATTCCTTCCTTGTTGGTGAAGGAGGTCCGCCCTTGCTTAGTGCCTGTCACACAATGTTCAACAATTAACTTTAACTGATGTGGATAACAGTAAATGAAGTGAACATTTTCATACACCTCTTTAATGCTCATTTTAACTCCACTCATAACAGGAGCACTGTCGTAACACTGAGCTATCAGTTTTTCAGGTGTTTCATTCACGTTCATTTTCTCTATTTCGCTGAGAACAACAGTTGTTACTGCAATGAAATGAACACCCTTAGCTGCTTACAGGCGTTGACATACGTCAACGGGGACAGATGAAAATGTGTGCCCAGACCGGGACTCGAACCCGGGATCTCCTGCTTACGTGGCAGACGCTCTATCCATCTGAGCCACCGAGGACACAGAGGATAGCGCGACTGTAGGGATTTATCTCTGGCACGCCTCCCGCGAAGCCCACATTCTCAACGTATTGTCTCGCACTACATTCGTAGTGCCCCCGCCCATTATACTCATTACTTGCGGCGCGTTGCCGATTCCCGTAAGAGTTCGGGCACTGTTTGTGCATTCGCACAGAAGAAGAAGATGGTCAAGTGGCCGGTGAGCCTTAACTATATATATACTAAGATGGTATATGTACTTTCGGACATGTCCGAAAGAACAGATACCATCTTAGTATAATGGGCGGGGGCACAACGAATGTAGTGCGGGACAATACGTTGAGAATGTGGGTTTCGCGGGAGGCGTGCCAGGGATAAATCCCTGCAGTCGCGCTCTGCTTTGTGTCCTCGGTGGCTCAGATGGATAGAGCGTCTGCCATGTAAGCAGGAGATCCCGGGTTCGAGTCCCAGTAGGGGCGCAGATTTTCATCTGTCCCCGTTGACGTATGTGAACACCTGTAAGCAGCTAAGGGTGTTCATTTCATTGTAATTTCTTTCTAACGAGCTGCATGGTCACCGATGGTATCTGTTCTTTCGGTCATGTCCGAAAGAATAATTCGCTAGGACTTATTGGGGAAAATAAATGAAAGAATTATTTCCTCTGTGCGAACAAAAAGTCACACTAGAGACGATGTAACAACATTTTATATATATACTAAGATACCATCTTAGTATATATATAAACTGTTGTGACCATGCAGCTCGTTAGAAAGAAATTACAATGAAATGAACACCCTTAGCTGCTTACAGGTGTTGACATACGTCAACGGGGACAGGTGAAAATCTGCGCCCCTACTGGGACTCAAACCTGGGATCTCCTGCTTACATGCCAGACGCTCTATCCATCTGAGCCACCGAGGACACAAAGGAGAGCGCGACTGCAGGGATTTATCCCTGGCACGCCTCCCACGAAACCCACATTCTCAACGTATTGTCCCGCACTACATTCGTTGTGCCCCCGCCCATTATACTAAGATGGTATCTGTTCTTTCATTTATTTTCCCCAATAAGTCCTAGCGAATTATTACGATCAGTTGCGACAAATTTGCAGTCAGTGGTTTCCTAAACTTCGATTGCGTGGAAATTTTTCTTCGACATTTCAGTTCTGATAAGATTAAGGCATACCTCATAAATTGATTCCAGCAGTTAAGTTTGAATTGCTTGGGACAGGCCTAAAACCGGTTTTCTAATTTTTCAGACGCCATCCAGGTCTGACATCAGATCAACTAGATCTTGAAAAATTCCTGGAGTCGTGGGATTTTTTGTTTTTTCATGTCCCTTAAGGCAAGCACCAATTTCCTGCAAAATTTAATGCTGTTATCAGTTTACTCAACAGATACCGGTTTTTTTTACATATTCATTATATGCACTTATATTAAGTCGGTAAGAACTATGTAATTGCAACATAATGTCCAGTTCCCCTAGCACTGACAATTAGATAAAACTATGTAAATGTGTTGCACTGTAATTGTGTTTTTTCACCTTTGCGTAAAATTTTTAAGTGTGTGACACGACTCTCAGTCTGGCGTTATCATTACTATTTGTCACAATAGAGGGGAAACAGCAAAATGCATTTTTCTCAATTCACAACCACTCAGCTGGATTGTACATTGCTGTGCTAAAATTTCGTGTATACCCTTGTCTGGATTTACACTGTTCTTGTTCTTGAGTGATGTTTAGATCGGGTCTGGGCGCACCAAGTTCCTTCACTTTCATCCTAACAGCATGTTCCAAAACTCTACCTGATAAATTGATCACTGAGTTCATACTGTGTTTTTTTTCTCGAAATAGTGGTATGCTGCAGTTACTCGCAAGAAAGAAATACTCACTAAACTCATGCATAATATATCCACAAAAAAGAGCTTGCTAATGACACACGTTACCCGCAAACGCCGTCAGCAAGCAGGGAAACTAGAGTAACGGAACATACTTCACGAACGTGACGTATTACGCGCACTTTGTCCTCTAATCATTCGTGGAACTCTCTTTGTGTGTGTGTGTGTGTGTGTGTGTGTGTGTATGTGAGGAGGTGAGTCAAAGTACTACCTTGCATTAAGGGTGGACTTCTGGGATGTCTGGGTACAGGGATTTATTCAAGCTTTATTCAGACGTAAGCAGGGGAGGGACTCGTAGCCCGTGGCCCTACAGAAGGTTTGTTGGATCGAATTACTGGAGGGCATCAGTGATTGCACGAAGGACCCGCACTCGGTGCACCGTTGTGGAGCGATAGAGCCAGTATATTTTAGGTGCCGGGTAGTGGGCCTGACTTCATCGATCCTATGAAAAAGTTTCTGCGTTGCATGTGTGATGCGATCGGAGATGCGTGGGATGTTCAGTTCGGCGTGAAAGTCGGAAATCCGGGCCCATCTTGGAGCTCCTAAGATAAGGCGGAGTCATCTGTTTCGAATGGCTTGTAGTGGCCGAAGATTGGATGGGTGGGAGACCTTCCTGTAGGCGTCTAACGCTGGAGCATTGCCCATCGATGTGAACCACTATCTGCCGGTGTTGGAGAAAGCTGCCAATTATACATAGACAATAGTCAGGCAAGATTTGCAGGTCTTGCAGTTTGATAAAAGCTTACCAGTCCACTCACTGTCATCAGCCTTTCCTATGTGTGAATATATGGCAGCTGTATAATTAGACATTCATATTATAGGCGATGAACTCTGTGACTCGCTGTAGTTGAATTTCAGCTGAAAGCGAAGGCTGGAACGCAAACTGATCTGGCGTAATGATGTCCTGATCGTGGACAAATGGTTTCATGTGCCGCAAATTGAGCCGTTCCAGGAACTTCGACAAGGCGGAAAGTAGGCTGATAGGAGGGTAGTTTGTAGTTAGACTAAGGTCTTTGTCAGATTTTGGGATCGTGGTGATTCGCGCGACCTCCCATGCAACCTGAAAATAGCCCAGCCTCATACAACTATTATAAACGCTTGCGAGCAACAGAAAGGGCTTGGGTGGAAGATTTTTTAGGTAGTCGTTCGTAACGCCTTCTGGTCCGGAGGCAGAGTGAGTTCCCAGGCGGCGGATTAAAATCTTCGCCTCAGCTTGTGTAGTAACCAGTGGTTCAAGGTGAGGAGGAGACACTCTTATACCCTGAGCTCTGCGACGTATTCTCTCAGTGTTGTCATCATCGACCAAGTCACCAATGGCGTTTTGAGACTTATACGCCTGGACGAAAATTTCGATCTTGCGTAGTGGGTCACATATCCGTCCTTGTGGGCCCTGGAGCGGCCGTTTCGGCGGCCGTAGTTGGCGAAGGTGTCTGACCAGATTCCAGTGGTCACGTGACTGGAGGGCAAAGAAGTTCTCTGGAGAGCCTCTTCATCTTCCTGTGGTCATCCAGATTCGTATATCGTTGCCAGCGCCGTCGCACCCTGTTCTTGTTGTTGTTGTTGTGGTCTTCAGTCCTGAGACTGGTTTGATGCAGCTCTCCATGCTACTCTATCCTGTGCAAGCTTTTTCATCTCCCAGTACCTACTGCAACCTACATCCTTCTGAATCTGCTTAGTGTATTCATCTCTTGGTCTCCCTCTACGATTTTTACCCTCCACGCTGCCCTCCAATGCTAAATTTGTGATCCCTTGATGCCTCAAAACATGTACTACCAACCGATCCCTTCTTCTAGTCAAGTTGTGCCACAAACTTCTCTTCTCCCCAATCCTATTCAATACCTCCTCATTAGTTACGTGATCTACCCACCTTATCTTCAGCATTCTGCTGTAGCACCACATTTCGAAAGCTTCTATTCTCTTCTTGTCCAAACTGGTTATCGTCCATGTTTCACTTCCATACATGGCTACACTCCATACAAATACTTTCAGAAACGACTTCCTGACCCTTAAATCTATACTCGATGTTAACAAATTTCTCTTCTTCAGAAACGATTTCCTTGCCATTGCCAGTCTACATTTTATATCCTCTCTACTTCGACCATCATCAGTTATTTTACTCCCTAAATAGCAAAACTCCTTTACTACCTTAAGTGTCTCATTTCCTAATCTAAACCCCTCAGCATCACCCGATTTAATTTGACTACATTCCATTATCCTCGTTTTGCTTTTGTTGATGTTCATCTTATATCCTCCTTTCAAGACACTGTCCATTCCGTTCAACTGCTCTTCCAAGTCCTTTGCTGTCTCTGACAGAATTACAATGTCATCGGCGAACCTCAAAGTTTTTATTTCTTCTCCATGGATTTTAATACCTACTCCGAATTTTTCTTTTGTTTTCTTTACTGCTTGCTCAATATACAGATTGAATAACATCGGGGAGAGGCTACAACCCTGTCTCACTTCTTTCCCAACCACTGCTTCCCAACAACCCTGTTCTTAAGGCATTTCAATTCTTGCAGCAGTGGAAAGAACGTGTTTTGGTGGGAGACCTAGTCCAGCATGCTAACAGAAGCCCAGTGGAAGGAACGCTTGATCTTCCCTGTCAAACTGCAGATGGCTACATCAATATGATCAGTAGATGACACGTCGTCTGTGCGACGGACGTTATTTTTAAGCCATCGCGTAAATTGATCCCAATTTTTAGTGGTACACGATGGTCTTGGCAAACAGTCCAGGGCCTCAGACAGTACATCAAGCACAGGATGGTGGTCAGATGTAAGATCGTTGACGGTATGTAACTGAAGATGTAGGTGTGGGTTCTGGAACATTACGATGTCCAGGACATCTGAGCTGTCAGCTGGATTTGCTGGAACGAGGGTCAAGTCTTCTGGTCCAAAGGTTATAGCTTCCAGACGCTCCTCTATGTTGTAAAGGTTTATCCCACATGGACTGCTACGACGAGGATGCCAGGCGAAATGTTTAGCGTTCAATTCTCCACCTAACAGCACCTTGGAAATCGGTCGAAAATGAATTGTAAATCGTTCTGCTCGAAGGGCCTCTGAGGACTCAGATAAGCAGTGAGAAAGGTAATAATCCCACAGGACGTGGAATCCGTAACTGTAGTGGCCTCTGGAGTCTCCAATGGGGAGAGAGGGGAGAACAGTGTGGGCGTGAGTGATCGAGTTTTTGATAAAAATGGCTGGGCCACCCCCACGGCCTTTTGCCCAGTCCGTCCTGTAGCCTGCCATGTTGTTTACTTTAAATGTCTGGGTTAGACGGATATGTGTTTCAGTGACTAGAAGAAAGTCGATCCGATGTCGGTGTATAAATTCTTCCAGTTCCAGTTTTCGACGAAAAAGTCCATTAGCATTAAAAACGTAGAGCGAGAAGTCTCTGGTCAAGACGACTTCAGGGGGTGTGATTGGGTGCAAACAGAGACATGGCACTCTCAAAGAGGACCAAAAGTTTCATGCGGGTGTCTGTGCGTCCTTGAAGATTTGTAGAATATCCTTGATGGTAGTGAAGATGTCCCATTGTTGCAAGGAAGCAGGGAAGTCTTTGATACTCTTGAAAAGTCCTGAGAGGTCGGAGCCATCCATGGGTGTTTGTACACTCGCCTCAGTTGCAGCTGGTTGGTGGCTCTGCGGGATTCGAGTGGCGGTAGATGATGTCCAAGCTGGAGGCTGTCGTTGTGGCAATGAAGGGAATGCCTTGGTTTCAAAACCCATGGGTGTTGTTGGAGTTTTGGTGGCTTGCTGTTCCTTTGCCTGGATAGCATGCCCCTGGGCCATATATGTGCGAAGAGATTACTGGAACGTAGGACAGCCTCTGTAAGTAGCCAGATGATCGACATAACAGTTTGTGCACTGCGTGCATGACTTGGTACAAGACAGTGATTGGTGGTGTCACCACACTGAACGCTTCTGGGTGGTAGCTCACAATAAATAGCCCTATGAAAGAAAGTGAGGCAACGCTGGCACTGTGGAGGGCCATCCCGAGCTCAGTATGTTTCCACCTTGATTCGCGAACCCATTACATGGTGAAGGTCGTAGGTAGGGTCACTTGTTGGTCCTATAGGCAGAAAGATACAATAAAAGGGGTTAGCCACCAACTGATTAATATTCTCATTTCTAGACTTGAACTGGTGGACATAGGCTTGGGGAAAGCCTCAGGCATGCAGTTCTTTTTCCACTTCTTTCGCTGGAATCTCTGCCAGCAGATATTTGGTCATCACTTTTAGAGATTTTTCCGTGGGCGGCTGGTGAGTCAAAACCGGGATTTTCCTCTGCTGAAAGAAGCGGAGCGCCTTATTTTGATCCTCCATAGTCTCAAAATGGTATTTAATAGTTTCCCACTCACATATAGCCTTGATCGGGCCGGAGACCTGTGTCTTTACCTCCACATTGCCCACATATTGAATCGTTATTGATGGTATCTTTGCTGCTGGCACCTTCGGTGGCTGTGGTTGGTCAGAGTGGGCGGTGGCAGCAGTGTCCTCTGCAGCTGATTGCGTCGTCACTTCCATCTACTCACTCTCCACTGGAAGCGGGTCGAACTGGTTTAATGCAGGAATCGGGTGTTGGTGCCTGTTGGAATGTTGGAGTTCTTATGAATTTTTTTGTTTTTTTTTCCCGTTCGTTTTTGGCGAACCGTTTGGAATGGTAGTATATCGCCTTAGTCGTCAGATAACTGTGCGGAGTCGGCTTCCGACGCTGGGGACGGGCCGCGCCTACTGTCCTCATCTGATAAGTCGTTATTTACTTCAGGTCTTTTCAGTCCACGCCTGGCGGCAAGGTCCCTGCAGTCTTTTTCGCGGTCGGCGGTCGGCAGAGGGTATATGTTGACGCCTGGTGGAGTGTAAGATTCTAATGTGACAAGTCCTGCACGCGTTATGTTGCCTGGTTGCCGATCTGGACCTCAATCCAGGAGGACGTGGGCTGTCCGGCCGCGGCCGGGGTCCAGGCCCTCCGATGTTTTCCGTTTGCGTCGTAACAGAAGGTGCCGTTTCCTGAGCCTGAGTCGTCGTCGTCGTCGTCGGATGTCTGTCTGTCTTAGCTAGGGTCGTCGTAAACGGGGCAGCCGATGGGGGATGCCCCGCCGCACGACGATCAGCCAACCTGAGCGCGGCCGAGGCAGCTAACTGCAGTCTGCAAGTTGCGGCATTGCGCTGTGGACTCGCGTGAAACTCTCGTTAGGTGGTTATATATTACAGTAGTGTAGTGCACTCTGGCGAGACATTCGCAAGCTCATTCCAACCGTGGGTAGAATAGCCAAAGGAAAAAATATTGAAAAAACTTTCAAAATAATAAAACTGAACCTGGATTAATGACACATCAAAACAGAACAGAGATATACAGACACACGGATTCGATAGCGATGTTTCACAAAATCTGGCCGGCCGGGGTGGCCGAGCGGTTCTAGGCGCTTCAGTCTGGAACCGCGCGGTCGCAGGTTCGAATCCTGCCTCGGGCATGGATGTGTGTGATGTCCTTAGGTTAGTTAGGTTTAAGTAGTTCTAAGTTCTAGGGGACTGATGACCTCAGATGTTAAGTCCCATAGTACTCAGAGCCATTTGACCCACAAAATCTGTTCATTCCCTTTTGATGTAAAAAAGTGGAAAGTAAACACTGTGTGCATACTGGCAGGACACCCATAGGCTGAAAGACCAGAGCCTTCAGTACGCCCATAAGAGCTGTACTCCGATGAAGCCATGCCCCCAGACCTCTGCTACATAGAGCTAAGCGGCATTTCAAGGAGCAACCGTAAGACTAGCTACGAACTGTTCGACAAATATTGCTTGATATCACATATCAACAATTCTGAAAACGTTGACCGGCGTTATTTAAATCAGTGTGGGAAATATGCGAAATGCGTTCTGATAATTTAAGTACTGTAATATGTTATTGATAAATTTATTTTAATGTATATTATGGGGCGGCTCCGTCTTAGAGCCTGTCATTACGACCCGCGCCTCTAATCATTAACTGTGAGTGATTGTGTGTCACTGTGTAATACAATGAACTTGTTGGCGTCATCGACATATGTTTCAAAGAAATCGTACTTTCTGTACGAACCACTTAACTGATTCCAGAATGAGATTTTCACTCTGCAGCGGAGTGTGCGCTGATATGAAACTTCCTAGCGGATTAAAACTGTGTGCCGGACCGAGATTCGAACTCTGCCAAGAAGTTTCACTTAACTGATGTTAGGTTAACTGCATCCCTGTAACACCGAGTTGCTGGCCGGCGGCTACTTGACGGTGTAATGACGCGACGGCACGATGAATCGACAGTTTATTGTGGGGAAGCGAAGATATCGATCGGCACGCCGTTCCTGCAGGGTTGCGCAGCGCGAAGCAGCAGCAGTGGAACGTGCCTCCCCCCGTTCCCTCACCCCTTTCCATGCAATCCCTCACCGAACCGACCCGACGCGGCCTTCGACAGCTCAGCTCCTTTCCCCAATGGCCTTGGCTGGTCCGCATTCCGTGGAGCCGGTGCAGTGTGGAGGCGTGTGAATGAGTTAGGCGTAACAACAAAAGACGGCAGCACTTGGTGGACTGTACACCGTCTTAATATGTGCTATTTTCCTGCTTTATTTTATGGCACTGACTATGCACTCACAAAATTCAAAGTTCGTGAAAGCACGTTTTTTCACTCAACCGTGGTATCTTATTGGCTACCACAGCAACATGCAGATATGCACATCAGGACGACAATGTTGTTTCTTCAGTGTGGCACAGTTTTCCCGCTGATGTGAAATTTACATCAAGTGAGGCAGGATAAGAAGCTTCATGGTAGCACGTTGGCCAGACGGGCTGTGCTAGTTTACCCAATAAATTAGTTGACATAACTTCGTAAGAGTGTATTTACAATCAGTACGTTAAGCACTTACTTTACCGAGCGAAGCAGCGTAGTAGTTAGCACCCTGGACTCGCATTCGGAAGAACGAAGCTTCAAACCCGCGTCCGGCCATCCAGATTCGGGTTTCCCGTGATTTCTCTAAATCGCTCCAGGAAAATGCCAGGATCGTTCCTTTGAAAGGGCACGGGCGATTTCCTTCCCCATCCCTAACAAAATCCGAGCTTGTGCTCCGTTTCTAATGACCTCGACGTCGACGGGACGTTATATCCAATTTTCCTTCCTTCCTTTAGAATTTCCTTTAAAGACACTATAACCAGAAGACTGCACAGCATGCTTTATTTTCCTCATATACAAAATCACAAATTAGAAATAGGAGAGACGGGTCATGGTAACTTAAATAAGCTATTGATCGATCAGAAAACAGCTGTATGATATGAAATCATCTTTGGATCAAAACTGTGAGCCTTGCAGTGCTATATACCGTATTGTCAGAAGATTGCACTATGTGAAATGCAGCCCTCTGCAAGTAGGAATTACATAAGCATAGTCGTTGCGCTATACTGTTTTAACTCTTCCCTGACTGGAGGTGAAAGCCTGAATAAACAGATCACTTGTCATTAACCATTTTTATTCCCTCGATGAGCATTCAAACTTCATTCAAAACAGAAGTTAACATTGAAACTTCCGGGCAGATTAAAACTGTGTGCCCGACCGAGACTCGAACTCGGGACCTTTGCCTATCGCGGGCAAGTGCTCTACCAACTGAGCTACCGAAGCACGACTCACGCCCGGTACTCACAGCTGTACTTCTGCCAGTATCTCGTCTCCTACCTTCCAAACTTTATAGAAGCTCTCCTGCGAACCTTGCAGAACTAGCACTCCTGAAAGAAAGGATACAGCGGATACACGGCTTAGCCACAGCCTGGGGGATGTTTCCAGAAGGAGATTGTCACTCTGCAGCGGAGTGTGCGCTGATATGAAACTTCCTGGCAGATTAAAAGTGTGTGCCCGACCGAGACTCGAACTTGGGGCCTTTGCCTTTCGCGGGCAAGTGCTCTACCGACTGAGCTACCGAAGCACGACTCACGCCCGCTTCTCAGAGCTTTACTTCTGCCAGTATCTCGTCTCCTACCTTCCAAACCTTACAGAAGCTCTCCTGCGAACCTTGCAGAAGTAGCACTCCTGAAAGAAAGGATACAGCGGAGACACGGCTTAGCCACAGCCTGGGGGATGTTTCCAGAATGAGATTGTCACTCTGCAGCGGAGTGTGCGCTGATACGAAACTTCTTGGCAGATTAAAACTGTGTGCCCGACCGAGACTCGAACTCGGGACCTTTGCCTTTCGCGGGCAAGTGCTCTACCAACTGAGCTACCGAAGCACGACTCACGCCCGGTACTCACAGCTTTACTTCTGCCAGTATCTCGTCTCCTACCTTCCAAACTTTACAGAGCTCTCCTAGCCTCTCCTAGGCTAGTGACCGTGCCTGTTGGACCGTAGACGACTGAAAAGCCGTGGTCTGATCAGATGAGTCCTGATTTCAGTTTGTAAGAACTGATGGTAGGATCCGATTGTAGCGCAGACCCCACGAAACTTATTGTCAACAAGGCACTGTGCAAGCTGGTGTGGCGCCATAATGGTGTGGGTTGTGTTTACATGGAATGGACTGGATCATCTGGTCCGACTGAATCGATCATTGACTGTAAATGGTTATGGTCAGCTACTTGGAGACCATCTGCAGCCATTCATAGACGTCATGTTCCCAAACATGTCACCGGGTCGTAACTGTTCACCATTGGTTTCAAGAACGTTATGGACAATTCGGGCGAATGACTTAGTCATCCAGATCCCCCGACATGAATCCCATCGAACATTCATGGGAAAATATAGAGAAGTCAATTCGTGCACAAAAACATGCACCGCCAACACTTTCGCAGTTATGGACAGCTGTTGAGGTAGCACGCCTCAATATTTCTGCAGCGGGCTTCCAACGACTTCTTGAGGCCATGCCTCGCCGAGTTTCTGTACTATGCCTGGCAAAAGGAGCTTCGACACGATATTAGGAGGTATCCCATGACTTTTGCCACCTCAGTGTAGTGAACACTGATCCTCTCGTGCTATTCTTGTATGAAGTTTGCGAAGGTATCGACTGCACAGAGAAAATGAGCAACAGCTTTAGTGTGATCCATTCAGTAAAGGTGATGAAACACTACATTGTGGAAATTAAAATATCAAATATATATTGGTCACATAACCTAGCCACCAGTGCAAAACGTGGCAGCAGTCTTTGTGGTCTGCCACCTTCTCTCAGTTCGTCCCGAGAGAACGTTGGAATTACACTAACCCACTTCTTATTATGTAAAACTCTTGAAATATTTCTGTGTGTTTCGTTTTTGTAAACGACTGTTTTCTGTTAAACACTTATAGAAACGTGCATTTAACATTAATAGAGTTGCATCATTTCCTTATTGCTATAGAGAATAACACGTTGAGCGGTTGCTTGTGAGACAGACGACTGACTCAAAGCAGGTTTTTCAAGCTGGATTATTGAGCATGGATCTGACAAGTATAACCTCCGGGACCAACCTTTTATGTGGTTTTACACACCAGTTTAGGCGAATGCCTTGCTTCTTCTCCATTTCCAACTTAGAAATACGCCAAAAAAAGCTGAAAAAACAAAGAACAGGGTTTATACGGTTGGAGACGGAAGCACCCACGACATTCCACATTGTAGACGAAGTTGAAACTATAGTATAAGGGAAGGCAGCCGGCCAGGCCGCAGGCGGAAGGATATTGCACATCGCTTGGCGAACATGTGACATGTGACCTGCGGGTGCAACAGAGCCCCTATGATTGCAGCGCCGCTGTCGTCGTTTCACGCGCAGCTTGTGGACGAGGCGGGTGCCTCTGGTGGCGCCTGCTAGTGGTTAGCGTGTCAAAAGGCGTGTTGTTGTGCTCGGGGCATGGCTGTCTCCAGTGGAGCTCCTGCAGCACGGGGGCAAAGTACCCGTTCGTATCGTTGTGCCGGCGAACGGCCAGATATATGGAACTCAAAACCTCATAATGCCAGACCAGACCTCTTTCCCATCCTTGCCGAAAGTACCGTCAATTGCAGAAATCCACCCACCTCTCCCCAGTACAAAGGTCCTCACTAACTCAGATACTGCCGCTCTGAAGCTGAACTTCAGTGGTGGCATATGTTTACTGATACTCTCCAAGACCTCACTCCTCACCACAGTCCCCTCGAGAGTAATTCCACGCCTGTTGTTGCCCTAGCATCAGCTAAACTCCTTGGCTCCTTGGGCACATTACTGCAGACGTCCCTGATCCAATTGGAAGTGACCACTTGCCTGTTCTTTTTGCTATCCCCCACGCACTGCCCTAACCCCACACACACAATCATAATGTTACTTAAGATTATTCCTCTACCATCTGGAATGAGTAGATATAAATTATCGTTACAAGTGCAATTTTGAAAACACAGAGTGCTTTTTAAAGTAAAGGCAAACTAAGAAATTTCACACAAATTTAAACAAAAAAACACGATTTTACCAAAAAATTAGAATTTTTATAACATAAAGAGGGAAACAGAGAGCATCAAGAAATTAACCGTTTTTTCATCATTTTCTCCAGTTTTTAAAATATTTTCGTCGTTTTTTGATCATTGTAGCTACTTTTTCAACCATTTTCACCATTTTTGTAATAAGTTTTTTGAACACATTATTTTTTCTTAAAATTTTACCCCAAAAACTTCTAGCGCTTGAAATAAGCCAGTTCTAGCTAGAGAAGAAATATTAAAAATATAAACAAAAATTTGAAAGATGTAAACTAAAATCTCACTGTTATGCAGTTCACTATATTCATTCTGTTTCTTCATTCTTTTATATATCGGTTTAATTTTCCGTTTTCAGAATAATGAAAATCATAGTCATTAATTAACTGACAATATTTGTCTCGCAAATTAATTTTACATTCATTATGGAGCCCCATACGAATTTTTCCTCCATACCTGGTATTCAAATAGTCATAGCCCATAATGTTATATAAAACATTTATATCGAACTACTAGTTTTTTCAATGAATTAGAAATGCTTGCATTACTCAACTTTTTAAGTAAGGACTCTATTCATACGGAAAAAAATTAATACTGAAAATTTAAGTTTATTCATGAAATATACTTCATATTAATGGGCTCAGAAAACAATGTAAAGATTTATACATTTAAAGAGATAGTAGATATATTGCATAATAACTTGAATTTTCGTCAGTTTTTTAAAGATTAAGTAAAATTCCCTTTTTTGAAGATGAAACTCAAGAATGCAATAAGAAATTTTAAAAAACTAATGAGAAAAATAAATATAAAAATTATTTCATGAACCAAATAGCTGATTAGATAATATTCAGTATTTCATTTTCCTAAACATGTATTTTATCATCATGAGGACATAATGCTTTATTGTTAAAACTGACTGAATAAACGTCATGTTATAATTCTATATTGTTCAATATTATTAAACAAACAGTTTTTATAATCTTGTTCAATGTATGTCTTAACTCCCTTTGAATTTTCTCAACAACATCACCAACTTTGTAAGAGTCCTTTTTTGATCTCAAATCACAAAATCGCTCCATTTTTCCTTTACATTACTCTTTCATTTTTCCTAGTACTTTCTTATTTATTTGTGAAATATTGTAAATCTTATTTTTTGGATAATCAGTAGCTTCGCATTTATGAAGCATCATCACATTTTCATAAAAATCTTCAGTCCATATGTTGTAGACATAACTAGCAGTATCTTGATAATTAAGCTCAGTACTTTTTCCATATTTTGGTTTCATAACTTAATACTGAAAATCATACATTAATTCTTTAGATAAATCAAGTATGCACTTTCCAATATAATTGGTTTATCAAAAATCATTTTTGTCCTGTTCCTGTGAATAGCAACAAGATTTTCATTAAATATTGTCTTCCTTCAAAATTTGGGTTTGCTATAGGTTTTACACACTTATTTGCATTTGAAACTAATTTTATACCCGTTCTATTTCTTATCCCATATTATGAGGGGCTCGTTATGTTATGTGGATTTGGCAGTGTTAACCCCTTAATGCCGAGCGTCGTGAATTCGAGTCACACCAGAGCGACACTAATAAGTGGGAAGTTGTTTATTTTTGAGTGCCAGTGGGGGTAGGTGTAGATTCTATACCAAGCCACTAACACCTCTGACATGTGCTTCCACCTTCTGAGTGTTTTGGCTACCGTACTTAGAGAGTGGTTTACTGTTCGCCCCTTCGTTTGCTACACACACACGAAAAACTGTCGTCATTGTTTGACCATAATAGGTGAAAACAGATGTACGTTCAGTTCCGAAAACGACTTGTTTGTTCTGTGTTATGTGTGATTTGATGCATGTAACATTTTGATGTAATAAACTTGTTACACATGCAAGAGAATTAGAAAATACTGTTTGTGCAAAATATGTATCGATAGTCATTTATGTGTCTTTGTGTGCGCATGCAAGAGATGAAATCAAGTGAAGAGAGAGCAAATAATTCCGTTGATTTGTACCACCAGATTACTTCAAAGATATTTGTAGTCATTATTAACGTGTACATACTTAAATTTATTATAAGACATCCGAACTCAACACTGTTTTGACTGATTTCAGTTCAGTTTTATTACGCTGTGGAAATTCTATTGAACTGCTAATGGTCTGAAGCTTTTATTTTATTAGCTATGGACCCCAAAGGTTTTATGCATCTCGAAATGCAAATGGAGATTAGAAAGCTCGTGTACCTGCGCCAGTTTCAAAATTTTCCGTAGTAGAGAAAATCATCTAGTAGAATTCAAATTCAGGCTAGCAGAGGCACTTTACAAATAGGGAAAGGACATGAGAAATAAAAAGAGCGATGACCTTCAGCGATTATAGACTCAGAACAACTATGCAAGAAGCATAAGGAAGGCAAAGTAGCGAGTTCGGTGTCGGTCCGGGACACAGTTTGAATCTGCCAGTAAGTTTCAAGAAGCGTCAGGGTCAAACGAAACCATTCCAGCTACGTCTAACCGAACAGCAGTAGTAGTTCATTGCCTTATGTTACAGTCACAGGGCAAAGATGTAAAAAGACCAAATTGTTAAGGTATGACGGTATTCATGTGTAGCAAATGTAATGTTTATATGTGTGAACTAGAGAGTAAAATGTTTCCGAGAATTTCATGAATAAGGCAATATTCTATTACATTTAATTATTTAAAATGTATGACACCGTGTATTTTTCGTATTTAACCACGGAAAACCTATCAACGTAATGTCAAAATGTTAAACAAAAATCTTTTATAAATGGAGTATCTACACTCCTGGAAATGGAAAAAAGAACACATTGACACCGGTGTGTCAGACCCACCATACTTGCTCCGGACACTGCGAGAGGGCTGTACAAGCAATGATCACACGCACGGCACAGCGGACACACCAGGAACCGCGGTGTTGGCCGTCGAATGGCGCTAGCTGCGCAGCATTTGTGCACCGCCGCCGTCAGTGTCAGCCAGTTTGCCGTGGCATACGGAGCTCCATCGCAGTCTTTAACACTGGTAGCATGCCGCGACAGCGTGGATGTGAACCGTATGTGCAGTTGACGGACTTTGAGCGAGGGCGTATAGTGGGCATGCGGGAGGCCGGGTGGACGTACCGCCGAATTGCTCAACACGTGGGGCGTGAGGTCTCCACAGTACATCGATGTTGTCGCCAGTGGTCGGCGGGAGGTGCACGTGCCCGTCGACCTGGGACCGGACCGCAGCGACGCACGGATGCACGCCAAGACCGTAGGATCCTACGCAGTGCCGTAGGGGACCGCACCGCCACTTCCCAGCAAATTAGGGACACTGTTGCTCCTGGGGTATCGGCGAGAACCACTCGCAACCGTCTCCATGAAGCTGGGCTACGGTCCCGCACACCGTTAGGCCGTCTTCCGCTCACGCCCCAACATCGTGCAGCCCGCTTCCAGTGGTGTCGCGACAGGCGTGAATGGAGGGACGAATGGAGACGTGTCGTCTTCAGCGATGAGAGTCGCTTCTGCCTTGGTGCCAATGATGGTCGTATGCGTGTTTGGCGCCGTGCAGGGGAGCGCCACAATCAGGACTGCATACGACCGAGGCACATAGGGCCAACACCCGGCATCATGGTGTGGGGAGCGATCTCCTACACTGGCTGTACACCACTGGTGATCGTCGAGGGGACACTGAATAGTGCACGGTACATCCAAACCGTCATCGAACCCATCGTTCTACCATTCCTAGACCGGCAAGGGAACTTGCTGTTCCAACAGGACAATGCACGTCCGCATGTATCCCGTGCCACCCAACGTGCTCTAGAAGGTGTAAGTCAACTACCCTGGCCAGCAAGATCTCCGGATCTGTCCCTCATTGAGCATGTTTGCGACTGGATGAAGCGTCGTCTCACGCGGCCTGCACGTCCAGCACGAACGCTGGTCCAACTGAGGCGCCAGGTGGAAATGGCATGGCAAGCCGTTCCACAGGACAACATCCAGCATCTCTACGATCGTCTCCATGGGAGAATAGCAGCCTGCATTGCTGCGAAAGGTGGATATACACTGTACTAGTGCCGACATTGTGCATGCTCTGTTGCCTGTGTCTATGTGCCTGTGGTTCTGTCAGTGTGATCATGTGATGTATCTGACCCCAGGAATGTGTCAATAAAGTTTCCCCTTCCTGGGACAATGAATTCATGGTGTTCTTATTTCAATTTCCAGGAGTGTATTTAAGAGTTTAGTTTCTCGGATAGCTGTAGTCGCAAATATGCGACGTACCCAATTATACGTGATAGATGTAACACATCTTACATCTGACAGTATGTACTCTAAAACACTTTATTATTGGTTACAAAATGCAATTTTATATTTTTTATTTCAAGTAGAATTTTATTTCCGCATTAAGGGGTTAATGTAAGAAGGTGGACGGATACGATACCTGTCGCCATCCCCCCCTTGCCCCCCTCCTCCCTCCACCGCCACCCCTGTCCCCTCTGGGAAGGAATTTGTGTATCCCAACGTCATGCGTCTAATGTTATCACATGTGAAAGTGGGTGAACGTTTTCTACATGTTTGTGAATCGTGTAACGGAGGTGGGACATGGGTATCAGCCCAGTATTCACCAAGCTGGATGGGGGAAGCCATTTAAAAACCACATTCAGGCTGGTTCAAAAATGGTTCAAATGGCTCTGAGCACTATGGGACTTAACATCTGAGGTCATCAGTCCCCTAGAACTTAGAACTACTTAAACCTAACTAACCTAAGGACATCACACACATCCATGCCCGAGGCAGGATTCGAACCTACGCCCGTAGCGGTCGCGTGGTTCCAGACTGTAGCGCCTAGAACCCCTCGGCCACATCGGCCGGCGATCTCCTCTTCAAACTCCAAGCAGATGTTCATCCAGTTACCACTGTCCAGCTAGTTGGTTCCTTTCTGTCCAGCTGGCTATCTTTCGCCACTATTAACAGTACCAATTACTGTTCTTTCTATCCTACTGCAGGTGTGCCCCAAGGATTGAAAGGTCTCCGCTCTTATACATCCTTTACAGCGCTGGACTGTCCAAACGACCACTTGCTGTCCATCTTCTTTACTACCCCACTGAACCAACCCACCTTCCCTCTACCCATTACTCTTCCTAATTGCAGGTCGCTCCCATCAAGAGGTATTGTAGTGTAATACGTTGCAGTGTTTGTTTTTAACACTGTCTCGATTCATTGTTTTTAAATATCTGATAAAGTTTCCGTCTTTGGTATTTTAAATGTCATCAGTGAAAAGTGTCTTTTTGTATTTTCAAACGTCCGTACATAGTTCATCCTTTTGAAAAAATTTTGTACCATCAATTTTCTTTTAAACTCTGTTGGGTGGAGGGCGATGCCAGCCCACACTCTATGGAAATGACACTAAAGGAAAAAAAAAGAATGGGGAATCATTCTAAGGATGGTATCTCCCGCAAATGGGGAAATCCACTGACATGAGTGAGTTTGTCAAATGATAGATTATTATGTCTCGACGCCAGGGAACGAGCACCTTGGAAAGGGCGAAGCTTGCATGTGGTTCAGTGGACATGACTGATTATGGGGCTCTACCGCACACGACCTGTGCATGTTCTCATGTCGACCCAATGACATTGTCAGTTACGATTACAGTGCGCACGAGATAATCGAGAGTGCAGTGTGGATTAATGAAAGTGTGTCACCTGGTCAGATGAACAACATATACCAGATCGATGGTCGTCTACGGATGTGTCGTCATGGATGCCCAAAACATGCACTGCGTCAAGGACTCAGGCCCTTGGGGGCAGTATTATGCTGTGGGGGACTTTCACGTGGGGTTTCACGGATCCTGTGACAGTAATCTACAGTATCATAACACATAGGCCATTACCTCCGTAAACCTACTATGGACTTGTTGAATCCATGCTAAGGAGAACGCAACTGTATTGCATTCCAGAGGTGGACCAACCCGCAGTTAAGCAGGTGGTTTTAATGTTTTGGCACATCACTGTAGTTATGTTATAAATAATAGAAAAATGAAGACGATAATAGTTATTGCAGATAAATTATCCAGTTTATATTTGTTTGTGGAAAGTAGAATAATGAATATAAATTCTGGTTTAACAGATGTAGCCTGGGCTCATGGCATCACTCTGAGTGTAGCAACTGTTCCGCAAAGAAACGGTTATCGCTGAACCAAAATCACTTGTTGTTGTGGTCTTCAGTCCTGAGACTGGTTTGATGCAGCTCTCCATGCTACTCTATCCTTGCAAGCTTCTTCATCTCCCAGTACCTACTGCAACCTACATCCTTCTGAATCTGCTTAGTGTATTCATCTCTTGGTCTCCCTCTACGATTTTTACCCTCCACGCTGCCCTCAAATACTAAATTGGTGATCCCTTGATGCCTCAGAACATGTCCTGCCAACCGATCCCTTCTTCTGGTCAAGTTGTGCCACAAACTTCTCTTCTCCCCAATCCTATTCAATACTTCCTCATTAGTTATGTGATCTACCCATCTAATCTTCAGCATTCTTCTGTAGCACCACATTTCGAAAGCTTCTATTCTCTTCTTGTCCAAACTATTTATCGTCCATGTTTCACTTCCATACATGGCTACACTCCATACAAATACTTTCAGAAATGACTTCTTGATACTTAAATCTATACTCGATGTTAACAAATTTCTCTTCTTCAGAAACGCTTTCCTTGCCATTGCCAGTCTACATTTTATATCCTCTCTACTTCGACCATCATCAGTTATTTTGCTCCCCAAATAGCAAACCTCCTTTACTTCTTTATGTGTCTCATTTCCTAATCTAAATCCCTCAGTATCACCCGAATTAATTCGACTGCATTCTATTATCCTTGTTTTGCTTTTGTTGATGTTCATCTTATACCCTCCTTTCAAGACACTGTCCATTCCGTTCAACTGCTCTTCCAAGTCCTTTGCTGTCTCTGACAGAATTACAATGTCATCGGCAGACCTCAAAGTTTTTATTTCTTCTCCATGGATTTTAATACCTACTCAGAACGTTTCTTTTGTTTCCTTTATTGCTTGCTCAATATGCAGATTGAATAACATCGGGGAGAGGCTACAACCCTGTCTCACTCCCTTCCCAACCATTGCTTCCCTTTCATACCCCTCGACTCTTATAACTGCCATCTGCTTTCTGTACGAATTGTAAATAGCCTTTCGCTCCCTGTATTTTACCCCTGCCACCTTCAGAATTTGAAAGAGAGTATTCCAGTCAACATTGTCAAAAGCTTTCTCTAAGTCTACAAATGCTAGAAACGTAGGTTTGCCTTTCCTTTATCTTTCTTCTAAGATAAGTCGTAGGGTCAGAATTGCCTCACGTGTTCCAACATTTCTACGGCATCCAAACTGACCTCCCCGAGGTCGGCTTCTATCAGTTTTTCCATTCGTCTGTAAAGAATTCGCGTTAGTATTTTGCAGTTGTGACTTATTAAACTGATAGTTCGGTAATTTTCACATCTGTCAACACCTGCTTTCTTTGGGATTGGAATTATTATGTTCTTCTTGAAGTCTGAGGGTATTTCGCCTGTCTCAAACATCTTGCTCACCAGATGGTAGAGTTTTGTCAGGACTGGCTCTCCCAAGCCTGTCAGTAGTTCTAATGGAATATTGTCTACTCCCGGGGCCTTGTTTCGACTCAGGTCTTTCAGTGCTCTGTAAAACTCTTCACGCAGTATCATATCTCCCATTTCATCTTCATCTACATCCTCTTCCATTTCCATGATATGTCCTCAAGTACATCGCCTTGTATAGACCCTCTATATGCTCCTTCCACCTTTCTGCTTTCCCTCCTTTACTTAGAACTGGGTTTCCAATTGAGCTCTTAATATTCATACAAGTCGTTCTCTTTTCTCCAAAGGTCTCTTTAATTTTTCTATACGCAGTATCTATCTTACCCCTAGTGAGATAAGCCTCTACATCCTTACATTTGTCCTCTAGCCATCCCTGTTTGGCCATTTTGAACTTCCTGTCGATCTCATTTATGAGACGTTTGTATTCCTTATTGCCTGCTTCATTTACTGCGTTTTTATATTTTCTCCTTTCATCAATTAAATTCAATATATCTTCTGTTACCCAGGGATTTCTACTAGCCCTCGTCTTTTTACCTACTTGTTCCTCTGCTGCCTTCACTACTTCATCCCTCAGAGCTACCCATTCTTCTTCTACTGTATTTCTTTCCCCCATTCCTGTCAACTGTTCCCTTATGCTGTCCCTGAAACTCTGTACAACCTCAGGTTTAGTCAGTTTATCCAGGTCCCATCTTCTTAAATTCCCACCTTTTTGCAGTTTCTTCATTTTTAATCTACAGTTCATAACCAATAGATTGTGGTCAGAGTCCACATCTGCCCCTGGAGATGTCTTACAATTTAAAACCTGGTTTCTAAATCTCTGTCTTACCATTATATAATCTATCTGATACCTTTTAATATCTCAAGGGTTCTTCCACGTATACAACCTTCTTTCATGATTCTTAAACCAAGTGTTAGCTATGATTAAGTTATGCTCTGCGCAAAATTCTACCAGACGGCTTCCTCTTTCTTTTCTTAGCCCCAATGCATGCTCACCTACTATGTTTCCTTCTCTCCCTATTCCTACGCTTGAATTCCAGTCACCCATGACTATTAAATTTTCGCTCCCTTCACTATTTGAATAATTTCTTTTATCTCCTCATACATTTCATCAATTTCTTCGTCATCTGCAGAGCTAGTTGGCATATAAACTTGTACTACTGTAGTAGGCATGGGCTTCGTGTCTATCTTGGCCACAATAATGCGTTCACTATGCTGTTTGTAGTAGCTTACCCGTACTCCTATTTTTTTTATTCATTATTAAACCTACTCCTGCATTACCCCTATTTGATTTTGTATTTATAACCCTGTATTCACCTGACCAAAAGTCTTGTTCCTCCTGCCACCGAACTTCACTAATTCCCACTATATATAACTTTAACCTATCCATTTCCCTTTTTAAATTTTCTAACCTACCTGCCCGATTAAGGGATCTGACATTCCACTCTCCGATCCGTAGAACGCCAGTTTTCTTTCTCCTGATAACGACATCCTCTTGAGTAGTCCCCGCCCGGAGATCCGATTGGGGGACTATTTTACCTCCGGAATATTTTACCCAAGAGGATGCCATCATCATTTAATCATACAGTAAAGCTGCATGCCTTCGGGAAAAATTACGGCTGTAGTTTCCCCTTGCTTTCAGCCGTTCGCAGTACCAGCACAGCAAGGCCGTTTTGGTTATTGTTACAAGGCCAGTTCAGTCAATCATCCAGACTGTTGCCCCTGCAACTACTGAAAAGGCTGCTGCCCCTCTTCAGGAACCACACGTTTGTCTGGCCTCTCAACAGATACCCCTCCGTTGTGGTTGTACCGACGGTACGACTATCTGTATCACTGAGGCACGCAAGCCTCCCCACCAACGGCAAGGTCCATGGTTCATGGTGGGGAGGGGGGGGGGGGGGGGGCATATCACCTCTCGCACTATTATACTTACAAAACTGTTTTAAGGGCCTCCAGCTCCGCTTTCTCTCACGAAACACCGTTTGCTACTGTCATTACTTCAATGCCAAAATTAAATGCAGTATGGCAATGTGACTGTGTTCAGAAATATTCCAATATCTGACCACTGGATTGGGAAACGTACTCCCCAACAACCAATAACCCGCCTGTGACTGGTCTTTTGCAGTTCCTGATGATGATGTCCACAAAGACAAAACATACTAATATTTCAAAGGTAGTTGGTTCGATGTTCATACCTGAAGTCACAACACTTCAAGATTTCACGGAAACAAACGCAGTTTATTTGATTTCATTAGCCCTCGGCATGTTCGCGTCTTCCATCACACAGCTCCTCCAGCTAGCTAACAGCACCACTATCTACTATGTCGCGTCTTCCGTGGAATCCCATGGGCATGCACGAAACCTCAGCATTCACCTATAAAATCGGAAATGCTTAATCAGAATTGCGCGTCCTCTCACGGGAACGCACTTATGAGTTCTTATTTCCACACCGGCAAAATAATTTTATCGGTCACTGAAGGTCGCTACCTCCCGACCTAAAATATGTAGTTGTTTTAAACAGTATCCCCATCCCACAACGCCCACAAACTTGCTCTCACGTATACCCAGGACGGTTGGTGGACGACTTCTTGTTCGCGCTTGCTCCGAGGAAACTCCGAAACTGTTTAAACGTTTAGGCATTTAGTCAGTCAACCTCATTGGTCGTCCCCTACACTTACTATTAACACTCCTCTGCAAATTGCAAAGTGCAGCCATAACTTCTCTCATATTTATTTCTTAACTTGGAAAGCGCTGGAAAAAACCTACCTTTGTAAGAAAGCCTGTAATCAGCCCATTAGGATCCAGCCTTAACACACTTTAGGCGGATAAGGAAAAAACCGAGGTGTCAGCTCCAGGCAGACAGAGGCGAATTCCGCTGAACGCGGGCTCATGCGTCGCTGACACACCACATCGTTTCTCCAGGTGCGACCATCTGTTGGGCCATATGCAAAAAAAACGTAAAATCTGTGCATCATTAAAAAGTAACTTGGGTAACAGCTTCTGCAAAACTCTCCCAATCAGGCTGGAAGATTACAGTGTTAATGGACGTGACAGAAGAGATGGGGGAGGGAGAGAAAGAGGCAATTGGCAGAATACAGGTGACTGACTAACGAACTAAAACTGAAAGGAACATAATTAGGAGACGAAAAGAGCACTTGCTTCATTGTTTGAGAAAGAGAAATCAAAACATAGTTAATTTTTAAGGGAAAATTTATGTAGATGACACAAGGAAGTGCTTCAGCCTTCTTTTAATGCAGTAGGAAATGAAACAGTGCGAAGAGTGCAGGGTAGTTTATGCCACACATGGATAGCAGCAGTGGAAATGAGTTTGAAAATGATTTCGTTTTATGGATAGGCACATTTGAATGCTAGGTAATTACGACTTTGTGTTGCGATTGTAATGAGGTGATCAGTACTTTATCCGTACTTCAAGGCACTGGGGTGTATACGAACTGAGGAGCGGATAGACATAGCGTATTGTAGTCACGTAACCCGTCTAACCAGTAATATTTTAACTAGGCGGGTGAGACACTGACATGGTCCAACAGAAGGAACTTGCAGTCTGAAGTATCCAGCACTTTCAGTTAATTATAACAGCCAAGAGTGGTCACTAATTTTGCCCTACTTGGTTTCATCCCAAAATTGGTGTTCCATTAGAACGAGTGACTACACTATACACCATAATGGAAATACTTTACAAACTTTTGGGAGCATAGAGACAAGTTCAAATGTTTTTACACCGGGTGACATTAATTTCTCCGTAGTTGAGGTGCTGATCCAAAGTTATAACCAAGTTTTCACCTTTTTCTGATACGGTATTATAATACTGCCAAGAAGAAGAAAGGATGATTCTTCGTAGAATTCAATACTAATTAACGTCTGGAAGTGTAGCAAACTTATTTCAGGACTGGTATCCTAGTAAAAGCGGTAGGCATCGGCACAGAAATGATACGTACAGCAGATAGGATCGACGTGATGTCAGTGCCATTCAAAGACAACAACATCAAAATGGAAAAAGAAGTTTCTTTTTTTAAGGTACCGTCGACGGCATGGTCATTAGAGATAGAGTATAATGTCGGATTGTGGAAGGATAGGGAAGGAAATCAGCCGTGCCCTCACAGAGGAACAATGCCATTATTCACCTTAAGAAATTTAGGGAAATCACGGAAAGCGTAAACCTGGATGGCCAGATACGATTTGACCCGCCGCCCACTGCGCCACCTCGCTCGGTGAGAAAAATAAAAGGCGGAATACTAATCCCTGTGTCATTCCTGACAAACCTGTGGCCAGGACGACTTCTCATTCCCACATATACAACGCTGCTACCTGTTTCTCGAGTAACTTTTGAAAAGTAAAGCGTACTATCTGAAAATTTTGATTGGTGTATTTTTGTGGGCAATATGTCAAAGTTTCCTGCAGCAGATGCTTTACTGAACTCCAGGGATGTTAGTTTTGTGACTTCATAGTTTTCTATGATACATTTCATGTTATCAGTTACCTAATTAATTTCTTCTTCTTCTTCATGTGCCGTCTCCTCTAAGAAGGTTGGCTGTCATCATGGCAATTTCTGATCTTGATTTGGCTGATCTAAGGAGTTCTGACGTTGAACAGTTGTACCAATTTTTTAAATTGTCAATCCAGGATGTCCGTCTTCTACCCCTCGTTCTCTTCCCACAAATTTTCCCTTCTAGTATTATTTGCAATGTTTTGTAATTTACTCCCCTAATAACATGGCCTAAATATTGTAGCTTCCTTACTTTAATAATTTTAATTAATTCTTTTTCCTTTCCCATTCTTCTTAGGACATCTTGATTAGTAATCCTCGACACCCAACTAATTCTAAGTATTCTTCTATATGCCCACATTTCAAAAGCTTCTAAACTGTTCATGTCCTACTTTTTCAATGTCCACGCTTCCATTCCGTATAATAATATTGAGAATACATAGCATCTTAGCAACCTCATTTTTGTGTTTAAACAAATGTCTCTCGAACAGAATGCATTTTTCATCTTATTAAAGATACTTCTGGCCTGTCCTATTCTCGATTTAATTTCTTCTGAGCTTTCAATCTCCTCATTTACAATTGTTCCGAGATATTTAAATTTACGTACTTGATCGACTCTTTCCCTATTGATTGTAAGATTTTCTTGTTGGTGTGTTTTAGATATCACCATGAACTTAGTCTTGCTTACGTTAAGAGTCAAGCCAAATTCTTCACTTTTTTCTGCGACTTTGTCAAGAAGTAATTGTAGATCTTTGAGGTTTCCAGCTAGTAGTGCAGTGTCATCAGCAAACCTAACATTGTTAATGTTTAGCCCATTCACTTTAATGCCAGCTATTTCATCTGATAGAGCTGCCTGGATTATGTCTTCTGAATACATATTAAACAATAAGGGTGAGAGAACGCAACCTTGTCTCACACCCCTCTTTATTTCTATATCATTCGATAACTCATTTTCTACCTTCACGGTTGCGGTTTGATTGTAGTAGAGGTTATATATAATGCGGATGTCTTTCTTATCAAGTGTTTTCTTTTCTAACAATTCTATGAGATGATCATGACGAACTTTGTCAAATGCTTTATTATAATCCAGGAAGCACACATATAGTGGCTGGTTAACCTCCATACATCGTTGCGCTAATATGTTAAAAGCAAACAATGCTTCTCTTGTACCGAGGGAACTTCTAAAACCGAATTGTGTTTCACTTATACCTTCTTCTACTTTTTTGTATATTCGTTGGTGTATAACTTTTAGAAATATCTTTAAGGTGTGACTCATTAAGCTTATTGTACGGTGATCATTACAAGTTTTGGCATTAGCCTTTTTGGGTAATGTAACAAAGGTAGATGTCAACCAATCCCTAGGAATAATTCCCGAATTATAAATATCATTAAACAATTGTACAAATATATCTATATGGTCTATTCCTATGAGTTTCAGGATGTCATTTGGTATCTTATCCGGTCCAGGGGCTTTTCCTGTCTTTGATTTGTTGATAACATGTAATATTTCTTCTTTCGATATGCTTGGTCCTTGTTCTCCGATCATGTTATTAATGTTATTAATTTAAAGTTTACGAAATTCATAATGATAATATTGTCATGAGAGTTGACTGTGACTGTTAGTCAGATAATCGTGAATGTGGTCTCCTAGAGCGTTGGATACTGTAGGTAAAGTATTGATTGTCCAGTAACCGCAAGGTGATTATGGGTGTTCCTTCTTCGGGATGGATCGAACTGTACTTCGTTTCCATTAAGTGAGATATATCCCTTTCACTAGGAATAAATTATAAATTAAATATGGCCACTAAGATTGTAAGTGAGATCTCTGCGACGTTCTTGACCGTGGTTATGCTGACACTTCTATGAGATTATCATCATTGTTTTCCTCATTGTGTTTCTTGAAACTTGTGGATAATATCTGTGTTAGATATGTGGTCTGGGGTCTCTATTTGGCGATATTCACTGCAGCGTGTGGAATGACTGGTAATGAAAAAAAATTCATTTTGTTCGTCGGCTGAGACCTGAAATACAGTTTCTGGCATTGTCCTTGCGACATCTGTGATATGGAGTTCCTTCCAAAGCATTCCGGAGCTCTTATTGCTGCTCATAACGGAACAAGAGCGCCTGATATTGCGATTGCGAACGTATTGCTTTAACCTCTTTCGGCTCTTTCTTTATTCTTCGTAATGTTCGGACATCTGATTTAGCTTGAAACGTCTGTGAACGGCATCCTGCTCTTCATCATCTGACATAGTTCAGTTCTCAGCAAAGGAACGGGAATTCTTCTCACTAGAATTCTATATATCAGGGCATGTGTGTCGGAGAAACCATTGAGCTAATCAGTAACTTCATTAATTTTGCCATCTGTAGTGAGCTCTTTGATTATTTGGTGCCTTTGGATTTCTGTCCATTTTGCTGAAGGAGTCTCGCAATCTATATGTTACATTTACCTACAAGCAATAGGAAGCGAATTCAGCTTTGAAGGCTGTGAACAGTAGGCTACTCATACTACGTGATGTGTTGGAAGAAATATATCCGCACTTGGTACGCAATCGACAAAAGGAATGTAACTGAGGAAAAAAGCTGCAGATAAGATGGAACATCGTGTGGCGAAACACCTGCAGCAGATATGTGTCCACTTCCTCCGGTCTAACTTGTAACGTTTCGTCATGGCCTGCTCTCTGAAGGAGAACACCCTACTCCTCCTCGTAAAATAAGACCCAACATCGGCGTCCAACAGGAGAAGTGACGAATGACAATCCGTATGGAATAACGTATCGTGACCACGTTGACTGACTAGTGTGGTAAATGATAGCTTTTCAGGGATGCGTGGCGGGTCGAGTCACTAAATTACTTGCACATTAGCACTGCACAGCCTCCTCACTTTCTCGACATGCAAACTACCTACCCTTACCTGTAGTGCAGCCACTTGTGCATTGATGGCCACCCTGCGAATTTTGTATCTCTACAAAATCATGAAACTATTGCGTGAAAGTGGAGGTTAGCCACTACTAAAGAAAGTAACCAAGTTCTGGTAAAATCATCTTGAGGCACATTGACCTCTGTTAAATCATCTTACGAAGTTTCACAAACGCGCAACAACTTCCGTACTGCACAGCTCAGAAATCACTATGAAGGTGGATGTGCTATTATGTCCCTCTGTGTGACGCTTACGTCACTGGTGCAACGTCTCGCCCAGTACACATTTGTGATGAATCTTGTCACAGTTAGGCTAATCCCAGTTGCGCTCTCACAAAGATAATGCTCTTTTTGCCTGGTAAGTCTTCCCTACAAAATGGCAGGATCTTTCGCAAAGGAACGATATGGAAATACGCAGCCCTGCCCCAGTAATGTCCCACAATCCACTATATTACCAACCGTAACAAACGGGTTATCATCGACCGTTGCTTGGGCACAAAAGAGAATTGCTGACAGCATCCGTGTTGTTATGCATCATAAGCTTTACTAAGTGAACTATATTCGTTTATGCCTCTGTCCTTGTCAACTCCAAATAAAAAATGGTTCAAATGGCTCTGAGCACTATGGGACTTAACATCTGTGGTCATCAGTCCCCTAGAACTTAGAACTACTTAAACCTAACTAACCTAAGGACATCATACACATCCATGCCCGAGGCAGGATTCGAACCTGCGACCGTAGCAGTCGCGCGGTTCCGGACTGAGCGCCTAGAACCGCTAGACCACCGCGGCCGGCTCCAAATAAAACTTTTATTCACAATTATAAAATTGCACAGCCTATGCGCAAGTTGCTGCGCACACTCTGTTCCTGCCTAAGTAAAACGCAAAGCTTTATTTCCGAGATTTGGGCGAGCGACGCTGACGCGGCGTTCCTGCCGCCCTGTTCTCTCGTTGCGCCGCTATGACGTTAGCTACCATTTTTTCCGTGTTATTAAACGTATCCGTGTTTAACTCATTCTTACTGACTCCCTATGACTCAGAGTACGGACTTACGTCTTTAAAAAATTTTTTACGCTGCGTCCTGCTTTACCTTAATTACTGTATTTATCGACAGAAGGTCTCTGTCTCTGCCGGAGGGCGCTGGTTGGACCAATCCACCTTTCCCAACGAGGAGGGATATCTGCCTATGTATACTGCGTTTAGTTTTTCTCCCTCTTCCGTGGATGTGTTCCTCCTCCTTGCTCGTACAAGTCACCACACCCCGCGTCGAACCCCGAAACGGCTCACTCCGTAAACATTCAGCACTTCCAACCAGACGATGCGCGCCGGCTTGCCTCAGACTAAATTCTGATTCGCGCCTCTTAATTAAAATCGCTATAACTTCTATTTTGTTGCTCGCACACCAACTCCATTTGCTTGTCCAATAAGCAATTCATCTTATTTTCATACATTACAGAGTGAAAGTAATACAAAGCTAGAGCATAGACAATCGTGTTCATCACATTGTCACGTCTCAGAGTGGTACCTAATCGTATATGACAAAGTAGTTACCAACGAGAAACAGCAAAAGATCAATATTACTCACATAAATATATGTGGACAGTACAGTTAGGTAGATATATTGACCCAGAGATACACTGGTCGCGGAGGTCCAGTAGCATCACCATAATCCATTGGACTTCTGACTGTTGGGACATTTAAAGGCATTTGTGCATGCCCAACCCATCGACAATGTGCAGACGTTGCAGGAGCGTGTGACCAATGCATGTGACACAATCCGAATGAAACCCACTGTATTTGAAAGAATACGTGATTCACTTTTAAGAACGGCTGAAGAATGGGTCAGTACGTGTGGTAACCACATGAAGCACTGCCTATAGAGACTATTTCTATGTAACAGACTGATGAGAGTCAGAGGACAGATGGCCCATATATCAACAAATATTGGTTTCTGGACATATCATTATAGAAATTTTTCCTCTGTTTTTGAACAGCACGGCCTCCTGTAGAAACATGTGACACATTTCATAACACCCTGTATATCTGAGCGATTAATGCGGTTCGATGCCTTTCGAAGAAACACGGACTGTCTTAAGGTGGTTTAAATAATTCAACATTATGATAAATAAAATGTAACAAATCCCATTCATATCGCAATATATATCAATTCTGTAACCTTCATATCACCTTCATGCTTCATCGTATCTTTTACGAGCTCGGTTAATCACCCGCAAAGCATCCTGAGAAATGTTCTGCTCTACTGTAAAAGGTATTTAGCCTTAGCAACAACAACGAGTTACGCGTCAGTGCTTCGCAACTGTCATAAACTGCATCACACCATTGTTCACGCTTTACTCATCCGACAACTTCACATACTGAACTCTCAATTGCTCGGTTTCGAGCAATGGTTGCGATACTGTCAGTGTATTATAAGCACTTCTGAACACTGTGCGTATAGTTGCGAGGGACTCTGTCAGCGGTGGTGAAATTTTGTGATTTTCATATGTGCGTCACTGCTGGGTGGTTCGAAGAAGCGATACGGACACTTCTAGACCTTTCACCACAGTAGTGGTGTTTGAGCTGTACAGAGCGTCGCATTTAACACGTCAGAACAGTTTTGGAGCATAGTGTGATCGACTTGATGGATGAAACTGTACCATTCTGCCACATGGCTCTTAGCTCCACGTCTCCTTTTCCAAATCGTTGGCTGATACATGCAACAGTTCCCCTCATGAGGTAGTCTAACAAACTACCCTTTTGATTTTGTTGCAATCCCAAGGATATGAGCACAGATGGCCCAAGATAAAGTAGTTCTGAAAGTATACTGTTGCAATCCCAAGGATATGAGCGTGGATGGACCAAGATAAAGTGTTTCTGAAAGCATAATGATATTTATAAGCTCTACCTTTTGCATCACATTTAGACGTTTATTCGTGTTCTCTTCTGATACATATCTGATATTGTTGAGCATCTTCTTCCTAATTGCAGCAGTCTTTCTAATGGACATCTATAATAAGTTACTGCGAGAAATTTATTTTGCTTTGTAGAGTTTGTCCGTTCTAAAGATGTATTTTCGAAACCGGCATAATTAAAAAATTAACTACTTTTAGTGTTTACTTCAACATCGGTAGCGTTCCAATAAATGTTGAATAAAAACCGCTGCAGCTGTTGTAAATCCTTCACCTGTTGATGTAATTTAAACTACGAAACTCGTCGTGCCTTTCATAAAGGGTCTGCAAGAGCTGCAGCGTGTTTTATTCAATACTAGCTACAGTGAGCGGTGTTGCCTGGGATTAATATCGGCCACACAAAGTGACTGACCTTGTGCCTTTTTGATACTCATAGCGAGTGCAAGCCACATGGGAATCAGCGATCACTTTAAATCAAGGTCATATTTCGGTCACAGGGTGTCAACGAAATAAGACGATTGAATTCGTCCAAACCTGCGGCATTCATAAAAATCGGGTTCTAGGCTTCTGGTTGTGACTTTTGCAAAGAACAACAATTTCAAACCGAAAGTTTAATAAGAACTATTGCATCATTGATTATGCTTTGATTCGTTTCTAGTTTACAAATTAAAGCAGTACATCTGCAATGCGTAATGTACCTAAAATCTAACTGTAAAATATATACTTTTATCATTTCAAGACATTTGATTTTCTGCAAGAAGTATTTTGACTCTGAAAATATGCTGTATGAAAAGTGATGAGTTGCGCCATCTGATGTTATATTTTGCGATATGTATCTCATTGTGTTTTAGGAGAATTCGTCTTCCATTACTTCAGCTCAGCTTTCACTATTTCAAGCAGGCCTGTGTTTGAGCACCACTCGAATTTTTCGAACAGTTTACAGAACAGTTAGGGGAAATCTCGGGTTCTATTCGATCTTTCGATCGGCCCGCGATCTAGCGACTTTTGTTTCACATTCTCGAGCTATCGCTCATCCCGTGATCTAGTGACGTCTGACGGTAACATCTCCAAAACGGGTATTGTCACTGTAATTTATTCTCGTGATAGGAATTACAGTCAGTTTACGAAGGCATATTTCGTTTGTTAGGCACTTCATTTTTCATTAATTGTCTTCAGTGTTTCATCTTTATGTAGAAACTTAAAGTAAGTCGACCAAGGACTTTGAAGTAAATCGGTCAAATACTTTTTGAGATGTTTGGTAACAACGTTTCTCCTTTAGACATTTTATAAACACACATCAAAAAAAGTTTTGCATCACCTCGGTTCCTAGACCTCCGGAACCTGTACAGAAAATTAGAGTAAAGATCAACATATACATCATTTCCGCTCTTTATTGTTCATAAAAATCACACATTGCATGTTGTACCACCATACAGCGAGACCTTCAGAGGTAGTGGTCCAGATTGCTGTACACATCGGTACCTCTAGTAACACGTCCTCTTGCATTGATGCATGCCTGTATTCGTTGTGGCATACTATCTAGAAGTTCAGCAAGGCACTGTTGGTCCAGAGTGTCCCGCTCTTCAACGGCGATTCGGCGTAGATCCCTCAGAGTGGTTGGTGGGTCACGCCGTCCATAAACAACGAATGCCTTGCCAATAAGCTGCAGACATGGTTGCACTATGGGTCGGAGGATGGCATTCACGTATCGTACAGCCGTTACAGTGCCTTCCATAACCACCAGCGGCGTACATCGGCCCCACATAATGCCGCCCCAAAACAGCAGGGAACCTCCACCTTGCTGCACTCGCTGGACAATGTGTAAGGCGTTCAGCCTGATCGGGTTGCCTGCAAACACGTCTCCGACGATATCTGGTTGAAGGCATATGCAACACTCATCGGTGAAGAGAACGTGATGCCAGTCCTGAGTGGTCCATTCTGCATGTTCTTGGGCCCATCTGTGCGCGCTTCATGGTGTCGTGGTTGCAAAGATGGACCTCGCCGTGGACGTCGGGAGTGAAGTTGGGCATCATGCAGCGTATTGCGCGCAGTTAGAATCGTAACACGATGTCCTGTGGCTGCACGAACAGCATTATTCAACATGGTGGCTTTGCTGTCAGGTTTCCTCCGAGCCATAATCCGTAGGTAGCGGTCATCCACTGCACTAGTAGCCCTTGGGCGGCCTGGGCCAGGCATGTCATCGAAGTTCCTGTCTCTCTGTATTTCCTCCATGTCCGAACAAGATCGCTCTGGTTCATTCCGAGACGCCTGGACACTTCCATCGTTGAGGGCCTTTCCTGGCACAAAGTAACAATGTGGACGCGATCGAACCGCGGTATTGTCCATCTAGGGATGGTTGAATTACCGACAACACTAGCCATGTACGTCCTTCCTGGTGGAATGACTGGAACTGATCGGCTGTCGGACCCCCTCCGTGTAATAGGCCCTGCTCGTGCATGGTTGTTTACATCTTTGGGTGAATTTAGCGACATCTCTGAACAGTCAAAGGGACTATATCTGTAACACAATATCCATAGTCAACGTCTATCTTCGGGAGTTCTGGGAACTGGGGTGATGAAAAACTTTTTTTAATGTGTGTATATATATTTATACACTGTTTATATTAAAAAATATACAGCCTATGTCCACTCAAATGTTCATTAGGGAACTGTGTTGAAATAGGAAGTAAAACTGTCAAGTACTTTTAGAGACTTTTGGTAACAACCTGTCCACTTTATATATATATATATATATATATATATATATATATATATATATATATATATAGTAAGTCAAATTACCAAGTTGTTATGAAGACAGAGATCTTCGTCTTGTCTTGAAGGTAAAGTGTGCAAAATTTCATCAAAGTCGGAATAAAACTGTAGATTTGTAAGAATTACAAACAAACAGTCATTTTTATGTTTATAGATGCAAAAGTTTTGCTGTGGATGCCCGTCCACTAAACTGTTATGTTGCCAGGCTCAGCAAAAAGGGCATTTTATTAACATCTGAATATTAGGAAATCTCTTGCAAGAGTGTTAGCAAACGTTAGGTTTAATAAAATATTCGCACCTGATAAAGTAATTTGAATTACGAAACCGGCCGTACCTTTAATAAAGGATTTACAACAGCTGCAGCGGTTTTTATTCAACTTTCATTGTAACGCTACCAGAACTGGAGTAAACACTAAAAAGTAGTTAATTTTTTGACGTTACTGTCTTAGAAGATGTAACTTCAGAACGTACAAACTCTACAAAGCAAAATAAATTACTCATAATAATTTTAAGTTGTCCACTTAGAAAGACTGCTGCAAATAGGAAGGAGATTCTCAAAAATATCAGATTTGTTTCGGAAGAGAACACAAATTAAAAATCTGTATGTGGAAAAGGTAAAGCTTATTAATTTCATTATGCTTTCAGAAGCACTTTATCTTCTTCCATCCACGCCCATACCCTTGGGATTGTAACAAAGTCAAGAGAGTAGTTTTTTAGGAGATGGGACGTGGATAAACTGGCAGAACCAGAGGTTGTAGAGAGTTTCAGGCAGAGTATTAGAGAACGTTTGGCAAGAATTGGGGAAAGAAATACAGTAGATGAAAAATGGGTAGCTTTGAGAGATGAAATAGTAAAGGCAGCAGAGGATCAAGTAGGTAATAAGATGGGGGCTAGTAGAAATCCTTGGGTAACAGAAGCAATATTGAATTTAATTGATGAAAGGAGAACATATAAAAATGCAGTAAAAGAAGCAGGCAATAAGGAATACAAACGTCTCAAAAATGAGATCGACAGGAAGTGCAAAATGGCTAAGCAGGGATGGCTAAAGGACAAATGTAAGGATATAGAGGCATATATCACTAGGGGTAAGATAGATACTGCCTACAGGAAAATTAGAGAGACCTTTGGAGAGAAGAGAGCCACTTGTATGAATATCAAGAGCTCAGATGGAAACCCAGTTCTAAGCAAAGAAGGGAGAGCAGAAAGATGGAAGGAGTATATAAAGGGTCTATACAAGGGCAATGTACTTGAGAACAATATTATGGATATGGAAGATGATGTAGATGAAGATGAAATGGGAGAAACGATACTGCGTGAAGAGTTTGACAGAGCACTGAAAAACCTTAGTCGAAACAAGGCCCCGGGAGTAGACAACATTCCATTAGAACTACTGACAGGCTTGGGAGAGCCAGTCCTGACAAAACTCTACCATCTGGTGAGCAAGATGTATGAGACAGGCGAAATACCATCTGACTTCAAGAAGAATATAATTCCAATCCCAAAGAAAGCAGGTGCTGGCAGATGTGAAAATTATCGAATTGTCAGTTTAATAAGTCACGGCTGCAAAATACCAACACGAATTCTTTGCAGACGAATGGGAAAACTGATAGAAGCTGACCTCGGGGAAGATCATTTTTGATTCCGTAGAAATGTTGAAACACGTGAGGCAATACTGACCCTACGACTTATCTTAGAAGATAAATTAAGGAAAGACAAACTACGTTTCTAGCATTTGTAGACTTAGAGAAAGATTTTGACAATGTTGACTGGAATACTCTCTTTCAAATTCTGAAGGTGGCAGGGGTAAAATACAGGGAGCGAAAGGCTGTTTACAATTTGGACAGAAACTAGATGGCAGTTATAAGAGTCGAGGGGCATGAAAGGGAAGCAGTGGTTGGGAAGAGAGTGAGACAGGGTTGTAGCCTATCCCCGATGTTATTCAATATGTATATTGAGCAAGCAGTAAAGAAAACAAAAGAAAAATTCTGAGTAGAAATTAAAGTCCATAGAGAAGAAATAAAAACTTTGAGGTTCGTGGACGACGTTGTAATTCTGTCGGAGACAGCAAAGGACCTGCAAGTGCAGTTGAACGGAATGGACAGTGTCTTGAAATGAGGATATAAGATGGGCATCAACAAAAGCAAAACGAGGATAATGGAATTTAGTCGAATTAAAGCGGGTGATGCTGAGGGAATTAGATTACGAAATGAGACGCTTAAAGTGGTACATGAGTTTTGCTATTTTGATGACGTTCGAAGTAGAGAGGATATAAAATGTAGACTGCCAATGGCAAGAAAAGCGTTACTGAAGAAGAGAAATTTGTTATCATCGCGTGTAGATTTAAACGTCGGGAAGTCGTTTCTGAAAGTATTTGTGTGGAGTATTTGTATGGAAGTGAAACGTGGACGATAAATAGTTTACACAAGAAGAGAATAGAAGCTTTCTAAATGTGGTGCTACAGAAGAATGCTGAAGACTAGATGGGTAGATCACATAACTAATGAGGAGGTATTGAATAGAATTTGGGAGAAGAGAAATTTGTGGCACAACTTGACTAGAAGAAGGGATCGGTTGGTAGAACATGTTCTGAGGCATCAAGGGATCACCAATTTAGTACTAGAGGGCAGCGTGGAGGGTAAAAATCATAAAGGGAGACCAAGAGATGAATACACTAAGCAGATTCAGAAGGATGTAGGTGTGTGATGTCCTTAGGTTAGTTAGGTTTAAGTAGTTCTAGGTTCTAGTGGACTGATGACTTCAGATGTTAAGTCCCATAGTGCTCAGAGCCATTTGAACCAAGGAAGTAGGTACTGGGAGATGAAGAAGCTTTCACAGGATGGAGTAGCATGGGGAGCTGCATCAAACCAGTCTCTGGACTGAAGACCACAACAACAATAGTTTGTTAGATTACCTCATGTGGAAAACTATTGCAAGTATCACCCAACGATTTGGAGAAGGAGACTTGAAGCTAACGGCCATGTGACAGAAAGGTATAGTTTCATCCATCCAGACGATCAGACTGTGCTCCAATAAAACTCTTCTGGCGTGCAAAATGCGACTCTCTGTATACCTCAAACATCGTTGCCACGGTTAATGGTCTAGAAGTGTCTCTATCGCTTCTTCGAACGACCCAGCACTGACGCATGTCTGAAAATGATCACAAGATTTCATCATCGCCGACGGAGCCTCTCGCATCTATACGCGCAGTGTTCAGAAATGCTTGTGATAAACTGAAAATATCGCAATCATTGCTCGAAACCGAGCGATTGCCAGGTGAGTATGTGAAATTGTCGGATGAGTAAGGCGTAAACACTGGTATGATGCAGTTTATGGCAGTTGCGAGGCACTAACGCGTAGCTCGTAGTTGTTACTGAGGCTAAATGAACGTTCCAGTAGAAAGAACACTTCTCAAAATGCTCTGCGCGTGATTATGGTGTCCGTAATAGGTAGGATGATTGCACGAAGGTGATACGAAGGTTTGAAAACTGGCACATATTGCGACATGAATGGGATCTCTGTTATATTTTACTTATCATAATGGTTAATTATTTACACCACCTTGAGATAATTCGTGTTTCTTCGAAAGGCTTCGAACGGCATTAATCGCTCAAACATACACTGTGTCAAAATGTGTGACACGTTTCTGTAGAAGGCAGTACTGGTCAAAACTAGAAAAAAGTTTCTATAATGACGTATCTGGAAACCAGTATCTGCTGAGACATGGGCCAATCTGTCATCTCACTTTTATTTGTCTGATATGCGCAAATAGACACTATAGGCAGTGCTGCACGTGGTTACCGCGCTTCCTGACCTATCCCGCAGCCCCTCTTCGAAGTGAATCACGCACTGTTTGAAATACAATGGGCTCCATTCAAGACTGCGTCACATACATTGATCACACACTTCTGTAACGTCTGCATATCGTCAATGAGTTGGGTATACTCCAGTGTCTTTAAAAGTCGCGATAGCAAGAGATCCAGCTGATTCAAGTCCGGTGAATGGGGAGGCGATGCTGCGCACATGGAACGTTGCTGTGAAGTACTGTCGCGCAATCCGTAGAAAATGGTTGAGGGGATGGGGGGTTATAAATATTTGTATTTTAAGAAATCTCTTGCAAGACTGATATCAAATATTCGATTCAATAAAATATTTGCACCTGATGATGTAATTTAAATTCCGAAACCGTTCGTGCCTTTAATAAAGGATTTACAACAGCTGCAGTGGTTTTTATTCAACATGCAGAAGTGTGGTTGTGGATGCCCGTCCAATAAACTGTTGTGTGTTGCAATGAAGTTCGATTCCATTCATTAGGTTTAACATGCTACCAACATTCCCCAATATAACAAAATCAAGTGTTCAAATGTGTGTGAATTCCTAAGGGGCCAAACTGCTGAGGTCATCGGTCCCTAGACCTACACACTACTTAAACTAACTTATGCTAAGAACAGCACACACACCCAGGTCCAAGGGAGGACTTGAAACTCTGGCGGGAGGGGCCGCACAATCCGTGCATGGGGCCTCAAACCATGCGCGCACTCCGCGCGGCCTCATTATAGCACCGTTACGTACACTGATAAACGTTTTTTGCAGAGCAAATGGTAAGCTCCTCCGTTTCACCGTTCGACTTCGTAGGCAATTGCTTAATATTTTATAAAATACGTCAACATGGTTAGAGGGTTATGAAGGACGCCTCTTAGAATTTCATTTCTTTTATATCTTATGCATTCACGGTTCTTCATTATTTTATTCAATGAGTCAGAAAGATCTCAAGCTATATACGTTGTGTTCTTTGTCTTTCTGCCTCATTTTCCGCAGTTGCACATATACAAGTTGCGTAGTTTAATTGCCGTCTTTTGCAGTTGTTGCAAAGGACAGCATTTAGCCTATATAACTTGTAGACCGTAAGCTGTTTATTTCCACACCCTCTGTTACACTGTTGCCAGCTTCAAGCGCTTTTTTCAGGAATATCATCATAGGAATCACGGGTACCTCAAATTTCAGCACTAAGCTTTTTTTATGTCATTGTGTATGGGTGTAAACACCACACACAATGGCATATGGTCCGTCAACATACTACTGTACCACGATATTATTGCACTTGGTCTTCCGTCGTCATTATCGGAAACGCGTGGTGATGTTACAGTGAACAAGTACTGTCGTGAATAAGGAAAGTGCATCGCACTGTGAATGATTTCAAGACACCTATGCGGGTACTGTCAAGTGATTCAGTGTGTCCTCTGAAATATCGTGATAAAAACTCACAATAAGCAGACCGAAGCGCCCTCACTCCCAGGTGCAATCATATTGTGTTCGTCTAATAACAATACAGCGCCACGTATTGCCTATACACGAGAGCACGGGGGCCACGACAACGATATTGTGTTCGTGTTCATTAATACACCAGGACGGAAAAAGTTAATTTATATTGTTATTAATAAACCTATTGTTTGTTGTCTACCTAGGTGTAATTTCTGTTGCACCGAGCTTGGCTCGGACCACTTCACGCACAGACATCAGTGAATGTAAATATCCAAAATACGTTGACTTATTTACACAGTTTTAAACATGGCTGACAGCAGAAAACGGGCATAAACTGTATATAAACGATCTATACAGCGAATAGGTTGCAAAAAGTTTATTGTAATAAGCCTTGACCAGGTTTCAAGATCTGAAATAGGTAATACACAGCAATAGTGAACTGAAGTAAATTGAATAAAAATAGCACTTACATAACTTACATTATGTTAAAATATGAGCATACATCACGAGCTAAAACGCTCAAGCCAAATAGCAGAAATCGTACATAAAGTCCTACATGACAAACAGCGAGGATAAATCCACAGGTTCAGCGCGTTATAAGAATAGACAATAAACTAAACACGTGGCAACTGCTTACAATGCCAAGCAACAGTATCGTAGAGTGCGCCACCTGCTGGCCTTTACAGTAGCGAGATAATCAAAAATGGTTCAAATGGCTCTGAGCACTATGGGACTTAACATCTTAGGTCATCAGTCCCCTAGGACTTAGAACTACTTAAACCTAACTAACCTAAGGACATCACACACATCCATGCCCGAGGCAGGATTCGAACCTGCGACCGTAGCAGTCCTGCGGTTCCGGACTGAAGCGCCTAGAACCGCACGGCCATCGCAGCGAGATAACCGTACAGCCATATGAAATACATAACTGAAGCAGTAAGACATCAGTATAATATACATTTACGTGTTTTAAATAAAATGAATGGTACATAGTGTACAAGCAAAATGATAAAGGAGAATATAAAAGGGGTATATATAATGACTACGACGATACGAAGCGCAAAATGAATAAAATGGTTAATTATAAAAATACATGCTGAGGAAAAATAATAAAGGATACATTACCACAGGACTCCAACAAGAGATGACAAATGCCAAAAAGAAATTATTTATGCAAAAACCTTCACAACCAGAGTACAGTGTCGTCGGGCGCGCTATCAATAGGGAAGCATAAACAGTCCGTTTGAGCTTTTATCTCGCGCGCAGCAGGTTCGCACTCTACGCTACTTTTATTTGGCATCGTAACTATATGCCACACATTTAGTTCAATGTCAGTCCTTATAACAAGCTGTACCTGTGGCGTTATTTTTGCTGTTTTCCATGTAGAACTTAATCTATTGAGTTCTGCTGTTTGGCTTGAGCGTTTTATCTCGTGATGTATGCTCATATTTTTAACGGAATATAAGTTATTTCAATTTTATTCCATGTTCCTCAATTCACTGCTGTAATGTATAGGTTATTTTATATGTTTGTTTCGTAATATGTTTAAATACTATTGGTGACTTAATTTCTTCTGATGAAGATACCCGTAGTGGTATCGAAATCTGGTCAAGGCTTATTGCAATAAACTTTTTGCATCCGATTGTCTGTAATATCTTTTATTGACTTAATTATTTGTATCGCCCCACAAGTGGCGTTAATTCTTATAACGAAAGTAGTGAAATATAAACCTTTTAACAGTTTTCTACAAGGTTTCCACATTTCAAGTTTTTACCATCCTGTCCTACTGGGAACCATGAACAATGTCCCTGTAGGTAATATCTGCTGGGAAGTGTCGCGCGTTAAGCCAACAAGGGAGGCCTAGACGAAGTTTTGAAATTTCCACATAAAAATCAATAGATTCACGCATTTTCAGGTTTCTCACAAGTAACACCATAGGTGGATATTTACCTTTACTTGAGAGTGTCTCTTAAAAGCAAGGAGGGAGGCAAGTACGTGAAAAATTAAATCTTAGTTTCTGATGGCGGAAAATAAACTGTGGCTAAGACCTCTCGCCGCGACGTGAACTGACAAGAGATAGGTCGCATCAACTCAATGCTCAGCTGTATTTCCACAAAGTGTTCCTGGCAACGGCCGGGAGCAGGTTTGAGTTCAGAATTTGCTAACTTATTTCATTCTGTAACTTCTTTGAAACGTGTGACTTGTGTTTGTTAGTGGTTGTTCTTTAATAACTTCATTAACTGATGGGATTCCCTCTGGCACCAAGATTAATGAAGTCCATATCGATTAATAAGTAATGTAATGTCACATGAATGATTTACTTATTAATTAAAATGACAGAAGTAAAATAGGCAGTCCTCAGTAAGTATGGTGTTCAACAAGGTATGACTTTGAATCGTGTACTATCATTTGTTACCACAGAATGAATGACGTATTTACAGAAATGTGTAAATCGCATTGTTATCCTTTCAGAAGGAATGTCTGAAGGTCACTGGAATGTGAAGATACAGATACTGTATCAACACAGACATTGTAATAATGTATCCATATCTCTGCGGGCTAAAATGAAGGTAAAATATTTGTCGCTCCCTGGGCGGTAATCACGAAATGTGCGAGCGTAGGGGTTGTGGACTCAGTGGCATATGGAAGTTTGGATCTTTCCTGGAGGTGTGTTCGGATAGCCGAAGTGGTTAAGGTGACAGCTCACTATATGCGGGAAATCCGGATTCGAGTCCCGGATCGGCACAAATTTTCATATGTCGCAAACAGCTGACGTCAATTCAAATTCGCAGAATCCCAATCCATTTCGTATACTTTCCCACTGCTGTCTGAAAGACACTGAATGTGAAGACACTAGCCGGCCGCTGTGGCTAAGTAGTTCTATGCGCTTCAATCTGGAACCGTGCGACCGCTACGGTCGCGGGTTCGAATCCTGCCTCGAGCATGGATGTGTGTGATGTCCTTAGGGTAGTTAGGTTTAAGTAGTTCTACGTTCTAGGGAACTGATAACCTCATATGTTAAGTCCCATAGTGCTCAGAGCCATTTGAACCATTTTTTGAAGACACAGACACTGTATAAACACAGACATATTCACCATCAATAATTATCAGCACCTGATAAAGTGTGAAAGGTGCTCATTCGGCCGGCTATTCGAATCTTGCAATATGCAAATCTGTGGGCATTCGGATGTGACAGTGGCCTATTGTTGGACTGCAGGGGAACTTCAGGGCAGGCGTACTTGTCCTCAAGGTTCTGGTTGACCACGTCTGATCACCGTAAGTGACGATCGCCGTATTGTGCACCAAGCACCTCGTAACGCCTACCACCTCAGAACAATATCGTCGGTCATCCCGCACCATTGGCCTGGTACTAGAAGCAGCCGGATATGGAATTAATGTCCCATGTGTAGGCTGCCGTTACACAACACAAACGGCTGCATTTGGAGTGCCGGCGTGACCGGGAATTGTATTATGATGATCGTTTCTCCCTATGAAGGTCGGCGTCAACAAAATATTTTCGGATCCGGAGGAGAAAGTTGGTGATTGAAATTTCGTGAGAAGATTCCACGGCAACAACAAACGCCTTACTTTTAATGATTTCTACCCCGAATCCTGTATCATGTCCGTGACACTGTCTTCCCAATTTCTCGGTAATACAATCGTGCTGCACTTCTTTGAACATTCTCAATGTACTCCGCTAATCCTATCTGGTAAGGATCCCACACCGCGCAGCTGCCTCCCTAAAAGAGGCTGGACAAGTGTAGTGTAGGCAGTCTCTTTAGTAGATCTGTTGCATCTTCCAAGTGTTCTGCCAATAAAACACGGTATTTGCTTCGGCTTCCCGTCGACTTTTTCTGTATGTTCTTTCCAATTTAAATTGTTCGCAACTGTAATTCCAAGGTTTTCAGTTGAATTTACGGTCCTTGGATTTTACTGATTTATCGTGTAACCGAAGTTTAACGCATTATGTTTTGCACTCATGTGGATGAACTCACACTTATCATTATTTGGGATCAATTTCCGATTTTCGAACCATACAGATATCTTATCTAAATCATTTTGCAATTGATTTTGGTCTTCTGATGACTTTACTGGACGATAAACGACAGCGTCATCCACAAACAACCTAAGACGGCTGCTTTCCTAAATACACTCCTGGAAATGGAAAAAAGAACACATTGACACCGGTGTGTCAGACCCACCATACTTGCTCCGGACACTGCGAGAGGGCTGTACAAGCAATGATCACACGCACGGCACAGCGGACACACCAGGAACCGCGGTGTTGGCCGTCGAATGGCGTTAGCTGCGCAGCATTTGTGCACCGCCGCCGTCAGTGTCAGCCAGTTTGCCGTGGCATACGGAGCTCCATCGCGGTCTTTAACACTGGTAGCATGCCGCGACAGCGTGGATGTGAACCGTATGTGCAGTTGACGGACTTTGAGCGAGGGCGTATAGTGGGCATGCGGGAGACCGGGTGGACGTACCGCCGAATTGCTCAACACGTGGGGCGTGAGGTCTCCACAGTACATCGATGTTGTCGCCAGTGGTCGGCGAAAGGTGCACGTGCCCGTCGACCTGGGACCGGACCGCAGCGACGCACGGATGCACGCCAAGACCGTAGGATCCTACGCAGTGCCGTAGGGGACCGCACCGCCACTTCCCAGCAAATTAGGGACACTGTTGCTCCTGGGGCATCGGCGAGGACCATTCGCAACCGTCTCCATGAAGCTGGGCTACGGTGCCGCACACCGTTAGGCCGTCTTCCGCTCACGCCCCAACATCGTGCAGCCCGCCTCCAGTGGTGTCGCGACAGGCGTGAATGGAGGGACGAATGGAGACGTGTCGTCTTCAGCGATGAGAGTCGCTTCTGCCTTGGTGCCAATGATGGTCGTATGCGTGTTTGGCGCCGTGCAGGTGAGCGCCACAATCAGGACTGCATACGACCGAGGCACACAGGGCCAACACCCGGCATCATGGTGTGGGGAGCGATCTCCTACACTGGCCGTACACCACTGGTGATCGTCGAGGGGACACTGAATAGTGCACGGTACATCCAAACCGTCATCGAACCCATCGTTCTACCATTCCTAGACCGGCAAGGGAACTTTCTGTTCCAACAGGACAATGCACGTCCGCATGTATCCGGTGCCACCCAACGTGCTCTAGAAGGTGTAAGTAAACTACCTGGCCAGCAAGATCTCCGGATCTGTCCCCCATTGAGCATGTTTGGGACTGGATGAAGCGTCGTCTCACGCGGTCTGCACGTCCAGCACGAACGCTGGTCCAACTGAGGCGCCAGGTGGAAATGGCATGGCAAGCCGTTCCACAGGACTACATCCAGCATCTCTACGATCGTCTCCATGGGAGAATAGCAGCCTGCATTGCTGCGAAAGGTGGATATACACTGTACTAGTGCCGACATTATGCATGCTCTGTTGCCTGTGTCTATGTGCCTGTGGTTCTGTCAGTGTGATCATGTGATGTATCTGACCCCAGGAATGTGTCAATAAAGTTTCCCCTTCCTGGGACAATGAATTCACGGTGTTCTTATTTCAATTTCCAGGAGTGTAGTTTATATAGATAGAGAACAGCATAGGGCCTATAACACTACCTTGGGGAACACCAGATATCACTTCTGTTTTACGCGATGACTTTCCGACAGTTACTACGAACTGTGACCTCCCTGTCAGGAAATCACGAATCCAGTCGCACAACTAAGGCGATACTCCATAAGCACGCAATTTGATTACAAGCCGCTTGTGAGGTACGGTGTCAAAAGCCTTCTGGAAATCTAGAAACACGGAATCAATTAGAAATTCCTTTTCGATAGCACTTAACACTTCATGTGAGCAAAGAGCTGGTTGTGTTTCACAAGAACGAAGTTTTCTAAATCCGCGTTGACTATGTGTTAATAGACCATTCTCCCCAAGGTAATTCATAATGTTCGAAAACAATGTATGTTCCAAAATTCTGCTGCATATCGAAGTTAATTATATGGGCCTGTAATTTGGTGGATTACTCCTATTACCTTTCTTGAATAGTGGTGTGACCTGTGCAGCCTTCCAGTTTTTGTATTTGTTTCACGAGGCATCGACTTCTGGTTATCCGATACCTGAAACCTGGCCCACATTTGAGGTCGTGTCTATTTACGCCGCCACCATCACCCCAGCTGAGTTGTTATTTGGGGCTGCCAACGAAAAACCAAAACGAGCGCCTGCTTCGCTTGCTGGCAGCATCGCCGCAGGCCGAGTGGGGACGGCTGGACGCCAGCAGTGCGACCCCATCTCTCTTGCATCGTTCGCTCTGCGTGAAGGATCTACTTGCCGATTAGGATTGTTGAGTGACTTGTTACGATGAACTTGTGACTGTTTTCCCTATTATTTCTTTCCACGTGTTTCCATAGTATGTGGTGTTCAGTCACTTCTATTGTATGTACTGCGTACTTGTTATCTACAATAAAACTGCTAATACTACACAACCGGGCTGGTGGCCGGTCGTCGCCTCCAGTCCTGTATCAGCGATCACCGTGTCGAACGCTGTATGGCACAGGGAACGTGGTTTTCAGCTTAATTGGCCGTGTCGCATCGGTAAAAAGACACTCAACGCCAAGGTGTGCTAAGTGCTGATGTGGCTGATGGCTATTTATGCGCAACAGTCGTCAGCAGGCAATTTCTGAGGAACCCGTCGCACCTGTGGTACGTAAGGCTTGGTAAGGTAACCGGGAATCAGCTTCAGCCGACATGTATAGCCCTAGCTTGTCGTAGGATATCCATGAATCCTGTAGCAAGCAATAAACGTATTCCCACCGGTTCGGGTGGGTGTTGAGTAGTGACAACACGCGTTAAGAGACATCGAGAGTCCAGCCGTCCTCCAAACACTCAAACTAAGTTATGATCAGACAGTAGTAGCAGAACATAGATCAACTGCCAGAATGTGTTTCTAATAATAAAGATAAAGAAGAAGATACATCAGAAAAGTTGTCACCTTTCTGCATTCAGAAAGCTTTGTGACAGATGAAACGACTCTGAAACGGGACACGGCTAATGGAAAATGGTACTTCGCGTCTTGCGACACTGCTGCAGAATTAGAAACAGCTTTATGAGTATTCAATAGTGACAGAGTTGCACAACGCCCTACATTTTAGCAAATGTGTTGTGACTTGCAGGCATGTAATAGATCTAGCCACCAGTGAATTAAAGGAAGTTCGGAGGCTGATGCAGAGGTTGTTTTCTCGTTGCTACATGAAAAAAAAACAATGGAGAACTGCAATAAGCAGCTGCATTTATTTTGACTTTTAATAGGCCTGTTCTTCCTGAATATACCAAAGCTGGGTCTATCTGCTTGAAACGTTGGCTCTACGTACCGAGCCATTTTCGATGCTTTAAATGCTAGCATTTCAGATACACTATGCTCGCGTGTAGGCAGTGTATTTTCCAGTAGACGTTTTCCATCCCTTTCATTTGTCATTCAGAGTAGACCACTACGCATTGTCGTCCAATGTCTGGGTATCCTCTTACATACTCCGCACGTCTCATAAGCTTTCCAATACCCCTAGTTCCCCTTATTGACGGCTCATATGTCTCCATTTCTTTTTTGATCGAAGTGACAATGCAATTAGCGGTGGTAACTTTCTTGGAAGCCTTAATTAGTACTGAACGTAGCGAAGACCGGCAAATAACAGTAACGTACTTCTCAACAAATGTCTCTGAGCACTATGGGACTTAACTTCAGAGATAATCAGTCCCCTAGAACTTAGAACTACTTAAACCTAACTAACCTAAGGACATTACACACATCCGTGCCCGAGGCAGGTTTCGAACCAGCGACCTTAGCGGTCGCGCAGTTCCGGACTGTAGCGCCTAGAACCGCTCGGCCACCCCGGCCGGCACTTCTCAACAAAACTTTGTTTCCTACGTATTATTTTAATGAAATTCTTAACGCTTTCCAACTTAGTAATATATTCAAAAATAGTCAGCACCTTCTTGACTGTCATTCTTGGCAAATAACGCAATAAGCAGTGTGCAATGTCAACGTGCTGTAAAACACGACATACTTCGTGGCTTTGACTTTAAGCCAGTGTACACACTGTGTACGTTTTACGATTGTCATAAATTGATTGGAATGCGTGAGAAAGTATGAGTAATATGAGACACTAATAAAACTTATGAACCTAAGAAAAATAAACCACGAGCTATTCTGTTTTCTTATGTCTTTTATATAAGAAAATGACGTTCTTGACAGGCATATTGTTTATTTGTCACTTTTATGATATAAAATTAAGTGTTTTTTCCTCCTAAATGACACAGCACGTATATTTTAGGGTCCTTCATACTGATGCGAAACTTGATAATTATGACAGACTACATACGAATCTTGGAAAGAGCAACGAACACTCAATGCTTAAGCCTAACTGTCTTCTCCCACACATTCTCCTTTACCACTCGCATTTAGACACACACACCAAAATGCATGCTTTATTCCCTTCTGCAGAATAAATACTTCATTATTTTAAGAACTTTTGTATCAAATAACATATAACTATAAAGTGTTGGCTCTCGCATTCACAACAGGGCTTTCTACTCATCCGCGTATAATGCCGAATATCAACCAACACAACACGCATTCACAACAGGGCTTTCTACTCATCCGCGTATAATGCCGAATATCAACCAACACAACACTTAATGAAATTCACGAGGAACCTAACACTGAGAGAAGTGCAGAATTCATCCTCATTATTTTTTTTACGACTGCCCAGTGATAATTCTCGTATAAATTAGATTAGGATCAAACAACACCTGCCCCACACCACTGTGTACAAACCTCATGTGAGTGTCACTAGGGTGAATTTCCTGCTCTTAATTTACTGTATAGATTTTCGTCAGTGCATCTGAACGCAGTTTCAAAGAACACTTTAGTCCCTTGTCCTAGTAACAGAAATGAGAATAAAATTCGATACGTTGCTTTTTTATTTTATTTCTTCGCTCTCTCTCTCTCTCTCTCTCTCTCTCTCTCTCTCTCTCTCCCTCCCTCCCTCTCCCTCCCTCCCGCCCCCCTTCCTGCCTCTCTCCAGCTACACTCTCGGTAGCGCCGCATCTCAAACGTCTGCCAATGGAGATATTCCTTTGCTAGCAGCACGACAGATTTTTTACCAAAAACACGTCAATATCATATTGGCGAGTCATGTAATTCATTCGAGGGTTCATACTCAGTTGTCAAACCAGAAGAATGTCTTGCTTTTGGAGGGAAATAAAAGCCCCTCCTGGAATCCAATTTTGGAACTTCTCTACAAAAACTAAAGTAAATCCTAGACATTCGGTTAGTATCAAATAAAATTATTAGTATCCTTATTAGAAGACGCAGAACCATCAACTTAATTTGTGAACGGATTAGTATATACGTATTATTAATTGTAGAATGTGTAGTAACAATAATAAAAGCATATGCATTCTAGATTTTACCAATCAAACCATTCATTTAATTTTGTAGATTATAGACCTTCACTATTAGCAGTAGTAAAGGGACTATAAGTTCTAATTTTCGGATTATCTAACAGATTTCACTTGTTCAAACTCATTTTATTTACAACTGTAACCGAAATCCCCCTTCTCACTCTACTAAAAGTAGATGTAGCATCAATGATGATGAGGTAAAGTATGAGAAGGAATATATCACGAATTACTTACAGGATATCTGATAATTGGACTGTGATTGAATGTAATCTTACTTATTATATCTGAAATTTTATTTTTTGTATCCTCTTTAGAGCCGTCCTTAGTAGAAACCTGGTAGTATTATAATGGGCAATCAAATGAAACCGAAACAAATGGAAAAAAGTAAGTAAACTGTTTATTATTTCAAAAGGAATCTCCTTACGTGTTAATATACTTTTCCCATTGTGAGACAGAATAGTTAATGCCTTCATCTAAAAATGTTTCCCTTTGCCTATGGAACCATGATTGAATCCAGGCGTGCATCTCTTCGTCCGAAGCGAGCCCACATGTGCCGAGGTTATCTTGACTACGCTCCAGAAGTTTCATTGGGAAGCCCCTACATATCCTCCATACAGATCCGATCTCTCCGCCTACGATTACCGTATTTTTGGAGCCGTGAAGAAAGACGTTTGTGGCCGTCGATTTGCTTCGGGCGAACAAGTGCACGGCTGAGTACAATCATGGTTCCGTAGGCAATCGCAAACATTTTTCCATGAAGGCACTGAACGCCTGGTCTCACAGTGGGATAAATGTATTAACAATTAAGGAGATTACTTTTTCAATAATAAACAGTTTACTTACTTTTGCACTAACGGAAAAAATCGCACACCAAAAAAATAATTAATGTAGAGTAAGGAAATTTCGGGAATAAATTTGTCTAGGAAACGTATTTAAGTTATTAACTCTATAAGTAGTTCTAAGTTCTAGGGGACTGATGATCTCAGATGTTAAGTTCCATAGTGCTCAGAGCCATTTGAACCATTTTGAATTACATTGTTCAAACAAGCATGCAAACGTGCATGCATTGTGTTGTACGGACACTGGATCTCAGTTTGTGAGCTGGAGTTCTATGGCTGTTGCACTCAGTCAATACAAGGACGCTAAATGCTGTTTGTGGATGACGCTGGAGTTGTCGTCCTATGTTCCATATACACTCGATTGGAGACAGAATTGGTGATTGAGCAGGCCAAGGCAACAGGTCGAAACTCTACAGAGCATGTTGGGCTACAACAGCGATATGTGGGCGAACGTTATCCTGATGGAAACACTCCCTGAAATGGTGTTCATGAATGGTAGCACAACAGGTCGAATCACCAGACTGACGTACGAATTTGCAGTCAGTGTGCGTGGGATAACCACTAGTGTGCTACTACTGTTATACGAAAACCAGTGTTTCATTTTCTGACTCAGGGACTGAGTCATCAAAGAACTGCTTTCGTTTCTTCACACTTATTTCTTGAGTTTCAGAGACTTGCAGAGGATGTTGCGTGGTCTCTCTGCCAACGTTTTGTACTCTTCAAAAGACTTAGTCATCTCATCTATTAAAGTCAAAAACGAAATATAAAATTTCACTACTGCAGATATGTCAACTTCTTCTGACTGTAGTGCTGTACTCACTGCACTGAAACGTTCCAAAATACTCTGCCATATTGCAGCCATGAATACAATATGTTTAGAGTTAAGCTGTTGCAATATCAAATGGTTCAAATGGCTCTAAGCACTATGGGACTTAACATCTGAGGTCATTAGAACTACTTAAACCTAAATAACCTAAGGACATCACACACAGCCATGCCCGAGGTAGGATTCGAACCTGCGACCGTATCAGCGGCGCGGCTCCGGACTAAAACGCCTAGAACCGCTCGGCCACACGGTGTTGCAATATCCCTGTTGCTTCTGATTTAAGAACAGCTTTCCCGCTTTTCTCTTCAGAAATGCATTTAAGAGCTTTATTGACAGCATTCCAACTAGCATTTAAGCTTTTGCAGGGATCTTCTCGAGCTGACCATCTTGTAAAAGAGAATTTAAACTCAAGTTCCCATCTTCAAAAATTGTCTGTAGAATTTTCCTGCGTTGTGTAGATGCCGACAAAAATTGTAAATCGTTTGTAGTAGGTCAAAATCTGTTGTGGGCATTTTACAGCGTGTGGCTGCCATTGATCCTACAAGGTTCAGGGAATGAGTGAAGCAGGGGATGAAAAATGCCAAGGTATTGAATGACTTGATTTGGGCTTGTAGGCCAGAGTAGATCACTGTAATATTTGCAGCATTATCATAGCTTTAGCCACGCCAGTTGCTTATATCTAGTCCATGGGAGTTGAGGAACATAAATACAGCATCTGCCAATTCTTTCCTGGTATTTCTCATAAATTCTACAAATCGCTCTTGTGGTTGATATCTTTATTTACATATCGTATAACGAAACTTAACTGATCACAATGTGAAACATCGGGTGTGGAATCCACAATAATGGAGAAATACTTTGCATCATCTATTTCCTGTATGATCTTTTTTGTGACAGTCTTCCCCATAATATCGATAATTTCTTCATTAGTGCTAAATGATGAATATGAGGTGTTTTCCTTATCCTGGATTCCATATTTAGCTATATGAGCTGCTAAAAATGGGTCAAATTCAGCTATCAGCTCTAAACACACCATAAATTTGCCATTCCCAAAGGCCCGCATCTCGTGGTCGTGCGGTAGCGTTCTCGCTTCCCCCGCCCGGGTTCCCGGGCTCGATTCCCGGCGGGGTCAGGGATTTTCTCTGCCTCGTGATGGCTGGGTGTTGTGTGCTGCCCTTAGGTTAGTTAGGTTTAAGTAGTTCTAAGTTCTAGGGGACTGATGACCATAGATGTTAAGTCCCATAGTGCTCAGAGCCATTTGCATTTTTTTTGCCATTCCTAAGGAACCAAACTGTTCTTCGTTTCCACGAAATGGCAATCCCCTTGAGGAAAGTTTTTTCACTACAGCCTCTACCCTCTGTAGTACATTTCTCCAATACTTTACTTTTTCTTGTAGCTGAGTAATAAACTGTTTATCAACTCTACCAGGTGCGGCTCGTAATTAAAGGCTCTGAGGCGGAGCCGCCCCAAAATATATGTTAAAGTAAATTTCGCAAGAGCATATTACAAAATTTAAATTATCAGGAAGAATTTAGCACATTTCCCATTCCGATTAAAATAACGACGGTCAACGTTTTTGGAACTGTTTGTATCGATAGATGTTTTCGGAACGGTTAGTCGTGTTTAGGCTGCGCCTTGGAACGTCCGTAAGCTGCATGTAGTAGCGGTTTGGGGGCGTGGCTTCTACATAGTACCGCTCTTTATGGGCGACCCGAAGGCTCAGAGCTTGCAGCCTAAGGGTGTCATACCAACCACCACACGTTTTTCACGTTCCACTATCTATGTAATAAAGGAATGCAGAGTGGCCGAAACTTCGCTATCCAATCTCTGTCTCTGCACATCTCTGCTACGCTTCGATGCGTCATTAATCGACGTTTAGTATTATTGTTTTGACAATTTTTTACATTGTTGTTTTGTTTCTACCATTGGCTATTTTATCCACATTTAGAATAAGTTTGCAAATATCCCGCCAGAGTGCACTAGACTACCGTAACTACAGGCTCTCTAACCGTAACAACAGTACTGCCATCTAGCGAGAGTTTCGTAAGCGATTAGAGGACAAAGCGCGCGAAATTTGTCCCGTGACTGTACTTTCCTTGCTTGCTGGTGCTGACTGCTTTTGTTGATATCGTGTGATGTTAGCAAGTTTCTTTTTCGGAGTGTATTTTGCAAGATTTTAGTGAGTTTTACTTGCTTGTGAAACCAGCGCAATATGAATTCAGTGTGCAATTCAATAGGTAAAAACTTGGAACACGGCCATAGGATGCAAGTGAAAGAACTTTGTGCACCCAGACCCGATCTAACGATCAATCAAGAACAGAAACAGTGCAAATCTAGTCAAGGATACAACCGCAGTTTTAATAGAGCAATGTACGATGCAGCCGAGTGGTTGTGTGGTTGTGAAGTGAAAAATGCATTTTTCTGTTTCACCTGTCTTCGTACAAATAGTACTGACAGTGCCTGGACTGAAACTGGTATCACTGACTTAAAGAATTTTCACGCAAAGGAGAAAAAACATAATTCCAGCGAAAAACATTTAACTTCGAGCTTTGGAGGTAAACTACAATAAACGCCTTAAATTTAGAACTGAAAACACCAAAAATATTAAGCAGCCGCAAAGTTAACATTCATCGCATTAAAGATCTCTCCGAAACGCGTCTTTTCATATGATTTGCTGCAAAGTGTCAGAAAATGTAATGATGACGTATAAAAACACTAACCAAAGATTTTAACTCGAAGTTAGCCTCTAATGATATTTAATAAATACCTGATTATAGAAGACACAGTACGTAAAATTATGGGTAGAGAGTGATCTGCCCACCCCCCTCCCCCAGAATTCTTAGTTGTTTATGTCAGACTAATCTGTAACGTAACCAGAGGTCTATATTGGCTCCGATTGATAAATGCCGCAGCCTTCCCCAGTATAGGAACCACGAGCCGCGCCTGAACTCTACATATAGTATTTCCCCTTGTCTGCAACTTACAACACAATCGCGATGTGTACTGGAATTCTCATGTTCAGTTACCCTTTGATTAGCACGTTTCCAATCACTAAAGCCACTTGTAGCGAACTGGGATGAACCCCCAAACAGTTTACATGGGGCACAGTAAAGTGATCCCTTACTGGGTGAGTAAATCAAGTAATCGCGTTGCACCATGTCTCCATTCAACAATTTCCTTTCAAACAAATCCTTGGAAATAAATCTTCGTTTATAAGAATATGCATGCTCTGACTTGAAAAAATAACAGTTTCTGTTGTGCTTAAATCCATATCGTACTACATGATCTTGTGTTTTTATCACTGATTTCCCAAAAGAAAGTATCTTTATCAACATTAGAGTCAGATGAAACTCACCCCTTGCCCCAGCTCTCGTTCACTTGCTGTGGAATTGTTCGTATGTATGTTATCAATTTCAGAGTCACTATCGTCGAGCCTTTCACCACAATTGCTGCTGCACTGTGAATCATTCGTAGGTGTCAAGTTCGCAAGAGTGGAAGAACTCTAGAATCTAGTCACTTGTTAACGAAAAAAGAATCTAGTCATTTGTTGACGAAAAACGTTTTTAGCTTTGGCGTGTGATCTGATGCTTCCTTTTCCCTCTTCCTCTTTTGTTCAACTAATTTTCTGTAGCCTGCGTCACTGAGACGTTTCCTACGTCCGTATTCACGATTACTTTATGTCAAAACTTCACCAGATTAATGATACGGGGGAAGAATAATACTCAAACAATAATAAAAGCACCAAACTGAAACAAAGCCACATCAATGCTACATACGATGCGTTCGTACCTTGCCACACAAAGCAATGCATAGGCAGTGCTGCCGATAGCATGATGCAGAAAGCCCACCGTATACCTACGATTTTCACATCAGGTTCATTCGAGTTAAGGTATCACAAACTATCGAAACTGTAGCGCTCGTTTCGATTCCTTCGCAAACTCGAACGCTTTTTGCGAAGATTGGCCACCCGTAGCGCTAACTGATACCTTTGCTCGCTTCAGAAAACTATGCTATGCACATGCGCGATGATCTCTTTGGGGCACGGTTGCAAACACTATGGAACCATCAGAAGAAAATCCTCTCATCAGAGGGACACATTTTCGGCCGTCCATTGGCCACAAATCGAATAGCAAATGGCCAGTCAGGCAACTGTGGAAAAGTTGCACTCGGAGGCATTAGCGCGGTCGAAACGGTTTCGACCTAACTCGAACGAACCTAATAATAACTCCTGCAGCCATTGCTACGTTTCTTTTTTTCTGCACACGTAAATTATTGGGCTCAAAATTTTGCCGCCCCTAAGAATTTGTCGCCCTGGTCCCGGGGCCATGTGGCCCGTACGTAAATTCGGGGCTTGTTATTTCAGTAGGAATTCACACACAGATTTTGTTATTGCAGTAACTATTGTGACATTTAATGGAAGGTGAATAGGTGAGAATAGAAAAAATTGAAGGGTAAACGTATGCATGGACTGATGACTGTAAAACGCTAGAGGAGACCGTTATCCAGCAATGGATGTAAAATTGGCTGATGATGATTCCTTCAATGTAAGACAGTGTCGAAATTGAGTCTCCAGTACCAACATTAAATCTAGACGGATTATTTGATTCTGTGGCGAAGGAAAGGAAATGAACTGCAACTACCTTTAATGTAGCTCTTTCCACTCCGAAACGCCCTCTCCCCATACTCATTGAAGTGGTAAGCAGATATTAATGTGGAAACATTGTTACCTGTCAACAGTCAAGAAATATATAGTCGGTGTCTTGTATCATAGCAAAGCCTCGCAGAAGCAGCATCATTTTGTTAATTAGTCAATTTGTACAGTAAATGACACACATGGCTGCAGGATAAGGCCATTATTTTATTTAATCTTCTGCCGCGCAGCCCATATCATGCCACCGGCCGGTGTGGCCGAGAGGTTCTAGGCGCTTCAGTCTGGAACCGCACGACCGTTACGATCGCAGGTTCGAATCCTGCCTCGGGCATGGATGTGTGTGATGTCCTTAGGTTAGTTAGGTTTAACTAATCCTAAGTTCTAGGTGACTGATGACCATAGAAGTTAAGTCCCATAGTGCTCAGAGCCATTTGAACCATATCAGGCTAACCAGACTACGAAACATACAGGAAAATTTCGGAAATACACGTTCAAGGCTAAGACTTAACATGACCTGAATCGTCGGTTACATCCGACAGACAACAAGATCAAAATCAAATGCATCCACCTACATGTCTTTCCGCACAAAAACTGGCCAAAAGTGCTGACGACGTCGATTCGAATGTTGCAAAACTATATCACGCCAGTAGCTCACTACATCACAGACTTATATCGCATTTGGAGAACACTCACTGTTTTCAGTCACGGAAGGTTAGTTAGAGACGAAACAACAGCTATCATGAGGTACACAGGGGACAAATAATGAGTTTCCGATACTATGCATCGGTTATTATTTATAAATGAAGATAAACTCCAATAGCAGTCAGTGACGTAGTACTGTATTTTATGCTTCGATTGAAAATCTTTTCGATAATCGTAATTTCATAAATTTCGGTTTTGATACATAGTGCTAAAAAGTACTGACTAAATCAGACGGGAGTGTTCCACGCTCAAAAATGTTGCTCTCACTTCTCTTTCGTGGATAAAAATCATACAGGAAGGAAGGTTATTTTCAGGATTGAATTAATCACAGCTCGTGCTTCAAAATAGCTCTCACGCTAACATAGTAGCATAAACAAAAATATTTTGCTGTCGAGAAGATCTAGCCTCTTCCATGAGCCTCCGCCGTATTACCCCTTTTTTTTTTAATAAGAAAACTTTCACATATCGGAAACTGTTTCACAGTGCGTATATCCTTAACAAGCGCTAGATGTACTCATAGGTACGAGCAGAGATGCAGAATTTCACCTACACCGTCTTTTGTGGCGTGATAAGTTCTTTAATATAAAAATCTTATATTAAAGGGTGGTGCCATGGGAAATGCAACCTTATTGAAAATATCCGTTCTGCGCACAATTCTAATAAGTAAGCTACTTCTCAAACAGTTGTCAGTAGATGCTCGTGTAATGAATGCTAGCAAAGTTTCTGTGACTTCCCTAAATCCACTCTAAGACAAAAGAAACAAGACGAAACATGAAGGAATTATCCGAATGGGGCGCTGGTCATCGGGGCTCAATTCGAAGCGGGGCTCATCAATGAAGACAATTCTACTCCAGTCGACGAGATTCCAGCCGTCCGCAGCTCGTGGTCGTGCGGTAGCGTTCTCGCGTCCCAAGCCCGGGTTCCCGGGTTCGATTCCCGGCGGGGTCAGAGATTTTCTCTGTCTCGTGATGACTGGGTGTTGTGTGTTGTCCTTAGGTTAGTTAGGTTTAAGTAGTTCTAAGTTCTAGGGGACTGATGACCGTAGATGTTAAGGCCCATAGTGCTCAGAGCCATTTGAACCATTTGATTCTAGCCGAAGACGTGTCTGGAGACGCTCCTGACAGTACCAACCTGACCATCGCCAGCCTTACGGCCCGACAGTCAGCAGTGATAGTCTGGGGTCCCATTTCTTTTCATAGCAGAGCCCCTTTGGTTGTCATCAGCGACACCCTTACAGCACAGCCGTGTGCTGACGATATTCTACGTCCCGTTTTGTTGCCCTTCGTGGCAAGTCATCCTGCGCTTACACTTCAGCAAGGTAATGCCCGCTCGCACGCGGTGAAGGTTTCTACTGCTTCCTTTCGTGCTTGCCAAGCCCTACACTGACCAACAAGTTCACAGGAACTCTACCCAACTGAGATCGTTTGGAGCATTATGGGCAGTGCCCTCCAACAACCTTGGCATTTTGATGATCCAATCAACCAGTTGGACAGAATCTGGCACGATATCTCCCGGGAAGACATCCAACAACTCTGTCAACCAATGCCAAGCCGAATGACTGCTTGCATAAGGACCAGATGTGGACCAATGCGTTATTTACTTGCTCAATTTGTGAAACTCTTTCTCTTGAATAAACCGTCCAGTTTTTCTGAAATTGTAAGTACTTGTTTGTCGGCACATTTACATCACATCTACCGATTTATGTGCCATTTGGATAATTTCTTCGTGATGCGTCCTTTTTTTTTGTCTTCTGGCGTAATTCTTAGAGAAGACTGGGATGGTCCCTTCAACAAAGTCACGGCCATTTCCTTAACTCCCTTCCCTTTCCCCCCTCGTCCCCATCTACTAGTCCGTATCAAATGACCTCCATATCGACGGGAGGTTTAACCTTAACTTTCTGTCATTCTGCATTAAAGATCATTTTCGTTATTTCGTAAACTACCGCTTCTTAGAAAGATTGTATTAGTTTTATTCTGTAATTAGATTGACTACAGGGTTATAAATTTTTATATTCTTATGCATTTTTTTATTAATTAAGTTACAGTTTGTAACTTTACGATTCCGGAAAACTCGTTTCAGTTTGAAAATATAGGATCGTGGTTAACCAATAACTGCTTAATGATTAGCTAGGTCCTCATTCAATAATAATTTCTTCTACGGCTATTGCTAGATCAATCCGTCAATAATCTTCTACTTTAGTATAATAACGGGTTCCGCTGGATAGGTCAGGAGCCCACTACACCCAACAGGCGGCTACACGGGTAGCAGGGGTTGTGTGGCGTGGACTGGGCGGTTTTTTAGGTTAGATGACCTCGGGCAAGTACAGAAAGGGCAACAGCCTCAAGGGGTGTGGGGCAACGTCGGGACATGTGGGGACCAAGCAGCAGTTGGTATTGTAATTGTAAACTGTCGAAGTTGCGTTGGTGAAGTACCGGAACTTCAAGCTCTGATAGAAAGCACCGAAGCTGAAATCGTTATAGGTATGGAAAGCTGGCTGAAGCCAGAGATAAATTCTGCCGAAATTTTTACAAAGGCACAGACGGTGTTTAGAAAGGATAGATTGCATGCAACCGGTGGTGACGTGTTTGTCGCTGTTAGTAGCAGTTTATCCTGTAGTGAAATAGAAGTGGATAGTTCCTGTGAATTATTATGGGTGGAGGTTACACTCAACAACTGAGCTAGGTTAATAATTGGCTCCTTTTACCAACTGAGAGAAAATCTGGAATACATTTCACAAAAATTTTCTCAGCATGTTATAGTCTTAGGTGGAGATTTCAATTTACCAGATATAGACTGGGGCACTCAGATGTTTAGGACGGGTGGTAGGGACAGAGTATCGAGTGACATTATACTGAGTGCACTATCCGAAAATTACCTCGAGCAATTAAACAGAGAACCGACTCGTAGAGATAACATCTTGGACCTACTGATAACAAACAGACCCGAACTTTTCGACTCTGTAAGCGCAGAACAGGGAATCAGTGATCATAAGGCCGTTGCAGCATCCCTGAATATGGAAGTAAATAGGAATATAAAAAAGGGGAGGAAGGTTTATCTGTTTAGCAAGAGTAATAGGAGGCAGATTTCAGACTACCTAACAGAGCAAAATGAAAATTTCTAGCCGGCCGCGGTGGTCTAGCGGTTCTAGGCGCGCAGTCCGGAACCGCGCGACTGCTACGGTCGCGGGTTCGAATCCTGCCTCGGGCATGGATGTGTGTGATGTCCTTAGGTTAGTTAGGATTAAGTAGTTCTAAGTTCTAGGGGACTGATGACCACAGTAGTTAAGTCCCATAGTGCTCAGATCCATTTGAACCATTTTGAAAATTTCTGTTCCGACATTGACAATGTTGAGTGTTTATGGAAAAAGTTCAAGGCAATCGTAAAATGCGTTTTAGACAGGTACATGCCGAGTAAAACTGTGAGGGACGGGAAAAACCCATCGTGGTTCAACAACAAAGTTAGGGAACTGCTGCGAAAGCAAAGAGAGCTCACTGCAAGTTCAAACGCAGCCAAAACCTCTCAGACAAAAAGAAGCTAAACGATGTCAAAGTTAGCGTAAGGAGGGCTATGCGTGAAGCGTTCAGTGAATTCGAAAGTAAAATTCTTTGTACCGACTTGACAGAAAATCCTAGGAAGTTCTGGTCTTACGTTAAATCAGTAAGCGGATCGAAACAGCAAATCCAGACACTCTGGGATGATGATGGCATTGAAACACAGGATGACACTCGTAAAGCTGGAATACTAAACACATTTTTCTAAAGCTGTTTCACAGAGGAAGACCGCACTGCAGTTCCTTCTCTAAATCACCGCACGAACGAAAAAATGACTGACATCGAAATAAGTGTCCAAGGAATATAAAAGCAACTGAAGTCACTCAAAAGAGGAAAGTCCACTGGACCTGACGGGATACCAATTCGATTCTACACAGAGTACGCGAAAGAACTTGCCCCCCTTCTAACAGCCGTGTACCGCAAGTCTTTAGAGGAACGGAAGGTTCCAAATGATTGGAAAAGAGCACAGGTAGTCCCAGTTTTCAAGAAGGGTCGTCGAGCATATGCGCAAAACTATAGACCTATATCTCTGGCATCGATCTGTTGTAGAATTTTAGAAAATATCTTTTGCTCGTGTATCATGTCATTTCTGGAAACCCAGAATCTCCTCTGTAGGAATCAACATGGATTCTGGAAACAGCGATCGTGTGAGACCCAACTCTCTTTATTTGTTCATGAGACCCAGAAAATATTAGATACAGGCTCCCAGGTAGATGCCATTTTCCTTGACTTCCGGAAGGCGTTCGATACTGTTCCGCACTGTCGCCTGATAAACAAAGTAAGAGCCTACGGAATATCAGACCAGCTGTGTGGCTGGATTGAAGAGGTTTTAGCAAACAGAACCCAGCATGTTGTTCTCAATGGAGAGACGTCTACAGACGTTATAGTAACCTCTGGCGTGCCACAGGGGAGTGTTATGGGACCATTGCTTTTCACAATATATATATAAATGACCTAGTAGATAGTGTCGAAAGTTCCGTGCGGCTTTTCGCGGATGATGCTGTAGTATACAGAGAAGTTGCAGCATTAGAAAATTGCAGCCAAATGCAGGAAGATCTGCAGCGGATGGGCACTTGGTACAGCGAGTGACAACTGACCCTTGACGTAGACAAATGTAGTGTATTGCGAATACATAGAAAGAAGGATCCTTTATTATATGATTATATGATAGCGGAACAAACACTGGTAGCAGTTACTTCTGTAAAATATCTGGGAGTATGCATACGGAATGATTTGAAGTGGAATGATCATATAAAATTAATTGTTGGTAAGGCGGATGCCAGGTTGAGATTCATTGGGAGAGTCCTTAGAAAATGTAGTCCATCAACAAAGGAGGTGGCTTACATAACACTCGTTCGACCTATACTTGAGTATTGCTCATCAGTGTGGGATCCGTGCCAGGTCGGGTTGACGGAGGAGATAGAGAAGATCCAAAGAAGAGCGACGCGTTTCGTCACAGGGTTATTTGGTAAGCGTGATAGCGTTACGGAGATGTTTAGCAAACTCAAGTGGCAGACTCTGCAAGAGAGGCACTCTGCATCGCGGTGTAGCTTGCTGTCCAGGTTTCGAGAGGGTGCGTTTCTGGATGAGATATCGAATATATTGCTTCCCCCTATTTATACCTCCCGAGGAGATCACGAATGTAAAATTAGAGAGATTCGAGCGCGCACGGAGGCTTTCCGGCAGTCGTTCTTCCTGCGAACCAAACGCGACTGGAACAGGAAAGGAAGATAATGACAGTGGCACGTAAAGTGCCCTCCACCACACACCGTTGGGTGGCTTGCGGAGTATAAGTGTAGATGTAGATGTAGATGTAAATCTACAGTAACGTCTTTAAGACTTATCTGGATTCACGAGTATTAATTTCAATACTACTATTTGAGAGAATTTTCGTGAGACTGAATTGAACACTGGTCTCTCTTCTCAAAAGAATGTTGCTTTATTTCGCGTACAAAAAATTATAGTGGATTACTTGGCAAACTATAATACTGCGTTTCCTCGAAGCACTAACTGAACTGCCAAATACTAAAGGCACTGGATTCGTGTTCGGAAGCATTGGGGTTCAAATGTCTTCCGGCTATCCTGTTTCAAGCTTTGCATTGTCTCCCTAAAATCTTTTTGGATGGTTCTTCAAATAGCCCACGACAGCTTCCTTCTCCCCATGGTTCACCGACTGTGTTAGTACTCCGTCTCTATTGGTTTCATTCGAAACGGGATTTAAACTACTAACATTTACTACTTTATTCGTTTAATTGATGTGACTTCGTTACTTTATGTTGATCCTCTCGATGCAGTTTCGATTACCAGCTCAGTTGTTATGTCTCGTTAGTAATGTCAAGTTTTGGGCTTCACTCTGTTGCTAGTTGTACATATTCTTAAGTTAACGTAATTTTGACCAGTTTATAAATGCAAAGTCATAGTTATTTTGGATAGTAGACCGGTTCTTGCGTTTTATTTTCAAGTAAAAACGATCAACCCACGCACAATTGATCGAGAAATTTGTTGACAGGTATCTGTGATACCAGTGCAGGAGCTAAAACATATCTTTTGGCAAAACATGTTGAGAAATTGGCTGGAACGAGGTTTAGAGGCAGTATTGATTCACAGACTGTTCGTGCTGCAGGTCGTTGAACCTTGACCTGCTGCCCGCAAACGTGGAACGGCACTCGATCCCGACCTTGTTTTATGAATCAAGTGCATCAAGAAACACACAAACTGGGCTTGTGAATGGGGACCAGATATTTCTTATATTTTGCCTAGTTACGATATACCTACGGCGACTGACTTTCTATCATAGATACTACGATTACATTGGCAGTAAAAACGAAAAGAGCGAAAACTTTATTTCATTTTAACGTATAGAGACGGGACTTCAATTACAAACCGCAATAATCCTATTTTCCAGTGATATGTATACAACGCGCTTGGGAGGAAGGTAGCACGAAGTACCATCGCAACGCTATGACTTTACTGTTAGTAGATTATGTACTGAACTGAACGTGGAAATACGTATGTAAAGGTCAGAAGTTTTCTTCAGGAAATTTCAACAGCAGATATATGTTTCAGGAAACTCATGACACTTGGCTGCATTAGAACAGTTAACTAAACTAATTTGCTACCGGTTTTGGTTAACGACCATCGTCTGGCACCTGAATCAACGTTAAAAAAACAAAAAACAAAACAAAACAAAAAAACACCTCAATGTACAAATCATCATAAAGACGCAAAAATACAAACCATAACTTACTAAAAATCGGCTCACACATGTCAGATGTCAGTTATGTACAACCTTAAAATTGCATAATCTGTCAAATTCATGAACAGTAATACAGAACAACAATAATTTTCGCACGTCAGCAACCTTCGTCATGTACACACAGAACAGGAAACTGGACATACGTAGTTTCGACCTAGCATGGGTAGCCAAAGTATTTGTAGCCTTAAATAGTGCCGTTAAAACTTGAGCAAATTGCTGTAGTTATTTATTATTTAGATTTCCCTCATACTGGATTTTAGGTGTAGAAATAGGGTAACTTTGAACCTCTGTGTCTCGGAAACGAATAAAGATCTCAAGAAAATTTTCAAGGCTGCTCGAGAGCGGGGTCTTAGGAATATATCAGCCATTTGCTGTGCACAGCCGTCTTGGAATCCTTGGCTGGCTTTTCATCCGCTACTGACGGCGAAAATATAGTCAAGTGGGTTTCCGAGGAACCGCCCATGAACTAATGGTGCCTTCCTCAGTTCCATCAAGCCCACCGTAGACCACATGAAATTCAAAAAGGACCAACCGATTTTTCCATTTGCGTAAGCAGGAGGAAGTGTGTAATATTCATACTTCGACACTGTACTGTTAAATTATATTTCGCTGACACGAGCACCTCCACCCCCTGTGCCTTGCACTTCTGCAAATTTTGCATGAAGCACCTTCCGCCACGCACCACCACACCCGCATGCTGCGTGCCCACACCTCGAGCCACATGACTTGCACCTCATGTGTCATGCCTCCACTCTGCAGCTGTGTTTGCGTTACTAACTTCTAACACATTTGCTTAAGGAAAGGCTCACCGGCCCTCACATTGGCAACTCTGATTTGAAGCCCTATGTCATTCGCCATGGAATATTGGAATGAGTAGACAGCATATTTCTCTATAAATAATTACCAACCAACATTCCCTTATAAAATATAAATAACGAAGTAGGAATTCTTAATTGTTGGAAATGATTTTTTTTACCATCCCACAAGCTCTGGAAACGTAAATAAAAGTAAGGCCACTTTCATAACCTACTTTCTCCGGTCACCAGCATGTGGCTGTACAGACCCACAAAATGCTAAATAATAGCAAATCCAGCTTTGCATCCCAGTTCCTCCTGTCACCAGTGGATGGCGGCACTGAAAAATCGTGATCAAAGTTCGATGGTCATACCACACCAATAGATGCCTCCAATGTTACAAATCTTTCTTAGGTTGTCGGTTGTACCATGACTAAGTAGTTCTCACTGTTACCAACATATGGCTCTACAGTAAAAAATGCAACTAACTTCTAAATTAATTATGTCACAGCTAGGATGTTGCAATATTCTAAAATGTCTGCAAAATACGACGGCAGCGCAAAAAGGGCAATGTTAACTTTCAATATCCAGGGCTTAGTCGAATTTAATGCATGAAAAAATGCTGTAGGACTCGAATGATGTAATGAGATGTCACAATATTGCAATTAAAACATGTACAGAGTAGTTAATTATTTTCCACATCTAAGATGTTACAAAAATTCTAAAATGTCTGCAAAATATCTCAACAACACAGAAAGAGTGATATTTACATAGTTATGTGAGAGGAAGTTCGATTTTTAGACCACGATTTCGTACTGCCGCTAGTATAATGCCGCACAGTTAAAAAACGCTACAGAGTTGTAAATTAATTTTTTTTTCACATCTAAGATGTTTAAAAAATTCTAAAATGTCTGCAAAATACGTCAGCAGCGCGAAAAAGTGGGATGTTTAAATTTTTACTTTTGGTTAATACATGAAAACCGCTATTTGATGCTACAATATTACAAAAAACATCTGCAATGTTAAAGAAAGCACGAGTTAATGGGCACTAATACAAATATTCGCCAAATTCGTGCCCAGAATTCTGAAGTATGTACCCAGTGGTAGATTTCAATGCCTAATATGTACTGACATTTGAGAATGTAGCCCTACAAATTCGATGTCGTAATACTACCATGGTCAAGCTTATAGCTTTTAGCTGATCAGGCAAAAAGACAGACTGAGTGTAACTAATTAGGCCCATCCTCAAATAAAATATTTCCGAGACAGCGCAAAAAGTACGGTGTTTACATTGATGGTTGAGGTTAATACTTGAAAAAAACTATAGTACTGAAATCAATTAAATTGACGTCACACTTGCCTGCAGTGTAAAAGAAACCATGATTTAATTTTCACATATTCGTCGAATTAGTGCCCCCAAAAGTCTAAGGTATGTGTCCCAATGATATAGTAGACATTTTAGAAGGTAGGCCTGATAATCTGATATCGTAAAAGTACCTTCACCATGCTTATAACTACAGAATTAATTTGTGTTAGCTAAACAGGCAAACAGACAGATTAATGAGACCTACCCACAACACGCCCTTAACGTATACATTCCAGCATTAAAAAAAAAAAAGGAAGCACCATTTTATGAGGAAAAAAGATAATGAATCGTGTTATCACTAGAAATATTATAAACGAAGCTATTCATTGCCAATTATTGTTATTATTACAAATGATACAGTCCTACTGAAAGACACGAAAATAACAGCAGTTTGCAGTCAGCAGTCTCCCTATAGACTGTGTATGCCCGATAGTAATGCTCACAATATTCTAAAAAATAAGCCAACAGTGCAAAAAGAGCTATGTACGCATATATAAATATGTAAGGTAAGTATTCAATCTGTGCAATCGCATTTCCAGAAACTACGACTCACGAAAATAAAAACCAGTAACTAACAACACCACCACAAACACACGCACAACACAATTGTCTTAATAGAAAAGGATAGAAAGAAAAAGGTGTTTTTTATTAGACAGATGGTCACAGTGAGAGAGATGACAATGTCAGAGTCGTTATCTCAGAAGAAATGACTTAACATATATTACTAGACGTCTCACACTCTGGAAGCACAAAGTAAATATTGCCGCATCTAAATTGCCTGTTTAACTCATCAAAATACATGTTTATCGTAATATAAGCTACATCGCTATAAAAATTTGATTTCGTAGGCTTTGCAGACTCCAGGAGCCATTATAATTTGCCTAACGCCTAATGCAAAGCTTTGTGTGACTACCCTCCATTGCTGTAAATTCTAAACAAATACCCCAACACGTAGGAAAGTAATGCTGTTCTTTGTAATGTGTAGATATGAAGACGTAGATGTGGAAGTACTCGTGTTCTAAAAAAGTTGTGGATCACAACTGGAAATGTCGTTGGAGATTCTGCCCCAGCTGGAACATACGCGCAATAACAAGTCCTCAACCAGATCGTCCATGTTAGGACTCCCAATAAGCAAATCTTAAACAAAATTGTTGCAAATATTATGAGGATTGGTAAAAAATTGTAGTGTAACAGTGCTGTTTGCAGACACGAAGATACCGACACCATATTACACAGAAAACAAATACGAAATAGTGTGATTACAGCAGCAGTAGCGTTGTGGAATTATCAATAATTTCTGGAATGACATAATTATATTCCACAACAGAGAAGCAGAAAAGAAAAATACAAATCATCAAGTACAAACCTAAATAGTCTTGCACAGAGATCAAACACACGATCCATTCTGCAGTAGTCACCAGCCTGGTAATACCATGCTCCTTGGTCAAGGACGACGTAAAAAGTTTCCTGTAGTCACATGCCTGTATAAGTTATAAAAATCATTTAGCACAGAGTAGAGTGGAGCACATTGTAAATACTGTTAGACTGTGTTTAATACACTTATGGAGTCTTACATATAGTCACAGCATACGAACTGTCCTGTTCGCAGCTATTAGATTCTGCTGTAGCCTTTATTTGGAATCAGAATGTAGTGGTATTCTGCCCCAATACATACGAGCAACAAGTAAATTCTCGCGATAACAACATAACAACCCTTTGCAGAGCTTCAAACTCATATAATAGCAGCTTGTAACAGCAGTTCGGATCGACCATAGCAGCCTGCTGTCATGTTGCAGTGATGCGCCTCTCTGCATGCAGAAAAAAATGGCAGCCTATGTGTGGTGTTCTGCAACCATTAAATGTTGTTATGGTGTTTGTTTCAAGTTTAGCAAACTGTTGCTTTGTTGGTAGGCGCACAACACCCCGACCAGCATATTTAGATACAATGTAATCGTCCCAGTAAGCAGATCGAGGTGGGAATGGAGCTTTATGGACAGATTTTTCGTGTGACTTTTAATGCAGTACACACGCTCCAGTTCACTGTTTTCGTCTAGGACTCAAACATATCATCACTTACCAGTGCTGTCTGCATGCAGTTGTGATATATTCCCCAGTCGTAGCAAGATTTCGCCATACACAGTGTTTAAAGCAATTTGTAAAGCTTGCCTGAACATCTACAACAGCTTTTTCTTTTTCCGATTGCAATTTATATTCTTCCTTTATGGTAATTGTCTTCGCCATATATACCATTTTTCGTTTCTTTTTTATTTTTGGCTTTGATCTAAGCCATTTCCAATTTTGTTTTTCATACACGCACCACAGTAATATTTAAAGGCATCATTTCTATAATAGGCAATGGTTTAAGTCTGTGCAATATATTTATTCTTTTTCTTAGGATTTGCGGTATAACATTGTTTTTGGTTATCGGTCCTAAGTCGACGACCTCTACCTCTGACAGTATTGTGGAGAACAATGTTCTGGATTGAGAGAAATATGTTTCCCCTGTTTTAATACAGTAATTCTGTGAAATACTTATATTGTCTTTGTTGCAGTCAGTGTTCAGAATCTATATATAGTTTACAGGTAGATAACTAAAACTGTATGCTGCCAGAACATAAGCTTTTCTGTGCACTGAGTGTCAAGGAGGGTTATCTGCACACCAGTCAATTTTTGGATATTTAACCCAGTAGACGAATGGCAGAATGTTGTGAAACGTCACACAGCAGCTGTTCCGTAAGTTATTAGTTAGCTGAGAGCACATGAATGTGACTGGCACAGAGTACCATGGAGAACGTTGTAAATATTCTTTGTTAAAGTCTGATACATTTAAACAGTCTTGTACCTGGTCAAACACGTGATACATGTTGTAGTCATATATTGTAGCCTCCAGCCTGGCAATACCATGCTCCTTGGCCAAAGGAGACGTAAAATCTTCCCTCAGTTGTCTGTCTGGACACATTATATAATCTATAAGGCAGTTACCAATAACTTTGTTTACTCCCCGCCTTATGACCTGACACAAATTTAATATATACTTACAAATCTACAACTTGGGGTCATCCACGTTAAGCATTCTATTCCAAATGTCTTGTTGTTGTCCACTATAACATTACCATCTACCTGGCAATGTCTCTCCATGCAGAAGTTGTAGTTTGGTATTAGGTAGTCGCAAATTTCCACTTTGTTAAGAATCGGTCCAAAATCTTGCGTTATGTCCAAATGCAAAACGTAGTGGTCATCTACGTTAAGCTGCTAGAGTATTCTGGGCAGCTCTTCCTGTATAACACCCATTTTAATGTTGGCAAATTGCAATCTACATGGTACGCTCATAGGATGTTTGTATATCCCCGAAATGTTTTCCAGTGCTTCTTTGCCGATTTTTTTTTTTTTTTATCATTCCTCTTGCTGCACCCTGTCGTTCCTGTATAAGGGAAAGGTAGTTTCAACTTGACACCAGGTCTCACAATGACAGACTTGGAGGATTTACTGTGTAGATAATACTTTAATGATCCACACATCTCCTCCTTTAACATTACAAAGATCACCACCCCTTCTTTAATTGTTCGTCACAGACCACCTGATCACAGATTTTAACCACCATAATGTTACTGCAAAATGCTTCTGTAGCGGGTGTAAACATTTTAAAATTCTTTCTGCTGAGATGCGTGCCATGTTAGGTAAAATTTATACTACCTATAACAGTAACAAGATTGTCCATGGTCTCCAGTGATAGCCACAGACCAAAGCATTCATTGGTTGGTCTCTTCTTCCTCTCTGATAGCTGAGGGATGTTTAACACACTGGAGGAAGACGTGTTAATACTTTCCACAACCACAGAAGCCTCCTTTTACACTCTAAAGATCAAAGATGGTGGTACTTCTGATCAGGTGATCTTCCACTCATTCTCTGTAAATTTTCTTCTAATTGCATTCTAATTGTAACCTCCTAGCTCAATTGCACTATCGTGTGTGTGCATCTGGTTGGGCATCATGCATAATGTGTCAGGTATCAGGCATCATGTTATGCATTGGACGTCATGTGTGTCAGATATCATGTGTCAGATGTCCTGCACCACATGTCATGTGTTAGGTCCAGGCAACCAGCACACTTGTTTGTATTTATGTTTTGTTAACAGTAGATAGTGAGGCAACATCTCATTCTGGCATGCTCGTACAACAAATTATAACTAATGGTGCAGCAACGTATGTGTAAAGTGTGCAGAGAAGAAATGTACATGATGTCACTCACAAGTAGATAGAAACACCTGGGAATTTCAAGTTAATGATCACATGATCCACAGTTCTAAGGCTCAATATATAGATATAGGCATCTATTTGCAACATGTTTTTATACCATAACACCCTTGCAGTCTGTGGTCTTCACAGCGAGTATGGAGTGGGGGGGGGGGGGATCCGCCGCTCGTGGTCTCGCGGTAGCGTTCTCGCTTCCCGAGCACGGGGTCCCGGGTTCGATTCCCGGCGGGGGTCAGGGATTTTCACCTGCCTGGAGATAACTGGGTGTTTGTGTTGTCCTCATCATTTCATCATCATCCAGGAAAGTGGCGAAATTGGACTGAGCAAAGATTGGATAATTGTACGGGCGCTGATAACCACGCAGTTGAGCGCCCCACAAACCAAACATCATCATCATCATCATCATGGAGTGGGGCTGCTATATACAAGGCATGTGCTCTACATAAGTGTCTTATTATTATATATATATTATGTAGCAGCCAACAAGCATCCATCTGCGTCTTACGATTTTAATGTTTAACGAAATTATCATGTTGTGCTACTTATTTTAGTGTGTGTTATCGGTGACACTTCCCACATTTTCTCAATTTATCCATTTTTGGCATATTCAACATGTAAATGTACAAGTATAAATATGCTCTTATTGCTTACGTAACCAGGTGTGGTTTGCTCAGCTATACATCCAGGTATTAATGTATATGGGTGACCTAACCATTCAGCGCTTGTGAGATAACCTTAAGTTAATTGTCACATGATCTGAATAGTAGTACAGACATTTCTGATTGTAAGGCTCAAGATACAGATGCAGGTATCTATCTATATCACATGCTTACATCACAATACTCGTGGAGACTCATGGAGAACGTACTTTCCTCGATGAGTAAGGTAGTGGGAGTGCTCTGACACAACTTTCACCAATGCTGGAGACAGTGTCAGAGGGGGCGGGGGAGGAGGGGGATGCTTCATGGAGAAATTTGAGGCGTGGGATTGGGTATGCTTGTGTCAGTGAAACATGAGATGTATGCGAACTACTGCAGTCGAGTCTCACTCCCATGAATTCAGAGCGAGAGTTGGCTGCTCAGTGCAGGAGTTGCTGCATGCAAAATTTGTAGAAGAGCTGGGGGAGGGGCAGCAGGGCCCTACCCTTCCCTTCCATCCTTGACCTTGTCATATGGCAAGATTTCATGGTTCCTGGAGTGACCTTGAAGATAAGGAAGTGCCGATGCTGTTGTCAGCGAAATATGACATGCAGAATTGTGTCAGCTATAATATGACACCATAGATAAGAAACTGCTCATGCTGATGTTAGCACATTGTCCTCCAGAAATGTCCTCGCCACACTACTTACGTATGCATGCTGTCACATGCAAATCGATTTGTTAAAAAGTCACAAGCATCAATTATTATCAAAAACATTATTCATTTTCTTACACTTAATGTATATGCACATCTGAATTTCCTATCTGTTGAATAGGCATTACATGACAATAATGCAAATAATGTAACCTCTGACTAAAATCTTTGAGACATAATCAAAGCGAATGTGCCAAACTCTGTGTACAATTTATAATTCAGTGAACCACTCGTTCCAACAGAAACTGACTAAGGAACAAATGATTAACATTAAGGTTCTCAGTATATCAGTAAGAAGGCACACCAACCTGGATATAAGAAATAACTAACTAGTGTCAAACAATACAAGATGCACAGTGTCAAAACTCAGAAGCTTACAAAGGAGTACCTTAGTGATAGTATGTGGAAGAGCTTTCAATAAAAGTATTTATTTCAAGTCCAAATGTGTGGCTAAAGTAATGTAGCACATGACATCTAACTTAAACAGAAATTATATGGAATACGTTTCGCAACAGGGATCACCACACAATGTCAAAATGTTTGAGATCAATATGGAACGTCAGACAAACAGCAAATGAGCTTATAAAAGTTATTCAAAAGCAGTAGAGAATCAGGGTCATCTGGCTCAGGCAATCGAACATTGTAGTGCAGGGGACAAAGCATATGACCAAAGATGGATGAGTTAACTAGTGGATTTTTTGGGAAGTGTTTATAAATTAAAAATATAAAATTAATTTTCGACTGTTGCAACTCATTAACACTCTTAAATAACTAATAGAAATTGTTGTGTGATGATGATGGAAAAGCATCCCACCAGAGACAAAAATACCTCAACTCCAATAATTCATATAGCCATCACCCAGCAATCCTATTAAGTAGTATAAATAGAATATTACATATTTGACTGGATAGACATGAAGGGGTAATGTAAGTTATCAGCATCAATCACATATAGTGATATTAAAAGAAAATGTAACAGTAAAATTATCAAGAAATACAATACATGATAATAGGCTAGCTTGAACAATCACAAGGCGATTCTATTAAATAGTATACTACAAAATCTCAAATTTTTGCAGGTGGAAATGATGATGAATATGAAATATATATGATAGTATCAGAGTAAGATGTACCAATAAAATTATTGCAATACATAAATGGTAATCCACATACATGGTAATGGACCAGGCTGAACAACAACTATCACAGTAGCCAAGCAGTGATTTATCATAATGATACAAGGCCACAAAGCCTTACCAAAACAGCCAGAAAGTAAAACGATATAAAAACAAGGATAAAATTATCTTAATATGTGTACCAACTACTTTATAAACTAACTGAAGGAAGGAAGCTTAGATATCAACAAACCTTATTGTAACGGGGTGTCTAAAATGTTCAAGGGTGAGGAGCAGGAAGATATGAGGGGTCTGGGGATGGTAATGAGGAGCAAATAGCTCTATGATGGATATGCTAATTAGAAAGAAACTGGATCTAAATGATACAATTTTTTTTAAAGACAATCATGATGAAAGAACAGTCAGTATATCCTAGGACTGGTGTGGGGTGAAAACTTTTTTTATATTACCCAACACAACCAATTATCACCTATGAGGGCCTACTCATCCACATACTACAGAGTCTGATGCACCTAAAAGCTACTAATTGAACAGTAGGGGTTGTAGCCTTTCTACAACTTCAACAAAATTATTTAAATAATTCTTATTTTTCAAATCAGTCAGCTCATTTAAGATCATATCGAGGTGCGTGATGACATTAAAAAAATTTCAGTTTCTTCTAGCAGATTCATTCCTACTCCTTTTCTAGAGCTGGCCACTGTGGCCGTGCAGTTCTAGGCGCGTCAGTCCGGAACCACGCAACTGCTACAGTCGCAGGTTCGAATCCTGCCTTGGGCATGGATGTGTGTGATGTCCTTAGGTTGCTTAGGTTTAAGTAGTTCTAAGTTCTAGGGGACTGATGACCTTAGATGTTAAGTCCCATAGTGCTCAGAGCCATTTGAACCAGTTTGAACCATTTTTAGATTTGTTTAACTTTTCTGTCTGATCATTTATATTAGTCAGAAAATGTTTGTGAGTTTTGAAAAGCACCCATAAAGTTGGTGTATTACTGTGATAAGAAATCTTGTTCTAAATTTTCTTATAGCCTGATCTATGTAAAATCTTCCAGACTGCAAGTATTTGATTTTGTATACACAGACTGGTCATGTAGGGATTCTTTCTCTAAACTGTGTTGTAATTTCTTGCCAACCTTATCACTAGTCTCAAAACAGACTGTTACATTACTCTTTCTAAACAGTTGTTTAATTTTCTCTGAAATACTTGCATAATATGGAAGGAACACAAGCCTAATTTTTTCCTGCTATTCGTTTTAAGCAGTTATTTCTTGTCTGCCTATCCATCTTTTCTTTAACATTAATTTTCTTGCTATACAACCCGCCTACAACCGATGTTTCATAACCATTCAGCATTGCTATTTACTGTAATGTATGAACTTCAGCATCAGTATTGTCATTTGACAAAGGCAATCTAACTATTGTAATCACCATTGAATGAAAAAATGCATATTTATCCATAAATGGGTGGGAGGAATTTTATGTATAATTATATCAGTAGTTGTAGGATTTCTGAAAATAACTATTTTTAGAAACCCTTAGAGCAAGGAAATTAATCCCTTCAGTATCTTCAACAATGGATTTTATACAAGAGAAGTAGTTGATAAGTGGGTGGTGTACACTGTGTATTTAGTTTAAGCTTCCATTTGAAAGGACCAAATTGTTGGGGTTGAGTTGATTTGGGGACAGAGACCACACAGCACGGTCATCGGTCTCATCGGATTAGGGAAGGATTGGGAAAGAAGTCGGCCGTGCCCTGTCAGAGGAGCAATCCTGGCAATTGCCTGAAGCGATTTAGGGAAATCATGGAAAACCTAAATCAGGATGGCCGGACGCGGTATTGAGCTGTCGTCCTCCCAAATGCGAGTCCAATGTCGTAACTACTGCACCGCCTCACTCAGTACCAATGTGTTGTCAAGATATCTATTGTAACATACAGTTTTACTGACAATTTCAGATATACAATGTGATTCATAAAGAATACCACAACTTTAGGAATTTAAAACTCTGCAACGACAAAAGGCAGAGCTAAGCACTATCTGTCGCCGAATTAAGGGAGCTATAAAGTTTCATTTAGTTGTACATTTGTTCGCTTGAGGCGCTGTTGACTAGGCGTCAGCGTCAGTTGATGCTAAGATGGCGACCGCTCAACAGAAAGCTTTTTGTGTTATTGAGTACAGCAGAAGTGAATCGACGACAGTTGTTCAGCGTGCATTTCGAACGAAGTATGGTGTTAAACCTCCTGATATGTGGTGTATTAAACGTTGGTATAAACAGTTTACAGAGAATGGGTGTTTGTGCAAAGGGAAAAGTTCTGGTTGGCCGAGAACGAGTGATGAAAATGTAGCACGCATCCAGCAAGCATTTGTTCGCAGCCCAGGAAAATCGACTCGCAGAGCTTGCAGAGAGCTGCAAATTCCACAATCAACTGTATGGAGAGTCCTACGAAAAAGGTTAGTTATGAAACCTTATCGTCTGAAATTGGTTCAAGCACTGTCTGCAGCTGATAAGATTAAATGAATCGATTTCTGTGATTTTATCCTTGCTCAAATGGAAACAGATGAATCTTTCGCTTCAAAGATTGTGTTTACTGATGAAGCAACTTTCCACACTAACGGGAAAGTCAACCGTCACAATGTCTGTATATGGGGCACTGAGAATCCGCGGGAAACAACTCAGTATGAACGTGACTCGCCTAAGGTGAACGTTTTCTGTGCCATTTCAGCCAATAAAGTTTTTGGTCCCTTTTTCTTCGAAGGTGCTACTGTAACTGGACTACAGTATCTGGAGACGTTAGAGAATTGGCTGTTCCCTCAGCTCGAACAAGAAGCACAACAATTCATATTTCAGCAGGATGGAGCGCCACCACATTGGCACTTATCTGTCCGTAACTACCTGAACGTCAACTACCCGAGGCGATGGATCGGCCGCCAGGCAGCCCGTGACAGAGCACTTCATCACTGGCCTCCAAGAAGCCCTGATCTTACCCCCTGCGATTTTTTCTCATGGGGGTATGTTATGGATATGGTGTTTCGGCCACCTCTCCCAGCCACCATTGATGATTTGAAACGAGAAATAACAGCAGCTATCCAAACTGTTACGCCTGATATGCTACAGAGAGTGTGGAACGAGTTGGAGTATCGGGTTGATATTGCTCGAGTGTCTGGAGGGGGCCATATTGAACATCTCTGAACTTGTTTTTGAGTGAAAAAAACCTTTTTAAATACTCTTTGTAATGATGTATAACAGAAGGTTATATTATGTTTCTTTCATTAAATACACATTTTTAAAGTTGTTGTATTCTTTTTGAATCACCCTGTATTATTTAATGTTTCATTCTCAACATTATCTATTAATATATTGTCAAGAGTGCCAATCAAACAGCATCCCAAGGGTCATCCACTTGGCTGTGTATAAAAATCGCCATTAAAGGAAAAGTAGTTATGAGGCAAAACTAATACTAGTAAATCAACAGGAATATTCATTCTCTCGTTCTGTGTGAGATTTTTTCTAAAAAGCTCGATAGATTCTGCAACAGGAAAATTAATATAAAAGTTCATTACAACCAATGAACATACTACAGCATCTTCATTACCTGAAAATCTATGACATAAGAAAATAATTGATCATAATTTTTAATCATATGGTTGACTATGAGAAATGTAAGTTTTTTATAATGTGATTAATTTTTTGACACATTAGGCAGCCTGGATTATCTATGTAGTTCATGATAGGTTGAACTGGAGTGTTTACTTTATGAATTTTGGCTAGGATCTAAGTTTGGGCGCTTTTGAGTTCATAAAGACACTGTCTTTCTTTCGAAAATCACTAAGTAAAAACTGGGTTTTAAATATCTACGCTTGAAGGTCCTGTTTGTATCATGGAATAAAAATGTTTTTTGAGTTGCCTAACATGCAGACTTTGGTATTTTAAGGTTGCTTTCACTAGTGCATTTCATGCATTGTGTGAATTGTAAGGTAGGTAAATTAGAGGTGTTTGAAAAGAGAGGATATCTATTATAATTTATACATAAACGCTGTATAAGACACAACAGCTTATAGCTTCCGAACAGCTTTACCAATTAAATGATAGAAAACTAACAAAACCAATATTCCAGTTTTCTCGAAAAATAAATAAAAATGATTTTAATCACATGTAAAATAAAAGAACTGGAAGGAGGTTCTACACCAAAACAAGAAAATTAGAGATTTTACTAACGAAATACTGCATTTAAAGGACTACAAAGCCAAAAAAATTGACAAAAGTGAGGTAAAAGCATCAGAAGGAATTGATGAAAGAACATTGGAAAAGTAGTAAACAACAATACAAGTAAAGATGCTGAAGATATTACATGAACCAAGCTGGTCAGCATCATAATAAAAAGAAATGGTGTCAAAATTTAATAGAATTTCTGAAGAAAAATTTTCATAAAATTGTCATTTGTTATTAGCAAATCGACTATGACAGCATAGAAACACATACTATTAGCAAACGAAGATTTTAAAATGTATTTTTTTCCTCCACCTTTCAAAATACTGACTATGATAAATGATTTTCTTCACCCTTTCACTGCTGGAGACATGCTCTTTGCATTCTGTGGTGAGACGGCTTTTGGTTTGGCTGTACTGCTCGCTAAATTCTGGTGCCTCTGATGAAAGACGGCGTTCCGGCCGAAATTAAATATTTACCATTCGGTTTTTCGAAGGCTATTGAGTGAAAAAATTTTATTTTTGCATATCTTACACCCTAGTATCTTCGCTCGATAAGGAACTGAATTTGTATTCGTTATCCTTCGTACTTACTGTGATGCATCAAATTACGTAAAACATTACACGAAATTTTAAAGATTTTTCAGAGGTAAAAACGCAATACCTAAACTTTGTGCATGGTTGGTTTTAGCTCATAAATTGTAGTGACTCAAATGTACGTAAAACATAGAAATTTTATTTAAAATTGAGAGCAGAAGAGTGTATCATTTCATTCTCGAGGTTATTGGGTTTTATATGTGAAGGACGGTGGCGCGCGACGCGCACATTCACATTCTTGCGCATCGCGAATCATGTGGTCATAAAAATCCTCATATCTCATAAAGGATTCAGGATATGGGAACTTGGTTTCTTCAAATGGTTATAGATGCATCATGTAGAGCTAGAAAAAGGATCTTCTCAAAAAAGTTAAAATTTTAAAAATGCAAAACAAAAACATAACAAACATCACTTCAGTACTTCGTCGAGTTTATATAAAACAAGTTTCTGTTATTGCTAAATAACTGTCACACTTATCCATAACAACAGGGAACTTTTGCCTTTGATCACGACGAAGAATGTTCTATTGTGTACAAAATAACAATAGTAATTATATAATTATAATTGTACAGATTTTTTGTTTGCGCATGTAAACTGTACTTTCATCACAAATAATTGCTTTAGTTACATAAAAAGGGCGGAAGTCATGCAAACATCTGATTTGTATTGTGTTTAAATGCGATTTATATTTTCTAAGTATATAAAATACACAATGGACTAACACTGAACGGTTCCAGTTATGTGCAAAACAAGCAAACAAAAACAATGTAAAGTCGTCTGCTTGCAGTTCCCCTCTCACACGTTCATCTACGTTTCTTTCCCTGCTAATGGTACCGATATTATAGGTAATCCTACCATTTACTACGTTATTTATGCACTGTGCCAAAACTGCTGAACCGCTTTGGGTAGAGCGCAACTCTAATTATGACGAAAAGCTATTGTACACAGAGTGTACGTTTCCCGCCAAAGTTTGAGTTGTGCGCGCAGGGATCGTTCCCGCCGAGTTCAAATGTTTCTAACAGGGTTACACCACATGGTCGATCAAACTTCTTGCACAAGGAGTTGAAGATTTTTTAGATGAAAATATGTATATCTTGCAGCGTTTCGGTATACGTAAAATAGCTGTAACGTGACCGGTTTCTGTGTTTATTGCCAAAATCAGGTATAGGGAGGCGTCTGTCGCCGCGGGTTCGTCCGAATACGGCCGAACTCGCACGAAAGCGCCCAGTGCGAGGCTAGCAGTATTGCAGACAGCCACGGGAGAGGACGCATGCGCGCTGGGCACACAATCAGGTCACATCCCGAGGTCGCTAGCACATGTTTCAAACACCATCGCGCTCGCCGACTTGTGTTCGCATTTTCGTCCATACTGTACCATAGTGTTTTTTAATGTCGAAAATAACGTAATTAAGTGTAACTCTTAAGTTTCATATCTCATTTGCGGAGAGAAGAGATATAACTACGCTAGAATTCTATTTAACATCGTCATTTGAAGATGCTGGTGTTAACGATGACGACGCGAGTCTGCAAAAAAATCGGATGAATTTCTTCCGCGGGCTGCTGTGCATCTCGTAAGATATTAATTTTCACCCACTTTCATCAAACCATGAGAAGAGATGGTCATTAGAGCTTGGTTGAGTACGTCGATTGTGAAGTGGACGTTTAAGAAAATAAGCAGTGCGTTCGATAACCAGAGGTTCGTATGTATACAAAATTCAAAATTTTCTTCTTAAGCAGTTTGGCTACCGTTTTTTGCTATTAGTACAGAAACATTATTATTTACATCAAGGAAGAATAGTTTTTATAAAATTCGCAGATTAGCAAATTTATCAGCCGCTTTCCTTACCGCTTTGACAGTAGTAGTATGATAACTGCAGTTAATGACTGTTCAGCTCTTTTGCTTACTTTTTAGATGCCTTCCGTCTCTCAGATTGTCAATTATACTTCGCGTCCAATCGGCTAATGAGTGAATTTGCTCTCTAGCAGTGCAAGACGTATTGTTTGAAATAATAACGAAATGCAGTAGAGCTTCAACCTTAATCTGTTATTTATATCCGTGATCCTGACGCACACAACTTCATTCCGGTGGTTTCGGCATATCTCTGACAGTGACGTCACACTACCGCTGCCGATGACGTGTCACTCGTAGAGGCGCCTCCCGCGCAGGGCCCACAGCTATCAATGAATTTCGCTGTGACGTCTGCCCCGTAACACACTACAGCATCACTGATACTAGCTTTTCGAATTGCAGTAGTCTTTGAATGATTGTGATTTATAATACATTCGGATATGCTTTTGTTTTTGTAATGTAGGTATCTGACGCACTGCTTGCGCGCAAAACAACGAGTTATTCACGCTGGTGTTGTAAACTGTTTTCGGAAATCCACTTGATTACTACGAAACCGAAAGCATGAGAATGACCTCGCTGCAAACGACGTTACATTCACCGACAGAAGTAAAACTGATGAAAATGCGGGAAAATGAAGTGCCACAACAGTAAAAAGCACTTTTTCCGTTTTTTATGATTCTATGAGAAATAATTACCAAAAAATGCATTACCTGCTGAAAAAAAGTTCCATGGATGGAATCCACTCGCTTCTCTTTTGAACTCCATTATACCCTTACAATAATAGCAAAATTGCTGATTTTACCTAGGGAATATCTATACCCCATGCTCATGGGTTAAAGTAATGTATGCACCACTCTTTGACTATAGAAAACGTAGTGCACTGACAGCGTCTAAAGAGTTTCCCAAGTACTATTTTCATGATATTATATGAACAAAATTTTGCATAGTTTGCATTGCATGATAGTCATAATATCCTTTTCATAATTTTTCTTACATGTGATGCCTCACCAAAGACATTTTACTTAATTTCTGGTGGCATACATGAATTTGCAGGAGATTTTTCAGTACCTCTTGTTCCATAGTAGAACAAAATTTAAAATTAAAACTAACAGGGAAACTTGGGTATGAATATTGTAATTACTTTTAAACAAAAAGGGAAGATCGAACCTCTAGGAAAAATAGCAATAAGGTACACTTAGGACCTGCCGAAATTTATAAATTCTTATTTTATATTAAACGTTTATTGAAACCAAAACTCCAGTAGCAGATAGGAACTGAAGCATGAATATTCTGAAGAAACTTGTGAGATGTAGTATGTAAAAGCTAAGAACAGTTTGTCTGAAGAACGTCCTAAAGGTTTATGAGGCGTGCATTACTCAATGTTTATAGCACATGTGTCCATTGACCGCAGCATGGTTCTTGATCCCCAGTGTAGAATGCATAATTGACATCTATCATAAACCTGAGAGTCTTTAAAGGAAAAGCAATTAGAAAAGCAACAATCGCCTTGAAGATGGAGTGCCAACAACGAATGACGTTGCAAATGAATAAAATCAAATCCAAGCATCTGCAGCTGCTGTTTAAGTCATCAGAGAAGGAAACACGGAAGGTATATTTGCAACTAGTGTAGTCGTCTACTGTATCTCGAATATGTTATTTATTTATTAGCATTAGATATTTTTAAAGACATTTATGATTGCTATCAGTTGGGATTGAAAATGTGAATAATAAGTGTTGGCTAGATATCTTGTAAATGTTAGGTGTCATGTGATGGCAAATCTTGTCAGTGTGTGAGGTAACTACTGACCATAGCGTAGACCACTTGGTATACATTTCGCATTGTATCTTTTAGTCATTGTTGGGTGTATCATCAACTATCATATGTAGAGATGTTATGAATAAGTATTATGGTTATATATCTGATCATTAAGTGACATCAGTTATTCTCTGTATGCGAAGTTCTTGTTCAAACATATGTACATAATCAGTGGTTTATGTAGAAAATTCTACAAAAGCTTTGTTAAGTTATCTCAGCGCTACATGACAGGGCAGTTTTTTTATGTACATAATCAGTGGTTTATGTAGAAAATTCTACAAAAGCTTTGTTAAGTTATCTCAGCGCTACATGACAGGGCAGTTTTTTTATATATACATGTTCACACAGCACTTCTCATTCAGTTTAATGTGAGGGAGTGCTTATATGCAGGTCTGCTTGCTTGGAGCACTGACAATTGCTTCAGTATTTGGCTCAAGCCTTACAGAGTTCCATATACATCATTCTGACTTTAGAAACAGAAGTACAGTAACTGCATATTGGAAAACCTAAGATTTTCAACAGTGGTGTTTAAGCCAGAGAAAGAAATCGTTGTCAGGGACTTTTTTGAAATATATGGATGATGAAAGAAGGTTATGGTTACACAATATGCTTGAAGATAGCAAACAGCACCAAGGTGTTATTTAGAAAATAGACAATTATGTAGGACAGGAAGAAAAAGAGGATGATGATTAAGAAGAAGAATAACAAAATATTCTTCAGTAACTAGAAACTATACCAGAGAAACTGTCCATCATAATTTATGAACAAAAGACATAACAGTGTTATTTTATTTGTATAGTTCTATTTTGTTATCAATTTACCAGCTGTTATTTTATTTCTGTATCTTTCTGAGGGTTCCTTAAGACTAGGTATTATTACCAATAATATTATTGTTATGTTTTAATGTGTTACATGGGTTAAAATAACATTTGATGAAAGAAATGTTTGCTCACTATAACACAATGCCACTGATTTATAGGAAAAGGGTCCCTAAATGTTTAACAGAAATATTATTTTTCACATTAAAAACATAGGTTAAAATAGCTAGTATTATGAAAAGATTTATTTATTGGTTGTAGATATATTATTAAAATAAACTTGTTTATTAGAATGAGGTTGTTATTCAAATATATTAAAAATAAGTATCTAAACTGTCCTATCTCAAATATCCATTCGTCCTATGAACCTCTCTTCCGCAAAATACCTCAGTTCATATGATTTGTTTCAGACATTGCCAAGTTGGATGTATATCCTTCCATGATCCGATTAAAGATATTGGTTTGTTTTCTGAACAGTATTCTATCAAACATGAGACATTTATTTACCTTGACAACACATTTGTGGAACACATTTTGAATGATCTACATAGGATCTGATGGTGTGTTTATTTACAATTCTTACTCATCTATTAGAGGGGTTTGTTTACCTGTCTATGGGGTCTGTTTGCTTACTTGTTTGTGTACTGTGTCTATACGTTTTCATAGAGTACATAATGTTTTGGTTTCGTACTTTCTTCCTCTTGTAAAAGAAAAATTGACCTCAGCTGTAAATGATGGTAAAGGGCAATTTGGTTGTTTTGAGTAACTACACAGTAAATTTTCAATAAAATCTCATAAATAACAAATTTAAAGGGCATCCACTGTGATTTTTTAAAATGTGGATAAGCTTTTGTTTTCAAATATTTCTAGAGTTATAAATATTTTTAAAATCGAAAATTCTATCCAAAATTTTGATCCTAAAATGTGCCCAAAATTTTGATCCTAAAATGTGTCAGTGGATCCTCAACATTGTTAACATGCAAACTTAGTGCACTTATCATGGGTTAGCATTGATTTACCAGTCAGAACTCTTTTGGTTCATGATACTGAGATATGCATTGCCAATTTTTTCAATAAAAAATTAACTACCTCAAAAATTAATCTGTGATTGATCACAATATTAAATTAATTTTAGTTATGCCTTATTACAGCACATAAACAATGTAAAACAGGGCTCTTAACAATTCTGCTTTCACCCTGTCACATACAAGTATGTAAACAGTTTACATGTAGCTGATTAGCAACAAATTTCGAAGTGCATTTGTGTTCAGGAACATATTCAGGATCTTTATATATGCTATAGCTATGTACATCATCCACAGATTTGTACAGATCGTCCCTGAAAAGCATTTACCTGCCAAGAACACTGCACATGTTACTACTTTCAGCAGCCAGGTTTTTGGCATTTGCCACTGTTTACATGAACACATCCTGACAAAGTTGCCATTATTGAGAAGCTGAAATTTGAGACAAACCTGTCATTTCTCAGTCGGGGAACTGCCAACTAATATGAATGAAGCACATCACGTGTCATGTTTTACATGCAATAACTGTTTCTAATCGACTCTTCTTTACCTCTGTTTACAGCCAAGGTCTTCAATTCTTTGCTTTAGTAGTCTAACTCTGTCCAAAATGTAGACAGTCTCTTAAGTTTATACTTAGCTTCGATTTCCTTGTGCAGATATTTTTCTGTCTATATGAATGAAGATTTCCTGCATCTCTGGCTATTATTAATTTTTTTTGTTGCCTTCTTGTATATCGTCTCTGTGCAGTGGCCACTGCTTTTAGGTTTTTGTGGGCAATTTCTGTTGAACATGCAATTTACTGTCTACAGTATCACGTGTTCCTGATGACCAATCTGACTGTTATGTAATTTTCCTCACTCATGTAGGTAATGGTGAACTTGCTTCAATCCTTTTCTTGCTTCCCCTATTCACAGACACATAAAGCAAACGTTACATCTAAATGCAGCCTGTACATTCCATGGTCTTTAGTCTCCTGACACATGGTTAAAAGTTACATTGCAACACTAATTTATCCAGTGGCTTGAAGAATACTTACCTGACTGAAAGCAAGAAGAGTAGTAGCATATTTCAGTCTAGAAAAGCCTACATTTCATGTGGCACAACAAAGTCCAACACTCAGTACTGAAGGCAACTGACTACCTCGCCATTTTACACAGGTTTAGTTCTGTAGACGAAACAGAGGTGCAAAGCCACATGATCATGGAACGAGTAAGTACATGAAATTAACATCAGAAAAGTTAGTAATAAATAAAATAAAATTTACACGAATCGTATAAAGACAACAAACTGCTGAATATATTTTAGCATAATCAACAATATAACATAGGAATTTGTTTAATTTTTTTTTCAGGAACTCCCTGACAGTATAGCAGGCTGAGCCATCAGGAAATTCTTCAGATTAGACTTGAAAGCGAGAGGATCACTCTTAAGATTTTTTAATTCTTGTGGTAACTTACTGGAAATGGATGCAGCAGAATACTGTATCCCTTCTGCACAAGACTCAAGGAGGTGCAATCCAAATGCAGATTAGATTTTTGCTTAGCGATTGAGTGAAAGCTCCCAGTTCTTGGGTATAAACTCATATTACAGACAACAAAACACATTAAAGGGAGTATATATGGAGAGGCCAATGTCAGAATTCCCAGTCTCCTGAACAGGGGTCGACAAGACATTGTGCATTCTGTTTTTGGACAATAACCTGAGTATGGGTTTTCTATGACAGCTTACTATCTATCTGAATACCAAGTAATTTGAACTGTTCAGACTCACTAAGCATGTCCCCATTCAGTGTAATCAGAATGTCAGGTTTTCTTGATTTGTGTGTTAGAAACTATAAAAACTGATTCTTACTGTGGGTTAGCATCAATTTATTTTCTACAAGCCATAAACTTATACCTTGAACTCCATTATTTGACATGTTGCCATTATAGCATTCAACGGCTGTCACTAGTAAGCTAGTGTCATCAACAACCAGAAATATTTTTGAATCACCTATCATATTAGAAGACATATCATTTATAAATACAAGAGACAGTAGTGGTCACAGCACCAAACACAGACATCACCACTTTATTAGCCATGCCCCATTCAGACATCACCTCATAAAATTCCCAGTACTGTGGGGACAACCTTTTGCTGTCTGTTCTTACAGTATGACAGTGACAGTTGTGAGCTACTCCTCTTATTCCCTAATGGTCCTACTTCAATAGTAACATATTATGATCAACGCAATCATCTTATTTAAATCAAAGAAGATACCCAATGTTCCCAACTTGTTCTTTAATCCGTCCAGTTCCTCACAAAGGGAAGATAATATAATGTATTCAGTTGTTAAACTACTTCCAAAGCCAAATTGTAAGTTTCACAGCAAATTATGTGAACTAAAATGAACAGTCATCCTTATACAAAAAGCTTTTTCAACAACTTTAGCAGACACCAATGGCATAGAAACAGGTCTCAAATTGTCTACATTATTCCTTTTTCTTCTTTTATAAAGTGATATCGCTGTTTTATGAAGTGGTTTTATTATTGAGTTTGAAGAGGCATGCCTTATTATTTCTATAAACTGCTTATATTCATAAATTCAATCAATCCTCATCGTTGTTGCAACAAAAGCCGTTCTGAAGATAAAGGCACCCAGTACATTTTAGTGACTTTGGTCATGGTTGTAGTTACAAAGATTTATGTTCTTTAATTATTTCTAAATTCAAATGGAGTGCTTCAGAACAAAATACAAGTTCTAAACACATTGGGCCTGAGACATTCTAAGTACAAGGTGAAGCACATAACCTTTCCACTTCAAATATATTGAAAAACAAGAATTTTTCACCAAGTCGAAATAACAGAACAGAGCAGAGCAACATGTTGCGATAAGCTTGCTAACAGTGGATATAACAAATTTAACCCTTACTGCAAATGATACTATGATGTTTTCCTTTTCTTTTTGTCGTGGAATGGTAGATCCAAATGAAACATATTCATTGATATAACTTTTTTCTAGATCTACCAATAAATTGTAGAGCAAACTTTGCCTTTGGCTTTTATGTTTTTCAGTGTTTTTACAGCTAGTTGAATGATGCATCATCCAAGTTTATGTCACTTACAACAGCAAAATATTTCACCAATATAAATGATACTGGATTAGTTCTGTATTGCCATTAGGAGACTTTCAATTAAATGCACCAGAATCACACTCTATGCAGATTAGGTTTGTTCTGAGGGTCAGAGAACACCATGTTAAGAGCAAGGAGAAAATTTGTAAGCCTGACACAGATACAGTGTTGACATCAGTGAAATTTTGTTGTTGCTGTAAGACAAATTTCCAGTCGATCTGCAAAAATTTTTTGTTTGGCACAGACTAAATGTTAGTGAACTGAACCAGAGAACCCAGCATGAAAAAAGTGGAGGCCATTTTCATTGGCAACAAAAGTTATAGCTAGTATTTTCTGAGGCGAAAAAGAATTCTTCTTTTTCATTACCTTGACGACGATTGAAAATGGTGCACAGGTCGCCCAGTGTGGCGTCGAATGTAATAAGACCTGCACCAAGGCAGCGGGGCCTCCCGGCCAATGACGCCAAACGCTCATTTCATTTCCATCGATTGAAAATAATTGTTAAATAATATGAAAGTCTTCTAGAGCAGACAGTGGAATTAGCTGCAATCTCAGGCTTGTCACAAGCCAACAAAAAATCATTGTGGTGGAATGACTGACAACTAGCTCTCAATGTAGAGAAATGTGGAATTATGTCTTTCACAAAACGAGAAACTTAAGTATCGTTTGACCATAGGAATTACATGTGACAACTAGAATCAGTGACCATAGGAATTACATGTGACAACTAGAATCAGCGATGACATACAAAGAACAGCAACAAAAATAATAATACATGATCCAGTAACATTAATGTGACCACTACTTACGTTCGACGTCAACATTCAAGAACATTCATTGACGCTAGGTGACAGCACTAGCAGTGGAGAGTATATAAAGCATGTCAGGGGGACGCCGACAACAGAGGAAACCGAGTGATTTTTTTGACGTTCGAAAAGGAACGTTCAATGGCTTTTGGTCAAAGGGAGAAAGCATTTCCCAAATGGCTAAGTGTGTAAACTGTTTGCGTGCTACTGTGGTTTAAAAGCGTACCATATATGGCAAAATATATGTATCCAAAATCAGTGCCGAGACGACTGTGGTGCTCCACAAGGCATTGATGACAGGGGTGAACGACAGCTGTGGAAATGTGTACAGGCGAATAGGCGTGCAACTGCTGAGCAACTGACTCTCCAAATGAACCAAGGCGCTACCAACAGTGTCTCCTCAACGACCACTCAGCGAACATTGCTGCATATGGGCTTTGCAGCAGGTACCTGGTTCATGCACTCATTCTGCACGCTCTTCATTGACGACAAGCCTGAAATTTTCACGTTATTACCTCATGTGAACGTCCAATACGTGGTGACAAAAATGGTTCAAAGGCTCTGAGCACTATGGGACTTAACATCTGAGGTCATCAGTCCCCTAGACTTAGAACTACTTAAACCTAACTAACCTAAGGACATCACACACATCCGTGCCCAGGGCAGGATTCGAACCTGCGACCGTAGCAGCCGCGTGGTTCCGGACTGAAGCGCCTAGAACCGCTCGGTCGCAGCGGCCGGCCCACGTGGTGACAGATGAATCGGTCGTATGGCCACTGTTATGTACAGCGTGAAACTTTTTACAGAAAACTCCCTGTATGCGGTATGATCTAGGGAATGTTTTCGTGGCATTCCCTGGATGACCTCATCATTCTGAAAGACCCAGTGGATCAACGCATGTATACCTCTATCCTTGGGGATCATGCCCACCCTTACAGCAGCTTTTCCTCAGCATGGTTGGACACTGTAACGTGTCATACAGCTCACAGTGTACATTCATGGTTCAAAGAGCACCATGATGAGTTTACCATACTCCCCTGGCCATCAAACTCCCCAGATTTAAACCAAATCGAGAATCTGTGGGATCAGGCTGTATACATCACGGATCCTCAACCAAAAAACCTAGCGCAGCTGGCCACAGCACTGTAATTAGCTCCGCATCCCGGTCGTTACCTCTAAGAACGTCATTGACTGTCTTCCTGCAAGTCCAGTAGTGGTCCACACAGCAAAATGTGGCTCCTAGACTTTTGACACATGATCACATTAATGTGACTGAACAATGTATGTAGTGCTATACTCGGGGAATGAATGTACGGGCAGCAGATGCACGAATCCTGCACCACCGCTCGTGGCAGGGTCCTAGTGCATGTAGTTTGTGTTATCTTCTTTCAGCATGTTATAAAGTTTCAGGTGTGTTTCTGTGTCGTGTGGGTAACTGTGCTGAATGTTGGTGCAATGTAGGGTTTGTGTTGTTATGAATGAAGTGAAGGAAAAGGTTGAAACCTCGTGCTAGCACATAGCTTACTGCTCTCGTATAGCTCCTAGGGGGCCGCTGAGCTTAACGTCCTCTTCTGAAAGATGGATCACCATCAACAGTGTGACATGCCCTCACTTCATGAGACACTGCAAAGAGATTTGGAATTTAATTGAGGACATTGGTGCAAAGACCGGTGATCAGAAACTTTACGCCAGCTCCTCCCCCCCCCCCCCCTTGCCGGCCAAATGCCCAAAGTCTGGAAGTGAAAGTTCCACCCACCATCACGATTCAAACTGGATTACCTTCGAGTCGAGTGCCACGACACAGTCGTGCAGTAGCAACCTCAGCTAAAACGAGGTGGATGACACACAAATCCAGGGTGTTTACAAAGTCACTTGCCATTTTCCATTTGAACACTTTATTATCGACTATAAACAACATGAACATACATTGTGACATTTCTTAATACTAATTTAGTTCATTTCAGTGTGATGACACTGCAAATGTAAGCACAAATCCCATCGTTCCTTTGAAGCCTAAAACACCCTAGCTAACATAGCTTTTTGCCCCGCAGCTGATATGCTGTGGTTTTTCAATCGTTGAAGTTTAATTATTTTCACCTGATACACCTCCGACTTGACAATTCTCCAGACGAAAACGTCCAGTGGGTCAAATCGGGTGAGCAGGGAGCCCAAAGTCTCGGCATTGCGTGGCCAGTCCATCTCGCAGGAAAAGTGGCATTCAGATAGTCCTGGACACAGTCGGTCAGCAACAATAGCTGTTCTTTCTTCAGTTGTGTGCACTGTTTTATACTACCTGCAAAAAAGTCAAAATTTTTGAGGTTATGGCATATATGTTAAGGGACTTTGTAAACGCCCTGGATTTGGAGTAACAACAATATGTAGTGTCATGAAACAGAACAACGACGAAGTCTCAGCTGTTGGTACCTAGGGAGTTTGTCTAAAACAGAAATTGCGAACAAACATTTGTATGGCCCATAATTGAAAACTGCTCAGGTACCTGAGACATCGGACTAACAGGGGACATACAAAGCAGTGTGACGCGAATCGTCACAGGTTTGTTGCACTGACGAGGGAGGCTAACATAAATATTAAAAAAATAGTAAATGTCAGACACTCGAAGACAGATTCCGTGTATTTCCCGTGAACTCTTTTAGAAAACTTCAAAAAGAATCTTTCGGGACATACAATACGAATAATCTTCATCCTCCTACGTATCTATCCCATAGAGATGGTACAGATAAAATTAGGCACATGAAAGCTCCATAAAGTTGAACAAGCAGGCGCTTTTCTCGCGCACCATCCTTGAATGGAATGGGAAGATACTTTAATTTATGACACAGTAAAAGGAACCCAATGCCATGCATTTTGCAGAGATAACAGTACTTGGAGTGCAGGTAGACACAAATTCATAATGATTTGATAGTGCAGGTACAGAGGTAAATGAAAAGATACGTAAGACTAGTCAGGGTTTTCAAAAGTAAAACAAAATATTTTATCAGGAAAATGCATCTGTTCACAAACGTGCTTTCGCTGTGAGAAAACCGGGTATTTGAATTCTAATTATTATAATATCCATCCTGTTCACTATATTTCTCAACCCATGAATTCCACGTATTCCAGCATACACAGGAATTTGCGGTTTTCATGACTTCCCATATGACACTTCAGTAGTTGAACGTGCAGACTGAAAAACCGGTAGACAAATCCCATTGGCGTAAGAGAGAACTATGCCAAAAATTGAACTACTTTTGAAATACGGTCTACCAGATTGAGAAATTTTCGACTTGCCCGTAGAACAAATTGATGTAAAACAAAAAAAACATGGAAGTTGTCAAAACGTGTGTAATTCGTATATAGGATTTATGAGTTGAATGATTTTTAGAAATTAAAATTTTGTGGAGATGGTATGAGAAAGTAATTCGACAACGGAAATGAATTTCGACAGCCTTACAACAATCTCGATCTATAAGGAGGGTTGTTCCTCTGCTCTTCATTTAAATGCTCTCAGGGTCAAGAAATAATTATAAATTATCTCTTACTTTGGTAAGGAATACTTCGTTAAAAGTTGCATGAACGTTCATGCATAATTCAGCCCTCCCCAAAATCAACAAAAACATTCTAGAATAGGAGAAGTATCTGACCACAACGCAGTGTGTTAAGTACAGCACATCCTTATACAGACGTTGTAAATGCTTTTAATTTAAACAGGGTTTCGCCTGCAGCTCCGTGAAATTACCGAGGCAAAACAGTTCACGTATTACATTCAAAACCTGATGTATTAATGTACTACAAACCTGTCCTTTTTCGAGCATTGACAGTCATGCACTCGAAGCTGCAGGTACCTACATTCTGCAGAATAATGCACTCAATGTGATTAAATACCGCGACTGCATATGAGAGCGTTGTTGTAGGCTCAATGACGTCTTGTTTGATATGGAATGTAAAGTGGTATTCAGAGTTACAGCAGAGCAACGTGAGAGAACTGACCATCATTTAGCATTTGTTGACGTCTATCGTAGTCAAGTGACTGCTTGCCGCTGGAGTAATGAATCGATGTTAGAGTTTTTAGCTCACGTAAGTACATCAAGGTCACTTGCTTCGGATTTGATAGCAAAGAGGAACCACAGCCTGATCAGTTACATTGGAAATTTCGATGTATAGACGTCACCAAATGTTGCAAATTTTGTTATGAGAAATCGTAAACCTTCCAAACAACCTCCACTAATGATGTCCCCCCTGACTGTCCATCAAGAGATGCATAAACTTGGTCTTCACAATCGAACATCTGACAGTAAAGCAGATACCCAACTGCCAAATATTGGGCAATGCCTCAAGTGGGGCACAAGATTGTTAAATAATGGAATGACATTGTGTGCAGGAGTAATCAAATGGAAGCGAATTGGTGTCATCAAAGTGTGTCGAATCCTGCTTACAACGAGACGTCCCCAGCGGTGGGATCGACTTTTTAATGCCAAATATACAGTGATGTAAGTTAAGATTCCAGGTATCACATCCTGCAGCCATTCACCCTGGTGAACCTTCGTTTGCAACTAAGTGACGAAAAAAGTTTCAGAATTTTGCGTGATGCTCAGTAACATTAAAAAAGTCGAACTACATTTTTTAATTTCGTGGTGTAATGTATATGATGATGGCTGTATGTGCAAGAGATTGTGGGTTCGAATCTTGTCAGTTGCAGTAAAGCTTTTTATTTTAAATCTTTATCGAAATGACTTCGATCATTATTTTTATTCAATGAATTGGTTTAAATCTATTTTTTTATTTCTGCTCCTTTGTCACATTATTTTAATCACCATATGAACTTTTTCATTTGTTTCATTGTTTTATATCACTATTTTTCCAATCGGAATTTTTGATAATATGAATTTAATTATATTCCTTTACTATAATACTCAGTTATTTGAAAATTCCTATCTATCAGTTAAAAAACGAAAGACCAAATAGTCTATTTATATCGACTGTTCAGGGATGGGACAAATACATTTTTCGTTACCAGATGTGCAATTTTTTTGCGTGGAAATCGTCATACAAACCTTTGAAGCATAATCTAAATACCTGTTGCACTATGGACAAAATAACGCAGATGAAGATTTAAACGAAAGAAGAGTTTATAAGTATAACGATATTAAAATAAAATGAGAAATATACGAGGGTAAGTCAATTATCGTCTGCAATGTAGTTATATTTTTGTTTATTTGGTAGTACTGTCGTTTTATGTTGATGATGCATGCTTTGTTTATTTGTTGTTATATCTTTGCAATTTTCAGGCTGCTAGGTTAGTTTCGTTATCGCAGCCGTGCTGTTAATCATGGCTGCTCCGCTGTCTGTTTGCATCAAAGAAGAGCAACGTTCAGTGATCCGTTTTTTGTGCTCGGAAGGCGTATCAGGAGCCGAAATTCATCGAAGACTTTCGGTACAGAACGGGAACAGTGTTTTGCCACAACGGAGTGTGTACGAATGGATTGAAAAATTCAGAAATGGTTGTGTTACGCACGATGAAGGAGCCGGACGACCGTTTACCGCCACAAATGAAGAAACCACTGAGCGTTCGCGTGAAATGATTCTCTTAGACAGACGATTAACTATTGACGAAGTGGCACGTCGTCTGCAAATTAATCACGGTTCTGCCTACGAAATCATCCACAACAGACTTGGGTTTCATAAAGTTTGTGCAAGATGGGTCCCAGAACAACTCGCGCAGTTGCATAAACAAACGCGCTTGGACATCTGCAAAAAACATTTGGATCGTTATGGTAACGAAGGGGACAACGTCTTAGACAGGATCATTACTGGTGACGAAACATGGATCCATCATTACTAGCCGGAGAATAAACGGCAGAGTATGGAATGGAAACATCCAAATTTGCCGTGCAATAAAAAGTTTAAGACTCAACCGTCCGCAGGAAAACTGATGCTTACGGTTTTTTGTGACGCACAAGGTCCAGTACTGGAACATTATGGGGAAAGGGGCACAACAATAAATAGTGTATGTTACTGTGAGATGCTTACTGCCAGGCTAAAGCCTGCAATTCAAAGCAAACGCCGAGGATATCTGTCAAAAGTTGTTGTGTTGTTGCACGGCAATGCCCGTCCGCATACTGCTGCCCATACTGCTGAAACGCTACAAAAACTCAAATTTGAAGTACTGGATCATTCTCCATATAGTCCCGATCTTGCCCCTTCTGACTATCACTTGTTTGGTCCACTCAAACAGGAATTAAGGGGCCGTCGATTTGCCTCGGACGAAGCAGTGAAAGAAGCGGTACATTCCTCGTTCGCAGCTCAACTGAGAACCTTCTTTTATGAGGCCATCAGGAAGCTTGTACAACGATGGACCAAGTGCGTTAAAACGCAAGGACACTATGTCGGAAAACGATCTTCTTGTAAGTTTCCTATTTGATTACAATAAAATTTTGTAACTACTTTGCGGATAATAATTGACTTATCGTCATATATAATGAATGTAGTAATGTGAAGGAAAAAACAGGGTGATAAAACAAAAGATGTTAATTCGAAATTAATACGTAAAATTAATTACAAACACATGAATAAAGATTTCAAGTGGAAAAAGAATGATAGGAAGAAAAATGAGAGCAAATGAAGAAGCTGATGTGATTAAAATTCTGTGACAAAAGAATAGAATTAAAAAATTACATTTAAATCATTTAATTAAATGAAAATGATGATCAAAGTAATTTTGATAAAAATTTAAACATAAAAAATTACTGTAATTTACTGGTAGCCTGTCCATTACATCACACAATAAGACCATTAGGTGCTACTTTTTTTAACGCTATTGATTTTCACACAAAATTATGAAATGTTTTTCGTCGATTACTCGCAAATGAGGGTCCACCAGGGTGAATGCAGTGTGTGATACCTGGGATCTCTTCGTAACAGTACAGACGGTTTCAAAAAGTCGGTCCTACCGATGGGAACTTCTCCTTGTTAGTTCCGAAAGTAAAATTTCCTGGTGGATACATTGAGTACTCTTTACCGTGAAGACATCTCTGTGTTCTACTCACGGTGGTACGGCAGACGGATACAAAGAAACTGACTGTTTACCTGCTGTCAACTTCCGAAGAAAAGTTCGAGAACCTTCACTGTGTATTCCAATCCAAAAATACACTCTGTCAGACTACATAGCTTATAGGCGAGTTACAATGCCTGACAAAAAAAGTTAAGCACCCAGAAGGAGAAGAAGAAACGAAATGAAACTTTGCAAAGTTTAGAGAGGATGTGATGTTAGTTCACTGATTACAATATCGAGTCAAATTTATAAATGACTTGACAGTATGTGCCCATTTATTAGTATAACGTTGCACCCCCTTTGGCCTGGATGTATGCACTTTTTCGCTAGTGAAAGCTATCCGAAGCCGTTCTATACCCTCCTAGGGCAAGCTGGTCCACAGCGGTTGTAATTGGTCGTTGATATCGTGGGAACTGGCACTGGGTCAGAGTTGACATACAAGTTTGTCCCTTACATCTTCCACTGGAGATAGATCTGGGGACCTTGCTCGCCATAGAATTACCCAGACATCACGCAAGCATTTCATAGACACACATGCCGTGTGTGGACGAGCATTGCCCTGTTGGAAAAGGCTCCACGATACTGTTGTATGAGAGATGACATAAGGAAGCAGGATGTCTGTGATGTACCGTTGAGCCGTCAGAATTCCCTCAGTCACTACCAGCGGTGACCTGAGGTCATACCCAGTGACTTCCCGTAACATGACGCCGGAAGTAACACTGATGTGCATCTCCAAAACACGGAAAGAATGGGACACTCCCCAGGTCGACGACATTCTTACCGACGATGGTCATCCGGGGTAGTCCAGAACCACAATTTATTGCTGAACACAATACGACACCATCCATCAGCAGTCCACACACCCTAGGCACGGCGCCACTCCAACTGCAGCCGTTCGTGTCGTGTAACGGCAGCTTACTCATGGGGCAGTAACGCCCTATCCAGCTGCTTCTAGTCTCTGACCAATGGTGCGGGATGATAGAGGATGTTGCATGGAGTTGACTACATGTTCTCAGATGGCAGGTGCAGATGTGGAAAGGTTACGATGTGCTTGGTGGACAGTAAGGCGATACTCCTTATGGTGGTCTGACGTATTCGACCAAACTCTTGACGACGATAATGCCTGCCCTCAGGTATCCTGTAGCCGAACATCGACCACAGTCACATACGAATGCCCCACAAATCTGGATGTTCCAGGATTCGACTAGGCGGTGAAATAGAGACCCACAATGAGTCCCTCTCTCAGAATCTTTCAGGTGAAGGTAGCCCTGTCTCACGCGAGTACACTGCATCTCCGTGTCCTTCACATTGATCACTAAACACCTAACCCTGTTTACGCCCCATACATACCCTACCAGGTCTGGTAACAGTACTAAACACGAACAACACTAATGGGCTAGGGTGGCAGTTCTACCAATCACAGAGAATTATACTCATATCATTTATATACCCGCCGATGCTGTGTATGTGTACGAAGTTTCACTGGCATCGGACCGCATCTTCTGGGGGCTTTATTCTTTTGGTCAGGCAGTGCATTTTACGACTTAGAACGTACCAATTATAGACTGGTGTCATGCAGTTAACTTATTCGATCCAGAATGAATATTTAGCAAGTTTCAAAATGGAGACTTGTAACCAGAGTACAATGATTCCTACTGATGCCTGCACTCATCTCCATTTGAGGAATAAACCTCAGCTCCCAATGAAACCATTCACCAACTTATTGGACTTACAGGATGTTAAGTGCCAACAGGTAGCTTTTCAGGAGCGCAGAAAAACATTCTGAAAACTGTATCACGCTTCAACAAAGTTGAAAACATTAAACCTGCAACTGAACCTGTATCATATTTGCAGTATGTTTTAGATACCCTTAATCACACTAAACTATTTATTTGAATATGGTATAGTTCCCCTTTAGAAACAAAGAAAGGAAAACTTTGTGCCTTATAACCAATGTCTATCTCATAAATAACAACGTCCTTATTAAGACCTATAAAAAGTACCCGAGGCTTAGCTAGAGCAACAGTACGTTCATCGAATAAACATAAAAAATAGATTTTATTCCTCTTATAAAATAATTGCGCTCGTTGAAAAACTTCTCTTCAAGTTTACACACACAAAATGATTGTTCTGAAGGTGAAAGGAAATAGCCAGTAATGTGTAACCTGTTTCATGCATAATCTAACAGTTGCATTACATGCAGTCACTGAACATCAGCTAAATAAACCAAGAGCTGCTGCGATTTATGATGTGCAAGATGTATCCACTGGGGATGAAACACGAGTTTGCATGCCATGTGAATTTTCTAGCTGCTAAGTTCTAAGGCTTTGGCGGTCTGCAGCTGGCACTTTAATCTCATTCAATGTTAATGCGGCAGACCACACCTAATCTTTCGGGTTGTATTGAAATAACTCAAATAACTTTAAACGTTTAAAATGATATGCCGACTTTTACCCTTTTCCGTAATAAAGAAAGTAAATCTCACAAACTTGGCACAACTCTATTTTTAATTTTTTTACACACAATTCATTCCTTACTAATCTGAGCAGGATGGCTATTTCATATCTTTAACATTTGGACAGTTCAGATCTTTTCTGCCAGATTGCAGCCAGCTAGGTGTGGGGTGTTACAAATTGGGGTCATTTGGGAGGACACGTCCCATTCCCATTTTTCATTTGGCTTACATCAAAGAAACATTTTGGTTGGAACTGGTGAAACAACTTATTCTAATTTGTTCCTTGGACGACACTATCCCACGTAAGCTTATTGTGTGTGTGTATTTGTTGGTGTATGCTGAAGTGCTAAGTAGATGCCCTGGACATGTACTCAAGTGTACGTATCAGAGGCATCCAAAGCGTAACACCTTAAACGTGGGACATACGCCGTTTCACTCTAAAACTACTAGTATATTAAGCTGTTGTGGGATACATCTATTTGATGACGCGCGCTAGAAGACTTATCTACTATTTCTAATGATTATTTGGACATATTTAATCACAAAGGGAACAACCAATATTAATATACAGCCATGGACTGACGTCAGCTAGTGCTCGCTGCTCATTTCTGTTGATGGTTGGTAATGCACATCTGTATGGTTCACAAGCACAGTCTGTATCAGTGACGATATACCAAGATTGACCTATTTCTTTAACCAAAGGTGAATGCTTTTATGATTCTCTGTGAGGAGTATACTCGTTGACATTGTATTTCTATGTTGAAAATGAAATTAATAGCTCAATGAATACGGTGGTCAATTCGCTATTGGGTAATTTTTTTAGACAAAATCTTCTAGGTGCCTGTCTTTCGCTTGAATACAAACTTCATCTCGTCATCACAGTGAGTTCTGAACATGTCGTAATACATACAGTGTAGTGCAGCCAATCTTATATGCCTCCGTAGCTTGTACAGGAAGATATGATTGATTGGTTTAATGATTAAAGGGACCAAACTATAACATCATCAATTTCTCCTACCTGTAACAGACAAATCAACAAAACTAAACACCAAAGAAAGACCCGGTACGCAAAACCCAAGGAAAGAAAACCCCTATGTCTACCGAAGATCAACAAAGCCTAGAGAAAGGGAGAAGGAAGAAGAAAAGGGGGCAAAGGAAGAAAAGCGCCCGAAGTGCTCCATCAAGGGAGCATATGGAGGACCCGAAAGGCAGAAAGTGTGATAGGGAACATACCCCCCATCACGTACCAAAGGCACCCCACCCAACAATACCCAGAAAAGACTAGCGACACAGACAGGGCAAGATAAAGGGGAAGAAGAGCAAATGATCGTGTCTGAAGAGGACTGGGGCAGACCACCAAACCCAAAGAGCCACTGCCTGTTTGGGGCAGAGGAGGCAACAGAGCATCCTTCAGCCTCTCAATGGGGCAACAAGACTGAGATGCTCTCCCTTAGGGAGAGCTGTAAAAACCTCCTTAATGCATAAACTGCAAAACCAGGTCGGCCACTGGGTCATAATCTACTAACACCAGGGGTAGTGAATCAGGAAGATTATGCGTCTGCTGCTGGTTGGCAAGGTTATCACAGCCCAGCAGAATGTGGACTTCCATCAAACGGGCACTACAACAAAAGTGGGGCGGATCCTCACAGTGGAGGAGATGACCATGAGTCAATCAAGTATGGCTGATGTGGAGCCAGCAAAGGACGATGGAGTTCTTACGAGAGGTCTGTATGCAAGACTTCCAAAAATTCGTGATCTCCTTTATTTCCCTCTATTTTGTTCAAAAAAGTCAAAGTATGCCCTAACCCCTGGGGTGGCCGAGCGGTTCTAGGCACTACAGTCTGGAACCGCGCTTCCGATATGGTCGAAGGTTCGAATCCTGCCTCGGGCATGGATGTGTGTGATGTCCTTAGGTTAGTTATGTTTAAGTAGTTCTAAGTTCTAGGGGACTGATGACCTGAGAAGTTAAGTCCCGTAGTGCTCAGAGCCATTTGAACCATTTTCAAAGTATGCCATTCCATATTCCAGATCCCTAGAATTTGAAGATATAATACCGATGAAAGGTCCAGTTCCAGAATTCAGATCTCAAGATGTGGCTTGCTTGTAGCAAATTTGGCCAGCATGTCAGTGAGCTCATTCTCCGGAATCCCGACATGACCCAGGGTGCAGACGAAGACCACCCAGCATCTACATTGTTTGAGGGAAAAAAGAGAATCGTGGATAATCAGCATCAAGGGATGGTGATGAAGAAGGACTCACCAGTGCAGGAACGGATATGCTCAAGAGCACAAGGGATGGCTACCAACTCGACAGTGAAAACACTGCAGCCATCCACTAAGGAGTGGCATTCATACATCTTGCATTAATTAAACAAATGCAGCATTAATGGCAACCATCGAGCCCTCAGTATAGACTACTTCTGTGTCCTGTAACATGCTGAGAATAGATAACAGCTGGCAGCAGAGAGCCTCAGGATAGGCCAAGACAGAGCTGTGGACATAGGATGTGCCATGGAGGTGTACGTGAGCAGGCTCAGAGAAGAAGTGCTAGAAGGGAAAGCTGGAGTTCAGAAAAAAAGGGACCAGATGTGGATTGCGATCATAAACCCAGAGCTGGGCCGCTATTGTGGTAGGTAGACCTCCATATCTGGGACGAGGAGTCAGTAGTTTGGGTGCTCTTGGGAGTAGCGGATACGCAGTGCATAAGTGATCATCTGTTGTTGGCACAGAAACCACAACGGTGGAATCCCTTGTAGCCACAATGGTGTATTGGGTCCAGCATCATCTGTAATATCGAAGGTGATGCCAAGCCATATGTGAGACTCTCATTATTGAGCTGAGACTGGACCATGGTGTGTATATTCATATCAGAATATAGCGGTCTGTGCCCCAGTTAGTGTTGCTGAAGCATCGAAGAGCATAGATGGGGAAGCCACGTTAACTGGGCATCAAAGAACAGTCGCATAAAATGATTGAGGGACTGGTCATCACGGTGCTGATCCAGATGAGTATGGACCCTACGGCGGTGACGGAAGTGCATAATGCATGTATTGGCAACAAAAAATGGAAGCCATTAGTGAGAACCCAAGATTGCACTTGGTGTATTCTTCCCTGCAGTCTGCGTTCACCAACAGCCAATGAAAATGAAGATAAATAAATGCAAAAATCATCAGCATACGAAGAGAAAGACGCTGTAGACCCTGCAGCCACCACCACACCATTCATAGCCACTAAAATGAGAGAGAGACTCGAATCATATCCCTGTAGAACACAATTCTCCTGCAGATGGGAGGTGAAAAGTGCGACATGAAAGTAAGTTCTGGATAAAAATCGGGAGCAGATCACGAAGGCCCCACTCGTGTAAGGTGGCAAAAATGTGGTGGCGCCATGTAGTATCATAAGCTTTATGTAGATCGAAGAAGACTGCAACATCCTATTGATGCTGGGCAAAAGCCTTACAGATACCAAATTGCAGGTAAACCGTATTGTCTGCAGTAGAGAGACCTCGGCGAAAACCACATTTGGTCAAAGTCAAAAGGTCCCACGATTCAAGGATACAGTGCAGTCTTTGACTCACCATACATCAAGTAACTAGCAGAGGACTTTAGTTCAACTGATCAGACAGTACTATCATCCGAGGAGGCGGTTTGCCCTATTTCAAAACTGGAATTACGACACTTTCTCGCCATTGGTAAGGTAATTTCCCCTCGCTCCAGAGACGGTTAAAAAGGGTAAGTATATGACGTTGGCTAGCCACCGATAAGTGCTGAAGCATTTGGTTGTGCACCTGGTCCAATCCAGAAGCTGTGCTGGGGCAGAGGGCAAGGTCACTGGCGAATTCCCACTGACTAAATAGGGCTTTATAAGGGTCCAGGCGGCAGGGAATGAAATGTGAAGGAAATAGTTTCAGAAGGTGTTTGAGAAGACAGAGCACCAGCGGATAGTGGACTAACACAGTGGTCTGGGTGAAATGCTGAGCAAAATGTTCAGCAATAGAGTTTGGGCTGGTGAAGGTAACACCATTCAGGAAAATTCCTGGAAAACATGTAGAAGTATCGCAGCCAAAACTGACTCTGATCTTCGCCCAAACCTACGAAGAGGGAGTATGTAGCCTTGTAGCAGCAACATGTACCAACAAATCCAATCCTGGTATTTAAGAAGATAATTGCCTTGGGCATGAAGCTGTTTTTAAGGCCAGGATGTGATCGAGAGATGGATACCATTTATAGTGTTGGCGGGCACATTGGTGGCCTTTAATAGCCAAATCAACTTCAGGGGTCCACCAAGGGACAGTCTTCCTTGGAGAAGAACCTAAGGAAGAAGGAATCACTGAAGCAACAGCTGAAAAGATGGTGTCAGTCAAACTCCATATGGTCTAATCAATGGCGTCTTGTGGTGGAGCAGTGGGGGAGAGTAGCCAAGGAAAAAGTACCCCAATCTGCACATGTAAAGGCCCACCTGAGGGGGGGGGGCATCTAGGCGATAAAAGATAAGACAATCGGATAATAATCACTGTCGTAAAAATTGTCATGAACTCACTATTGAACAGATGGGAGAAATCGTGGGCTACAGACAGAAATATCAGTGGCCAAGAAAGTACTGTATGCCACTTTGAAGTGTGTGGGGGTTCTAGTGTTGAGCATGCAGAGATCAAGCCCTTCCAGCAGGTCTTCAACAATTCTGCAACAGTCAGTGGTCGCAGAACCAGCACACAGTTAATTACAGGCCTTAAAATCCTGAAGGAGAAGGAAGGGGAAAGGAAGCTGTCAAAGGAGGGCAAAAAGAGCAAGAAATGTAGGAGGCTGGTGCGGAGGGAGATAGAGATTGTGTGTTGTTACAGAGACTAAATGGATCTGAACAGCCACTGCACCCAGCACATCATAAAGAGGGGGTTAGGAATTAATAATATCTGTGTGGTCCAAAAGGGCTCGCAAAGGGCCAAACGGGTTCTGGCAGAAAGCTTGGGAACCATGAAGAGTTGGTGAATGAGTGATTCACGAGATTCCTGCAATATAGCATAAGCTATAGAATAGATAGAAAGAAGAGGCAGCAACTTCGGAAGGTGACGATAGTCACCATTACGTTTCATTGGAGGAGAATAGTACAAGAGTCCGGGTGGACATCAAATGGGCCAGAATCGTTCATTGTGTTGAGTCAGCATCTGCCACTGGTAAGAATGGAGTGATATCAATGAATATAATGAGTTCGGAAACTACTTGAAAGGGAGGAAGCAACACGCCCTGGGGTGGGCTTCATCCCAAGGCTTACGCATCACCTTCTTCTTCTCTTTCGGAGGGTGAGATGAAGTATGGTTGGGAAGAGAGCAAGTAGCAGCAATATCAGAACTAGAAAGAGAATGAGCGGCCTTGAGGCCCACAGAGCATGGGTCCCACGTCCAACTCAAAATAACAGCCTTCCTGTCCTGGAGACTCCTGGAGACGCCAGGTATGGGGATTGCTAGAGGGAGCCCCATCTATGGCGGTTGCTCTAGAAGAGGGTTTCTTCTTCAGCCAAAGAGAAGGAGCGATTCTTGGAGGAGTGGGAACAGGAACTGCCAGGCAGGAAGGAAGGAAGGGAAGGGGAACAGGACATAGGTAAGGAGGAAGGAGTAAGAGGAAACAACGCAGCAGAAGCAAAGATAGATATTAAAGGTATTGGATGCAGATGGTCGAATTTCTGCCAGGCCTCAGAGTAGGATAGACTGACGAGAGGTTTGAATTACTGAATCTTCCTTTCCTTTCTATAGATTGAGCACTCCTGTGAGCGAGGAGTATATGTGCTGGAATAATTCACGCGCTTGGTTGGTGTGGTGCAATGACTCCCCACATGGAGAGGGTGGCCACAGTCACTTCTTGAAGACAAGTGACCAAACTGGGGACACCGGAAAAAGTGCATGGGAGGTGGGGCATAGGGTTTCACTTCACAACGGTATACCGTAACTCTGACTTTTTCTGGAAGGGTACCACCTCAAAATCCAGTATGAAAGCGCCTGTATGAATGCATTGTCCATCAGACTACTCTAGACTCACCAAACGAAATGAACGATGCGCTGTTCCAGATTAGTCCTGAGTTCCTTGTCAGACCGAAGAAAGAGGACCCTATGGAAAATAATGCCCTGGATCATATTTAAGGATTGGCGAGGAGTAATGCTTAGTGGGATGTCTCCTAAGCGCCCGCAAGCACGAAGGGAAGCCGACTGACTGGAAGAAGAGGTTTTAATCAGTAGAGAACCAGATTGCATCTTACTGTGTGAGTCAACTTCACCAAACTTATCTTCCATATGTTCAACAAAAAAGAGCAGTTTGTTAGTGACGAAAATCTCTCTGTCTGTCGTGGAAGAAACCAGGTAACAGCGAAAAGGTTTCGCTGCAAGCTGATGGGCCTGGTCCTCCTCCCTGGGGTAGCCAGGGAGCGGAAGGCTAAGGAAGCAAAAGTAGTAGAACCGAGGGAACCGTTCCTGTCTAAAGAGACGGCAGCAGAAGAGCTGCCAGAAGTATAGAGCTTAGCACGCTTCATGTGCAGAGCGTCCATCCTAGTACCACCCACTCCGATCAGGGACTCACCATGTGGGCGCCGCCAACCTGTGGCAAGGGCCACCTAGAACAGCGGTCGTTGCCGAGAGTTCCGATGCCCCAGAAAGTGAGCAACCACTCCTAGGCATACATGAGGTGGTGACAGCTCAGGTACCAGAAGTATGATCCCTGTGTTTTTAGGGGCCTCCGGCAGATGAGTACATAACAGCCTCACCACACAGACTGGCTGCACGTGCTGGTGAACTATCGGGAGTGAGGGTGTATGGCGGGAAAGAAAGGGGGGGAGAGGAACCCACGCTGGAGACTCTAGGGAGGGAATTCTTCCCCGAATGGCTTTCGCTACTAAAACGGAATTTAGAAAAGGAGATCGAATCCCAAGGCGGACCAGAAAGAGCCGAAGAAAGGGAGAGTGGAACACAAGACCGGAAAGTAATAGCGGAAATAAGGGAATAGCTGGGTCGTCATAAAGGGAAACACCGAGAGAGAAAGAGAGAGAGCAGGAGGGGAAGAGAATGCAGCGTGGGAGAGAAGAAAGGGTGCAATAGTTAGGAGCACCGTGCGCACCACACACGTACCTGCAAAAGAGCTACGGGCCCCCTGAGGGGAAGAAGATATGCATGATTACTTGCAGTTGTTGCGTAAACCGTCGTCTTAACAAAAATTCACGTAAAGAAGTCCAATGGGCATGTATCAGTTAAGCGTGGCGCCTGAGGAAAACGTCGACAACTTCCCACTACCAGAGTAATATGCACGCATCAAGGTGCGCTCGCACTTAAATGTGCAAGATCGACGTCACGCATAATTTACACTCCTCAACTTATTACGAGTCGCATGGTCCAGGTAATCAGCCAGTGTGTTGTTATAACAATTCATGAACTTCAGAAATGAACTGAAATATAAACGCTAGTGCGACAGCAGCAATTAATGACTGTTCTTAAATTCAGAAATCGCATTCTCAGATCAATGCTGATACACACTTTGCTTCCAAGTATTAATAGAGGTATCCAATCGCTAAGTACTACCCAGTGGCTTCAGCACACGGTCTGTACAACATTGAACTTTCCATTAAAACAAGTTTCGATTAGATACCTGCAAATTTATAAAAATATGAAATAAAAATAAAATTATAAAATAAATATACCCACTGCAGCATTGTACTCGGACAATAGTGTCAGCTTAGGAAAAACATAACACTGCTCTAAATAAAGACAAAGCATCTACTAATAATTCCAGGGCTATGAGCTTACGATCTAAAACGTTAATTACGTCCATTCGATGTGTTTATGACCTTAAGTCATAGGAATTTAAGTTTATAAACGCCAGTGTAGCACCTTGATGACATTGCGATAAGTCATGCTTGCCTTTGTCATAGATGCATTTCCCATGAGAATATAGAGCAAGCTTACTCCAGTCGCCAACAACCACAGGGTCTGTTGTGTACAAATCAATCAATGAAGTACAAAATACTAATTAACTATGGATGGCGTGAAATGCTGTAAAATAACTCGATCCTGTCAACGGAGAGGACGAAAAATTCTTCAAGTACCATTATAATGCAATAACACACCATCGAGTCCCGCACAGTGTTGCATTATATGAAATTTATTTCCACCTAATCTGTAATACGCCGTCAGCAATCGACAAACAGTTCTCCAGCCAATGAATAAACCAATACGTTTAAAATTAGGATGTTGTTCTATATGTAAAGAAGTCTTTGTTTGTAAATGTAATGAGTTAAGGCTGTTCTGGATGCTCGTACTATGTCACTGACGCAGTTACACTTCACAAACATTTCATAGAGTGATTATCTACGACTCCGGTTAATTACAGTTATTGTAGGCTGCAGTTACGACTAATATTAGGATCGGAATAGCCAATAGTCGTCACGAAAATTTGGCTGTAGCAAAATCATAAGAAAACCAACTGGCTCACTTGCCAAAACACAAGTAAGCCAACAAAACAAACTAGTCATCATTATCATATCATAGAAGTGGAATGTAATTGCCAGGCCAGAAAAACCGCATACAAGACCAATAATAATAATTCTCTTGACACATCGTCTTACTGTCATTTCCTTCCTGTAGCGGGAAACAAAGCATCATTAGCAAAATTCTTTCATTAAGGGGATGGCATACCCAAATAATTCATTAATAACCCTTCAAGGAATCTAATTTCTTCTTCTGCACTCATTTTCAAATACTGCTCGATAAACTAATGTAGTTCTACTGAACGAAAAACAGGAAAGAAATGAACTGAAGTCCAAACCACATAATTAAGTTCAACTAAAGCAATGTGGGAGGCTACTGAATGACTGTATTGCAATACTTCGGGTATATACGTAATTCGTAAATAGTACACCAGAGACAAAAAAAATTTTTACTCTAGAGTTTAAATCTCCAGTTTTACGGATTACATTTACTTTTGATGTTTCAGAAAATATTGCCACATTACAAACTCCGTGAGATTTTTAACTACCAGAAATTAGGACACATATTAGCAGACGTAATGGCAGTTACGAAACGGGATGTGCGATATGAAAGTACATACAGAAAGAGGAATACGTGTTTCACCTGAATCATCTGTTAACTGTACTGACAACCACTTAGTATGAAGTAACTAATGTCCTGTCTTCCCGCACAGAAAAAAAAAACACACGAGAACTAAAAACAAAAGACACTAAAGGTGACGCACTAGCCGTTTACCTAAACCGATGTAGTACGCATCGTGAGGAACTGAAACTGTTAATAAACGGAAGACTCCTATACTTGTGTCAACTGACATCCCTGTCCTAAGGGAATTCAGCATCCAGCGAAAGGATGACCTCCCTGAGGACAATGCTTAAGACAGAATAGTAATGTATGTGTATAACTTCGGTTCACTCCCTCCCACAACAGATATTCAAGTAGGGGTAGTAAAGTGCATGATCACTTATAGTTTCCATTGCACAAAATTCATTCACTATCCCAAACAGAATGAGCTACAACGCTTCGTGACCATTTCCATCAGGCGCTAAGTTACTGACGCCTGCACGTTGTCATGAGAACAGTGGAAACACACACTCAGGTAGCGCAGGGACAACATTCTTAGTCATTAGCTCCATTCTTCTGCCCTCGTATACACTGCTCAGTTGAAAATGATTGATGACGTGCTATCTAAGGACCATCTTCCACGTGGGCCTGCTGATATATAACGCAGTCACTGAGAAGAAGTCGATGAATGGAAGCTCCATAAAGCAACATTGTTCATCCAAGCTGGAAGTTTTATACAACGAGAAAACGCCCAGACTGGTCCATATTTCTGGTGTCATCAACCTCACCAGTCCCCATCGAACCCCAAATCGACAGTTAAAAACACATTTTATCATTGCGAAATGTGGCATGCAATGTTACTTAAGCTTAATTTAAACTTTTATTCATACAATAACCAATATAAATATTAAACAGGAAGCAATCAGTCTCCTACAGACAGTGAAAAATCGCTAAAAATCCCATTCACAAATAATTGGAGAATATTATCACAAAAATGAATTCACAAAATGTTTGCTGGAAACAGAATTACAATATGGAAAACACATTACTTAATAAGGTACTTAGTGTATATGATCAATATTTTTCAAGAGGCAACTATAAATTGAATTTTATGAAGAGAAGTTGGACAGTGAGTATATTGAAAACTGTATATTTAAGAACGTTATGAACTTACAGTTTATTCTGAACAACATACTGAAACCAAATGAAACATATATATTATTGCAATAAGAGCTATAGATCTATGCAGTTAAACTAAATTTCAGAGAATATGTCCATTCAATGCAGCACTTAACCCAACCCACTCAGATTCCTTTCAAATTTGGTATATCAATGATCCAGATAAGAAGTGGAAAACTATCACTTTGCAAAAATAGCTGACATTTGTGAAGAAAGTTGCAGATCTGAAACGTTTGGAAATTGTGTGAAATTTACATGCATCTCTCTCAATGTATAGTAGTATAATTCTGGTTCTCATCCATATACAGCAGTGAGTACACCTTTATATTGATATGCAACGTGGGAGGGTTTCTAAGAGTTTTCAGATTCAAGGTCAGTCACTCTAACATTTTACCTTGGATATCTCAAAACACCACACTTTCAGTTTTTTTGAAAAAGGTTATTGTTGCAGTATGCTACTCTAGACACGGCAAATATCAAGATGACACACCAATGGCATCATGACTAAAAATTTATTTCATCTGCATCACTACACTAACAAAATGCAGTAAGCAGTTATGTATGAAGGTTCTTTCCAGAACAGTGGACAATAGTACACTACTGTTCTGACAAATTGGTGAAAATTTCTTGCTGTTAACAGCAACTAACAGAGACTTTCAATTCAATCAGGCATCATTAGCTTATTTCATTGGTGTGGCTTGTTTACTCAAACTGCTGTGTTCATGTTCAGTTAGTAGTATTTAGTATTAGTTTGTAAAAATAGATTTCAAGTCGAAATTGTACTGTCGCAACCCATTTAAAAAGGTCATGCAAGAGTACACATGAATTTGAGTAATGTTCGGGAGTGGATGGCAAACAAGTGCCCTAAAGTATTACTAGGTGAAAAAACTGGCAGCAAACGTAGAAAGCAAATATCATAAAACCCATGAACCCTAGTAGGTGTTGCCTCAGCTGTGCTGTGTACTCCCGGAGAAGATGTTAAGTGAAGATAAAATAGCAACAGATCTGACACTGAATTCTTTAAATACCAGCTTTCAGATTTTAGGTTTATCTCCTCTATAGGACAAAAAGCTTTAGCATGAGAACAATTATCCAAAGCAAAAATTGAAAAAGGTTATCTCAGTGTTTGAGTATAATTATGTGGTACAAATGGAAAGAGAAGAATGTGAAAAAAGTGAGAAAGAGAAGTCATAGCCCAGCTGAAAGATAAGTTTCACAATACAGAACGTATGTAAGACAAAATACAAATTTTGATGGAGCTTCCAAAGAGCAGGTGTATAAGGAAAACCATGAAAGAAATTTCCACTTCGGATTATACGGTATGAAGAGCCAACCAGCTGGTAACAGAACATTGTATATTAGTGACACATAATTCAAAGCCACGTTAGACAGGTCGTGAGAAAACCATTCAATTACTACATGGTTTTTACTGTGATCATAATGTGTGCCACGTAATGCCAGGAAGAGTAGACTGTGTGTCTGTGAAAACAACTGGAATTAGAGTACATGAGCAGAAGGAGTTATGGTTGCACTATCTTAAGAGTTGTAAGCGTATTTCAAAAATACATAGGTAGAGGTAAATACTGTATTCTCAGGATTTATGAGTTGTGACCAAAACATCATGTTGTTGCCTATGCGAGTGGAACTCATGCTGTTTGTTTTGTGTCTCATACCAGAATTTTAAGTTAATGGTTGAAGGATGTAAACTGAAAGAACTAACGGAGTGTGTAGAACACACATTACCATCGTAAATGCATTGTGTATCATTTGTTGCTTGCAATCCTGCACTTGTAGCATGTTTCTTAGGTGCACGTCCCTACTGTCCAAGTTTCGCAAGACTGACTGATAATCTGTTTGAAATGCCTGGTACGAAATGCATTGACGAAATTGTGTATAATTATTGGTTAACTAGTGGCAGGGTAGTTCTAGAGGCTGTAACAAAATTAACAGACTATTTTACTGACGTGTCTGCATCAAGTTGATGATAACTCCTACCACACTCATATATCACCCAACAGCAGATCTTTAAAATCACTGAAGAAGAAGTGTAAGTAAATTCATGTCTTGCTCTTTGTGATTTTGTTGAGAAATGCTCCTTCATAACTCAGGATGGAGTACAGGGGCTTCACTGCAATAAATCACAAGTTATAATTCACCCTTCTGTAACTTACTACAGAGACTCAAATATTTACGAAATACACTATATGTCATATGTAGAAATGTCTGATTGCCTTCAGAATGATACGGTGTATGTGCATTCTTTCCAGCACAAGCCCATCGGTTTCTTAAAATGTGACTACCCAACTCGACATCATGTTTAATACCTTTTGGATGATGTGCTGCCCAATACAAAAACAGAAAGAATTTCATGAATCTCTCCTACCAAAAACAAGATTTTGAATGGCATATTTTTGCTGCGGCATATGCTAAAGGACCTTGTGATGACGCTGCAGAAGCTGTAAAGAGACTACCCACACTTTCCAGCCTCAAGTGACCTCATGAAAACCTATTTTGACACCATGACAGTTATTTCTGTGGTGCAAAGAAAATATTCCTTCATATGCCTTCGACTGCGCATCAGTTTCCCATTACGATTAAAACATTGCCAATCTGAAACAAAGTTTCAGGAATACGAGTCCAGATACGTATAAGCTTCATTGTGTAAAATATATTGACAAATGTGTAGTAAAAATGAGGACATATTCTGCTTCTTCATGCGCATAGACGAGTCAGTGATTGTTATGTGGAAAGAAATGCTCTTAAAAAACATATCTGCATTTGTTGCCTGTATGACAGTCATTGGTGGGCTGAATATGTCTTACAAACTTATGAAGAAAGAGATGAAGTACAGGTCAGTTTATTGCAGCGTACATGGACTACCTCCATCATTTGTGTTTTATGCCATATCTGACACTTGTGTTAAGAGAAGATGTGACAGTTTCACAAGACTGGATCCAGTGATACTAACTGGAAGGACATACTCTGTCCCTGCATCAGATCTGTTGAACAATTTAATCTGAGCCTTCTGAAATGAGGTGTAACTACTTTTTATTGCCTTTTCATTGAAGCTGCTCTGTAAATGGTTCATAATACCGCTATAATAATATAAACCATATTTTTGTACATTACCTCTGAGTTGCATATTTTACTAAGCTGTCTTTAATTTTTATGTGCTTCCTTCTCCATTTTGGTAGTGTACTAATGGTGACAAAATTAATTTTTGGGCACGATGCTTCGGTGTGTCATCTTGATATCTACCATATTGATAGTAGCACATTGGAACAATATAATATATTTTTTCCAAAAAAAATTGAAGGTTGGATGTTTCGAGATATTCAAGGTCAACGGCAGTGCTCTACTCATTAACTTTTCAATTATATAAGTTTCACTGCTGTATCTGGACTAGAACCAGAATTATACTCATTTATATTGAGATGCATGTAAATTTTACACAATTTCCAAACCTTGCAGACTAACTTCCAAGGCAATTGTCTTATACCTCTGCAGATTGTTAGTTTCCGATCTCTTATCTAGATCAATGGATGCGCCAATTGTGAAAGAAATCTGAGATGGTCAGGTTGAGAATGTTACTATTCTACATCGAACTGACGTATACTTATGCTAAGGTATTATAAATTAAAAATATATTTTAAGTCTTAACTGTTCTGAGATATTACAAAACATTTAGAAGACCCAACAGAATTTTTTAACTGTGTCACTGCCTAATACAACTATAAAAGAATTATACAAACAAGACCCAACAGTGCTCAACAGAAATTCCCATTCTGGGTAAATGTGTTTCAAGCAGAAATGTCAGAGTAAATGTGTTCAGTTCAGGAGATTTGTGTTAACATACTTATTTAACATAAAAATGAAACAGGGTAACTACTTCCAAGGTGTTTCTTTTATTTATTTATAGTAATATATCTAAATCGATTCATAATGGTATGACAATGAAAATAGATTTATTTTATGGGTATACAGTGTTTAATAATAGTAATTAACACTCCACTCACGTAACAGTACTACAGGGTGGAGCAGATAAAAGTATTCCATGCAAGTATAAAGGAAATACATTGAAATTACATAAATGAGGAGCTGAGATGGTCTTGCCGTTTATTTACAGTCAAGAATACAGCGAAAAATATATTTATAGAAAACACTGAAAGTGACTCCCTGCAATATTAATAAACAGCTGCGCATGTCTAAGCATATTCAGATATGCCCAGCGTAAAGTCTGGATATCGATGGCAGCAACTTCACAGCTGCTGTTGTCTTTCAGTTCGTGTATCATGTGTAGATTTGTTTCATAGACTGTGCTCTTCAAGTGTCCCCTCAGGAAAAAAACATATGTTGTTACATCTGACCAATGTGGTGCCCATAAATGTTTGCTAACTGTTCCTCAGTGAAGACATTCCAGGGAAATCTTAGATGTGTGGCCTGTTGAAGTAACTTGCTGGAATAAGCAGTATTGTCTTTGATATTCAAAGAGTTGAGCACAAAATGTAACAAAAGCTTCTGTATATGCAACCATGTTGAGGGTAGTGTCAAAAAATATCAGTCCAATGATGGACATTCTTGTCACATGGCACCAAACGCCAATTTTTTTTATCATGGAGAGCTTGCTGACACACAATGTTAGGGTTCTCCGTTGCCCAGTACTTCGACTTACGTGAATTCACATGACTGGAAAGATGAAACCATGTTCCATCACTCACGATGTAATGGAAAGGATGTAACAAACCATCATTGATGTTATTCAAAAGACCCTTGCAGTAATCTACACGTTTCTGACTGTCATCCTCCAGTAATTGCTGCGCAACCATCACACAATATGGCTTCAAATTTAGATTTTTCAATATCCGCTGGCAACTCCTCCTACTTACATGCTCTTGTTGGGCCAGTTTATGTGTAGACTTCTTTGGGCTATGAGTAGCTCTTCAGCAGGTGTCTGAAGTAACTTCTAGTGTGAGAACTGAAGGAAGTCCTTGTCGTTTTACATTTTGCACAGATCCAGAGGTGCACCAGTTTTTATGCAGGCTTTCTTTGCTGGTAGTCCTTTATCCAGATGCATGACCGCAAAAATTTCGCAGGTTTCTTTAATCAAACCTTTTTTCACAAATGCTTCCACAATTTCAATTCTACTCCCATCGAAGAAATCATTTTACAGACCACAAAGCGAACTGTCTAACTTCGCTGGTGAAATAACCTGAAATGCTGGCATAAGAAGGTTAACAATCGATTACTGCATAAAACTGCCAATTGTTGTAGCTGTTTACTCTATTTCAGATGTCAGAATATTGCACTCACATTCAAAGGGAACGTTGGCTACTTTTAACTCCGCCACCACATGCATCACAAACATGACAGGAGAAAAAGGTTTAAAAGTCTGCCAAAAGGAGGGCTTCACCGTAGGCAACATAATTTCAGGCCTATGGATCTGCTACATACCAGTTAACAATAGCAGATATGTAGCTTTAAGGAATATAGCATATACTGATGTACCATAGAAATAAAATCTTAACAAACATGTATCAATATCAAAATTAACATCGGAATTGTTTATTACCATAGGTCAAGTTAGCATTATATTCTGATTCATACAAACAAAATACAAGAACATTGGCTAAAAAGTGACCAGACAGAGAATTCGATAACATTCCCAATTAAATAACTGTTATGTCAAACTTAGAGACTGAACAGAAATTATTAATGTCTACACATATGATGATAAATTGGTGGTATATTCAGCATAATTAACTGAAGATTAGGAAGATAAGCTTGTCAACTCACTGTAATTTCAGAAGATTGTTTTATACTGTTGTATTAGAGACTTCCCTAGACTGGTTATTACACACATTAATAAATACTTTATGGTAATCAGAAATTTGTAGTGAAACATGATTTTTTATCATCATAGCAGAAATATACATATCATTAGAACCATCTTGTAGTTGGACCAGTAGAACTTAAAATTGTTCCTATTGCAATTTACATAAATTTTGAGACCTTTGCTACAAAATCTAATATGTCAACCCAATTCTGCAAAACTTATATATATGGAAGTAATTAAAACATAAACTGAATTTTCAAGTTTAGTGATCTTTTCCATAGACATTACAAGAAGACCATTTTATTTAATAGGGCAAATGCTGAAATAAAACTTATGAATCAGAATAACAAAGTAGTATTAGATAGTAATGAACAAGCATGTTTTACAGTATATCTCGATAATCTATAAGAAAAAGGTAAACATGTCTTCATAAGGTTTAAGATTTGCAATTGGGTAAATTACCATAAAACTTACAGAACAATGAAATGATGAATATAAAAAAGTTCTTTATGGTAAATTTGATTTTAACCTTAGAAAATATGATGGTATCTATTTCATTAAAAGGAACTAGACAAAATTTACTACCACTGGAAGCTTAGTTCTTCGATACATAAATAATTAGTATGATGAAGGTTATCATATATTAAGCTCATCTGAGAGAACTTCAGTATAAAAGTCTTATAATACTAACGAACTTCTAGCTAACTTGCTGGTTAACCTTAAAGAAATATGTGTAAACGCTTATTATCAGTAATACTGGCTTTGGTATTACACAGATTAGTCTGAGACATGATATTACAAGTATCCAAACAAACTCTTAAAGCACTATTGGTCTATAAAATAACATCTGTGATTTAAACATTCATAAAAGATGAAATATCTAAATGTTGTGTTATTTATGGCAAATAACAAAAGATGCATATCATGAAAGCATATGATCTGTTTCATTATAATAATATGTATAACAGTGCAAGATATTGGTGTGCATTACAATATGATGTTGGCTGCATTAATTATATAGTTCTCGAATGAAAGTCGTGGAAAGCTGGATTAAAAAAGGTAATTAGTATTATATACACACACACAGTATGAGTTGCATTAGATATCACACCACTTTTATTTTTAGAATGGTCTAAGTTATCGGAATGACGTTTTTGCCTAGTGATAGTTGGGCACATACTATATCTTTAATCCTTTAACTCATGTTATCAGCTGAGGTACTGGAACGAACTGCTATTTTAATACAACAATATACTTTTTTCAGTGCGATTCGAAAGCTCTTGAAAACAGAAGTACAGTAGTGAAACTCTCGTTATTGTTGGTGTTGAAAATTTCTCAAAGTTCCTGAAAATGTCATAAAATTTAAATTCAAGTTGCTGGAATGGGCTGTTGCAGTGTAAACCCAGACAAGTGAGTCTCTCATGCTTGGCTCCATCGTTATATCCTGCAAGAGGATAGGCCTCCGCTAATAAGATAAACCGTGTTGCCTCTTGGCTCTCCTATACCTGCAATGGACACAGGGTCAGTTGCAATTAGAAAAAGAAAGCTAGATTAGATTTTATTGTCCTATTGACAACTAGATCGTTAGAGACGAAGCACAGACTCCGATTATGAAAGGATGTGGAAGGAAAGAGGCTGTGCTCTTTTCTGAGAAACCATCCTGGCATTTGCCAGTAGTGATGTAGGGACATCATGAGAAACTTAAATCGAAATGGCTGAATGGGGATTTAGACTCTCGTGCTCCCAAATGCGAGTGCAGTTTGCTGACCACTGTAGCACCTCAGTCAGTGTCAGCTTAGGAAAACTATTTTCAGTGTGTGGTCATATTCATGTTGAACAGCTTTTTTAGAAACAAGTAACACAGTCGAACAGTTCGATACAACGAGAGAGTGTGGCATGAGAGCCCCACTTGATGGTGTTTAAATCGCAATAGGCGATTCTGGCTGCCTTTCAGTTTTAGCAAGTTCCTCGGATACTTTGTCAAACATTTCAGCAACAACATCAGTAAACATGGCAACACCATACTCGTCTTCTCAAGAGCATTTGAATGCCGCTAAAAGGTATATCGGCCTGTTTTAAAAAATTGTTTCAGTATCTCAGTTGATAGAAGAATGATGAAGATTAAACATACAACAAAATTATAGATCTCTCTCCATATTACTATTTTCCAAAACATCTCATTTTATGTCTGCGAATGAATCTGTACAAGGTAGAAGCGTCCAGATTTACCTGAAGCGCTGTAATAAGATTAAATATGAGAGTCACTACAGAAAATTGAAGAAATATCTAGTTATTATTGTGCAGATGATAAAAATTCTAAGAAGACACAAGTCAAATCAACCAGATCGGTTGAAAAAACGTATCCAGCTGACGAAAATAACTATAACTGAAGTAATAAATTAGTTGGGAACACATTTTTAGAAATTACTGAAACATTGTGATGTCTAAAAGGCATGGAAAATGTTATTAGTACAACTGAATTCTTATTAGTATCGAACAACAATACTATGTTAAAATGATATTTAGGTGACGTGGATACCAAATTTATTTAAAAGAATAAACTGAAGTCAGTTTACACTCCTGTCATTAACTTCAGTGTCCTTCAAGATCGGGATGCCAGCCACGTTCATGAAGTTAAATATGGCCAGTAATGTCATTTCACAGCTGTGGAGCTGATTCCAGGAGAGAGAAAAGAATGAGCAGTAGTATGCACAAGGTCGACCACATTCTACAACCCAGCATCAGGATCGTTAATCCTGCCTTAAATGGCTGAAGACATCTAACCAGCACACCACCTAACACAGCTAGAGGCCTTGTGGCCGATATCTAGCTCACAAACTCCTACTGAACTGTGCATCTCCAGGTACTAGAGGTTTCTCTGTAATGCTGGTTAATTCAATAGATGCAATATTCCACAAAAAAAAAAAAAAATACACAACATGGCTTGTAGAATGTGGTGACTTTTCCCCCATGAGAAGTCCCAGAAATAATCAGGTAGCGATCTGTTCATTGATGAGACAGTGTTTAGTCGTCTGCTTATCTCGCAAATCCTTGGAAAACTTTAAAAGCGTGTCAGTATTGTTGAATAAAAACCAGTATGGTGACACCAATGTTGCCGTCTGATGAAGTGCCAATATATGACCACCAAGGATTTACGCTTTTTGTTTTGTTAACTGGAGAGTAAGAGCAGGTACAGCTGGTGTGTGCTTATATAGTTAGTTTGGAAGGAGTGGAGACTGTCAATTTCGAAGGCGTCAAGCGAATTTTTATTTCCTTTTTTTAAAAAATAGATATATAGTGTGTCCATAATTAAAGTTGCAGTTTCAAAATTCTGAGTCACTGCTCAGAATGACAGCAAATTTGAACGTTATATTATGGAAAGAGGTGGAAACGTTACGAAAACATTACACCATCCATACTGTTCAATGTGCATGACTGCACAAGTTCGGTAGTCAACAGTTGTGGCACTGTTGGCTAGGGAAGACCATCCACCACGCCAACGTCGTACCACATTGGATGCGAAAAACTGGTTTTTAATTGTCCTGGGCCAAAAACCACATAAAAACAAAATGACATAGGTTTTTAACTGTCGTGAGACTGGCGCAAGACATGTTCAATATTCTGTCCATCGTTTTCTGCCACAAGTGTCCATCGTTTTCTGCCACAAGCTGAAATGGAGAAACAGCAGTTCCACAACAGATCAGAGTGTCTCGGAGGTCACGTACAGAAAGCGTTGAGCAAAGCGCAGTGTATGCCTTCAGTTCAGCTACGTTCCTAATTGAGGTTCTGAACACAACTTCTTTCAGATAACCACACAGCCAAAAGTGACACAGGTTAAGATCAGGTGATCTGGACGACAAGACTGTAGGAAAATAGCGGATGATAAATCTAGCATTTTCGAAATGCATCTGCAGCAGCTGCTTCAGTGGCTGTGTAATGTGCGGAGGAGCACCATATTGCATAAAAATGATCATATCCGCACATCCACGCTCTTGAAGGGTTGGAATGATGTTGGTGCGCAATTGACTGCCACAGCGTTTGCCAGTGACGGTGCAGGTAACAGGACACGCAGAACTCGTCTCCTCGAAAAATTGCGGCCCTACGATAAATGATGCCATGAACCCGCACCACACCGTCAGTTTTGTAGAATGAACTGGTACAGGCTGATGTGTACTTGGGTTTTCCGTAGCATGTATTCTGCAATTCTGCGTACTGACATGTGCTTCGTCTGTCCACAGAATGTTCTATGGTTATTTATTGTCCACTGCCATGCGAGAAAGACGTTTCAAAGCGAACGTTCGTCTTGCTGTCAGGTCAGCACGAAGCAATTCATGAACATGGGTGATTCTGTATGGATAGGAGGTATTGAATAGGATTGGGGAGAAGAGAAGTTTGTGGCACAACTTGACTAGAAGAAGGGATCGGTTGGTAGGACACGTTTTGAGGCATTAATGGATCACCAATTTAGCATTGGAGGGCAGCGTGGAGGGTAAAAATCGTAGAGGGAGACCAAGAGATGAATACACTAAGCAGATCCAGAAGGATGTAGGTTGCAGTAGGTACTGGGAGATGAAGAAGCTTGCACAGGATAGAGTAGCATGGAGAGCTGCATCAAACCAGTCTCAGGACTGAAGACGACAACAACAACAGCGGTGCAGGATGTTTCGTAGGTTTTTATGCACCGTGCTCGCAGGCATGTCCAACGTTCGGGCGTTTCCCCGTGCACTGCATGCTTACACAACACCGCTCGATCCCTTCTGCAATGCTGTGGCTACATCTTCGGCAGACGTCGGATTAACTGTTTTCCTCTCTCTGCCACACTGCGCTTCTTTTCTCCAGACCCTTAGCAGACATCGGACAATTGCCTTTTTTCATACCCTTGAGTATCCGGAACTTCAGTAGGGCTACTGGCACACAGTCACCGTTCTTGTAAAAGAGGTTTTCTTTACCAGCAGCGCGCCATACTCAATGGTGGCAGTCATGTTGGGCGTCTCGGACGCAATCTGAGAGACAGCTGTGGGTTGCGCGTCTGTTGGTGTGCTTACTCTGAAGCTTACAACGCCAACTTTGGTCGAATTTTCGTTATTTTTTCCATGTTGTTCCCCCTTGCGACAATAATATGCTGTGGAGTTTGACTTCATTCTGAATATTGGTTCTCTTTCTACAGCGTTTTGAAACAGGAACTTTAATTATGGACACCCTGTATTTTGCGTTTATTTTTGGTTGATTTGGATGTTGCGGTATTCAGTATCGGTACAGCGACTTTGTGGTCATAAGCTCCTGGATCCGTCATGATTCTCCCTACTTGCTCAAGATTATTTGTTGCTAAGAGGTCAAGTATGTTTTCACAACCATTTACACTTCGAGTAGGCTCATGAACTAACTATTCAAAATAATTTTCGGAGAATGGATTTAGTAAAATTTCAGACGTTGTTTTTTTGCCAACATATCGAGTGTAGATTGAAGTCACGACTGACTGTATGAGTGGAGTACCTATTTGAAACGAAACTCAAGTTTACTTTCAACCTTTCAACAATTGTATCATCTGAATCGGGCAGGGGGTGTCGCTAAAAGAAACCAACTATTAATTTATTCCCGTTCACAATTATAACCTCTACCCATTCTAATTCACAGTAACTATCTACCTCAGTTTTACTACAGTATAAACTAATGCTAATAGCAACAAACGCACTATAACCTCTTGTGTTTAATCTAGCGTTTCTGAACACCGTTAGGTCCTTTGTACAAATTGTAAGGTTAGTAGCTTATTTTTGGTATTCAGTGAAAGTGACGTGAGCTCTCTTCCATTGGATATATCATACTTCATATCTGTACACTAGTTATCTTTCAAACAGAAGTCTTCAATAGTCGGTATATTATGCTACAGTGGTATGAATACAAGCAAAATTCTTGTTGTTAAAGGGGGCGGGTAATATAAATTTTCTAGTTCATTTTTGATACACACTGGATATTTTTCAAACAGAAGTATTCAATAGTCGATATGTTACACCACAGAGGTTCTGAGTTCAAGCGAAGTGTTCTTTAGTTGTAAGTAGCATTGTCATTGTCAGTAGCATTCTGTGATAAGTAAGTGAGGGAATCAGATGTTGGTCATGGGGTGATCTTGAAATAGCTAACTGATCACAGAAATACAAATCCAGAGGATGTAGAATTTTGTAAATATGATTTGGTAAAGACCGATTTGATAAGTGTGAAGATTTTCAGGTAATGGTGTCGCTGTATAGCTTCCTCGCGCATAATTTATGACGTGTTTGTGAAAGGAAAGTTTTTGGTGACTTCTCCATATTGGTTCGGATCACTTCAAGTAAAATTTGTGTTCAAATAACCTGCACCCAGAGTTACGTATGTACCACTCCTTTACCTTTTCAGTAACTAATTTCATGGCAGAGTAATATTTTTTAATAAGACGTAATTTTTGTAAAGATGATTGTAATTGTTAAGGAATGTGTTTCACATTATAGTTTACGAATACTAGTGTCTTCTTCATCATTCAGTAAATGCAGCATCTTGCACCGTCTCCTCACGAAAGTTTTATTTTGTAATTGTGTGTCGCCGCATTGCACTGAGCGGAACACACCCATTGTAAGTAAAGCATAATATGCTTAGCATAGCTTGCATTGCACTTGCGCAAGGCTTTCTTTTTTTAGCTGGTTTGCTGCTGGACTGAATTTGTATTTTCACCACTTTCGAGCAGTATCGAGTTTCCACTGTAACAGGTAAGTCATGAAAATTTGTTAGCGCGAGTTTAACATCAGTTAGGAAACAATAAAATCATCCACAGTCAAGCGCTGCATTCCAAAATTATCTTCAGGGTCAGTTCGATAAAGTTCAGTTCAGATTTCATTTCTTTGTCAGACATTTTGATTCTTACAGTGCAGTGTTACATTTGCGTGGGCATCACTTAATGTTCGGAATTTTATTTACTCAGTTTGCATACGTAAATTTCCAGGGCATTTTAAGAACAGCATTTTGGACACTTATTCTTTCAAAATTCGATGTGCAATTTTGTGTAGAATTTTTGCTCTGTTAGTTTTGTGTGTTGGAATTGCAAGTTACATACTGTGACGACACCGATTGTAGCACTGTTCACTGCACAGCACAATACAGAGTTCCAAAGGACAGCGTATTTAGTATACAGTTTTACATGTTCTAATTATTTTTGCTAAAATATAACTGCAATACAGCTATACAGTTTCTGATAGTTCTGGCGACTGATTTTATCAGATAGCGTTTACATAAGCACACCACTTGCATGTTTCAGGATCACAATACAGACAAACACGAAAGTAAAAGAATAGGAAACCAGTTCAGTTCTGTTCACAACAACAAACTGAAGTTGCATTAGTTAGTATGGTGATAGCGTGAGACAACTCACAATTTCCTCCTAATGGAAACTATTCGAAATTACCTTCGTAAAGGTAATGAGTGCATGAGGGTGATGAGTACATGAGTAGTGTATTGCAGGGTAGTGTTAGTGTCGTTGTAGATGAACGTGGAAATGAAAGGAATGTAGCGGTAGGGACTCAGTGCCACTACTCCTGAACAGCATCAAAAAAGTACAAACGTGAACCTTCCCATCTGAAAGAATGACCTACATGTGGAGCGTCACATGAGGTAATGCCCGCTGGATGTCAGGAGACGGCAGAGTGGGATGCTCACTTGGGAAACCATCCTTGGTGTTGGGCCACACATATCGTAGGATTCCCTAATATCCGGAAGCCTATATTGCGACCAAAGTCTGTGCAGATTGCACGGCTTTTACACCTTAAGGTATCTGTGAACCACCCAATCCCTCACTGTATGAGGGAAACGGGCATCACTGCAGCGGACATGTACGATGAGGCTAAAGCATAAGTGTCGTCGATGGTGAATCGTGAAACGCTGTGAGAAAAATTTGTTTTCTACCGTGGTATACATTTCGTACTTTGGCCTTTCTCTGTAATAGAAGCGTGATATATTTTCGCACTCCACTCCGATGTCGTAGGGGCGTTAAACCCTAATCTTTCTTCCTTTCTTTTCCTTATTCGATTTTTGAATGATAGCACTCATTTTTTATGTGCTACACCTTTTTCTAAAATTACAAAAATTACTCCGAAATAATTAGGTTTTTCCACATATGATAACATGTTCCAATGCTTTTGACATCGTATCTCACAAGCGACTTCTAATCAAATTGCATGCCTATGGAGTATTGTCTCAGTTGTGTGAACTGGATTCGTGTTTTCCTGTCAGAAAGGTCGCAGTTCGTAGTAATGACGGAAAGTCATCGAGTAAAACAGAAGTACTATCTGGCGTTCGACGAGGAAGTGTTATAGGCCCTTTGCTGTGTCTGCTCTACTTAACGATTTAGGAGAGAATCTGAGTAGCACTCCTAGATTATTTGCAGATGATACTCTAATTTACTGCATTATAAAGTCATCAGATGATCAAAACAAATTGCAAACCGATTTAGACAGGCTATCTGTATGGTGCGAAAAGTGGCAGTTGACTAAATAATGAAAAGTGTGAAGTCATCCACATGAATACCAAAAGGAATCCGATAAATTTCGGTTGCACGATAAATGACACAAATCTAAAGGCTGTAAACTGAACTAAATACTTGGGATTAAAATTACGAATAACTTAAGATGGAACAATCACGGAGATAATGTTGTGCGTAAAGCAAACCAAAGACTACGATTTATTGGCAGAACATTGAGAAAACACAATAGGGCTACTAAAGAGACTGCCTACACTGCTCTCGTACGTCTTCTTCCCGAGCATTGCTGCTGCGGTGTGATCCGCATGAGATAGGACCGATGAAGGACATACAAAAAGTTGAAAGAAGGGCCGCTCGTTTTGTACTATCGCGAAATAGCACTGATGATGGTCACTCAGTCATTGAAATGGATTTGAAAAAAAAAAAAAACTACTTCAACGACCAACGCTTATCCTCCTTTGTTCTTAATACTGGTGTACTGGCTATATTTTGCGATCTTGGGTGTTGAAGATTTTACTTCTGTATTTCATATTATTGTAGATTGCCTCATACATGAGTGATGTTTGTCATACAGAACGCGAAATATTTACAAATGCGCGTTCCTTCATGATTCTGAAACCAGCCACTGGACCGAAGTACCAACCAAGAAACATCGGTTGTTCCTAGGTACACTATCCTCTGGGTACAACATCTCCCCTACTCTCCTGCGAGTACCATTAGTTTCATGGAAGCTGGGACCAACAGTGGGCAGGTCTGTCTAGTCCATACCTTGGGTTCACTCTCACTGTATGGTTCCGAGTTAGTTTTGAGGGGGAGCGTAGATCTCGAAGTGGGCACCCCTATGCTTAACTACTTATAAGACTGATTGACCACTCACGGAAGAAAGATGCTTTCAGGCAATAACTACTGGCAGCCTGAGTGACTGTTCTTCGACAAAAAGACACTTTTTGACAATGAGCTGTTTAGCTTCTAAGTGCAGCTCGCAACGAAGTAAGGTCCACTGAGAATGAAAACTTAGTTACAAAATACTGGACTCGTGTTCGAAAGAATTTGATTTCAAATCTGCGTAGAGCCATTCTGATTTAAGTTTTTCTTTGGTTTTCCTAAATTTCTTCAGAAGAATGCCGTCATGATTTCTTGAACAAATTCATGGTCTAGTTATTTATCCACTCTTGCTCAACTGAGCTTGTACTCAATTCGTAACAGCCTAGTTGTCGTTTGGGCGTTAAATTGTAACATTAATTTCTTCACTTAATAAGGAACTGTAATGATTTTAGGAGTTTGACATAGTATGCAAACAGTCTTTTGGTAAGAACTTTACGATACAGAATCCCTCATATGGTCGATCAAATGAAACGATGAAAATTTGTTGTATCACCAGGACTCAAAGTGGCCCTCTCCATGAAATGTTGTAGCAGCGAGTGCGATAATGGAGTAGGTCGATCCTGGTTTTACATTACTGTTATGAGCACACGGGACAGAGTGTTAGTCACCCCCTGAAGACAAGACGCTAATACCGTGCAACCCCCCCCCCCCCCCTTCCCTCTCTAACCTTGATAAAGGCCTCAGATGGTGGGGAAGAGAGCCCACAAACTTCTTCAGGTGTGCCATATCCAGCTGAAGCTACTCATTGACGATTAGATCTGGTATAGGTACAACTGTAAGATTTCTAGATTATTTTTGGTATTCATGAAAAGTAAAGTGAGATTTATATTTTCATTCAGTGTGTCATACTTTATTTTTATACACTGTATATTCTTCAAACAGAAGTTTTCCATAGTCGATATGTCACACCACAGGGGTTCGAGTACAAGCAATGTGATCTATGGTTGTCAGTAGCATTGTCGTTGCCACTAGCACTCTCTGAGAAGTAAGTGAGCGATTCAGGTGTTGGTCACGCTACTAAGCGGTCTGGAAATTGGTAGCAGAGCACACAGAGAAAGATGCAGAGTGTGATGAATTTTGGAAATATGATTTCCTTTCAATCATTCAGTAAATCCAGTATCCTCCACCGTCTCCTCACAAAAATTTTATTTCGTAATTGTATGTCTCCGCATTGCACCCTGCGGAACACATTTGCTAAACCTGGAACATGGCCCGCTTACAACAGTAACGTGTCCTTGCATTGCACTGTGCAATGCTTTTCTTCCTAATAGCTGGTTTTCTGTTGTGCTGTATTTTTTCATCATACTACAGGTAAGCTATGAAATACTGTTAGAGCCAGTTTTACATCACAGTCCGGACAACAAGATAATTCACCGTTATGCACTGCATTTCAAAATTAATATCGTTTTCAGTTTATGCAAAATTCAGGTCAGATTACATTTCTTTGACGGAAAGGCTTATTCTTACACTGCAGTGTTACATTTGCGTGTGTATTATCTAATGTTAGGAATTTCCTTCAGTCAGTTTTCGACATTTATTTTCAAAACTCGATTAGTAATGTTATGAAGTATTTTTACACTGTTAGTTCCGTGTGTTGGAACTGCAGAACACGTACTGTAACGTCACGCATTGCAACACTGTTCACTGCACACCCATTACAGAATTTCAGAGGACAGTTTCTTTAGCACAAAGTTTTAAGTTTTCTGATTTTTTTGGTAAAAGTTAACTGCAACACAATTATAGAGTTTCAGATAGTCTAGGCGACTCATTTTATAAGACAGTGTTTTCGTAATCACACCACTTGCACTGTTCAGGACTACAACACACAAACACACATGAAGGTATAAAGAAGAGAAAACCAGTTCAATCCAGTTCAGTTTACAACAAAAAAATCAACACGTTCCAGAATATTGCCTTGATGTTGGTTGCGACTTCTCCAAATACTCCGGGACACATTATACACTGACAAAAGTCATGGGACAGCGATATGCACATATACAGATGGCGGTAGTATTATGGCGCAAGCTACTCGTATGAAATGCCAGTATATTGGCGGAGCTGTCATTTGTAATCAGGTGAATCATGTGAAAAGGTGTCAGACGTGATTATAGTCGCACGACGGGACTGACAAACTTTGAACACGAAATGGTAGTTGAAGCTAGACGTACGGGACATTCCATTTCGGATATCGTTAGGGAGTTCAATATTCCGAGATCCAGAGCGTCAAGCGTGTGCCGAGAATATTGAATTTCACGCCCTTCCTCCCACCACGGACAACGCAGTGGTCGACGGTCCTCACTTAACGGCCGAGTGCACAGTTGTCAGTGCTAACAGACAAGCAACACTGCGTGAAATAACCGAAGAATCAATATGGGGCGTGCGAGGAAAGTATCCATCAGGGCAGGACGGCGAAATTTGGATTCAAATGGTTCAAATAGCTCTAAGCACTATGGAACTTATCTGAGGTCATCTGTCCCCTTGACTTAGAACTACTTAAACCTAACTAACCTAAGGACATCACACACATCTATGCCCGAGGCAGGATTCGAACCTGCGACCGTAGCGGCCGCGCGGTCCCGGACTGAAGAGCCTAGAACCGCTCGGCCACAGCGGCCGGCCGAAATTTGGAGTCAGTGGGCTATGGCAGCAGACTACGCGTACCTTTACTAACAGCGCGACATCACCTGCAGCTCCTCTCCTCAGCTCGTAACCATATCGGTTGTACTGTAGAACTGTGGCCTGATCAGATGAGTCCCAATTTCAATTGGTAAGAGCTGATGGTAGGATTAGAGTGTGGCACAGTCGCCACGAAGCCATGGGCCCACGTTGTGAAAAAGGCACTTTGCAAGCTGGTGGTGGCTCCATAACGGTGTGGGCTGTGTTTACATGGGATGGACTGGGTCCTCTGGTCGAACTGAACTGATTGTTGACTTGAAATGGTTGTGTTCGATTACTTGGAGACGATTTGCAGCCATTTGTGGACTTCATGTCCCCAAACATCGATGCACGATGTCACTGGGCTAGAATTGTCACAGTTGGCTTGAAGAACATTCTGGACAATTCGAGTGAATGATGAGGCCTCTCAGATCACCCGACATGAATTCCATTGAACATTTATCGGACATAATCGAGAGATCTGTTCGTGCACAAAATCCTGCTCCGCAAACGCTTTCGGAATTATGGACTGTTATAGAGGCAGCATGGCCCAATACTTCTGCAGGATAACTTTTAACGACTTGTGTCCATGCCACGTCGGGTTGCTGTACTAGCCCGGGTAACAGGAGGTCCGACGAGATATTAGGAGTTTTCATATGCCTTTTGTCACTTCAGTGTCCAGGATTAAGGTGGCGTATTAACAAGGCCAGTTGAGATGCAATAGGGTGCGCGAGTCTTCTTCATACAAGGAACTTATGCTTGCACACGGTTGTTGTCATCTTGGCAGACAGGTGAGTGCCCAACATATTCCTCCTTAAGATGGGTTTCTGAGCGTTAGTTAAACCAGGAATGTAAGTGTGTATCCTCTTGAACACGACTGTCGTCATCTTGGAAGATGGAAGTGTTCACAGTACACTTACCATGATGATGTGGAAGAAAGTGAACATTTGGTCGTCGAGAATCTTTAAGTAAATTCCCCGGTTTATGCTCACGGTAAACTGAATGAATGGGCCCACATACTGTTACGCAAAACACCCTCAAAATATCATGGACCCAAAATCTGAACTACACCCTCCACACATTGCACGGTGTAAACGCCTCATTAGACCGTCGGTGCACTCAGCGCTTTGCATCATTTGAAGATAAGCAAAACGGCGACCCATCGGAACACACTACGTGCCTGCTGGTACTAATTCTACGTCATCTACAGCGACCGGTGTGCCCTTTTAAGGAGATAAACTGTGTTTTGTACGGTGAGCTCGTGGTTTATGTTGATTTTAAGGCATTTCTGTGACGCAGTGAGTGTTGGTTACATTATGTCTCTCACATCATAACCATCACACACACACTTTGAAACCATTTGTTTAAGTCATAATTAATATCCAAAGCTCAATTTTCACTTTCAAATGTTATCTATATAACAGAATATCAAGGATCAGAAACTGAAGGTAGACAATATCTGTGGTAGTAAACATACTTTGTGTTATTGAACATCATTTGTTGTAAAACCGTTATATAAAATAACTGAACAAATTCTAATAACATCCGAAGCTTTCGCTGACTCCCTCGATCATCGTTGTCAGGGGCTGTGTCACACTGTCATGGAACTCGTGAGGCTCCTATTTTCACGTCTGGAAGACAGCGTCTGAGTGGCTGGATTACTTCACGAGATTGTGCATGCTGATGTGGCGTCCCCCTGCATCCATAGATTATGTTTTTGCTCGCTGTTCAGCGTCGCTTTGAGCGCCACCACTTGCGACAGGCAATAAACTACAATGAGGTGACAAAAATTGTGGAATACCTCCTAATGTTGTTTTGGACCACCTTTTGCCCAGCGTAGTGCAGCAACTCGACATGGCATGGACTCAACAAGTTGTGGGAAGTCCGCTTCACAAATATTCAGACATGCTGCTTCTATAGCCGTCCATAAATGCGAAAGTTCTCTCGGTGTGCAGGGTTTTGTGCACAAACTGATCTCTCGATTATGTCTCGTAAACGTTCGATGGGATTCGTGTCGGGCGATCTGGATGGCCAAATCACTCGCTCGAATTGTCCAGAATGTTCTTCAAACAAATTGCGAACAGTTGTGGACCGATGACATGGTGGATCGTTGTTTGGGAACATGGAGCCCATGAATGGCTGCAAATGGTCTTCAAGTAGCCGAACAAATCCATTTCCAGTGCACAGTGCCTTGTTGATGACTTGAGCCCATGTCTAAGTGTGATATGCGCCACATTCGAACCCTACCTCTTATCAACTGCAATCGGCACTCATCTGACCAGGCCACGGTTTTGCAGTCGTCTAGGGTCCAACCGTTATGGTCACGACTCCAGGAGAGGCGCTGTAGGCTATGTATTGCTGTTAGCAAAGGCAAGTTCGTCGGTCGTTTGCTGCCATAGCCTATTAACTCCAGTTTTCTCCTCACTGTCCTAACTAATACGTTCGTCGTACGTCCCACATTGACTTACGCGGTTATTTCACACAGTGTTGTTTGTCTGTTAGCACTGACAAGTCTACGTAAACGCCGCTGCTCTTGGTTGTTAAGTGAAGAACGTCGGCCACTGCGTTAAACACACATACCCATGCCTGAGGGAGGACTCGAAATTCCGCCGGGAACAGCCGCACAGCCCAAGACTGCAGCGCCTAGAGCGCTCGGCTAATCCCGCGCGGCTTTGTAGCTTACTTCTGTTTTACATCAATGGAGATAATGTAAACGATGTATTTATTTTTGGGCAATGCCATAACAAGAATTCCTCTCACAAATTAGGCACAACAGCTCTAAACCGGAAGCCTTAATAGACTCTTGGAGTTGTATAAAACTAAATTTCATTCCCTGTCATTAATGGTGGGGTAGCAACTTGAAGATAAAAATAGAGAGAATATTGTTACATTTGTTGAAAATAACGACTAAATTATGCCACTGTATAAATGTTAAGATAATTCATTTGTAGTATAATCATGATTTCGTTCTTGAAAATCAAGGTGTAGTCAGAGAATATTTTACTAGAGGTAGACCTAAAGGAATAACCTGCTTTTATTTAGCTCAGGCATATTCGAAGATACCTAAACAATTAATAAGATTAATTTCATAAATATTTTTAGACAAGAATATACAAATTTAAGTCAAATTTACCATGAGTTTGTTGGTGGTGATTTAAAGTTTGACAGTTTTGAAAAATGTGTAGAAAATGTTACAATGAGGATCAGTTTGGATTTTTTACAGTAGTCGTGATAAGGATACCTAATGATGGAGAATACAGAGGTAAAATAAAAACTTTTCTAACAACATAAACATTAATGTTTGAATCATCACTAATGTTTTTTAAACTTAGTTAAACGTTAGAAACATGTGACCCAGAAGTTGTTCACAGAAACAGAAACAGAAAAAAGTTGAAGAGTTAATAGAAAGATTCAAGTTTTGTAAAAAAAAAAACAAGAACGGAAGCTGAAAAATATAAAAAAAGATCATTCTGTTATTGATGCAACCAATCAAGTTAAACAAGAAATTGAAGGTTTAAGTGATAATGTTTTGAAAGCTATTTAAGGAAACAGAGAAGTTGAAAAACAAATGATTCCTTATCAGCATGTAGGAGAATTTGAATATACACCACAAATTAGACAATGTGGTAGTTGTCATAGTATCTGACTATTACTGCTGAATAGCTGCTCTTCTTAACAGCTGTCCATATGAGCAAACGAGTTGTGACTTCGCCCGATATTGCTCCCAATACCTTAGGTAGTTGGGGTATACTTGGCTCTATTTAAAAAACATAGCTTGATGTAGTCATAGGGTCAGGCCGCAAACATCTGCTTTCACATGCCCCACAGATAATTCACTGCAAATAATAAATTGCAGCTGTGATCCTGCAGTCAAATAGTCTATGCCCTGGCTAGAATTGCGAATTGATAAAATATATAAATATAAATTAAAAGATAAATGAATAATTTAACAAAAGGGTGGTAGTCTAACATCTGTAACTGATGTGGATGACAGAAAATCTTAGTGAATAATGTTTATTCAAGGGAGGACTTCTCAAATAAGTGGACATGGCCATACAGTTATCAAGTATAATGAGGACAGAAATTCTCTTCTAAAATGCAGTGAAGTTACGTTGAGAGCATTACCAGAATGGCAGCAAAATCCCGAAACTAAACTGTTATCAATAATACACAAGAACGTAAGCCAATTTCGTGACCAAAATACAAATATTAATCAGCTCAAAACAGTTTAGAGTTCAACGTGATGATTCACAAATTGACTTTCTACTGTCTGTCTATCCTCAGTTCTGTAATAAAAGCAGAAAAAGTTAGTATCCTAGACTGGAGCACATTCAGATCTCTCAAAATAAAAAAATCTCTTCAGAACAGAGTAGGCCTATTGTAGAGACCGTTCACCACTCAGAATCTATCACCCAAATGAACGAATACAGACTTGTCTACCTTCTTCCAGAATTCACGTAAAGCTGCCCAGAATCGCTCTCTTGAGCTCTTCACTAGAAAAAGTTCCAGTCTCCATTTGACTCCCAAAAAGTGTGCCAGTTCTGTCTGCTTTTCCACTGGCTGAAGGCCGTCTCCTTATAAAAAATACATAATTTTTACAGTCTACAGAAATCAGAGGACTCAACTTGACCGCTTCCCGGACTATACAAATAAACTATAACAGTACTGAAATTCAAAAACGTTATGTTCTAAATATTTGGTCACTCTCAGATAATTGAAAATAATTGCAAATAAAGTTGGTTCATAAATAAATAAGCCAATATTCTTGTGCAAGTGCGCTAAGATTACATGTCAATAAATTGTCGTTAAATACCATTTAAATAATTTTGTATACCTTCTTGACTGAAGCGTCTTTTGATTGTCTTTTCAACCGTGGTGTTAGCTAAACACATGCGACTGACCACTTTTAAATTAGCACTGTTTTTTAATAGCACTTGCAGTCAAGATTTGAATAAAGTTACTGGCAAAATAGTAATCAGTTAATTCAATAAATATACAAGAATGACAAAACATGAGGTATTCATGCTGTACTCAATTGCTGTGTAGCTTTGGAGACTACGATGTTCCAACAAACATTTGCTCAATAAAAAGGACCTATTACTATAGGTGTCTTAAGGAAGAATTTGATTCTACTGATTTATCAAATTACGCAAATGTATTATTAGATTCAGGCACATTACATACCAATAAGGACCAAATAAAATAAAATCAGGTTGCGGTATTAAATACAATAATTTGATAAAAGGAATTCTCAGTATATCTGTGTGTGTGTGCGTTTCGAGGGGCACATATAGTTTTGTTTGGTTAATGATTTTAGTGCTGGTATCAACGGAGATATTGAAGCAGGTATGTTTTTTATGGCACCTTATAGTTTTTGTAACTCTATTCGCTAGCTCTTGAGAAGACAATTACAGTGATATAGCGCTTGTTATTGCTGACGTTGAAACCTGTTGCAAAAAATTCGAGAAATGTCCTAGAATTTGAGAGCACAGTGATCGGAATCGGCATTAGCTGTGCAAACACCGCCAAGCAGACCTCTCCTGCTACGCTGTGTCATAACGTTAACACATTTGCTTGTTTAGTTGTCTGCACTGCAGGCTGCTCATTTCTATTCCAACATTCGCTGCTTGCAGAAATGTACACCAATAAGGAGAGGTTGGATACACTACTTTTATATGGTGAATGTGAAAGAAATGCCTTAATAACAGTACAGAGGTGTAGGGGTATCTATCCCGCTCGTCAGTGTCCAACGCGCCATGCAATTGAAAGAATTATTAAGACGCTAGTGCGAACAGGCTGCTTCAAAATCAACAAGAGGACAAGATGGCAAGATGGAAGGCTGCAACCGACAGAGAACACGAAGAAGCTGTTCTAGCTACGACACTAACGATTCCTCACAGTGGTACGAGACATACTGCCAAGGAATGTGGAATCAACCAGACGAGTGTCATTCGCATCCTGCATCGACAGAATTTCCATCCCTATTGTCTGTCACTATAGTGGACACTCGTCCATCGTGATTTCGAACGTCGTACACAATTTTTTCGCTTTGGTCTTCAGTAACTGAGAGACGATTCTACGTTTTTCCAATGTGTTCTCTTTACCGATGAAACAACTTCACTAATTACACTAATGTAAATTTCCATAACATGCACTACTCGGCAGCCGAAAATCCACACTGGCTTCGTTAGGTGCAACATCAACGGCCGTGAAGCGTAAACGTATGGTGAGGCATCATAGGAAATTGCATTGTGGGATATAACTTCATCTCAGGCGTTCTAAACGGACATCCGTACGCACACTTTCTGACGAACATTCTGTCGGTTCCTCTAGAAGAAGCAGTTACATACACCAGTGTATGTAGCTGCAACACGACAGCTGTCCAGCTCACTCCTCCCGTGTTGGAAAGCAAATAGTGAATGAGAACTTCCCTGGCGCTGGATAGGATGGAGTTCTGTTTTCAAATGGCCTGCGAGATCCCCTGACTTGACTCCACTTGATTTATTTCTTTGGGGAGCACTCAAAGAGGCAGTCTATCACGAAGCGCCACTTATACCAGACGATATGAATCATCGAATCGCCAGTGCATGCTCTACCATATCTTATTTTACCTCTACGAAGCACACAGCTGCATACAGGAAAAGATAGGACAAATCTTCCTTCTCACATTTAGATATTTAATACAACAGTTGCTTTTTGCAGTGCGTAAGACCTCTTCATTTTTCTTGAACGAATAGTTGATGTCTGTTTCAGCTCATGTAGATCTGGGAGAATACACAAATGTGAAATAGTTTTCCTAAGCTCTTTGTGATCGCTAGATTCTAGCCTATATCGTATTTCTATATACACTGTACAATACTCGTAGGTGAACCTGCATCTAGGTCGTAAGTTGGTTCAATGGGAAATATAGCTTTGTTCTTGTAGCACAGTCCTACCTTATGGCATACAACTACTCAGCCTGGTCCAAGGCGACAACTTGGCAGTGTTTGCATCACAAATTCAGTTTCTCGACACTGTGCTGTCATATTCTAGGAATTTCTCGGATTTTGTACGACAGGTTTCAATGTAACCCTAAGAAACTCTATATTACTGTAATTGGCTTCTCAAGAGCTATTGAATGCAGTTATAAAAGGCATACAGTTCCATTTTAAACAAAAGGAACTTACTTTAGTATCTCAGTTGATACTAGTATTAAAAATATTAACCAAACAAAAGATACATGGTCCTCGACACTCTACCATTTGCCTACAACTGTGTTTCGATATGAGCAACCATTCATGAGATAAAAGGGGTGTTACATCTTATGTGACTCACTCTGTATACATGTATGGATGTATGTATTAGAAAAGTAAAACAGTCACAATCAAACATAGATTATTATTCAGAAGACGAGAAAACAGGTGAAGGTTAATAAAATAGTATACTAAATAACTAGTTGAATGTGTTTGGATGAATGATGTACATGAATTGAAAGATAGAATAGCAGTACCTCATAATGAAGAATTAGATGGAAATAAAAATTATCATAATGAAAGAGTAGAAATGATACCAATGTTATCGAATAAATTTAGTGATTTCATTATGACTAACCAAAAGGAATTTCATGTCATAAGATTTTTGAATAATTTGCCATATACATTTTGGAAAAGTGAAAAATATGAGGCTTAGTTAACACTTAACAAACTACATTTCAAAAGGCAGAGATCCTGACTATAGATTTTGTGGTCCTGGCACCAAACTTGGAAGTTCTACATGTGGAGATCGAGGTATAAAACCAATGACATGAGGCTTATGAAAAACATGATACTGTTTATACAGATCATAAAGATTCATAGTGAAGACATCAAACTGACAAAGAAGTTCAACTAGTTGCAAAAGGAAGAATGCATCATTCTGATACTTTATTTGGAGAAAAATTGGCTGCAGCAGCTGTTACATAATGAATCAATTTCATAAATAATTATGCAATATTTTGATAATAACTAACAGCTATATTCATTTTAAAGGTAGAAGATTACTAGTTTTAAAAGATTCTAGAAGTAATTATGATCCACTTACCAAACAATACTTAGAAAGTGAATTACATGATCTTGTCGCAAAAATCTCAAAACTCAAGTATTATAACACAATTCAATAACAATGTTACTATAACATATCGTTATGAAAAGATTAATCAGCTTCATAATGATAAATAGCACGTCTTACTGAAGAGATACAAAGCATGAATAAACCTCTTAAATTTGCTTTAGATAAGTGTAATGTATTGCAAAATAAGTTATATGATAAAAAATAATTAAATTTCATGACAGGAAATGAACAACAAATCCATAGTTTTGAGTACTGGCAAAATTATAAACAAAAATTAGAAATTCAGTTATTTTGATATTACAGTAAGTGTAGCAGGTAAGTTACATATAATAACTAATTATTATTATTATTAACAATGGCACCATTATATAAATCATATTTTCTAACTATAAAATTAAAGGATACAATTAAAACTGCATGCGTAGATGTAAAATTAATCATATTTGGTGAAATAGATTAGGTTTATTAATGACATAATCGCTACAAATGGAGAACCACATGTGGGGTTTCAAGAAAAAATGTTTACTGAAACACATCATACTCAAAGGCGAATAACTAAAAATTGAAGACAAAACTTGAGGGTATTTGTACATTTTTTTGAAACTAAAGGTGTGAATATGTTTGAAAAACCTAAAAATGAAGAATTTGTAAGTGTTTGGGAATAGATTATTACTGAATCACATAAACCAATGAGAACAATTTCTTAAAAAGAAGAGTGTTGTTTCACTTTGTATAGATGATTTAAGGTGGGCTGATATAGTAGAAATGGGTTCCATAAACATGAAAGGAGTTTCAGAGATAAATAAACAAAACAGATATTAATTACTGTTACTGACTTGTTTACAAAATTTGATTGGACTATTCCAGCTAAAGATAAAACAGGCAAATACACAGCCAATGCTTTTGAGAAAATTTTATGCTAAAGATCTACAAACAAATAACAAATAACAGTTAACAAAGAATTTCAAGAACTAATGAAAACTGTAACATTAACCATTACTCAACTTATACAGAATTAAAAGCATCTGTGGTTGAAAGATTTAATAGAACATTGAAGGAAAAACTGTGGAAGCAATTTCACTCAGAACGAAATTATAAATAGATTGAATTGTTTGAAAAGCTGATTGATGAATATAATAACAAGAAACATTCGACAATAAAGATGAAACCAGTAGAGGTTAATGACAAAAATTATAAAGGTAGTACAAGAGTAGCTGCCTTTGGGCTACACCATGTTGAAGCTAAGTATTCTGTTGATGATAAATTGAGAATCAGTAAACTTAAAGAAATATTTCAAAAAAGATGCACTGCTAATAGGCCGACAGAAATTTTTGAAAGTGGGTGTTTCATTCTTTGTAATCCACTTACATACAAATTAAGAACTTCAGATGGTCAATAAGTGAAAGGAAATTTTTATGAAGATGAGTTACAGTAAACAAGTCATCCAGATATACACCTTGCTGAGAAAGTTTTAAGAAATTTACGATTCATGTAATAGTTGGATGAATACAGAAAAAGTTATTTTATACAAAATTGATATATAAATGGCATTGTTACTGAAAATTTATATTTGTTTGGTATTGATTATATTATTACTTCTGCTGATTGTGTTGTTTGAGAAGGCAGAGTATATATTAATGTTATAACAAAAGTTAGTAAGAATGCCAGAAGGTCAGAAATATTTGAGATTTCTAAATCAAAGTTAGTTGAAACAGATACATTTGATTTGTTTGGTGTATCAGACACAAGAAAAATTGCTATGAATATTATATAAAATTAAATAATTAAAATATTAATTGGGTTTGCACTTTTTTAAAGAATAATGTAGTTTGCAGCAGTTTGAAGATTTATTATATCACTAATCAACTGTTCTTATGTATGTCCATATAATATAGTGAAATAAATATCACAACAAACAATATTCAAAGTTCCTTTCTTTCTTTGGCAGAAATTTATCGAATTAGGCTTGTTACCAAGTCCAAACATTTCCTCACAATTTGGATATCTGTCTTCAATTCTATATAACTGCCTTTGTAAATTTTTGTGTTCTAATAACACAGAAATTATATTTTCAGTAATCATCAAATAATCTTAAAACAACAGAAGTTCGTGTTAAATTAGGGTTTTCAATTTGACATAGAATATGCAGTAGTAATCTGTTTATTTCTCAGTTCCTTTCATGTGACATTTTTAAAGCATTATTCACTTATTCATTTCAGTTTTCCGTATGTTCATCTTTTAATTTAGTTCTATCATCTTTTAATTTTATTATGGAATCATTTACTTTATTTAGTCTTTGTAATTGTTCTACACAATGATTTTCATAGTTATTTTATTTCTGTATGAAGCTATAACTTATTTTCTAATTCTATATGCTCCAACTTCATGATTTGTTGGGAACTCTTCCTCTTAAACCCAGTCTTGATATTATCAGCCTGTTACATTTTTGAATTCATAATTGATGAATATAGACCTTGATCATTAATGAAAACAATACTGGAAAGAATATTTTAAGCGATGAGTGAATCGCTCACACCTAGTATTTTTACAAATATTTTGATGGTTTTCCATTACCTTGTAACCCCAAGGATTCATTGGGGTTTAAATTTTCCTTCAGCACCTTTATCATTATAGATGGCTTAATTAATAGCCTTCTGAATATCTTCATATCTTATAATATTTTAGCATGTAAATGAAGGTACTTCTACCAGTGTTGTCTGTGAAAATAGTTATTGCATAGGGTGGGAGTAAAGCAATAAAGTATTTAAATGAAATCAGTTACTTCGATATATCAGATAATGTAAATATTCAAGTGAGTGATTATGCATTAAGGAAAGTATTAACTTTATTTCAGTTAACACGAAGTCTTGAAATAAATAGTGAGTTAAGTGAAGATAGTAATTTAAATTTTCCAAAATTGCCTAGCTGTAGTGTACAATATGCATATGGCAGCTATAACACAGATATGTATAAATGCAATAAGAAATATATAATAGCATTATAAAGCGGAACTATAAAGGAACTGCAAGTAACAAATGCAGTAGAACGTCACCCTTCAGGGTGTGGCTTAACCAAAATCAAACACTTGAAAGGACCCGGCCAGAGTTTTAAGTACACATTGTATACCAGTTTACAAGCTTTATTACATTAAGAAAACACTATCTGTGCTAAGACAAACAACTTCTGAGATCAGAAAAATTGCATGAAACAGAATTTAAAAAGGAAACAACAGTTTGATACCAACAACAGTTAGAAAATGAAGCAGAGCCTTTTCTCAAATTATGACTCATTATAGACAAGCCCATAAACTTTAGACCTTTCATGTCAAATTATGACCAAATGTTATTATCATTTAAACACAGACTGCATATATTTTAACAAAGGGCACAGTTTGGGAGAACAATAATGGATCCAAATTAGCTAAGTACAATTTTTCATTATCTTTGACATGAATTTTACAGACTTGCTCCACTGGGCTGACTCAACATTTAAGCAACCATGTAACTAAGGAGCAACAGCCTGAATTTTAGAATTATAAAATAACAAAAATTAAATATGAGGACTAGATGCTGCCTCTATATCTCCAGCAAGAAACAAATTTTGGAGGGGTAGCTAATCTTAGAATTCAGTGACTGAAGAAACAAATTTAAAATTTGGCACTGCAACCTTATCTTTTTCCCTGTTTCTTTTAAATAAATAAATGAATATCAAAGAATTCTACCCTCCACACGACCTGTCACAGCTAACAATGCACTGCCAAAAAGTTCGACAGAGTTAAATCACTTAAGCATGAGGTTTAAGTAATGCAGTTCAGATTATATGCTTTTTCCACTCACATGATTTGACTAGTAACACCAAACACAATAAATAGAACACAACAGGGCGATGACATGACAAAATAAGGAATAACTAAAATCAGTCTATCTGCATCTAGAAACAGCACCTATGAAATAAAGTCAACTATGGCCACACCAAGCACAAAGTCCCCAAAGCCAGTGCCATACAGTCCCCCACTTTAAAAGAAAGGATGAGGGCTGCCACATTACATAAACTTCTAAACCAAAAGAATGAGCTGTTTTCAACAGGAGTAGCTTCCCATAGTAATTACAGAAACCTTGGCCAAATTTAAAAACACATACACTGTTTAAACTAGGCCATTATTCTGGTATAGAATAACTGGCCACATAGGCCCTTAGAATTAGAAATACAGCAGTTCCATAAAAGAGTTGCTACATCACAACTATGTAAGTTAACAAGTAGCACCACCACTGACCGCTTAGGCTTATAGAATGAAGAAAACAGAGTTACATGAAACAGTTAATAGATTACAATTACATAACCTGGCGAGCGGCGACCTCTGCAGGAAAATGGTGTAGATCAGAATGGCGTGTAGAATCACAACAGCCCAAGAGTCCGATAAAGTGGCATACCACACTGTGCATGTCGCTGGAAAAAACTAAAGGTGCATCTAAGTCTGCGCCACCACTACACACCCAACACTGCCGCAGTTACTGCTGTCAGTGAGAAGGCTAAAATTGATTAAATCTTATACACACGCAAATCTATATACACACGCATTGTGGGTATCACAAAAGATGGTACAATAGAAAAATAATTTCAGGAGTACTGTCGAGCTGGACTAAGAAACCTAAACAGGCAGAAATTTGCAACTCAACTCAACTCAGCTCCTCTCTGATTCACAAAGGCATCAGAAACGAGACAAGCGGGGTAGGGCGACTCATGCACGGCCAGAACATTCACGCTTACTGGTAAAGTTCGATCTACCCTTTCACACAAGAAGTAGGTTTCTCGGAGCCAAAATTCACACTAGGCCAACAAGCAATAGGGAACTTAACTCCATAGCCACCAGTCAGTTACTATGCACAATTAGATTACCACATGGCAAATTAAACAATTCCAGAAGACTTGAGTGAGCTCTACACAAATAAGGTCTTAGTAGTAGGGTACTGGGGCTCCGAGTAGCAGGGTACTGGGGTTCCAAGAGCAATTTTGATATCAAATTTATTAAATTGATCAGTTATTATCTCCCCAACCAGGTCCACACCCATCCCCGGATGATGTCATGTGTATCTCTGCCTGCACGTGGGTCCCCGGTATAGTACTGTCCTGGAATGCACCCAGTCACTCAAAACCAAATATTCTACAGATGAAATGCATTTGCTCTATTTTTTTGTATGTCTATGTCCATGTGTGTGTTGTAGATGCTTATCATAAACCTGACCCACTCCATCTGCTGGTGGATCCATAGCACATTATATCCGGAATGAAGTCTAGAGGATGATCAGCAATGCAGTACGTCCAGGAGAGGGTTCGAAGCTGGCTCCACCAGCGAGAGGACTGGGTCAGGTTTATTGAAGCTGTCCATTACAGTCGCACAGACACAGACATACAGAAAAATAGAGCAAATGCACTGCATCTGTAGAATTTGGTTGTGAGTGACTGGGTGCAGTCGAGTATAGTGCTGTACCGTCCAATAATGTATTGTTGTGTACCGTACATAAGAATAATACTCACAAAGGACTATCTCCTTCCTTCTGATGGACAACTAGCACACGAAATAGCTGAAGATGATTATGTGCCGTCATCGTGGGTCTTTAAAAGTGCATAGCAGTGTGCCATGGTTTGTTGTTATTACTGGAGAATCTAGACAATATTATTACGAAATACTGGTAATATCACTTACATCGTAGATGTTATGCTCATGAGCAGGATGAATTTAAATGGTGTAAATCCCCTACAGAATCGTTCTGCGAAGAGTTTTTCACTATTTGTGAAGCTGTAGCATTGTCAAAAATAACGTACAAGCGGGCGAAATCGAGAGTTCGCGATTGGTAATATGCATGCGTAGTCTATATATGTATGTGTGCAGAGCTGTCAGCAGTGGACGGTTGCGGTTCGAATGCATGACTTGCTAACTGTTCGTCTATAAATTACGTTGTCGGGGTTGCGCATCCTGTAGGTACGGGGAGGAAAACTCTCATGGTCGAGGATGCTAAGTGCCACCGACACACTGTCAACTAATGGATAAAAAATTACCCGAAGTCTACAGTTTGTAGATCTCCTGATATGGTTGTAGGTATGTATCAGAGTTGGCAGGTGTAAACAAAAGTAGTGAAGCTCTTCTGGTAAGCAATAAGAGCTTATACTTATGGAAAAAGAAATATATATCAGAGCAACAGCAGAAATCAACTCCGTACACATGTCATCTCCCTGTTGCAGATCATTACACCGTAGAGTGGAAGTCAGATGAACATGCAAGTAGAACTGTGTCAGACTTTGAGTTTCCATCACGTGCATTGCTACACAAGTCTACAGACAAGCTCTCTGATGTGCTGCAGCAATACACGGATTTGTTTCTCAACTACAAATTTCCAATCTGCAGCACTCGTTGAGTTTCATCTAGGTACGAGGCGAGTGTTATCACACTTTTCATAATATTCCTATCCAAACTGTATGCATGTAGATCATCAGGAAGCGGGAATTCTTAGGATCTTTTTAGTAGGCAGGTGCATAGGAAATGCAAATATCCTCATATAAAATCAAACAACGCATGGGTATGCTGTCAATATGACATACACATACGGAAAAATACCAAAAAACATGAAAAAATGACATAAAATCTAAAAGTCGAGAGAAACCTGGTATGACAAATTGATGGGAAACATCTAAAATTGAGATAAAAGAGGAAATATATAAAATCGCGAAAAACTTGCAAAATTACTTAAATTGACTGACAATAGATAAAATTACAGAAAAAGTATCACAAAATGCGTGGAATTGAAGTGGGTTGGGAGTACCCGGACACTCAAGATCTAGAAAAGCTTAAAAATTGTGATCTGGCTCCATTCACTTTTATACCTCCCCACCTCCCCCTCCCCCTGTAAGCTACGTGGGTTTTCGTCACACATACTCCAACAAAGCCGACATAAGTATTACAGAGATCCGCCATATTAAAGCAAGCAAAACATATGTATCCCAATCCATAATTGTGTTCTACACATGCAATCATGGTTAACAATTGCTATAGTACGAGGAAGTGATAAGCCATTATTGGGCTTAGAATCCTATTATGACAGAGACATTATTGCCTATCGTACCTTTTCTATTGGAGTTAAGGGAGATAGGAATTATGGTACAGCTGTTGCTCTCATTAGCATTAACACGTCTCCTGTTTCTTGTATATAATGAAAATGGTTTATCAGTAAGTACAACAGCTGTACCATCCTCTGCTTCCTATAATATCTTCTCCGACGGTAAGACATGGCTGTGTATATATATTACCGAAATATGGCCAGGTGTCACAAACAGTGTTATTCCTTACATATTAAGGAGAAAAATCAATGCGTTTATCAGACTTTAGCCATTCCTAGAGTGTTCTGTACGAGAGAGGACCTATGTCACGTATATCATCTTTAATAGTGTGAGGGGGTTGTACTCGAGAGATGTAGTATCAGGATGAAATTGCTATATTATCCTACACATGAGAAACATTACCAGACATCAATCCAGGACTTCTTTGTACATGAAGAATGCTGCCAGAGCTTTGGTGATGCAACTGCAAACAACAATTTGACTGTTACATCTCCTTTGGTTACTGATTGTGTTGCTTACTCCCTCGTAAATGGTTGCTGCTTCTTCGTGTGTATTTTTGTGCAGTAGGGTGTGAGTGGTACCTCAATGTACCTACATGTCGGTTTACATTCACTCTATTTCTTAGTGAGAAATAGCAGCATCCATCAAAACCGATACTGCTAATGATATGCACGGCTGACACAGGAAGTGTGATTGATGGTATGTATGTTTCCAACTCAAAAAGACATATAAAATCCATTAATTGCCTAAGAGACAGAACAGCAGTCTCCAGACTTGATTCTAGTTGGTTTATAAGCAGCTCGAGCAGTGGATATACACTGACAATGCCATCCTAGGACACCAGAATAGTGTAGCAGAAGTAGATTTATCATTTTAAAGTTTGTCACCATAGTGATTGGGATAGAAAACTTACGAGGTGGCTGTATGTCTGATGTTGGACAAAAATACCCTATGTTAGAGTATTAGGTGCGTTGCATTCCGCACAACTAATACTTCAGAAACGGTATGCCATTAACAATATCGCATTTTTAGGTGCAGAACCGTGTAACCATTGGAGTGTGTGTTTAAGCTCTATGATCATTTCTCTCATGCCCATATCTTCCTTGTACTGATTCCAGACAGTGGAATAATGCTTCAGAATTGATAGCACGGTTAATGTACATGAAATGTTTTAAACTCCACCTGTCTGGAGCTCCATCATGTATAAACCACACGTTTCTTCTTAACCGTCGGTTATACCAAAGCAGCACTCTCATGTCTACTATACACCGATCAGAGGTGCTACCCTCCTTGACACGCACACATCTGGAGAGATCTTGTGCTTTTGAATGGGTGCCGTGAGAAGGATTGGTGTTGGAGGGACGATTGGTCAGCGACGAAGTGGGAGGTATTTGTCAGTCTGACTTTATCCTACAAATGCGAGAATACTCTGTGATGTCCATCCACACAGGGGAAGATGGCCAGTTGTAATCGTAAATTCTGCACTATGATCGATGCGATGGAAATATGTAGCTAACCTTATTGCATCGGTATAGGATGTTGTCTGGTATATTTTGTGTATATGGTCGAATGGACATACTGAACAGTCATCTAGCTACATTTGCAATCTAGTATATGGTACTTGCAATGTAGTGGAGGGTCGATTTAGCGATGATGCAAAAACTGGGAAGAATTTTGCCGTGTTATTGGTTAGCATTGAAATTACAGAACAACTGATGCACTTTGATGTACTTGTATGACTGAATGGATGTACTGCACAGTCATCTATCTGCATTCACAATGTAGTATATGGTACTTGTTAAGTAGTGGAGGGCTGATTTAGCGATGATGCAGAAACTGAGAAGCATTCTGCCATGTCATTGGCTCGCATTGAAATTGTGGAACAACTGGTAAAATTGTTAAAATTGATCGCGCTATCAACTGTGGTCCATATTACAGTGCATCGTCCCATATCAACTATGTCTTTCCTGTCCCATCCGTGTACTGTTACGCTGTTGATAACTTAAACTGCTGAACACCTTCAGACGGTTGTCCCAGTGAATCAGTTGTGTTTGGATCCTCTAAACTTGTTTACAGGTGAGCTGACTAGTTTCTAATAGTCTACATTTTCGTGTAAGGTGCATACGGAAGCGGCGACAGCAGCTACTGCGACACCTACCTCGTTATGACGTCAACGGTGAGGCTCAATGGGTTGGCCAAGGCTGTACGCAAATGAGCCATTAATTCGCTGACACTTCTATCAGAAGGGAGTTGTATCCTGGCCTCATTGGCCAAATGATCTTTTTGAACGACGGAAATACATAACAACAGCACATCGCCCTGCTTGGCACTACTCCTCCAAATAAGAGAAAATTAATTACACGATGCATTACAATAAGCAAATACAATAAAAGAAACAGCAATGGTAGCAATGGTTTAAAATAACAACACATGAAATGGTGAATGATGCCACAGGGAAATATCTATATCTTACTTCAGAAAACCATGCTCTCAACGTCCATTGAAATGTCACCTTTGAGAGTCTGGCTTAAACAAAATGAAACACATCAAAGCACTGGGCCAGGGTTTAAAGAACACATCATTCACCATTTGACAAAATTTGTAACCATTAAAAAAACTATATATACTAAGAGAAGCTATTTCTGAGATCAGCAACAACTGCATGAAACAGCAGTTAAAAACGGAGCAACAGTTTGGATACCAACAACAGTTAAAAAGTGAAACAGAGCCTTTTATCAAATTATAGCTCATTATAGACAAGCCCATAAACTGGAAACCTTTCATGTAAAATTACAGCCAAATGTTGCTATCATTTAAACACAGACTATATATTTTAACAAAGGACACAGCTTGGGAGAACAGTACTGGACCCAAATAAGTTAAGTCCAATTTTTCAATGCCTTTGACAAGAATGTTACAAACTTGCTCCTCTGGGCTGACTTTGCATGTAAACAACTATGAAACCAAGGAACAACGGCCTGAATTTTAGAATTAAAAAAGTAACAAATACAAAATGTCATGACTAGTCGCAGCCCCTGTATCGCCTGCGAGAAACAAGTTTCAGAGGCGTAGCTAACCTTTCAATTTAATGAGTGAAGAAAAAAATGTAATATTTCGCGATGCGGCCTTTTCTTTTCTCCTGTGTTTTTTTATTATTAACGTTCAGCATCAAGGAAATTTACCCTGTACAAGACCTGTCACAGTTAAAAATGTGTGGTCAGAATCTTCAGCAGAGATAAATCCCATAAGCATGAGGTTTAACCCGTGCAATGCAGATTACATGCTTTTCCTCTAAATGATTTGACTGATAATACCAAAAACAATAAATAGAACCCAACAGAGCGATGACATGACAAAATAAGGCGTAATTAAAAACAATCTGCATTTCATTTAGGCGCTGCGCCTATGAAATACAGTCAACCTCGGCCAAACCAAGCGCGAGGTCCCCAAAGACAGTGCCGTTACAGGAACCGACGTTAAAAGAAGAGGAGCGGGCTGCCACATTAAATAAACTACTTAGCCAAAAGAATGAGCAGTTTAAACATATTGCACTGTTAAAACAAAGGTACCAAACTAACACAGAATAACTGGTCGCATAGGCTCTTACAGTAAAAAGAAACAGCAGCCACATAAAAGAGTTACTAGATTCCAATTATGTAAGTTAGCGAGTAGGACATCCTCTGACCGCTTAGGCCTTTAGAATGACGAAAACAGCAGTTGTACGAAACAGTTAATATATTACAATTACATAACTTGGCGAGCGGCGACCTCCTCAGCGAAAATGGTGCAGGCCAGCGTGGCATGTAGGAGCACAACTGCGAAGTCGCTATGGTCCAAGAGTCTCATAAGGTGGCATACCACCCTGTTTGTGTCTCTGGAACAGACTAAAGGCCCATCTAAGTTCGGGTCACCACAGTACACTCAACACTGTCACAGTTACAATGCTCAACGACAAGTCTAAATTTGAGTACACACTATAGCACACACGCATTGTATCATGAAAGATGGTAGAATAAAACAATAATTCCAGAAGTACCGTCGAGCACAGACTAAGAAACCTAAACAGCCAGAAATTTGCTTCTCAACTCGGCTCCTCTCTGATCCACAAAAGGCATGATCCACAAAGGCATCAGGAGCGAGACATGCAGGGCTGTGAGACTCTTACACAGTCAGAACTGTCACGCCCACTGGTAAATGATCTAGTCTTTCAGATAAGAAGCGGGTTTCTCGGACGCAAAATTCACACTAGGCGAACAAGCAACATGAGTGCTTAGTTCTAAGGCCACATATAAGTTACCATGCGCAACTAGATTACCACATGGCAAATTAAACAATTCTGGAACACTTGAGTAAGCTCTACACTAAGAAGGCCATTGTACACACACAAACTTCCCAGTGCCCAAAGTCATATGCCTCGCCACAAGTTTGATCCAAGAACTCCTTTGACATTGTGAGAGGAAGACGTCGCTGCCCATTTACGCCTGGTCCCATCTCACTACAACTCACGGCAATGCCTCACGATATCACCACTATGCCTCCTAGACAAACAGCGAACTCTATACTGCGGCGACAAACTCATGTGGATGAGGGGGGAATTTGTAAAAGCAAAGAGAGCCGACACAGCTCTGGGAGCCTTTCATTTATGGTATAGTTATATTGATGTTCAGTTACATTATGATACCAATAAGCCTGATATTTTAATAAAAAATGAAAGACGATTACATGGATATGAAATATATAGTTACCAATGTCCATCGCAACTAGGTGGAAAAGGTCATGTGTTAGCTCATGCAATTCTTCCAGGTATGAATAATGGCTCATTGGAAATATTCATAGATGACGATAAGATCTGGTAATTGACGATTGACATGAATACACTAACAGGTCAAACAAATCGATTTTAAGTATTAGTGCATAAGACTGCTCATGCATTAGGTCTGCAACAGACAGATGTTTATGAATCAGTAGTGTAGCCTTACTGTAATGGTTCAGATTTACAGTAATCTCAAAATGACATCGATGCTACTCAAAGTTTATATCATAAAACATCACCAACACAAACATCTCACCAAAAACACCACTAATTGTACTATAGTTGCTGATGCAATACCAAATGCACAGTTAATAACTAATTGGTTAACATTCTTACCAGATTTACAAAGAGTAACATCTTTGTATTAACACTAAGTGATGAATTGTGTTGATTGTTGACATGATATATATGATTTATTTACGAACATTACAGGATATCCAAAAACACTATCTAGTGTGAGATTACAACAACAATCAGTATGAAATAGTGGAGGTAACACATATTCAAGTAGAACATTTTTATTCCTTAAAGATATTTTTTTCTGTGCTGAGCTGGGTAAAGGGGATTTTAAATATAAAGTATGTGGTGTTATAAGCAAAGAAATTCAACATTCAGGTGCATTAATGTGTTGTTGTATTAATTAATGTGTGGCACATTCCATGAATATAATGAATCCACAAAAAAGTAATTAGAGCTGGTCCAACTAATTTACCACTATTTGGTAAGATTGTATTAAATCATCCACATTAATCACAGAGGTAATAACTATATTAAAAATATCCTTGTTAAACCTAGAACATTATACTGCTACATAAATTTTATAATTTTCATTAAAAATATTTTCGTTTAAATGGAGACGATAAAACCCAAGAACTATAAAACATGTGAAATTGAGAAGAGAACTGGTAACTATAATTCACACAAATATATGGAGATTAAACATGCACATAAATGTAAAAACTGTTTTGAAAACTATCAAAAGATAGGAATAATAAAGTACATCTAAATGTTATAAGAAATACAAATATGTATAGGAGATTTCGAATGATGAGCGCTCTAAAGAATTGATATCCATGAAAAATAATGAGCAAACTGTATATATGTAAACAATCAAAAAATTAAATATTATGATTGCTTATACTCAAATCCAACATCTAAAGATAAGCAGTCAAGTAGAAGCAAGCTTTGTCTTCATAAATGTTGGAAAAAAAGAATATTATATTAAAGTGACACATAAGTGTGGAAAACAAGTAATAAATTTAATCTGTTAAGATATTTACTGTGGGCCAAACAGGTAACATCAGCAGATATGCAAGAAAATTAAGATAAATTAATTCTGATCTTCATGAATATTTGCTATATAAGTATTATGCTCTATAATGAAATTAAAACTATACGCATTTTTACACATAAAAACACATTTCTGTACAATTTTATAAATTTGCATTTTTTATCATATATTTTCACCATTAAAATTATTTTCAAATTTCGAGTTTAAATTTCATGTCTTATAAATAAAAAGAACAATGGAGCAATTCATGATTGCCCAACATCATGATAATTGTAGCAGAAATATTTGAACTGGAAATAGTAAACCAAGAAAGGATGATTTAATTAATTTTATAATTAAATACCAAAATATACTGGAAAATATTTGGAAAATCTTTGGAAATAATTACCTAATTTATATAATAATGTTTTTAACAATGATGAACTAGATAGCTGAAAGCGATATTTCCATTTTCTACTGATGTATTGGGAAAACAAAGAAAAACAGAACAACAGTTAATAATTATGTACTTGTTAAAGCATTTGAAGACAGATTACAAACTATAAATTTAGAGAACAATCTTAATTTGCTTTTTGTATGCATCCACACAAAACTTAGCAAAATAGTGAAAGAAATTTTAAAATTAAATAAGGAGTTGAAATTTAATTTTATGTTTTTTTGTGAATTTAACTTTCAAACACACAATTATACAATTAATAATGAAAGTGAGTTGACTAAGCTTTGTAAAAGAGAAAAAAGAAAAATTATACTACAAATGTCTAAATTTCAATCTTGTGGTTCAGGTTGCATATGAAACAGAATTGTTAGATTAAAATTAACAATTAATAAATATTTTCCATTATGAGGTTCATCTTCTACTGTGTTACCAAAACTAATAAAAATAAAAAACCTTGTATTATTGTTAAAATAATCATCAAAAAAGTTTGCTGTGGTACATAAATTCTGCATTTTATCGTGTGAATAAAAATGGGGATAGAGTTACACAATAGATGAAAAACTTGAAAAGTTCGATTTTCCAATTGTGTTTGATTATATTCCAAAATTTGAGCTAAATGTGATGTGTCTATTAATGCATATTCATTTGATGAAAATTATGAAGTATATTCATTAAAAATAACTGAATGTGAGAAATAAAACATGTAAATTAATTATGTTTTAAAGATAACGAAAAACCACAATACTGTTGGATAAAATATTTATTCCAACTTGTTTTAAGTCAAATTGCAAAAGATAACAAAGTGAAATTAGTTGTGATATATCTTTACTCCATTTTTACAATAATGAAAAATTAGACACAGACCAGTTTGTCTGACTAGCAAACAAATAAAAGTTGACTTACCAGAGGAAATTGATACTTAAGTTTTAAAAGTTATCAATGCGCAATGAACTTTCCATTTGTTACTTAGGCTGGCTTTTAAAGTTTGTTATACAAATGGTTAATTTTCAACCAAAACCAGAAAACCTACATACAACTAAAATCAAAAACATTAACCAAGTGGATTTTGTTATTATATTAAATATATGAATAGACATTATAAATATCCAGCTGTCTATAGAGGACACAGCTGTCATAAAAAGTTTGTCAAATATATGAAAAAAGAAGTCAAACAAATTGGAAAAATTTATTATGAAATTGAAGAAACTGCCAACAAATGAAGAAAAAGCAAGATCTGATAAATGAAAAGAATATTCATTGTATAGATGTCATTATTCAGAAAAAATTAAGAAGTTCATAATGATTTACCTTCAAAATATATGAATCTGTTGCGTAATAATTGTATCTGACTAGTAAAACATCCTAGTTACGTAAATATCTTTTACATAATTAATCTGGATATGATTCACATTTTTTTGTAAAACTACTTGATTCTGATGAAAAGAAATATATTTAATACCTTACAGTGAAGATAGGTACATTAGTTCTGCCAAGAAAACTGAAAATTTTGAAATGGGCTTTAATATTAATACATTTTAATCTATAGCTTCTTCACTTGATAAGCTTTCATCAAATTTAAGAAAAGGACGAATGAAAAACATGGGAAAATTTTGCCACAAAATTTAGTCAGTATAGTAATTAAAATATGTGTTTATACTCATGATTATAGTGAAAAATCTGAAGCCACACATCTTTCATCACACCAAGAATTTTATAATAAACTGAATGAATGAGATACAACTGATAAAGAATATGAACACGTGAAATTAGTTTGGAAAAATTTAATGTAAAAAGCCTTGGTGATCATTCTGACTTATGTCTTTTAATGGATTTTTGTTGTTATATGATTGTAGTTGAAAATTTTTAAAAAACTTGTATAAAAGCATATGATATGGATCCATCTTGGTATTTTACAGCACCTGGTTCAGCTTCGGATTTAATGTTAGAAGTCAAATTTATATAGTTAGGCTATGAATCAGTATTTACGATATGGAAAATTATAATGGGAAAATACTTTAAAAGATTGTGAAAAAACCTTAAAAATCGTAAAAAAATTACCCATCATCCTCAGATTTCCCTGTTTTTGTTACAAATATCTAGGAATTGAAAGATTAAGTATCCAAAAGGCTTTTCTTGAAATGCCTTTTAAATTTATACACACAAACTGTCTAAATAAAACTAGAAACATTATATGATGTGCACACAAATGTGATACTGCACTGTAATAGTAAGACTGACTGACAAATAAATGAAATCTGAACTGAACTTTACCGAATTAACCCTAAAGACAATTATGAAACACAGCACTTGACCACCAATGATTTTATTGTTTCCCAACTGATGTTAAATTGGCATACCTGTGGCAGCAGCAATTCTGTATTGCTCAGAAGCGGTGAGAATAAAAATACAGTGCAGCATCAAACCATCTAAAAAAACAAAGCCTTTCACAAGTGCGATGCAATTACATACAACTATGCTAAGCATTTAATGTTTTACTTAGAATGGCTGTTTCACTCAGTGCAATGCAGTGACACACAATTAGAAAATAAAACTTTTATGAAGGGACAGCGGATGATATTGCATTTATTGAATGATATAGAAGAGACTAGCACTCAAAAAGTATATTGTGAAACTCATTCCCTAAAAATTACTATGATTGTTACAAAAATTATTTCTTATTAAAAAAATTCCATGAAATAAGTTACAGAAATGGTCAGTGGTACATCTATAACTCTGAGTGTAAGGCATGTGAACAGATTTTCTTTTATTTCGTCTCAACAACCATACTAACTTATCCAAAACAGTAAAGACCAGTCACCAAAAATTTGTTTTTCACAAACTCATCAAAAATTACGTGCGAGTTAGATATGCAGCGGGCTGAAGATCTCCACACTTTTCAAATGAATCTTTATCAAATAACATTTCGAAAATTTAATGTCTTCAGCATTTGTCTGTTTGTGCTCCGCTAGCTATTTCCAGACCACTCAGTAGCATGGCCAACACCCAACATTGCCTTGCTGCAATTTTGACATATGATGACATGGTTGGAGACCGTGGCTGTTAGTTGAAAACAAATGCTGGTGTTAAGACAGCAACTAGCCACAAATTTATTTTAAGTTCCTTTATTCAAAAGATGCCATTACCGGTTTCGAATCATTATAATTCGTCGTCAGACGACTTTCATGCTTTCATGGTGCGTTTTTTATTGATTAGTTGTCCTAAAATATAAAAAATACATAATTATAAGCATGCCACACAGATGGTCGCGTTACAGATTTGCATTGGGATGTGACTTACATGAAATGTCGGTCTGGAGCATCTGTTTTCATAGTTTTTGTCCAACAAATGATGTTCGTAGTTTTCACCACATTCTTATCGATGCACACATAAATTTGTACCATTGAGCACTTTAGATTTATCACAGAATACGTGCCCAAAATTCTACATTGGACAGACAGGCAGATGTTTTGAAGTTAGATACAAAGAACACATTGATGCTTTAAGGACGGGGCAACCTGAACGAATCTGCATTTGCAGCCCATATTGCTGAAGAAAACCATTCAGTGAAAAACATTGAGAACATCTTAAAACTTTTACATCTAGCAGAAACAGGAGTCACTATGAATATATTAGAAGAAACAGAAATACACACACACGGAAACAGCACCCCAGATTATATACTTCATGAACAAACTGAGTTAGCTAATACCCCTTTCCTGAAAAATTTCCAAAAATTATTTTCCTCCCTCCAAAGCAAGTAATATTTCTACACCTACCTGCAGATCAAGTAGAAAATTTATATATTACTACAATTCTCATGATTCTAAATGTAAATAAATAATGTAGTCTTATCCATATTTTTAAAAAATCTTTGACATGGAACATCTTTATAATGTAACAGTATTCGCTCTAAAATTCACAAAATCAATGTCTCTCTGTACTAATGTAAAATGCGTTTCAGTTGCATAAGTGAATATATGATCCTTTTCCAGACATGGGAGATCTTTATAATGTTACGATATATCATAGCATATTTGACACTCATGTACTTGTAAACACTTTGTATCTATCAAAACAAGCGATCCATGTTATAAATGTATTCTGTGACAAATCTAAAGTGCTCAGTGATACAAATTTACGTGTGCAACGATAAGAACGTGGTGGAAAGGTATTCTGTGACAAATCCAAAGTACTCAATGATACAAATTTATGTTTTTAACGATAAGACTGTGGTGAAAACTTCGAAAATCACTTGTCAGGCGAAAACTATGAAAACAAATACTCCAGATCGACACTTCACGGAAGTCACATCCCAATGCAAATCTGTAATGCAACCATCTGTGTGGCGTGCTTATAATTATGTATTATTTGTATTTTAGGACAACTAATCAAGAAATGCCGCATATTCTAATGAAAGCATGAAAGTTGTCTGACGACGAATTGTAATGATTCGAAACCGGTAATGGTACCTTTTGAATAAAGGAGCTTAAAATAAAATAAGAATGGCTCTGAGCAGTATGGGACTCAACTGCTGTGGTCATCAATCCCCTAGAACTTAGAACTACTTAAACCGAACTAACCTAAGGACATCACACACACCCATGCCCGAGGCAGGATTCGAACCTGCGACCGTAGCAGCAGCGCGGCTCCGGACTGGAGCGCCTAGAACCGCACAGCCACTGCGACCGGCAAAACTTAAAGTAAATTTATGGATGGTTGCTGTGTCAACACCATCAACAATTACTTCCTTGCTGGTAACAACAACGCTGCTGATACCCAAATATCACATTTATTGTGGTGTAACATACCGACTGTTGAAGACTTCTGTTTGAAAAATATGCAGTGTATAAATATGAAGTGCGACACATAGAATAAAAACAGAGCTCATGTCCCTTTCATTGAATACCAAAAATAAACAAGAAATCTTAGAGTAATCAATACAAAAGTCAGTCAGCTTGTCTATACCTTACTTGTGACATTAATATCCATACTGCAATGGAAGATAAACTCTTATTACAACTCTTTTACACTTATTGAATCTGATCAAAACATTCTCACTTTGTTTTGGATTAATAGATTTCTTCGGTTACTTTTAGCAACTATTAAGCGCATTAGTGTTATGTTGTGGTCTTGTCTTTCTCTTTGGTACAATGCCTACATAAACACAACTGTTTTTAGTAAAGCGATCTAATATACTGCTCTTACATTTGAGCTGTAGAACTGGCTGCTCAAGATAAATTTATCAGAGAATCTCACAGGAGTGTTTATTTGTACTGCTATAATGAAATCAGAACTCTGTCAGTCAAAACTCTTTACGTTGAAGTCCTCTCCCACCATAGTATGCCCATGTTTGAAAAATTGGGACTACCATTTGTATGGTGCCTCAGGTTTTACACAGCTGAGAAGACGAATGCTGCTGCAATGTGTGGACATTTGTACTAACATGTGGATAGTCTCTGGGTTTTCTGGGTAATATCATGGGCATTAGTATCGCCTCTGACATGCAAGTAAATTTTAAATGTACCATTAGCAGTATGAATCCAACATATATGCGATAACTTTAATTAAAATTATATGAAAAAGACAATGAAACTATTTTTAAAATGTACATGTGTCCCAAACCTCTGGATAAAAATGATACAACTTGTAGAGAATGCTAAACTCAGTACTCTGATATAATAAACTAATTGTGGGAAATAAATATTTAGTTTCTTATTGACGAAAACAAACATACCACCAAAAGCAGAGCCTCATTGCGGACAAGCAAAATGACGAGCGCCAATGTTAATGCATGCATTACAATGACTTTTACTGGGGTAACATACACCAACGAATGCATCCATTATTTGTACGGAATATCTGTAGAAATTATATTCAGCGATCGTGCTGGCCATGTGCCAGGATCTCACTTTCAAGTGCTCACAGATAATAACTTCGAACATGATTACGCATGGTCGGGTTGAGACTACACGGTCCAGTAACATAAATGTGACCACCATCTATGTTCGACGTCACGTGAAGTAACGACTCACCGACTTCACATGGTGGCACTCGGTGGAACGTATATGAAGCGTGTCAGGAGGACATAGAAACAGTGCAGTCGTTGTAGTAATGCGAAAACGGAGCGATTTATCTAACGTCCAAAAGGGCATGATCATTCGCTTTCTGGCCAAGGGTCGAAGCATTTCCGAAATGGCTAAGTCTGTAAACTGCTCGCACACCACCGCGGTTAAAGTATACCATGCATGGCAACATGGTGGTATCAAAAACTAGCGTCGAGGCAACTGTGGTGCACCACAACCCATAGATGACAGGGGTAAACGATGGCTGGGGAGATGCATATGCGCAGATAGACATGCAACTGACCGCTCAGATGAACTGAGTTTATATAGGTCTAGACCGCAGGCGCTTGGTTCATGCAACCATGCTGACAGCTGTTCATCGGCGACGAAGGCTGGAATTTACACTCCAACACAGCAACTGGCCGTGCACTGAGTGGCGACGGATGGCCTTTTCAGATGAATCACGTTTTAGCTCCATTGGACAAACGGTCATTGGTGTGTGCGATGTGAAACGTCTGAAAACAAACACCCCACAAACAGGAGGGAGCGTTATGGTCTGGGGAATGTTTTTGTGAAATTCTTTGGGTTATATCATCACTCTGGTAGGCACAGTGGGTCAACACATGTGTGCATCTACCTCGGTTACCTTGTCCCCCTTCCCCCCTCACTGCCCAAATGCAGTTTGTTTACCCTCATCACGATGGCATCTACCAGCAGAAAAACACAATGTTTCACACAGCTCGCAGTGTACGTGTATGTTTCGAGGAGTGCCAGGTTGAGTTCATCGCATTGCCCTGGCCACCACACTTCCCGTATTTAACCCAACTGAGAATCTGTGAGACCACCTCGATAGGGCTGTTCGTACCACGGATACTCAACCGAGAAACCTAGCACAGCTGACCATGGCACAGGAGTTAGCATGGCTCCATATTCCTCTAGGTGCCTTCCAGAAGCCCACTGACAAACTTTATGCGCGTCTCGTGCTCCAAAATGGGTTATTCAGGCACTCGAATGTGGTCACATTAATGTGACTGGACAGTGTAAATGCTCTCGCGGACAGCAGAAGAACAACTGTGGAACACATCTCGAATGTGTACTGAATAACACACTCAGTCAAAAGGTGTGACGGGCATTTAAGTACTATTATTTGATCTTGTACTATTCCATTTGACATGTCTTTAAAGAATCTTCCTGCTGATCTCAGACGAGCGTTCTCCATCATTCCCTTTTTCCATTCCTTCTGTACGAAGGGTCTCTCGACGAATAAAACAGTGTATACGCAAAATGTCTTTCGCAGGTCCTATCTTACGGTATTTTTGCATACGAGGCATGTACATTCGAAGAAGAATCGGGCAACATTTTACTTCCATATATATCTCGCGAAATGGCCATGACGAGCAAATCAAAGAAATTGTATCAGAATGAGATTTTCACTCTGCAGCGGAGTGTGCGCTGATATGAAACTTCCTGGCAGATTAAAACTGTGTGGCGGACCGAGACTCGAACTCGGGACCTTTGCCTTCCGCGGGCAGGTGCTGTACCAACTTGCCCGCGAAAGGCAAAGGTCCCGAGTTCGAGTCTCGGTCCGGCACACAGTTTTAATCTGCCAGGAAGTTTCAAAGAAATTATACTTCGTATGCATGTTTATAGACAGTTGTTCTTCCCACGCATGATTCGCGAACGGAGCAGAGAACGGGTAAAATAATAGTGGTAGCAGAGGTATCGTCCGTCACACACCATAAGGTGACTTTCGCAGCATAGACGTCGATATAGGACATTCCTGACTCCCGTGTACCTGTGGTGCACTTACTGTCGCCACAAAATGAAGCATGTCTCACGACAAACAACAGGGTCACATATTACCTCAAGTATTTGTTTGCATAGCCCGCCAGCGGAAAAATGCTCCACTAAAAAGTGGGGTACCAGCTACCTCATTCTACCTTCCTTAGCACCTTTAAACATTTTCCCAAAAAATTTTGTCATTCGAACATGTTCGCGCTCCTTTTAACATGCAACTTGCCTCTCACTCCCACTCCCCTAATTGTAACTCGCTCACATCCACTATTCCATCGCTGCAAATCACCCATACTCATACATTCCCACTTGCCCATTCTCACTCACTCATTCGGCCCTACTCGTCTCTCTGTCTTGCGTCTGACGGTCACTGTCTCCTGTCTCACAGGCACAGTCTTCAGACTCTCCAACAAGAAGCAGCAGCATCGGGCGAAAAGCTCGGGTGTCCTGCGTGCGTGCGACCATATCCCGCTACAAGATGGCTACTTAGAGCCGACCATCTGTTTCTATAAAACGACGCCCCTAAACTGTAGAATACTGTAGATCGAGAGTGAGTCTACAAAATTACCTCTACTTGGTAACATAAAGCGAAAAGGAATGCTGTGCATGGAATTCACGAACAGAGGAATATTCATAGTGAATTTCATAATTTATATCATCAACTACGAAGATTACCAGACAAATTCTTCGAATACAGGTCAATGAGCAGAGGAGCATTCGACTATCTCATCAATAAATTAACAATAAATTAAAGACGAATGTTTGTACATGATCAAAAACTTTTATCAGCCGATAAATGCGGAAGAATGACTGAGTATCCTAAATATAAAAGAATTTGTATGGCGTTCGAGAGCTGTCGGTGGTTACTCGGTTTACAAATGCGGTTGATACAAGGACCTCAGTTCGGTCCCGGCTGCTACTTAAATTTTAACTGACTCAGCTACAATTCTGTGTACTAAATTTTATGTATACTGTTTAGGCTGCCATGCTAAGTATATTTTTAAAGTCTTTCCAGAGTACTAGACCTTTAAGGTACACACACTTATCCCAGTACACATTGAAATCCTAACAAAATGCAATGAGCTACCATGAAATGTTAATCATATTTGATTGCTCGAACGTAATACACCAGCAGTCAATGTTAAGGCCAAGCGTCATTCAAAGGCACGTCGAATGTTTCTCGAATCTAATTATTTCTTTTACACAAATCATTTCACAAAATATTTGATCTATTTCTTTCATTTTTTATTTTCAAGTTTTATTCAGAAAGTTTTATTCAATGACCTTATTGACACTTCATTTGCCGTCCTAACGTCTTCTGTTCTCGAAAATCCTAACCTTGGTGCTTGATTCGAATCAAGCCGCCTTTTAGACATTTCAGTAGCGCACCAATGTATCTTTTTATGTGCAGATAGCTAGTCCCTGAACAGATGAACTTTTTGACACGTCATTTACATAGCGTGCAGCAGCTTTTCGTGAAATATTTCAACTTTTCCTCAACTCAGTAATAAGTTTTCCTTAATTACTCTAATTACTTTCAATCAAATAAATACTTTCATGCAAAACTAGATCTCATGCTCATCACTTTGATACCCCGTTTGCCTGTTTTGTTCGACTATGAAAATTCGGGAGAAACTTCATTGCGTAATTTATAGAGAATCTTGTTTCGCTCTGCTCACACGTTTGACAAAAGCGTATCGAGTGTTAATTAAACGGTAAAATAGTCCTTTCTGCGTGTTGTCATTTCCAAAAAACATCGTTTCGATATCTTTCACCGTTTATGAGATACGACGATGTTTACGACCATCTGAGTCCCAATGCGCAGAAAAGGACTCGGACGCGCCGCGAGCGACCCGTCCACTGATACAACAAACAATATCCCAACAATGAAAAGAGATATCATTCCGCCCTCAACTTTAGATACAATGTATGGCGTAAAATGAACTATACGGAAAGTCTACGCAATGTGAGTTTACCTCTGCAAACTCTTGAAAACTTCGTGCAGACATGTACTCAGTTTCGTGCAGCACAGTAACTATGACGAATAACGAAAATAAATTCAGACCTTTATCAAGCAAAGATATCAATCTGTAAGGTGCGGAAGAATCAATTTTTTTCACCAAATAGTTTTCTTAAAATCGGATGATAAGTATTTCATAGCTGCCGGCCGTCTTCTCCACTGCTTTGCCGAGAGGACTCGTAGCTGACGCCTTCACTGTCGCGCGTGCTGTAGAGACGAAATTCAAACTCATTAGGATTCGAATAACTCTGAACCTCTGTACCTCGGAAATTGATAGAAAACTTTCAAGGCTGTTCGAGATAGCGATCTTAGAAATACGTCATAAAAATTACATCCATTTACTGTGCGTAACCGTCTTGAAAACCGCAACTCGGTTTTGGTACCCAAAAGCAATGTTTTGTGGTTTTTCTTGTAATTTTTAAGACTGCTCGAGATCGGGAAGAATATATTGCAAAAATTTCAGGCATTTTCTATGCATAGGCGTCTTTCAATCCACAACTAGATTTTGGTACCCAAAAATAATGTTTTTCGGGTTTTCTCAGGAACCGTCCATGAACTAAATAGTGGCTCAATAAGCTCCTTAAGGCGCACCACAGACAACATCTAATGCAAAAAGAGCCAACCGTTTTGCTCCATTTGCGTAAACTGAAGGAAGTGTGTAAAATTCAAACTTTGACAATGTACTGTAGAATAGTTATAGTAAAATGGTTCAAATGGCTCTGAGCACTATGGGATTTAACATCTGAGGTCATCAGTCCCCTACAACTTAGAACTACTTAAACCTAACTAACCTAAGGACATCGCACACATCCATGCCCGAGGCAGGATTCGAACCTGCGACCTTAGCGGTCTCGCGGTTCCAGACTGAAGCGCCTAGAACCGCTCGGCCACACCGGCCGGCATTAGAATTCGCTAGTTGTAGCAGAGGACAGGCAGCGCCATGGACGTCGCCCACGTTGGACACTTCAGTAAACATACCTGCTTCGGGCATGGATGTGTGTGCTGTCCTTAGGTTAGTTAGCTTTAAGTAGTTCTAAGTTCTAGGGGACTGATGACCACAGCTGTTAAGTCCCATAGTGCTCAGAGCCATTTGAACCATTTGAATTTGAAGTGCAGCGAGCGACGCGTTGACAATCCGCTGCAAAACAAGCAATTCAGGTCAGCATATGGCTACGACTGAGTGGCAGCTCGGACCTACCACTCGCCCCGAAGAAACGGATGTCAGGTGGTACTATAGCTTCGCCACATCCGCCGTCAGCTGCAGATCCACACAATAATTTCTTGCCGCTGCAGCCGGGTACAGTTAAATGGATAACGATTAGCCCGGTGTTGTAGGTTGACAAATTTTCCAGAATCAAAGTACGAAACCCAGATTAGAAGTTCAAATGAATCGACATTTTCTGGAAACTTTCGGTAGTACTATTGTAGAGTTACTTTAAAATACTTGATTGAATTTTCTAATTTTGAGAAGTCCGAAGGCGCGATGTTTTACTTACTAAAAAATTCAACAGCCAAGAACACATAAATATTTCTTTACTTAAAACAACCGGTTTCGACAGACTTTGCTGTCATCTTCAGGTCCTAAAAATCATTTTCTTATGAAACGTGTTCATTTTACGTTGGGCCTCACGCCAAGTTGTCATGTGGATCAATAATAAGCTGATTTTCAACCACGTGACAACTTGGCGTGGGGTCTAACGTAAAACGAAGACGTTTCATAAAAAGAAATTTCTTACGACCTGAAGATAACAGCAAAGTCTGTCGAAACCGGTTGTTTTAAATAAAGAAATATTTATGCAGTCTTGGATGTTGAATGTTTTCAGCAATTAAAATACTTCGTTTTTGCTACTACTACATAGACATCAAACCTTTTTCTTAAAACTCGCACAAAAAATTAAAATTCGTTGCATTACTAATCAAGTAAATAAATCATTGTTTTATTGTTGTCACGTGCAAAACACGATATATCACTTTAATTTAACTCGGTCTTTAACTAGGGTAAACAATCATTATTACCTACATAGGTTTCCGCCCTGATAGCTGCGTGGTCAGCTTGACGGATTGTCGTCCTACGGGCCCAGGTTCGATTCCCGGCTGGGGGAGGGATTTTCTCCGCTCAGGGACTGGGTGTTGTGCTGTCTTCATCATCATTTCACCTCCATACGGCGCGCATGACACCCAAGGCGGCCGGACTTGCCCCGCAAGGGGCCTCCCGGCCAATGACACCACAGGCACATTTCCATTTTTTCCTACATAGGTTACTTATTTCTCATTCTCAGTTGGCCTGAAAGTTACGCCGTGGGTAGTTTCTGAAAGATCTGTTTTGTTATATTTTGCAGAAGAATGTATGTCATCCAGGAGTTTGCTATTTCAAACAGAATTATGTAAAATCAGAATACGGAGTATCTTGAAAATGAGTCTTAGTTATAATTATTTCCTTGTTTTCACACTAAATCTATTACTTTTTTCAGAACATAAAGCATTTGTGATAGAGAACACTCGTTGTTCTGTAGCAGCATTAGCAACAGGTAGTCCTAGGACAAATGCATTAATGAGTTGCAAATTTTTGCAGCAGATATTCTGAGATCCAAGGAAGCTGAAAGTAATAGACCATTTTTCACTAACGTACTTAACAGCTCTTAATTCACGCTTTCTTATTTCAAATAATTTTTGACATCATTTATTTCCTCTAAATGTACATCTCCATATATTTCTTCCATAATGTTTTCATACACTCTGCTAAAGTTTTAAGACTTGGCTGAACCGACTTCCATAGAAGAAGATATTTGAGCTGAATCTAGTTAAACTCTTTCAGAACATGAAGTGGGTAGACCCATTTTTCAATACAGTCAATTAATATCTCATAAAATATACTTGAAATGCCAAGAAATTACAACCTTTCAGCAAGCAGTCGTCTTGCAATATACTAATTAAAGACTGAATTTTCATACTGTGAAAGTTCTCCTCCTTCCACGACTTAACTTTCCTTATCAATATTTCTAACTCCTCCAAAACTTTCTTTGCTGATATAATTGCTGCCTCAGTAGTGTCACTATGTACTTAAGTTCTCCTCATACACGATGCATTGTTAGCCCCCTCCCCAAGAAGAAGACGTGATTTGTTGGTGCTCCATGACTTTCACTCTTTTGACAGTGATAAATTTATCTTGCAGTGTTCATCTTCGATTCACTAATGTAGAAGGTATCATGCGCACAGTTAAGTAAATAATACGTGAATTTGGCACGTTTATTTGAATACTCTGAACTGGAATATACTTTGTATAAGACAGCGTGAGCCATCTAAGTCCGATTCGAACTTCTAGTTTCTAGTATTTTACTGTTCTTGACGTTTTCGTACAATTTATCAAGACTTAGGGTACAGCGGGTCTGTTTCGCTCGTTTCAACTGTAAGCCGTATGTAATATGACAGGAAACGCTTTTAAAAAAAATCAGTCAATGTGATAAAATATGGCAATTTAATTGTGAGTACTATATAAAAGCTAGAAATTCATTTACAAGAACAAAATATTAAACAAACATCTGAAGAAGGCAGAAATCACAATATACCAAAATGATGGGGCTATTCCGTCAAGTCACGGGGCTGTTCTGCCCAGTATACAGGGTGATTCAAAAAGAATACCACAACTTTAAAAATGTGTATTTAATGAAAGAAACATAATATAACCTTCTGTTATACATCATTACAAAGAGTATTTAAAAAGGTTTTTTTTCACTCAAAAACAAGTTCAGAGATGTTCAATATGGCCCCCTCCAGACACACGAGCAATATCAACCCGATACTCCAACTCGTTCCACACTTTCTGTAGCATATCAGGCGTAACAGTTTGGATAGCTGCTGTTATTTCTCGTTTCAAATCATCAATGGTGGCTGGGAGAGGTGGCCGAAACACCATATCCTTAACATACCCCCATAAGAAAAAGTCGCAGGGGGTAAGATCAGGACTTCTTGGAGGCCAGTGATGAAGTGCTCTGTCACGGGCTGCCTGGCGGCCGATCCATCGCCTCGGGTAGTTGACGTTCAGGTAGTTACGGACAGATAAGTGCCAATGTGGTGGCGATCCATCCTGCTGAAATATGAATTGATGTGCTTCTTGTTCGAGCTGAGGGAACAGCCAATTCTCTAACATCTCCAGATACTGTAGTCCAGCTACAGTAGCACCTTCGAAGAAAAAGGGACCAAAAACTTTATTGGCTGAAATGGCGAACAAATGTACAACTAAATGAAACTTTATAGCTCCCTTAATTCGCCGACAGATAGTGCTTAGCTCTGTCTTTTGTCGTTGCAGAGTTTTAAATTCCTAAAGTTGTGGTATTCTTTTTGAATCACCCTGTATTTCAGTGTCCAAATCATAAGCATTTACCACAAGTAAACATTTTTCGTCCTTTTGCACCCACACACACTTCGTGAAACAATGTAGCACATTGCTGGCACTGTATTCAATCTCCCTTCTTGACCGATTCTGACAAATAATATTTCAGAGCGCTAAAGCCACAAGGAGTGTTCTCATTATCGTCTTCAATTCAAAAATGGTTCAAATGGCTCTGAGCACTATGGGACTTAACTTCTGAGGTCATCAGTCGCCTAGAACTTAGAACTAATTAAACCTAACTAACCTAAGGACATCACACACATCCATGCCCGAGGCAGGATTCGAACCTGCGACCGTAACGGTCGCTCGGCTCCAGACTGTAGCGCCTAGATCCACACGGCCACTCCGGCCGGCCGTCTTCAATTGTAGTTGGTTGTTAAGTCATCATCCGACTCACTCAGCTGACGACAACGTTCCTTACTTGCATTTGCTTTGCTTTCCTTCTCCACTTTTAGTCTGCGCTTAGCCTTCGTCGCTTCGTAGTTCGTGTCTGAGGTTGAATGTCTTTGGTTCTGTTCCTACCTTTTTTTGACATCCTTTGGGATACTCTTTTTGCTGGGCTGGAAATGACTGCATTGAAAGGAGAAGTCTTCTGATGAACGGAGGAAGAGGATCCTGGCAAAGGGGACTCAGCCGGCAGCTGGGAACATTGAGGAATCTCCGGGAGGGGACATGATGGCACATTGGAAATTTCTGCCTGAAATAAACTGACTAACGGGTTTAAAGGCAACAACCCAGTGCATTTAAATCCTTGAACACCATTTACAACGGTGGAAGCTTTATTCCAAGCTGCAGAAAACAGTTCTCCAAAATTAAAGTTGTTGACTTCACCTCCTGGTGTCGAATGCACGTAATTTCTTGCAGTATGATGGTAGAAAACTTTCGGCGGTTTGAATACTGGTCTGTCCAGAGGCTGAAAGGCATGTGTGGTGTAATGTGGAAGGCAGAGCATCTCTGTTATTCTGACGACAATTACTCCGGACAGTGGAGAGAACGATGAGAGCTATGGCCATCCAAAATTAGAATACACTTCCCAGGTGAGTGGTGCTTCTGAAAGTGTGCGAGCCACTTTGCAATAACATCTTCGTTCACATCCCCAGACTCAGATGTGGTGGCTTGTGAACCCACTGTTAGGGTATGTCTGTAGACCTCTCTAAATCGAACACATTTGAAGATAGCATAGGTAGGAATAAAAACGCCACTATCACTACAGCAAGCTATAATAGTGGTTTTCGTCCCCTCACCACGTTTGTCATCGTCTCTACTTCCCTGGTACCTTTTGCTGTCACTATTTTACGTGGGGAATTATTAAGGGGCAAACCTGACTCGTCAACATTTAATATGAGATGAGGCTTACCATAAACTCCAGTCTGCTCATACAAATTCCGATACACATCGAAAAATGCATTCACAGCCTGCTTATTCATCCCCTTCGCTCTAGCTTTTAACAAGCCTTGTGGTTTTCGGAGTGATAAATCACTATGCTTCTTCATAAACCCAGTAAACCAGTCTTTACCTGCAATCATGTGTTCCATTCTCCAGGGACACTTGATGTTATTCGCTGCTGCATACGTGAATGCTTCCCTTCGAATTTGTTCAGGAGTGCAGCCAAAACGCCTTGCAGATAGGTCTTTCAACCTACGACTTAAATCATCCTCTTCTTATAGGCTGAAAACTGTCGGTAGACCAACTGGTCTATGAGGTTTTTTTTCTCCTATTGTCGAATCACACTCTGAAATAGTTACCCGATCCTTAAGTGTCGAATAAGGAATTCTGAACAACACAGCAGCTCCTCTCATAGTTACGACTCCGCCTATAACACTTGTTACTGCGTGTTTCATTTCCTTCTCGGACCATCAAGTGCATGGCTTTTCCCTTTTGTACGGACGGACCATCTGAAGAGAGACCGAGTAAACATGTTCTTCAGAATTTCGCATTAAACATCGATTGCTATTGTTGTTGTGGTCTTCAGTCCAGAGACTGGTTTGATGCAGCTCTTCGTGCTACTCTATTCTGTGCAAGCTTCTTGATCTCCCAGTACCTACTGCAACCTACATCCTTCTGAATCTGCTTAGTGTATTCATCTCTTGGTCTTCCTCTACGATTTTTGCCCTCCACGCTGCCCTCCAATACTAAATTGGTGATCCCTTGATACCTCAGAATATATACTACCAACCGATCCATTTTTCTAGTCAAGTTCTGCCACAAATTTCTCTTCTCCCCAATTCTGTTGAGTACCTCCTCATTAGTTATGTTATCTATCCATTTAATCTTCAGCATTCTTCTGCCAAAAGCTTTTGTTTATCATCCATGTTTCACTTCCCTACATGGCTACACTCCATACAAATACTTTCAGGAAAGACTTCCTAACACTTAAATCTATGCTCGATGTTAACAAATTTCGTCAGAAACGGTCTCCTTGCCATTGCTAGTCTACATTTTATATCCTCTCTGTTCGACCATCATCAGTTATTTTGCTCCCCAAATAGCAAAACTCATCTACTACTTTAAGTGTCTCATTTCCTAATCTAATTCCCTCAGCACCACCCGATTTAATTCGACTACATTCCATTATCTTCGTTTTGCTTTTGTGATGTTCATCTTATATCCCACTTTCAAGGCACTGTCCATTTCGTTCAACAGCTCTTCCAGGTCCTTCGCTGTCTCTGACAGAGTTACAATGTCTACGGCAAACCTCAAGGTTTTTATTTCTTCGCCCTGGATTTTAATTCTTATTCCAAATTTTTCTTTTGTTTCCTTTACAGCTTCCTCAGTACACAGATTGAATAACATCGGGGATAGGCTACAACCCTGGCTCACTCCCTTCCCAACCACTGCTTCCCTTTCATGCCCTCGACTCTTATAACAGCCATCTGGTTTCTGTACAAATTGTAAATAGCCTTTCGCTCCCTGTATTTTACCCCTGCCACCTTCAGAATTTGAAAGAGGGTATTCCAGTCAACATTGTCAAAAGCTTTCTCTAAGTCTACAAATGCTAGAAACGTAGGTTTGCCTTTCCTTAATCTATCTTTTAAGATAAGTCGTAGGGTCATTATTCCCCCACATGTCCCAACATTTCTACGGAATCCAAACTGATGTTCCCCGAGGTCGGCTTCTACCAGCTTTTCCATTCGTCTGTAAAGAATTCGTGTTAGTATTTTGCAGCCGCGATTTACTAAACTGATTGTTCGGTAATTCTCAAATCTGTCAACACCTGCTTTCTTTGGGATTGGAATTATTGTATTCTTCTTGAAGTCTGAGGGTATTTCACCTGTCTCATGTATCTTGTTCACCAGATGGTAGAGTTTTGTCAGGGCTAGCTCTCCCAAGGCTATCAGTAGTTTCCCCCTTGCTTTCAGCCGTTCACAGTACTAGCACAGTAAGGCCGTTTTGGTTAATGTTACAAGGCCAGATCAGTCAATCATCCAGACTGCTGCCCCTGCAACTACTGAAAAGGCTGCTGCCCCTCTTCAGGAACCACACGTTTGTTTGGCATATCAACAGATACCCCTCCGTTGTGGTTGCACCTACGATACGTCTATCTGTATCGCTGAGGCACGCAAGCCTCCCCACCAACGCAAGGTCCATGGTTCCGAGCGGAAGTAGCCCCACATGTACAGGACGAAATAGCCCTTTGTGCAGACATTTCGAAAGACGCGCCAAATCAGACCTGTGTGGAAAAGGACGTGAAATGAAATACCGTTCAACCGTCTAGTTACCAAATTTGTTTTATTTGGCTACCAGTTTCGGCGGTTTACTACGCCATCTTCAGGCCCCTGACCGACGTCTAGGAAGAATCCACCTCGGTTCTGGTCAAAATAGGGACCAGCAATACTGATATTAGTAAATCTCTGCTTGCTAGAGAGATCACTATAGCGATCGCTATAGCAAGCAGAAGTCTACTACGACCAGTATTGCTGGCCACTGTTTTGACCAGAACCGAGGTGGAATCTTCCTACACGTCGGTCAGGGGCCTGAAGATGGCGTAGTAAATCGCCGAAAGTTGTAGCCAAATAAGTACGGAAACTAGACGGCTGAAAGGTGATTCATTTGACATCCTGTATCGAACAGCCGAGTCCCCCAATCATCTCCGAAAAGATGGACATACAGGGACTTTGTGGAAAAAACCAGCAATATTTTCGACACACAAACTGCATAAGCTTTTTCTCTTATACAAGTAACATAAAGAGTTTAAAATTTCACGTTACTGTGCGTGCTACATCTTAATTGTTAGGTTGTATACTTTTAACTACGGCAATAATCCATCACAATGCGCTTACCACTAAAATTTGTTCTTCTGTCCTGTTAATACTGTAACAGAAAACAGCCTCACTAAAATCACATGCGGTGACAGAGAGATACTGGCGCACACTGCAGAGAAAACGGCCTTGACTGTGAGGAACTACCGCACTGTTCCAACATTTCCTATTTCAGGCGGGTTAGCCCAGTGAGCGGAGTAGCCCCGCTGTAACCTGTGGTATATTTTCGAACATATGCGAGTGGCGCGCAAAATTCGTACTTTATCGTGAATAGTAAATTGAATTTGTGCGTCTTAGAAACATTTGGCAACGGTACCCTTGTTAAAAAGTATTCTTTTCATAATTCAGTTGTATAAATAGATATTTGAGAACTTTCGGGCGTTTACTAGTATTACGCGTAATCTATTTCATAATATATTTCGAGCTACAGTTGTGTAATCTGTAAATTTCTGCAGCAATATCATTCCAGAAAATCGTTTCCTCCTTATTCCAGTATAGTTACATCTGTGATTAGGGCAGTTATTTGTACTTTCTTTCTGCCCATTGACCTGTATCTTCTTGAAAATTTACAATAACAATATGAACATAACGCTTACGCATTCAGTTTGCTCAGTCAAAATGACAGCAGATATAGCCAAACTGAACAAAAATTAACAACAGTAATTAATAGAGAAACACCTCAACAATAATCGACTAAAACAAGCTAAAGAAGAGAACCAGTTACTTAAAAACAACAACAAGAAGCTCATTGAGGGCAATGCACTAGCAGTAAAATCTGACAAAGGCAATACAATAGTTATCATGGACAAACATGAATATATAAATGAAACACTTGAGTTCTTTGAGAATAACCATATACAAGAAATCTCTCATGACCCCACACATAAATTCAACAGTAAACTAAAGAAACATGCTTCTTATTAAAAAGAGAAGAAACGCAGAGATTAACAATTATGAACTCAACAGCCCGCCTAAGTTCCATAAACCTAATATCCCTATCAGACCAATTGTCAATGCTATAAATCATCCAGGCTACAAAGTTATGAGTAAGCTGCATGCAATTCTACAAAAACAATATAAATTTAAAACCTCGTTTTCAGTGAAAAATAGCTACCAAGCAGTTCAAAGTATTAAAGATCTTCATATCCCATCCAATGCTAAGCTCATCTCCCTTGACATAGTGAACTTATATGGCAGCATACCCGTCAAAGAATCCATAGATATAATCAAAAATAATTTATTAAAAGGTCAGAATATGTTCACAGCTGAAGTAGTTGAATTAATAAAATTGCTAGAGCTTGTTCTTTCACACATTTATTTCACATTTAATGGCAAAATGTACAAACAAGATGTAGACCTAGCAATGGGAAGTCCTCTAAGTGGAATCATTGCAGAAAATTTCATCAACCACCTTGAAAATAACCTTCTCAACAAGAAAGACATAATAACCCAGAAAATAGTACACTACTGCAGATATGTTGATGACATATTCATTGTATACAATGGAACTGATGAAGAAACAGAAACTCTATTAAACAGATTCATTAATTTACACAACAACATCCAGTTCACCATAGAACATGAGAAAGATAACAAAATTAATTTTCTAGACATGACAATAAGTAACACAGACCAAACTCTAAATATCAATATATACAGAAAACCAGCATACACAGACATAAACATTAATAAATCTTCCACACATCCCAACTCACATAAACGAGCTGCTTTCAGATCCTTCTTAAACAGAGCCAGAAATTCCCATTTAATGCTGCCGATTATGAGACATAAATGAACACTATCAAATACATTGCAGTTAATAATGGCTATCACGAACATGAAATAGACACACTATCACAACGCACAACTAAAAATAATAACAAACAATCTGACACAACTTCCTCACACAACATCCAAAAACCTAAGTATATAACGTTACAATATTTAGGTATCATATCAGACAAAACAGCCAAGCTGTTTAAAAAAACAGACATCAGGATCACCTTTGCCACCAACAACAACTTAAAAAAGAAACTGATACATGACATTTCAAATCCCACAGAGAAACTTAACAAAGCAGGAATTTATAAAATTACATGCTGTCATTGCAACAAATCTTACATTGGCGAAACGGGAAGAAATTTTAAAACCCGCTTTATAGAACACATTGACTGTTTCAGACTTGGTAAACCGAATAAATCAGCTATAGCGAAACATATAATTGAAACTGGGCACAGCGTTACGAAAGACAACGATCTCAAAGTACTACATAACTTAGAAAAGAGCTGGAAAATGGACATCTTGGAAGAAATGGAAATATTCATCCATGGCCACATGGAGAATAACGAGATCCTGAATGAAATGACAGACTTTAAAAATTCACATTTCTTTTCCAATTTCACTAAAGTACTCCTAGAATAAAAGATACATAACATGATGGTCGTTTGACTCTAGCCCCAGCAATAGCTGAGAAAAATGTAAAACATATTAGTTTACATCATGATGTGTTCAATAATATTGTAACAGGTGCTCAATTTGTAGTGTATTTCGTCATCCTACATCTGTCGTACGATAACTAGACGTGCAGAAGACAGGAACTAGACGTGCAGAAGACAGGTCAACATCTGACACCGCATAGATCGACAAATCGATAGTCAAATCGAAACCAGCTGTATTTCGACCACCATCTTTTCCACTGCACTACAGAATTGTTTGTGATCGTGTTTCCAAGTTACTTCTGTGTTAGTGACAATTTGTGAACAGTGACCAGGAGAGGCACAGAAATGGAGGCACCCCAGCGCATCACTACGAGACTGCCACGCGAGAAGAAAAAAGTGAGTGACCGTTACAAAACATTTTCGTGCAAATATCAGTCCAGCTTCCAAAGTGACAGCGCCCCTTACTAAGTTTTCTCTTCTTCCAGAGGATGACCACAGCATTTACGAAAAGACTCTGTAACATCAGTATGGCCTTATTTTAAAGTTGTTTTTGTAATGCCATTTAACCTGAAGGTTTACCTCGAAACATGTCGCTAAATAAATAAGTAAAAGAACACCTGACAAAGTTTGTGACTGGTAGCGGTAATTAAAAAAAAAACTGTATATATACATTTAGCGTTACCCAGAAACAACGACGCGGACGTAGTAGTAATGTGTTCCCTTCGGGGTGTTTGATTTTGGTGAGTCCCCTTGTCTCTCACTATCTGGGAGTGCTTGATTACTGTGAGTCCCCTTGCCTCTCACAAGTGTTTCAGTGCAGCAAATGTTCGAAACGTCGTTCATTGTTTCTAATGCACTTTGCAACTGTGTGTCTGATTGACAATCCGACATACAATAATGTCTCTGCACTTATGTCTGCACATTCACTGAGAATTCGCTGCCTCATATCTTCGGAGGTTGTTGGTACACCCATGCAAACTCTCTCTTTTAGCCATCCCCACAGAAAAATATCGGCAGAAGTCAAATCGGGTGAACGTGCGGGTCACGTTTGAGGATCTCCTTGTCCAGTCCATGGACGCACATAGTTTCGCTTCAATTCAAAACTTCTCAAGCTAGTCGTGAATAATGCGCTGCGCATCCATCGTGTTGAAACCAAATATCCAGTCTCGTTTAAAGTGGAACATCGTCCATTAGTACGGGTAAAACATTATCCACAAGGTCGCTGTACATTTGACCAGTCAGATTACCTTCTATGAAATATGGGCCAATTACCTGCGTTCCTAAAATACCACACCAAACGTTGGCGCTCTATGGGCGTTGATGTTCAACTTGCCTTAGCCAATGGGGATTCTCCACTGACCAATAATGCATATTATGTCGATTCACTTGACCACGATTCGCAAAATTTGATTCATCGGAGAAAAGTGTCTGTGAAATGGAACTATCATTGACTGTCAGTTGTTCCTGTATCCAGTTCCAGAAATTCAGGCGATTGTGAAAATCGTCACCATGCAGTTCTTGATGCAGCGATAAATGAAATGGATGCCATTTGTGTGCACGCAGTATGCGTAGAACATTTCTTTGCAAAATTTCTGAAACTCGCGCAATTTACCGTGAACCAATGTGAGGATTTGCAACAACCGCAGTGTCTTATTTTCGTTTGTCACAGGCCGCGGTAGGAGTCTTCCTCTAGGTTTAACATTTCCCATTTCAGTAAACAGGTGGACAATACTGTGAAACGTCTTTGTAGGCGGAACATTCCTATCAGTGAACAGAGTAGCATACCTTTGACGAGCTTCGTCAACATTTCTATGAGCCTAAAAGTACGCGGGAATGATACCGACCCTCTCTGCAATCGTTAACAAATGGCTCTGAGCACTATGGGACTCAACATCTGTGGTCATAAGTTCCCTAGAGCTTAGAACTACTTAAACTTAATTAACCTAAGGACATCACACACATCCATGCCCGAGGCAGGATTCGAACCTGCGACCGTAGCGCAATCGTTAACATCATGGAACAATTGCGACGAGATGTGTGCAGTCCGAATCATTGAAATAACATGCACGGTCTGACAAGGGACTGAGCGCATGATCGCGATCTGTGTTTCATACGATTGTGGGAGGTGTCACATGATAGCATTACCAAAAATGTCAAAAAAGTACTTCGATTGTCTTAATCGGATATGTATTTGTTTGATAAAGTACCGTTTTGCAACAGTTGTCACCTAATTTCCATGTTTGCCGTTTACAGCGTCATATATCATGAAACGAAAGAAATGTACAAAGTTACATTTTTTTCACGGAGAATCCACATCTACAATAAAAAATAGGGGTTCCTATTTAAGGTTTCAAAGTCACCCCCTCCTGCCCTCGGGGGTGAGGCGGGGGGGGGGGGGGGGGGGCGAGCGTTCCCTCTTCGAGGTGAACAGCTTTTATTACCACATTTTTAAATCCGATGTGTATTTCGCCAAATATTCCGACAAACAGTTTTAAATGCCTCACCCTGTATATCAGTTTAAAGAAGCAGATAAAAATTCGATTGACGCCTTCCTAGGAGATAGCCTCCGTTCCTTCAGAACTTCTGGCTTAAATTCAAAGAAGTACTGTAGTATCGCCATCAGTGGAAAGATTTATACCCGATAAATTAATAACGTGAAACTGGCCCCCCTCCGCCCATCGTAACAAAACAGGTCAGAACACAGCTTCAGAAGCAACGAAAAAAAAAAGAACGCATAATCTCCAAGATTGAGGATGTTTTACACTAGCTCGAAACTTAACGCGAACTACAAATCGAGATGCTTTTATTAGTTTCCACAACGAAATCCTCTCTAGAAATCTGGCAGAAAATCCAAAGATATTCTGGTTATATGTGAAGTACACCAGCAGAAAGTCACCATCAATAGCTTCGCTCTGCGATAACGAAAGTAATGTTACGGATTCCTTCACCACAGAAGACGAAGCAAGTTTTCCAGAATTCGAATCGACACCTGCTGCCAACATGAGTAACGTGGAAGTAGACATCGGTTGTGTAGCAAAGCAGCTTAAATCATTTAGTAAAGACAAGTTTTCTGGTCCAGATCATATACCAGTTAGGTTTCTTTCATAGTATGTTGCTATAATAGCTCCGTACTTAACAATCATATACAACTGCTCGCTCGACGAAAGATCCGTATGTAAAGACTGGAATGTTACACAGGTCACACCAGAACTCGAGAAAGGAAGGAGGAGTAATCCGATGAATTATGGGCCCATATCACTGACGTCGATTTTCAGTAGGATTTTGGAATATAAACGATTTTCGAACATTCTGAATTACCTCGAGGAGAGTGATCTGTTGACACACGGTCAGCAGGGATTCAAAAACCATCGTTCCTGAGAAACACAAATACCTCTTTATTCTCATTAGGTAATGAGTGATAAGGGCAGGGGATATCAGACTGATTCACATTTCTAGATTTCCAAAAGGCCTTCGGCACCGTTCCTCACAAGCGGCTTTTAATCAGGTTGCGTGCCTATGGAGTATCGTCTCAATTGAGCGACTGGATTAGGAATTTCCTGTCGGAACGAACACAGTTATTAGTAAAGGACGGAAAGTCATCGAGTAAAATAGAACTAAGATCTGGCGTTCCCCAAGGAAGTGTCTTAGGTTCTCTGCTGTTCCTACGAAAAAATGGTTCAAATGGCTCTGAGCACTATGGGACTCAACTGCTGTGGTCATAAGTCCCCTAGAACTTAGAACTACTTAAACCTAACTAACCTAAGGACAGCACACAACACCCAGCCATCACGAGGCAGAGAAAATCCCTGACCCCGCCGGGAATCGAACCCGGGAACCCGGGCGTGGGAAGCGAGAACGCTACCGCACGTCCACGAGATGCGGGCGCTGTTCCTACGTTACAAGATTACACTCACCAGTATTAACTGTAGGATCCAGAGAAAAACTACAACCCCCTACGTACTGCTCTCGTAGACTAATTACAGCATGCGCGCGCGCCGAGGCATTTAAGCAGTGATTCTTTCCGGGCTCCGTAGACGACTGCAACGGGAAGGACCGCTAACCTGTGATACCATGCTAAATACCCTCTGCCATGCACTTCACAGTGGTTTGAGTAATGTGTAAGCAGATGTAGATGCATAGGTGCTACAAGTTGTAAATAAAATTTTGTATGTGGAACGGAAGAAAAGTTCAGTTTGTGTTCGAACGTAATCGTAGATCTGTCAGGATTTGTATACATCATTGGGCTGATGAATGAAATTTGCTGTCGCAGCATAATCCTTTTTGAGCCACAGCCAACTTCGCTAAAAGTAATGACGTAATTTTTTCATGTAATGTGATATTTATCAATATTTATGCCTCTGGTCAACTGTGATGGACTGTTTACATTAAATTTAGTAAGTGAATACACGTGTTTTGATTCCGTAGTTAAAATGTGCAACTCTCCAAAACCGTATGAAATTGACAGTAAAAGAGGAACATCTCATGTTGTAGCACAACTTTATGGAGTGGAAACTTAATAAGCAGATCTGATATCCAATGTAAAACACCGAATGAAAAGAGTCGAAATTTACATGCTGTTTACTAATACCTGTCACAGGCTTCTAGGGGTTGCAGAGGGGACCTAGTAGATAAAATTTTGGTAAGGAACACATGTCCGGAAATAAGTTGGAAGATCGGATCACTTTCGAATCTCCCGCTTCACATTACGCACACAAACTAATATTTGGGCGTCGACGTTTTGTAATTGTGACACGACATACCATTTTCGTCCTACTACAACAACGGCTGCGAGAATCTGGTAATTTCTGAAGTAGGATGGGTAACTGTTGTGTTCCACGGACGCGCAGCATATTCGATTTTCAAGTGGACACCGTTTGTCGCGCAGAAGAGAACCCAACGATGAGTACTCTAAACACTGCCCATTCCACGAACTCCTGTAGAGCACACAGGTCAGAATTCACTGTTTCCTCTCTATGAGTACCGTTAAGCGGGAGACGCGAAACTGATCCGGTCTTCAAACTTGTATTACATGTAAACTGTTCATTTAACGACATGGGTTACTCATCAAAATTTTATCTACTAACCGTAAGTCGCCTATAGTTTCCATAGAAGAATGTGATAGGAATTGTGAAACATATTGTATACACGCATTTATTTCCTTGTCTCCGCTGCATTCGACGATAGGAAATGGAAATATTTCTGTGCCTGCATGTTTATTAAGCAGCAGAATGTACTTGAGAATGGTTCAAATGGCTCTGAGCACTATGGGACTTAACATCTATGGTCATCAGTCCCCTAGAACTTAGAACTACTTAAACCCAACTAACCTAAGGACATTACACAACACCCAGTCATCACGAGGCAGAGAAAAACCCTGATCCCGCCGGGAATCGAACCCGGGAAGAATGTACCTCTTTCAGGTCCTGTTCCCATACAACTTACAGGGGTTGGGCCTGGGTATGGAAACACATCGAGAAATTAATTCTCGAATATAACTGCAGATGCTAGCCAAGCCTGCAGGTTCAGCTATTATATCGTAAATGACCACGAGTGGCTCTTGTGCAATGTCCTCAATACGTTGCAAAAGTCAGTGGTCAGAACAGTGTTCTGTGTAGTTGTGAGTGCAGCTAAGTGAATTCGAAAGCCGGCCGGAGTGGCCGAGCGGTTCTAGGCGCTACAGCCTGGAATCGTGAGACCGCTACGGTCGCAGGTTCGAATCCTGCCTCGGGCATGGATGTGTGTGATGTCCTTAGGTTATTTAGGTTTAAATAGTTCTAAGTTCTAGGGGACTGATGACCTCAGAAGTTAAGTCCCATAGTGCTCAGAACCATTTTTTGAATTCGGAAGTGGGCAAATTGTTGTTGCTCGTATGTGGATGCTTACGTAACCAAGGGAGTCGAAGTGTTTGGTGTTTCATGAGGCAACGTATAGAATATCTATACCGCGTACAAAGGAAACGGAAAAACATCATCCGTTAAGTAACAACGCGGATGAAAGTGAGTGTTGAGTGATCGTAACGAAAAATAAGAGGACGAAAGCTGCAACAGTCACTGCAGAACTGGATGACGCACTGGTGAACACTGTCAGTACCAAAATAACAGGGAGGGAGCTCCAGAAGCAGGAAATTGCAGGGCAAGCTGGATTTCCAAAACCATTTATCAGTGATACAAATGAGGAAAACGTGGTGCCGAAGCTATAAACCTGGACTGTGGAGCAATGGAAGAAAGTCATTTGGTCGGATGAGTCTTGTTGCACACTGTTTCCAAATTCTGGCAGTGTTTACGTCCCAACATCGAAAAATGACGGGCGTTCGGTGATGATTTCGGCAGCCATATCTTAGTATTCCATGGGGCACTACGGTTACCCTGCAAGGTTGCATTCCTGCCAAGGAGTATGTGATCCTTTTGGCTTATCAGGTCCATCCCAGGTACAGTGTTTGTTCTCCAATGCTGTTTCTGTGTTCCAAGACGACAAGGCCCCTGTTCACACAGTTCACATCGCATAGAACTGGTTTTCGTTAACACCAGGATTAATTGTCGCATCTCCCCTGGTGACCAGAGTCACCTTATTTCAATATTATTGAGCCTTGTGGTCTATTTTGAAGAGCATGGCACGTGATCGCTATCAACCTCCATCATCTTTACCTGACTTGTCACTATTTCTCAAAAAGAATGGTATACACTGAGGTGATGAAACTCATGGGATAGCGATATGCACATATACAGATAGCTGTAGTATCGCGTACACAAGGTATAAAAGGTGAGTGCACTGGCGTAGCTATCATTTGTACTAAAGTGATTCATGTAAAAAGGTTTCCGAAGTGATTATGGTCACACGACGGGAAGTAACAAACTTTGAACACGAAATGGTAGTTGGAGCTACACGCATGAGACATTCCATCTAGGGAATCTTTAGAGAATTCAATATTCGAGAGTGTGCCGAGAATACCAAATTTCAGGCATTACCTCTCACCACGGGCAATGCAGTGGCCGACGGTTTTCACTTAACGACCGAGAGCAGCGACGTTTGCGTAGACTTTCAGTGCTAACAGACAAGCAACACTGCGAGAAATTATAGCAGTAATCAATGTGGGACGTACGACGAACGTATCGGTTAGGACAGTGCGGCGAAATCTGGCGTTAATGGGCTATGGCAGCAGGCGACCGACGGGAGTGGTATGCTAACAGCACATCATCGCCTGCAGCGCCTCTCCTGCACTCGTGACCACATTGGTTAGACCGTAAACGAATGGAAAACCGTGGCTTGGTCAGATGAGTCCCGATTTCAGTTGGTAAGAAGTGATGTAGGCTTCGAGCGTGGCGCAAACCCAAGAGGCTATGGACCCAGCTTGTCAACAAGGCACTGTGCGAGTTGGTGGTGGCTCCATAATGGTGTGGGTAGTCTTTACATGCAATGTAATAGGTCCTCTGGTCCAACTGAGCCGATCATTGGAAATAGTTATGTTCGGCTACTTCAAGACCATTTGCCGCCATTCATAGACTTCATGTTCCAAACAACGATTGAATTTTTATCGATGACAGTGCGCCATGTTACCGGTCCATAATTGTTCGGTATTGATTTGAAAAGTACTCTGGACAATACGAACCAATGATTTGGCCATCAGATCGTCCCACACGAATCCCATCGAAGGTTTATGGGACATAATTGAGAGGTCAGTTCGCGCACAAAACCCTGCACCGGCAGCACTTTCGCAGTTATGGAAACTATAGAGGAAGCATGGCTCAGTATTTCTGCAGGGGACTTCCAACGACTTTTTGAGTCCGTGCCACGTAGAGTTGGAGCACTATGCCGGGCAAAAGGAGGTCCGACACGATATTACGAGGCATCCCATGAATTTTGTCTCCTTAGTGTAAGATTCCCTCGAAAACGATACAGGATCTGTATTTATCCATTCCGAGTGCACTGGAAGCTAGTTTGAATGACAACGGGTTTCCTACACCGTATTAGACATGTTAATGTGTTATGATTTTGTCCATTCTCTATTAGTTTCTTTCAGCAGTGCTCTGACAGTGTTGTGTTTGTTGCAGGTTGGCAGCAGCCCAGGAGGCGGTAGCACAGCAGCGGTCTGGTCGTGACTGCTCGCCCGCCCCCGGCCACGGCATGAGCCCGCACCCACACCAGCCTCCCCCAGGCGCCAAGGGGCCCACTTCGCTATTCATCCTCAGTGAGGACAACCCCATACGCCGATATACTCGTTTCATCATCGAGTGGCCATATCCTTTAATGCAAACGTCTACTAGAAATAAGCTATGTAACGTGTTCCACAAAAATCAGGTAGGCAGACAATTTACTGTACGCTGTGGCGCTCACATTTCATAAAATGTACCCTCCTCTGCTCTGTCCTTCTAGTGCCAACCCAGAGAAGCAGCCTCCAGTGTAGAGAATTATAGATGTACGGATCAGTGTTCCTCTAAGCATTGAGTTTTTGGATATGCTGCCGAGCGACATAAAAAGAAACTTAAACTCTAGTTTCGATACCACCTTAAAAAATAGAATGCGTAAGAAAACTAAGATTTGTGAGTACATAAGGCAGCAATATTTGGGCAGTGAAACAGCTGCCGCCCTAAATCATATGAGCATATTTACACTTCATTCTAGATGAATCAGTAACCAGAAAATAATAAGTTTTCTTGCTCTGTTTCGAATTTGGAACAGTGATCACGAATATCCTTCTCACAGTTAGAGCTTGAGTCTAGCAGTTTACTTGTATGGGAAGAGGTGGTATAAGGGGCCCCCACCTTCTTGTTTTGTCCTTACTGCCACAGTATTTTCTGTCTACTGCAAACCTGCTCAACAGATACTATGACATATATTTCACTTACTTATCATACAATTCTTATGTATTAGGGATGCCATAAAAAAAGACAGATTTGTTTTATGGAACCTTAAAACGAACCGCGAAAAAGAATTGTGCTTGTAATATTAGGCCCATGCGATAAATTCAAAAAATTAAACAAAAAATTACATGAAAGACACTTTTAGTAAATCACATATTCTTGTAAAAAAGTACAATGTAGGAATGATCTTGACGGCTGTCCACACATTTTGCTGTTTTTTAAAGCCTTTTCTTTGCTCTAGAGTGCCTTTAAAGCTTTTATCTTATCTTGCTTATCACAAGTCATTCTTTTTGGTTTCCTCCTGGGCGTTAACTCTGTACAAGGCTTCTGCAACACAAAACTGAACAGAAGTTCTGTCGTGAATACAGTTTGTCATCTTTTATATTGGAGGCGTATAATACCAACACCGCCATCTTTGTTGACGAACAGTTATCTTCGTCTAATGTTAAGTGTAAAGTACAGTATTAATACTGGAACACAGCCCTTCATACGTGTATAATAAGGAGTATTTACATTGGCATAGCTTTACAAATACGGGCACAAACTGCTACCTCTTAAAGTTTTTGTCGGTGGTGAAAACAAGATAACCTCACTGCTCAATGGTAGAACTAGCCAATGCATCAGGGTGCTCTTCTGACATGAGTATAAACTAGTACTTGTGATACATTCAGCACCAGAAAGCGCAGTTTGGTTTATTAGATGTTGTGGGGGTCCAAATGACTAGCAGGGGCCCAAGATACCACCCTTATAACTAATAGTTTTTGGTACAGGCGTATATTCTAACAGTAGACGCCCGAAACGGAATTTTTACTCATTTTTCATTCGAACGTGTCAGTGGTTTTATTCTCTCTCTCTCTCTCTCTCTCTCTCTTTGTGTGTGTGTGTGTGTGTGTGTGTGTGAGAGAGAGAGAGAGAGAGTGTGTGTGTGTGTGTGTGAGAGAGAGAGAGAGAGAGAGAGAGAGAGAGAAAGAGAAAGAGAAAGAGAAAGAGAAACTGGGGTACCTATCATAGGTGGTGGCCTCTGTCCTGGAATGCCCCATCTGGGTGCCATAGCGTTTTTCTTTGGGGCTCACGGGAGGCTAGCATACTGTGAGATTTTGTGCGGTATGGCCCCTCGGACCAAGCCAAGATGGCTTCGCACACGAGACGAGTGTATATTTTACAGGTGATGGTTTGGGTTGGCGGTCTATCGGACGCATCCGCAACGGAATGGGCCCTCTAACATTAAGGATTTCCATGAAGCCACGGAAAACCGTAACAGCTATACCAGACATCCAGATCAAAGCAAAAAAAGAGCAGATTTTTGGCAGTATCCACTGAGGCGAATTCCAAGTACACGGTACCGCCGTTTCCGAGTTAATTAGCATTGAAGTTAGCCAGTCAGGACGTTGGGCACGCAAATTCAAGCGACCGCCAGATACAATTAGTGTCAGTTGTTGTCATAGCGTAGATAATAGCGAATGAGACTGCTCAGCCTTTCGCTCGGGTTCGATCCTTTCTACCATCCCATGTCCAATTTTTGTACTGCTCTCTTATTCGGTTGTAGAAAACCAAACGAAGCACGCGTTTGGTGACACTGTCTCTGGCGAGCGGTTTGAATCTACGCGCGCAACGGCCTGATTGCCTAGCTTCAATGCTAATTGACTCGGAAACGGCGCAACGTATCGAATTTTTTTTCTTAACTGCTATTTCGCAGCACAACCTACCCTGGAACACTCTTATGACCTTTCAGGCTGTTTCTGCCTAGCCTGTATTTTCCTTCCATCTTTCAGCCTTCCCTTCTTTCCGTAGTACTGGCTTGCCATCAGAGCTCTTTATGTTTACGCAGGTCTTTCTCTTTTCTCTAAATATCTCTCGAACTTTCCTGTACACAGAATCTATCTTTCCCATAGTCTTTCATGCTTCTGTAGCTTTGCACATTTCTTCTACAGTTATTTCTACTTTGCCAAAAAATGGTTCAAATGGCTCTGCGCACTATGGGACTTAACATCTGTGGTCATCAGTCCCCTAGAACTTAGAACTACTTAAACCTAACTAACCTAAGGACATCATACACAACCATGCCCGAGGCAGGATTCGAACCTGCGACCGTAGCGGTCACGCGGTTCCAGACTAAAGCGCCCAGAACCGCACGGCCACACCGGCCGGCCTACTTTGCCATTATGCACTTTCGGTCGATCACATTTCTTCTACATCTGTATCCCCTTTTGGATGATTCATGCGTTGAATTTTGATATTTGCTACTTTAACGAATTAAATTCATTATCCCGTGTGTTATCCACAGATTTCTATAGCCTAGTTCTCTTCTGCCTTCACTATTTAATCTCTCAAAGCTACCCACTCACCTTCTGTTGTATTTCTTTCACGTATTTCAATCAGTTGTTGTATTAGTCTTCCTTTGAAACATTTATCTCAGATTGTTACAGCTGATGCCGGTCCCATCTCCTCAGTTTCCTATCCTTCTGCCTCTTCTTCAGTTTTCATCTGCAGTTCGTAACCAATCAGTTACGGTCTCCGTCCACATCTTCTCCTGAAAATGCTTTATAGTTTAGAATCTGGTTTCGGAATTTGTCTTGCCATTATTCAATGTGTCTGGAACCTTCTGGTGTGTACAGGCCTCTTCCAGATATCCAACCTCCTTTCTTGACTCCCAAACCAAATGTTAGTAATGATGAAAATGTACTATGTGCAAAATTCTACCACGTACCGGTAGTTTCCCCTTTCAATCGTTTCCCACAATCCACATTCCCTTACTGTTTTTCCTTCTCTTCCGTTTCCTGCCATAGAATTCAATTCCTCGTCACACTCAAATTTTCGCCTTCCTTGAGGTAGTAAATAACTTCGTTTATATCTTCATCAATTTAATTCAATCTCTTCACCATCTTTGGTGCTAGGAGGCATGTACACTTGTACTATTGTGGGGGGTCGTGGATTTGAACCTAACTTGGCTGTTAAAAAAATGTAGACTGTGTTGTTCACGATAGTTCAGCTGGATACCTGTTTTCTTATTCATTATTAGTTCTACTCCTGCAAAATCCCTCTTTGGTTTTGTTTTGATAACACTGCACTCCCCTGACCACCGTTCTTATTGCCGCGATATAAAACTTCAACTTATTCATTTTTCTGTTCAAATATTCCAACTTACCTATTAACTGGGGGCATTCTACGCTCCGAACTGTAGAATATTTCAGAATCTCAATAACTTTATGAGTAGTCTCCCCCAAGAAATCCGAAAGAATGACTATTTTACCTAGGAGGATGCGATCATCGTTAAACCATACAGTAGCGCCGCATAGCAAGGCCACGTTCGACAATGTTGCAAGGCCAAATCATCCAGAATGTTGCCCGTACAACTACTGGAAAGTATGCTGCCCAACCTCAGAAACCGCATGTTAGTCCTGCACCTCCATAGATACCTCTACCATTTGGTCGCATCTACGACACGGCTATCTGTATAGTTAAGGCTAGGGCCATGCTTCATGGGGGTCAATGAACCTCACTGGCTTACACTTCCTCCGGTTTTCGTTTTAACACCGATGAACCTTAATAGGATTATAATAGATACCAAGAAAATAGATCATTAATTTGTAGCTGAATTACTATTGAACGTTCCGGGAACATTTTTGTGGATATAGCCCAACTGAAACTGTGATGAAGGTTAAATAATAGAGGAAAGGTTAGAGTTTCAAATCCTGTAGTCATGGAGGAAGTCATTAGAATCAGAGCATTAGCTCAGTTGGAAGGTATCTGCAAGAAGAAATCAGCCGTTACATTGGCAAGTTGAAAGACATTTTCGACTTTTTTCAGAAGCGAAAACGAAGGAAGAAGAGAAGGAAGTTTCAGTTTAATGTCGAATCGACGACATCGTCATTAGAGACGGTCACAAGCTACGAAGGGAAGATGATCGGGATGGAAACCGTTTAAGGGAAAGCACTGGAAACTAAAATCTGGATAGTGCCTTCGTCACGCGCCGCTTCGCTTGGTGCAAAGAAATGTGAACCAATACGGCAACCATAGTACACGTGTTATTAAAAGCAGCTAAAATCGCTACAAGTCGCCTCTGCTCCAGGGCCCGATGGGGTCCCTGCCAGAATCTATATAGATTTTACGAGTGAATTAGTTCTAGGCTTGACCATAATTTACCATAAATCAAGAAAGTAGACAATTATTCCCTGCGATGAGAACAAGAGCACAGGTTATCCTCACCTACTACTATATATTACTTACTTTCTCTGGGAACTGAATTCTAGAACATATTCTGTGTCTCAGTGAAGCATAATGCAATTCTTATTGTCCATCACATACATTAATTAATTAATTGATAGTATTAATTGTAATCTAAGACTCTTCGCAGAAGATACTCGTATCTATGAAAAATGTAAAACCCCTGGAGACAAATACAGCTAAAGTCAATTTAATATCATGAGACTCATAGGACACATATCTGCAGTAATCATGAGAGCAGCGCTGACGACTCCTAGGAGAGTGGTGCTAAATATCTCGCAATTAAAAACAGCGGGGTAAGCGTGTTTTTTTCTAATGGAACATATGTGATATCTGTGACCTGGGTTCACTCAGAGCAAAGAAGTACCATGTGGGAGGATATATTATCAGATGAAAAGGTATAATTTTTGTGAAGGAGTGAGTACGTAAAGTAAAGCTAAGCTGTCGTCAACCTGGAAGTCAGTAAAGATGTAAATGTTGTATGGCATTGTTGGCTGGGATATCTCACGGGATTCGGCCGTCTGTCGGAAAGGGTGTCCTCCACTGCGCACATTGATCGCTCTTCTTGCGGATATGTTAGATTTGTGTCATATATGTATTTGTAGAATGTAGGTGAGTGTAATGGACGTGTTTATGGTATAGTGTTACTGTGTTACGTGATAAGAGAGGGGACAGGGTGAAACCGGGTGCCGTCAGTCTACTCATAGGAGCAGCGCAAGGGGACACCGTGCTTAACGTCTGAAGTGGGAGGGACTGCGATCTGGGGCAGCGTCGTACAGTTTGCCTGTCTCTGGGGCAGCTAGGACAAACTGGTCCATTATTTTTTTCTCCTTATGTAAACAAACCTGCAGCTTGGCAGCTTGCACAAAGTGGTCCATTGTTCTCCTAATGTAAACAAACCTGCAACCACTTGGCATCGCCTCCTTATACAAACAATGACATCACTGTTGTTTACACAAGTCTGATTTAAGACTAGTGTAAACAGATTGCTCACTTGGAGACAAATACAGCTAAATTCAATTTAATATCATGAGACTCATAGGACAGATATCTGCAGTTATCATGAGAGCAGGGCTGACGACTTGTATTCCCCGCGATGAGAACAAGAGCACAGTTTATCCTCATCTACAAAAAAAAAAAAAAAAAAAAAAAAAAAGGCAAGGGAATGACATCACTTGACCATGGTCCCAAACCACGTGCATGTGCTCTTAGAGTACGTTTATGTAAGTGTACTTTATGACTGCAATGTAAAGCATCTGTGCTCTTTCAATTTGGCACCTCCACCCTCCCCTCCTTCCTCACCACTCCTGCCTAAGCTGCAAATCCTCTCAGCCAGTTAGATGATTGGAAGCTCAAAAGGGATGTTATCCTGGCAAAGTAGAGTACATCACCTAAAATTTCTTACCCAATTAGCTTATTGTTATAATTTTGTCTCATCCTTATTGTTATTATCATAAATTATGTTATTTCACTTATCTTAATTTTTTAAAAAATATGACCACTTTCAAAATATTGCTGCCTGTACATTTATATCACTGTTATATTAATTGATATAATTCTGTGGTGTCAGGCACTTTGAGATTGGCAGTCCATCCGACATATGACCACCTGCCACTTCTATATTTAGAGTTCTGAGGGGTTGCTTTTCTGACTTTCTCCCACTTTCTAAAACTGTCATCCAAATGCACACTCAATATCAGACTTTAAATGCTTAAACAATCTCTTGAGTGCATTATTTAAACAGATTATACTGATACCCCATGTTTAAACAATTGACAACCTATTGTGGCCTGAGAAATTAATACTTGACATCGATCAGATGTTTACTAAGGTCAGAACTTGTAGGAGATTCAGCTACCATGCTCACGATAATCTTATCCACGAAAGAAGCGGTTTACAAAACACTTGTAAGATCGATTTTTAGGCACTGTCATCAATCTGGGATTAGTAAGAGAGAGGATAGATAGAGAAAATAGAGAAGAGGTGCGCGTTTCGTAGTGGGATTATTACGGAGATGCTAAACAGATTCCAATGGCAGTTTCCGCAAGAGAGACGTTGTGTATCATGGTTTACTGTTAAAATCCCGAAAGTTTACGTTCGAAGAAGAGTCGGGTAACATAAATCTCACGAAATGACAACAATGAGAAAATTGGAGCTGATACGGAGGGCTACCGTACAGACATTCTTTCCACGCACAATTCACAAATGGAATACAGGTAGACATTAAAAGCAGAAGTTCCGACTTAGGAACAAAAAGTAACAAATGGAGTTGTTTATAAAATAACTCTTTTTCGATGCTTGGAGCAAAATAAAAGATATCTTTAATCAGCAACAGGTAGGAACAGTATGGAATTATGCAGCAATGTTAATAACGCTACATTTCTGGAAATATCCCCAACGACTAAGAGGCCAAGCAATAAAATTAGTGTGTGTTTAAGACTGCCTACAACGGTGTCTACTACGCACGTCTTCATCTCTCTGCAGAGTGCTCGACGTACAGACAAGTGACGGCCTGCCGAGCAAAGAATTGATTTTGGAGAGGGACCTTAGTTTTGTTCCTGCTATCAATCGTTCACAGGCGTCGTGTTCACACTTAAACGGCACTGGTAGAGGCGTCCGACCATAGGACTGCTGCTTGCATTTTGTTTGTTTGTTTTAAATAAAGTGTGTACCTCTCCCTTTCCAATACTACTACAAACGACTGTGATGTGTGTTTGAGGCTGTATCAGTGTTGGAAATTAGCATAATTTAGCGATGTTTTGTGTGTGTGTTTTTTTAACATTCGTAGCTGGATGTTTTTATTTCCCATCGTTCTTCACAAGTCTACTATAATGCAGTACCTTAGTACACATATAATCGATGTCAAGTGTTAATTTCTCAGGCCACAATTTGTCAATTCTTTAAATTCGGGGTATCAGTGCAATTTGTTTAAATAATGCACTCAGGAAATTTTAATACATTTAAAGTTTTGTATTGATGGGTGATTTTGGAAGACGACTTCCAAAAGTTGGGGAAAGTCGGCAAAACAGCCTCAAACTGTAAATATAGAAACGGAAGGTTGTCAAATGTTAGATGTAGTACCACTGTAAAACTGCCTAACATCACAAAATTATATTTTTTAAAATAAGAGTGACATACAGGGTGATTATAATTAAAGTTAAACTTTCAAACCGCTGTAGAAATAACACCACTGGTCAGAATGACGTCAAATTGCAACGGAATATTATCCGAGAAGGGGGAAAACGTATGCCAGAAGAAAAATAGTTACAAAATGTAGCAATAGGTGGCGCTGTAAGCGTCGTAATTTAATAGAGGTCGACTAAAAATGACAAATGAATCATACAACAATGCCTAAGGTGTACGTTTGGCTTTAAAACAAACTATACTACTCAGTGCGCATGGGTGTACAGGTGTGAAACTGTTAGTTACGTAAGCCCATCCACCACGGCAAAGTCATATCACATCGGATGGGAAAAATCGGTTTTTAATTGCCCTGAGGCCAAAAACCACATAAAAAGTATCACTCACATCGGTTTTTAATTGTCCTGAGGCCAAAAACCGCATAAAAAGCATCAATCACATCGATTTTTAATTGTCCTCAGGCCAAAACCCGCATAAAAGCATCAATAACATCGGTTTTAATTGTCCTGAGGCCAAAAACCGCATAAAAAGCATGAATCAAAATCAAATCGGATTATTAATTTCCGTGTGACTGACGCAAAACATGTTCAATATGCTGTCTACCGTTTTCTGCAACAAGTTTAATTCGAGAAACAGCGTGTTCCACAACTGGTCGAAGTGTTTCCGGGGTCATGTTCAGAATTTGTTGCGCAATGCGTGCCTTCAGTGCAGCTAAGTTTGTAATCGGAACGCTGAACACATCTTTCAGATAGTCCCACAGCCAGAAGTAACACGGATTAAGATCAGGTGATCGGGATGGCCAGGCTGTAGGGAAATGGCGGCTGATAATTTTAGCATTTCCAAAATGGCACTTCAGCAGTTTCTTACCTGGATTTGCAATGTGCAGAGGTGCGCCATCTTGCATAAAAATGATCCCATCCTCACATTCACGCTGTTGGAGAGCTGGAATGACGTGGTTGCGCAAAAGACTCTCATAGTGCTTACCAGTGACGGTGCAGGTAACAGGACTGGAAGCATATGTCTCTTCGAAAAAATATGGCCCTATGACAAATGATGCCGTAAACCCGGACCACACAGTGACCTTTTCAGGATGAAGTGGTAATGGCTGATTTGCGTGTGTATTTTGCGTTGCCCATATTCGACAATTATCTCTGTTGACATATTCTGTCAGATGGAAGTGGGCTTTGTCCGTCAACAAAACTTCCACGGACAATCATTGTCCACTTCCATGCGAACAAGAAAGTCTAAAGCAAAGGTCTCGCTTGCTGGCAGGTCAACAGGATGCAACAGGTGCACATGAGTAATTTTGAATGGATAGCAAAGAAGGATGTTTCATAGGATTTTACGCACTGTGCTCACGGGTATATTCAGTGTTCGGGCAATTCTCCGTGCACTACACGCTTATATACCACCACTCGTCTCCTCCTGCACTGCTGTGGCCACTGCTTCCACTGATGTCGAATCAATTCGTTTCCTCACTCTACCAGGTTGCACACAAGAACCCGTCTTTTCGAATTTCCGAATCATTTTCTCCAGACCCAGGGCAGTCATCGGACCAACGCCTTTTTTCAAACCCTTCAGTGTCCGGAACTTCTGCAGAGTGTCGTGTGTACAGTCATTATTCTTCTAAAATAGCCTTACAAGCAGAGCGCGATCCTGCATTGAGACAGTCATGACGAACGTTGCAGACGCAAAAGGAGGAAAAGCCGTGTACCCGGCGTGTATATACGAACTTCAATGGGTCGTGCGCATGACAGGTGTTTTCATTTACTTACTCTGAAACATACAGCGCCATCTATTGATCAATTTTCACTCTATTTTTTTTCTTCTTCTGGCATACGTTTTCCTCCTTCCCCGATAATATTCCGTTGCAATATGACGTCATTCTGACCAGTGGTGTTATTTCTACAGCGTTTTGAAAGTTTATCTTTAATTATAATCACCCACATTTTTATAGTGTTCATAAATCATATTAATCAAGATACATGAAATGGCATAATTTGTAGTAATTACGATAAACAGCGACATAAAATTGTAACAAAATAACCTACTTGAGTAACAGATTATAGGTGATGTACCCTATTATGTCAGGATAATGTCCCCTTTGAATTTCCCATCAACCAGTTGGCGTACAGGATTTGCTGCATGGAGGAGAGGGATGGGGGGGGGGGGGAGGAGAGGGGGATCCGGGGTGGGTGGGGGTGGTAACTTGGCAGCTTGGAAGAGCACAGTCGGTTTATATTGGAGCCATAAATTACTCTTGCATAAACGTAACTTAAGAGTACATGTGCGTGATTTGGGGCCAAGGCCAAGTGATTTCATTGTTTATAGCGAGGCACTGGACAAGTGAGTGATCTGTTTACATTAGAGACTTAAATTAGATTTACATAAACATACCAGTAATGCCATTGTTTCCATAAGAAGGCGAGGTCAAATGGCTGCAGGTTAGTTTACATTAGGAGAATAATGGACCACTTTGCCAAAGTTGCCTGACTGTGGGTTTGTTCACGTAAGGAGAACATTGCACTAGACTGCAGTCTGCCCGACTACTAACATCCGCATCAGATGGACAGATCACCATCAACAGTGTCACATTCCATCACTTCATGAGACACCGCTTAGAGGTTCAGAATTTACTCCAGGACATCGGCACAAAGACTGATCATCAGGATCTTTACGACTTCACCTTTCCTCTCCTTGCTGACCATATACTGATAGTGAAAATTTCACCCACTTCCAGGATACCAACCAGCTTATCTCTGAGCAGTGCATTAGCGACCTCAGATGTGGATGTGGCTCTGAAAGTCAGATTCATCGTCGTAGTACTCTACTAGGCATGGCCCTATTGAATATGATATGCTTTTGCTCTGCTCCTACCTATGAACTAACCTACCTGCAGGGACATTCAATTTAGTGTAGCATCCAACCACATTGCAAGTTTGCAATATACGAGGGCCTGTTGAAAAGTAATGCTTCAGAATTTTTTATGTGAAAACTTGTAAACTTTTTAAACTAAAACTTCAATAACATTCTAGAACTTTATTCTTCACGGCTATGAAAGTATTTCTCTCAGCAACAGTTTGTTGATACTGTCACTGTAGAATATTTGACTTTGTTGACGGAGCCATAACCTCACCTCACTGCTTCATCACTATCAAAAGTGAAGTCATCAAGATGTTCTGTAAGTTTTGGCTCTCTGAGCACTATGGGACTTAACTTCTGTGGTCATCAGTCCCCTAGAACTTAGAACTACTTAAACCTAACTAACCTAAGGACATCACACACATCCATGCCCGAGGCAGGATTCGAACCTGCGACCGTAGCAGTCGTGTAAGTTTTGGAAACAGTTGAATATCGAATGGGGCCAAGCTGGGATTGTATGGAGGATAGTGAACCCAAGGTGTTGCAGATGTTACAGCACTCGTGTGTGGTCTGGTATTGTCATACTGATGGGGAGGGGAGTGTTCCATGTGTGAACGAACTCTTCGAATTCGAAACTCAATTACAGCACGCTGTCACTCATGCATCGGCATAGTTGCGTTGCACACAGTCATTTTACACGCTAAAGGTCCAAGCCCTCTGGCGGTAGAGGGCTGCAAATGTGTAGACACGAAGAAAAAAAGAGGTAGAATGTTAATAACGTTTATTTTACGTGAAAAATTCGCTGGCGTTGCTTTAAACGTTATTGTGAAAAGGTGGTCTCCGTAAGGAAAGTAATCTCAATATTTTCATCTTGATATAGTTGGGTGGCAATTATGAAATATGGAGATGAATGTTAACTAGAAATTGAAAAACATATCACACATATCTCCTGTAGCAGGTGCCTAAAAAATGAACATTATAACAAAGCAGATAGATTAGTGGTCCTTTCCATTACATCTAGAAAGTAATGAGAGTATACTGTAGTTGTTACTATGTCCTCGTCGGATATTTTGTTTTTGTCGCAGTAATAACTTTGGAAGGAAGGAAGAAGAAATATTAATGTTTAATGTCTCGTCGACTATTTTGTCATTAGAGAGGAAGTACAGCTTGGAATTGGGGAAGGATGAGCAAGAAGATGGGCCGAGAACTTTTCTATAAATCATAACATAATATTTTCTTCGAGAGAGAAAACCTCCTATTCACAAACAAACATGTATTTAGAAAGCTTCGCTATTGGGAAGCTCAGCTTGCCCTTTTCTGCCACGATACCGTGCGAATCATAGATGAAGTACAACAGGCAGATTTCACATTCCTAGATTCACGGAAATCATTTGGTACAATGCCGCACTGCAGACTGTTAACAAAGGTCCGATCATACGGAATAGGTTCCCAGGTATGTGGGTGGGTCGAAGGTTTAAAAAAAAAAGGAAAAGAAAAAAAAAAGAGAAGGTGGGGTTTAACATTTCGTCGGCGTCATTAGAGACGGAGCACAAGCTCGTGATATTTCAAGGACGGGAAGGAAATCCGCCGTGCTGTTTCAAACGAACCAGCCCGGCGTTTGCCTGGAGCGATTTAGGAAAAATCACGGAAAATCCAAATCTGAATGGCCGGACGTGGATTTGAACTGTTGTCCTCCCGAGTGCGCCATCTCACTCAGTCGAAGGCTTTTTAAGTAACAGAGCCCAGTACGTTGTTCTGTATGTCGAGTGTTCATTGGAGACAGAGGTGTCGCCAGGAAAGCCACCAGGAAGTGCGAGAAGACCGCTCCTGTTCTTTATATACGTAAACGATCTGACGGGCAGAGTGAGCAGCAATCTGTGACTGATGATGACGCTGTAGTGTACGGGAAAGTGTTGTCGTCTTCGAGTCACTGTAGGAGGTCACAGGATGATTTGGACAGAACTATAATTTTGGAAACACGGCGAGAAGTGCACGCTAGAACACAAATGCACATGCTAGCCAAGCAGGTTGCGCTAATGATTTGACTACTATTGGCACCTGTAAAATGTCCTCAATACCTCACAAATGTGACAGTCGTGGCCAGAACAGCGTTCTGTGTGGTTATGAACGCGTTCGGAGCTAAATAAATTCGAACGTGACCAAATTCATGGTGCACATATGGTGGGTGCTTCCGTAAACATGGTAGCCGAAGTGTTTGGTGTTTCAAAAGGCACCACATCGGAGATTTATACCGCATAGAGGGAAAGGGGAATGAAACTGCGTACTGGTCGACGTGACAGACGATCATGAAGAGAATTGTGACGAAAAACGAGAGGACAACAGCTGCAGAAGTCACCGCAGAACTGAATACAAAACACTTGTGCGACGCGTCCTTCATGACTGTCTGACTGTTTAGGATCCTCAACAGGTCGGATTAAAGCAAAAAAGCGACGCAATTCTGAGACGTGCTGCTAGACTTGTTACCCGTAAGTTCGATCAACACGCCTGTGTTACTGAAACGCACCGTGAATCCCTTTAAGGAACATGGCGTTCTTTCCGGGAAATACTATTGAGCAAATTTAGAGAGCCGGTGTTTGTGCCAGAATGCAGAATGAGCCTACTGCCATCAACGTACATCTTGCGTAATGATCGCTAAACCAAGAAAGACCGAGAGAGGTGACGTAGTGGTTAGCACACTGGACTCGCATTGGGGAGGACGACGGCTCGATCCGAGTCCGGCCCGCCCGATTTAGGTTTTTCACGACTTCCTTAAATCGCTCCAGGTAATTGCCGGGAATGTTCCTTTGAAAGGGCACGGTCGATTTCCTCTCCCATCCTCGAAATATTCTGAGCTTGTGTTCCGTCTCTAATGACCTAGATGTCGACGGGATGTTAAACTCTAATCTTCCTTCCAAGACAAGAAAAGACAGCTCAGGGCTCCCACGGAAGCATACACACAGTCGTTTTCGCCTCACTCCATTTGCGAGTGGAAGCAGTGGTATAAGGTAGCTTCCATCAGGCTCCGTAGGGTGGCTTGTGAAGTGTATGTAGATGTAGATTTCCACTGTGCCACCTCGCCCGCTCTTAGGAAAGAGAAGAAGCTTAACTGAAACCAGTGCGAAGAAAATCCATCGCATCAAATCTAGTCCACCGCATAACACAGTTCTACTTGAGATGCCCAGCGTCTAGATTATGAAGACTCGAATGAATAAATAAGCCGGGAACGCTTACATTCCTATATTTTGAAATAAACTGGCATCTACAATAGGTGGCGAGTCGGTATGCCAAATAACACAAGATAGTTACAGTCGACAGTGCAATAAAGTGTGTTTGAATATCGCAAACATTTATGTATGGGAATCGTAACAAACAATCTGAACAATTTGTCCATGAGATGGAAGAAAGAGAAAGTGTTCTCTCAAAATTACGCCGAACAGAGTAGAAAATTTGCTCGTATTTATTTTGGTTATGTAATGACGAAGAGAGCGGACAGTAATCAACGGGCACCATCAAAGTATTCTTATGGAGTAATGTAAGAAACGTAAATCAGAATGGCCATGTGATAAGTTAATCCTAGGTTCTCCAGAACAGGAGATACATGTTTACTTGACTGCATGATCTTGTGTGTATTCTTATTGAAGGTAAAACTGTGTGCGTAGGAGTATCCTTCCAACTTACATAGTGAAATTAAATTAACTATCAAGACAGGTGAATTAAAATCAGGAAGTAATCGATCACATGAGGATCTTCAAACCTGCCACTATGATACTTTCCAGTAACTGTGTAACAGTCGGCCATTCAACACCCAAAGCACTGTCCAGTCTGAAAATCGGTGTGTCATTATCATTATCAGGACTTCACAACACTTTTGTAACGTTCTACGTGTATTGCACACACGTTAGTAGCGATATTTTGCCCATGTGATTTCACCAGATATTTATGATTTCACAGTAGACATTCATCGCGGCAACTATTGTTTCCTCTTCCACACTCCTGCTGAAACTACCCCACTACGAACTGTAAGGATTTTTTGCCCCTTTTTCTCTTTGAAGACGTTAGCGACGATACTCGATCGAAAGAAAGATGGCAGGCATCATTAAAGCACGTCTTTTACATCTACCTACTGTCAGTGTAAGAAAAATCGAGGAAGCGGCATCGGGCAGGAAGGATCAACAGCGAAACACACTGTTCAGAAAGCCAGTTTCCACGTTAACTATTCTTTCCCATCGCTAAAGAGAGTTGTACGCATTATTCAGTCCATTACCGTGAAACTAAGGCATTTCCTTTCATTTGAGCTCGTCGTCTACAATTTCAGAAATGACTACGTCATTGAACACATGTCTTCATAAGCTTACGATAGAGACAATATTTCATGCTTCGTTAGCAGCATGGATAAACTAAAATGAAATGTAAGAGCAATTTAAGTCTCTCTCTCTCTCTCTGTCTGTCTCTCTCTCTCTCTCTCTCTCTCACCCACACACACACACACACACACACACACACACACAAGCGCGCGCGGGTGCGCGCGCGCGAGCGCACACACACTGACTCACTCACTCTTCCCCGTCCATTTTTGCTCATCATTTAACATTTTGCACAACGAAAGCCATTTCACACGACTGCAGCTAAACTATGTGATTTCCAATTACACTCCGCCGTATCCGCCACACATATTTCACGGACCCATCTACACTCGGACAAAATGGTGTTGATGTGATCTTAAGTGGATAATAGAGTCAAGGAAGCTAAAAATGAGAACGTATGACTTCAAAGGTAAAAAAATGCATTGTACTACTCTAATTTACTTAATAGCAACTTCAAATATATGATGATATGCACCAGGTTTAAATTACAGTTTATCTCTTATAGCATTAAGCAGGTGCTAGTTTATTTTTTTAAAAATAACTATCCATAGACACATGTTTGTGATCATCCCTCTCAAAAACCTGGCGGGGGTACACATTACTAAGATTGAAACAATGCCATTAGAAATGAACGTGTATGATAATTCTCAAGTTATCCTTACCTCTTTGTAGCAAAATGAGAATATTACGTTTTTTTCTGAAACAAGGTGTACATATTAGAAAAGAAAAGAAGCCAAGAAATCGGGAAAAAATAAATGGTAAAAAATGCGAAGGAGCAATGTGGACACAAAAAGTAAGGGAACGGGTTTTCTTAGTTTTACTCTGCTTGAAGGGTAACATATTCTCGAACCCAGTATTATTGAATTCGCCAATATGGGTGGGTAGCAATGTAAAAGGTCCACCCTCCATTGCTGGTGCCGACGTGGAACAACGCCTTTTAATGTAGGTCGTGTTCCATAGAGTCGGGCCCGTGGCCAGAAGTTACAAATATCCCGACAGTCCAAAAAGTTTCGAGACTGGATTAACAAAAAAATAGAGAAGAATTAAAATGGTGGTTTTAACGCTTCAGGTGCTCTACATAGTCTCCCCCGCCCCTCGTCCTACCCCACCCTCCACTTGAGCACAACGCACAGAACGCTCACACAACCACGTGAAACTGTCAGAAAAGTTCTTCTTCGAGATGTTGTTCAACTCGTGAGACACACTGGCTTGAATGTCGGTTCTGACGTCAAAATGCTGACCCTTCATGTGAATTTCTGCACTTTTTTGTCTTGTGGTAGGTGCGTATTTGTAATACCAAGTCTCGTCGCCCGTACGACTTTTTCTGGAAAAGAATTCTCTGCGTTTTTCTATTCAATAATGCCGCTGCAGGCGTCCATGCGGTAGTTTCGTTCGGGAGTCAGGTGTGCGGGACAAATTTTGCACGTACTCTTCTCTTCTTCAAAACATTCTCGATAATTTCTAGAACTTTTGATTTAGACATGTTGCTCCACTGCGATTTGTGATAACACAGCATTGACGCAGTACGGCTGCACGTCCACTACTTAACGCTTTAACATTCAACGGTCATTCGCTGCAGTACGGGAATCCAAGCTTCGTTTATATTGAGACATTCATCTTTCTTGTTTAAACTACTGTGGTACTTGTCAATTTCGATGATTTCCCTGAACTAAACTGGAGTGGTAGTTTCTTCTCCCCAGCGAGAACGAATGTGTCAGCGAATTTAGGTACCCTGTCGGTCTCAAAAATTGCGTGCTCCGACACGGCCAATGTATCAAACTGTCCAACCTGCAGCGCCTTTTGTGTTCGATGATGCTGGTATTGTTTCGTCCGACCATTCCAACATTTTCTCCACATTTATGTATTATCACATACACAAACGATTACTAGAGGTTAACACCACGTTAACTGCCAAAAAAATGCAGTAGGACGAACTGGAGGTACAACCCTACACCATTTGATTTTTTGTCTAACAGTTTCCAGAGCAGTTTTCGAACTATACTCATACTTAATTCATATCCGACGTCTCTTTCGTGACGCATCTTCATACGAAGCAAGTTTGGAAGCTACATCCTACCATACGAATGATATACATGATACTTCGTGGCAGATTAAAACTGTGTGCCGGACCGAGACTCGAACTCGGGACCTTTGCCTTTCGCGGGCAAGTGCTCTACCGACTGAGCTTCCCAAGCACGACTCACGCCCCGTCCTCACAGCTTTAATTCCGCCAATACCTCGTCTCCTACCTTCCAAACTTCACAGAAGCCCTCCTGCGAACCTTGCAGAACTAGCACTCCTGGAAGAAAGGATATTGCGGAGACATGGCTTAGCCACAGCCTGGGGGATGTTTCTAGAACGAAATTTTCACTCTACAGCGGAGTGTGCGCTGATATGAAACTTCCTGGCAGATTAAAACTGTGTGCCGGACCGAGACTCGAACTCGGGACCTTTGCCTTTCGCGGGCAAGTGCTCTTCCGACTGAGCTACCCAAGCACGACTCACGCCCCATCCTCACAGCTTTAATTCCACCAGTACCTCGTCTCCTACCTTCCAGACTTCACAGAAGCGGCGGAATTTGGCGTTAATTGGTTATGGCTGCAGACGACCGACGCGAGTGCCTTTGCTACCAGAACGACATCGCCTGCAGCGCCTCTCCTGGGCCCGTTGGCATATCGGTTGGACTCTAGACGACTGGAAAACTGTGGCCTGGTCAGATTTCACCTGGGAAGAAGTGATGGTAGGGCTCGAGCGTGGCGGAAACCCAGGTGGTCATGGACCCACGTCATCAACAAGGCACTGTGCAAGCTGGTGGTAGTTCCATAATGATGTGGGTTGTCTTTACATGGAATGGAATAGGTCCTCTGGTCCAACTGAACCGATCATTGACTGGAAACGGTTATGTCCGGCTTCTTCAAGACCATTTGAAGCCATTCATAGACTTCATGTCCCCAAAGAACGTTGGGATTTTTATCGATGACAATGTGTCATGTTACCGGGCCACAGTTGTTCGCAACTGGTTTGAAGAACATTCTGGACAGTACGAGAAGATGATTTGACCACTCAGATCGTCCAACATGAATCCCATCGAACATGTATGGGAAATAATCTAGAGGCCTTTTCGTGCTCAAAATCCTGCACCGGCAGCATTTTCGCTATTACTGACGGCAGAATGGCTCATTGTTTCTGCAGGGAACTTCCAACGACTTTTTGAGTCTTTGCCGGGTCGAGTTGCTGCACAAGGCCGGGTGAAAGCATGTCCGACGCTATATTTGGAGGTATCCAGTGACTTTTGTCACCTCAGTGTATTTGTGGTACACGGTACTACGATGGGCTGTCGTCTAAGGTATCCTAGCAATATCCGTGTTAAAATTACTTATCTTTACCTGTTGGCCGAGGCATGCGTTATGCGCTCTCACTGTAAGGAGTCTTTGAGAGGAGCTACCTACCACGGACAGTAGCATTACGTAGGTGAGTGTAAACCAAAGTTAGACTGGTCAATATTAAGTGAAAATCGAACCGCGTTACGTCACGACTTCTCGTCAGTTAGGCCTTTAGACAATTTCAAGCATTCATTCTCAGTAAATAAAAGCTTATTAGAGTGCTTCTTAAGGTACATTAGAATAGATTCGACAAAAGTAAAATGCATGATACGAGATAAATTTTCTTTTCAATTTTTAAATAAAGTCATAAACTTGCGTACCACTAATTTCCGCGAAAATTTGTGTGATACTACTCACGAGTGACGCCCTCGGGCAGCAGTTTTCAGTAAATACAAGGTTCTTTCAAATTTATTGTGTGAGAAGATTTTATTTCTGTTAACCGACAGCGGATAATTTACACCATTGTAGCATAAGGTACTTAGTTTTCTCTTATATTCTATCGTCGCCATTTGTCCCGCCTTTACGGATGACCGAATGATGTGTAACCGCGAATCCGTTACTTGTGTACTGTCCGGTCACATTAATGTGGCTACCTACCAAAAGCTCGAATAACTAACTACCTTCTGGAGCGCGAGACGTGCAGGATTAGAGTCAGTGAGTGTCTCGAAGGTACCGGCAGGATTGTGGAACCGAGCCAACTCCAGTGTCGTAGCCAGCTGCGCTATGTTTCTCTGTTGACGATCCATGGCGTGAACAGCCTGTAAAGGTGGTCTCACAGGTTCTCGACTGGGTTTAGATCCGGCAGATTGGTGGCTAGGGGAGTTCGGTAATCTCAACTTGGTGCTCATTGAATCACGCACGTACACTGTAAGTCGTGTGACACGTTGCGTTGTACTGCTAATAGATGCCAACGTGTCGAGGAAAAAAAACTGCATGTAGGAGTGGACATGGTCGCTAAGAAAAGATGCATGCATGTGATGGTTCACTGTGCCTTCCAGAATGACTAGATCACCCAGGTAATGCTCTGAAAACATTCCCCAGACAATAACGCTCCCTTCTCCGGCTTGGACTCTTCCGACGATTATTACAGGGCCATAGACGGCAACGGCCATCTGTCCGATGGAGCATAAATCGTGATTCATCTGAAAACGACACCTGTCGCCACTCAGTGGGCGTCCAGTTACGGCACTGTGCAATTTCTAGCCTTCGTCGCAACAGCATGAACCAGGTGTCTGCTGCGGAGGCAACGTTCACTAAACGGTCGTTGAGGAGGCACTTGTTGGTAGCCCTTTGGTCCACCTGGACGGTCAGTTGCTCTATAGTTGCACATCTATTCCCCCATACAAATCTCCGCAGCTGTCGTTCACCCCTGCTATAGACGGCCCATGGTGCACTATAGTTGTCTCGGGGTCGGTTTTGGATAGCGCCATTTTGCCATAAACTTTAACCAGGGCGGCATGCGAACAATTTCCAAACTTTACCGTTTCATAAATGTTTCATCCTTGGGCCGAAAGCCAGTGATCATGTCCTTTGCGACGTCAGATAAACTGCTCTGTTTCCGCATTACAATGACTGCGCTGTTTCCGGCGTCCCTCCGATACGCTTTATATACCTTACACTGCTAGTGCTGCCACTTGCCGTCTGCGAATTGCTGTGGCACGTCGACGTGGAACATAGACGGTGCTCACATTAATGCGACTGGGCCGTGGACATGTGTCCATCTACAGAAAGAAGGCGTGATCATCAGTGATGTTCAGCGAAGAAGTAAGTGTTCGAAGTGTGTGAACATTGCATTACTTCTTTACCAGTTTGTTGTGATGGTTCTGAGATAAAGAGGGTTTAAACAACAAAATATATACTTAGTAGTGTAGGGAAAATCGCCTATACGCCCCACTCCAGCCAATCGCGCACTACCGCGTTTTTCTGTAGATCTCCTTCCTCGTCCGACAATGTAGGATTATTTTTATATAAACTGATTCCCAATTTAGCTGCAAAATATTTTATTTAGCTTGTGCTAGTTGTATTTCTTCACTAAAAGCTTGTTTCGGCTGCTTGCCATTGTTAAGTGTACATGTTGATTTTACAAGTAATGCAGCTCACTTACGTCTTTGTGTGATTCATATAAACTTGTTACAATTTTACTTGTGTGTAGGTGGAGTGATGTTCATAATGAATCTTAAAACGGATATTTGTCTGGTGACAATTTGTATGAACGACGTAATTTCGTCTGTATACAATGCTGTTTTTGACATATAACATGAGAGTTCTCGCTCCTAAAATGCTTTATGTTTACAGAATGAATAGTGTCCCAGAAGGTGACAGATGGTGCTTGTATATCACAGATATAAGAATTCTCTTGTTAATTGCAGTTAAACGTTGTCTATTGCTTTTGTGTAACATTTCGTTTTTATTCGTTTTCTTTTTCTAAAATTTCAGTAGGTTTTCTGAATAATTTCTGTGTTTCAAATCGCTTTGTTCGTTGACATTGCCGTTGGGATATTTATTCGTATGTATGTAAATTTCCAATTCTTCCGAAATGGTCATAGCAGGGCCTTTAGGTATTGCATGTAGAATTTTTACACCATTTTCGATGTGTTCTGCTGTATTGTTTTGGTTCTTTAGGTGTAAGTACAAGCTTGACTGGTTGCTTTCACAGTTACTCGTATATTCTTTAAACTGAATTGTAAAGCTTCGTTCCGCTTGTCCAACATAAAACCTGTTTAATACAAGATAAATTCGGATTCTGTGCCTTACTTAGAAGGGAATCCCTTATCCGTATTAATAGTATTACTGGATATCGAATTTCAAAGAATTTTTTTTTTTTTCTCTCTAGAGCAGTTTCCCAGTAGCGGAAAGCACGAGCGATCGTTTGCCTCTTATTATATAAAGTCTTATATTCCTCATTAAGACAGTATTCTACCTCTGCGGAATTCTCTGGCTGGAACAAACGAGTGTGGCGATGGAGTACTACACACCAGTCCTGAGCAGTACGGATAGTTTGGCCAATATAAGCCATCCCACAATTACATGGAATTTTGTATACTCCGGGTTTTCTCAGTCCCAAACTCTCCTTTACTGATCCAAGATGGGCTCTTATGTTAGCCAGTGGCACAAAAACACTTTTAATGTCGTATTTTCTTGGTATACTGACAGAAAATGTGGAAAAGCGACGGATTTACAAGCATCCTTTAATGGCTCACCCAGCGGTACGAACTGAAGAGCACAACGTATTTGTTGGTCAGTACAACCATTCTGCTGAAAAACAACTTATAATGATCCAAATCCTGTACCAACTTTTCTGCGTCGGAAATGGATAAGCCCTCTTCACCGAAGTCCGAAAGATACCTGTGCATTGGTGTGATGGATGACAGCTGGGAGCATGAAGATAACGATCAGTATGCGTGGGTTTACGATATACACTATGCCCCGAAGTCCCATCGGCATTGTCGTGAACCAAATTATCAAGAAAAAAAATGTTTGTCGTCCTTCTCAAACTCCATCCTAAATTAGATACTGGGCTGGAGTCAATTAAAGTTATCTGAAAACCGATTCAATGTATCAATTCCATGAGGTTATACCATAAAAGTATCACTGCCGTATCTCCAAAAACAGGTGGGTTTAAGAAACGAAGTCCTGAGCTCTACGTCTGCAAAGTCTTTCATAAAAAGAATAGCGACTATGGGGGATAAAGGGCCCCCGTAGCCACTTGTCAATTTGCTCAAAATATGTATCATTAAATAAGAAATACGTCGATGTCAGCACATAGTTGGTTGTTTCATCGTCAAGTTTCTCACCAATTAATAACAGGAATTCTTCAAGAGGAATCCGGGAAAGTCTGGGTAATCATATCAGGAGTCTTCATGGGGGTGAGATGATTCATTTTGTAGAGGAGTTAGATAAACTTCGCAAAAAGAAAGGAAAGCTGCTGAGTGCACTTGTGTTTTTACTGTGATGCCGTAATGAAAGTATTAGTCCTTAATTTGCTAGAATTGCTCATTATGTTGAGACGAAGACGACTAATTAATTTTAAGAAACGTGCCAGTTTTGTTCTAGTACCTGAACGCATTCGTTTTACTCGTAGACAACTGGATCCTATATCCCAAGATTTACAATATTTGCGTTTGCAGATTTCATCTCTGCTGTCGTCCTCGTCTTGAGAATAATAGTTCTTCCTGGGCAGGGGAGCGCTGTCAGTAAACATTCGTCTAAGTTTTATCAACTTTGTGCTCAACTTAGCATATCCTATGACGCCACCCGTCGACCGATTGTGATTAATCTCACTAATAACGAAATGGATCAGTCATGGAGAAAGGCTTAAATTTTGCTCCCTCACAGAAGAGTGTTCCTATAACTTATTTCATTTGTCCAGCTGAATACACCGTGTTCCGCTGTCCTGAGGACTGGGCGGAGGAAATCAGGCAGGTGGTCAACAAAAAGCTCCGTCGAGCACCACCCTCACGCAACAGTATTTCATCTCGGGAAAGGGCGGCCATCCGGAGCATGAGAGATGCCACGGTTCTTCTCTCACGTGAAGATTATTTGGCAAAATGGATCTTTTATTGGAGGGCTCGGCATATCGAATGCCGAATGACCCTACGCAACGAATAAAACGGAAGACTCTTTCACATCTTACGAAAAGCTCCATACCTGATGAGCTGCTTAAAAATCTTCACCCTGGAGCTGCTGTTCTCCCGAGCTTGTATACGATTTACCTAAGGTTCACAAGCGTCTTCGTCCAATTAGGAGCAGTTTGGATGCTTCTACCTACAATTTAGCCAAATAATTAGTGTCTGTTCTCAGTCATTACGTTTGAAAATGTGAACAGCACATTTCTAATTCAAGATTTTATCCGGCGGAAGTTTTTATGCCTTGGTCCTTCAGACGTGCTTGTTAGCTTTGATGTTGCATCACTTTGTATCCGAGTTCCTCTTGAAGAGTTCCCGTTGTTAAATGGCGATGAACTTGACGAGAAAACAACCAAGTTATGACGTCATGTGCTGACACCGACGTATTCTTATTTAATGATACCTATTTTGAGCTATGAAAAGGCCTCTTTCCCCCATAGTCGCTATTCCTTTTATGGAAGCCTCAGAAGATATGGCGCTCATGACTTTGTTTCTTCAACCCACCTGCTTTTGAGATACGGCAATGATACTTGTATGGTTTTGAACTGCTTTTTAGAACATTTTAATTGTCTGCATAGTATTATCTACTTTCGATGGAAGTTGGAAAGGATGGAAAACTTCCTTTCCTTGATGTTTTGGTTCACAGAAATGACGAGGGACTTTCGGGCATAGTGTGTATCGTACACCCACACATACTGATCGTTATCTACATGCGACCAGCTAGCGTCTGTCACACCAACGCACAGGGGTCCTGGGGACTTCGGTAAATAGAGCTTATGCCATTTCCGACTCAGAAAATTGCCTACAGGAACTGGATCGTCTTAAAGTACTTCTTAAGCAGAATGGTCACAATCCTTTGTTGCAGCCACAGGTATCCACAGTAGCAGAAAACTGTCTTACTGGCGGACGTAAGATGCTGTATAAAGAGATGTAAATGATCGCTCCTGCTTCCCGTTAATGGGAATGTGTTCTAAAGGAATCTACAGGAACTCGATTATCCGATAATATTTTAATAGGGATAAAGGTTTTTCTTCAAGTAATTTCCAGCCAATGAGATTGCAGGTCAAAGACGTGACTGGAGACACCCCGGAGAGGGGTGGAGTACCAGCTTGAATGTCGCCTGCTGTAAGGCCTGTCAACCAGGAGTGACGGTCAACCAGGAGTGACGGTCTGCGGTGCTATTTCATTTCACAGCAGTACTCCTTTGATCATCTGGTCATCTGGGCCCCTTACAGCCCAGAGGCACGTCGACAATATTCTACGTCTTGTATTGTTGCCCTTCATGGCATGCCATCCTGGACTTACATTTCAGCAAGGTACTGCCCTCCCGCACACGGTCAGACTTTCCACAACTTGTCTTCATGCTTGCCAAACCCTACCTTGGCCAGTGGGGTCGCCGGTTCTCTCCCCAGTTGAGAACGTTCGGAGCATTATGGGCAGGGGGCTCCAACCAGATCGAGATTTTGTTCATATAACGCGCCAATTGGAAAGAATATGGCACTATGTCCCTCATGAGGACATTCAACAGCTGCTTTCGTTTGGGCCGAAGGTAGACCAACGCGTTATTGACTTGCTCAATTTGTGAAGCTCTTTCTCTCGAATAAATCATGAAATTTTTCTGAAACTGTAAACATTTGTTTGGCTGTACATGCACATCACATGTACCGATTTCCGTGCGATTCTGAAAATTCCTTCGTGGTGCATGTTTTTTTCTTTTCTTAGAGTGTATTACCATAATCAAAAATACGACACTGGAATTAGCATTTTTGTTCAGGAACTCCCAGACAGAATAGAAGGAATGATCCACAAAGAAATTCTTCAGTTTAGACTTGATTTGTGCGAGGATTACTGCTACGAAATTTCAATTCCTGTGGTAACCTATCGAAAATCGATGCAGCAGAATACTATACACCGTTCCTTGTAGACATCCTAGACAGTCCGCATTGCTACATCAGCAAATGGGGCAACTTCATTCACGGAGTGGCCAGGCACATGTGCAGACACGATAGTTTCCGTTTGCGATTTTGTCGCGTCTCCACATGACCCACTGTGCTGTTTCCATACAGCCGACTGGGACAGACACACAGCTTCACTCGAACGACGTGTCAGCGGTGTTGCGTCATATGACCAGTTCTACGCCATCTACAGCGCTTTAGAGCGCCCAGAGGGAGTGTCTGATATTTTACCTGGTGAACTAACGTATGGAGACGGTGCCTTTTCCGGCTTCTAAAATCCACTATGTTTGCCTCAGAGTGCGGGACTGATCGCTCTCGGGATTGTGAGTTCCCCATGTTGTATGGTGAAGCGCTATTCGTAAAAGGAGATTTAAAAATGTTGATACTCCACACAGACCATGGTACTACTGATGAAATATTTTTGCGATAAACATAAGTTTGTTTTCGATCTAAATTGCGCAAGTGTTAGTCTCTAATTACAATCACGACATTACACTTCTTGAAATGCTACTTTCGATGCGTAATTTTTTGAGAACAAGGCATAATGCCGTTTCCAGTTGGAGTTTATTATTCACTCGTTGTAGCCAGTCTTGTAACTGCTGCCCCACTGGTCCTAAGACTAGTAAGGCTTATTGTGCTGCATTTACGACGGCCCCACTGGTGTGCTAGTTAACGGCTAACCATTTTCTCTGCTATTCGTACAGTTTCGGTTCTGTACAACACAATGCTCACGTTACATGCATATGTGTGTATTCAGTGGTGATTCTCTCGTGATGGCATAACGTTAAGAAGACAAGGGACAACGCTGTTTGATCACGCGTTGCTCACACAGGTGTCCTTAGCTTGAATTTTTGTTCCTCTTCCGTCGACGGAGTTCTTGATGACATTTATCACGCCCTCAGCAAAATCAAACCTCTGTGAATTGCGTTGATATTTGACTGACGCGTAACAGTTCGTCATACAGGATGGTCAGAAACAGCCTGAAAAGCTTGTATGGGGGTTGCAGGGTAGGTTGCGCTGAGAAATAATCGCTAGGAAAAAAATTCGATATGTTACGCCGTTTTCGAGTTAATTATCATTGAAGTTAGCCAATCAGATGGTTGCAAGCGCGAATTCAAGCGGACCGCCTTTTACAAGTCGTGTGAGTTGTTCTCATAGCGCAGATGATAGTGCACGAGACTGTTCAGAAAAAAATGGTTCAAATGGCTCTGAGCACTATGGGACTTAACTGCTGAGGTCATCAGTCCCATAGAACTTTGAGCTACTTAACCTAACTAAGCTAAGGACATCACACGCATCCATGCCCAAGGCAGGATTCGAACCTGCGACCGTAGCGGTCGCGCAGTTCCAGACTGTAGCGCCTAGAACCGCCCGGCCACTCCGGCCGGCGACTGTTCAGACTTTGACTAGGGTTCGATCCTTAATTCCGTTCGATGTCCAATTTTTGCATTGCTCTCTTGCTCGGTTTTGGAAAACTACACGATGGACACGCTTAGCGACACCGTCTCTGTCGGGTCGCTTGAATTTGCGCGCAACGACCTGATTGACTAACTTCAATGCTAGTAAACTCGGAAACGGTGCAACGTTATCTATTTTGTCTCTCAGCAATGATTCCTTAGAACAACCTACCCTGCAACATCCTTACAAACTTTTGAGACTGTTTCTGACCACCCTGTAGATATTCACATCAGACGAATTCGCAATTGCGAATAATGACCACCATCAGCTGTAGAATGGAATGACGACAATGAAAATTTGTGGCGGACAGGGAATCGAACCCAGATTTCCCGCTTATCGCGAGCTGTCGCCTTACCATTTCGCTATCCATACACGACTCACGTCCAGACCCAATTTCCATATGTCGTCAACCATACGTCTACGAAGTTTGGGTCTGGCCGTGAGTCGTGCATGGATAGGCAAATGATAAGACAACCGCTCGCGATAAGGGGGAATTCCGTGTTCGATTTCCTGTCCGGCACAAATTTTCATTGTCGGCATCTCATTTTACAGCTGATGGTAGTCATTACTCGCAATTGCGAAATCGTCTGACGTATTTCGTAAGGGCTGTGGTCGCCGCAGTGCATTGTCATCAGAATAATACAGGCACTGCAATATCGTACCCTGTAGATATTAGTGAACTCGTCTCCCATAATGTATCAGCATTTGGCAAAAAGAAAACTTTACAGGTAACGCATCCATCCCCAGTAATTTTTTTGCGGAGCATATTTAATAATATTGTACAAGTCCTCAGACGTGAACGGAGTTAATAAGTACACCGGACGAAAATTTATTCACCCTCAGGAGACATAATGCTAATGCCGCCTACCACTGGCTCTAGCACTGATACTGGCTTCAATTCGGCCAGGAAAAGCTTCCACTAGTCTCTTCAGGTATGACACATCGTGCTGAACCCACAATTCATTGTACGAAATAACCACTTCCAGCCTGAACTACACCCTCCGCACATTACTGGTTAAACTCTTCACTGAGCCGCCAATACAGTCGACGCCTTGTATTATTTCAAAAGAGGCAAAGTCACAGGTCATCGGAACACAGTACACGCAACCACTCAGCTACTGTCCAGTCTCTGTGTTGTTTGCTCAACTGAAGACACGCCGTTATAAGCAATGGCCTTTGCGAGATGCTTGATTCTAAAAGCCGCGCGGAGTGGCCGCGCGGTTTGAGGCGCCACGCCACGGATTGCGCGGCCCCTACCGCCGGAGGTTCGAGTCCTCCCTCGGGCATGGGTGTGTGTTTTGTTCTTAGCGTAAGTTAGTGTCTAGGGACCGATGACCTCAGCAGTTGGGTCCCTTAGGGATTCGCACACATTTGAACATTTGACTCTAAATGTCCACTGCACGCAGTTCCCTTCGCAATGTTCTCTCGGTAACTAGCTGGCGTGGGCCTTCATTTGCTGAAACCAGCAATTCCTTTCGGATGTAAAACCAGCTGTCAATGACCATTCATGAGACTCGTACCCGGTCACTGTTAGGATATTTTTACGGCGACTTTTCTTAGCGCCGCATTACGCGGCTGCGCGTGGTACATTCGCTTCGTTGGAGACACTTTGAACACTCCGCGTTGATGCGGCAACAAACCGGGCAACTTCATTCACGGTGTTGTCATGGAGACGTAAAACACGATAGCTTCTTTCTTCCACTTCTCGACATCGACTCATCTTAAAAAAAATGGTTCAAATGGCTCTGAGCACTATGGGACTTAACATCTATGGTCATCAGTCCCCTAGAACTTAGAACTACTTACACCTAACTAACCTAAGGACATCACACACATCCATGCCCGAGGCAGGATTCGAACCTGCAACCGTAGCAGTCACGCGGTTCCGGACTGAGCGCCTAGAACCGCGAGACCACCGCGGCCGGCGACTCATCTTACCACGATGATTCCGTAACAGAGATAAGGCCAAAATGCTGATTTCGGTCTTCCGAAATTGTTTCGCTGCGGAAGATCGTAGCACAATCTCTCCTTTCAATCACCGTACGAACGTCGAAATGGCAAATATTCAGATAACGGATCGCGGAACAGAAAAGCAACTACAATCAGTTAGAAGTGGAGAGGCATCGGGACCAGATGAGTTACCTATAAGATTCTACTAAGATTATGAGACAATCTTGCTCTCCTTCTGGCAGCCTTTCTTCATGGATCGCAGGAGCAACGAAGGGTAGCTATCGAATGGAAAAAAGCGAAGGTCATTCCCGTTTTCAAGAAGGGTCGTAAGTCAGATGTACATAATTATAGGCCTATATGGTTGAAGTCAGTCTGTTGGAGAATTATGAAATATGTTTTATGCCCAAGAATTATGACATATCTCAAGAACGACAATGTCCTCTATAAAAGTCGACATGGATTCCACAAACAGAGATTGAAACTCAGCTCGCTCTGTTCCTCCATGAGACCCATAGCGCTGTAGACAATAGCGCTCACGTTACTGCCGTGTTCCTTCACTTCAGGAAGGCATTTGACACCGTCGCACACCGTCGTTTAGTGGAAAGAATACGAGCTTATCAAGTCGCGGACCAGATTTGCGACTGGGCTGAAGACTTCCATGCAGACAGAACTCAACCAATCGCTCTTAACGGAACAGAAGCGACAGATGTAGTCGTAATTTCTGGAGTACCTCAAGGAAGAGTGATAGGACAGTTACTGTTTACAATGCATACAGATGATCTAATAGAAATCGTCGGATGCTCCCGTGTTCGCAGATGAAGCCGTTGTCTATAACAAAGTAGCAACGCCAGAAGGCAATATCGATCTGCACAATGATCTGCAGAAGATTGTTGAATGGTGCAGGCTCTGGCAGTTGACCGCGAACAAAATAAATGTAACATATTGCGCGTACATAGGAAAAGAAATTCACAACTGTACACAACTGATGACAGATTGATGGAAACAGTATCGACTGTAAAATATCTAGGAGTAACTATCCACAGCAACATTACGTGGAATGACCACATAAAGGATACAGTATTAACAATAGATGCTAGACTTAGATTCAACGGAAAAATGTTAAGGAAATGTAACTCATCCACAGAGGAAGTGGCTTATAAGGCGCTTGTTCTACCGATTCTTGGGCTTTAATTCATCAATATAGGATACTTACTATGTAGGACTGACAGAAGAGATAGTGAATATCCGACGAGGAGCGGCGCGTTTCGTGACGGAATTGTTTAGTCGACGCGAGAGTGTTACCGCGTTGCTAAACAAACTCCATTTCCAGAAGTTACAAGAGAGATGTTGTACATCACGGAGAGGTTTACTTTTGAAATTTCGAGAGAGCTGTTTCCGGGAAGACTGGTACAACATTCTACTTCCTCCTAAGTACACCTCCCATAATGACGACGACGAGAAATTTCTAGAAATTAGGGCCAACACAAATGCTTCGCGACAATTAGTAGGGGGGATCAGTTAGTGATACCAAAAGTACCCTCCGCCCCTCCCGCCGCCCCCCCCCCCCCCCCCCCCGCCCCAGGCCCCAGGTGACTTGCGAGGTATTATGTAGATGTAAACCGCTTGGACATACAAACCACCTCAACCGCCATGTCTGGTACTAACTCTACATCATGTACAGGGCTCTAAAGCGATCTGTGTGTCTTCTAAGTGGGCAACTAACATTTTGTCCGGTGTCACTTCTGAGGTTTCACGATAACACTTGTCGGGGCTCACGCAGTATTGCATATTTCGGTGTTTTCTGTTACTGTAGAGGGTAGTAAAAAAGCAGTAAATACCCGTTTCTTTAAAAAATCGAACACCCATGGATAAAACAGCTTCAAACTGCTAATTACTTTGAGTTAATGTGTTAAATATTTGACGTTAAGCATATAAGCGAGAAAAAGTAAAGAAAAGATGTGAAACTATGCTTTAAAGTTTGTCGGAAGTCGCTACATGCTCTTACGAGTATTATGAAACACTAGATGAATATACTCTTGGTAATTTGTAGTCCATTTTTTCTCGCATCTCATTGTTTATGACGTCTCCTGAACTTTGTGTCGTACAATGATATAATTTCGCAGGGACATTCAGTGATATATGTAGATATTCTCTGCAAAGTGGGTTGCGAATAGAGTTAGTAGTGAATAAGAAATAAACTAAAACGTCTTGTCTGATGTTGTAGCTTTACTGCGCGCCATTCTATGCAAAAGCGAGTTTTTCACGCTATATACTTTTGACATAATATCGCCTGAACTATGTGTCACACAATGATATAATTTTTCAGGTACATTCAGTGCCATATGTGGATTTTGTCGGCAAAATGCGCTGAGAATAGTGTCGGTAGCAAAGAATTAATAAATTACAAACGTTATGTGTGTTGCTGAAGTCTTCCTGCATGAAAGGCGAAATTTTAGTAACTGATAAACATTTTTGCTTTCTTCACTTTGTGGGGGTACGGGGGTGGGGGGGCTGGTATCAGCAAGAAAAGGTTTGAAATAAGGAGGGTTGCCAGCCCGCCCGCCTAGCCGCGCGGTCTACCGCGCTGCTTCCCGAGCGGGAAGGCGTACCGGTTCCCGACACGAATCCGCCTGCCGGATTAGTGTCGAGGACCGGTTTGCCGGCCAGCCTGTGGATGGTTTTTAAGACAGTTTTACATCTACCTCGGCGAATGAGGGCTGGTTCCCCTTATTCCGCCTCAGTTACATTATGTCGGCGATTGATGCACAAACACTGTCTCCGTCTTCGCGAACGCGTACACCATAATTATTCTACTACACAAACATTTGGGGTTACACTTGTCTGGTATGAGACGTTCTCGGGGGGAGGGGGGGGGGGGGTTCCACTGGGGGCCGAACCCTGGGTTTTCGCTGGGGAGGAAGCCTCTCCGTCGTTTCTAGGACCCAGTTTAATACACATTACAATGCACAGGAGGGTTGCCCAGAATGCAATACACCGCATTTTTTCTTCAACAATCCGTTATTGAACATAAAGAGAATTACACACACGAAAGAATTGTGTTTTATCTACACACACTATTTTTCCTCGTAATCTCCTCCCGTTGTGTAGCCTTCCTCCAGCGCGAAACAAGGACGTGTATGCCTTGTCGGTACCAATCCTTGTCCTGGTGGCGGAGCCAGTGCTTCACTGCGTGAATTACCTCCTCATCGTCCTCAAAATGTCTTCCACAAATGGCATCCTTTAATGTCCTCGCGAATGACAACATCAGCTCGCTGCAACATGTCGGGTCTTACAGCCGTGGATGGTGTCCCCGACCGCTGCAAATCGTGGAGCTCCGCCGAACGGCCTTCTGATGACCTCGCCCTCCGTGCGCAGCGATAGACTTTGCATAAGCGATTGTGAATGTTACCCACAGTTCCTTTCTCTGCAGTGATAAATTCAATGACGACACATTGCCTGTAACGTACATCACCTACAGACGCCATTTTGAAACTGTCCTGGAGCTACGCTATGTGTCGGAAAAGACGGAAACTTGGCACGCTCACTTAGGAGACTTCAAATAATACATACGTAACGTTTTTCATTCGTAGCATTCTTTTCGGGTGAGAAAAAAAGTGGTGTATTACTTTCACGCCAACCCTCGTATGTATAAAGTTTGTTGGAAGTCATCCGTACTGGATGAATAAAGTCCGGGTATTTGCGCGCTGTTAGTTAACGCTGCCTCAAGACAAACACACAGTCTTTAACTGCAATGCTTGTGTTGTTGTGTCAAACTTCTAACATAAGATTACACCTTTTAATGAGTAGATTACGACAAGACTTTAAATTTTTAAATACGGTCAATAATTACGGTAGTCGAAATGTTGAAAATCAAACTTTTGTTGCCCCTAGAAACCGTTAAACAGGCAACCGGCATCTGGTTTTGGTTCCGGAATAGTTAGCTAGTTCTCGAGTAATATAAATGCTTGAAAGTGACTGATGATTTTGAGCGGAAAGAGGAGGATGGATCAGTTCGTGTCTGCGACAGCGTGGTGCATGATGAATCCAAAACGCTGTCAAACGAGCCACAAACGCGGAACGAAAGCTCAATGGGAAGAGACCGGGAAACCCGCTGAGTAGTACTGCGGGTTTTTTGCGCTGTTGTGGTGCGGGGCCCGGCTGAATGGGTGAGGGTTGGGGAAGGGGTGGCACACTGCAGCGGGCAGCCTGTTGGCCGCTCTGCGGAATCGATGTGGAGCCCGCTGCTGGCGGCCCGCCGCTCCCGGGTCGAGTTCTGCATCCTCGGGGGCTCTGCGGGAGTCCGACCTCTCTCCCCAACCGCTGCAAATCGCGCTGTCGACACTCTACCTCGTACTTCTAATGCTATGTAAATAATGCAGAGTCAAAAAAGGAAGGAGGAATGAATATTAGGGTTTAACGTTCGGTCAACGTAGACGTCATTAGGGACGGAGCACATGCTCAGATTTGGAAAGGATATCGGCAGTGCTTTTTCATTGCAAACATCCTGAATTCCCGTATTCGTCCTTATCGGTTTAGGCAAATCAAGTAAAACCTAAACTTGAAGGGTTGGACGGGTAATTCAACCACCAACCTCCCGAATACGAGTCCATTGTCTTACCACTGCGCCACATTGCTTGGTCGGACAGCAGAAGATCGACAACAGGATTTCCAATAGATTTTACAGAATTGTCATCCAACTGAGTTTATTCTTGTCATTCAACAAACATGTCTCGCGGACTTTATCTTACACTGAGGTGTCAAAAGTCATGAGATACCTCCTAACATCGAGTCGGGCCCCTCTTGCACGGCGTAATCCAGCAGCTCGATGTGGCATGAACTCAACAAGTCCGTGGAAGTCCCTGCCGAAACGTTGAGCCATGCTGCCTCTGTAGCTGTCCATAATTGCAAAAGTGTTGGCGCTGCAGGATTTTGTGCACGAACTGACGTATTGATTAAGTCCCATGAATGTTCGTTGGGATTCATGTCGGGCGATGTGGGTGACCAAATCATTCGAACGAATTGTCCAGAATGTTCTTCAAGCCAAACACGAGCAGTTGTGCCCCAGTGACATGACGTCATTGTTTGGGAACATGGGGCCCATGAATGGCTTCAAATGGTCTCCACGTAGCCGAACATAAACATTTCCAGTTAATGATTGGTTCTGTTGGACCAGAGGACCCAGACCATTCCATGTAAACGCAGCCCACACCATTATGAAGCCACCACCAGCTTGCACAGTGCCTTGTTGACAACTCGGGTCCCTAGATTGTGGGGTGTGCGCCATACTCGAAACCTACCATCCAATTCTTTTCAACTGAAATCTGGACGCATCTGCCCAGGCCATGGTTTTCCAGTCGTCTGGGGTCCAACCGATATGGTCACGAGCGTAGGAGAGGCGCTGCAGGCGGTGTCGTGCTGTTAGCAAAGGCAATCGCGTCGTTCGTCTGCTGCCATAGCCAATTAACGCCAAATTTCGTCCCACTGTCCTAACGGGTACGTTCGTCGTACGTCGCACATTAATTTCTGCGGTTATGACACCCACTGTTGCTTGTCTGGTAGCGCTGACAATTCTACACAAGCCCCGCTGCTCTCGGTCGTTAAGTAAAAGCCGTCTACATTTATACTCCGCAAGCCACCCAACGGTGTGTGGCGGAGGGCACTTTACGTGCCACTGTCATTACCTCCCTTTCCTGTTCCAGTCGCGTATGGTTCGCGGGAAGAACGACTGTCTGAAAGCCTCCGTGCGCGCTCGAATCTCTCTAATTTTACATTCGTGATCTCCTCGGGAGGTATAAGTAGGGGGAATCAATATATTCGATACCTCATCCAGAAACGCACCCTCTCGAAACCTGGACACCAAGCTACACCGCGATGCAGAGCGCCTCTCTTGCACAGTCTGCCACTTGAGTTTGCTAAACATCTCCGTAACGCTATCACGGTTACCAAATAACCCTGTGACAAAACGCGCCGCTCTTCTTTGGATCTTCTCTATCTCCTCCGTCAACCCGATCTGGTACGGACCCCACACTGATGAGCAATACTCAAGTATAGGCCGAACGAGTGTTTTGTAAGCCACCTCCTTTGTTGATGGACTATATTTTCTAAGGACTCTCCCAATGAATCTCAACCTGGTACCCGCCTTACCAACAATTAATTTTATATGATCATTCCACTTCAAATCGTTCCATACGCATACTCCCAGATATTTTACAGAAGTAACTGCTACCAGTGTTTGTTCCGCTATCATATAATCATACAATAAAGGATCCTTCTTTCAATGTATTCGCAATACATTACATTGAGAGAGGTACTACCTCAAATGTGGTAATTTCGGGACACTCTTGACATTGTAGATCTCAGACTATTGAATTTCCTAACGATTTCTGAAGTGGGATGTCCCATTTGTCTAACTCAAACTACCATTCCGTGTTCAAAGTCTGCGAATTCCCGTCGTGCGGCCATAGTCACGTAGGAAACCTTTCCACATGCCTCACCTGCATACAAATGGCAGCTCCGACAGACCCTACTATATTCTGCGTACGCATATCGCTACCCCATGACTTTTGCATCTCGCTGTATGATGAACAGTTGAAGAATTTCTGCTAATGCGTGCTGAAAAGTAAAGTCTCCGAATTTTTTATGTGAAAACTCTTAAAGCTTTTAAATAAAACAAAGATTATTATTGTTCTACATCTTTCTCTTCTCGCCTACGTATTCACTGTCCTCTATCGCTAGAGGGCTTCGAACTGTTGCATGTAACATGGCTGTGTGTAACGTATCTATTTCCGAGCCTGAGTAACAGCGTGCTGTAATCGAGTTTCGAATTCGAAGAGTTCGTCCACACAAGGAGCACTCTCTTTTTCAGTATGACAATACCATGCCACACACGAGCGCTGCGACATCTGCAACAATCGAATGCCTTGGAATCATTGTCATCGGTCATCCACCCTCCATTCAGTCCCCACTTGGCCCCATTCGATTTTCATATGTTTCCAAAATTTAAAGAGCACCGTCGAGGACATCGCTTTGATAATGATAAAGTGGTGCAAGCAGAGGTGAGATCTTGGCTCCGTCAACAAGGTCAAACGTTCTACAGTGAAAGTATCAACAAACTGGTCCCTCATGGGGAGAAAGGTGTTCGTCGCCAGGAGAACTATGTTAAGAAATAAATATCTAGACATGAAGAATAAAGATTTAGAATGTCAATAACGTTTTTTATTTAAAAACCTTTAAGAGTTTTCATATAAAATTTTCGGAGGCATTGCTTTTCAACATGGCCTCGTAGTTGGCGGATCGATGTATAGTGTCGAGACTCGATGGAGTAGTCAACTACTCATCAATAAGTGATTAAGTCGATACCTGCAGTGCAGGGACACCACAGCTAAAATTGGAATACACCGAACCCAGAACATCTCTCTCTAGTCTGCTAGTATGGAGTAGCAGACTGCATGCTCACAAAAGGACGACGTAATCTCTGTTACTTACCTACTAGATTGGCCACACAAACCGTAGTCGGTAGCATACAGAAATTCACCCGGGTTCGAGTCCCGGTTGGGGCACACATTTTCAGCTGTCCCCATCAAGATAGGTCAACAACACCTGTCGGCAGCTGAGGGTTTCAATTAATTATCAGAAAACCATATAACTTCAAGTATATGAATTTTTGCTTTGATTTTTACTTTTATACTACAAGAGAACCAGTGTATTCCACAGGGTACTGTCTGTCATAAACACGTTCAAAGCATAAAAAATAAAAGCACTATTAGCAAAGTGCTATGGCACATATGCCACAGTTATATTCCTTCATGTAAATATCATTAGGAAAAGCAACTTCAGTGATGTGCTAAATACTTCGCGATATGGCGATAATTTCCCTGCAAGCCAAGCAAATTAAATCTTTTCTGAAAAGCTGGAGTCTGCAATTGATAACAGATCCACGCGAATATTTTACTAATTTCATCGCTTCTATTCGTAATTTCCGTTTGCTGTGTGATGAGAATGGGGCATGAACTACGTCAATTTTCGCTGTCAGCTGACGGCCGTCAGTTGCTGCAACAGAAGTAATGCAGCAGCGGCGACGCCGAACTTGATGCTGAAGCAGATAGTATAACGAAGTCAAGTTCCTCGGCCACTTGTGACAGTGGTTTCGATCTTACCGGCGACCCTTCAATCTATAGTCACTTCAATTGCAACAACTTTGCTTTAGTACATGGTCTATGTGTAATCCGCAGGGGGTCGCGATCCGCACCGCCATACAGTCGCGCAGAAAAGAATAACAAAATTCATGAGTTTTCCGAAAATCCTTCTCCCAAGGAGCACAATAAGTGATCGAAGATTGACGGAGCTTCGGTTTAGCTAGGACAGTGCACCAGTCTAGAGTGGTGGAGCACCCACAAGCGGATCAAAAACTATACTCCGACACGTCGTGTACCATATCACCGAGGGAAGGATCTGCCAAGTGAGCGGAATTTAACGTCCACAGGGAACGGGACAGTTTCACCGGTTGGCGATCAAGTTGGAGAGTAGCGGCCAAGGCACAGTGATCAGAAAAGCTAGCAGGGATAAGGCTGACTGCAAGAATGTGATCGCGCGTCCAGTCCGATGAGTAGAATCGTTCAATCCGGCTACTATAAATCGAAGTAAAATTTGAAATTATGACCAGCTTCGGATGTTTATACTCCCAAACATCTCTGAAGTGCATCGAGTGTATCAGTTCGTTTAAATCCCGACAATAATTAAAATGGGGAGGCTGATCAACAGGACGCAGAACGCAGTCAAAATCATCACCCGACATTAGACCCCGAGAACTCCTACGTAGAAAATAAATAATCTCCTCTTTATAAAAACGCGAGGGGTCTATTCTGTGACTGTAACCAGATAGAGTATACCCAAGGTGAGGTTAAGATGTCTATAGCCTATCCCTCTGCCAGACTCAACCACTTGTATCTCAACAAAGGGAATGCCTTCAAAAACAATAAGGCAATTCTTTTCGAAAATTCTGGTGCCACATTAAAAACAGTTCGATATCCAGGGAGAAGTAAACTGGTTAATAGCACTTTTCGCTGCAACACAATATCAGCACAAGAGTCACGTATAAACTGATACAGCAAAGCTAGGCGCAGCTCTGATTTCACTCGGTTAACATTTAATATGACAAAACACAGAAATAGCAACGTAACACTATGACTATTCCACCAGTCACGCTTCACAGTCCGTCGCGAAGTCCAGTGGCAAATGCGTGAGCGGGCGGCTGGTCCCGGCTCCTACTGAATCTTTACACTTGGTTGTATTGCGCGCCGCTGCGTGGTCCGACAGTACACGCTGTTTACGTCGGCTGCGAGGCATAATAGCCACTGCATTCGGCTGCGTAGATGTACTTTGAACCACTTTCATAGCACTTCAAAGGAGGGAAATTAGAGCGGATCTCAGAGACAGAGGGAGACAACTCTGGGATACCAATCTTCCGCAACGGAAGTCGCAATGAGCGGCGAATCACGATCCCCATCGTTGAGAGCAGACAGAGGAAGATGAACGGGAGGACACTGCTATATTACCAATTATTCTTGTGGTGGAGGTCACGCGATGAGGAGGTCACGCGATGATATGTCCCACAGGTTCACACATCGGCCAGGCTGCATCCGAACAGTGCCAAAGGCAGCATGAGTACGCTGATCCAGTGTCTCCACATCTGGAATAGAGTCTGCATACACGACACCTTTGAGATGGCCCCATAACCAGAAATCGCATGGGTTGAGATCCTCTGAACGAGCAGGTCATGCAACTGGACGCCGAGTCCGATCCATCGAACAGGGAAGACACGATTGAGATGCGTCCGGACGTTAACGGTGAAGTGGGTTGGAGCACCATAATGTAGCAGCCACATAACACTTCGAATCATCAATGACATTTCTTCCAGCAGGGGAGGCAAAGTCACCCGCAAGAAACGCCGACAGTTCCGGCCTGTTAGGCGACCTGGAAGGAAGACTGGTCCCAAAGTACGGTCGCCAATTATCCCGGCCCACACATTCCAGCTGCACCGATGCTGATGATTCGCCGCCACCATACCACGGGGGTTCTGCGTACTATCCCACAGATCACTGTTACGAAAGTTGAAGGTACCACTCCGCGTAAATGTGGTCTCATCTGTGAATAGGATGGATGGCACAAATCGCGGACTCGTGGTTGCCTGGTGAAGAAACCAGTGTCATAGGTGTTACCGATGTGGAAACGTGTCGCCAGTAAGCCTTGCACAAGCTGTAAGTGGTAAGAGTAGTTACAATTGTCATGGAGAATGTTCCACAAAGGCCGGCCGAAGTGGCCGTGCGGTTAAAGGCGCTGCAGTCTGGAACCGCGAGACCGCCACGGTCGCAGGTTCGAATCCTGCCTCGGGCATGGATGTTTGTGATGTCCTTAGGTTAGTTAGGTTTAACTAGTTCTAAGTTCTAGGGGACTAATGACCTCAGCAGTTGAGTCCCATAGTGCTCAGAGCCATTTGAATTTTTTTTGTTCCACAAAAAAATGTTCAAATGTGTGTGAAATCTTATGGGACTTAACTGCTAAGGTCATCAGTCCCTAAGCTTACACACTACTTAACCTAAATTATACTAAGGACAAACACACACACCCATGCCCGAGGGAGGACTCGAACCTCCGCCAGGACCAGCCGCACAGTCCAAGACTGCAGCGCCTGAGACCGTTCGGCTAATCCCGCGCGGCAATGTTCCACACGGTCGTCTGGCTTACCCTGTACTGGCGGGCCAACTGCCTGTTACTGACACGGCGGTCGCCTTCCACAGTATTAAACACATTTTCCTCCAAGTGTGCTGTCCGAACATCTCGGATACGTCCTTCATGATTTCCTGCTTCCTGAAACGACCCTGTCTGAGACAACCGGCGAAACACTGATGCAAACATTGAATGCTGTGGCTGTTGTCGGCGGGGATAGATCTCCTAATAACAAACTTGCTGCCCGCCGCCCGTTGCCATTTGCCTTTCCGTAAGTAAACACCATGTCGGCAAGCTCTCGATTCGAATACGGAACCATTGCGTACTATGCCGTATCACATCTACTAGAAGGGGAGTCAGCAAGAGAAGTGAATCGGACGCGACATTAACGGATACTGTGGTAGGAGAGGGCGCTAGGGCATGACGTACGAAGAACAGTACCACCCTCTAGGAGGAAACTATGCATACTGTAACAGCGGCTGCATGGTGCAGCGCGTGTTACACAGCAGCCTCTGTAACAAAGTATTATTGAATAAATGGCCTGTAGCACGGAAACCATGCATTTTCCGACATAAGTTCATTAGAGCTTCTTTGTTCCGTATCGTCTCGTCGATCAATCCCTAGAGTTTGTACAGGATGGAAAAAATCAACCTGTGGTTTATCAGGGCCGTCTCATTCAACAAACATATTGTCCCAATATTCTTCAGTAATGTGAAGAATATTTTGAATCGCAAATCGGCATTCAGTGATGGAACAAGGATTTTCCATTTGGATGAAACTGACACTTCAACAGTATGAACTCCAAGAAAGGTATTTGCTGTGGAAGGAATTAAGTAGCTGAACGAGGTTACCAGAGGGGAAAAAGGTAGACTTGTAATCACAGTGTGCATAATAGGTGCTTCTGGCATTGCTCTTCCTCCAGCAATGGTGTTGGCGAGTGTCCATTTCAAGCGCTTGTTGCCCCTTGAGGTTGGATGAACAGTGAGTTGTTCCCACGCGTTATGGAGCATTTTGTGATGCAGACAAGTCAGAAAAATGAAAACCTTCAATCCTCATCTCAAACAATCAGAAGAGGTACTTTGCCACAAAGGCACTGATTACTGCTAAGCAAAATCGTGTAACTAAGTTGCCACTTTCACCACACTGTAGCAATCGAATGCAACTTCTACATATTGTGTTCAGTTCATTTGTGGCTCACTATAATGCTGCAGTTGTTTGATAGCTGTTGCGAAAAACCAGAATAACAGGTATTTCCATATGACAGTGATATTTTTACGGAAGTTGATTTTATGTGTAGTTTCGTGACAGATCGTGTTTGTAGCAATGGAAACGCAACTCCAGATGCTACTGGGGCTGTATTACCTGAGAGTTCTCTTGAAATCTCAAGATACCAACGTTTTCTGTGACAGATGCTACTATTGTAGTAGCCACTGACAATGACGAGGGTCGAAGTGAGTCACAGTAATATCTTTCTAATTTATCAACTGAGGAACATGCACCAGTGCCAGAATTTAGTTAGTCTCGATAGTTTAAGCTGATGAAAGAACGAGCAACCGAAAAAACAGAAGAATAGGAATGAGATACACTGCGACAGATACTCCAGTTAACCCATTCGAGACTGCCTCAATCACCCTGAATGGGGCAGCTCGATAGCTGTTTTTAACGCACCTTTCGAAAATCATAGCTTTGTGACTGTGAATGCAACAAATTTGTATGATGTTTCATTGTAGACGATTAAACCTTGTTTATCTATTCGTAAAAATCTTTTTATGAAATACTAAAATTAGGAGATACCTGTATATGAAATGTTTTACTGACCCATGTTTTTATTCTGAAAAAAAAAATCGCACGCACCATTTCTACACATAATTTGTCTGAGTGTCTTTTTTTTCTTTTTGTTTGTTTTTTGTTTGTTCTTTAACGCTCAGGCATACGAAGAGCTACACTACAATTTGGGCACTACCAGGACGTTTCTTTTGTGCAAGATTTCCCCTTCTGGCCATAACTGACATTGGAACATACTTTACAGACACATGTCGGATACGATTTTTTCTCAGTAGGTGGTATCCTTTTGGGTAAAATATCTTCCACCACGTATGTACTCGGGTTCTGTCTACAATGATCAAGCGAGGTGGCTCACTGGTTAGCACAGTGGACTCGCATTCGAGAGGAGGACAGTTCAAGTCCGCGTCCTACCATCTTCATTTCGGTTTTCCTTTATTTCTCTAAATCTCTCGAGGAAAATACAAGGATGGTTCCTCTGAAAAGAACATGGCCGATTTCCCTCCCCATCCCTGCAACAATCCGAGCTTCTGTTCCGTCTCTAATGACCTCGTTGTCGACGGAACGTTAAACTCTACTCTTCCTTCTTTTTTCGTCCACAATGTGTTAAAGAAGTGTTTGAAGAACATTTAGCACTCGAGACAGCGGTAGATAAACAGGGACAGAAAACCAATAAGAGAACACAGCGCAGATGACTTATGTATATAAGAAGGGTAAAAGGAAGGACCCGCAAAATTACAGACGAATATACCTAACATCGGTTTTCTGCAGACTCCTTGAACATATACTCAGTTCAAATGTAATAAATTTTCTTTAGGCTGAAAAGCTGATATCCACGAATCAGCACGGTTTTAGAAAGCATCACTCGTGTGAAACTCAGCTTGTCCTTTTCCCACATGATATACTGCGATCTAGGGATGAAGGGCAACAGGCGCATTCCATGTTCCTATATTTCCGGAAAGCATTTGACACGATGCCCACTGCAGACTGTTAACGAAGGTCCGAGCATATGGAATAAGTTCCCAGATACGTGAGTGGCTCTAAGACTTCTTAAGCAATAGAACCCACAATGTTGTCCGCGACGGTGAAAGTTCAACGGAGACAAGGGTACCGTCAGAAGCGTCCCTTAAAATAGTGAAAGGACCGCGGACAGGATGGGCAGAACCGTGCGGTTGTTTGCCGATGATGCTGTGATGTTTGTGTGTGACATTAATCAGACAATCAAGATAATAATGGGGACACAGAATAAAACAATCTGGCAGCTATTCAAGATTATATTTTAGGATAGCTACCTACTAAGAACCCAGATCACTATATTGGTAAAGTGATTAGGAATAAGAATGGTTACGATGACTCCGTGGCAGGAGGAGGGGGGTGGGCGCTCAAAAATCCAAAAGCATTTAGGTATTCTGAAATAGCAGATACAGCACATGTGTCTGAAAAAAAACAGTGTAATAATGGTTTTACAAAAACCTGTTTGCTTGGGGCAAACCAAAAGACAGCGTGGATGCCTCAAATTTGATGTCAACCTAATAGGTTCGATGGATATTGTAAAAAGAATTAATTTTTTGCAAAAATTCTAAACATTAAATTTATCTAGCATTAAACGTAGCCTGTATTTTGAAGAATAACATAAGTAATGCCAGCATGAATGTAGCTTCCCATGCTTGTTACGCTGTACTCTTGTATACAGGGTATTACAAAAAGGTACGGCCAAACTTTCAGGAAACATTCCTCACACAGAAATAAAGAAAAGATGTTATGTGGACATGTGTCCGGAAACGCTTAATTTCCATGTTAGAGCTCATTTTAGTTTCGTCATTCTAACGTGATCAAATAGTAAATTTTCACAATCAACATGTGTGGGCTGACGAGAATCCGCACGCAATTATGCAATCACGTCATCAACACAGATCTTCTGTGAACATTTGGGCAGGCATTGTTGGTGATGTCTTGATTGGGCCCCATGTTCTTCCACCTACGCTCAACGGAGCACGTTATCATGATTTCATACGGGATACTCTACCTGTGCTGCTAGAACATGTGCCTTTACAAGTACGACACAACATGTGGTTCATGCACGATGGAGCTCCTGCACATTTCAGTCGAAGTGTTCGTACGCTTCTCAACAACAGATTCGGTGACCGATGGATTGGTAGAGGCGGACCAATTCCATGGACTCCACGCTCTCCTGACCTCAACCCTCTTGACTTTCATTTATGGGGGCATTTGAAAGCTCTTGTCTACGCAACCCCGGTACCAAATGTAGAGACTCTTCGTGCTCGTATTGTGGACGGCTGTGATACAGTACGCCATTCTCCAGGGCTGCATCAGCGCATCAGGGATTCCACGCGACGGAGGGGGGATGCATGTATCCTCGCTAACGGAAGACATTTTGAACATTTCCTGTAACAAAGTGTTTGAAGTCACGCTGGTACGTTCTGTTGCTGTGAGTTTCCATTCCATGATTAATGTGATTTGAAGAGAAGTAATAAAATGAGCTCTAACATGGAAAGTAAGCGTTTCCGGACACATGTCCACATAACATATTTTCTTCCTTTGTGTGTGAGGAATGTTTCCTGAAAGTTTGGCCGTATCTTTTTGTAACACCCTGTATACACACATAAAAAAAAACGTTTGCATCACCTCGGTTCCGAGAGTTCCGGAACCTGTACAGAAAATTGCAATAGAGATCAACATAAACATCATTTCCGCCCTCTTTATTGCTCGTGAAAACCACACACTGCATGTTGTACCACCATACAGCGAGAACTTCAGAGGTGGTGGTCCAAATTTCTGAACACACTGGTACCTCTAATACCCAGTAGCACGTCCTCTTGCATCGATGCATGCCTGTATTCGTCGTGGCATACTATCCACAAGTTCATCAAGGCACTGTTGGTCCAGATCGTTCCTATTCTCAACGGCGATTCGGCGTAGATCCCTCAGAGTGGTTGCTGGGTCACGTCGTCCATAAACAGCCCTTATCAATCTATCCCATGCATGTTCGATAGGGTTCATGTCCGGAGAACATGCTGGCCACTCTAGTCGAGCAATGTCGTTGTCCTGAAGGAAGTCATTCACTAGACGTGCACGATGGGGCGCGAATTGTCGTCCATGAAGACGAATGCTTCGCCAGTATGCTGCCGATATGGTTGCACTAGCGGTCGGAGGATGGCATTCACGTATCGTACAGCCGTTAACGGCGCGTTCCATGACCGCCAGTGGCGTACGCCGACTCCACATCCCAAAACAGCAGTTTGCTGCACTCTCTGGACAGTGTGTCTAAGGCGTTCAGGCTGACCGGGTTGCCTCCAAGCACGTCTCCGACGATCTTCTAGTTGAAAGCATATGCGACATTCATTGGTGAAGAGAACGTGATGCCAGTCATGACCGGTCCATTCGGCATGTTGTTGGGCCCATCTCTACCGCGCTGCAAGACGTCGTGGTTGCAAAGACGAACCTCGCCATGGTCGTCGGGAGTGAAGTTGCGCATCATGCAGCCTATCGCGCACAGTTTGAGTCGTAACACGACGTCCTGTGGCTGCACCAAAAGCATTATTCAACATGGCGGCGTTGCTGCCAATGTTCATCCGAACCATAATCCGTAGGTAGCGGTCATCCACTGCAGCAGTAGCCCTTGGGCGGCCTGAGCGAGGCATGTCATCGACAGTTACTGTCTCTCTGTATCTCCTCCATGTCCGAACAACATTGCTTTGGTTCACTCCGAGGCGCCTGGACAATTCCCTTGTTGAGAGCCCTTCCTGGCACAAAGTAACAACGCGGATGCGATCGAACCGCGGTATTGACCGTCTGGGCATGGTTAAACTACAGACAATACGAGCCGTGTACCTCCTTCCTGTCGGAATGACTGGAACTGATCGGCTGTCGGATCCCCTCCATCTAATAGGCGCTGCTCATACATGGTTGTTTGCATCTTTGGGCAGGTTTAGTGACATCTCTGAACAGTCAAAGGGACTGTGTCTGTGATACAATATCCACAGTCAACGTCTATCTTCAGGAGTTCTAGGAACCGGGGTGATGCAAAACTTTTTTTGATATGGGTACTACCTTCTGTCCCGCACTGGGCACACTGTGACAGTTTACATTCATACATTAATATTCTCAATAAATACACGAATTTGTGAACCATTCCAGAGTCTGTGATCTTTAAATGATTTACGAGGGATCATTAAAGAAAAATTCGTAAAAAAACTGCATCTTCACAGAATAATGTATTTTTCAAAATTTAAGAAAATAATTATCTGTTACACTGTGCTCCACCTTCTCAGCTTCGTTTATCCTTTTCTGCAAGTGCACAACGCTTGGGTCTAAAAGTTAGAATACAATGACTTCCTTGTCAAAGCGTCATAGACCTTGTTCATCCACGGATAGATAGATATGGATAGATATGTACCCAGTAGGACAGTTGAGAAAGATTCTCCTTGGTATACGGTCACTCTAAAGAAACTTCTAAAGAAACGGGGACTACTTTATAAAAGGTGTAAACAAAGCATAGAGTTATAGACAGAGTCATGCTGAATCAAAAGCATTTAGTTGTCAAGAGAACAAACAATGAGAGAAGCCTTCACTGCGTACCGTAGCAGAATACAGTGAGGTGGTAAAATTCGTGGAATATCGATATGCACATATACAGATGGTGGTATTAACGCGTACTCAAGATATAAAAGGACAGTGCATTGGCGGAGCTGTCATTTGCACTCAGGTTATTCATGTGAAGAAGTTTCCGATGTGATTATAGCCGCACGACAGGAATTTACAGACTTTGAACGCGGAATGGCAGCTAGAACTATACGCATGAAACTTTCTGTTTCGGAAATCGATAGAGAATTCAATATTCCGAATTCCACAGTGTCAAGAGTGTGGCAAGAATACTATATTTGAGGCATTACGTCTCACCACGGACACCGCAATGACCGACGGCTTTCACTTAACGACCGAGAGCAGCGTCGTTCGCTTTGAGTTGTCAATGTTAACATACACGCAACACTGCGAAATAACCGCAGAAATCAATGCGGGACGTACGACGAACGTATCCGTCAGGACAGTGCAGCGGATTCTGTCCTTAATGGACTATAGGAGCAGACGACCGGCGTGAGTGCCTTTGCTAAAAACACGATATCATCTGCAGCGCCTCTCTTGCGCTCGTAATCATATCGCTTGGGCCATAGATGCCTGAAAAACCGTGGCCTGCTCAGATGAGTCCCGATTTCATTTGGTTAGAGCTGATGGTAGGGTTCGAGTTTGGCGCAGACCCACGAAGGCATGGGCCCAACAAAGCACTGTGCAAGCTGATGGTGGCTCTGTAATGGTGTGTGGACTACGTTTAGTGGAGTGGACTGGGTCCTGTGGTCCTACTGAACTGATCGTTGACTGGAAATGGTTATGTTCGGCTTTTGGAGACCATTTTCAGTCATTCACGGTCTGCACGTTCCCAAACACGTCACCGGGCAGCAATTGTTAGCGATTGGTTTGAAGAAGATTCCGGACAATTCGAGCAAATAATTTGGCGATCCGCATCGACCGACGCGAATCCCATCGAACATTTATGGGACATAATAGAGAGGTCGCTTCGTGCACAAAATCCTGCACCGGCAACACTTCTGAAATTATGGAAGACTATGTAGACAGTATGGCTCAGTATTTCTACAGTAGACTTCCACCGATTTGCAGAGTCCATGCCAAGTCGAGTTGCTGTGCTACGCCTTGCAAAAGGAGGTACGACACGATATTAGGAGGTATCAAATGGTTCAAATGGCTCTGAGCACTATGGGACTTAACATCTGAGGTCATCAATCCCCTAGAACTTAGAACTACTTAAACCTAACTAACCCAAGGACATCACGCACACCCATGCCCGTGGCAGGATTCGAACTTACGACCGTAGCGGTCGCGCGGTTCCGGACTGAAGCGCCTAGAACCGCATGGCCACGCCGGCCGGCTTTAGCAGGTATTCTCTGAGTTTTGTCACCTCAGTGTACTGTCAAATGGTTTTTCACACAACCCAACGAAATTCTGGTCATATGTAAAGGCTGTCAATGGCACCAAAGTTAGTGTCCAATCACTCGTGAAAGAGAAGTGAACTGAAATTGAGGATATCAAAGAAAAAACAAAAATGCTCAACTCCGTTTTCAAGTGTTCCTTTACAAAAGAACATCCAGGAGAATCGCCCAAATTTAATCCTCGTACCACTGAAAAAATAAATGAAATAATTGTAAAGATGATTCTCGGGCGTGACGTCTGATGTGAAATTTCCTCAGAATTTTATCAGCGCAACTAACCGAGATCTTCAGGTGCGGCAAACACATTACTGAGGCTGTGACCGAAGCCTCATATTTATGCCAATTTACGAAGATACTGCGGAGATTCAGTGACCAGTAACGCAGATTTCCTGATAGGTAGCGAGAGTGACAGTTACACCACCTGTCGGACGATGAACCAACAGCTCCACGCGCGTGCCGAGACTGTCAAACACACTGTGCGCTGCTGTCGGCCTGCCCCGTGCCCTCTGTCCGGAGCCGCCTGCCGATATACGTGTACGCGCTAACGTGTGCCCATCCACGCCGTTGTAAGCCGAATATCTGTGAGGCCACCGCACCGTCATGCCATGTGCGACTGGCAGTTCCTCTTTGCGGTCAGTGTGATTTTAACATGGCCAGCGCTAGATCGCATGCTGTATCCCTCTTCAGCAGATTAGTCGAGCTGCGAATTTCCGCTGCTTCTTTGATAACGCTGTCACAGTACGAAGACGTTGACGAGAGAATTTTGGTGTATACCGTGCATCGGCAGGCGGCTCCCGAAAGAGCACGCTGGGGCAGCCGACGGCAGTGCACAGTGCGACTGACAGCCTTTGCGCGTGCGTCGAAGCTGGTGGTTCATTGTCCAACAGGTGCCGTAGCTGTCTCTCTCGGATGTCCGCGCTATTGGTCACCGAATTTGGCGCGTTGGTATTGCGCTGGTTCTTCTTAAAAGGGGAGGCGACCACGTTCGGATCACTGCTTTACTTCAAACTTTGTACACTTCTAGTTGTCATTTAGGACAGCGTAATATGTACGTAGTGAGGTGCACTACGTATGCGATTTCGAGAAAATCGCAAGAGGAAGATTTACGCGTCCATGATGTATCAGTACGTCGCCACCCTCTGCACGAGCTGGCGGCAGTCATGTGGATAGTGTTCAAGCTCCGTAATCGGTGAATCGCCAGATCGATTCCAGCGGACTTTTTTCAGTTTGTATTTTTTCAATAATAGTCATATTATTTCTTACATGTAGTTGTTGTTGTTGTGGTCTTCAGTCCTGAGACTGGTTTGATGCAGCTCTCCATGCTACTCTATCCTGTGCAAGCTCCATCATCTCCCAGTACCTACTGCAGCCTACATCCATCTGAATCTGCTTAGTGTATTCATCTCTTGGTCTCCGTCTACGATTTTTACCCTCCACGCTGCCCTCCAATACTAAATTGGTGATCCCTCGATGTCTCAGAACATGTCCTACCAACCGATCCCTTCTTCTAGTCAAGTTGTGCCACAAGCTCCTCTTCTCCCCAATTCTATTCAATACCTCCTCATTAGTTATGTGATCTACCCATCTAATCTTTAGCATTCTTCTGTAGCACCACATTTCGAAAGCTTCTATTCTCTTCTTATCTAAACTATTTATCGTCCGCGTTTCCCTTCCATATATGGCTACACTCCATACAAATACTTTCAGAACCGACTTCCTGACATTTAAATCTATACTCGATGTTAACAAATTCTTCTTCTTCAGAAACGCTTTCCTTGCCATTGCCAGTCTACATTTTATATCCTCTCTGCGTCGACCATCATCAGTTATTGTGCTCCCCAAATAGCAAAACTCCTTTACTACTTTATGTGTCTCATTTCCTAATCTAAATCCCTCAGTATCACCCGAATTAATTCGACTGCATTTCATTATCCTTGTTTTGCTTTTGTTGACGTTCATCTTATACCCTCCTTTCAAGACACTGTCCATTCCGTTCAACTGCTCTTCCAAGTCCTTTGCTGTCTCTGACAGAATTACAATGTCATCGGCAAACCTCAAAGTTTTTATTTCCCCTCCATGGATTTTAATACCTACTCCGAACGTTTCTTTTGTTTCCTTTATTGCTTGCTCAATATGCAGATTGAATAACATCGGGGATAGGCTACAACCCTGTCTCACTCCCTTCCCAACCATTGCTTCCCTTTCATACCCCTCGACTCTTATAACTGCCATCTGCTTTCTGTACGAATTGTAAATAGCCTTTCGCTCCCTGTATTTTACCCCTGCCACCTTCAGAATTTGAAAGAGAGTATTCCAGTCAACATTGTCAAAAGCTTTCTCTAAGTCTACAAATGCTAGAAACGTAGGTTTGCCTTTCCTTTATCTTTCTTCTAAGATAAGTCGTAGGGTCAGTATTGCCTCACGTGTTCCAACATTTCTACGGCATCCAAACTGACCTTCCCCGAGGTCGGCTTCTATCAGTTTTTCCATTCGTCTGTAAAGAATTCGCGTTAGTATTTTGCAGTTGTGACTTATTAAACTGATAGTTCGGTAATTTTCACATCTGTCAACACCTGCTTTCTTTGGGATTGGAATTATTATGTTCTTCTTGAAGTCTGAGGGTATTTCGCCTGTCTCAAACATCTTGCTCACCAGATGGTAGAGTTTTGTCAGGACTGGCTCTCCCAAGCCTGTCAGTAGTTCTAATGGAATATAGTCTACTCCCGGGGCCTTGTTTCGACTCAGGTCTTTCAGTGCTCTGTAAAACTCTTCACGCAGTATCATATCTCCCATTTCATCTTCATCTACATCCTCTTCCATTTCCATAATATTGTCCTCAAGTACATCGCCTTGTATAGACCCTCTATATGCTCCTTCCACCTTTCTGCTTTCCCTCCTTTACTTAGAACTGGGTTTCCAATTGAGCTCTTAATATTCATACAAGTCGTTCTCTTTTCTCCAAAGGTCTCTTTAATTTTTCTATACGCAGTATCTATCTTACCCCTAGTGAGATAAGCCTCTACATCCTTACATTTGTCCTCTAGCTATCCCTGTTTGGCCATTTTGCACTTCCTGTCGATCTCATTTATGAGACGTTTGTATTCCTTTTTGCCTGCTTCATTTACTGCGTTTTTATATTTTCTCCTTTCATCAATTAAATTCAATATATCTTCTGTTACCCAGGGATTTCTACTAGCCCTCGTCTTTTTACCTACTTGTTCCTCTGCTGCCTTCACTACTTCATCCCTCAGAGCTACCCATTCTTCTTCTACTGTATTTCTTTCCCCCATTCCTGTCAACTGTTCCCTTATGCTGTCCCTGAAACTCTGTACAACCTCTGGTTTAGTCAGTTTATCCAGGTCCCATCTTCTTAAATTCCCACCTTTTTGCAGTTTCTTCAGTTTTAATCTACAGTTCATAACCAATAGATTGTGGTCAGAGTCCACATCTGCCCCTGGAAATGTCTTACAATTTAAAACCTGGTTCCTAAATCTCTGTCTTACCATTATATAATCTATCTGATACCTTTTAATATCTCCAGGGTTCTTCCACGTATACAACCTTCTTTCATGATTCTTAAACCAAGTGTTAGCTATGATTAAGTTATGCTCTGCGCAAAATTCTACCAGACGGCTTCCTCTTTCTTTTCTTAGCCCCAATGCATGCTCACCTACTATGTTTCCTTCTCTCCCTTTTCCTACGCTTGAATTCCAGTCACCCATGACTATTAAATTTTCGCTCTCTTCACTATTTGAATAATTTCTTTTATCTCCTCATACATTTCATCAATTTCTTCGTCATCTGCAGAGCTAGTTGGCATATTAACTTGTACTACTGTAGTAGGCATGGGCTTCGTGTCTATCTTGGCCACAATAATGCGTTCACTATGCTGTTTGTAGTAGCTTACCCGTACTCCTATTTTTTTTATTCATTATTAAACCTACTCCTGCATTACCCCTATTTGATTTTGTATTTATAACCCTGTATTCACCTGACCAAAAGTCTTGTTCCTCCTGCCACCGAACTTCACTAATTCCCACTATATATAACTTTAACCTATCCATTTCCCTTTTTAAATTTTCTAACCTACCTGCCCGATTAAGGGATCTGACATTCCACTCTCCGATCCGTAGAACGCCAGTTTTCTTTCCCCTGATAACAACGTCCTCTTGAGTAGTACCCGTCCGGAGATCCGAATGGGGGACTATTTTACCTCTGGAATATTTTACCCAAGAGGACGCCACCATCATTTAATCATACAGTAAAGTTGCATGCCCTCGGGAAAAATTACGGCTGTAGTTTCCCCTTGCTTTCAGCCGTTCGCAGTACCAGAACAGCAAGGCCACTTTGGTTAGTGTTACAAGGCCAGATCAGTCAATCATCCAGACTGTTGCCCCTGCAACTACTGAAAAGGCTGCTGCCCCTCTTCAGGAACCACACGTTTGTCTGGCCTCTCAACAGATACCCCTCCGTTGTGGTTGCACCTACGGTACGGCTATCTGTATCGTTGAGGCACGCAAGCCTCCCCACCAACGGCAGGGTCCATGGATCATGGGGGGGATTTCTTACACATTACATTTAAAAGGTAATATGACGAAAAGATACGTGTATTTGCATTAACTTTTATTGAATTTCCAATGTCATTTCGATGTTTACTAATTTTTTATTATTACGACAAATATTATCCGACTTTTATTTCTAGGCAAGTTCACGTGTTTATCGAGCGCCTTCACACTCGGTCATATTTTATTGAGAACAAACGAGAAATCGTTTCTCGTTAAGATGCTATTAAAATACTTTCAGTTGTGCATTGCCAATTTTCAGCACCGATATCTACGAAAATGTTGCGTCACGCATGGTTTGCGTCCAATTTCTCGAGAAAAAGAGAAATTTTTCAAAATGTAAGCGACCTTTGTTTTCCTCAGAAACTCTGAAGATTCCTTGTGCATGAGGGAAAACTGCATTCATTCGATGTAGTAGATGCCGTTTTAATTTATATTTTCCGTGTCTGTACGAGAAATATCGTCCTGCAACTCGTAATGTCGAAAGCACATCCGACGGTTAATCGTTCATCACCCTCATATTTTGGCATATTCTAACTCATTGTATTATCGAATAAAGTTATTTCCACCTTTATGTATCGATGTTTGACATGAGCTTTACAAGCCCGTTCCTCGTCCTTGAAACGTGGCGTCAGATCGAGGCGTCCAGGTGCAAAACAGTTCTCCAGTACCTTACCAGATTTCAGGTATAAGGAATTTTGGAAATCACGACAGGCATACATTAGCAAGACAACTTCATGCGTTTGATAGTTCACTTGTTGTTAATTATAAAAAATAAAAATTAGCAAACAACCAAATAAAATTGGAAACTCAATAAAAGTTCCTTTTCATCATATTACCTTTCAAATGTTATATGAAAGAAATAATACAACAGATGCTTAAAGAAACATAAATTTAAAAAAAGATAAGCAAAACTCGATCCAGCGATCCACCGATAACAGAGCTTGAACGCTAACCACATGACCGCCGCGATCTCTTGCTCAGGGTCCCAACCCACCGGTACCTCACTGACGCGTAAAACGTCTCTTGCGATAAAACGTCTCTTGCGATTTTCTCGAAATTGCCTAGGTAGTACACCTTGCTACTTGTACATTATGCTGGCTCAGTGTACGGAGTTTGAAGTAAATCCGTGATCCGAACGGCGTGGCTTTCTCGTGTTAAGACTGGCGTAAACAGGAGGCTTCGGTCACAGCCTTAGCATTCTATTCGCCGCACCTAAATATGTCGATCAGGTGCGCCGATAAAATGTTGTGGAAGTTTTACAACAACATCCGACATCTCGTCCGAGAAATATATCAACAACTAGTCCAACGGGAAAGCCTCAAGCAACACTTGAATAAAATTGATAATTAGTGTCAGTGGTGTTCAGAAACAGATGAAATCCTTAAAACTGGACAAATCTCCATGCCCGATGGAAGCCCTATCTGAGTTCTACACTGAATTTGCGGCTGAGGTAGCCCCTCTTTTAACTATAATCTCTCGTAGGTCCATTAGTAACAAGCACGTGTCCATAACTTGGAAGAATGAACATGTCACAATGTCACACCCTTTCACAGGAGGGGTAGTAGAAGTGATCCACATAACTACCATCCAATATTCTGGACATCGATTTTTTTAGAATTTTATGACGTTTCCTGAGATCAAACGTAATGCAAGATCTCGAACAAAATGACCTTCTCCAAGCCAACCAACACGGATTCCGGAAACATCGATGTTGTGAAACCCAACTCGCACTTTTCCCAAATGACATATCTTTGGATCAAGGAAGTCAGGAATACGCAGTACTTATCGATTTCCGAAAATTATTTGACTCAGTACCACACCTGCGCTTATTATCGAAAGTACAATCACATGGTATACCAAGCGTAGTTTGTGACTGTTGTTACGGACTTTTTGGTTGGAAGGAAGCAGTATCTTACCTTGGATGGAGAGTTATCAACAGATACAGAAGTAACTTCGGGTGTGCCCTAGGGAAGTGTGTTGGGACCCTTGATGTCCATGTTGTATATTAATGACATTGCAATAATATTAGTAACCTCAGACTTTTTGCAGATGATGCAGTTGTCTATAATGAAGTACTGTGTAAAATAAGCTGCAGAAATATTCAGTAAGATCTTGATAAGATTTCAAAGTAGTGCAAAGACTGGCAACTTGCTTTAAATGTTCAGAATTGTAAATTTGTGCGCTTCACGAAACAAAAAACGTAGTATCCTAGAACTGTAATATCAGTGGATCATAGGAATATGAAATGGATTGATCACATAGGCGCAGTCGAGGTGTATATCAGGTGGTAGACTTCGGTTTATTGGTACAATACTGGTGAAATGCAGTCAGTACGAAGGAGGCTGCTCGCAAATCAATCGCGCAGCACATCCTGGAATATTTCTCAAGGATGTGGGACTGGTACTAAATAGATCTCAACTAACGGGGGATATTGAACGTGTACAGAGAAGGACGGCATGAATGGTCACAATTTTGTTTGCTCCGTGAAAGAGTGTCACAGTGATGCCGAAGAACTGAGCTTTTTTTGGTCCATACTACTACCTGCCAAAGTGTGTAAAGCAAAGAACTTGCAGTAGAAGAGATTTGCTTCGCAGTATCGAAGTTGAAAGATTGCTCGTAGCTCTTAAGGTATGCATTTTCGACCCTATGTTTACTGAGATTTTTTTGCTTCTAGTTTCGTGTACTTTGAATTGTATGAGTTAACGCCATTAATTATGATACACCCTGTATTACAGCCCCTCCTTATCGCCCCTATAGGGATTGTGAGGACAATACTTGATTAATTACAACACGTACGGATGTGTTTAAGCACTCATTCTTCCCGCGCTCCATACGTAAATGGAGCAGGAAAACACCCTAATTACTGGTACAATGGGACGTACCCTCTGCCTTATATTTTGCAGATGTTTGCAGGGTGTAAATATAGATGTATATAATGCTTATTTGTACTCCCTCGCCGGCCGGAGTGGCCGTGCGGTTCTGGGCGCTACAGTCTGGAGCCGAGCGACCGCAACGGTCGCAGGTTCGAATCCTGCCTCGGGCATGGATGTGTGTGATGTCCTTAGGTTAGTTAGGTTTAATTAGTTCTAAGTTCTAGGCGACTGATGACCTTAGAAGTTAAGTCGCATAGTGCTCAGAGCCATTTGAACCATTTTTTTGTACTCCCTCATGTGCTAATTGCAGTTATGGACTCAATACAGTGAAAGAAAAAAACGTAATTATGGCGATAAAATCCTGATCTTGTAACTTATTTCAGGCACACAAAAGAGTAATTCTTACTGTGACTCCCTTTCACCGCATTAATTTCGTCTCGGTGTAAAGTAGCGATGATTCTCTCGAGTGTGTGTAACGGGGGATACTGGGTGGTTTCTCTCAACTGTCAACCATAGGATATGAAATACGCTAAGCCAAGCACATGTAAAACTAGTTTTCTACAATGTCTATCAAACTGGAGATATTATTTACTTAAAAATGTTCTCGACAAAAGCGGCAAGAGATTACGAAATGAGCTACAGAGATAGAGGAGCATTTTCTATGGAAGGCGTATATACCAACATACACAGACATACAGACATTTAACAGCTGACTAAAATCTTAGGAACCCCTCTCGTTCACTGACAACAAAAGTTCCGTAACTGGAAAATCGGACTACCAGTCGTCATCATAAAGAGAAGCTAACAGCATGGCCTGCGAAAATGGAAACATATTGTACCTTGTGTGATCTTAAGCTTTCCCGCTGGATCAACTGTTTTTATTGCTCTTGGGTGCCCAGCCGTGTGCAGTCGTTTAAGGTTTCGTGACATTTACTACGTTCAGCTTGTTTTTTCTGTTGTTGTCGTGGTCTTCAGTCCGAAGACTGGTTTGATGCATCTCTCTATGCTACTCTATCCTGTGCGAGCCTCTTCATCTCCCAATAACTGCTACAATCTACATATTTCTGAATCTGCTTACTGTATTCATCTCTTGCTCTCCCTCTAAGATTTAACCCCCACCCCCAAACTTCACTCCAGTGCTAAATTCGTGAGCCCTTGATGTCTCAGAATGTGTACGACTTCCTAACACTTAAATCTATATTCGATATTAACAAAATTTCTCCTCTTCAGAAATGCTTTTCTTTCCATGGCCAGTCAACATTTTATATCCTCTGTACTTCGGCCATCATCACTTACTTTGCTGCATAAATAGCAAAACCCATATATTACTTTAAGTGTCTCGTTTCCTAATCTGATTCCGTTAGCATCACCTGATTTAATTCGCCTACATTCCATTATCCTTATATCCCCCCTTCAAGACAATGTCCATTCGGTTCAATTGCTCTTCCAAGTCCTTTGTTGTCTCTGACGGAACAACAATGTCAACAACAAAGCCTCAAAGTTTTTATTTCCTCTCCATGAACTTTAGTTCCTACTCCAAATTTTTCTTTTGTTTCCTTTACTGCTTGTTCGATGTACATATTGAATACCTCGGGGATAGGCTACAAACCTGTCTCAATTCCTTTTCAACCATTGCCTCACTTTCATGTCCATTGACTTTTATAGAGAGAATTCCAGTCAACGTTGTCAAAACCTAGAATGAAATTTTCACTCTACAGCGAAGTGTGCGCTGATATGAAACTTCCTGGCAGATTAAAACTGTGTGCCGGACCGAGACTCGAACGCGGGACCTTTGCCTTTCGCGGGCAAGTGCTCTACCAACTGAGCTACCGAAGCACGACTCACGCCCCGTCCTCACAGCTTTACTTCTGCCAGTACCTCGTCTCCTACCTTCCAAACTTTACAGAAGCTCTCCTGCGAACCTTGCAGAACTAGCACTCCTGAAAGAAAGGATGCTGTGGAGACATGGCTTAGCCACAGCCTGGGGGATGTTTCTAGAATGAAATTTTCACTCTACAGCGGAGTGTGCGCTGATATGGAACTTTCTGGCAGATTAAAACTGTGTGCCGGACCGAGACCCGAACTCAGGACCTTTGCCTTTCGCCGGCCGCGGTGGTCTAGCGGTTCTAGGCGCGCAGTCCGGAACCGCGCGACTGCTACGGTCGCAGGTTCGAATCCTGCATCGGGCATGGATGTGTGTGATGTCCTTAGGTTAGTTAGGTTTAAGTAGTTCTAAGTTCTAGGGGACTGATGACCTCAGAAGTTAAGTCCCATAGTGCTCAGAGCCATTTTTATGAACCTTTGCCTTTCGCGGGCAAGTGCTCTACCAACTGAGCTACCCAAGCACGACTCAGGCAACGTCCTCACAGCTTTACTTCTGCCATTCTAGAAACATCCCCCAGGCTGTGGCTAAGCTATGTCTCCGTAATATCCTTTCTTTCAGGAGTGCTAGTTCTGCAAGGTTCGCAGGAGAGCTTCTGTAAAGTTTGGAAGGTAGGAGACGAGGTACTGGCAGAAGTAAAGCTGTGAGGACGGGGCCTGAGTCGTGCTTGGGTAGCTCAGTTGGTAGAGCACTTGCTCGCGAAATGCAAAGGTCCTGAGTTCGAGTCTCGGTCCGGCACACAGTTTTAATCTGCCAGGAAGTTTCATATCAGCGCACACTCCGCTGTAGAGTGAAAATTTCATTCTAGAAACATCCCCCAGGCTGTGGCTAAGCCATGTCTCCGCAGCATCCTTTCTTTCAGGAGTGCTAGTTCTGCAAGGTTCGCAGGAGAGCTTCTGTAAAGTTTGGAAGGTAGGAGACGAGGTACTGGCAGAAGTAAAGCTGTGAGGACGGGGCATGAGTCGTGCTTCGGTAGCTCAATTGGCAGAGCACTTGCCCGCGAAAGGCAAAGGTCCCGAGTTCGAGTCTCGGTGCGGCACACAGTTTTAATCTGCCAGGAAGTTTCATTGTCAAAACCTTTCTCTAAGCCTAACCTATCTTCCAAGATAAGTCGTGAAGTCAATATTGACTGGCGTGTTCCTACATTTCTCCGGAATCCTAACTGATTATCCCCGAGCTTGGCTTCTACCAGGTTTGCTGTAAAGAACTCGTGTTATTATTTTGCAGCCATGACACATTAAACTGATAATTTGGTAATTTCCACATCTGTCAGCAACTGCATTCTTTATAAATAGCACATCAAATTAAAGAGCACTTCTGACAACAGTCCATGACTGCAGCGCCTGAGACCGCTCGGCTAATCCCGCGCGGCACCCTTCTGACAGTTTTTCTTGCAAGTGTTCAGTGTGAGCGCCATTCGTCACACGTCGGGTCGATAGGCGAGTTTTCCCAAACTTTGATCAGTGTGTCTGAATTAACTGTTTTAACAATGCTGTTTCTAAAGTTGGTTAGATCAGCTGGTAGCGGAGGCATATACGCACGATCCTATATGAATCCTCAAAGGTAAAAATCGCGTGGTGTTAGATCGACTGTGAACGTGAAGGTCATGCAAAACAAGCTTGCGGCCAAACCAGCGGTCGGGCACAACGTCGTTTAACCGATTGCGTACTGAGTTATCTCAGTGAGGCGGCGCACCCACTTGCTGCTGCATAAAATTCTGTGTTTCAGCTTCTTCTAGTTAAGGAAAGAGCCGTAGTTCTAGCACATCAAAAAAGAAACACCAGTTACGGTTGCTTCGCCGAAAACGATAATCCCATAAACTTTCCACCGGGATATGGCACAAAAGGACATTCAATTTTGGGGAGTCTCATTGCAACTGGACTATCTTGTGGAGAGTTGCTGATTCTCAGATACGCACATTATGTGTATTCACATTTCCACTGAGGTGAAATGTCGATTAACCACTGAAGACGAAACTGTCGAGAAAATATACATCGTCATGCGACAACATTTGGTTTGCACAGCTGGCTTGTAACAACTGCAAACGATAAGGACGTAGTTGTAAGCGTCTCCTTAAAAAGTCTCCACACAGATGTCACTGGAATTGCTAATTCACGGCTAGCCTTCCGAATTGATTACTTGGGGCTGCGCGTGAAAGCTATCACTCGCTCGATAAGTTCTCGAGTCACATACTCTTTCTTCTCTCTGTGCACACATATACAAAAAAAACTGTTTGAGTTGCTCTTTAATTTGATGTATTACTTATAATTGTGAGTTGAATATAGTAAAGGCTACAAAGTTTTGAAACACGTATATTCACCTTGAAACATAGCCGACTACCGGGCCGCACGCCGCGTCGGGTAGAGTGGTGGGGTGACGTGGCCGCCGAGTGCGCCGGCATGGTAGTTCAGCGTGTTCGGTCAGAGGGTTAACTGCCCTCTGTAATAAAAAAACTGAGTTAATCGATCAACAACGAACTTCAACGGTTGTCTTACGACGTCCGCCCCGAGCAGATGCAACGAGCAAACACGAACAAAATGAGATAAAAAAGTCAGTCGCTCGTATTTCGACAGCCTCCTTGTCCCAGTACGACGAGGTCTGTCTTAGCGCTTCCATTTTTTCATATTCCATTGAGGGCCCGTAGCTACGCAGTATACCACAACGGCAGGTTTTATTGGTTGCTTGCGGCCGTGTGTGTCCTGTGCACATTCCACTTTCTTCGACGGTCCGCATAGTCTGCCTGATATATGTCGTACCGCATTTGCACGGAAAGCGGTAGACACCCGGTTTACGGAGCCCCAAGTCATCTTTCATCGTACCTAATAGTGCACCCGTTTTGGAAAGTGGACGGAAAATGCAGTTGATGTTACATCGAGCCAAGATTCTGCCGAATTTGTTCAGTACTTTGTCGGTTTATTCTACGGGTATCACCTGAAGATGAAGGCAAGGTACGCTGTTGAAATATCTTGTTCCGTAAACGATTACACCCAGATAGGCACACGAGAGAAATACAAACATTTTGTAATATTCCTGTCTAACGGTGTCACATGTGGGGTGAGCATCTTATGAGAGCAAGGCAGCTTTGCCTGTATAGTCATGTCCCTCCACAGTAACAACGAAAGCAACATAACAGTCTTGAAGCTCATTTTTATCCACAATGAGAAGAATACCGCCTTTGTCACATAAGAAGCACCTCACTCCATCAGTCGTTGTTAAGTCGAATACCAAGCAAACAATTCCTGAGGAAATCATTTGGAAATACTCGAACATATTATATATGAAATTAATTGTTCCAAGATTACACTGTTATCTCACACAGAATTGTACGTAAACAGAGTTGTAAAACTACAGTACGCTGTCATAAATAAGCGTAGACTACGGTAGTTTTCCTAATAGTCTTTAGACAGTAACCGCGTTATCTGTACGTTAGATGTCTTGCAAACCTATCTGGTGTTACCTTATTTCGAGTCCTGTGTTTACGTATACCAGCAGTGTCTTACTAGGTTCCCCTAGAAACTGTATGCGGTGAACCGTTTGGAAACTGAATGAGGATATATAAAGGGCCGCGTAAACTACGGAACATTTTTCTTTTGTACCGTTATCCTCCTGTCTGTTACTTATGAGGAGATTGTATGTCGTATGCTGCCAGTGTTAAATTCTCAAATTTTGTGACCCATTACCTTGGAAATTTTTAAGACACTAACTTCCAATTTCCCATAATAAATTAATGTATTTTGGAGATATGATGAACTAGAACTACTGCAAAAATTGTATTATCAGGTATGTTACGATATTTTTCCCAAATAATTATTTTTTCTGGCTTTATTTTTAAATAAATGAAAATAAAAACTAAATAACACAGGATACTTTTATTATTCTTGTTCCATATATGTTGAATCTTATTCTTGGCATGCTGTGAAAATTTGATGTTTCTACTTTCATTACTTTCTGATATATCGGGTCATTTACAGTAAAAAAAGTAGTTCAGAGATATTGATGTTCGAAGTAATTTTAATTACAAACTGTTATTCAGACTTACAGTTTTGGCGCTTTCATGCACTAAAATTGCCCTGGCCCATATTCTGTGTCTTAGGGGAAGGTGGGGGAATTACACGTGTGTGGGTAATCCCACGCAGGCTGATTTACGAAGTTTGAATGGCGCAAGCTGTTCCCAGTTGGTGCTACACCCTGCCGGCAGGAGTAACAACTACTATGCGGCTTATGCCAGCCATTTTCCAGTGGCATTGTTGGAGTAGTGAAATATTGTTTATTTTTGGCGTGTCTCATGTAATTTTTGTCAGCTGTATTTTGCAAGGTATGTGCTACTATAAGTTGCTTTAATGTAATTCTTGCGTATCAACTACTAACCCTAGATGAAACCTTTAATTTAATTGTAGATTTGTCCCGCTATTTGAATTAGGTGCCTAGTTATGCTTAGGTTAGTCATCGAACTTACAGTGGGGTAATGCCACGCAGCTAGTGCATGGTATTCCCCCTTGCAGGTTATATTTTCAATACTAACGAGTTTTTTTTTTAGATCTCAGATGGGTAGATATTATAAAAGAAAAACCCAGAAAGCAAAATGGACGCACAAGGAACTTTGTAAGGCCCTTGATGCCATCAAATCTGGAAGAAAAATAAGATATCAAGAGCTTTCTGGATTGATGAAGCTACTCTGCGAACGAGAATGAATGTTAAAAATACCGAGGGTCCAAAACTTGGAAGATACCCAACGTTTTCGACAGAACAGGAAAATGAGATTAGGGATCATGTCATTAGAATGGCATTACATGCATGCAGCTGCGAAAGATTGCATTTGAGTGTACAGAGGCTAACAACATTGTAAACAATTTTGATAAGTCATCTAGGTTAGCTGTAAAGGATTGGCTAGCTCTGTTTTTAAAAAGAAACCCAAATATTAGCATACGAAAACCTGAAGTAACTAGCATTAACTGAATACAGGCATTTAATGAAGAAGAGGTTAATGCATATTTTAAAAACTTAGAACATCTCTTTGATAAATATAAATTTAAAGAGGGGCGAGTGTTCAACGTCGATGATACAGGCATAAATACAAAATTTGGGCTCCAAAAGGTGTTAAACAAATAGGTGGGGCCACGTCTTGGGGAAAGGGGTAAAAACGTGGCGATTTCAGAAGATGTCTGTTTAGTTTGTAGAGAGTTTGGGAAGGATGGAGAACTATGGTACCGATGTATTTCTTGTAGCAGATGGAGTCATGGAGAATGTAGTGGCTGGAATACTCCAAAAGGTTACATGTGCGATCTTTGCTGTATGGTATCAGAAAATGAACTCTTTTCACATTAAAAAAAAAGTAAAAAACCAAAATTATAAGATATGTTTCTAGAATTACATTATTTCGTTCTTAAATATACTGTTTACTATTTGTAGTAACTAATAAACAAATAAAAATAGCAAGTATTGTACATTTTTATGGTTCGTTTGTTTTACGTGTTTTTACCAGTACTTTGCGTGTCATTACCCTCAGGGGTGGGGAATACCACGCATTTGCACTTTTTTTTATTTTAATGTTCAAAATTAAGGTACAGTTTATAACTATTTATAGACGATTGGAATATGTGGAGAAATGTCCATTGTATGGTATGTACTTATTTTCGTATGTTTTAATGACGTAACGAATGGTTCACATCGATTTTTCCTTAGGTGCGTGTATTTCCCCCACTCTCCCCTATTTATTGTCACAATCACCCATTACTTCCCTTCTTCTTTACTTTTTTGCTTCTTCTGTAATTTGCTGAGCAGCACATTCTGCATGGTACATGCAAAGCACATCCAGTTCACACAGTCCTCGAGCTGTATTCTGCTCTAATCTTACCCATAACTCACCCAGAACCTTCAGTCTTTTATACTTCCCACCGATAAATGTTATTGCAACATCAGACACCGCTATGAGAACAAAATAAAAACATTTTAGGTACACATCATCATACAATATTATGGAAGGAAACATTCACATTTTGAGTCTTCTCGTCTTTGATTGCAGATTTGATTGCCTCCATTAATGTCAAAGGAAGAGAATGTTTATGAGTAAATGCATCTAGGTTACCAGAAAAGTTCAGAAACTTCAGCATGCCTATACCGTAATAACACCAAGCGGTACGGGGCGTGGTCATTTCATAAATATTATTCTGATTGTTTACACTTCCTTCACTGTTTGCATACGTGTTTTCTAAAACTGTAGGCGCCAATTCAGATCTCACATATCTGTTAACCGCAAATTTGTGTTCCTTTAACATTTAGTCATTTTACATATGTATAAAAAACAATGTACAAGTACACTACAATGTGCAAGTATACTATAGAATTCACTGGCTAGGAAGTTATTTTCCAACAAACTACTGCCAGAAACAGAGTACTGATTTGTTTAATTGTACTGACAAATTCCCAGACATAACAATAGCTTCAAAACTAGTGATTTCACAACCTCCTAGACTTTTCCCATGATATGACTGACCAACTTTGGCAGTGTACACGACGTAGTGAAATCTGTCATGTTATTTAAAAATCTTAAAATTGTCTGTTTTTAATGTATGATACGCCAAAACGTTCAGGAGTATCTAAAGTACGTTATGGAATAGAAAACAGAAAAAGTCAAGTTTCATCGAATGTGACACACAATCTCTCCTTATAACAATTGTCAATGTTTAATTCAGGTTTTTAGTCGAAAATTGTTGTTTGTAATGCGAAACAGAGGGATGTTTCAGTAAAAAAAAAAAAAAAAAAAAAAAAAAAAAAAAAAAAAAAAAAAAAAAAAAAAAAAAAAAAAAAAGGTTTATAATATAGCGCTAGAAAACGCAACTATCTAAAGAAAAGGTAAAATTAAAAAAATTACCAAAAACAAAAACATATCAGACATCGCTTCAATACTTCGTCGAACGTGTATAAAACATGTTTCAGTTATTAATAAATAACTTTCGCACTTATCGATAACAACAGGAAACTCGTGCCTTTAATCATGATAAAGAATGTTCTATTTTTTAAGGATTTCTTGAAGCCTTCAGCTGCCATTTTCATTATTTCCTGTACGATTGTACAATTTCGGCCTTAGGCCATTTTCAAGTATTTTATAGATGATTTTTTGGTAACCGATTATGTCATATACGTCGTTGCTCCTGTGACATCATGCTATGCTCGTAAATTAGTTCGAGGTGTTCACGCTATTTTAGGAGCACTTTACTTTCGAGCAGTTGTTGCAACAAAGAGAACTCGACGGCTCCAAGTTTCTCTCTCATACATTCATTTACATTTCTTTCCCTATCAATGTAACCAATACTACCGGTAATCCTACCATATACTACGTCATTTATCTACTGCACCAAAACTATCGGACTGTAGTTTTGGTAGAGCGCAACTCTACACGTAAAGCTTATACCAAAATGGGTTACATGCCCTACGTGAAGAATATAAAGCTACTTGTAAGTTTGACTGTACAGTTGTGAATACGCTGATGACCAGCTCAGTTTAAGACACTTACGCAGTAGCGTTTAGCACTCTTTTCACCATAATTACTATGGCGAAGTCTCATATCACGGAATTTACGAAACACCGAAAGCATTCAGGTGCCATACTGATCCTTGATGATTAACCGCAACCCGCGTCTATTTGTTGGAGCTTGATCCGAGGTCATATATACCTCAACTCATTCGATGTTGTACCAAATGACCTCAAAAAGATTTATTCCAGGTGACTTGAGAGGTCCCATGGGCCCCTTTACATCCGTGGTGTGTTCCTCTAACAATTCTGACACATTTAGGTAGTGATATGATAGCGTACTGTCTTGTTGAAAGTATATGTCGCGGGTTACTGTAGGGGAACAATCATATGTGTATGACGGGACAGTGCTTGGCGGGGAGAGACAATGGCAGACCATCAGCGGCCGAGTTTCATGACATGTAAATTCATGACATGTAAACATTCCCAAAACGAGAATACCTGCCTCACCAACCTGAATAGTGCACTGTTAGCAAGCGACATACATCGGCCCACATGATATCATACCGTTTCAACTGTGTGTACCAACGTGTACTGGGCATCTTTCTCAATTCTTCGATTGTCCAGTGATTCTGTTCATTCCCTATCTCAATCTTAGCAATCTGTGGCGTGCGGTAAGAAGAAGAATACGCGTGGTTGCTTCCGTACCCCATGCCAAGGAGAATAAATGTAAAAGCGGGATTAACGCCCCTTCCAGGTCGTGGTTATTGGAGACGCAGCGCAAAATCAGATGAGAGAAGGATGGGAAAACAAACTGGTCATATCCTTTTCCTTAGTATCATCGCAGGACATGACCAATCGAACTGTGGGAAATCTAATTCGTGGTGGCCAGACGGGACTTCAAAGTCCGCTCCTCCGAAACACGTGCCCAGCGTGTAAACCACTGCCTCACCACGCAGATTCTTGGTTATGTGATTGTTCACAAGTTGTTGTCGAGTACTGAAGTTGCTTGTGATTTGTTGCACTGTGGCTGGTGTATCCGTTGTTGCCATGTCCTCGCACCGAGCGGACTGACACAGTCGTTAAGATACTGGACTAGTAAGATCCCAGGACCGTCTCTTCGAACGTTCCTCGCGGTCGCACATTTAAGAATTAATATATTCCAGATAGGTGACGAGCCTTGTGGTCCGGTAGACCAGTGGTCGTCAAACTTTTTTGCGTTAGAGCCAATACCGAGATCGTAGGTCGACACGTCGTGCCTCATAGGAGGGTTTGGGGAGCGGGTGGGGAAGTGGCCACCCAAAGAGAAATTCAGTTTTCACCAAATCGTGGTTATTGATGGCAGCATACCACTTACACATTCTGAAACAACATATTATAAGGTGTCACACCAAATATTTTTAAGCGAAAATGAAAATAACGTATTGGAACTACATAGTGATGAATTTTCCGTACCTAAGCGAGTATTGTGGCCTGTGCCACGGCAATAGGATCCCGTGTTTGTTTTTCTGATTTCCGGGCACCTTTTCTAGGCATCTTCACGCCCTAGTATCTGAAAGAATACCAGACGGCTGCAACAGACCGTTTTCAGTTTGGTTTCTGTATTAGACCACATACAACAGACCAGAGCCCGTTTTAAATAATATAACTTAATAAATTCAACATTATCACAAAGAGATAGAATGCCGGATGATAGCTTGGTATATAAAAGGTTTTATAGTCGGTTTTATACTGTATGTTGTATTATGCATGTTTTTTGGATGTATGTTAGGTTAGGTTAGGTTAGTTTAATTCTTATTGATGCTTACAGCTTAGCTACTTTTCCCAATCGGACGCCATGTTGGCATAAGCGGTCCACAAAAAAACTATCAGACTGAACTACATCTGCGGGCCAAAATACGTCGTTTAAATATATATATGAAGATCGTAGAGTATAATGGTCAGGGGCACTATGAGTATAGTGCGGGACAATACGTTGGGAGTGTGGGTCTCACGGGAGGCGCGTCAGAGATAAGTCCCTGCAGTTCCATTATCCTCTGTGTCCTCGGTGGCTCAGATGGATAGAGCGTCTGCCATGTAAGCAGGAGATCCCGGGTTCGAGTACTGGTCGGGGCACACATTTTCAACCGTCCCCGTTAACGTATATCAACGCCTGTATGCAGCTAGGGGTATTCATTTCATTGTAACGTCGTTTAAACATTGATACTGTGAAAAGTTATTATTCTCAATACTAAGGAGGAAACAATTAGAAATAGTCTGACCGCTTCTCGGCAGGTAGCAGCGCTGTTCACGGCAAGAAATATGCAATGGCCAAGTTTTCCCGTTCTGGCAACTTTACCACACCTTCTCCTGCCGATCATACTATTAATAGACAACCTACACAAGTTAGTATGTTATATTAATTAATAAGAGTAATTGCAGTATGGGACACGATCACAGATGTTTACTAGTGTTTTGAATACCGTCTTTCTTTTACTTTTACTCATTGTATTGTAGGACAACAGCCACGACTTGATTTCATATTACTTACTACATATTTGAAGATGACTGTTTCTATAATGCGCATTCACAAATCTGTGTTACTTCCGTTTGACATTTATACCACAGCAGTTTGATCGGTGCTAGTTGCGCATTCTCTTGAGTTGTCAGCAGTGGAAGCAATCAGATACCCCCCCCCCCCCCCCCTCTCACTTCTATTAACACCGCACGGTCGCGCTACATACTACACTGCCGCTGACCTAAGCTCAAACTTTACTTAGCTCACGGTCGAATTTACCAATCAATTAAAATTACGTACATCTTAAAAATTTTCTCTCTGTAAGTATTTTTGTTTGCTACTGAGCAATAAAAAACCCTCTTAAGAAGGTGTTAACGTTAGCTGACGTTTTTGGATTCTGGTCTTCGCCGGTAGAAGCGAGCATTATTGTAAAACGCGGCTGAGAACTGCGGGCCGCACGAATACTTGATTAAGGCCGCATGCGTCCCGCGGACTGCAATATGACGATCACAGGGTTATGCTGTTCGAGGATGGGCACTAGTCACACTGGGATACGGTTATCACTGATAGTAATCAACGTGTTAACCTGTAACTTATTTATTTTCACGTAGCGTCACAAACCTTCACAGATATACAAAAACGAAAAAATTCACCATGTTCCATTACTACAGTGGCCTCTACCACTTCATTTTTTTTCATCCCTGATACATTTGTCGAACGCATAGGTACGCGTAAGTCTCACCCATACGTCTTACCGACGCGGAAGCAAGCTAGTGTGTCAGTGTTCTGCGCAGTTTAAGCAGTGTTTGCTGCAGCCGCTACAGCGCTGCGCATTGTAACGTAACAAACTTCACAACTTACGTTACGTAGGGCGGTAATACGAATTCCCATCTGGAGATTTAGGTTTTCACGTGATCTCCCGTAACCGCCTAAGGCAAATGCCTTTGAAAAGGATACCGCTGATTGAAATTTCACCATCTTTGCCTAAACCGAGCTTGTGCTCCGTCCTTAACGACCTCGTCGTCGACCGGACGGTAAATCCTGATCTTTCTTTGTTCTTTCGAGAGCGACCTTCAGAAGAACCCCGATATTGCCCCAAGGTAATTGATGAAGCGACCTTTGGAAGAACCCCGATACTGCCCCACGGTAATTGAGCCCCGAATCCCGGTACTCGCGTTACAATACTTGACACGGTGGCACGTGAGAAACCCAGCCCTGCACGATGGAGTGTCCCATCATAGGAACGAGATCAAAGCGCTGATATTGAGATTCTTGTGTGTCCTGTACTCTGCTTTCCGGTAGAAATTTTTTTATCCGTGATGCTCTGTTGCGATAGGAGCATTATCTCATCAATACAGCAGTTGTGGCTAATTTAGTTGCTGACAGGTGCGGCGCGGATGCGGATCCAACAAGGGTAAGGGGGGGTGTAATGCGAATCGTGTCCCCCCCAAACACATTTCGTTACAAGCGTTTATATTTTTACATATGTCAGTTTTCAAATTTCACTGCAATCTTCCGGAAAATAAAGTAGCATGAAAAGCAAGTCTCGAAAATGACAAGGAAAATTACTCTCTGTGATCAAAAGCATCCAGTCACACCTGTGTAATGCGGAACTGAACACTTGATGTCACGAAAGGTGTACCCGCCAGTGTAAAAGGTTGTCAGTAGAGAAGCAGTAGCAGCAGAATGGGTCGGCGAGGAAAGCGCAGCCACTTCGAACGTGGACTACTCACTGATGTCATCTGAGTAACAGTCCGCCCCGATAGCTGAGTGGTCGTCGTGACGGATTGCCGTCCTCCGGGCCCGGTTTCGATTCGCGGCTAGGTCGGGGATTTTCCACGCTCAGTGACTGGGTGTTGTGCTGTCTTCATCATCATTTCATCCCCATCCGGCGCGCAGGTCGCCCAATGTGGCGTCAAATGTAATAAGACCTGCACCAAGGCGGCCGGACCTGCCCCTCCAGGGGCCTCCAGGCCAAACGCTGATTTCCATTTTACCTGAGTAACGAATCCATCACCAACATTTCAACCCTTCTAAAGCTGCCCGAGTCGACTGTTAGTGATATGATTCAGAAGTAGAAACTCGAAAGAACAATCACAGCTAAACTAAGGCCCCGTGTACTGACGGACAGGAAATGTCGATTATTGCGGAGAGTAGTTGTAAGAAATCGTATGAAATCAGGGGAAGAAGTCAGAGTTCAAAGGTGGATAAATAAAAACGAAGAAATTCACCAAATTCTGTTACTATAGTGGCCTCTACCATTTCATTTCTTTTCATCCCTGATACATTTGTCGAACGCATAGGCACGCGTACGTCTCAGCTCCTCTAAGGTACGCATTTCTGTAGTCATTGCTGAGCGACGGTTGAGGTGGTGTAAAGAGCAGTGGATGACTGGGAACGACTGATTTCGAGTCACGAACCACGCTATGCCCAGTGGCAGTCCGATGAAAGGGTTTGGGTTTGATAAATGCCTGAAGAACGTTGCCTGCTATCATATGTAGCGCCAGCAGTGTTACGTTATGGGAGTGTTTTTCTGGTCAGGGCGTGGCCCCCTTATTGCGCTTAAGAAAATGCCAAATGCGAGGGGATATGAACAAGTTTAACAGCACTGTGGGTATTGCGTACAGTAGAAGAACAGTGCGGAGACCATGACTGATTGTATCAGCATGTCAGTGCACTTTGTGCTAGAGCAGCAATCTTATGTCGACAGTAACATTCCTGAAATGAGATGGCCTAGCAGTGTGCCGAACTGAACCAGACGGAACAGCTTTGTGATGCGTTAGGACAGTAAACGTGCTCCGCGAGCACACGGTGAACGCATGCTTGCGAGCAGCGAGTACTGTACCTCCTACATCTCCACAGGGAGCCGGGTGGGGAGTCGTGTGAACGCTTGTGTAAACGAGGAAATTGGTCCCCGTGGAAATACTTGGAGAAATCTAGAATGTCTTTACATTCCCTATCGTATTACAGAACAATTACTTCAAGCTGCGAATCAGCACGAAATGTGTATTGGAAGCTTTTTTAGTTTCTCATTCATGCTCTCTGATTTTTTTCCCAACATCACTGACACTCCATCTGTAGACAAAAACTAATAAATTCTCTCACAAGCCTAAGTTTTGTACACTGTCCCAAACTCCGCTAAGAATGCTAGATGTCACGTCCATCTGTGTGCCTCTGATATTTACACTCTCTTAGGGCGCGAAAGAAAATACAACAAACTCTGGAAAGATTTTGCAAGATGGCTATCAACGTCGTAGGCCACAACTTGTTTTGGACACATGACTGTCGTGTTTTCTGTCTGAAGTGGACACAAATCTTCAGCTTGAACCACAAGGTATTCTTTTACAAAATCAGAATCTGTGAAGGGGCGCAGGTATTTTGCTAAAAGTAGTGCAGTTTTGTAGCTCATCCGAAAGACAGACTCACTTGATTTTTTTTCTCTTCAGAGAGCTTCATTTTAAGTTTTAAAACCTCTTGTACACGCTCATGTTATTCACATATTTCGTTTCTTTATTATTTTACACGGTAAGACATGTAGTGCCTTTTTAAATTGAACTTACTGAAAGTATTCTGCGTCTTACAATGCACTAAACACTTTGAGAACTCGTGTTTTTGTGTGAAATGATAAAATTCCTCGCACTGCTGATTAAAGTGCGAAGACCTTGCCGGTGTTACACAACGCCGGCCAGCCATTGCTGCTATTGGATGGCACCCTCATCCTGTATTTCACAGCTGGCGCTTCTGCTGCTTGCAGCGACCACACGGTGCGCGTCCATTTACTCCACTCCTCACCACGCCGCAATCGCTCTGCTCGCGAGCAAGAGCGTGAGCAGGCGCGAGTGCTCACGCTCAAAATCACCGAGATGTTAAGCTCTGTGTTAGAACGTCGATTTCACTCCAGACCCTGGCATCCAACCATTTATGGTTTCGGCTCTTGACGAAGAATAGGTAGTTATTCCTCCATAGACATTCAGACATCTCAATGGAAGACCCCCAGCACAGATGAAGCCGTCATGAAGGCGAAGGGTGGACCCACAGCATATTAATGTCCGCTAATAGCTATTTGGGGAGCAAAATAACTCATGATGGTCGAAGCAGAGAGGATATAAAATGTAGACTGGCAATGGCAAAGGAAAGCGTTTCTGAAGAAGAGAAATTTGTTAACATCGAGTATAGATTTAAGTGTCAGGAAGTCGTTTCCGAAAGTATTTGTATGGAGTGTAGCCATATATGGATGTGAAACGTGGACGATAAATAATTTGGACAAGAAGAGAATAGAAGCTTTCGAAATGTGGTGCTACAGAAAAATGCTGAAGATTAGATAGGTAGATCACATAACTAATGAAGAGGTATTGAATAGAATTGGGGAGAAGAGAAATTTGTGGCAAAACTTGACTAGAAGAAGGGATCGCTTGGTAGGACATATTCTGAGGCATCAAGGGATCGCCAATTTAGTATTGGAGGGTAGCGTGGAGGGTAAAAATCGTAGAGGGAGACCAAGAGATGAATACACTAAATAGAATCAGAAGGATGTAGGTTGCAGTAGGTACTGGGAGATGAAGAAGCTTGCACAGGATAGAGTAGCATGGAGAGCTGCACCAAACCACTCTCTGGACTGAAGACCACAACAACAACAACAACAACAACAATAGCTGTACGGATACTTTCGATCGGCTACTACAGAAGTTACATTTAACAATGTATACGTTTTTAGTTGCTTATATGAGATAGCTTGCCAGCGTGAATTGGCTTAGGACTTGAAGTAACATTCTAGCCAAGTTGATAACAAAAAATCTGACAGGGTTCGTAAGTCCACAAGTAAAAACGACAAACCACAGGAATTCGAGTAAGAAAAAACAGAAACAGGAAGACCCTACAGTAGAAAAAAAAACAAACAGAAAGACCGACTTTCTAAGAGAGCCACCATTCCCCTCACTTACACGCCGCCACGACCCTAGTTTTCAGACCTGTATTTACACCCGTAGTTTTAAGTCAAGCAGTGGTAATGGTGAGTGCAAACTCCGACTTTATATAGTGAAACTTACGGCGTTATCAAAGTTGCTGAGCTTGTTTCTATTATTGTTCTTAAATTAACCGTAGGACAAATGCTCTTCTCAGATTTTTGGACAAGTGCAATTTCTTGGCTGTTATGCAAGAGCTGTGTACTGAATACAGATGCAGACAAATTATTATTATTCTAATAAACATTTTGTATATCTACATCTACATCCATACTCCGCAAGCCACCTGACAGTGTGTGGCGGAGGGCACCTTGAGTACCTCTATCGGTTTTATTGTTAGTAAGAAAAGTAAAGCTGTCATCAATCCGAAAGTTGGTTGAAGACAACAGTGATTACTAGACATGGTCTCCACCGAACAGAACGACAGAATTTCGAAATTTGCAACGAATCGTACTGTTTGTACTTACTGTTAATATGTGCAGTGTATTACTTTTCGGTGCTGCTGTGGTCATTACGGCATTACTAAGTGAAAAGCTTATTCTTTATTTGTTTCTTCGTCGCTTGTTGTGCCTCAGTCAAACTGCAGACGGTCAATAGCTTTTCTATCGTCTGCTGGTGTTATTTGAACGTGTACCTGCCTTTAATTTTATCGGACAAAGCGAGAACGGTACATTCGAGTTCAGCTGAAATCGGAACACGAAGTAAGAGCTGGTCGCACAGGAAAAGAAATCAAAAATAAAATTTCCCTCACTGACAAACATAGCAAAACAACACGACTATTTTACAACTTAATAATTGACCTACAAAGCCTTATTGACAATCTGGCACATAAAAACATGCACTCTAGCGTAAATTGACCTGCTTTTCTGCACGACGGAATTGTTATAAGCTGAAAATTATTACTTTTTCTTTCGATAGAACATTTGTGGAATTACTATAATAATTACGACAATGGAAAAATATTTTCCTTCCAACAATCTAACGCGACTACAAATTCAGCGCCAGCGTCCGCTCTCAAGACCTGACTGCAAGTAAGGGAATGCAAACTGCGCTCGCATCGTGGCCGCACGGCGATACAAATGTCTACGGTGCGCCCAGCCCTGCTCTAAATCGAACACGCGCGTCCGATAAACGTTCGGTAGCCTGGCACTCCGCCCAGCCTGAGGGTGATTTTTGCATGATCAGATAACTCTAGGACTGGTTCCCCGTACCCACCCCAGAAGCTCGGCACCACAATTAATTACAGCGAGAAACACACGCAGAAAGTAGTTAACATGTTTCACACACGGGTGGTGAACACTTTAATCTTTTCGTTAAATTAAGACTATATCGTGGCGTCTCGAAGAGGATCACGAATAAATGCGTGATGCAAGATGAGCAGAATTCATAACCCCCGGGACTCTGCAACAGTGGAAAAAAGTGCAGAGTGCTGTTGGGTTCGTGTCTTCATAACCTTCTTTTTTTATAATCTTCTGTCTGCAATGGTATCAGTGCCCGTGACAATCTTAAACAACAGACAGGTCCAGCGAGTAAGTGGTACGTATCACTGTGACCTGTTGCATCCGAGAACCTTTGATAGTGTCCTCCGAGGGTAGAAAAAAGTCTTCCGGTCTGCTTTCGGGGGACAAGGAAGACGAAAAATGTGTGTTTTGTACAGGATTCTACAAATTTTATGAAAGCTACACATCACGCTCACGTCTCGAGAAAGATCCTTATTGTCTGCTGTTATCATTAATATAGGTTCAACATTTATATAGAAGATAAATCTTTGAACAAACTTTTCCCCTAATGATATATAAACTGAGTTTAGCTTTTAAAATTCACAAACTGAAAAGGATGAGAAAACATGATCCTGAGACTATTCTTCTATTGAATATCATTTTCACCTGAACTGCATGCCTCACGGTTCTCAACGTGATACAGGACGCCAACAGTGCATGAAACGACCCTCCAAACGTAAGACGATGGTTTGGTACGTGTGAGGGCTCTACAGAAGTTCCTACGCTAGTGGAATTGTTTGGATTCATAAGTAACATAAGAAACAAATATCAAGACCAGAGAGTAATCTCCTCGTCTGCTGTGGTATACTTCATCTGTTTTTGACACTTGGTGCACCGTATACAGGGTCACAGAGAAGGTCTATCAGCAAACTGATAGAGAAGGCTTACAACACTTATGCGTCTTCAGCGCAACATCACAAATCGAGAAATCTTCATAGAGGATAACTTAAAGTAAGAGCATCACGCTTGATATTTAGGAATTTATTACTACAATTATAATTACTGCCAACACATCGTAATGATTAGCGCTCTGATTTGATTGCGTTCCCCGTTTTATTGTATTCTCCTTCTTCTGCTGTATTATGGTTCAAATGGCTTTGAGCACTATGGGACTTAACTTCTAAGGTCATCAGACCCCTAGAACTTAGAACTACTTAAACCTAACTAACATAAGGACGTCACACACATCCATGGCCGAGGCAGGGTTCGAAACTGCGACCGTAGCAGTCGCGCGGCCTCAGACTGTAGCGCCTAGAACCGCTCGGCCATCCAGGCCGGCTCTGTATTATGGTCTAGGGAAACACTGCTACGCCAGCTTGTTTGCACTTTCCTTTTCTGATTGCTCCCATTTGTCCTTCCCTGCCATTAGCTCTGGTAGGCTAACGTTGGCCAGCGGTTCTATGCCATCTTTGTCGTACACTGTTCAGTTGGAATTTATGATAAATATATTACCAGGACATCAGTGAACCTGGATCATTTGGGAGTTACGGGACGCGGTACGAAAGATCGGTAATAGGTGCTGAAGGAATATAGGGAAGTTTGCATGTAATGGGTAAAGCTGGAGGTTAAAGCGGCTTTGTCAATTGTCCAATTGTGATGGCCCGGTGGCAACGAACTGGAACATGTGAAATTCCCTCAGGTGACTGATTCGGCATTTTTTATGTTAATAGTAATAAGATCAGCCATAATCAACAGTTCTACTAATTATTCCTGAACTATACACATCAGTTTAATCAGAGATAAAATAACAGCCAAAACCGTAACCTGCCACTTAACGTTGGTTTTAAATCACGGAAGACACGAAACGAATGAAAACTCTACAAAGCACGATATTTTTAACAACACTATACAGGGTGTTACAAAAAGGTACGGCCAAACTTTCAGGAAACATTCCTCACACACAAATAAAGAAAAGATGTTATGTGGACATGTGTCCGGAAACGCTTAATTTCCATGTTAGAGCTCATTTTAGTTTCGTCAGTATGTTCTTCCACCTACGCTCAATGGAGCACGTTATCATGATTTCATACGGGATACTCTACCTGTGCTGCTAGAACATGTGCCTTTACAAGTACGACACAACATGTGGTTCATGCACGATGGAGCTCCTGCACATTTCAGTCGAAGTGTTCGTACGCTTCTCAACAACAGATTCGGTGACCGATGGACTGGTAGAGGTGGACCAATTCCATGGCCTCCACGCTCTCCTGACCTCAACCCTCTTGACTTTCATTTATGGGGGCATTTGAAAGCTCTTGTCTACGCAACCCCGGTACCAAAGTTAGAGACTCTTCGTGCTCGTATTGTGGACGGCTGTGATACAATACGCCATTCTCCAGGGCTGCATCAGCGCATCAGGGATTCCATGCGACGGAGGGTGGATGCATGTATCCTCGCTAACGGAGGACATTTTGAACATTTCCTGTAACAAAGTGTTTGAAGTCACGCTGGTACGTTCTGTTGCTGTGTGTTTCCATTCCATGATTAATGTGATTTGAAGAGAAGTAATAAAATGAGCTCTAACATGGAAAGTAAGCGTATCCGGACACATGTCCACATAACATATTTTCTTTCTTTGTGTGTGAGGAATGTTTCCTGAAAGTTTGGCCGTATCTTTTTGTAACACCCTGTATAATAAGACACAATCCGGAAATTATGGTGCACACGACTCTGTATTCAAAACAACTCGTAACGCTACGCCACAGCTGTTTACTTCCGAGCGCATCAGTGCGTCGACCTGCAACGGCTGCCAACTGTCAACTGAGATGCCAACTGACAGCCACATTCGCAGATTTCTGGACCTGCTCTATGGGATGGAGAGTTTTAAGATTCCCATTGGTAGGTTAGGGGTGCACTACACAAAGGAAGCAGCTACTTAGGTACCAGAGTACTTGTGGAATGCATATGGTTTTTTTTAGGCTAAGCGGTGGTGTGAGGTCCTCTGATGAACGCTCACCAGCTGATACGCAAAGAAAGAAATCAGATTTCATAAAAGTGACACTCTGACTGTCAAAATTTTAACAGCAACTTCTCGACGTATTCGTGACAAAGTTCCTGAATTTACCGCTGCCAAGGAAAGTTGCCGCGCTCAAATTATTCTCGGAACCAAGAGCTGACTGAAACCTGAAGCAGGACACTCCGAAATATTTAGCGAGGCATGGATCGTATGTTGAAAAGGCAGACTAGATACCATAGGAGGAGGAATTTTCATAGCTGTCGACAAGAATATTGCATCTATTGAGGTCCAAGTTGAGTCTGATTGTGAAGTTATCTGAACACAAGTAGCAGGCCTAGATGAACTCAGTATATTTATCGGATGTTTTTACTGGCCACCTGATTCCGTCATAACAGTTGTAGAATCATTCAAAGTAAGTCAGTAGCGCGGAAATAACCAGGTCATGCAGCATTAGCGGGAGGCGACTTTCATCTACCGAGTATAGACTGGGACGTCTATGGATTCACTGCAGGTTGTACGGGTACACAGTCTTGTGAAGTACATTTGAAAATGTTTTCTGCGAACTGTCTTGAACAAGTTGTTAGACAACCCACAAAAATTAAAACCTTTTTGACTTTGTAGCTACAGACAGGCCTCACCTTATCGACTATGTCAGTATAGAGACAAGGATTAGAGATCATGATGTCACCATAGCGACGATGGTTATTAAAGTTAATAAATCCGTCAAGATGGCTAGGAGAGTATTTATGCTAGGAAAAAAACAGATAACCATTTGTTAGCACCCAACTTAGATAATGAATGGACATCATTTAGTTCCAATATGACGGACGACGATCAGTTATGATTTAAGCTTAAACTACCCGTAAATCGTGCTCTGGAGACGTGTGTGCCAAGTAAGTGGATTAAGGATACAAAAGGCCCTCCTCGGTTTAATAATCAAATTCGGAAAATGCTGAGGAAACAGAGATTAATCCACTGTTGGTTCAAAAAGAAATGTCAACAGTCAAAGGTTTAGTGCAAATTCGTGCGTTCGTAAGAAGATCGATGCGCGAAATATACAACAACTTCCACCGTAGCGAAAGATCTAGCCGAGAAAATTCTGGTTGTACGTAAAACCACTAAGTGGATCGAAAGATTTTGTCCAGTACAGGTCTTGAGTAGCGATAGAAGATACCAAAAGGAAAGATGAAGTTTTATGTGTGTGTGTGAAATTTTATGGGACTTAACTGCTAAGGTCATCAGTCCCTAAGCTTACACACTACTTAACCTAAATTATCCTAAGGACAAACACACACACCCATGCCCGAGGGAAGACTCGAAGCTCCGTCGGGATCAGCCGCACAGTCCATTACTGATGCGTCCCAGACCGCTCGGCTAAACCCGCGCGGCCTGAAGTTCTAAATTTCATGTTTAAGAAATCATTCACCCAAGAGGATCGTGCAAACATACTATCACTTGACTGTCGCACAGACTCCCACATGGAAGACATAGAAGTAGGTATCCCTAGCGTAGAGAAGCAACTGAAATAATTGAAAACAAATAAGGCGCCGGGTCCAGGTGGAATCCCAATACGTTTTATGTATGCATGTCTGAAAGGCATCGCGTTAGACTACACAGACGCTGAACTATACAGACCTTGCCAACCTGTATTTCATGCCACAGAAAGGCAGACCGACAAGAATAACAATGTCTGTCCGTGTGCGGGAATCACCAGAATATGTGCGAGAATGGAACGTGGGCACATTGACACATGGAGGTTTTGGTTGGCATGGGACGCGTGTACGGATAGTTTCAGTGTTAAATGCGACCGCTCGCGATAAGCGGGAAATCTAGTTTCGAGTCACTATCCAGCAAAAAATTTTTATGTCTCATTAATCATTTGTACAGCTAGTGTATAATAGTGTTCGAAGTTTGCAAATACATTTCGTTAACAAAACCCGTACGTTGGCCTCAACGGCGAGTGTTCATTGGAGATAAGAGTACCGTCAGGAGGGCCCAAGGGAAGTTTGCTAGGACCATTCTTATTCTCTATGTACATAAATGATCTGACAGGCAGGGTGAGCAGCAATTTACGGCTATTTGCTGATGCCGCTGTGGTGTACGGGAAGGTGACGTCGTTGAGTGGTTGTAGGATACAAAATGACTTAGAATTTCTAGTTGGTTTTACGAATGACAGCTTGCTTTAAACGTAGAAAAAAGGTTAGTTAACGCGGATGAGTAGGAAAAACAATCCCGAAATGTTCGAATAGAGCATTATTTGGGTGCTGTTGGACACACTCACATCGGCTAAATATCTAGGCGTAACGCTGCAAAGCGATAAGAAATGGAATGATCACCTCAGTTATTAGTAAAGAAGACGAATGCTCGACTTCGTTTTATTGCGAGAATTTTAGGAAAGTTTAGCTCATGTATAAAGGAGACAGCGTATAGAACGCTAGTGCGACCTATTCTTGAGTACTGTTCGAGTGTTTGGGATTCCCATCAGGTCGGATTAAAGGACGACATCGAAGCAATACAGAGGCGGGCTCCTAGATTTGTTACCGGTAGGTTCGAAGAACGCGCAAATATTATGGAGATGCTTCAGCAACTGAAATGGAAATCCATGGAAAGGCAACGTTCTTTCCGAGGAATGCTATTGAGAAAATTTAGAGAACCAGCATTTGGAGCTGACTGTAGAACGATTCCACGGCCACCAACGTGCATTTCGTACAAAGACTACGAAGATAAGATTAGTGATATTAAGGCACGTACGGAGGCTTTTAGACTGTGGATTTTCCTCGCTCTATTTGTGAGTGGGACAGGAAAGGAAATGACTAGCAGTGGTACAGGAGATCCTCCTACATGCACTGTACGGTGGCTATGTATGTAAATGTAGATGTAAACGTAGCTGTAGGTGCAGAACTGCCAACTGAAAAAATCATTCATCAGGCCTTTTCGCCTTGACAATTCATTGTGAGCAGTTATATGGAACTACAAGCTGAGTTACCACCGTTGCCCGCGTAAGTGTTTATTCCTATCTTTTATTAGTGCATCTCCTCCTTCCCCTCTCTCTGTCCATCCTCTCTTTCACCCCCACCCCCTCTGTACAGCTCCTCCAACCTCTCTGTCTGTCCGTCTTCTTCATCCCACCTCCTCACTCTGGCAGTCTCCTCGTAATCCCCCCCTGCCCTTCTGGGCATCTCCTTTCACGTTCCTCTCTGTCCATTTCGTTGTCTTCCCTCTCTCTCTCTCTCTCTGTCTACACCCTCCTCCCCCCTCTATCTGTCCATCTCCTCCTCTCCTCTCCTCTCCTCTCCTCTCCTCTCCTCTCCTCTCTTCTCCTCTCTGTCCATTTTCCCGTCCCCCTCTGACTGTTCATCTCCTCCTCTGCTCTACCTGTGCCCATCCCCTGCTTCCCCATCTCTGTCTGTCCATCTCCTCCTCCCCCTTCCTCTTTCCACGTTATCACCCTCACCTCAACAGGAGGCTAGGTGTTCTTACCCCTATAGTATTTCTTACCAGATCGTAACTAATATCTATACCAAATTTGGTTGAAATCGTTTCAGAGGTTTAGGAGGAGCTTTTTACCTATGGATTTGTCCGCATACTCACATGTCAAATATATTTCACGTACATTTAACATATTCACACGTATTCGTACACATAGTTCACCTGTATCTCTAGCAAATTTCACCCAGGAGTTTCGTTTTTACGTAGCTCAGTGTGTATGACATCGTATATCCTGAACTATGCGTTGTACAATGATATAATGTTGCAGGCACATCCAGTGCTACATGTGGCTACTGTCTGCGAAATGTGTTACGAATGCAGTTACTAGTAAAGAAGTCATAAATTAAGACGTCATGTATGACGCGGTAGTTTTTCACGCATCTCAATAATTACGACGTCATATCTCCTGAACTATCTGTCGGGCAATGATATATTTTTCTAGGTACATTCAGCGGCATTTGTGGATACTGTCTGCGAAATTTGTTGCGAATAAAGTGAGTGGGTTCAAAATGGTTCAAATGGCTCTGAGCACTATGGGACTTAACTTCTGAAGTCATCAGTCCCCTAGAACTTAGAACTACTTAAACCTAAATAACCTAAGGACATCACACACATCCATGCCCGAGGCAGGATTCGAACCTGCGACCGTAGCGGTCGCGCGGTTCCAGACTGTAGCGCCTAGTGCCGCTCGGCCACCACGGCCGGCAAAGTGATTGGGAAAGAAGTAATAAATTTAAACGTCACGCATGATGGGCCAGTTTTTCACGCAGTTAGTGGTATATGAACACTGTCTGCAAAACGTGTCGCGAATACAGTTAATAATTAAGTAGTAATAAATTAAAATGTCGTGTTTGGTGCATCAGTTTTATTGCATGAACAGCGAAAACATAGTGAGCGATAAACTTTTTTCCTTTCATCATTTTGTGTGGGTTGTCAGTAAGAAAAGTTTCGGAGGGGTTTGAAATTATGTGTACAGTTTGTTGCTAGACACTAAGTACTCTCGTTCTCAAACACTACATGATTAAAGTAAGGGTATTCGCGCGTCGTGGACTACGCTGATTTTTCACCCCCATCGCCGCCCCTGTGATAGGTAGGTGGTTCTTAGGCAAACAGCGATGATTTTCAGACAGTAAGTGATACGTGTACCAAGTTTGGTTGAAATTGGTCCAGTGATTTAGGAAAAAGTGTGGAAGATACATACAAATATATGTACATCTAGTTTCTTAACATGTGTGGATCATGAATAGATAATGCTTTTCATCCTTTTGAGAACTGTGTGAATATTTAATTTTCTGCATGAACTAGAATATACAAAAGTTTCACAAAATTTTGAACAATTCGGCAAAGTGTTACAGACGCAGAGTGAAAAGTTGACCAATAATAAACATTTTAACGTGTATAACGGAGTCTGGATCGTTAATTTATTTTAATGTAATATAGGGTCATCATGGTACAAGGTTCCAGAGTGCAAGATGATTTATGATGGGCAGTCATGGGGATGTGTAAACTACGGTTCGATGGACCATCTTCAGGTATCGTTTTCAATAACTAGAGCAAAAACTAAAAGTTCTTGCACTGAAAACAGTTTAGGTAGAAATGGTATAAACGGTATGCGAGTATACTCGTAGTTACTCAATGTCAGCTGACTGGGGCAGTAGTCTCTGTGTCGTCAACATCAATGCAGTTAAATCATATAAATCAGCAAAATGACACAAGGATAGGATGAAAAAATTGCATACGGACAAAACATCCATCTTAACTGAGGATTAAGAAAGTACCACACGAGAGCAAAAGCAGAAAGCATAAAAAAAAATGACTCCACAGCGCGACACACATATTAGACATCACAAAGAACAAATACCAGCGGCTAAGATGTTAAAAAGAAATTTAATAGCGACTGAGAACACATCGAGTCAGCACAAAAAAATGGTACAAATGGCTCTGAGCCCTATGGGACTCAACTTCTGAGGTCATCAGTCCCCTAAAACTTAGAACTACTTAAACCTAACTAACCTAAGGACATCACACATATCCATGCCCGAGGCAGGATTCGAACCTGCGACCGTAGCGGTCTCGCGGTTCCAGACTGCAGCGCCTAGAACCGCACGGCCACTCCGACCGGCCAGCACAAAAAGGCAAGCGGGCAAATTCAAGAGGCAACGTCTCTAACGCAGCAGCCCAATAAGAAAGGAACAACTTATAAAAACGTCCCAAAGAACCAGAAAAACAGTGAAATAACATGATGAGAAGCTAAACTATCTGAGAACGAGGGAAATTTTTAAACAAGTGGAAAAGGCTGGGAAAAGTGGCAGTGAAGGAGACACAGAGCAATGGATTATAGATGACGAAACAGTAATGACAGAAATTTGCGACCAGACCCAACAAATGGAAGCCTTTGACACCCATATAGACAAAGTGTGAATGCAGTGTGTGTAAGATGGTGGATTTCAGCTAACAATACCATATGCAAGACTAGAACATCGCTTTAGTGAACATAAATATAGTCCGTCGTGAAAATACAAGCTTTCAGAAATTAACACATATATGGCGGTGCTAGATATATTTTTATTGCAAGAGGTACCAACAAAGTAGAGCTTATGTATCCCACGTGATTCTTATACCAATGTTGCATAGCAATGCTACTGAAAAAAGACATTGTCTGTGAAACGAAGGCGATGCCAAAAAGCGGAAGAAGCATGCTAATCCTGTTATAGGACAAATAGTGGTAAACAACTACAGTACTTGCTTACGCACACGAATAACAGGTTACGCAGAAACCAATTTTTTTGGTAGAATATAGTAAATCTATAGCAAACATGCGCCGACGTAGAAAATTGGATGGAGATCTGCGTTCTTAGAAAATAACACCACTCTCAGAATTTCAATTTTAACCAAGATCTCAAAACCTTGATTGAAGGACTAGACATGGATTAAAAGGCACCCAGAACCAGAGGCAAAGTGAACACGTTTTTGAATTCCATAATGGCGAGCAGTCTAGATAGATTTTATGTCACCAGAGCCTTTTTACCAAACATTATCGATACCAAAATACGGCCATTGTGCTTTTCGGACAACTGTGCTTGATTTATTTGAGTCAAACTCGCGACTCAGAAAATGCGTCGTGGCAAGCAAACGCATCACTTTTTGCAAAAGCTTGATCTTGCTTGCTCAGCCAGGTAACACAGGGTGTCCCAGGATGCACGTTACAATTACAGTGTTATATCACACGACTTGTAACTAACTTACAGAAAAAGGTACAGTTTGTGTGATCCAACAACTTAAAAAGTTCAATTCTGGTACTTTAATCAAGTTCTACACTGTCCAGTACCACCGATCAAAAGCCTGAAAAGCAACCCTTTGCAGCGCGAACGCTGCGATACGTGCAGGAATAGAGTCGATGAGGTTCTGGAAGATACCGACAGAGATGTGGAGCCATGCTGAGTACAGTGACGCGGCCAGCTGTGCTACGTTTCTCGGCTGAGGATCCATGGCGCGAACAGCCTGATGGAGGTGGTCTCATAGATTCTTGACTGGGTTTAAATCCAGGAAGTTTAGTAGCCAGGGAAGTATGATAATCTCATCCTGGTGCTCTTCGAACAAGGCACGTAGACTGTGAGCTGTGTGACACTTTGTATTGTCCTACTGGTAGATGCCATCGTGCCGAAGTAAAACGAACTCCATGTAGGGGTCGACATGGCCCCCAAGGATAAACGTACACTTGTGTTGATCCATTGTGCCTTCCAGAATGAACAGATCACCGATAGAACGCCACGAAAACATTCCCCAGAACACAGCGCTCCCTCCTGGTTGCAGAGTGTTTGCTTTCAGACGTTTCACGCCATACACGCCAACGGCCCTCTGTCCGATGGAGCCGAAAACGTGATTCATCTTAAAAGTCACTCAGTGAACGTTCAGTTGCGGTATTGGCGTGCTAATTCCAGCCTTCGTCGCCGATGAAGAGCAGTCAGCATGGGTGCATGAATTAGGTGTCTGCTGCGGAGATCCATACGCAGCAAAGTTCGCTGAATGGTTGTTGAAGAGACGCTGTTGGTAGTCCCCTGGTTCAGGTGCTTAGCAGTTATACGTCTTTTCGCTCTTACATATCTCCGCAGCCGTCATTCGCCCCTGTCATCTATGGCCCAAGGTGCACCACAGTTGCGTCGGCACCGGTTTCGGATATTGCCATTTTGCCGTACACACTATACTATAGCCACTGTGGCACGCGAACAGTTTACAAACTTACCCGTTTTCTAAATGCTTCCACCCTTGGTCCGAAAGCCAACGATCATCCCTTTTGGACATCAGTTCGTTTCCGCATTATAATAATAACTGCAGTGCTTTCCGTGTTCCCCCAACTCACTTTATACATCCTCCACAGCTCGTGTTGCCGCCTGCTGTCTGTGAGTGGTTAGAGCACAGTGGCGTCGAATGTAGGCCGTAGTCATATTAATGTGACTGGACTGTGTAGCATTTGTTTGAAAATGGACCACAGAATACCCAGACTATAATCATCCAGTGTTTTATAATGAGAACATTTAACAACTTCCAAGAAGCTTTTGAACATAGTTTCAAACATTTTTTCACTTTTTCTCGCATGCATGATTGATTCATTTGTAAAGCTGTCAGAAGTTTGAAGCAGTTTTACATATGCGAGTTTGATTCTTTAAAGAATCGGGGGTGGAAAATTTACCGATTACATTACTAAAAGTAGATGCCAAATACTTTCGCGACTCGTGAATGAAATAATGAAAGTCTTTCTCAAGAGAGTAACAGGACCGTGCCAGACCAGCTACGCAACGGGGAAGAAGATGTTGAATAATGTAGCACAATATAAACACATCACTCACTTAACGTGGTCTCCAAGCTTACAAAATTGGCTTTTATGTTCATATAGTTCGACAAGGCCTGTGACAGATTAAATCATAATTTTCTAATAAAAGCGATGCCTGAAATGGGCTTTCACGAATAAGTCGTAAAAACAATTGCCATCGCAAGTAGCGGAGTCCACTTACAAAGGAAGTTAATTGGCAATTGGCTGGTTAGATGGCAAAAAGAAACATACCATCAGGCTCGGAAGTCCACTGTCTGCCGTTATTTATGTAATTACTTTAAACGGTGACATGCCACTATAGGCGCTACAAGTCTCCAACGACAAGACGGTATCCCAAGACAACGCACGTCGTATTAGCTTTATCATCATCGGCGACACGGAATTAGATAGAGCTAAACGAATTTCATCTTGTTCCGCGAGATACTAAGAGCACGGCTTATTTAATAGAAAACAACAAATAATTAAAGTAGGTACCGTTAGTGATAATAATTCGTTCGATCAAAACTGGCTCTGAAAGACTAAAAGTAGTGTACAATTACGGCAAATACACATCACATGGCAACTGTTCATTAGACGTGAAAAACCAATGTACTCCAGGCAAAAATAAGAAAACTTAATTCAAGAAAACAAACGACAAATAGTTTACGTTACTAATACAAATGTAGTTGCCTAAATATACCACACCACTTTCGACGCTGACGACTGAAAGACTACAATAAATTTTCTGTTGGTTGGTGTGGCGGGGCAATATCTTCAACATGGTTTTTTCCACAGCGATTCACTACCAATGCAACAAGGGTGACGGGGGCTCTAGTTCTCAAAATTATCTAGCTCAATTAAAGAGACATACGGCTCCATACAAGGTAACCGACTGACCCAAAGTGTGGAAAATATTAGCAATGGGTGACATTGTATGACGCGGTCAGCAATAAAATATCATGGGAAGGAACCTACATAAAATTAAACAACAACAAAAATCCCGTATGCAAAAAGTGTCACCCAATAGACTCATTCGGACATAGATTCGGGTGCCATGATTAGTGCGTCAAGCTCGCCGTTACGGCCAGAACAAGTGAGGGACAAACAAATTTAGCTTACATACTGGGGTTATATTACTTATCTTTTCTGGCCGTGAAGAACGATAGTAGTACATATCTTTCATGACAATATATACATCACGCATTTGACAATAACGAGTCATTCTTGTTGGGTTTTATACAAACAAGCAAAGATCCTTTTATATTCAAAACGAAAACAATCTATGCAGAAATTTATCATAGTAGCTTTAAATAATACGTGATGTGAACCACTTTCAATTAATCAGCGGATGAGTTTTAATTTAGCCGCATAGTTCCGTTTGTAAAGGTGAAAATACTTTAAGACCTTCGTTTCGTGAACTTTTTAAACACTTCATAATCGCAAGAACGGGTCTCAGATGTCACCTGGAAGAGATGAACTGTATCGTTTATTTTACCGAGTCAGAAGCAACGTTTTGACTCATGTTTGATTTCATAGTTAAATTCTTATTTCTGTATGTATATTCAAGTATGAGGAATAATAAACTGAGAAAACTAGGGACGTTACTTATAGAACAAATAAATTTACCGTGTAAAATGAGCCCATCACTCGTTCAATACAACTTAAAATCGAAAGAGGCATACAAAACGTAAATTGTATCAAAAAATGAATGGCAGATAAACTAGGTCGACGAATGCAGTCATTGATAAGAGGCTAGAGAAGCTTAATGGGAGGTTGGGGGCAAAAAGAAAACAAAAATGTAAGTAAGCGCAAGAAATAAATAAAAAATCTCATTGGAGAACTAGTATACTTTGTCAGCTTTTACACCTTCTTTGACCGAGCTTCAAGCAGCCACACCGAAAATTGCTAAGAAATCTTAAGGAAACCTCTCCATCATAACTCCTTTCGCAACATCATTTCAGTAACTTGTGGGTCTAAAGGTGAAAAACTTACGAAATCACAGAATCGCACACTTGTTATTACCTGCATGTTTTTGGTTGCCTCTGCCGGCGTAATTTTTACGTTTCTTGATAATACAAATCTCGATTGTGAGATATAATGTAAATCAGGCCAAACAGAGCGTGTCTCGTGAGCAATTCCCTTCCGATGAGCGCTTCCCTCTCCACATCTACACACGCTGTGCCGTCACGACCAGGCCGCAGTATATGATAGGCTTATTTATCAGCAGTCGATATTGGCAACATCCCTTTGACTTTTTACGTACAGCATAGGTTCTTGTCCTTCACTAGTTGTCCGACAGACGTCGGTTGCTCTCGGCGACGTATTCAGAGTTACTGACCTCAATATTATTGCACTTTCACTCAGGTTGTCATTTTGGATTTTGGTTGTTAGTGTGGTTATTATTCTGGGTTCATTCTGATTATTACTGTGGATATATTTCAGTTAAGGTTCTTGAGAAAGTCGAAAAGAGGACTGTAATATTAAGTTTTTTTGTACACAATTCCGACGAAAAACTTAATGTTTAACACGTAAAAAAATGCTTAAGTCGTTTTGACTAGGTAGTATTCTAGGTTGACAGTTCTCTTTGCTCCATGAAGCAACACATAAACGATACTATCATGACAAACGATGTGCTTTAGAGAATAGCTTTTTAAAAAAAGTAAGAAATACACCCCAATCATCAAGTCTTAGAGAAAAGTGTTTTACTGCACGTGCGCGGTGTGCTTGAAATTAACAAGCGAGTAGTAAAGGCGTACTCCTGAAAGGATGTGCAAATAGCCATGGCTAACGCATTTGGTTACGACGATGCCGCTGAACGTTTAAAAACAGATACTTTGTAATGTAATATTGTAAAAAGTATAATTCTTGTTAAGTAACAGTGCTTAAAATAGAAACTAAACAACTCAAATGTAAACTATCGGTGGGGGGATACTGATCTAAAAGATCTCGGTGAACTATTAATCTTTATTTGCCTAACAATGGATGACTTTTCTGATCACTAATAATTACTAGCTCTAGTTCCGTAGCTCGGAATAACAATTTTGGATATTTTGCCGTTGAAAAGTATGATAACAAAACTGGTACTCTGTAAATTGTACCGATGGTGCGGAAGCTATGGTTGGTAGCAAATATGGCTTCGCTAGTCAATCGTGAAAAAACGAAATAGAATGTTTAACTTTTCATTGCATTATCCACGAGAAATCACTACGTGGGTAAGGTGTTAGAATTCTGTCCGCAATGAAAGATGTAATGAAACTTATGAATATATTACGCTGCGGAAGTCGATCACTATCTCATCGAAAATTTAAGAAATGTTGGTATAAGCTGACGCGGGATACGGAGATACACTTCTTCATCGTTCGTTGAGTGCAGGAAACTGTTTATCTCGTTCCCCCATACACAGAGAGAAGACCGTTTCAAGGTTGTTATAAACAGCTAAAATCAGGTACTTCGGAATCTGAAAATAAACTGAAGGATTCACTTTTCTATCAGAATTACCATTTCTAACAGATTTTGTGGGCGCTGATGACCTCGACGTTGAGCGCCCATAAGCCCCAACACACACACTCTAACAGATTTTGCAAATCAGGTAAATAATTTGAATATAGTAGGTAGGATTCACAATCCAGGACGACTGACAGTTGTCGCTGCAATTGGCTGGCGTGGTTGTGGGTGGGCGGGACGTGACGACACCGCACGAGATGTTATAGAGGGGGAAATACTCACTGTAGGAGAACGGGTGACGAGCCACGCATTGCCGCACCTGATATAAATAACCTATAATCGATTTCTGCAGTAAAATCGACAGTGACATTTAGCAGCAGATTCATTGATCCTCACTCAAATTGATATCACATAAATTCTATTTTTTTTTTATACGGATACGTCATGTTTTTTACAACAGCATACATTGCTGATTCCCTAAACATAAAATCTTTCTGAAATTGTATTTTAGGATTCCCGTAAGAAATCCATATTTCGAATGGTGTGTTGCTACTATGAACTAAGGATCTATAAAAACTAAAAATCATAACAGGATAATAGGTTTCATTAGGGACTTACGCTGCTTCCAAATTCCAAATTTTTATCATGTACTGAAAACTAATGTTCATTCAACATATGCTAGAGAACAAAAGATCATGTTTTAGACACACAGATGTAACACATAAAGTGTCAGCTGAATTAATACACTACTGGCCATTAAAATTGCTACACCAAGAAGAAATGCACATGATAAACGGGTATTCATTGGACGAATATATTATACTAGAAGTGACATGTGATTAATTTTTCACGCAATTTGGGTGCATAGATCCTGAGAAATCAGTATCCAGAACAAAAACCTCTGGCCGTAATAACGCCCTTGATACGCCTGGGCATTGAGTCAAACAGAGCTTGGATGGCACGTACAAGTACAGCTGCCCATGCAGCTTCAACACGATACCACAGTTCATCAAGAGTAGTGACTGGCGTATTGTGACGAGCCAGTTCCTCGGCCACCATTGACCAGACGTTTTCAATTGGTGAGAGATCTGGAGAATGTGCTGGCCATGGCAGCAGTCGAACATTTTCTGTATCCAGAAAGGCCCGTACAGGACCTGCAACATGCGGTCGTGCATTATCCTGCTGAAATGTAGGGTTTCGCAGGGATCGAATGAAAGGTAACACATCTGAAATGTAAACGTCCACTGTTCAAAGTGCCGTCAATGCGAACAAGAGGTGACCGAGACGTGTAACCAATGGCACCCCATACCATCACGCCGGGTGATACGCCAGTATGGCGATGACGAATACACGCTGCCAATGTGCGTTCACCACGATGTCGCCAAACTCGGATACGACCATCATGTTGCTGTAAGCAGAACCTGGATTCACCCGAAAAAATGACGTTTTGCCATTCGTGCACCCAGGTTCGTCGTTGAGTACACCATCGCAGACGCTCCTGTCTGTGACGCAACGTCAAGGGTAACCGCAGCCATGGTCTCCGAGCTGATAGTCTATGCTGCTGCAAACGTCGTCGAACTGTTCGTGCAGATGGTTGTTGTCTTGCAAACGTCCCCATCTGTTGACTCAGGGATCGAGACGTGGTTGCACGATCCGTTACAGCCATGCGGATAAGATGCCTGTCATCTCGACTGCTAGTGAAACGAGGCCGTTGGGATCCAGCACGGCGTTCCGTATTAGTCTTCTGAACCTACCGAGTCCATATTCTGCTAACAGTCATTGGATATCGACCAACGCGAGTAGCAATGTCGCGATACGATAAACCACAATCGTGATAGGCTACAATCCGACCTTTATCAAAGTCGGAAACGTGATGGTACGCATTTCTCCTCCTTACACGAGGCATCACAACAACGTTTCACCAGGCAACGCCGGTCAACTGCTGTTTGTGAATGAGAAATCGGTTGGAAACTTTCCTCATGTCAGCACGTTGTAGGTGTCGCCACCGGCGCCAACCTTGTGTGAATGCTCTGAAAAGCTTATCATTTGCATATCATAGCATCTTCTTCCTGTCGGTTAAATTTCGCGTCCGTGTGGTGTAGCAATTTTAATGGCCAGTAGTGTATTAATAAAATATTAATCATAATATTAAATTCTCCATGACTTCGGAAGTATTACAGACTCGCAAAATGTAAGTCCATTTTAGAATAAGCATAAAAATTCCTTTAAGATGAGACATTTTCCACATCATTTCACAATAGTTTTAAATTTGGTAAAAAATTACGTTCGTCATTTCATTTTGCCAAGATGGCAGACCGAACTGTGGAAAAAATAGTGGACTCAAATATGATTTCTACCACATTAATATACATTCTGTCTGATTTAATGCACAAAGGAAAAACTCATTTGAGTTAAAAGCAATATACACTGATAAGTCAAAACATTATGACCACCTTCTTAATAGCTTGTTTGTCAGTTTATGGAATGAAATACATCAGTGATTCTGCGTATCAGATTGGTTGGTAGGTGCATGGAGGTATGTGGCATTAGACGTCTATGCATAGGTCATATAATTCGCGTAAATAAGGAGCTGATGATATGCGTACGCGGTGATGGCGCCCATAGCGACCCAGATGGGTTCCATAGTATTTACATAACGCGAATTTGGTCGCCGAAGTATCAGCGAGAGTTCACTACAATGCTCCTCAGACCACTGCAGCACGGTTCTGGCTCCGAGACACCGACAATTATCCTGCTCAAAGACGACATCGCCGTCGGGGAAGACATCAACCATAAAGGGATGCAGGTAGTTTACAGCTGTCTTCGTTTCTTCGATTACTACCACAGGCCCCATGCAAGCACAGAAGAACTTTTCCCATAGCATAATACTCCTTCCACCAGCCTGGGGTTGTGGCGCACTGCACGTTTCGCGCCACCGGCCGTTCAATTCGATGACGGCGTTTGTGGAGGCGATCATCGACCTAGTGCAGCGAAAATGTCGTTCACCCGCAGAGCCGACACGTTTCGATTGGTCGACGGTCGAATCCCGGTGGTCCCGGGCCCACGGTAGTCGTTATTGACGATGTCGTCGGATCAACATGTGAAGATGTGTGGGTGGTCTGCTGCGGAGCTCCGCGATCAACAATGTAGGATGAACGGTGTGCTCCAAAACACTTGTGCGTGCACCAGCATTGTACTCATTAGGTAAAGATGCCACAGATCATCATCTACCCAACTTTACAGAGCACTCAAGCCTCCGAACACCACGTTCTGTGAAGAGTCGTGGACGTCCAACCATTTAACGCTTAGTGGTAGTTTCGCTGTGTTTCTGCCTCTTTTCGTACATGCTCACGACAGTAGCACGTGAACCTTCAACCAGCTTCGCCGTTTTCGAGATACTCGTTCACAGGCTCTGTGTAATAATAATCTGCCCTTTGTCTAAGTCGCTTATATCAATGGTTGGGTTGGGTTGTTTCGGGGCAGGAGACCAGACAGCGAGGTCAGCGGTCTCATTGGATTAGGGAAGGATGGGGAAGGAAGTCGGTCATGCCCTTTCAAAGGAACCATCCTGGCATCTGCCTGGAGCGATTTAGGGAAATCACGGAAAACCTAAATCAGGATAGCCAGACGCAGGATTGAACCGTCGTCCTCCCGAATGCGAGCCCAGTGTGCCAGCCACTGCGACACCTCGTTCGGTATCTCAATGGATTTCCCCACTTGCAGCCCATTTTTCGCTTAAGATGATCCCCCTTCCGTTCTGCTCCGTTTACATACTTTTGTTACCACGTCACGTGCCATCAACGCCACCAGGCGGCATCCAGCGTCCCGGTTGGCAGTGGTCATAATGTTTCGGCTTATCAGTGTAACTAAATCTCTCAAGTATGCTAAAAGCGTTACTTTGTAAATTTCTTCAAATGTTGGTTTGAAAAACCCTGTATGAGTGTCACAGATGTCTGCTGATTCCCTACAACTGCCATTAATCTTCTCTGTAGTTTAGTTCTAGGACCATTAAAACGATCGGCAGCAGCCCTTTCGGTCCTTTCACCTTAAAAAAAATATTGTAACCGCGTGGTTCACTGCAGTCCACTTGCCCTTTACCGGTAGGCTTCAACCCTGGCATTGTACCCTAAAAACAAGCAAAAAACGAATTTGCTGCTATTTGCATGAAAATGCTGTGAGACGACGCGGCCATCTGGATGCTCTTTTAATAACTTTACCAATGTCTTGACCACACTTTTATTTTTCATCAACCTTAGGTGTTTCGACTTTCCGTCATTTTCAAAGGCTACAAAATACAACACAAAATTGGTATAAGAAAATATGACAATATGATACATTTCACCATTGATAAGGGACATATTACAACGACTAGAATATGGCTTCCTAGCTTACCAGTGCTATGTCAGTCATATAAAATCATTCGATACATTGTATCACGTCAACATTCTCGAGCACGAAGTGCAAGCAGCTGCAAAGGGAAAATTTTGGAAGCCAAGTGGACTAAATCGCTAGACGGCGTTGGGTAAGTGGTACACGCTGCAATTTGTTTCTGTTAACAACCACAGTTTTCATCGTTACAACTCATAAAATAATTTCATCACTCAACATGGAAATCACTTACAATGTTTTACAAAAGGTATTACTTTACAAAAAAATGTGTTACAGACTTTTTTTTATTTAATGCATTGGAAGAATGCGCTGATTGGCGCCGTGGCCAACTGTCTATTAACAAACAAATCTTTTGTTTTATTCACAACTTACAGCACATAAATTACTGCCATCAGTAAAAGTTCATAAATATTTAATAAAAGTTAAAATTATATAGATTACTAGAGGGCTGTAAGGGAAGTGATCGAAGTTGGCACCCTTAAGATACTGTACATAAGATCTTCTGTGGTTGTATGACCATAAAATTGTTTTCTGTGAATAACAAACATTGTAGATTCTCATGTCGCAATTAAAGAAGGGGGAGGGGTAAATGGGTACACAATATTAATCTTAACATATTAAAAATCCTGTAAAACTGTTTGTAATACTGTGACTAAAAATGTTTATAAAATAACGACGGGAAAGCGTCGTGAAACAGCTGTAGTAGCGCTGTTATCAAACAGTTTTCAACTTGTGTCATGCAGTGTGAAGCACCGAGCAGCCGCTTATGAATGCTCTATCGGCGCACTTGAGGTATGTGCATCAGATATTCTATGGTTGTATGATCATAAAACTGTTTTTCCGTGAATAACAAGCATTGTAGAACGCCATGAGGCAAATTAAAGAATGGGGGAAGGGGTACACAATATTAATCTTGGCATATTAAAAACCCTTAAAACAAATTTGTTTCGTTCTACTTGACCAACGTTGAATAAAAACCTTACTTCAAAATTTATGTTTACTGAGCATCTATGAACCACTCTGAGAAGTGAAGTTGAGACCGGCTTTGCCATTTATATTGCGAAGTAATACAAAACACACCATCCGATTTTGCAGTAATTAGCACTATATAAATAGAATTGATGAGAAGTTCATAATAATAGTTACAATACTCTGGACCCCATCTGATGATTTTGAGCTATTAATGGGACTGATGAGCTATTAATGAAACAACCGCATGCATTATTAAAAATTTTAACTTATGAACAGGGTTACATACCGGTACCGTAATGGTAAGTGTGCCATATCCACGGGTAGTCGGATATCGGTATGCACGTCGGAGCTCCAGAAGAAATGGAGAAACGGAGGAAGCCGCCAGGCGGGAGAGCCGCCAGCGGAAGAGTAACCGCCGGACAAGGTGGCCGAGCGGTTCTAGGCACTACAGTCTGGAACCGCGCGTTCGCTACGGTCGCAGGTTCGAATCCTGCCTCGGGCATGGATGTGTGTGATGTCCTTAGGTTAGTTAGGTTTAAGTAGTTCTAAGTTCTAGGGGGCTGATAACCTCAGAAGTTAAGTCCCATAGTGCTCAGAACCATTGAAGAGTAACCCAAACTAACAGTAGGGGAACGAAACGAGACAGATAGACTACAGACAAAACAACAGACCAGGATAAGGACGAACAACCTAGACAGCACGCTGACAAGGCGGCCGTACGGACCTCCCCTCCCCAATTTGGTTCATATTGGCGGGATGTGTAGGGTACGGCTTGGACTTCAACATACGTAAAAGTATGACGCACCTCTATACCGTTTCCTAGAAACAGCAGTTAAACCTTGCCGATTCACCCGTGCAATTTCGTGACGAGGTGTTCGTATGGTTAACATAATCCCTGCCCACACCATTAGGGATCCTCCTCGATAGCGGTCTTTTTCCGCAGTGTTGGGGTCCGAAATCGAGTTCCACGTTATCTCCAGATGCGAATCCGTCGAGAATCATTCTACAGACCAAATCGGGCCTCATCTGCGAAAAGAACATTAGCCCACTGTTCGACCGCCCAGGTGGTATGCTGACGGCTCCACTCTAGACGTTTTCTTCAGGGAAGACGCGTCTCCGACAATAAAGACCACTATGCCGCAGCCTTCTGCACACATTTTTCCTCGAGGCAATATGTCCAGTGGATGCTACGGGATCAGATACCAGTTGCAGTGCAGTACTAAGGCTGTACTGTCGTGTCTTTACAGCCAAATCACGGTCCTCTCTTTCTGCTGTCGCAAATGGTCGGCCCTGCCCTGGTCTTCGGGATACAGTTTCGGTCTCTATATACCGTCGCCACATCCGAGAAACAACAGAACGATTCACGTTAAGCCATCGGGCCACATCAGTTTGCGACTGTTCTGCTTCCATGGTTTCCTATGACCCTCCACCGGAGTCTGGTAGGCATATTCTCTGTGCAATACTGCACCGTTTGTGACTGTTTACACAGCAGTTGTGGATGAGGGACTACCCAGAAAACACTACCCCGTTTGATAGGTGCCCTGACGTCATCGTTGGCCCTGTTGTCTGTTGACCGGAATGCCACCTTCCGTGCAGAACACGATTGTACGGACTTCTGTTGACAGTTTGTATGATTATGTTGTGGCGTAACAAGACAGCTACGCCACACTGAAGTAGCCGAAAGGCACGCGTAATCTCACGTTGGCTAAAGAGAGATCTGAAACAGGATACGTAATGAATGGTAGCAAGAAAAGTACGTAGCTGCGATAATACTTAACTTTTAATCCTTCATTTGAATACAGCATTCCTTGATGATACAAGTGAGACTATCTTAAAATGGTTAATGGCGCCTTGCTAGGTCGTAGCCATGAGCTTAGCTGAAGGCTATTCTAACTATTTGCTCGGCTAATGAGCGATGCTTCGTCCGTGTAGTCGCTAGCAATGTCGTCCGTACAACTGGGACGAGTGCTCGTCCGTATCTCGAGACCTGCCTTGTGGTGGCGCTCGGTCTGCGATCACACAGTGGCGACACGCGGGTCCGACATGTACTAAATGGACCGCGGCCGATTTAAGCTACCACCTAGCAAGTGTGGTGTCTGGCGGTGACACCACATTCCTCCCCCGCAAATCGGCGAACGGTCGTGTTATAAGGCTTCCGCCCGCCGTGGGGAGGACCCCATGTTGACGTATGCGATGAGGTGGGGAGCCTAACAACAGGCGAGGCTGTGCCACCCGCACCCGGCCATTCGGTCCGAGGGGAGCTAGGAAACGCCTGAAAACCTAGTCCAGGGTGCACGTCAACATGCGGTGTATGCGCCCGTAAAGAGACAGGAGGGGCCGAAGGGTCGACCTCCATTGCGTCGGGGTATCCGACGCGCGATGACGCCATGTGGTCCGGAGTGGGCAAGAGTTCCATGGCGGAGGACAGCTGGTCACGGGAAGCGATCGGCGGCGCGTGACCCAGGGAGGCGCTTGGCGGCTGCAGCGAAGCGTCGAATGCGGGCGGCGCCGGCGGGAGAACAGGCGGCGGCGGCGGAGGCGGCATCGGCGCGTCGCCATGGGGCAAAATGGAAGGCATCATCGGTAACACCTGGGGATGAGGCGAGCCAGTAGATGGGTCCCCAGGGCGCTGACCGGACGGCACCGTCGCTGAAAGCAGACGGGGAGCGGCAGAACCCGTGCGACGACAGAGGCGCAGCTGATTGAGATGCCGACGCACCTCACCAGAGGCCCCCAAAACCAAATACATCGCGCGGCCGAGGCAGCGAAGAATGCGCCCTGCGAGCCAACGCCGTGAACCTCGATAGTTGCGATAGAATACAACGCCGCCTGGAGCAAAAGCAGGAGTCTGCCGCTGCACAGGAACCTGATGCGGGGGTGCAGCAAAGACATCAAGGTCCGATGAGGACGACCGTGGAGCAACTCAGCCGGCGAGCGACCATCTCGGGGCTGAGAGCGATACGAAGACAAAAAGAGCAACAACGCGTCCTCCCGAGAATGCGACTCTTTCAACTTCAACATCTGTAACTTGAAAGTCCGGACCAATCGTTCAGCGGCACCGTTTGACTGAGGCGAAAACGGCGCGGATGTCAGATGTTGAATACCATTGGCCTGGCAGAATGACTGAAATTCTGTGGACATGAATTGTGGGCCATTGTCGGAAACAATAATCTGCGGAAGACCTTCAATGCAAAAGATAGCAGACAACGCTTGGATGGTGGCAGAGGACGTCGTGGAAGACATCCGGACAACAAAAGGAAAATTACTGAAGGCATCGACCAGAACCAACCATCGAGCATTCCAGAATGGACCAGCAAAATCGATGTGCAAGCGTTGCCAAGGGGAAGTGGCTTTTGGCCATGCAAAGAATTTCCGCGGCGGTGCGGATTGTTGTTCGGCACACGCCATGCAAGAAGAACACATATTCGTAATCGCAGCATCGATTCCGAACCAAGTACAGTGCTGACGAGCAAGTTGTTTCGTTCGCACTATACCCCAATGTCCTTGGTGAAGAAGCCGTAAAACAGAGGACTGTAACGAACGTGGGACCACGACTCTGGACTGATCATTATCAGAACGCAACAACAAAACACCGCGTCGAACAAAAAGTCTCTCCTTATGAGCAAAAAAATCGGCGAACCAACGGATCCTCGATCCGAGACTTTGACAAAGGCCATTGCGTAGCAACAAAACGCAAAACGGTAGCAAGGACAGGGTCAGCAGCTGTGGCTGTAGCTACACGACGAAAATCAATCGGAAACGAGTTGACCACTTCATCGGTTTCCGCATCAATGAACATGCAAGCAAGTTCGGAAGAATCGAATGCTTTATCCTCAGCAACAGGCAAACGGGACAAGGCATCGGCGTTTCCGTGCTTAGCAGTGGACCGATACAAGATATCGTAGCGGTACTGCGAGAGGAAAAGAGACCAGCGAATGAATTTCTGCGCTGTACGCGGAGGTACAGGCTTGTTTGGATGAAAAAGCGATGTCAAAGGTTTGTGGTCTGTGATGATGGTAAAGTGACGACCATACAAGAAATCATGGAACTTAGTAACACCAAACATGAGAGCCAAAGCTTCTTTCTCTATCTGCGAGTATTTTCTTTGCGCAGACGAGAGCAATTTTGACGCAAAGGCAATAGGGCGATCATGCGACCCATCTTTGTGCGCAAGCACAGCACCGATCCCGAAATCCGATGTATCTACCATCAACAAAAGGGGTTTCTGGGGATCGAATGGCGTAAGGCAAGTATTAGAAAGCAACGCCGATTTCAACTGGCGAAAGGCGCGTTCGCATTCCGTCGTCCAGAGAAACGGAACACCTGAAAGGGAAGAGGCATTGCGCACATTCACTCACACCTTGTGATTCTAAATCGTTTAATGTTCTTGCGACCTCATCACGCAATGCGTGAGGAACATTGCGCGCTCTGAAAAATTTCGGTTGCGCGTTGACTTTCAGTTCCAAATGTGCTTCATAGTTCTTAGCGCAACCAAGGCCCGGTGCAAAAATGTCTGCAAATTCTTCACACAGACGAGAAACACTGTCTGAAGGCACAGTCTGATTCACTGATAGGACCTGATTTACTATAGACGTGTTAAACAAATGAAATAAATCTAAACCAAACAAGTTCACTGCAGTAGAAGAGCGAAGAACGTAAAATGACACAAGTTTTGTTTGTCCCTTGTATGTTGCAAGAAGAGTGCACTGTCCTAACACAGGGATCTGCTGTCCTGAATATGTAGTGAGCTGAACAGTTGCGGCACGCAACGGAGGTTTGCCCAGTTGTTTGTACGTGTCGTGATTGATCAATGAAACAGCAGCTCCGGTATCGAGCTGGAATGGTATGACCTTGCCATTAAAGTCCAAATCTACAAAAAGTTTATTGTCCTGCTGACGACAAGAGCGACTGTCTCGTGCAATTTGAACTGACACTGGTACAGAATCACTTGCTAATTGACGTGATTTCTGGCGACGTCGACGCACACTTTTTGTGGGACGAACACAGTCACTGTTAGAGACAGTGGCACTGGACGAAGTGGAATTAACGACATCAATGTCCATGGGCGAAGGTCCACGAGCCTGAGTGTCCTCGGTTCGATTCCGGCGCGAAGCAAAGGGCCTGGAATGATTAAGAGTGGCTGATCGGAGCTTTTTCTGGCAAACACTTTGAACGTGTCCTTTCTTATTACAGTAAAAACATATAGCTTGGCGTGACGGGCAATTGTCACGCGAATGTCTAGTTGCACACCGCGGGCATGATTTCACTGCATTTGTGTGCTGGCGCGGCACACCTGGTTTAGAGCTTGGCGGCAGCTGCGTGGACGTGCGCGAGGGCAGTTTACCGGGCCGCGCAGCGCGCCTGGCGGGCCAGTTAATGTTACACACGGCTGGCGAAGTTGCAAATGATTCCTGAGCAAAGTCAAGCGTGTCTTGTCTATCCAATATGTCTATCACTTGTTGAAGGGAGGGATTGACTAGTTTCAAAATTTGCTCCCATATGCAAACATCAGAAACGTTCTGTGCAATTGCATCACGTACCATTGTATCTGAATAAGGGAGTCCACATTCACATTCAAAAGCACAATCCCTTGTAAGGCCTTGCAATGTTGCAACCCACTCCCTATTAGTTTGACCGGCCGTACGTTTTGTACGAAAGAACTTATACCTTTTTGCAACTACATTAACTGTTTCTTTGAAATAGGCGTCCAATGCCGACAAAATTTCTTCGTAGGACACTATCACACGGTAGGTGGACACACCGACACAGGATAATAAGTGAGGCTGCCGCTCGTTACCTTGAATTCTGTAGGCGGCGAGATGAAATCCAAACTGGCGTGACCACTCGGTCCATGTTTCTTGCGCCGCGTCAAAACTGCGAAACGGCGGTGCAACTGCATGTTGTGGCTGCGGTAGCGGTGAAGCGGCGGCTGCCGCATCGGTTTGAATGGCACGTTGACCCTGGACGAGCTGTCCAAGGGCATCCAATAACGCCTGCGTCTGCTGATTCTGCAAGCGATAAAATTCGGACAGTACATCTGGAGATTGTGGCGAAGCCATGACACAAGTAAATGTAAGCAATGAGAAAGAACAAGATCCTTTCCGTTGACTCGTCGCCAACTGTTGTGGCGTAACAAGACAGCTACGCCACACTGAAGTAGCCGAAAGGCACGCGTAATCTCACGTTGGCTAAAGAGAGATCTGAAACAGGATACGTAATGAATGGTAGCAAGAAAAGTACGTAGCTGCGATAATACTTAACTTTTAATCCTTCATTTGAATACAGCATTCCTTGATGATACAAGTGAGACTATCTTAAAATGGTTAATGGCGCCTTGCTAGGTCGTAGCCATGAACTTAGCTGAAGGCTATTCCAACTATTTGCTCGGCTAATGAGCGATGCTTCGTCCGTGTAGTCGCTAGCAATGTCGTCCGTACAACTGGGACGAGTGCTCGTCCGTATCTCGAGACCTGCCTTGTGGTGGCGCTCGGTCTGCGATCACACAGTGGCGACACGCGGGTCCGACATGTACTAAATGGACCGCGGCCGATTTAAGCTACCACCTAGCAAGTGTGGTGTCTGGCGGTGACACCACAGATTATATCGTGAATTAGACACAGGAAGGGGAAACAGCTGTTTGTTGATTTAATTTAGGACACCAGTGTATAAGCAAGCCTAACATTTTCAAACTCTATTTTCTCGAAAACGGTTGGAGAGTTGCGTCTTCCTGTTTACATATGTTGAAGACCTAGTCGTGCCCTACACACTCTGTCAATATGAACCAAATCGGTGAAGGGAAGTTCGTATGGTCCCCTTGTAAACTAAGCCTTCGCCACAGCGACGACGGCAAGGTCCAGAACACGGGAGAGACAAATCTGAGATGCGTCCGAAGGGAGTAAGCGGGTGACAAGCATGATAATTATCAAGCAGTCCCCTTACAGTCTTCATACAGTCGCGACACTCTCTGGTGTGGAAGTTGTTACCGTTTGTCAGCTGGAGTGACACTAACGTTACATGGGTCGTAAGTACAATGTATGTTTTATTTATTTTTCCACTCAATTAAACAAATAATTGTTATATTCTTGCGTTCCAAGCATTAGAAAATTACCAAGGGACATGAATTACCTTGAAATAAATGTAAAAACAGACGAATTTGACTGATTCAATGACATAAGCTACAACTTGCAGATAAAGAAATACTTTCGAATATGTGCATAATTGCAGCTTACTCCACTGACAGCAAGAGAATATAAATATTTATTTAATGCATTAGAAGCCTATATTTCTGTTGTTGTCCATTCTTGTTATGACCGGCACTTTGCTTCACACGTAAAAATATTTTTATGGAGCCTAATCATTCGTTCATTCTTACACTTCACTCTACTTTCTGATACACGAATTTTTTTGTAAATGCGGATAATTTTGGTTAAAAAGCGAATATGTTGAAGATTCTTGCCCTTAGTGGCTCAGATGTAGCAACAATTGTCGGAATTTATTTTTGCCCTGCTGAGATACAGTTTTAACGGTGTTTGACGTTTTATTATGACGTCTGTGCGATTTTCCCTTCAGATGCAGGTGTGTTGGCGTATTTGGCATGATTACATGCCATACAGATTTCCAGCGTTCCACATTCACTGATTTGGCTGGAAGTGTAGCCAACAAAACTTCGCGATTTTGGGTAGATATATGGCGTGTTCCTGCAAAAGGTCAGCTCATCTAATGTTTACTGGCAATTTTTGTCATTAAAGGATAACGAGATTTTTCAGTAAGACCCGTACACTACAAGAGAATCGTAAATAAACCGTCCTGTAATGTACCGTTTCATACTGACCAGGGTCCTTAGGAACCTAAAGAATGACAAATGTGACGTCATTTTTTTGTTAGTGTCGGCTTCTATGGCATTTAATACGCCCCCTATTGTAAAAACAACATACAAATCAATATAAACGACACTATTCGCACTTATCCGATAATCGTACTCAGAAGTGTTACTTTTTGGCTGCTTGACGCGCTGCTGTCGCATTGGGTAATAAAATCCATACGGCGTATCGCAACTAAAGGCTAGGCGCAAATTGAGATGCGTATAGCGCGTGTGGTGCGGCGCAGCGCAGCGCGCTTTTTTCTGACGTTAGGTTCAAATGGGAACGCGCAAATTGCGACGCGACGTGACTGGGACGCGACACGCGCCTGCGCCAGGTCGCGCGGCATTGTGGTTGTGGCGCAGTTTCTCGTGTGGCGCGTTACGCGAGCCCTGAGGGAGGGGTGAGGCGGGGAGCGGGAAGGTAGTCCTACCATATGGTCTCTTCAGCATGGCGCATACTGTATGGGCAACGGATAGTCGAGAACAATACACAGTTCAATAACTGGTGAGCCATTAGCCATTGGAATTATACCTTCTGCCTCCACAGTGTTTCCAGGTCGTAAGAAGGGACAGACGATTCATCGTGAGGGTAGTGAATAAGGAAGTAAGGTATATTATAAAATCATGTGATCTAAAAGCAAGGCAGGAAAGTACAGGCTCGCTGCTTCCCCCCATAGCGCCAGCGTGCAAACCAGATTTGCCCCCCCCCCCCCCCCACCCTCTCTACAAAGCTTTTTTGTTTTCACACTCGTATTAAAGACTTGTCATCGGCATTTCCATGATATAGAATTTCTTTAGTAATAATTTTTGCAAGAAAATCCATTTACGTACTAATTCATTAGCTATTATACAGGGTGGTCCATTGATACTGACCGAGCCAAATATCTCACGAAATAAGCATCAAACGAAAAAACTACAAAGAACGAAACTCGTCTAGCTTGAAGGGGGAAACCAGATGGCGCTATGGTTGGCCCGCTAGAGCCATAGGACAAACGGATATCAACTACGTTTTTTTTTAAAAAATAGGAACCCCCATTTTTATTACATATTCGTGTAGGA